>NC_134543.1:121249474-122459474 GCF_050624435.1 Tenrec ecaudatus | reverse complement strand
GGCTAGAATCTGAGAGAGGGGCAGCAGGTGTGCTTTGCATACTGGACATTGGCCAGGTGTTCTTCAGGCAGAATGCATTTTCCTATGAGTTTGAGTCCGTGAAACTCTTTTCCTATGAGTCTGAGTCCGTGAAACTCAGTAAAAGGCAGGAACTGGCGAAATCTACTTTGGACATGTAAGGGAAAGGGAAAACAGCATTTCCTGACTACCTATCATTTTGGGAATGGCTTTGCATGCACACATGTGTCTGACTTTACATCAGAGAGACTGTGTGACTGTTGACCAGACGGTCGCAAAATTCCAGAGCCAGGATGAAGGATTCCTCCACTCAGTAGCCCTCTTCTCAGGAAAGGAGTCTATTAGCTCCCTTTTCCTGTTTCTCGAAGCCTCTAGAGTCCTAGGGAGTCAGAAGGTGAGGACCGCATCTTAATCTTGTTGTTGTCTTGTTAGTGCCATTAAGTTGTCTCCCCATTCTTGGTAACCCAGTGCCCAGTGAGGTCAGATTTTGTGACCCCAGAGTGTTTAATTGGCTGGAAGGTGTGTGTGTGTGTGTGTTTAGGTCTTTCTTCTTAGTATCATATCAACATGCATCTCTCCACTGACAGACTGTGAAGACTGCGCTTAAGGTGCATTAAACAGGTCTCAAACCTGAGTTTGTGGCCTGGACATCTGAATCAGCATTTCAATGGAAAAACAGCAAACAATCCCACTTCCCTTGAGTCAACTCCGACTCAGACCATTTCAATGGAGAAGCTAATTGTGTATCCCTGTGTGCGTTTGATTACAAAAAGAACGTGTGATCATTGTAGAAATCATGGAAACCACAGAAAAACACAAAGCTATGAAAAAAGAATCCCTCCTCAGCCTTCCAATGAGAGAAGAAAGTGAACCTTTTAGAGTGTGCACATAGATGAGGAAGGATGCGTGCACACGCTGACATGCACACGCTCACACTCAACCCAGTGAGAGACACACCACGCAGACTCCTCTCCTCCTCCGTTCCTCCATGTCCTGGTGTCTTCACCTGCAAAATGAGGCTATGAGAATAAGGACATCACTGGGATTCGTGAGTGGTAATCTTTTTTATGTTGTTGATTTGTTTTATTTTTGTTTATAGGAAATCCAGAATAGGTAAATCCATAGAGACAGTAAGTGGGCTACGGGAGAGGAGATTGGCAGGCAGAAAGCTTATAGTAATGAGTGCAAGGAAAAAGAAAATGATCAAATTTGATTCTGGTGATGACCGCACAACTCTTATTTTAGCATATTTGGACCAATGTACTTATGATGTGAATTATATGTCAATAAGACAACATTAAAAAAAGAAATCATTTATGTGTATTTACCTAAGTGTTTAGCACAATAATATTGGTAAAGTTCATTGTGCCAACCTGGCTGATAAACACATGTGGGGATAATTGAAGGGCGGAGAGTTAAATGGCTCCGTGAGCCTCACCTTTCTAGTTCTTGTGTCTCTTGCTTTGTGATGGTCGGATCAGGGTGGTGCTGCCTTAGCCAGTTCCCTTCTTCAGCTGGCAAGGCTCACTTCCTGCAAGACATTCCCAAGGAGAAGCCACATGGACCTACCATGATGCAACCCTGGGTGCTAGAACACCCGTGTGGAGACCCCTGCCAGTGCTGAGATGCTTACACGTTCACTGACTCACCTTTTCTCCTGCAATCGGCATCATATTGCCTGTGTTTTGTGAGATGGAGGAGGACTTTGTGGATTGGTGTTGGACATATGGGTTAATGTTGGACTTGTGGTCTTGGGCAGCACTGGTTTGGCTGGTTTCTTGATGTGCACTTAACCTTTATATAAAACTCCCTCTTATACATGAGTTTCTGTGGATTTGTTTCTCTAAAGCACCCAGGCTAACATGCACAGTGTAATCTTCCATCCTGCTCTTTTACATTTCCACAGCTATAAATCTCTACGTGAGCAGAAAAACCCATCTTTCAGCCAACCAGGGAGCCAACCTACCACTAATCTTGTTGACGTTGCTGGATAGCATTTGTTGCACACATTGCCTTTTTTGGTAGTTATCCATTGCTGCAAGCATGACTTTTAATTCTATCCGGTGTCTGATTGTACCACAGTTGATTTCACCAATTTCCCCATTGTGAACACTGAGATTCCACCACTCCCACCCCCTCCCCCAAATTTACTCTTCTGAAAAGTGCTGTGTGGCACATTCCCATGACAGACACAACATGTACAATCAATTCCTCAAAGTGGAATGGCTGCCTCCGAATACACACATTTAAGACATTTGCAACATCTAGTGTAATTTAGCTTCTGAAGGACTCTACTAATGGATATTCCAGCGCTGAAAACATCCTTGTATATGTTTTCCGAAACCTCACTAACATTGTTATTACCTTTCTCTTTCATCTTTGCTAATTGGATAGGATTTTTTAATAAAAAAAGTGTAACACGTTTTAGTTTGCATGTCTTTGATTATAAGTGAAGTTGGAAATTCTTTTTCATTTCTTTACACTTGAGAAAGCAAAATCTGCCAGTGAGAATGTGTTCATGGGCTTCTTGGAGGGATGCCAATGTTATTCACACACACACACACACACACACACACACGTTCCATGTCTGTGTCCATATCTCTTTTCTGAAGGAAGCATGGGAGTAAAGTTCAGCGTTCCTAGAGCGGGTGTGTATGCAGAAGAGGTTTAATCGATAACTGACAGAGGCAGTGGGGGGAGAGCGATTCATAGGCCTCCTGGGTCTCTTTGGAGACATTCTCTTTGAACCTGGCTGCTGCTTCTCTGACAGGTGTACTTCTTAGCTCCGGGGACCTGGACCAGATGGCCCTCAGCTCTCACTCTGCCCTGTGTGCCCTGGGACTCTGTACATTGCAGAAACACATGTGGTTTGAAGAATGCAGAAAGTCATGGGTTTATTTTCAGGTGGGAAAAAATCAGACTGTTTTAGCAGAAAGAGCCCTGTCCTGGGTCATGCTCTTTCCCTGTGCTGTTAGTGTTCTGCATTCTGCTCTCTCTCTCCACCCTCTCCCAAAGACAAATGATGATTGTTTTCCACAGCAAGAAGTGTTGTCTGTAAAATAAAAAAATAAAAATAAATGCATAACAACTCATTTAAATAACATAAGAAAATGTCCCACACCTCAAAACCTTGCATGCTCATTGACAGGGCAAGAAGGGGTTTTCTCGCTGTTCACCGAGTTGCAGCACCATTCTGTTTGAATTCCCTTCACTCTGGGATCTAAAATCAGTGACAGAGACGTCCTGCTGTTCTAGCCCAGCCACATGAAGGTCTTATTTCCTAGCTCAAACTTTTCTCTAAACCGTTTTATTGTGAACTGGGTCAAAGTGTGCGGAAGCGATCATCAGCATTACGTTCAGTAATCCCTCCATGTTCCGTGGAATATAATTTGCTGAAACAGCACCCACTCGCTGTACCATCTCTTGTTCCACCTCCTCCCGGATTCTCCTGTTTTCATTCCCCCTTCTTTCCTAGCCCTTTGTCCTTGAACTTTGTCTTGGGGTCATTGCTGCCCCCTTGATCCCAAACGCTTGCTTTTTCTCAGGTTCACCCAAAGGAATCGTAGGATAATCCCTTGGTTATCTGTTAGCTGGCCGAAAATGGAGCTACAGTGGTGACTTCACATCCACACAGAAGCGTGGTCAAGGACCCTAGTCTCCGGGGTTCCAATGGCCCTGCTACAACCAGCAAACCCTGGATTTTTCATGCCTTTGAGTTTTGTTCCATATCTTGCTCCTGCTTGATCCTGGCCCTTCAAAGGTGCTCAGTGGGAGAATACCATCCACTTCGTCTTTGTGTGGTCTCAGGGAGGCGGAGACTGCCGCTCACACGGTTTATTCGTCTGTAGGACTAATTGTTTCCTTGTGCCTTTGAGTGTCATCGTCTTCTTTCCTCTAAGCAGGCTAGCTCAAAATGCTTTTGACCATGAGCAAAGATTTCTCATTGTGAGAGAAAGAGAGAGTGAATGAGTCTGTGTGTGTGTGTGTGTGTGTGTGTGTGTGTGTGTGTGTGTGTGAGAGAGAGAGAGAGAGAGAGAGAGAGAGAGAGAGAGAGAGAGAGAGAGAGAGAGGCCAACAGACAGAGAAGATGTAGCAACACAGCTGTGCTCCTCTCTGACCAGTCCGCCCGCTCCCTTTTCTTCCCACCAGGGAAAGAAGCCAAGCCTTATTAACCACTGCTGGAGTGAATCAGATCCATTGTCTGTGCCTTTTCTCCAAGTTCAGCCATTGTCTTCTTCTAAAAGAAGATGTCTTCTGCCATTTCTTCTTCTAAAAGAAATCAGATGTGAGGATCATTTCTTCCTATAAGCTGACTTCGTTTACCCAACACACACACACACACACTCTCCCATGCCTGGCCTCATTGTACGTGTCACAGTTGAAAGGACAGGAATAAACTTTCATCGTGCATGGCTACCTGCATATTGACAGACCGTAGAGATACGCACAAGCCCGCCTGGGTGCTGCGACCAGAAGAAGCAGAAGAAAGCACCAAAGATAAATCTAGTTTGTCTTTGAATTTCAGAAGTTTGCTTCTCCCAGTTGGAGTCCTCGAGTGGGCCTGCATTCATAGATATTCAATACATCATAAGCGGGATCCTAATTAATGAGTCTGTTCCTTCTTCTTGCCAGCTGGGCATAAAAACCATTGTTTGGTCTCCAGGCATTGTTTGTATGTGAATTTGGAATCCCCAGATTTCAAGTCACTACATCAGCAGATTGTATAGTCTCTTCCATTGCTCAAGGTCTTGAAGAAGACTGGAAATTCTTTCTTATAATGGCTAAGGATCATGAGCAAGGTTTTTTGTTTTTATTTTCAGGATGCATACTGCACAGCTTATTATGATAGGTAGGTAGATCAATAGTTAGAGCCTTGTATTTTCCAGTGACAGCTGAAAACCCAGTTTTGTGGATTTGGGAAGTGCATGATATTTATATTCTCTGGCTGGGTGCATCCAATAACTCCTGCTCAAATTGGAGCACCAGCTCCAAGGATGGAAGGATTGCTTCGCGGAGCTTAAACCCCGAAGCGGCATCATTTACAAGACAGACTTGCTTGCAGAGATTAACTCTCTGACTACATGATGCTTTGGATAAAGCCAGTGGGTTGACTAGTTCCTAAATTAGAGGTAGACTGCATTCAGAAACTCAGATTTTTTTTAATATGATACAAGTCCTCTAATCTCTCTGGATGTCGTGACTTTAGCAGTGAGCAAGGCTCCTCAAAGCCCAAGATTGAATTAGGAGCAATCCCCCTGCTGCTTCTATTGAATTGAGTTAATATAATGAGTTTATTGTTCAATTAAACAAAATGAAACTCGCCATGTGGAAGAAATACAGCTGAGATCGCAGTGGGATGTTGTTTTTGCCTTCCAACATTGCTTACTTAAAGGTGGCTTAGTGTCTCTGGTGTGACAAGCCCAACACAGTGACTCGCCTTCCCTTATGTCAACAGCATTCTCAAACTGTGGGTCTTGACCCCTTTGGGGGTCGAATGACCCTTTCACAGGGGTCACCTAAGACCATTGGAAAACACATATTTCTGATGGTCTTAGGAACGGGGACACCGCTCCTCTGTCCATCTCCAGGCGAGTCCGCCCACATGCAGATACGCCCACCTACGAGTACCCCGCGTGAAGACTGTTACCCATGCTACAGCATGCTTCGAGACAAAATTTCATTTATTTGTCATTAGAAATCAATATTTCGCAAATATATGATTACATATTGTTTTATGATTCATCACTGTGCTTTAATTATGTTCAATTTGTAACAATGAAAATACATCCCGCATGTCAGATATTTGCATGACTATTTATAACAGTAGCAAATGACAGTTATGAAGTAGCACGGAAAATCATGTTATGGTTGGGGGTCACCTACAACACGAGGCACTGTATGAAAGGGTCGCGGCCTGAGGAAGCTGAGAACCTCTGACTTATGAGATACAAAACGCAGAGGTGAGGTTGGTGCATGAAGAAGGAAGGAACGTGAAACCATTCAGGGTGGGAAGACACTGCCTGGCCTTCCTTCCTGGATGCAGGGGCTAGAGTCAGAGATGGAAGAGATATGGCCCCTCTCCCCCTCCCCCACTCCACCCCTGCCATTGCTTCCTTCCAAAGCAAAGAACGAAACCATAGACACGTCTGGTCAACGTAAGAGTGTAGGGCTCCGTAGGCAACAGCCAGGTCAGTGGTGGCACAAAGGGCTTGCGCACGGACACTGTCTTTATCCCAGCAGCGGCCTAGGTAGTGGTGGATCAGTACTCATTGAAGGAGCACCCCTCAGACTGTTAGGAGGGCCCTCCAGATGCGTGTTTGTACTGCAGGACGTTTAAGAAGGAGAGTTCTCGGCCACCTACTTGATACGCACGTGCCTCCTTTTACTGTGCTGTTTATTGTGTTCAGAAGACACTGTTAAAAAAAATAAACTCAAGCCGTCCTGTGACATTTTCCCCTATGGCACGAGCTCCTTTGATGCCACATCGTCACGATTCCACAAGCTCTCAGACCTCTTCACAATGCTGCTGCACACTGGACAGAGCACTCGCCCACTCCCGCCGCGCCAATGACGACTCATAGAGACCCCACGGGACAGGGCAGACCTGCTCCTGTGGGATTCTGAGACTGTGATGCTTTACAGGAGTAGAAAGCTTGTCTTTCTCCCTCGGATCAGTTGGTGGGTTCAAACTGCTGGCCTTGCAGTTGGCAGCCCAGCTTCTAACCACCGTGGCACCAGTGTTTGTCTGGCAGCACACAGTAGCATAGGCATCACTTTCATATGCACTGGGAGCCACCAACACCCCCCACCCCCCAAAAAAAATCCATGGGACTTAGTTTATTGTAATATTTGCCGTACAGTGACTCTGAGGTGTGTCTGCACTCTTTCTTCACCTTCTCAGGTGATAAAGTTCAAGTTCATTGCTTTTAAATTTACCAGATTCTATTGATCTGTGAGGCATCTTTGAAATCATTATTTTTTAAAATAGTTCTAAAAATAATGATTTATAAATTATCAAGGGTTCATGAGGGAGTGGGGAGCGGGGAAGGAGGGGGGAAAATGAGGAGCTGATGCCAGGGCCTTAAGTGGAGAGCAAATGTTTTGAGACTGATGAGGGCAACGAATGTACAAATGTGCTTTGCACAATTGATGTATGTATGGATTGTGATAAGAGTTGTATGAGCTCCTAATAAAATGATTTTTAAAAATAGTTATCTTAGCATATACTTCAGACTTCATCCATTTTCATCATTCAATTGTATTAGGAAGCGTTGGACAATCACCACCACAATCATTTCAGAATATTTTCTTCTTTCTTGTACTCATTGGTGTGAGCACTCCATTATCCCCCCTCCCCGTGCTAGCCCCTAGGTAATTATCAGTCCAGTTGCTGCTTCGGTAGATTCCCTATCATGGAATTCCTACACAGACCATCACAGGAAACGGACTCTTTGATATAATTTGTACCCTAGAAAAGGGGAGGCTGGGGGCTACAGAAGTTAAGGCGCTTAACTAAGTTCTTCCTACTTGCTTATGATAAATTGGGCCCAATAAGGTTTCTTGGCTCTCTGGGTAATACTAACCCAGCCCAGCCCAGCCCATTTCTCTGGTCTCAATTTGGAACCATAAGGACCTAATACATGGCTTCCAAGACTGCAAATTCTTACGCAAGTAAGCACCCTCTTTCTCTGGCAGGGTGGCAGGTGGGTCCCAATTATTAGGTGTCGGGGATGGTTTACCTTGGTTCTTGCTTCCCAGTGCTGAAGGAATTCAGCTGCAGAAACACTTTGGTGAATTCAAGTAGCTTTGATTAGGGAAAGGGAAGCCCTGGGCATTGCCGTCTCAGAGAGTACGTGCCATCTCATCTCTGGAAGGCGTGCAAAGCCACATGGCGGGGACCTGGGTGAGTTTGAGACTGGAAATGACCGCTTCAGGGGAGCAAGAAAATCCATGTGGAAAATGGCCAGAAAGTAGAGTCCATGGAGTCAAAAGAGGAGTCCTAGAACTAGAGAAGAAGAGAGCAAGAGTTTGAGTCCAGAGAGAGGGCAAGCAGGTATGTGTGCTCCACTCCCCCAAACACACACACACACACACACACACACACACACACACACACGAGAACTCCCATCCTCCGACCTGCAAGTGAGCAAGCTGAGAGAAGGGCAAGCTTGCTATGCATCCCTTCCTATCCCCACTTGGGGGGGTAGGGGGTGCTGGTTGGGGGTATCGATCTTAGTGGCTGAGTTCAGGCTCATATGTGTGATCTGATATCACAGGTGGGATGTCATAGTGTGGGTGTGCCCAGGTTGATCTCCACCTGGGTCTAGGTAGTCTTGGTCTGAGCACGCTCAGCTTTGGATTGCCCTCCCAGGTGTCTAATGGGCACCCGATTTCTTTGCAGCCCCTTTATTGGGGCATGGCCCCCTAATTGTATAGCGTGGGCATTCGCTGGAGACAGCCCCCTTAATCCCGAATCTCTCGACCTTTCACACCTATCAGCAGCCCAGTGCCTCGCCCACAAGGTCACTAGGGCTCCACTTTTTCTCCCCAAATGCCTACCAGGGTTTCTCCTGCTCGGATTTGGTTTCCCTGACCTGAAGCCACAGCTGCAAAGACCCCTGGGGAGCTGTTCTGTTCTAGAACCCACGGGCCGCTCTGAGTTAGAAGCAACTTGAGGGCAACGTATCAGCCCGTCCTTTGAGAGAAGTCAGAAATGAACTTCAAGAAAGTAATCAAATCACACCTTTTCCCCTCCTCTTCTGAATTCAAGACAACCCTGATAACGGCTCAAATCTGTCCTCACCAGATGAGTAGTTTGTGTGTGTGTTTGGTGGGGACAGTGGGGCAGTGTTTAAATCATCTCCACTTCCTTGGAGAGGAACCAGTGGCTGGCTGTGGCTCCCCATGGGGCTTTGAGCATTCCCCATGAACAGCACCCTCCCTGTCTTTGAACTCTAATACGTGTCAAGAGTTCCCCCACCAGCCTGGCTACTGTTTGTTCTCTTTCAATTAAAGGCGACTCAGCTGTGCACAGGACGCAGTCTGCAGGCTTGGTGTCTCTCCTCTGTTAGGTCCATGTTTGGGTCAGGAGAGTAGCCCGTCCCCTGACCTTAAACCCTGGAAAGTGCCCAGTGCATCATCGCGAACCTGGACAAGCTGCAGACAACGTTGATGAAAGAATGAGTATCAGGAGTACATTTTACTTAGTCTCATGAGCATTTTTAAAAAGAAAAATATTGCTACTGTCATCAAGAAGTACTAACCATCAAAAACTATATTTTCCAAAAAGATCTTCTTTAGCTAATAATAAAAAGCCCCTACGTGCTAAGTATATCCTATAATTTTACATCTGTTAAGTTATTTGAACTGTGAAACGTTAACACTTAAAAAAAATAAGTTGGTCTTTCCAGCTGTTGCTCTCTTGCAAACATTGGATGTTAAAGCACAGGAAGTCTCCCTGGCAGCGCTGAAGGCGTTCTCCCATAAACCTGCCCCCACTTCTGCCTCGTTTTTTATTTTTAAAGCAGAGTCGTTTATTTATTTATTTATGAGTCTGCGACTCAGCTCTTCGTATTTTCTTCAAATGTCTAACGCCGGCGTAGCGCTTGCTCACAGATCTGAGCCACATCGTAGAGACCAGAAGCCCAGTTTATGGCCCTCGATTCATTAAAAAACAGAGTTGTCTTTGAAACTAGCAGGAGATAAAAAAAGAAAAGAAAAAACAAGTCCAGCAGCAAAACCCATTTTTTCCCTTCTTGTCCACATGCACAAAGGCCTCTGGGTGTCCCTGACAAGCCCGTGGGTCCTTGTGACTACTGAGCCCAGTACAGGCAAACCGATGCCCAGGAAGTCGTGGGAAGTGTGCGATGGAGAAGGAGCATGTGTCCTCCTTGCCATACCAAAGAGCATGTCCACGCTGCGTCACACCTGCTACTTCCCTACACAGGCTGTCGGAAGATTCCCCATGGGAATTGGGGACACCAGTACCAGTGCTAGTTACTGTCCAGTGTCAGAGAGGAAGAGTGCTCCATCGGCTGCGTTTCCACAAGTGCATTATTGGATCTTTCTTCTGAGGCACCTGGGGCTGGACTCACACTTCTAACCTCTTCCTTAGCATCTGAGCAGGCTGTTTGAACCACCCCCTGGCCTGGAGATTCCATGAACGGGGACCATGACTTAACCATGTGTTTGACATTGAAGATGCTCGAGGAGAGCGCTCATCCCTGTAAACAGCCACGAGGAGGCAGATTTGGGGCTTCTAAAGTATGGGCTGCCTTCACAGTGAGCTCTCTGTTGCTGGCCTTTTGAAACAAATTTCTCTGGTCAAGCTCCCACAGCTGTGTTTCAGGGCCCCATAAGCAAGGAGAGGAGTCTTTGCCAACCAACCACGAGGGTCCTGAACTTGCCAGTAAGACCTCTTCTTAGCGTCAATTGTTTGCTTTCGCAGTGGTGCATATTAGATTTAATGTTACAAGGGTTTTCAATGCATTTATAAAAAAAGGAAGGTGGGAAGTTGCCCTGTTTCATGTGTTCAAGATCCACTAGGGCTCTGAGATGCTGTAGCCAAAGCCAATATGGTTGATTATCATTGGGGTCCTGGGCCCCAAGACCCCAAAGCCACTACCCTGCTTGGACGATTCTCAACATTTCCCACAAATTCACCCCTTTTGGATGAGGGCAGGAGCTCTCATCTGCTCCATTTTTCCCTGAGGCCCCTGTGATAGTTCTGATATAATTAATATAGTTGTGTGCTGCTTCCCAGGATGCTGTGCTCCTGGGTGTCTGCAGGACATTCTGCACAGTAATGGGTGCCTAAGTGCTCATCAGGCTCCGAGAGAGGTTTAGCATCTTGTAAAACCATCAGAGACCTGGACTTCCAGAGAGGGCCCATAAAAGTATGTACAGTGAAGGTAGCTTTGGTTTAAAGAAATTGACCAAGCAATGCCAGCACACATGAGGCCAAAGTTTTCTCCGAGACTTCGGAGCTATGCCTCAGCCACACCCATCAGGTGTCTTTGGTGGGTACAATTCTGCCTGCGAGCAATAAACCCACCCATCTTCATTGGAGATAGGAACATCCTATTAGCATCTGTTCATTGCGGCTTACTCTCTCCATGAATAGTGTGTTGAAGACGTAAGCAACTGTATTAATTTTTTTAATTAAACAGAATACATGGCTCTCAAAAGATAATGGGTCTTATAACTTATCACCTGCCCTATCGTGGAAGCAAAATTAAAAGAAAATTGAAGTCCAGAGAATGTGGGTTCATAGTGATAAAATCCCTTCAGTAATGTGTTCCACTCACAGAATAACAATAAACGTGAACTTAAAAGAAAATCCTAAATGCTATACTGAAAGAAAGATGAGACTCTCTACTCCCACCAAGAGTGGAAGTCTCAGAAACCCACAAGGGCAGTTCTCCCTGCAGGGTCAGAATTACTTGACGGCAGTGAGCCCCACTGCTATCCTGATTATATACATGAGTACTCGCTAAGAAGATAAGTCTGGAGTACTTGAGTGTAAGGCTCATCGATTGAAATTTTATAAAAGACACTGTATATCAGAAGCAACCGTACCCGGGGGAAAGCCACTTTTCTGAAGATGTTTTTTAAAAACCACTTAGTGTTTATAGAAAGTTGACAAGAGGAAGAAATATCTTCTTCCCTTTAAAATACTACTAGACATTTTCATCAAAAATATAAAACAATAGTTTTCCATTGAGTTGATTCCAACTCACAGCAACCCTGGCTAGCAGAAAAGAACCGCCCCAGCCGTCTCCCCAAGAGGATAAGGGGACTGCTGGGTGATCTCCCCTGGAGCAGAGGCTGTCCTTCAAATGCCTGCCTTTGGGTTAGCAGCCAGTGGAGGGCTTAACCCCTGCACTACCAGTGCCATCTGAGAGTGTGTGGCTTGCTGTGTCGATTGTTTTCTAGAGTAGACCTTGAGTTCGACCATCAAAAGTCACTGCCCAGTAGCTGTGGACTCAGCTACGTGGGTGTAAGAGACCTGGGACTGCGGGCTTCTTGCTGAGCGAGCAGAAGGAAGCCCCCACCACGTTGACGGAAGGAGATCGGATCCTTTGGGAGGATGTTGGGAAGAGGAGGCACAAATGCAGGAAGATCCCTCTTCCAAGGTCACCTTCATCAGAACCAAGAGCCAGGTGGACAGAGGGCACTGGCGAGACCGGGAAGGTTCGCGGTGGAGGACACTGCCCATGGCTCTCAGGGATGTTCCAGAAGACCTTCTGCTACACCTGAGACAGAACTTCATTATCTGAGCCTCTGAGCCCCAAATATGAACAGCCAGCTCAATTTGGCTGATTTCTCCACATTTGTCACGGAGCCAGCTGCACTGGCTCTGCTGAGCATCTGCAGAAAGGCAAGCAGAGAACTAGAAGTTAAAAAAAAAAAGAGCCAGTGAGCGAGAGAGCTAGCTTTTAAGTCACTTTTCTTATTCATTTCCCTATTCTCTGCCCCACCCCCTCCTAGTCTCCACTGCCATGCTTCTTTCTTCTTTTTTTAAAAATCTTTTTATAACAATCTTTTCCTTTATGTGGCTAGAGCCCTTGGCAACTTTCCGGTGACCTGTCTGTAGAGAGATCCTCCTCCCTTATAATTAGGCCTTTGTTACACCACTTCCTGATTCTCTTCTCTTTCTTTCCTTTTGAAGCTGGCCCTTGACACCCAAAGGCCCCAGTGGAATAGCCATCTTCGTTCAAAGGAAGGGTCTTCACCAGGGTGATACACTTGGCTTCAGAAAATGGGTCACCTTAGGAATCCTGTGAGTTCATTCAGGCCGTGAATACAATGCTCGGAGACATTTAAGGACCCAGAATAAGATGTGTATTGAGATGTCTTCATTGGCCACATCCTCACCTGGAGCACTCTCTCCAAAACTCTGTTCCTCCCTCTTAGACCACTTGATTTCTGCATCACACACCGCCATGCCTTGGCTGCAGTCTTGTAAGCTTCTGGTAAGGGAGTGGGATTACTTCCTGTAGGATTCAGACTCCTAGGTACTGGTGGCAGAGTAGAACTACCTGGTAGGGCTTCTTTCTGGACAAAAATCACTTCTGACGAGCAAGGTGGGCTTAAATGGTGCATCTTTTACGTACGATGAGGACACTTAACCGTTTGCACTACCAAGACCCCATTGCATTGGTCTACCCATAACCATCCCGTCTAGTCAAATTCCAATGCATAGCAGCCCTGTAAGACAGAGTAGAACTTCCCCCAGGGGTTTCCAAGGAGGTGAATATTTCTTGGAGCAGACTGCTTCCCCTTTCACAGATCAGCTAGCTGGTGGGCTCCAAGAACCAGCCATTGGGTTATCTGGCAAGTGCTTAACCACTATGCCGATGGAGCTCTTCTTTGTATGCCTACAAGGGCCTAATCATAATTTAGACACACATACACACTGTGGGGTTTCTAAAAGCTAATGGAACCCATGATCTTTTTATTCCATTTCACCACAACTTTTTGAAGACCCTTTGTGTGTGTATATACATATATAGACCTATGTATATACATGTATCTTCCCAGTGGCAGCATCATGGGTTAAGCATTGGGCTGGTAGTCATCAGGTAGTCAAAAGATGTGACGGTCCGCTTCCATAAACAATTCGATTCTCCCCATCTATGGCCAACATGAATTGGAATCGGCCTCATGGCGATGGTTAGACACACACACGCACACACACACATGCACACACAAGCATTATGACCAATGTGAGGATGGGACGGGTCCAGAGTGTTTCCTTCTATTGTGCATAGGGTTGTTAGGAGGCAGGGCCAACTTCATGACACCTAACAATGACTATGACCGGACTTCAAAAAGTGCATGGAAAAATTTCAGTATCTTTTCATTTCATTTTTCCATGAACTTTTGAAGCTCCTTATGTGTGAGTGTATCAGAATCCAGGCGGGGCTGTGGGCTGGATGGTGGGTTGCTAATCACAAGCTATGTCAAACCCGCCAGTCACTCTGCAGGAGGAAGAGGCAGCTATCTGCTCCCAGGAGGGTTTAACCTGTAAGGGTGCTTTGAGTTGGAATCGAGTCAATGGAAGTAGGTTGGGTTGATGTGTGTGTGTTTACACAGACACCGAGCTCAGACTCTAAATTCCCTGTCATTGAGTTGATTGTGATTCAGAGCAAATGTCCAGGACAGACCTCCGTGGATTTCGGAGACTGTCATTCTTTATGGAAGGAGAGAGCCTCGGGTGTCAGCTGGTGGTTTCGATCTGCCGCCTTTGTGGTTAGCAGCCCACTACACTACCAGGCCTTCTCTAAGGTCAAACTTGTTAGGAGACCATCTGATATTCTTAAATATACACTGACAAATAGCTCCATTATTGGACTGGCTTAAAGATCATTGAACTTATTTACCAAAAGAAAACCTGATCAAATTTATCAGATTGCTGGGGGTACACATCCATGTAGGTGTGTGTTTAACACTGTAAAATGGCGCCCTTGATGGCTAACAGGTTGAAGTTAGGTCTCTTAGAAAACTCTTGGTCTGGGTTGAATGAGAATTAAACGGGGTAATGATTGTAAAGGGATGTCTGCATCATAGAAGTTCTCAGCTCTGTATTGCCCTCCCTCTATAAGTTACTCAGCCAGCCTTTGAAGGGGAGGATACTAGGCTCTTCCTCACAGTGCTGCTGTATAAATTGAAGAACATCTTCACACAATGTCCTTCGTACACCATAAGCTAGAGAAATCTCAGACTCCGCTTTCCCTCAAATACCTGTCGAATACTGTCTCAACTTGGATGCTTACCAGTCCCCAAGGAAGAGCTGAGAATCACTGTTGGCAGCCAATTGCAAACCACTGGGTTTGGCAACCAATACGAAGATAGATGAATGAGGCAAAGGAACTGGACCAAAAGCTCAAAGTAGTCTAGCTTTCAGGCAGAATGGTGGGGAGCGGGGAGCCCTGAGGTGTAAGGAGGAGAGCGGACCTTGAATTTACAAAAGTCTTATGTTTGGGCCCAAGGAATCATTTTTCTATACAGTGTCTTTTTTCAGCACCAGGTTCCAAAGCGAGCCCTATCATCCCCACAAAAAGCAAACCCCCGGATGTTGAGTGATCTCAGACTGATAGTGCCCAATAAGAGAGCGGAAATTCTCTATAGGCCTCCACAGCTATATATGTTTTTACAGAAATAGACCAACTTGTTTGCCTCCCGAGCAGCTGCTGGTTGGTTTGAATATCAGTCTTTAGGTCAACAGCTCAAAAGTTTAACCCACTTCATTGCCAGCACTCCTGGATCAGCCCACACGGAACTTTTAAGCATGTATTGATTTTTGACTTGTAATTCTGATGTGAAGCTCAATTTATTGTTTTAATTCAATATATATGTTCTTTAAAAGTAGACTGAGAACATATGCCTCCATCGTTTTGTGAGGACAGTATGAGCTTTCTATGCTTTTATTTATGTTTTACTGGAAACAAAAATGTTACTTCAATGCTGAGCTCTCTGAAAATACTTACATGAATTATGCCCATATGCCACGTGTCTCTTCCCACACTGCAGGGGCCCCAAACTGTTGCTGTGCCTTTACATCTGCCATGGACAAAATGTCCTCTTTTTCATGAGGGTCGAATGTGTTTTGCCTGGCAGTCGTGGAAATCCATATCAACGGCTATGGCTTCCTCACCCGGGGCTGATGGGATGGCATGTGAAGAAGACAGGAGCGGTCAGTGGTGGGGGAGGTTGGAGAAGAGAGTGAAAAACGATGTCTTGATCCCAAGGAAGTGATGTTGTCTTCCTGCAGTTTATCGTTTGGTCTGCAGCACCTAGTGGGCTTGGGGAATCACGCAGTAACTTTCCCAGCCAGGTAAGTCTGTCCAAAGCACTAGCTTACAGATGGTTGACCAATTTGCTCAGGAATTACCACTGGCGGGGACCTCCATTTGCAGGCATTTGGGAAAGGCTGCCTTCTTCCTGTCTCTTTTACCTGGTTTTATATTTTCTTGCATGAGAATATGTATTGAGTTTTAAGTCCTCAAGCCATGAGGACAGTGCCTTCTTACTGGAAGCTGAGGTACTGAAAGCCCCTCCACTGGACAAAAAGGCCCAAAGATTTCAGGTAGCATCTCTGTAGAGCCCCAAGAAGGAGCCCTACCGGCTTAGGTTATACACTGGACTGCTAACTGCAAGGTCAGTTGTTGGGAACTTTCTGAGCCCATCGAGAGCTCCAGTCCCTGACCCCCACATAGGCACTTTGACTCTGCCCCACGGGACCACTGTGAGTCAGCATTGACTCCATGGCAGTGTTTGAGGCTTAGCTGGACTCTTCTGGCCATGCGACTGGTTATTCGGCTCCAGCTGGTAGCTAGCGGATTGGCTACCCAGAGGTGCTGGAGAGCAAGGACTGGCAATTCGCTGCTGAAAACGCAGCCACTGAAGCCGCCACAGTCCCCAGCTGTACTGTGACACGCATGAGGTCTCCAGGAGTTTGAGTCAACTGGAGAGCAGCTGGTACTTGTAGCGGCTTCTCTTTGCTTCATCTTTAGCACGGAGTCTTAATTGGGAACGAGGGTGGCCTCGATTCTAGTGATTGGTCGGAGCTCTATTTCAGTCTCTTCTCCCCAATATCCCAACATTGTGGGCCTCTCTGTGCCACTTTCTCCAGCACCACTCATTTTTCTCCTTTGTTTGAAACTCTGTGGGTTTATTAATAAAATAATTTTTAAAAGCCAGCATTCTTGTACTAGAGTCTCATAATTGTCACTTAGCACGGTTTCACATCTGCTCCGTCTTGGTCCCATGTTGTCTTTTTACGTATCCACTTGCCATGATTTTCTTACACGGAGGTGGTTTCGACTGGGTGACGGTGACACAGCTCCGTGACACTTGAGTTTTAAAGCTTTTGATGCCTTTAACGCTTGCTGGCCCTTTGAGTCACTTTTCTCAGGAAAACCTCTCAGGTGCTGCCAACTTGGCTTTGACTCACAGTTGACTTTGTGGACGACAGAACAGAACCCTGCCTGGTCCTGTACCAGCGTTGCCAATCTTATGGTTAGCCCTTTGTTGTAGCTGCTACATCAAGCCATCTCCTCAGGGACCTTCCTCTTTTCCTACTTTACCATGCTGTCCTTTCTGGGGGATTGGTCCCTCCTGATAGTACGTGAGCTGAAGTCTTGCCATCCTCACTTCTCAGGGGCATTCTGCTGTAGCTCTTCCAAGACAGATGTGTTTGTTCATCTGGAAGTCTGGGGTGTCACACTATTGGGACCCAAACATTGATAAGAACAATCCCGCACAAGCCTGTTAGGGCGTTGCTTTGTTTAATTTGTGTCAGTTTAATTTTTGCCTGGCTAAAATGTCCCAGAAATGCCCTTCTTGGCATGTTACCCTTCCCAACCCAGGTCAATAACCTCCTTGAAAGCCCTCATGGGCCACAGCTTTCCCCGCACCCAGTTTGTAGCTTGCAAGTAAAGTCTACCGATTTCTTTGGCTGTGCTCTTTATTGCACTTGTTGTTTCATTGAGGCAACAAACATGTTCGCCTGGGGTTCTTGCGATCACTGGTCTTATTCTTTGTCCTTTGACCACAAGTCAAGTAGGTACAGAGAGCTCTGCTCTCTTCCCACCTTCCTCTGGAAGGAGGATTGTGATCACATTATTTTCTGGGGAAGATTGATGTCTTCTCAACAGGGAATCGATTTCCCATTCCCTTGATGAGATTTGCTTTTGATGATGAGCATCCTGTAGTTACTGAATCAGTGAAAACAGCCGAGAGTTGCCTTTCACTGCAGGCAGCGCCCAGATTGGGATTTATAGACAACTCCTTTCATGTTATCTAAAGTGGCCCTCATTTTGAAACAACAGAATGAACCCCCAACTCACAACTCATTCTTCTTCACAACTACCTTCACTTGCTGCATGTGCAACTTTTATTTAGTTAGTTTTAATCATTTTATTGGGGGCTAT
The DNA here is from genome assembly GCF_050624435.1 of Tenrec ecaudatus. Lineage (NCBI taxonomy): Eukaryota > Metazoa > Chordata > Mammalia > Afrosoricida > Tenrecidae > Tenrec > Tenrec ecaudatus. The sequence goes on along the minus strand of NC_134543.1, from coordinate 122,441,520 downwards.
ACAACTCCTATCACAATCCATATATACATCAATTGTGTAAACCTCATTTGTACATTCATTGCCCTCATCATTCTCAAAACATTTGCTCTCCACATAAGGCCCTGGCATCAGTGCCTCATTTCCCCACCTCACCCCTCCCCCTCCCTCATGAGCCCTTGATAATTTATAAATTATTATTTTGTCATATCTTACACTCTCCGATGTCTTCCTTCACCCACTTTTCTGTTGTCCATCCCCCAGGGAGGAGGTTATATGTAGGTACTTGTAATCGGCTCCCCCTTTCCACCCTACCCTTCTTCCACCCTCCCGGTATTGCCACTCTCACCACTGGTCCTGGATCCCCTGTGTTTGCAGTTCCTATCTGTACCAGTGTACATCATCCGGTCTAGCCAGAGTTGTAAGGTAGAATTGGGATCATGATAGTGAAAGGGGTGGGGGATGAAGCATTTAAGAACTAGAGGAACATTGTATGTTTCATCATTGCTGCACTGCAGCTTTTAAATAATTGAAAAACCTTTGGACCTTTTCTTGCACCAACCCAACCCAACTCAACTCAACCAACCCAACCCAACTCAAGCCCACCTCTGTGGTGGAAGACTCACAACAACCCTGTAGAATAGAGTAGAGCTGCCCCCATAGGGTTTCTAAGACTGGAAGTCCTTAAAGAAGCAGACTGTCACACCTGTCTTCTCAAAGCACCTTGTGGGATTCACACAGAAGACCTTTCTGCTAGTAACCATCACCAAACCATGTATCCAACTTGAATGCCGACTCATTGCATCCCTGTTGGTCAAGCTGGACCTGCCCCTGTGAGTTTCCAGAGCTCTCTATCTCTGCCTCACTAGTTTGCAGTCTTTTATAATATCTCATATAAAGATGGTGGCTGTTTGACCAGCCATTTTTTAATGCAGGCTTTGAAGCAATCAGACCATTTCTTAACAGTTTGTAGGAGACCAGATTGTATTTTCTTTTTTAAAAAATTTTGTTTTCACAACTTGCTTCTAAATGCACAGGAATAGAAATTTACTCATTTTCCAGCTAATGACTAAGTTACTGCCCCAACATAATGGGAGATGAATGTAATTATATCTTAACACAATAGCTAATAAAAGAAGAAAAGAAAAACCACATATAAGCCTTCCTAATTCTAAAGTATCCTAACACTTTTGTACGATTAATTGTCAAATTAAGATTTCATTTATGATCTCATTAGGACCTCCGAGTGCATAAACTCTACATTAGGGCATAATTGGAGCTTTTTAAAATAAAAGTTACTTTCGATCTGACAAGATAAAGTCTGTTACTATTGATTTGCCTGGGAAACAAAAAAAAAAAAAAAAAAGCTTAGATCTCAGCATGTGCCAGAGGAAGCTCCTGAATCCAGGAGTTCAAATTAGTGCTACTAATCATATGACCTCGGGGTGTTGGATTTGAGGTTGAACATTAAACATCGTTCATGAACCATCAGTGAATTTGTAGCCAGGGAAGCCACAGGGGAGACCAGATGAGCATGGGTTCCAATTCTGGCTCTCTCATGATAAAACAGACTGGCCATGGTAGAGTACTTACCCTTCCCCAGCCTCAGTTCCCCCACTTACAGCAGAGCTAAGAGCTTCTCACCTTAAAGTTTGTTAGGATTATGAGGGAGTAACACCACTACCCTCAGAAAAAAACACACAAAGAAAAAAGCTCTTTTGCCCAGAACTTTCATAGTAGGAATTTTTCCCACTAGGCAAGCATTGAGCAACACTGCGCACCCAGTGGCATCACCTGGGAAGGTTCTCTATGGTCACAGTGAATTTTTTTGTAAAAGTAGTTTCACTTGAACCTCATTTTTTATGATGGCCAATTTAAGAGAAAAAAGTGTGAAGCTGTAAAATTTTGTTTCCTACTGGGGGGAAATGCTGCAGAAACTGTTGTGTGTTGAACATAGCTTATAACGCCAGCCCTATGGGAAAAACTCAAGTGTAAGAGTATTTTTCTCATTTCAAAAAAGGTGAAATGTTGGACATCCATCAACTTCCCAAACAAAGAAAAATGTCGACACGTAGTGCTTTTGGAGTTTATTCCACCTGGTCAGAATGTTAATCAAGCTTACTATTTAGAGCATCTGAAAAGATTGCGTAACAGTGTGTGACCAAAAAGGCCTGATTGCTAGCAGATAGGGGACTGGTTTTGCCACCACAACCATGTACCTGCTCACGCAGCCACACCAGTGCCCCAGTTTTTGGCAAATGTCTGTCTTGCCCCATGTACCCGACTCACCTGCCCTTGCTCTGTGTGACTTCTTTTTGTTTCTGCAAATGAATAGGGACATGAAAGGACAGCAATTTGATGATGTAGAAAAAGCGAAGAAAAAACAAGGGAGGTGCTGTCAGCCATCCAAACAGAGGAGTTTGAAAAATGTTTCCAAGAATGGAATTACAGATTTGACATATGTATGAAGTATAATGGAGAGTACTTTGATAAGGTTGATAAGGTTGTTTTGTAAATAAAATAAAATAAAAATTTAAATACATACCTTTGACAAAAGAAAAATACATCTGGGTTTTTTGGTACCCCCTTGTATGTACACACAATTTTATTTCTGTTAGCTGCCCCAGAAGTGGCTCCCCATCAAGGTCAGCTTGTAGAAGGGAATGGAGCAGTGTCCCCTCCATTCCCCCATCTGGGTGTTGGTATGTGGGAGCCCATTGCTGAGACACTAGACACTGGTGTTAATCCACATAATCTGAAACTCCAAAGTCACGGCCATCCAGTGGATTCAGACTCATAGTGACTATTAGTCAGGGTAGACTAGAGAAACAAATTCATCGACAGTCAGATGTGTATAAGAAAGAGCTTTGTATAAAGAGCAATTGTACACTAAGAAAACATCCCAGCCCAGTCCAGATCAAGTCCTAAGTCCGCTATTAGCCCATATGTCCAACAGCAATCTATAAATTCCTCTTCAGACCCAGGAAACACATGCAATGACGCCGAATGCAGGAAGATCACAGGCCAGTGGGTGGGAAGTCTTGTGGGTCCAGTGGTGTTGTAAGTATGTCAGCACTGACAGGGGTCTCCATGTGGCTTCTCCAGCTCCCAGGGCTCTGGCTGTATCAGGGTAGCTTCATGTGGCTTCTCATCAGAAATGTCTCACAGGGAGTGAACTTGCGTCCTGCCTCCAGTGAGCTATTTATCTCCTTAGTGCCTCCAAATGAGGTCATCAAGCTTTGACCTGATTGACAGGCTAAATTCCACCCCTTCACTCGTAATCCTGACAACAGATTATGGAACTACCACAGTGACCCTATAGTAGGCTCTCAAAATACATTTTCTTGATTATGTATGAGGGGGCTTTAAAATGTTCATGGGAAAATCCCATCATCTTCCTTCTCGATTTTTCCCCACTCATTTTTCGAAGCCTCCATGTATGTATAAAAAGTATCAAGAGAGAATTTACCTATACCCTTCTTAACTGCTTCTACTTTCCCAGAAGATTCCATTTTCCTTGGGAATGAATGAGAAGAAGTTAGAGCACACTATTTCTTTCTAAAAGGAGAAGTTATGAGGGAGGCATATTGCCAATTTCTGTGCACCTGGAGCAGATAAATCTAAGTGAGCCCTCTAAGATGTTAGAGCCTGTTGAACCGCTTTGTGTCACTGGTTTAGAGTATTTCAGGTCATCTGTGAAGATCATAGAGTCTTGGGAGAGGGAGGAGGGTGCGGGATGGACAGGGACAGCTGCAGCTTCAAGCACTTTATCTAACGCAGGCACTTGCCAACGAAGCACCGAGTCATAATTTTAATAGTTTAGCAACAGAGGATTTGCCATGGTCGATGGGCCGTTTGTCAGCCATGCTAGTGTGCTGCCTTTGGCTATGACTTTTATATATTCTTTCCAACAGAGGCCGAGCAACAAAAACAACAAGAATCCCCAAACAGTGCGCTCACTGGTTGAAAAATAGGCCTCTTCCGAGCCGAGTGAAGGTAATTGCCTTCTGACCTGGGAGGTGATCAGTTCATTTCCGGAGGCATCAAATGTGACTCTCCTGCTATTAGCATGCTATGATTAATTGTGGATATGTCTTCTCCTGGTTTTACACCCCAAGGGGAATTCATAGCTCTACCTGCTTCATAAAATAGGTCATCTATCACCTGTCCCAGGGTCTTTCCTATCCCCACCCCACTTCCAACCCCCAGACCTGGTCGGGAGTTAGGTTCGCCATCTTGTTTTCACTCTTACCATTTAGTTCCCCGGCCCAGTATGGTTTGCTAATTTACCGATCCTTAGAATTCTATTTCATTGTACGGGATAAAGGTGAGGCTTTCCACGCCCATAAAGAGATACCATCTCAGAAACACACAGGGGCAGTTCTACCCTGTCCTACAGGGTCACGATGAGTCAGAATGGACTTGATCCCAGTGAGTGAGTGCTTGTCGCTCACATAGTGATAGGATGTAAGCAGAGTCCGTGGAGGCTACTCATCCTGGCAATGAGGAGACATGGCAGGGAAAGATGAAGAGGAGCATGCAGTTGAATTAGGGATATGAATGGGATCTCCCTAATCCATCAATAAATGTCTTTATTTGAGAACCTGTACGTTGAGCACTGTGGGGTGGTCAAGAAGGCCGTGGGTTCAGGTCCAAACATGCAAATTAATAGCTAGGTGCATGGCATTGGACAAGTAGTCAATGGCTCAGCCTCAGTTTCCTCAGCTGGAAACACATAATCAGTAAAAATCGTCTCTTCTCAGAGCTCTTTGGAGATTTAAATGAAAGTAGCTCAATACTCATCATGGAGCAAGAGTTATGTTGGGGAACTCTCAGAAAAACGTCATCTCTGCTTCAGAGGGATAGGGAATTTTCCCTGCTTCAGAGTCTTAGAACTCCAAGGCCCACACCCATAAAGTGGTTCATAGACGATGCCAGTGCTGAAGTTCATGGTTGTGACTTTTGTGCTTTAGGCATTTGGGGGAACAGGTGCATCATATGATTGCTGGTGTCATAACATTTGTTTTTAATCCATCTTTTTTAGTACACCTGAGCCTCCCGAGGACCCTGACTTGGAGAGGTCAAGTTGATTGCTCAGTATTCAAACTCAGGTCTGTTTGACCACAAAACCAATCCAATGTGGGTTGGGAAGGAAGTCTCTGTAGAAAAGGTAGACTTGGGGCTGGGTCTTGAAGAATGAGCAGACTTAGACCGATTATCAGTTTATCTTACATAATCTTGACTTGGCTAGGCCACCCTGCAGGTGAGGAGGGAGAATGCAGGCACGGGGATAGAGGTGAGAATAATGTTGCAGGGTGGTGAGAGGACACTTTGGGAAATGGGACGAAATGAAAGGGGAATCATAACGCAGTGTGCAGTGTTGAAATTCCTTCTGAACATCGGTTTTCCCCAGCTGACCGCAGAATGCTGCCCGTGTCATCCTGCCCTTCGTTTATGATTTCAAGCTTTCCGTGGAGAGCCTAGTGTAGCTTTCACTGAAGGCACATTCGGCATTTCTGAGCATGAGAGCCAGGCCTATCCAAAGTGCTTTAATCACCTACTCTGGAAAGGATGCTGAATTAGAGTCTTAGTAAGTGCAGGCAGTTCTGTGTCCCCCTAACACGAGACAGCGGAGATACTTCAAGGAAAACTGGAAATGGGGCTGTGCTTACGGCCACCCTACTGTGTGCAGTCAGCCCTGAGAGCTTTCTTTTGGTTAGAGTCAGGAGCTTCTCAATGATATCCACAGCCTCTGATGTGCTTTATGGTCTAAAACAGTGGTCCTCAACCTTCCTAATGCCGCGACCCTTTGATGCCGCGGGCCGCATGTTGTGGTGACCCCCAACCATAGCATTATTTTCGGTGCTACTTCATAGTTTTGCTACTGTTACGAATCGTCATGAAAATTTCTTATACCCGGGATGTATGTTCATCATAATAAATTGAGCATAATGAAAACATAGTGATTAATGACAAAACAATATGTCATTATATATTGTGAAATATTTATTTCTAATGACAAATAAATGAAAATTTTTTTCATTTGTCTTGAAGCAGGGGTGAAGCATGAGTCTTTGCACTGGGTACTCATATGTGGGCATATCTGTATGTGGGCAGACCTGCCTGGAGATGGACAGAGGAGTGGTGTCTCAATTCCTAAGACCATCAGAAATATGTGTTTTCTCGTGGTCTTAGGTGACCCCTGTGAAAGGGTCATTGGACCCCCAAAGGGGTCATGACCCCACAGGTTGAGAACACTGGTCTGAAAGCACTTTGGAAGCTTTTCAATGAGATTGGGTGTCACTAGGCAAAGTGAGCTTGAACGGAAGCCTTCACCCAGTTCCTAATTAATGGCTTTGCAGTGTCACCCAGTGATACTGGAGCTCAATCGCTATCTTCTCACCCAACCTGCCATCCACCCCCTTCTCTGCTCTGCCTGGCAATGATCATCAGGGACTATGGCCAGTTGATTGTGAGGCTGCCTCCAATTTCTCAGTAACTTGAAAAACAAGTACCTGAAGAGAGACTGCACGTCATACCACATTCTAAGACTAGAAAATACAAAAGTAAGTGCATTCTATTAGCATTCAGATGGATGTGTTATGTTTCCCTCCAACCCAAGGCTCTGTGTTCTTTTCCATCTCCTGTGTCTTACCGTGGACCACTGGGAAGCCTGATCTTCTTCGGTCCTGGGTTTCTTCATCATTAACTATAAGCAACGTGATTTAGATCAGGCATGGGGTCTTCCAGTTCCCACAGGCTCTGGTTATGATAGAGGTTTTCATTGAAAGTTTTACGTAACCCTTGAATATCTAAGAACTTCTTGATTTGAGTGGAATATACTAGGGTGAGCTTCTTGCCCAGCCTCTGGTGAAGATTTGTTTTTCATATTGGAGAAAGCCTGACTGCATTAGTTTCCAAACAGATTTATGACTTTTGAAAATACAGACACTAAAGTTCATTTTTCTCAATTTGAATAACATATTCTGATTACTCTCCTTGCCCAAACACTTTAATTCTGTTCATCTTTCTTATAGGTGGGAACAAGCTCTTCTATCTAATTCTGAAAATAATTAGTAGTATTACTGATCATAACAATGGGCTTCTTTTATTTGTATTATTACTGCTCTCTTAAAAAACGACAAACATAGATCTAGAACTCAGACTTCTTTATTCTGTCTTTATTAATATCACATGTAAAATACTTAATTGTTTACATTTAGCTTGGGGCAGGAAAGCGGAATTTTTTTGTGTCTAAAAGGGGCACACCAGGAAACAATGCCTGGAGGCCATACCTGACCTCCTCTGGTTACACAAGGAGCAGGAGAAGGCACCTCCACTCAATTGCTATCAGGCAGAGGTCAGACACGCTTCCCCCCCCCCCCCTACCAGCCCTGGTCACTCTACTCTGACCCCAACCTTTTTTTTACCGTGATACCAGGTTCCTCTGCTGGGTTCCACAATCTGTGGCAATAGCACAGAGGACCCACAGACAGTAGTCACAGTTAAGGGGTTAACAGCTTTCCAGAAGCAGAAAACATGGGTCTACAGCAGCACATCCCCTTGGCCAGCAGTCAAGTCTCTCTTCAGTCTTAAACCTTCTACCCCACGGTCCCATAGCTTCTGCCTCCATGGTCCACCAGGTACTTGGCCTCGCTGTCTCACAGTCTCATCACAGCTCCTCTGCTCTGGCTCATGTCTACTTGCCTCAGCCTCTGGCTGAGTGTAGCATGGCCTCTGTTGCTTCTGCCTTTCAGCTGGGGATTTCTTTCTTTTTTTTTAATCATTTTATTGGGAGTTCACACAACTCTTATCATAATCCATACATACATCCATTGTATAAAGCACATTTGTACATTCGTTACCCTCATCATTCTCAAAACATTTGCTCTCCATGTAAGCCCCTGGCATCAGCTCCTCATTTTCCCCCCTCCCTCGCCGCTCCCCCCTCCCTCATGAATCCTTGGTAATTTATAATTTATTATTATTTTGTCATATCTTACACTGTCTGATGTCTCCCTTCACCCTCTTTTCTGTTGTCCCCCAGGGAGGAGGTTATATGTAGATCCTTGTAATCGCTTCCCCGTCTCTACCCCACCTTCCCTCCACTGTCCCAGTATCGACACTCTCACCACTGGTCCTGAAGGGATCATCCATCCTACAGCCAGGGATTTCAAACATGCTCCGCTGGTGGCTCTTCTTCCTTGATGGACCTGGGAATTCTGTTTCTCTGCTTCCAAGGCGGCTCTCATCCACAGAGGGATGGCTTTGATGGAGGTGTGACTTCTGTCTTTCAGCAGACCCTACCCTCAAGGAAAAATGGGATGGTAACTTGACTCACAGCCTCCCATAAGGTGAAGGGTCACAATACATCTCACTAGAATCCTGCACATTAGCATAACAGAAAATTCCCTCCAAAATGGAATCATTACCATAGGCATGAAAGCTAGAATTTATAATACCCCACATAAGGGATTATGGCCAGAAGGGGCTTGGTAATTGACTACATCTCACACAAGCATCTGCTAATTTTCATCACTCAATCAAGCTGCTAGATTTTCTTATCAAGTAAATCAGAAAAATAAATTCACATCTGGGAAACTCCATACTCAGGCGTGGGCTCCAGGACTTGGATCTTCTACTGCTGACATATGCTGGGAAATTTGTTTTTAATACAATCCCCAGTGCATTCCCAGACCCATGAGTACAAGATGGAATGAAAATGTTGCTATGTGATATGCAAATCAACAAATTCTTCTTCCTATGAAATTCCCCAAGCCAACTTCCAGCGCTTCCAAGGACTACAAAGGAATACTTCCAGAAAGCCCGGAGAAGTCAGACATCCTTTCACCGTAATGACAGAGAAAACAAAGCAGGAGGTGACCCCAGCAGTAAATGGTAAAGAAGGAACCCCAGAATGTGACACTCCAGAAAAGCAGTGACAGGCTATGGAAGAAATATTAGAATCAATTGTCTCAGAACTGTGGAATCTAGCCCAGTGTTTGCATACCTCTGGCAGGGCTGATTTTAATCCCAGCCCATTCTCAATAATAAGAATAATAACTTCTGAGATAGCTTGGTTTACCTTAGCTCCATCGCCTGCTCCTGAATTCAATGGAAGTCTTGGAAATCAGATCCCACATTACAGGAACCAGTACCTGAGGGTTCAGAACAGATCTCATTTTCCATGTCTTCTTTGTTGGTGCTGTTGGTGCTGGGACCACCCAGAGCAAACACACACATGGATTTAAGCGTTTTCACATGTACATACCATTGAGTGAGTGGCCTGGGGACTCTCTTCCTACTGAGTAATCCCTCTCATACTCTTTTTTTCTGGGTTGTTCCCCTCAATTAAGATAAACTATTGTCCCCCAGAAGCCCTGAATGGAGCCCTGATGATAAAGCGGCTTGTGTCGTGCTGCAGTTCACATGGTCAGCAGGTCAAACCACCGAGAGCTCCGGGGGAGAAAGACTGGGCTCAGAAATCTCAGAAATCCCCAGGGGTCACGATGAGCCAGCAGTGAGTTTGGATTTTTTTCTTTTGCTCCCTAAAGTTCCTATCTAATCTTTAGAACAGCTGTTGTCAGCTCGTTCTATAGCTAGTTTTTAAATGAGCATAAACTCAACATTGAACTTTCCCCGGTTTCATCTGCTAAACTGTTGTTTGGTTTTAAGAAAACTCCAGCGGATGTTTTGGGTTATTATCACAGGCAGTCGTGGTGTTGGTCCGTCCAGCCTTTCATGGCTTCAGCAATTCCATTGTGCACCTTTTCTCAGGTTAGGCGGCATTCCTCTGTGGAATGTGTAGTTCACGTGTTCAGCAATGAAAGCTAGGCACCGTCAACTGGTGGTCCTGTGACAAAGAAGTAAATTGTTTATGGAGGCAATTAAATACACAGGTCATATTGGCTTCCTTTGTCCTGACTCTTTCTTTCCTCTTGGTCAAGGTGGGTACAGACCAGTTGTGTCTCAGATGGCTGTTGGCATAGATGGCTGCTTGCTAGCCTTTAAGACCTCAGGCATGAATCAAGGAACTAGTAGGTAGAACCGAGAAACGAAATGTGTTATTAGGCCCATTAACTTAAACTTTGGCCCTAAACCTCCAAGCCAGAAGTCTAATCCGAAGAGGTTTTTGGTTGTATGTGATCAGCATCAATAGGGGTTCTTGTTTTAACTAATTGTTAGCCGGAAGAACCACTCGAACCCCGTGCCTTTCTCTCCCCTGACTAGGAATTGTCCTCATGTGCCCCATATAGATCAACAAATGTTACTCAGACAAGCAGATCTCTTCATTCAAATAATGTGTTGGGATCCCTACCTTGCACCACCTAAGAAAAAGAAAAACACTAAAAAATGTTTCAAAGACTTAGATTACCAAAACAAGATAAAACAAACCAAAGTCCAACAGTCATTGAATTGATTCTGACTCATCGCTTCCCTGTTTAGAGTTTTTACAGCGAGATCGTCATGGGAACAGAGAGCCTTACATTTATTTCTCTTGAGAAATGAGCGCTGGGTTTGAACTGCTAATATTGTGGTTAGCAGCCCAATGCTTTTCCTCCAGTGCTGCCGGGACTCCTCAAAGATGCCAAAGAGCAGATTAAACTATAAACATCTTATAAGGAAACAGTTTTGAATCCTCATGACCTTCGATGAAGCAATGACTTCTTCAATATGACGCCCAACCAAAGCGATAAAAGAGAAAAACAACTCCATAAAATGGAGTTAATCAAAATTAAAAACTTCTGCATTCACATGGCAGCCTCGTGAAAATTAAAAGATGAATTACAGAATGGGAATGAATATTTGTAAATCATATATTCCATATATGTTCAGAATATGTAAATCAATTTTCCAAATTTTATTAATTTTGTTGTTGATAATATACTCCAATTCTACAGTTTCTACATGACATTGGCTTCTTAGTTATTCCTCTCTTGTTAACATAAACTCATTGTGCTCTAAGCAGTGGTAGCTGGGCACCATCCAATGACTCTGGTCTCATGGCAAAGGAGACAGCCATTCATGGAAGCAATCAGCTACACATTCTGTATCCCCTACACCAACTTCTGACTCTCCTTCCTCTGGCTCTTGGTGAATAGATACCAATTGCTCTTCCTTGGAAGAAAATATAAAGAATTCTTAACAGTGAAATAATAAAAAGACAAATGATCCAATTGAAAACTGGGCAAAGGATTTGAAAAGATACTTTTCAAAGAACGTATGCAAATAACCAATAAACATATAAAGAGATAGTTACTCCCATTCATTAGGGAAATGTAAATCAAAGCCAAAATGAGTTTCCACTTCACACTACTAGATTGGCTACTATTTTTAAAGAATGTAAAATAAATAGTGGAGAGGATGTGGCATAATTAAAAATTTTACACATTGCTGGCGGGAATGTAACATGATCTAGTTTCTATGGAAAATATTAATACCTCAAAAATTTGAATATAAAATTACCACTGGACTCAGCTACTTAACTTTCAGGTACACATATATTTTAGAGAGAATTGAAAATATATGTTTACAAAATACATGTACAAAATTTTTATTCAAAATAATGAAAATAATAGAATCAAGCCAAATGCTCATGAGCTGACTTAGGGGTAAACAAACAGTGGTATATCCATTCAGTGGAATATTGCTCATCTACATAGAGGAATGTGACTTACTGAAACATGAAACATCACAGAAAAGCCTTCATAGCATCATATATTAAGTGAAGAAACCAGTCACAAAAGACTGCAGATTATATGATTTTATTCAAATGAAAGTGCAGAATAGGGAAAGCTATCACTACAGAAAGTATATTAGTAGTTGTTTAGACTGGGGGTGGGGTATGAGGACTGAGAGCTAAATGGTGCGTGAGGCAATGAAAAATTTCTAAAATTGACTGTGGTGCTGGTTACACAGCTCTGCAAATAAACCAAAAACTATTGAGTTATATACTTTAAATGAATTCATTGTATGCTATGTGAATTATATCTCAATAAATCTATCAAAAATAGAGGGACCTTTGTTAAACAGACAACTGATAGCTGCAACAACAACAGACGTTATAGAATGACATTTTTTCTTATTTAACATTACAACACGAAACTGCTGCTCACGCACGCATCAGACTAAATATACAAGGGCAGTCGAACATTGAAATTACTGTTTAGTTCCTTTTTTTCCAATGAAAATTTTAAAAACCCCATGCCCTTAAACCTATGTGGGCAAAAAGTTATAGTCATTACAATCTTGACAGAGTAATATTAATGATAAAATAATTAGTGATTCTACAAACTGTTTTCTGACCTTTCAATCATTTTTCAAAACTATTTGATAGAGCCTGGGAAACCACATAGTTCGTCATCCAGATGGGATGGATTTGAGTGTGCCAGTGGGCACCAATCAGAGAGGATGCTGGCTCAATGGGCTGACAGCCCACTGTCCTGGACAACCAGGACACATTAGCGATCACATAAGCGAAGGTCTGAGAAGCGGAACTTTATGAGGGAGATTCAACATTAGGATTGGAGGAAGACTCATTAACAACCTATAATAAACAGGTAACCTGAATTTGTGTGCTGAAATGGAAGAGGACTTGAGCACTGATGAAGTTGGAAGACTACAGCTGCCAGAATGGATGACATTTCAACGCGAAGAAAGCAACACTCCTCACAACTGGACCAAGGACCAACATCATGTCATATGGAGAAAAGCTTATCGATGCTTTCATTTTATTTGGATCCATAATCAACATCCATGGAAGACACAGTCAAAAAATCAAATGATGTGAACTCATGTGTTAGGCTGGGTTGACTAGAAAAACAGATCCAGTGATGCCCATATTTGAGGGGGTACACCCCAAAATGGAGGTGATATGAGGGGAGATAGTGCATTTGGAGTTAGTTCCACCAGGTCAGACTGTTAAGCAAGATTTTTATTTAGAGGTTCTGAAAAGATTATATGACAGCGTGCCCCACAGAAGACCTGCTGTGGCAGACAGGGGACTGGTTTTGCTACCGTGACAGTGCAGGTGTTCACACAGCCACCTCAGTGTGCCAGTTTTTGTCAACAAGCAGCACGCCTCTCTTGCCCCACACACCTTTCTCACCTGACATCACCGCGTGCAACTTCTTTTTGTTTCCACGAATGAAGAGGGACCTACATGAAAGGACAGCGATTTGATGACATGGAAGAGGTGAAGAAAGAAATGAGGGAGGTGCTATCAGCCATCCAAACCGATGAATTGGAAAAATGCTTCCAAGACGGAATCTCCGATTTGCCAAATGTATTAAGTGTACTGGAGAGTACTTGGAAGGTGATAAAGTTGTTTTCTAAAATAAAATAAATACATATCTTTGGGGAAAAAAATTCCAGGTTTGGGGAGGTACGTGTGTGTGTGTGTGTGTGTGTGTGTGTGTGTGTGTGTGTGTAAGAAAGAGCTTTATATAAAAAAATAATTATATACCAAGAAAATATCCAAGCCCAGTCCAACTCAAGTCCATAGTCTGAGACTAGTCTATAACTCCTTCTTCAGACTCATGCAGCCAGATCACAGGCTGGTTTGTGCAAAGTCCTGTGGATCCAAGGGTGGAAACATGGGAGGGTTCTGGCGCTCTCCAGGACAGCAAAGGAAGGTCCAGGCAGAGAGAGAGAGGGAAGTTCCCTGAGCCCTCATTATGAGAAGGCCGCACTCACAAGGAGGCACCATCAGGCTGTGACCTGACTGACAGGTTGAATATCACCCCTGTATTTTTATATATCTTCAAGTTGACATGAAATTATGTAAGTACCACAACACAGTTCACCAAAGTTGACACCAAAAGACCAACACGTATAATGATAGATTCACAATCACCAGACATCTGGGAGAAGCATATAAAAGAAATGATGAGATAGCCACCTTACACTGACAATGATAGCCAAGTTCAAAAACGTAGAAAATAAGCAATCATGGCACATTTGGAATGTGGAAATTTGGAAAGCCAAGCGGTGCCACCTAAAGCACTGGGAATAGGAATTCTTCAAGGCCCAGCAATCCCTTTGCTGGGTGTATACCTAAAGAGCTAAAGAGCCATCTCATGGATAGACATTTGCACACCTCTTTCAATGCAGCGCTGTTCACAATAGCAAGAAGATGGAAGCAACCTGACTGCCCATCAGTACAAGAATAGACAGAGACCTGTCGGCACATACACCCAATGGTATGATGCACAGAGCACCACTACACACCAAGGATGAAGCTACGCAGAACCACATGGCCCGGTTAGACCTGAAGACTATTATGCTGGGTGAAATGAATCAATCACAAAATGAAAAATATTGCCTGAGACCACTGTTATAAAGGGGAACACGGCAAAACAAGATAAGACTCTCATACCAAAGGAAATAGACCTTGGAGATTCCCGAGGGAGGAGGGAAGGGAAAGAGTGGAAAGATGAAGCAATAGATTAGAGGGCTGACAAGTATTAACTTGTATGAAGGAGAAGATAAAACTCACAACAGGGAGGTGAGACATTAAAGGAGGGGGGATAGGGTAAATGAAGGGGATGGCTGGGTTGAGAAGTAGCTTGAATACAAACTCGATTATCTGAAATGTAAACCCCCACTTACTTCACCATGAAAAGAGAGAGAGAACTCAACTTATGTATTGCATTGGGTATAAAGATGTCATTGTGTGGACTACGGTGCCCCTAACTCAAGCTGTGCTAGTTTCAATTGCTTTAAATGTGTGTAAATGCTAAGCAATAACAAAGGCCAAAGAATAATGGGTTCCTTTGAATTTGGGTGAAAAGTGTTGAATATATCACAGACTTCCAGAAGAACGAACAAGTCTGTTTTGAAAGAATACACCCTTAGATGCAAAGATAGTGGGACCTCATATGTTATGTTATGGACATGTTAATGGAGGGTCGAGGCTCTGGAGTAGGGCATCTTGCTCGGTAAAGTAGGAGGTAAAGTGGAGAATGGGAAGTCCCTCGCCAAGATGAGTGGGCACCGTGGCTGTAACAGCGGGCTCAAGCATAACATTTGTGAGGGTGGTGCAGGACTTGGCGGTGCTTCCTTATGGTGCACTTAGCATCCCTGTGAGAGGAGACTGACTCTAGAGTGCCCGGCAACAGCAAAGGCGATGCTCCATTTCCTTCCAGACTCATGACTTAAATTGGGAAGGGACATTCCTTCCCCGGGTCAGTAGCTGTGCTGCTGAGGCTGCTCTAGGTGGTGATGCTGAGCCTGCTTTCTCCGCTGCAGGACGGGCTGGCTTCAGTGGGGGGACCTGAAATGACAGCTCTCTGGAGCCAGGAGTTCAGTGGAGGTAGAGGAAGAAAGGCCTTCTAATGGCTGGAGCGTGCCTATCTGAGGTCCCCTCCCAAGTTTAGTACTGACTTTTCGGTTCTGCATCTAAACAAGGACTCTGGGATTCGCCGGGGATGCTTTGTTAGCGTTTCTCTTTTCATTATCTGCTGTTGCACGTCAGAGAGAAAAGCCACATGGGCATCTCTGATCTGATCTGGATGGTGCTGGGCTTTCCTGGTCTCGATTCTGGTCTGTGTTTTCCTGAAGGAACTTGGGGCCATTTACTCTGACTTTGTCGTTCTGTGAAGGAGGAAATTCATCCTCAGAAAGAAGCAAGACTCTTCCATGTAACGCTCCCTCTGCCTAAGTAAAATGAGCCTTGGTGGTGCAGTAGCTAAAGCACTCAGCTGAAGGGTCAGCTATTCAAATCCACCAGCTTCTCCACTGGGAGAAAGATGTAGCAGTCTCCCGAAAGATTGGAAGCTTAGAACACCAATGGGGCAGCTCTCCTCCAGGATCTCTCTCACTTGGAATGGACTTGAGGGCGGTAGACTTTACCTAGATGGTCCACAGGGTTACTTCTTCACTACTGACCACCTACAGGTGCCTAAGAGAAGTCGGGCAAGCTGCTTCTGTAGTGATTACCTTGGAAACAAAAACAACCCCCAAACCTATCAAGCAGTTCTTCTTCATGAACATTACGTTTTGGATGCTTCTTTGGGCTTCTAACTAAGGAGGAATTGTGACCTTTTCTGTGAGTTATCTATTCAGGTTTCCTTTCAAGAAAAGTCTCAAAGGGAAGAGATTTCCCCAAGCGGGGGTTGCAAATCCAGAGAGTCAGAAGCATTGGCAGGAGTGTGTGCTGTGCTGGATGCTCTGCTGACGGAGGATCCTTACTTGCCTCATGCTATGTCCGAGTTCCCGGCTGCTCAGCCCACATACTCTGAGCCACGGCTCAGCAAGCTCATTAGTGAAATGGTGATCCACTGTCTGCCTCTCTGGGCTGGGTCGTGGATCTGTTCTGGGTCAACGTTCAGAGCCTACCTCTCTCATAAACCGTGATACATAAAAACATCACTTCCGTGTTCTGCTTCTGCAGTTCCTTGGGAGGCGGGAGGCTCGCCTTCCACATAGAGCAGTGGTTCTCAAGCTTCCTGATGCCACGACCCTTTCATGCCGTTCCTCATGTGGCGACTTCCCCAACCATAAAAGTATCATCGTTGCTACTTCACTATCATTTTACTACTGTTATGAATCAGGCGACCCTGCGAAAGAGTCATTTGACCCCCAAAGGTGTCGCGATCCTCAGGTTGAGAACTGCTGACATATAACATGTACTTGCATAAGGTGTGAAACAGAAGGGAGTTCATGGGCAACATGTTGCAGTGTTGAGAGGTTGTTGGATGTGCTGGTACATCCTGGAGGAGTGATTGGGTAAAACTTTGCGTTTCTTTTGGGTTTCCATATGAGATACAATTTGTAAGTGTATTTACCATTTCTTGGGATTGGTTGGGAAAGTATGCTATTTGATATAAAATATGATAAGATCATATTCAAGTGAACTCCACCACCCCACCATGTTGTGTTCTACTACCAAAGTCCAATGGTACAAATATATCCCATATAATATATACCAAAACCTATCATAGCTCATGTAGGAGATGAGGTGGGCTATACATTTTTGTAAATCATTTTATTGGGGACTCGTACAACTCATCACAATCCATCCATCCATCCATCCATTGTGTTGTACACATTTGTACGTTTGTTGCCATTGTCATTCTCAAAATGATTTCTTTCTACTTGAGCCCTTGGTATCATCTTCTCATTTCCCCCTCACCTCCCTCACCCTCTCTCCCTCATGAACGCTTGGTAATTTTTAAGTTATTATTGTTTTTTCATGTCTTACAATGACCGATGTCTCCCTTCACCCACTTTTCTGTTGTGCATCCCCTTGGGAGGGGGTTATAAGTGGATCATTGGAATCAGTTCCCCCTTTTTTCACCCCCCTTCCCCTTCCCCTTTCACTCCTGGTATGGCTATTCTCAATATTGGTCCTGGGGGACTTATCAGTCCTGGATTCCCTGTGCTTCCGGCTCTTATCTGTACCAGTGTATATGTCCTGATCTAGCCAGATTTGTAAGGTAGAATTGGGGTCATGATAGTAAGGGAGAGGAAGCATTAAAGAACTAGAGGAAAGTTGTATGTTTCATCAGTACTATACTACACCCTGACTAGTTTGTCTCTTCCCCATGACCCTTCTGTAAGGGGATGTTCAGTTGTCTACAGATGGGCTTTGGTCTCTACTCCACATGCCCTCTCATTCACAATGATAGGAGTTTTTGTTCTGGGTCTTTGATGCCTGATACCTGATCCTATGGACACTTCATGATCACACAGGCTCGTGTGCTTCTTCGATGTGGGCTTTATTGCTTCTCAGCTAAATGGCCACTTATTTATCGTCAAGCCTTAAAGACCAGACATATATCTTTTGATAGCCAGGCACCAACAGCTTTCTTCATCACTTTTGCTTATACATCCACTTTGTCTTCAGCGATCGTGTTGGGAAAGTGAGCATCATGGAATGCCAGGTTAATAGAACAAAGTGTTCGTGCATGGAGGGAGTACTTGAGTAGAGGCATAATGTCCATCTGCTACCTTACTACTAAGCCTATAAATATATACACATAGATCTATTTCCTCATCATCATATATAAATATATTTACATATGTGCATGGCTGTATTTAGACCTCTATAGATGCCCTTTGCCTCCTAGTTCTTTCCTCTATTTCCTTTGACTTTCTTCTTGTCCCACTATCATGTTCAGCCTTCACTAGGGTTTCAGTAATTCCTCTTGGTTGCATTGCTCTCGATCAAGCCTTACCAGGCCTCCTACACCCTCCTCACCATCGATTTTAGATCACTTTTTGTTTCCTTGTCCCTGGGTTTGCTAACACCCACTTCCTTTCCCCCACCACCCCCTCTCCCATGTCCCTCCAGAACTGTCGGTCCATTGCTTTCTCCTCTAGATTGTTCATCCAGCCTATCTTATCTAGATAGACTTGCAGAGATAATAACACGCCCAAAAACAAGACTGAGCAAAACAAAGCAACAATAGAAAACAAAATAACAACCAAAAAAACAAAAGCTTATAAATAGTTCAAGGTCTGTTTGATGTGTTTTCTGGTCAAGTCTGATAGGGGGCCACCCCCAGGGGCCACCCCCTGGCCCCACAGTCTCTTTTTGAGATTCCCCAGGGACTTCATTGCTCTGCTCCCCTTGTTATTCTGTTGCATACCCTTAGTGATTCTCCTTGGTGTGGTGGGATCAGATAGGGCACAATTCCCACACTGTGTCTCCAGTGTTGTCCTCTATAGGGCTATGGATCAGTGAGGGATGTCATGTCTCATAGTGGAGCGGCCCTATGATCCTCTCTTTTCATTGGCTTCTCTGAGCAGGGATATCATCCTCAAGACTTGGTGGTCCAGGATGTGCTCCACTCTCTCTCCCTCTCCATTTGCTCCCATGTTCTGTGATCCAACCTGTCAGTCTCCCTGAACTCTGTGTAGTGAATTCTTCTGGGGGGGTGGGGGGGACTGTCCACATAGTTGGGATTAGGGTCGGTCCCTCAGACCTCTCTATTGGTTCCCTGCTTCATGCCTGTATGTTGCATTCACATCTTGGAGTACCGGGTTGAAGTCTGGTCCCTCTTTCCCTGTGGAGATAGAAACGACACCTTCCCCTTGAGTGAGTTAATGCCCTGTTAGGACTATACATTTTTCTGTGTGGCTGTTGCTGTTTTTTGTTTGTTTTCTTAGATGATACCTAAAAATACTGTAAAGCATGCAATGATGCAGTATACACCTCATTTGTTAAAACAATTGTATCTATGAAATCCAACAAACAAAAAAGAATGCAGCCATGAAAGAGTCGTTAAGGAAAGAACAGTAACAGGAGACCTTCCAGCTGATAGCTTCCCTCAGTTCTGGCCCTGCTGTGAGCTGGGGAAGAGGCAGGCACGTGGGACGGGGGATGAATGAATCATGAATAATAATAATGAACAATTACGCGTTGCCATGGAGCGGGTATAGACTCAGGGCCCCCCTCTGTGGCACAGAGTAGAACTGCGCCATCGTTTTCAATAATTGCAGTCTTTGTGGAAACAGATAACCAGGCTTTTCTTCACACTGCCCCTTGTTGAAGTCCCAGGATGTTCCCAGCTCTCCTCGCCTTCAGGAAAGGCTCTTTCTCACCACAGGTGGAGCCAAGGTTCTCCGCTGCCGGGCCCTGGCCCACCTTTCCAGGCTGGTACCTCTCCTGCACGACCATGTTGTTCTCCATGTCCAGACAGAGAGATCTGTCTGTCTCTACCCAAATGTCCTTCTTCCCTTCTGCCCCGGTTGGCTCCCACTTCTTCACTGGCTTGTTCTTAGCTGCTGAATCCATCTCACGATGAACCAAGGTTCAATTCCAGGAAATGCTGCACAGTCCTGGGCCGTACTCATCATCATTGACCTGGTTGAGTCCACGCTGTGGTTCAGGCACGGTGATTTTCAAACTCGAGGGCGCATCTCCCAGCACCCTACGGGAAATATTCAGTTGGGATCTATAGGGATCTCATTGGCTAATTTTTAGAAGTAGATCACCAGCCCTTTCTTCCTAGTCTGGCTTTGTCTTGAAGCTCCCCTGACCTCTACACACTATGGGTTATCTGCTGATGTTTGAAATGCCAGTGACCAAGCTTCCAGCTTCAGAGTAACATGGAAGTCACTGCTGATGGGAGAGGGGTATTTTTACCATCAAAATCCTGGTAAATCTGAAACCAGCTGGGAGGGTCCCCCAACGGGAGTTTGGGACTATCTTGTGATGGGTCGTGGGCCTGGCATTGAAGTCACACAGTGCTGCCCCTCCTCTCTGGGCTCCTGGGGGCCTGGTTTGCAATCTCTTTATACCCACAGCATCATCTAGAGCTTTCGGGAGTGAATGCACAATGCAGCTGGAGCAGCGAGCCCTTTGTCTCGCTTATATACTGCTTCTCAAGGGGTCTGGTGACTCAAAGGCCACAAAGGTAAAGTTCAGAGTGAATAACTTAAACATTCCCACCCAAGGGTGCCATAACACCTTCCTAAGGAGGACCCGGTGCTTTACGGCAGAATTACCTGGTGGCCATATAAAAGGGATAGGTGAGGCAGGCAGGATGTGTTGCCAATTTATAGACAAGGAACCTGTCAGACAAAACAGGGCGGCTGAAGGGAATAGGCAAAGAGGCCTGGTGAGGAGGGCGTCTTTGGGGCCCAAGTACTTGTGCAGGTGCCGCCTCGTGCTTCCTAGCACATCTCCCTAATGCCTACCTGGAAGGACATGAAAGAACCAAAGGCATTAGTGCATTTAGAGATGAGTCATGGGGCTCCAGGAGCCCTGCTGGCGCAATGGTTTAGCACTCCACTTGTATGGAAACAAGCAGCTACCGGTCTGAACCCCCCTCCCTCCCAATGTCCCCTGGGAAACAGATCCGGCAGTCAGCCTCTGTCAAGATCCGAGCCTTGAAACCCAGGGGACATTCGCCTTTGTCTCCTAGTGTTGCCACGAGTCTGAATCAGCTCAGTGGCAGTGGCCCTGGCCTTTTGGAATGGAGTCAGCCCTGGAATGAGGATCATTTGGCACTCCTTTTAAGGGCCCAGACCCTTGAGATGGCGCAGGCAGCGAATGCACTTGGCTCTTCCCTGCAAAGTCAGAGGGTCAAGTCCATGCACCTCCAAAGGAAGGGCCATGGAATTCCTTGAGAAACAGCAGCTAGGAAACCCAGGGAGCAGTTTCACCAGCCCCACACGGTACTGCCAGGGACAGGAAGTGACTCCCTGGTGTCTTTACTATTCTGAGGATTTGGGTTAGTTTTTCCTGCATTTTTAATTTTTTAATCTCATGTGCCGAGAGCCATCAGGGTAAAGGTGGAGGCTAGGCCCTTTCCACAGTCCTCTCTAGACTTTCTCCATCATTCTTCATCAGGGGTACTGACTCCCCAAGACTCAAGGGGCAGCATGTTAAAGCAATGAAGTTCATTAAAGTGGGTGGGGAATGCAATGTACTCAGATGTGGATTAGGGACAACGGGTTTAGCCCAAGTGAAAGAGTGACTGTGTGCCGGAAATAAGCCCAGTGTCCAATGGACCTTCTTTGGCTTTGAGTAGATGTGGCCGCAGCATGCAGGGCTGGGAAGCCTGGGGAGGGTCTCCTTGGCCAGCCAGAGGCAGCACTTTGCAACTCCTACACGGTTGCAGAGAGCAGGGAGTACAGAACACCCACTTAGCTGCCAGTGAGTCCCGCCTGCAGGGCCAAGGTGACTACCTTCTTTGTTGCCCTTGAGCCTGGCCTGCCGGGGACCCCTCCTCCCTGGGTTTGGCTCCCAGGGCCTGCAGGGAAACCTCTGGTGCAGGCAGCATAATGGTAACATCTGGGACTTGCCGGTCTGTCTGAGGTCACCCCTGGTCCAAGGTTCAGAGAGAACATGTTTAGTAGAAGGGGAGACACAACAGCTATTGCCGGCTATACTTTGCAGTGGAGCCTTTGGAGAGCAGGGAAAGGCTGCCCCGTCCCCCTGGCTCATCCGTCACAAGCCCTTTAAATGCAGGCAGAGCCTGCTGTAGTGAAATGGGCCGAGGGGAAGGAAATAAATGATTTCCTCCAGGTCAGGAGTCCACACGCACACACAAAAGCCAAACACTGCCTCAAGCGAATGCTGACCCATAGTGACCCATAGGACAGAGTCCCATGCCCCTGTGGGTTTCAGACACTGTTCTTCTTTACAGGAGTAGACAGTCCCGTCTTTCTCCCTCGGAGAGGCTGGCGGTTTTGAACTGCAGACTTCACGGTTAACAGCCTCGCTGGGAACCACTGTGCCATCAGAGCCCCACAGTTGAGCTTTCGGATTGCTCGTTTACCCATCTGCTGTGTCCTGTTGGTCAAGTTCATTAACCTTTCTGGGTCTCGCACTGGCTGAGGACCACAGTCAGGCTCCTCAGAGACCTCAGTGAGCCCGGGGACTCTGAGATTCTCTCATGTGCCGGCACCTTCCCAGTTCCTTTCCAGGACCACCCTACCTGTTCTTCCATGTGTCTACCCACCGAGTTGCACCGGTCTTTCATTTCCACCAGTGGTTGTCAACCTTCCTCATGCTGCAAGGCTTTCATACAGTTCCTCATGTGGTGGTGACCCCACAACCACAAAATTATTTTTGTTGCTACTTCATCACTGTAATTTTGCTACTGTCATGAATCGGGCAACACCTGTGAAAGGATTTGTTCAACCCCAAAGGAGTCATGACCCTCAGGTTGAGAACCACTGATCTATACCCTCCCTGGGACCAGGTGGCCTCCACATTTAATCCTAACCCCAGATTCCCTGTCGTACCTGAGGTTATGTAGCCCAGCTGCCTCTTTTGTGATGTTCCTTAGAGAATTAAAACAGGGCCTTGTCTATCCGCCGGGGAGAGACGGGGATCCTTGCAGGGCAGGTATGCTGGAGGCTCCTGAAGCCAGAGAGCAAGGGTCATAGCTAGCAGACCAGCAACCACAGCACCGGGTATCCAGAAGGACCGACTCTGTGCCAGGCTCTGGGCCGAGGCGAGGGATGAGCGTGGCTTACCGAATATAAATCTTCCAGACACCCTATGACTTCTGTATCCTGTCACTGAGTGTTCCTGTTCCATGGATGAGGCAATTGAGTGTGGGGAGTTTAAATTACCTTACTGTGGTCATGCAGCATATATTGAATCCAGGCTATAGGCTGGGACATGGTCTTTCCCCAAAGACGAACTAGAGGAGTTCTAAGTGTTGATTTTAAAGTAGGGATTCCCTCTCTCTCTCTTTCATGTGGCTTTTCTTTCTCACACTCAACCATACGCAGAAACAACAAGCTTTGCACACATGGATGAGTCCAATAACAAGCATCAGACCCGTCGCCTTGTAAGGTCAGTTTATGTACTTGCTTCAACTATGTCGCAAGAGGACTTCCTCCAGGAGACACTTCAGGGACACACACACACACACTCACACACACATGTGCAGCATCTTCGCATCGTAGCCACCTTCTGGGCACAATTCTGCCATTGTTTTACTTCTGGTGGTATTACGTACCATCCCCGCATCTCTAACCACCAGACTTGGCCTCTTCAAGTAGCTTTGGCTGCTCCCAAATATGTAAATCAAGAGGCAAGATTCGCCACCATGCAAATGTCCGGTGGGCTCTACGTTTCCCCCACTCTTCAGTCATTGGTCGAGATTTCAACAGCTTTTTATACTGTGATGGAACCGTATCGAGCAGCTCAATCTCTGAGGCAAATCAAGGCAGGGCCTCTGCATTACAGCCCTGAGTGGGGAGCACAAGCCCTATCTCCCCATCTTTCCTCTTGCCTGGGAGCTACAGAGCTGCTGGTTAGAGGAATGCACACTTGAAAACCACTTCCCTGGCCCATACACCCCCATGGGGAGAGGGACCGTGTCAGGAGCACTTAAACCCTTCTGAGTGGTGTGAGCTAGGCTGCCCCATGTGAGTTTCAAACAAGGCCACATCTAGATACATGCAGAGTCCCCCTGAAAAGATTCCCACTGGCGCCAAGGTAGAAGAGTCCTCAGACCCCTTGGGGCCTTCAATGTGCCTGTAAGAGAGCTATCAGGGGGCTGCAGAAATGTTGTAGAGTGGGGAGAAGAGGCATTTGGTGGCTATAAATAGAAAGGCTAATTCTGAGGTTAAGATTTGTAAAGAGAAAGAGAGAAAATTAAAAATTGGAATGGAAGGAGGGAAGGAAATCCGGTAGACCTGAAGGAGGAACTAAAGCTAGCATGGAAGTTTCCAGCAGAAGTGAAAGGCATGTTGGATCCACAGCTCAGGCTGCGTCTTGGGAAGGGCTATGTCTCCAGGTGCCTCTCCCCCTCCAACGTCCCTTGTTTTTCCCTCCCCATTAGGAAAGCCAGGCAGCACTAGCCTGGAGAAGGACAAACCTGCAGCATTGGAGGCCCGGACTCATCCAGCAAGGATGCAGGCCATTAGGATATCCCCTTAAGGTAGTGGTTCTCAATCTATGGGTCGCGACCCATTTGGGAGTCAAACGACCCTTTCACAGGGGTCACCTGATTCATGACAGTAGCAAAATGATAGTTATGAAGTAGCAACAAAAATAATTCTATGGTTGGGGGGGTCACCCCAATGTGAGGAACTGTCTTAAAGAGTCACGGCATTAGGAAGGCTGAGAACCACTGCCTTAAGGGAACTCGCTGCATAATAGAGGAAATCAGAAAAAGCAGTTCACCAAACCCACTGTCACCGAGTCTGTTCTGACCCAGATCCCTGCTGACGGGGACGGTGAGAGCTGCTGCCCAGGATGTCCCAGGCTGTACATCTTACACAGACACGCTCCTGGTTATTCCAAAGAGCTCCAGGGGGAGGGGGAGATTAAATGATGGCATTGAGGTTCGCTCCCAGCGCTCCAGAGGGAGGGACGCACGGGCATGTTCCTGGAGCTCTGAGGAGGGCGTTTCTGGGAAGGGGTCCAGGCCAGCACTGGGCGTCCCCTCTGGGAACTCATGGCACGAAGGTGCCTTGCAATTCCTAAACCACACAGGTGAAATTTGGGATATCAGATTGTATACTCTTCAGATTGTATCTTCTCAGCCACATTCTCCCTAGCTCCTCCGGCTCCATTGCCCTTGAAAAAGAACAGAGTTTTCAGTTTATCCCCCAAAGGAGGCATAGGACCTTGACCGTGCTTTCCCTCTGAGCCAGGGGAGCGCCTGCTTGTGCCTGCCTTCGTTTCGGTCAGGATTGCACACCGCACAGGGACTTCTCTGGCCCTCCCCTGGCTGAATTTCAGTGGAACATGGTCAAGCCTTTCCACGTTTAATTGTCTAAGGTTCCTTTCACTTTATCATACTTCTTAATGCTTGAAACCAACACTGACGTGCAGGTAGGTGACGGTTTCTCCTTGACAGCCCCCCGCTGCCTCCCCCCCCCAAAAAAAAAAGGTAAGAAAAGAGTCTTATTAGTTTTGGAAGGCGAGGTCTCCACCCATTGCTGGTCAGTGGGTGAGAAGACATTGTGGCCATCTGAATATAATCAAGCCGAGGGAAAAAGTGGAGATGGTTTGGCTCTACTCCTGCGATGTGCTCATGGTCCCAGCTGCCCGGCACTGGGAAACAGGCTCAAGGTTAAGTCCCCCGGCCCTGTGCTGACTCATCCTCGTTATTACACATGGGCTCACAAACCACTTGGCCCAGAGACATCCTCGCTCTGGTTTTTTTTTCTCCCTATGTATCCCAAAGGGCTGACTGGCACGGTGCCTGGCACGGAGTGAGGACTTGCTTAGATGATGCCTAGCCAACTGGCCTGGTTGTGAGCAAAGGCAGAGAAGAGGGAAGGTGCGGGGTGCATCATATAAATCAAACAAAAGCCCCAACTCTCTGCCGTTGAGGCAATTCTGACTCACAGTGACTTGATAGGAAAGTAAGGCTGGCCCTGTGTGTTTCCAAGGTTGTAAATCTTTATAGAAGCCGATAGCCTCATCTTGCTCCAGCATAGCTGCTAGTGGTTTTGAACTGCTGACTTGTGGTACAGATTCCATGTAGATCACAGCCTTGGAAGCTATAAGGGTGCTATGAGATGAAATCCACACTGAAGGCAATGGGATTCCATGTTGGTTCCAGGTATTTGGGGGGCATGCTGAAGTTGAAGAACACTGGCCTAAATCATCGTCTCATCATGCACGCTTCTCTTCAGTTAATAAAACCCAATGCCCATTGTCGTTGAGTCCATTCCAACTCACAGGGATCCTATAGCGCAGAGGAGGGCTGCCCGACAGGGTGTCCAAGTGTAATAGTCTGGGGACTTGAGATAAACAAATCCACAGAAACTCATATGTCTAAGAGAGAGTTTTATAGAAAGGGTAAGTGCACATCAAGAAAACATCCCAACCCAGAGCTGTCCAAGCCCACAAGTCCAACATTAGCCCATATGTCTGACATCAGTCCACAAAGTCCTCCTCCATCTCACAAAACAAACACTATGATGCCGACTGCAGGAGGAAAGCTGAGTCAGTGAATGTGTAAGCATCTCAGTGCTGGTAGGGGTCTCCACATGGCTTCTCCAGCACCCAGGGCTGCATCAGGGTAGATCCATGTGCCTTCTCCTCGGGGATGTCATGCAGGAAGTGAGTCTTGCCCGCTGAAGCAGAGAACTTGCTAAGGCAGCTGCACCCTGGGCCAACCATCACAAAGCAAGAGACCCAAGAACTCGAAAGGTGAGGCTCACAGAGCCATTTATCTCTCTGCCCTTCAATTAACCCCATATGTGTTTATCGGCCAGGTTGGCACAATGAACTACCTCAGCAAGGCTGCCAGGCCTTCCTCTCGCAGAATGGCCATTGAATTCCAACTACTGGCTTTCCAGTGAGTTAGCAGCCAAGTGCTCCACTGGGGCACCTCCAGGACACTCTCACTTACTGCGATGACCTGCTGGGACATCATTGCCTTCAGCTGAACTGGACTTTCCTTTCAAGAGTCCACTCTTTCCAGAGCTAACACGGTGGATATGAGCCATTTCACTGAATCGCGCCAAGGGCAAACTTTTTGTTACGCCAATGTTGCCACAAGAAACTTTGTTAAAAAGGCATGAAAGAGGTCACTTGAGACTCTCATCGGGTCCCCTCCTCAGAGGCAAGCTCATGATATTAGCATGCATCCTCTGGGTTGTTTTTAGCTGCCTTTCAGCACACCCCCTGAGCAACTGTACAAAACCGTGCCCTAACGTGCCATCCGCTAGGGCAGTTACAGAGCAGACCACAGGCTCTACAAAGTAGAACACTGGGCCTTCCCTCTTTGCATTCCCGCGTCTGGCAGCTCCCCTGAAACCTGTCCAACCACATGGTAGCACTGACACCTCCATTGACAGATGAGTGGTGACTGTACAGGAGGTTTATTGGACCTGCAAGCCCCGCATATAAGCAAAAGCCAAAACCCACTGCCATTGTGTCAATGGCGACTGATCACAACCTTATAGGCTAGGGTGGAACCGCCCCTGTGGGTGGCTGAGACTGAAACTCTTCACTGCAGTAGAAAGCCCCATCTTTCTCCGGATGAGAGGCAGGTGGGTGTGAACTGCTGACCGTGTGGCTAGCAGCCTAACACGTAACCACTCCACCACCAGGGCTCTGGTGGAACCCCTGCGTGGAAGGCGGGAATCCTGTCACTGGAGAACCGGTGCTGCCATAGCGTGTCTTAGTGTTCTTGTGCGGCTATAACAGAAGTGTACAATGGGTGGTCTCAACCAATAGAAATGTATTTTCTCATCGTTTTGGAGGCTAGACGTCCAAGTTCAGGTGCCAGCCCTACGGGAAAGCTGTCTCTGTGGGAAGAGGATGGTCCTTGTCTCCTTGGAGAGTCTCTGACTTGGCTGTCTTCCGCAGCTGGGCGTCTTCCTTCCCGTGTCTGTGTTTCTTGCTTGCTTCTTTAATTTCTTCTTTTATCTTCTAATATCTCAAAAGGGATTGACTTGAAGCACACCCTTCCCTGACTCAGGAAAGTCAAAAGGATCACCCATTCCCAAACAGGATTATAGGCACACCTCGGCCCCCAAAGTGAGGATTTCAACAAATATTTTGGAGGGGACGCAATTCGGTCTGTAGCAGCAGGGGTTAGAAATGATTTGTTTACTCCCGTGTCTAGTTCAGTTCTCAGTTCACACGGTCCCTAGCCTAAGTCTGCCCCACCCCATGCTAATTTAATGGATGCTCGTCAATTGAATTGCAGGAGCGACCAGTGGCAAGGTTGGGTGACTCTCCCTAAGCCACCTTTGCTTCATTTGCATATCTTTAAGAGGTCCTCCGCAGTGATGTGTCTGTCTCACATTTGTATTGGGATGAGAATCTGATAAGGGGCTCTGTGGGGGCAGGGGAGTTGACCAGCCTTGGAAACCACATTTCCGAAGCAGCCCACCTCCGTGGAAGCTGGTTGGTTCGGAAGCCTTCTGCGAACAAGAGGGATCTGTGAGCTGCTGGGCTCTCTAATTAAACCAGATGGACTGCATGATAGCTGATTAGATTCCTAACTTACCAACCCTCCCTCTATTTACTCACATAAATACGCTGATGAGCCAGAAGCCAGCTCATTCAGGGAAAGCACCTCGCTGAATATTTTTAGGAAATTAAAGTTTTCTCGATGATCCCGTCTGTGAGCAGCTGAAATGCCAAAGCGCGTTTCCCGGGGCACTGGAACGGCCGCACTTTCAGCGGGAGCACCGCGACCAAGTTTGTTTCTGCAAACGGGTGCCAAAGCGGCAGCAGTGAGACAAATTACAGGCCCATCAGTCATTTGGGATGGAGAGAGGAAGCCGGTGGTAGTGACAGACATAACCAGGGAGGTTGGCCCTGTCTCCCTGCGACAGCTTCTGACTCTCCCAGCTTCGCTCGATGGCGGCGCATCTTGCTTTGCTGACCATACTCCTGATTCCCGGGCACTCTCGGTCGCTCAGGTTTCGAGCTGGGGATGATGGAGCGGCTATCTCAGAAGGCCCCGTGTGCAGACATTAGAACACAGATTTACTGACGTGCACATGTAAATATGAGTACATCTGGCCATGCATACATCTACGAGGGACATCACCGAGTTCCTGGAGAAATCCCGTGAGCTTTGCATTGCATTTTTCCGCACACTTTTGTAGCTCCTTCATCTATGCATATTCATATCAATAATTGTGCGTATCACACCCTCTGGGATATTACTTTCATGATCACCCGACGGAGGGTAATGTTTTCTGCGTCCGGAGAGGAAGTGGGATACGTGTGTGGCTGCATTGTAGAGGTTGTGATCAAGGAGACGAGAAAATCCCGTAAGAACTCTTGGCTAGAAAGCAGATCTGCTCCTTCACTGGAGTCCCAGTAGAAAGTGTTAAAAAATATCCAGTTTCTCAGGCAGCAGGGATGTTAAGTGAAGGTGGATCCTGAGAGATGCTTCTCTTCCGGCTCTCTGCCTCCAATTAGAACGCAGACCTCTGCCCTGTGGGAAATATGTAGGTGGCCCAAATTGGATGCATGGGACATAATTGTGTATAATGCATCGCTTTAGGGTGTTTCCAGGACGATTCTGCTGAGGTGACAAAAGGGGAAACTCTTCTCCAGGTGTGTCCTGGGACCTGTGGCCCTGCAGCAGCAGCAGCGTGGCAGTCCAGAGGATCCACTGCCGTCCCCGGTGCTCTGATGGGCCTTGACTTGTTGAAAATTGGAGCTGAGCTGGACAGCCCTCCCTGACTGCACTGTGGAAGCAGAATCCTCCTCTGGTGCATTCCAGGAGTAGTTGGGGCTGCCTGTTGGGTTGCTAGTGAGCCCTGGTGGTGTAGTGCATGTGCCGGGGGCTGTGAGCCACAAGGTGGGCAGTGCGAAACCACCATCCACTTCCTCAGGAAAAAGATGGGGCTTTGTACCTGTGTAAAGAGTTACACTCTCGGCTACTCACAGGGGTAGTTGGACCCTGTCCTAAAGGGTCACTGGGGCTCGATATCGACTCAATGGCAGTGGGGTTGGGTTGGATTGGTTTGGGTTGGGGTTGGGGTTGAGTTGGGTTGGATTGGGTTTGGGTTGGGTTGGGTTGAGTTGGGGTTGGGTTGGGTTGGGTTTGGGTTGGGTTGGGTTAGGTTGGGTTGGGTTTGGGTTTGGGTTGGGTTGGGTTGGGTTGGGTTGCAAGCATGTGTTGACCTCTGTGAGGAAGGCAGCATACTCAGAACGTGTCAGACTTGCTAGAGATACTGAAGCGTTCTGTGCACTTACCACGATAGCCAAGATCAAGTTGCTCAGAATCAGCAGCTCCCAGGGAGGTCGCAAGGGTGGGATCCCAATGTGTAACTGCTGTTCATTTATTCTTTCCTCTGGTTCCAAACACACTGCTGCTCTGTGCCTGATGTGGTACTAGGAGTAAGCTGTGGTTACTAAGACAGGCAAAAGCCCTTCTTTTATGAAACTTACAAATGTGGAGCTAGCTGGCAACTCGACTGTATAAAAATAAAATTAATGATCGTGGTGGGGCTTGTAGACTCATCTTCAGGGAATGAATCCAACAGCCATCTCTATGTTGTTGCTGCCTGTTAATTTTGTCATGGAGTCCATTTTGACTTGCAGGTGCCTTGGTTGCATAGTGGTTATGCCTTGGGCTGGTCACTGCAAGGTCAGTAGTTCGAAACCACTGGCCATTCCAAAGGAAAAAAGACAAGGTTTTCTATGCTGGCAGTCACAGTCTCAAGAACACACAGGGGCAGTCCTTGCCTGTCCTATAGGGTTTCTATGCGTTGGCACTGATTTGATGGCAGTGAGTTTGGTTGGTTTTTTGGTTTTGATAGAATAGAAAGGATCCTTGGGTATTTTGTCCCCCACCCCTTCCTGTACCCCCAGGGAACCACTACTCCTGTCACGGTTTCCAAAGGATTATGTAACTTGGCTTTCATGTACGGAACAATCTTAAATATACAAATGAACATACACAAACCTAACATGATTAATGAGGTAAGACAAATAAAAACCACCGTAGTAAAGGGAGGAAATATAAAGAACTAGAGGTTCTTTATATAGTTCATCGGTGCTACACTGCACCCCGGGTTTTTCATCCGTTCTGGATGGCCCTTCTGAGAGGGACAGGCCAAGTATCTGATAGGTGGATTTTGGGTCTCCTCTACATCCATGCCCCTTCACATCAATTTTGTTGCCTGTTTTTGAACTTCTGATACCTCTTCCCTTAGACGGTTCATGATCACACAGGCTGGTGTGCTTCTTCCATGTGGGCTTTGTTGCTTCTCTGCTAGCTTCGGGCTTTCTGGGCTAGCATTGGCAGGCAAGCTCTTTCTCCCACAGCATGTGAGTACATGGGTTTGAACTTTAACACCTTGGGTTCAGCATCCGAGTGGCCAACGCATGCACCATCACTATGAACTCATTAAAGGCTGGACCGAGAACACACTAGCCTGATCGGCAAGTGGTACGGGCAAAGGCATGGAATCAGTTGGCTGATTGCTCAGATTTTTAGGAGGGTAGGGGCAAGGGAAGAGAAAGGTAAAGAAACCATCACTTACTGAAAAAGGGTGCAGGGTGAGGTGGGGGGAGAACTGCTTGCAAACAGAGAAATCAAGAAGCAACTCTCTGTACATCTTAATAGCTTTCTCAATGTGGAAGAAGCCTCAGCCTCTCTGGAGGGCACACACCCCTTGATGTCAAACTTATTGAAACTTCTTGCTTTAAAGAGGCGAAACAGCTTCATGTTGGGCCGGTTCCCTCTTTCACTGGGATGTATTAAGTTCTTCCAACCCGAGACTCCTTTGTCCCTGGTAATTGTACACTTAGGCATTTCCTTAATGCTCAATTTTAGTTTAAGCTCAGTGGGCAGAGACAATGCTGATTCCCCATTTGGATTTGTGCGCCAACCACCAGGGCCCTGGTGACAACATGAGGACACAATAGAGGCGGTGAAGGAAGCAACAGAACTGAGAAGAGGGTGCTATTTCGTTATTTTGCCGTTCCGGTTCTATTATTGGGATGTTCTAAGACCGGGTGTTGACACGTTTAGCTGGGAAGGAAGGGTGGGGCAAGAGCACAAAGATGTGAAGTCAAACACTTGGGGTGTGACTTTGTTTCTTGCTGGGGCTCAAAAAGGCATACACACTGTTGCAGGACCTGAGCTCCGTACAGTTGCACAGTAGTCCCGACGGCCTGGTCTCCATGGAGGCCTCAAAGAATTGCTTGAGACTATGATTTCTTGAGCATTCGTTTAGAAGCCCATGGAGGTGTTTGACTTCATCTAAATTTCCAAAGAGGGGAAGGGCCATCAAAATAAACAGCCCAAGGCTGATTCCTATGAGGCCACCTGGACCTCCATCTACCAACCTTTTTTTTTTAATCAATTATGATACGAGCTATTCCTACTATGATACTTCTCTACTTCTCTCTTGGGTTTGATAATTCCTTGTAATGGCTCCACAGAATTCCCAGACCATATTTACAAAGACAGAGTTTGTTAGGAACGTGTTACAGGTTACAGTTCAGGATCAAGAATGACTCAGGATACAGTTCTATGATCAGACAGCCTCTTCGCAGCCATGCCTACTCCCTTTGGCCCTTGCCCTGGCCTCTGCCCTTCTTGAACAAGTATTACAAAGCTCTTTGGCTCTATCAATAAAGGTCTGGGGCACCCCCTGCTGCCAGGGAGTCTCCCATGGGAGGTGGGAGGGCACACCCTTTAGAAACTTCCTGCTCTAAGGCCAGGAGGCCTACTGTGATGCTCACACTGGTCTCCTGCTGCTTCTCATTGTCCCTTACTGTTTGTTGCCAGTGTTCCAGCTCTCCCTCCTTGTCTTTTTCCTTCTCTGCCTCTTGAGCCTAGAAGATTCTGAGGACAGAACCCCCTGGGTCCAAAGGATGTGCGCTGATCCCATCTATTCCTCTTGTTGGTAGTGAACTCTCTCTTTCCTACCCTGGGCTGGCTCATTTCAAGTCTAATGGGGTGGCAAAATGAACCAGTCTGCTCTTTGAGGTTCCCTACACTTTATTTTTATGGTCTCATGCCTATAGGGCTGGTGCCATGCACCATGTTTGCATTGCTAGCAAGCTGTCTCAGCCCCTTGGCTGGCCGCATACTGATTATTTACACACTCACACCCTACACCCAGTTGTTCAGTGGGAGTTATAAGGCCAGGATGAGAAAGGCCATATAAAAGCAATTCATCATGCCGCACTCCTTCATAATACTGTAGCCCTTTGAGCCATTGACCAGGTCACCGGTCAAGAAATGAGCATCCCAAAGGTGAGAGGAGTTTGCCCAAATACCCTGAGAGGCATGGAGGCTAAGAGGATCCCATGAAGACTCAGAGGATCAATGGGCCAGGTATCACAGTTAATTAAATAACAACTGAGAATTACTTCTCTCTAATGCTTTGGGTCTCTCCCCGTCACCCCAACGGAAACCAGTCGCCGATAGAAACCATCCAGTAGCTCATCGAGCATCGGTACATAGTCATTATGCATAGAGAGCAGAAGGGAAGCCTAGAGTTCTCTTAGTGAAAGAGCCGGCCGTTGTGGCAGACTGACTCCTCTATGTCACTGTTCAGTGTTAATTAGGGTTTCCAAGAGTCTCCACAGTCCGATCTCCCTGATTATCTTCTCACCTGCTCCCTGGGAACTCTTGCCACTCAGCATCCCCTCCTAACTACTTTACCCAGAAGGTGACCCAGGTGTGCAGAAGGGCCAGTCCTCGGAGCTGTCTCTCATAGGCCCCCATTTGCCTACAGCCCTCACCCAGCAGCTTCAGGCCTATGCTGCTTGGATTGCCGCCTGGCGACAGGCAGCAGCCATTGTTTTCTCTGTGTTTCTCTGGACCTGCTCATCAGTGTGCCAGCCAAGCTTCTTAGGTCACTGAGCAGTGCCTGTGGACCTTTTACCACACCTCCCACTGATCTGCACATGCCTCCATCAGCCACACGGTAGTGCTGTCTGCCGTATACTCCCCAGGTCCCAGGGGGGTTTGTACAGGCTTTTCTAGTCTAGCGTCTCCTCTCAGGTATGAGACCACTGGAACTGAGTAACATCTCAGCATGCCTCTCTCTCCTCTGACAGTGACCCCTTATCCTTTACATTGTGCCCTTTGAGGGGTCATAGAGCCTGCTGCAAACGGAGTCTCCCCGACCCCCATGTCCACCAGCCATACCTAAATCCTCTGATGACTTAGCCTCAAGCTGGGAACCCAGTTACTCTCCTTGCCCGTCCCCCACCCCCAACATTGCTACATTTCCTCTTACCCAGGGAGGTCGAGTCATGCCTCCGTTACTGACAATGATCCACAGTGGTCCAGAAAGGCTTCAACCAAGGGGATCAATGTTAGAATCGGGTCCAGGCCTATTTGAAATTAGCTTCTAACTCATTAGTTTCTATCTAAGCTTCTAGCTTATTAGTTTGGTGACTCTGTCCACATTACTAAGAATTTCTAGGCGACAGTTTCTTGGTCTGCTAAATGGAATAATCACTGTCTCACAGGGTTGTGATGTTTAAGCCAGTGACAATATAAGATGTGGGGAGGGAGTTGCCAACAAATAACCCAAACCCACTGCCATTGAATCCATCTTGGTCTTTCTGAGACTCTAAATCTCGCAGGGAGCAGACAACCTCATCTTTCACCCAAGGAGTGACTAGTAGGTTTGACCAACCTTGCAGTGAGCAGCGTAATGTCCAACCCATGGTGTCACCAGGGCTCCTTTGATGTGACGCTAAATCTACCTTGCTTGGGTTTTCTTCCCATTTCCTTAGGCTGGGCATGAGCCATTCCCATTGCTGTTACATGGATTCTGGCTCATAGCAACCCTATGGCACTGAGAATAACCTCCTGTAGGATAGTCTAGGTTGTAATCTTTATGGAAGCAGACCACAAGGCCATTCTCCCAAGGAGCCTCGGGATGGTTTTGAACTGCCAACCTTTCGATTAGTAGCTGAGTGCTTAACTGTTGCACCACCAGGATTCTTGAAGCACAACGGATAAGTTGAGGTAAAGGAGTGAAGATCAAGGCAGTGGTACAAAATAAATGCAACGTGAGTCCAAGCCAGAATAACCAAATCAGTTGATAAGCCACCATTGACAGATGTTTTCCCATGAATGTCCTGCCACCATTGACAAATGTTCCCATGCGTGTCCTGCCTGAGAGACCTGCCGTGGGTTTCCTGCTGTAGCTGGGAAACATATGTAACTGAGTCTCCTTCCTTGGATACTCCGTGCTGGAATCACACCTGCTGCCAGAGCCTCCCAGGAATGTGCTAGAGAGCTCACAGGGCCCTTCCTGCTGAGTTCTGTAGCATTCCACACAGCCCTTTCATCAAGGCTGCCTTTCATCCTGAGAGGGGAAGCTGGAAGCAGAGCCACAGGAGGGGATCTGAAATATGTACATCAGAAACTCCCTTTCCACCACCACCCAAGAAGGCTTCTTTGCTTACATTCTAGGGAAGGGAACATACATCCCTTGCAGATGCAGCCCTCTCAACCATTAATTGGCCTTTCTTCTCCACCTCCATCTTTCCTGATCAGGATTCTTCTCAAGGAAGGTTGCTCCTGAGAGCACAGTGCCTTGTGAGCCAGGCTCCAATACTGGCTCTCCTGCACCATCACCCGTGTTGGACAAGCATCTCCTGCTTCCCAGGGCCACGTACAAGAGCACAGGTTTCAGAATCCGAGCTGATCCCTATCAGCTGTTTGCTTTGGGGACCACTCATTTACCATCTGCAGGCGTCCATCTCTTCTTAGTGTGGACACACAGAGTCCTTTGTGCCTCGCAGCTTGACGAGGGACTGAGGTGACCGCCAGGAGCTTGCAAGGGGGTGATTCTGAGGGCTGCAGTCAGTGATCACTGCCGGTGGGTGTTTATGGGGCACTGGGAGTGTGGTCATTGTTAGGCGCGTTTACGCGGGCCAGTTCTCTTGGCAGCACTCTGTCCTCTCCCCACCTTCTAAAACCTCCCCGCTTGTTCACAACCCTGAATAGCATCACCTCCAGATCATCTCCTCAATCTCCTACTACCATGTATGTTCCTCTGGAGGCCTTGGGTGATGCAAATGATTACTCAGCCACGAACCAAAAGGTTGGCAGGTCAAACCCACCAGGGACATCTTGGAAGGAAGACCAGGGCGGTAAAACCCAATGGATCACCATTTTAGTCGGCAGGCTATGAGAAACCACGAGTCTGCACAGACTGCATGGCGGCTGGTTTGGTTTCTCTGCATTGCACTTAGAATGCACCACTCCCTGCCTTGACACCCCACCCCACCCCCCCCACTTCCCCCCCCCTCTTGCCGCTAATTCTTCTGAGCAAGTCTCAGATTTAATCCCAGTAATCCTTTCAGATGGGACTGGCTCCATCACCATTATCACCCTTTCTGTGGACCTTATTGCCCTTGGGAGCTGCTCGCTCAGGGAGTGGCAGCAATCAAGTCTGGGCAGGTGGACTGGTTATAGCTGCCCAGTGTTCATCTCCTGGGTTCGGAGATAGTGTGCTCACATGAGAACAGCTCAGGGCCCTCGAGGTGCAGTGAGCAGGGTGCAGCCTCCAGGAGCACATTGACTCTCGGAGAAAGGGTCTGCTTCTCTGGTCTGCTCGATCCATTTGAGATCCAAGTGATTATACTTTAAGGTGGGCTTGGGAATTTCCATGCTGAGCGAGACACTGTCTGAGAACCTTGTTGGTACATGGTTCTGACAGCGAACACTGAAGTGGAAAAAAACAAACAAGTTTCCATCCCTCTGCACTAACACTAATCTCTTGTTTCCCTAGCAGCAAGGAGGGATGGGGTTCGGGGGGGGGGGGACATAGGAACAGCTGAATCAGGAGAAGAGCTGCAGAGGCAGATTTCTACTCTGTCTGCTGCCTGGTCATTTTCCAGTCAGTCCAGGAAATGCCCGATTTGCGGGGTGGAGGTGCTGGCAATATAATGGTCTGAACTGTGATAACTGCAAGTGTCGAACAAGAAAGCCCTCCTGAAAACCTTGCAGAACAGCAAGGACACTCAGCATTCAAAGCACTCCCCGGTGGACTGGCCACAGGAAGGAGGCAGCTTTCAACACCCAGACAAAATGCACGTGCCTGCGGCTGGGGTTCCGGGCCAAACAAAATCCAATCCCCGGCACCTTTGCACAGATCCGTGTGCAGATCTCCCAGGTTTGTGTGCATAGGGCCACCCAAGAGGTGCCGGTATCAGTTACTGCTTGCAGACTGGGACTCTGGGGAACCCAAACTTGATGTGAGCTTCGCGCCTACCTTCATTTCTACAATCGGTGTCTTGTTATTCTGCCCGTCAAGTTAGCATGCGCTTGCCTTGGCTTAAGCTGGCTGCTGTTTCCCAGCGCTCTTGGAACCTGGCCAGGTTGACAACCTGTATCTGAGGATTAAATCATTGAAGCTGTAATGGCTTTTTGCCCCTCCTTCCCCTCCTTTTCTGTGGCCAATTCGCGGCCGAGGATGTCTCTCAGCTCATCGTCCCAGGCTAGAGATCAAGTAGCAGCCCGACAGGTTATAACAACAATGTGGTTGCCTCAGACAACCAGGCCTTGACTTTCAAGACCCTATCAGGTACTTCACTGGGTGATAAGCATTTTCTTCTTGTTGACTCTGTCTTTTCCCGCCTTGTGGATCTTGGCATCAAGGACCAGGTGTGTCTATATCTCAGGTATGGAAAGGTGGAGACTGGCCCAGTGCCTTCTTGGGGCCACCACAGTAATCACCGGATTACTGTTAAGCATAATGCGGCTTTACTTAGTACCATATAGAGCACCGTAGAGACGTAGAAGCAACGATTTGTTTGGTCCCTGTATTCTAATGGGTTTCATTCCAACCAGTATT
This sequence comes from Tenrec ecaudatus, assembly GCF_050624435.1. Classification (NCBI taxonomy): domain Eukaryota; kingdom Metazoa; phylum Chordata; class Mammalia; order Afrosoricida; family Tenrecidae; genus Tenrec; species Tenrec ecaudatus. The sequence goes on along the minus strand of NC_134543.1, from coordinate 122,403,858 downwards.
CCTACAAAGAAAAGAGACCATGATACCATGTGAGACAGAAGTGGCATAAGACAGAATGTGCCAGAAGGGGGCGAAGAGGAAGCCAGGGAAGCGAAGAACTCTGAGAACATGCCTCCTGACGGAGGTGGAATTTGTACTTGTCTTTGATGATCAGATTGTGAGGAGAATAGACTTTACAGGAGTGTCTGGGTAAAGACATAAACCTCTGAGGTTCCAGCCTACCTATAAGTGTTTCCAAATAAGTCTGGTGATCTAGTCCCAAAAATGTAGCCATGAAGACCCTGTTGGAGGCGTGTAAGATGCAACTACTGGCCTCTTCCTGTCTGGAGCAGAGGAGTGTAGAAATGGAAGAAGTGTGTGTATTAATAATTTCTTCTGGAAGAATTAATACCAGACGAGTCCCTAGGAGTTGCATATTAAAGATGTCTGAGATATCCACTTCTTCCAAGCTTCTGTTCTGCTCCATCCCCCCGCCCCCCGACTCCCTCACTCCCCCCTTGAGTATATTCCCTCACAGCCTTCAGTTTGTGATTACCTACAAGGAAATGCCTCACGTGGGGATGGGTGCTAGCCAGTCTCCGTCCGCTTCGAAGATCAGGCAGAGGCGAGCCACGTGCAGGGTTCAGAGCCAGAGCCAAAAATGTCCAAAAGTTACGGCAGGTCTTCTTGTTTCTCAAACTCGGTCAGGAAGTAAGGAATGACCTCCTAGGAGAAGGGATGTGTAAAAGAACTGCACAGACTCCCAGGCAAGCAAAGGAGGGCTTTGTGGGCCATATTCTGGACCAAGGTGGGGTCTTCAAGATGCCCCCAAATAGCAAGAGGTGTAGTTGTACTGTGGTCAGGTCTTAATCCCACCATCCATTAGTATAGTTGGGATGCTCTCCAAAATGGAACTGTAGCCACAGGAGACTAGAGGCCAGAAGTATACTCGATCACAAAAGGGAGTATGGCTAGAAGGGCCATCATATTAATGGACTATACCTTGTATGGAAACAAAGAGTCCAGTGGAAACCTCGGCACTCAGAACCCTGAAACCAGAAGAACTAGATGGTGCCCAGCTACCACGATGAACTGAACAGGATGATCTTAGAAAATCTTGAATAAAGTGGGAGAAAAATGCGGAGCAAAACTAAAAATTTTTTAAAAGACTCAGCTTACCAGTTGGATAGAACCTAGCAGTATCTCCAAGACTACTGGCCCTTAGTCATCCTTCACATCTGGAACTTTATGAACTCACCCTGTGGATCAGTTTTCAATCAAACAATAGCTAGGTCTATACGAGAAAAACAATAGTGCTAGTGAGGTCCATACCTTAGAACAGCGGTTCTCAACCTGTGGGTCACAATATATTGCCGATGGTCTTAGGAACCGAGACACTGCTCCTCTCTCTGTCTCCAGGCAGGTCTCTCTATGCTGATCTGGTGAGAAAGAAGCTATCTCAACCTGCACACTGATGTTGGCTTTTTATGCATACTATCGCAAAATGTAGCAATGTAGTTGACTGTTGTTATATTAAGACTATTACCCATGCTACACCATGCTTCAAGACAAAATTTCATTTATTTGTCATTAGAAATAAATATTTTTATTATATAATATATACTATATATAATTACATATTTTTATTAATCACTATGCTTTCATTATGTTCAATTTGTAATAATGAAAATACATCCTGCATCTCAGATATTTACATTGCGATCCATAACAATAGCAAAATTGGTTATGAAGTAGCAACAAAAATAATTTTGTGTTTGGGGGTGACTACACATGATGAACTGTATTAAAGGGTCGCAGCATTCCGAAGGTTGAAAACTTAGAGTGGTCTAGGCAGCATTTGCTGAAGGACAAAGTTCAGAAGGCAGGAAGGGGTATGAGGAATGGAAATGGGAAGCATGGAGAGGAAGTATGGTGAGTGATAGTTACATTGAGGGGTTTGCAAACAATGACAGGAAACAAAATGTGTGTGGATTGTTAATGGAAAACTGATCTGCTATGTAACTGTGAGTCAAGTCACAACAAAAAGTTTTTAAGAAAAGGAAAGAAACTCTACAAAGTACACATCTGTGTTCTACTCTGACATATACGGATTGGTTCACCATGAGTCGGGCCGCTAATTCAGCGTGAACACGGGAGGCAGATGGCCTGGGCTTCAGTCCTACCTCCACCTCCCTCGGTGTGTGGTCTTAAGTAAGTCACACACTTGATCTTTTTGTCCCTGGATTTCCCCAGTTGTAACACGAGGATGATGATCACTGTATCCATCTCATTAGGAGTGCTTTGAAGATTCCCTGCAATAACACCTGTAAAGCCTGTAAAGTGTGTGTGTTGGGGGGTGGGGTGGGGGAATAACACCTGTAAACACCTGTAAAGTAAAAAAAAAATCAGTAGTGTTGATAGTGCTGAGTAAAGACTTGGGACAATAGGGAGTGAGGAAATTGTGGGGAGAGTGGAGAGAGGAATATGTATGTACCATAACCAAACCAAACTCACTGCCATCAAGTCGATGTCTACTAATTGCGACCCCCTAGGACAGGGTAGAACTGTTCCTGTGGGTTCCCAAGATTGTACCTCTTCATGAGAATACAAAGTCCTGTTTCTCCCTAGGCAATTCAGGTGGCGGTGGTGGTTTTGAACTGTGGACCTTGAGAATCACCGTCCAGTGAGTATCCACTATGCCACCAGGGCTCCTGCTTTGTGCACCAACATGTACTAAAATGAAAATTGATTTGAAAGGAATACCAGTATTCCAGCAATTAATATTTCCCTCCAGTCCCTGCCTCATCTTTGGATCCACCGGGAAGACATATAATCAGCCACACTAACGGACCGTTTTCTGAAAGGGTGTTTTATTTTTAATCAGATGGACAAGTGTGTGCGAGAAATTGGAGTGTTCTGGCAACTCCGGGGTCAGCGCCCTAAAAGGATGGCCTGACTTTGAGTCTGATTTCAGGGGGGCAAGTGGAAGCACCTGGTTCCTTTGCTCCTGGTGGTCCTCTCTGACACAGGGGCACTCCGCTTGTTAAGTGTTTCCGCCACAAGCTAATGATTCGGCCCCAAGCGGTGAGAAAATCCTGGGTTTTCTTTAAAGGTGCCTCCATGGGATTATGTAATACCGGAGCAGGAAAAGACCTTAAAGACATACAAGCCTCATCCTTGTGGAGATGAGCAGCCAGGTGACACCTGAGCTGGTACAAAATAGAGTCAAAGGCCAAAAATACAAAAATCCATTTGCCAGGGCTCTTAATTAAAAGTGTGTTTGGCCAGTTTCCCTAGGTGTCTAAAGGTGTTGCATTTCATGGCCCACTAAGCTTGGTAATGGTGGCTGGAAGCATAGTAACAGGTCTGATTGCCTCAGGAATTTTAGTCTTTGATATGCTAATAATATGCATGAAGACTCTTCAAAAAAGGGGTGGAGACCTTAGGCAATCGGGTTTGTTGTTCATTTTTGTGACCAGCCCTGTTTTTGAAGGCTCCTGGGAGGCCTAGTCAGGAGCCCGGATGGTGCTCTGGACTGCGTGCCACAAAGCCAGGGGACCGGAGATGAGGCTGTCTGCTCCTGTAAAGGCTGATTCCCTCCGGATCCTTCATCAGGTTGTTGGGAGTCAGGATTCACTCCATGGCCATGGGTGTGGTGCATGTGTGTGTCCTGGTAGCTCAATTGGACTAATCATCGTGCTAATAAGCAAAATATCCGTGGTTTGAACTCACTAGCTACTCCATGGGCAGAAGATGTGGCCGTTGGCTTCAGTAAAGACTTGCCACTTGAGAAAGCCTACAAGGTAGCTGGACCTTGCTCTGTAGAGTCGCTTTGGGTTGGCATTCCTTGAGTGGATTTGTTCTAGTGGCCGGGACGGGAGTCCCAGCTTCCTGACATTTGAGTCCCATGGGGCTTCAGAGCACACTGCTTTTGCTCACTACAGTAGCTCACCGAGGAGGAAGTTTGAACCAAATCACAATCAAGCCCAAGGTTCTGGATCCTTCCATTCAAGGTTTCAGAATTCAAATATGGCTGATATGCTACTTACTTGGACAGTAATTATCTGAAGGCTTCCGAGAAACAAGATTTTTTTAAAAATTATTTTGTTTGGCCTCTTTGGGTCAGTATTTCTGATGGTCCCTTAGCTTGTTATGGGAGGCCAAACAGCCACCACCCACAGGACACCCCCTGCTGCCCAATGAATACCCACTTGTAGCAACTTGGCAGCACGATGGGTAGACGAGAACTACTCCGTGGGCTTTCTGAAGCTGTAAGTCTTGGTAGGAACAGACTGCCTCATCTTTCTCCTATGGAGTAACTGGTGGACTCATGCCACTCATCTTTCTGTTCCAGCCTAGTGCTTAATCCACTGTGCCACCAGAGCTTCTCCAAGACTGGCTAATACTATCCTCTGTTCAATCACACACTCGCACACACACCAACACACACACACACACACACATGCACACACTCCTATCTATCTAGGCACTTAATGTCGATTCCTTCTGTACAGAAGTACCCAATAACAATGACTACCACCGAAGCTGGTAATCTGGTTGTGGAAGGTTCTAATTCTTTCTGTGCATGCTCACCCTTGGGATTATCCCCAGGCTCCCTCAGCAGGTACAACATTAAGAGGTGGGCCATGTGCAGACCCCGGCGATGTTTGGAGTGTCCGTACTCAAATTGGAAGGCTGACACTCTGCCCCTTCTGGCCCAGGGGGGAAGGACTGGGCTATCCTGAGGTCTTGCCATCCGCTAACGAATGTGCCTGAGCCGGGTGACTGCACAAAAGTGCCCAGTGGAGGTGTCAGCCTTTGGCATCTCCTGATCCGCTTTCAGAAATGTCCTTCCTACGTGTTCCTTTTCCAGGTGATATGTTTTGTGGATGTTAGTTGAGTTAGATTTCTTTTTACCGACAACAACAACAAGTGTTCCCGTGAGCCCGGTGGCACCGTGAGAGAGCTGGTGGCCTGCTAATCACAGGGCTGACGGTTCCAACCACCAGTGACTCTCCCGCAGAAAGGGTCTCCGAAAACCCTACAGAGGATCCCGATCATTAGCGAGGACGTGATGGCCGTGGGTTTGCTTGTCGGTTTTAGTGTTTAAGCTGCCACCATGTTTTGTCTCATGTGTTTCTCCCAACCAGCATCATGATAGTCAGCTCCCAGTCAGTTACCGAACTCGATGAAGCTGTGTCATCCCTCTGTTCTTCAGCGTCCTCATCTGTAGCATGCACATGGCGTGGCAGCCCCGAGGAGTGGTTGGGAAGATCGAGCGTTGTCCCGTATGATTGGTGAAATACGCCTTGTGTCTACACTCCTGGCAGACACAAGGCCATGACTAAATGGTCATTCATTGATGAGGGCAGGATTTATGTTATATAGGACAGAATCAAACCTGGCTTTCCTCTCTCCCGCCTGCAATTAAGCCATAAATAATATTTTAGGCAATCATATATTTTGTTAAATAGGCAGTGGAACGTTTGAGTCTGCTAAATCCAGAACGGCTCCCCAGGGCGGCTTCTTATCAGGGTGAAATGCAATTTGATTCTCCGTGCATGCGAATGCTCGGAGTCTGGTGTTTAATCCAATACGAACATCCCTTTGTCTGAAATCTCTGCCTTCCCCACTTTAAGAAAATTAATATTTATATCAAACATCTTCTGTAATGAGATAAGAACCCCTGACCACCAAAAGTCTAGCTCAGATTCTTAGATTTGCATGTTCCCGTAGTCAGGTTTCTGAATAATTTATTTACCCAATTGGAGAAACAAAGCAGATGAACTATTTCAAAGGAGACATTGAATCAAAGCGGATCACTAATTAGGCCTTTCTCAAGCTGTCCTGGATTGGGGGGAGGGGAAATAAGAGTGAACTCCAATGTGCCTCCTAGATCATTTTGAATATGTGTTATGTTTACAAAGCCCCTGATAGGATACATTACAGAAAGGGTGTCAGATGTAATTGTGCTTTGGAGCCAAGTCTTTCTACGTGAAAGGAAAGTTAGCAGTAGGCGGGGTCAGTGGTCAGTTTTTCTAGAATGATTTCTCACTCTCGTTTCTGCTCCCTCCTTTAATGCCATGCTCATCCACCTCCACCCCCGTCCTCCGCCCCAATTCTGACCGTGAATGACAGATATCAGGTGTTGATTCCTCCTCCAGGAAGCCTTCTCGGACTTCTAGGTGCGTGTAAGAGACATCTGTTTGGTGTACAGCGGAGTCCTTTGCTTAGCTGTGTGTCGACCATGGGCTGAATAACCATGATGATAGTGGACAGGTGAACAGCAATTCAGGACCCGGGGAAAGTTTGTTCCATCGTGGTTCTCCAGGTATGGTGATTTGGCAATTCCTCAGTCATTATTGAAGACATCGAAGCAAATCCTGGGATGGCGACTCCCACCTCCGCATTGCTGGGAAGAACTGAGGCAGGGCATGGTGTCATAGACTGGATGAAACCAGAGCTCAAAAGCCATCTTGCATTGACTCGTTCTGTGCTTAGGCAAATGACAGGCCCAATGGAGTCCTTACCTGCCGTTCTTGGCACCGTTCCCAAATGTGGGTGTGTGGAGGATGTTAGTCTTTTCCCTCCAAGATTTGTAGGCTGAGTTCACATTTTTCACGCTCTCATGTAGCCGCTACACTGTCTAGTTCCATCATGAGCATGTTGTACTCATGCCTTGCGTGAATTTGTACCGCACCACGGTCATTTATCACTTTACTTCTCTGTCTCCCTCATGCTCCTGACTCATTTGTACCAGCACTTGTTTAACACAGTGGCTGGCACCTGTGCCAGGCTCTCTGCCAACAGGCTATGAAGGAATGGGCCGTGGAATGGAAAGGTGGATGTCTTTCAGTAGCACCTTTTAGATGAAGGCGTGCTTTCCATCCCAATTCACTTGACGTCGCCCCCGCAATACTGGGAAACCGAGATGACTAGAGTGATTACCCCATGTCATCGATGCAGACGCTGCCATCAGAAAGATGAGATGATTTGCTTAACATCTCCCAGCTAATAAAGAGCAAGACTAGGACTCCCACTCCAGGCTCCTAGTTCTTTATCTGTGAACGCATGGCCCTTGCTCACAGCCGGGTCCCTGGTGCTGTGGGGCTGATGCATGACTGCTAATGGAAAGGAAAGATGGGCAGGTTCTTGTTCCACGGGAGACAGATGGGGTAGTCTGCCTTGGGAAAGTATACAGGTTGGAAACCTTATGGTGTGGCGCTACACTGTCCTATAGGATTACTCTGGGTCAAAATGGACTTGTAAACAGTAAGATTTTAGCTCACAGCACCCTCTACTATCTAGAGCAGAGCCCTGGCAGAGGTATAGGGCAAACAAATGTTGGACCCCTGACCTCCAGGTCTGCAGTTCAAAGTCACCAGCCATTGTGAAGGAGAAAGTTGGGCTATCTGCTCCGGTGATGATTCGTTGCTGCAGAACCCCCATGTCGGGTCAACGGGAGTCAGAACGGCCTCAGTGGCAATGAGTTTGGGTATATGTGCATTAGCATCATGGATAGGGTCACAAAGGGTTGTAATCCACTGGATGACAATGAATTTGGTTTGGGGGGAGGGCTGGGGAAAGTAGGTGTGTACGTGCTAACTGAATTACTAAGATACGTTTCCTAGGACTGAAAGGGTCCCCATAAGAATCATAATAGCAGCGACTATTTTTTGAGTCCTTTAAGGTGAGTTCTAAGTTAAGACCAAGCACTTTACACAAGCCACCCTGAGAAACTACCACCCCAGTGCGGTAACCATGACCACAACTTTCGTTTCACTCTTGAAGAGAAGGGGGCACGGAATGCTTACATAACTTGCACATGGTCCCAGAGCTATTTCATGGGAAGGATGTGATTTTAATTCGAGTCCTGTTAAGTTCAATACAGCCCTGGTGCCTTAGTGGGTTACCCAATGGGCTTCAAGCTGCAGTGTGGACCCACCAGCTTCTCTGAGAGACTGACTGTCCGTCCTAGTCAAGATTGACAGCCTCAGAACCGCAAGGGGCAGCCTTTCGGGTCTAATGGGTCATAATCAACTCAAGGGCCAGTCAGATGGGTGTTGTGAGGGGCGGGGGGGGGGAGTGTAAATTCACAGTTCTCGGTCTTCTGCATCTTTTGTCGCTTCCCCTGTGGCTAATGTTTGAGAAATTGACTGCCAGGCATTTTTTCCGCGGTTCTTCTGGCTAGACTTGTATTGTTACCTTTTAGTTAGCAGTCAAGCACGTTAACCATCGACAGCACACAGAGACTCTTAAAACACCTCCTGCTAAGTGTCTGCCTGTATTCCTCCCATGAAAGACACGCTTTCTTCTAAAGTTTCGCCGTTTCTTAACCTTATGAATAATCGTGACCTTCAGCCCATTCTTTAATGTGCCAGACCGCTGCTTCCTGATTTGTAAACTAAACAAATTAATATCTCTCTTTAGGATATTTTCTGGGAGAATTCAATGGCAATGGATGGCGAATGTTCTTTGTAAGCTACAAAGCACTATACAAATGGTCATAATTATGACCCAGGAGAGGGGTGGAGGGAGCAACAAGCTATTGTGATAATAATTCAATTGAACGAGGGTTTATTGAATTCATACTGTGGGCAGAGCATGATCAAAATAAGAGAAATACTTCGATTTCTCACCAAACATAATGCTATTAAATTTCTAGCAATATAATCTGTTTTTCCTGCTTCTTTTGTGACAAACCTGCAGGTGAAATTATCTAACAAGAAAGAAAACAAAACCAGGGAAAGCAATCTTGTTTAAAATTGCGCCCATGATTGCAACGTTGTTTATGATTTTCTAACTGTTTTCAATAATCCACCATCCTGCTTCCAAGCTTTGTCTGCCATTATTGTAATTTCACAGTACATCTGGTCCCTTTGGAGAGTATATGTATGTAATGGTCTCTTCCCAGGGGAATAAACAAAATGGGAAACAAAAAACAAGTTAGAAGTGCTGCAAGGACTAACCGGAGGCAGTGGGGCCGTCAGACCCAGGAGTCAGTTACTCCTGGCTGGCTCTGATTTCTCCTTCTGCTTCTCCCGGGCTCTGTGCCTCCGTGAGGCCCAGGACAGGGTGCCCATCAGCTGAAACTTCATTTCTTCATTAACAGCGACCACAAACACAGAGGAGCAAGTGGTGCCTAGCGACCATTACTAATGTTTTCATGAAAGAGTCTGTTGAGGAATTCTGATAGAAAGTGGGGAGAAATGCTAAACAAATTCTCTCCCTAGAATCCAGTCTTTCTGGAGGCAAGAGGGGTTAGGTGAACCCCTGAGCACTTGCCCTGAGATCATCATTAAATCACAAATACCCCCTGAAGCCGTCTTCACAAGAAGCAACAGTTTAGCTCACTTAGTAAAGAATGTCTGTCTTGAGTATTGTGCTCTTTGAAAGAACTGTCTCTGTGGGCTTGGACGGCAAGTATGAATGTACAAATGTACTTTACACAATTGATGTATGTATGGGTTGTGATAAGAGTTGTATGCGCCCCTAATAAAATGGTTTTTTTTTAAAGCAGCTGAGGAAGGAAGTTGAGGGAGGAATGACTTTCCGTCAACATGGGCGGAACCACCAGGGCAAGAGGGAGAGGACGGGGGCCCATCTTGACGAACAACTCTACATCCCTGAATTGCACATGGAGAAATGATGCAACAGCTATATGTTTTGCTGTGTAGATTTTTAAGCAAGAATAAAACAAGACAGCTGTCATATGTATAAAGGCAGCTTAGAAAACCTTAGCACCATCTAAAGAAGAGTCCTTCTTAGTGCAATGAAGTCCCAAGAATATCTAGTCTGTTTTTGCAAACAGTTTTATTACAGTTAAAAGGAGGGATTTTAAAGGCACCCGGGACAGGCCTGGTTGAACTTATAGATGATTGCAAAGCAACTGCCAAGCAGCTCACATTTAGTGAGCCCCTCCCACAGAACTCAAGACCCACACCGAATGCACTGCCACGGAGTCAATTATAACTCATAGCAACCCTGTGGGGCAGAGGGGCACTTCCCTGTGGCTTTCTGAGGATGTACATCGTTATGGGAGCAGAGAACCTCCTTTTTCTCCTGTAGAGCACCTTGTTGTTTCGAACTGCTGACCATGCAGTTAGCAGCCCAATACCTGGCATGTGCTCACTAGCTAGTATGGATTATCTTATCTAATAATATGTATTGTGGCTTATAAGATTGAGAGAATTTCACCCATCTGGAATAATGCCCCCGTGCTAACGTGGAGCCGTGGCGGTGTAGTGGTTGGGTGTGAGGTGACAATCTGCACAGTCGGCCATTCAAACCACCAGCAGCTCCTCGGGAGGAAGACTGGGTGTTTTTACCTGGCTAAACAGTTACAGTGTTGGAAACCCACAGGGGTGCGCTGTGAGTCAGCCTTGACTAGATGACAGAGAGATGAAGGTAGTCTTTAAACACATGTAAAACCCACATAAAACACGGAGAGTTGAAGCAAGCACTGTGGTAGCTGGAGGGGGAGAAGGATTGGGGGAGGGTGGGGGAAAAAGGGGAGCTCGATCACAAGGATCAACTAGAACACCTCCCAGGGGACAAATAACGGAAAAGTGGGTGAGGGCCGACAGAACGATGTAAGATATGGCAATAATGATCTATAACTTATCGAGGGTTTGTGAGAGAGAGTGGGCGGGGAGGGAAGGGGAAGAAATGGGGAGCTGGTATCAGCAGCTCAAGTGGGAAGAGAAGGCTTTGAAAATGATGGTAGCATATGTGCAAATGTGCTTGACACACTGGATGAATGTATGGATTGTGATGAGAGATGTAAGAGCCCCCAGTAAAAGTATTTAAAGAAAAATGAAAAAAAAAGAATATCGCTTTTCCCCATTCAATTATAAATACTTTGAGCACCTTTGGTGTTTTTTTTAACAGACTGTCTTACTAAGTTTTAGCTTAATGGAGATGTGTGTGTTTGTTGGTGGGAGGGGCGTTTTAGCTACCCCCTTGCACACTATGTCTCCTATTACTGACATTGTGCAGTGCATCCGTGTAAGAAGTCCTGGTGGCAGAGTGGGTTCCCCATTAAGCTGCTGACCGAATGGTTGGGAGTTCTAATCCACCAGCTCCTCTGAGGAAGAAAGATGAGACCGTTTGCTCCCCCAAAGCTATAAACCCTCAGGTGCATTTCCTACTTGGTCCTTTAGATTTTCTGCCAGTCGGAACCGACTCATGGCAGTGGGTTTGTTTGAATTTGGTTTTAGAATAGAGAAACCCATATTGGTACCGCACTGTTTACTGAAGACCATAGCTTGCACTCGGGGTCACTCTTTGTGCTGTATGGTCCTATAGGTTAAATGCACGCACAATGCCGTGTGTCCGCCATTAGAGAACACAGCCTAGTCCCAGTGCCCCGTGGTCTACCCGTTCATCCCCGTGCCCCATTGCGGCCTCTTTGCCCTACCCCTGTGTGCTCCTGGCAACCACTCATCTTTGTGGTGTCTCTCTAGGTTTGCCTTTCCCAGGATGGCATGCATTTGGAATCGTGCAGGATGTGGCTTGTTATCAAAATGATTTTCCCTGTCAGTAAGTGATAGAACTAGAGCCGCTGGGGACAACAGCATGACCTCCTGGCCAGGGTACCTCCTCTGGGCCAAAGATCTCACCATCCACTCAAGCCCTGCTCTTCCACCTGCGGGCGGTTCCCCCTGTGCGCATGTCTGCAGTCTCTTTAAAGGAAGTCCTAGTTTTGAGACTCCAGAGTTTGCTGACTGTTGTGGACACACACATCAAGAGCCCTAAAAGAAACTTCCAGTCCCGTTGGTAAAACCAGTATTTGTGACACATGACAGATGGTGTCAACCGGATGCTTCATCAGTTGCTTTCACTGGCAAACCAAATGCAGATAAAGATGTGAGGGCAAGCAGCGTGAAAAATGGGAGGCTGACGCCTGGCAGGGGCATCGCCACCATGGTCCTGCCGAAAGCCCTACCAGGGGCTATCTGGATGGAAGCTGGCACCAGACCCTGGGCCTGGGAACACTTTCACAAGGTCTCAGCTCTTCCTCGGTACTCTGCAATGGAGCATCCGGCTCCCGAGTTCACATGAGGTCGCAGCCAGGAGAGCAGGCGTGGGGAGGCCTCGGCGTTGCTGCTTTGTGTTCACGCATGGAGCAGCTGTCGTGGGAACCGTGTCCAGCGCGATGTGGCATCCCCGTGTGGGCAGGAACACTGGCAGGTAGAGAAGACAAGGGGCAGCTGGTTTTCCCAGGCTGCACTGCTATGCCTTGAACTCTATATTGAGAGCCTCTCTCTCTGTCTCCATGCAGAGGTGCCGACAAACGGGAAGCCATGAAGCAGGATGAGGATGGGCAACTTGGTACATTTTCATTATGGAGAGAACATTTTTAAAAAGCCCAGTTGCTGTCCAGTGCATCCTCCTTCACAGCAACTTCCTGGGTGTCAGAGTAGATGTGTGCTCCATCGGGTCTGCAGTGGCTACTCTTTTTTTTAAAGAAGATCACCAGGCCTGTCTCCTGAGGTGCAACTGGGTGGACTTAAACCACCAACCTTTGGCTTATCAACTTAGTGAGTTAAACTACGTCCACACCCAGAGATCCCTATCTCCATATAGAGACCACTGGACTGGCCTGGGACATCACAGGGGTTCAGCTCCCTCATTATATTAGCCTGTGACCTTCGCAAGGAAAGGAGTTTGTCTTAGGAGTACCCGCACGCTAGGGCCTGGAAGATGCTAGGTGCGTGCATGCATGTGCGAAGGAGAGACGGATGAGGTAGGTAGCAGGCATCGCCATTGTACTATATCGTTGTTTGCCAAGGTGGGAGATTTACCCCTTGGGGGTGCTGCTGGAGCAATTCAGGAGGATTGCAAAAGCCTCCTACCTACACTTTATCCTGGATTATAGGCTATAGTACAAAAGTTATTCATTGCCAGGAGGTTCAAGAGTATTTTTATTTTTTCCAGTAAAGGGCAAATCAGTTTGGGAACATGGATGCTATACTGTACCACGTCAGTTCAGCTTAGAAAGGCAGCTCGTGTTTTTTAGCCTCATTTACTGTTCAAATACACATCCACGCAGCCCTGCCTGGTGCCTATGGGATGGGGACTGTGCAAATCCTCATGTCACACCTGCGATAGCACACCTCCCTGAGCTTGCACCGATGTCGCCCTAGCCGGAAGCATGGTATCTCTCTCTCTGTCTTCTGCTCCTCGGCACCTATGACACAGCCCTAAGCCTGAAGCAAGGTTACTTAAGTAAAAGTGCCAGGCATGAAATGAGCATTATGAGGACCAGGCCTGCTACCATTTCAATTACTATTTTGGTTATCCATCGCTCCCAGATGCAAGCACCAGCTAGGAACTTCATCTATTTTTAGTTACTCTTTGCTGAGTGACTGAGCAAATGAACCGGGGAGAGCATGTTGCCTTCCAGAAGTGACTCCTATAACTCATTTGTAAACATTGGCATTTGGAATAGAAAGAAGAGACGGATTTCATTTCTTTAAAATGGATGGCCTCTAACACGTACATCACAAGAAGAATACGAAGACACGCAAACATTTTCCCGTGCAGTTTTATTTTCCTTCTCCCACACCTAGGGATATGTTGTATTTCTTGGATCCTATGAGCCTGTGCATTAAAAAACAGGGCCGCTGAATAGGTTGGTGCCCAACCGTGGCAAGATAGGGAGTTTCTGGCCTGAGGAGATGTCCTGCGACCTGGCTGTCTTGACGACCTTCGCTCTCTCTGCTGCTCAGAGTGGGGACATCTTCAGAGGGCGCAGGCGCTGGCGGCAGCAGCTGGGCTATGAGATCCATGGAAAAAGTCCTCTCCAGGCAGAGGCCTGTGGACCGCAGTGGTGGTGCTGCTCGGGCTTGTTGATACCATCACTGCGATCCATGATGCCCATGGGTCACTGCCCTAAAGTCTTGTTCAAGATACCTTCCCTACCATGATGCCTGCCAACATCGCCATGCAGGGGCCAGTGCCCACCGCTGTGCTGCAAGCAGCAGAGCAGACGGCATGTCTGTGCTCAGTAGCTAATGCCCACGGTTTAGAGGCATGGCTGCGCTTGTTTCATTGTGCTTCTAGCCACTCGGCGTTGTGGTTGCCGTTCAATGGGACACAGCGCAGTTGGGGCATGGGGCAGCCTACTGTTGTGTTCCTTCCGGCAGCTGGTGATCCTGTGCAGGTCAGAACAGAACTGTGCTTCTGGGCTGGTCTCTTGGGCACTAGGCTGCCAGGCCCCCTCCAGGCCCATCTGAGTGGGCTGAACTTCCAAGCATCGGTTCGCAGTTCGCGTTCACTGCGTGCCCCTCCCTGGAACTAGGGTGGCCGCTGCCCCCCACTCAGGATCACCTTTACCCTCACCCAGGCTGGGGGACTCAGAAGCAACACATGGAGGAGCCCTTCCCTTGTTGGGATTTGTTATCTGACTGGAAGCTCCTCTGGCCCTGCGGCATAGGACTCACTGCCGTTGAGTTTGCTCTTACTCCTAGTGAGCCTGTAGGACAGGGTCGAACTGCCCCTCTGAGTTTCTCAGACAGTAACTCTTTATGGCAGTAGCAATCCCTGTCTTTCTTCTGAGGAGTAGGTTGGTGCCTTTGAACTGCTGACCTTTCAGATTGCAGCCAAACTCGTAACCACTACACTAAAGTGCATGGGAGAAATGGAATGAAAAGGTAGTGGAATTTCCCCACAAACATTGTGAAGCCCCTGCAGTACCCTCCACCTGCCCAGGACCACTTTCCTGCAGACCTGCCTTCAGCCCTTAAGAAAGCCGGACTGAGCTCAAATTGACACTAGATGATGTAAGTACCACATCGGGAGGCCTGCTACCCTCGGACGCCTACAAGGATCGGTGACTGCGTGGAGCAGGAGGAGACCGATGGTGTTTGTCTCCGGGCTCTCACAGTATGTCTGTGGTCCGCTTGCCCGGGACTCTGACTTCTCTGTCCTCCAGGAGCCCGGCTTCCCCTCAGGTAGGCAATGTCATGATGCTCAGTGCTCCCTGTTTTCACTGTGAACAGCCCTGCGCCTGCTTCCAACAAGTGGCCTTGGGCTTGCCAAGGAAATGCCCGATGGAGTGCTTTTTGGGGGGGTAGGGGAGTAAGTGGAAGGGATTTGGAGATAGAGCCCCTTGTCTCCCACCACAGTGAGCAGGTGTTCTGTACTTGGCAGGGGCAGCCTGCAGCGTCTCTTCCATGTCTTCACCATCCTGTCCGCAGCAGCCACGCCGGAACAACACTTTCCCGGGACAGGAGCTCAGGCCGGCCACTGTCTCCTGGATCACAGCCAGCCCCTCGAGCTGGCCAGTTGGCAGCAGTGCTAGCACGCGAGAAGCCAGCATTCTGCTCCATCCCCAGAGGTGTCAGCCCGACACCTCAGCTCCTTCGAACGGGAGTCTCCGAGTACAGGTTCCCCTCCATTGATGGGACGTGAGCATTCCCTTTTCCAGAGAGTGTCAGGGGGCAGGAGCTCTCTCTGTCTCCATATTGTCTTAAGCAGCTCTTCTCCCTATATCTAGCCTCAGACTGCTGGATTTGCTGCTCACTAATTCCTGCCCGGTGCATTTCGTGTGCATCCACCACCCGTCTCTCAGTGGAAGGCTTGTGTGTTGCTATGATGCTGACCGGTCCTCAGCAGAGCTTCCAACTCAGGCAGCCTAGGAAGAAAGGCCTGGAGATCGACTGCTAAAGACGACCCTCTGAGAGCCAGTTGAAGCTCAGTGCTCCATCCTCCACCTCAGGGCCCAACTCAATGGCAGCTGATAGCAACAACAGAGCCGGCTGCCCCTTGCTCTCACGTCAGTCAGCTCACGGCTCTTCCAGCTGGGACCCAGTGAGCTGGTTGTTTTGTGTTGCTGCTATTTTGTGCTGTTCATTTGGCTCATTCCGGGCATCTGTCCGGCCTCTGAGCTGTGGGCCCTGTGGAAATGCTGAGAATCTGCTTAAGCTGACTGTTGCTGAACGCAACCACACTGGGCCACTCTTGGGGATGGTGTATAGTTTAAAGTGTCACGCTTGGGGCCATCCTTTTTCTAACCTTCCACAGGGAAAGTCATTGGACCCGGTTCCCTGCCCTGTGGGAATTCAAGGAGGATCGCTTAGGAATTAGGCATGATGCTGTTCCTCCTGCAGTGAGTGGGTCGAATCCCTGGTACTGGCTCTGACTCTGGTGCTCCTGGGAATTGTGGAGGGATAAAATACGGAGGTCAGTGGCCTATCTCTGACCAATTAACCTGGCCTCAGCAGGTGGGGGGGGGGGGTTTGTGGTAGATGGGAGGTGGTTGGGCCTCCGGAAACGGTAAGCGCTTGCAGGGTGGTCCTTGTGTTCAGTCTGTGTTGTGATTTGGAGGTGATAGGATTTCTTTGGCAGCTGAGTGACCTTGTGAGTCTGGGGAGTGAGGGGGAATTCTTCCACCGTGATGCTCAACTGCGATGCTGACAAAGACCTTTGTTGTATGGTTTGTTTGGCACCTA
The DNA here is from genome assembly GCF_050624435.1 of Tenrec ecaudatus. NCBI lineage: Eukaryota > Metazoa > Chordata > Mammalia > Afrosoricida > Tenrecidae > Tenrec > Tenrec ecaudatus. Next base: position 122,387,422 of record NC_134543.1, on the reverse strand, counting down.
TTGTTCTTACCAAACCCCAGTGCTATTGAGGGGATTCAAACTCACAGCAACCCTACAGGACAAGAGTAGACTGGCTCAGTGGGTTTCTGAGAGTTTTACACATATATGGGAGCAGAGAGTTTCATCTTTTTCCCTCGGAGCAACTGGTGGTTTCGAACCACCGACCTTGCAGTGAGCAGTTCAATAGGTAACCCACTTTGCCACCAGGGACCATTGTTGTTGGTTGCCACTGAGCCGCCAAGTCGTCCGGCTCCTGGCGACCTCCTGCACAACAGAAGGCAGCCTTGCCTGGGCCTGCCCCAGTCTCACAACTTGGGGTGTCCTCAATTCCATTCATTGTTGTTAAGCACGACCTTGATGTTCACAGCGAACACCCCTGGAGAATGATGACAAGCTCAAGTATACGACTCATTAGGGTAAGAAACGGCAGTCCTCAGTGAACATAAAATGCAAAAAAAAAAAAAAAACACAAAAAAAAAACCTTGTAAAAAACATGGAACCCCGATTCTGGGAGTTCCCTTTCAAGACATCTGGGAGCCCCAACGTCTTCCTCAGCCCTCTGGGTTTATCTGGAATGTCATCACAGAGCTACCTCTCTTCCTAGCCTGCCGGTGGAACAAGTGCGTCTCAGAAGAAGACGTGGCTGGGGGTAGCCACTTGGACTTGGACTAGAAAAGCAGCCAGCAAAGATGGATGCAAGCACTTGGTCTCCTGAGTAGAAAACTGGCAAAGGAATGTGCATGCTAAAATCACGCAGTAGCTATCCAACCAGTCCCCATGGGTGGAGAAGAAATGCTAATACATTTGAACATCAACAAGCTGCTAGTTCAACTCCAACAGGGCTTTGTGGGCGTGGCAATAGGATTAACATCAACGTCTGTCCCCAAGGAAGCAAGGGCAGCAGAGGTTTGGGATTCCGGGAGTTGTCTTCGCTCTCACTAGGTCCTGCCCACCCCTAAGCCACTGTGTCTCTGGTGTCAATCCCATCCACCTAAAGAGGTGGTGTGTGTTTGAAAGGAGGCTTCAGGAGCCCCAGGAAAAGAGAAAGCACCAGCATGCGCATGTGTTCTCTTGGCTTCGCACGGGGCGCTCTAACCCATGAGCTCACAGTGCCTTTGGTAACGGGGACATTCTTTTACGAGCTAATCGTACAAACTGATTCCAGGTCACTGCTCACGTGAGTGTGAGCCTAAGGCTACATCTCCAGTGTGATGAAAAGTGCAAGAATGTGAGAAGCTAAACATATACCTATTTACCGGTGGGCAAATAATCACAGAGCATCTTGCTTCACGCACGCAGTTAGCCTTGTGAATAGAAGCGCGAACAGACGGCTCAGTCTCAAATCTGGGAAGCTTGCTCCAGAGGGAGAATCATTGGCTTTTGGGTTTGGGCAACAAGGGTGCACGTCTACTGCTTACAGACCAGGTGGCCTGGGGATGGTGACAGGAACCCTCAGAGAGGCCATTTCCAGTAACTCCGTTTCTAGCTATCAAGTTTGAAGGTCTAACGCGTGTAGCGCTCTCCACTCTTATTAATGCAGTATTGAATACAGCAGGAGAACAGTTACTGTCTACGGCTGATGCATAGGCAGGAGCCTCCAGAGTCAGGGTACAGCTTTGCCCCATCGTGTTTTTAAGGCCAGGAGGATTCAGAAGTCAACTGCCAGGCATTATTGTGGAGGCAAGTCTGGTGGGTTTTAGCCAGCCACCTTTGCGTTCCTAGTGGAGCGCTTCGCTATTGGTGTCATCCACGGACACTCTTTACCATTGCGGCCAATCCCCCAAACAAGCAAGAACAACCCCACTGCTGGTGAGTTGATTTTGGGTCATAGCCACCTGGCACTGGAGAACTGGCCCTGTGGGATCCCACAGAAGCAGAAAGCCTCATCTTTCTTCCAAAGCGTGGCTGGTGGGTGCGAACTGCTGACCTTGCAATTAGCAGCCCGGTGAGGAACCCAGAGCCACCTTATCGAAAGTCCTCTGAGACTGTAACTATAAGGTTTTTTAACCCTTTTTGTTGTGAATTAGGGGAAGGTTTACAGGGTAGATCTTATTTCTCCATTCCGCAATTCGCACGTCCTGACCCATCTCCTCCGTCGCTTGTCCCTATGCTCCCTGTGTCCAGTCTTCCTTATGTCTTAACTTTCTGAATGGTGGCCCTGGGTAAATGTTGTTCTTTTGATCTTAAATGGTTACGTTCAGGAGCAGACAGCCTCATTTTGCTCCCGTGGGTTGGCTGGTGGGCTTAGACCTGTGGTTGGCAGCTACCAGTGCCACCAAAATCCTCCCTCCCATCATGTCTCTTCTGACATGCAGTGACCACGTAGGACATGGCGGAACTGGCCCTGGGAGTTGCTGAGGCTGTAACTCTTTACAGGAGCAGAAAGTGGTTGGTGGTTTCCAACTGCTGACCTTGAAGTTAGCAGCCCAGCGGATACCCGCTACGCCACTCACTCAGACACTGCCATCTAGTCAGTGCTAACTCATAGTGGCCTCCTGTGGGCTTCCGGGACAAACTGTGTTCTACTAGGAGTAGAAATCCCTGTCTTTCTCCCACGGACCGTCCGGTAGTTTCAAACTGCCAACCCTGTGGATCGCAGCCAATGCATAACCACTGAACCACCAGGAAGAGCCCTACCAAAATCAAACTCAAAAAGCAGATGCACTACCTTTGAGTTGGTGCTGACTCATAGTGACCCTACAGGTCCGGCAGAACTGTGGTTTCCTAGACTGGAACTCTTTACAGGAGTAGAAAATCAGCCCCATCTTTCGCCCATGGATCGGCTGGTGGTTTTGAACCTTGCAGTTAGCAGCCCGACACGCAACCACTACCCCACCAAACGCTCCCCCTCTCCTGCCACAAGACACCATAAATAGTTATTTTTATGGCTAGCACTTCTTTTGACTTTTGATGTCTTTTAATGTCAACCAGATGCTCCGTATTGTGTGTGTGTGGGGGGGGGGTGGTGGTAAATCATGTGTCCAGAAAATTAAGAGGATTCTTCATTCAGCCTTTTAGGACAGGAGAGTTGCCTGCTCACTGCGCTGGGGGGTGCTGCCGAGATCAATCATTACCTGTGCAAACGCTCTGCTGCTGAAAACCGTTTCTTGGTAATAACTGCAATGCACCTCACCAGGCTCAGGTTCTCACGTGTCCTCTCTTCAAGAACAAATGTTTAAAGTCCTTCTTTACCTCGAGGATCTTCGAAGAGATAGGAAAGAGAGAGGAGTGAGAGAGGGGAGTCCTGGGCTGCATATGCTGATATGCTGAATGACTCATAATTATATAAAAACTCAGATCAACACTTCCTTAAGATCTGAAAGTTTTCAGGAAGGGCAGAGTGAGCACTCACTGAAGAACTAAACACAAAAGAGCAAAGTCACTGGAGGTTTTCAAAGAAGACCCTTGGGTGAGAGCATTGTGAGAACTGCACCCGGGCAGGGAAACCCACCTGGGGGGGTCTTGCTCTTAGGCTCTCCCACGGACTCCCGTCCTGTAATCTCTCCTCCAAGTATGTTAGGACCGTTCGCCTGTTCAGCACAAAGTGATGTGAGGGCCAACCAGATTTGTCTTGCGGGGAGGAGGGGGCGTCTCAAGCGCTAAGTGGGTCCTAGGATATTGACACATTAAAAACTTAGAGAGACGCCAAAGAAGGGCACAAGGGTAGCATTCCCAAGCTTTGGGGGTGACTTTGTCCAACCCCTTCCCCTTTAGAGGCACGTGTCCTGGAGCCCTGGAAGCTGAAACCACCTCCAGCAGTCCCACGGATGGTTAGTTTTTCACTTCATCGATTTAGGCCCGTGTCCATCCAGCTGCGTGGCAGCAAGATGAGTGTCCTCTTCCCATACAGAGTTAGTCTCAGAAACCCGCAGCGCCACTCCGACCGTGTCCTATAGGGCTCTGAATCAGAACGACTCGATGGCAGTGAGACTGCACGAGATGCTGCTGGAATTAGCTAGGAGTACCTGGGCGAAGCACAGCGTGGAAGCTTTTTCTGTTGTGTTTGTTTTGGTTTGGTTTTTACTCACTGGAAGACTGCCGATGCCAATCCACCCAGAAGTGACTCAGAATCAGGACCAGTGACATGGCAGCCTCTTCTTTGTAATGAACCAGGGCTGAGCTGACTTCGTATTTTCCTAATGAGTGTCATTCATTTTGTTGGGTAATCAGACCCCCTCTCTTTGGGGCTCTGTGACAACGCAGGAGGACTCAGGACAATTCCCCGTAGCCAACAATGGCGGGTTGGTTGTTAATTTTGTTTTTTGTTTTACTGGGTTCCCACTTACTAAGGACTTCTTTATACTCATCATGGTCCACGAGTTTCAAACATACAGCTGGGTGGAGTTTGGTCATCATGTGCAATCCGCCAGCCACCGTCACACACTCCAGACGGAGAACAGCGTCCTCCGACTCACCACTCCTTTGAAACCCCGATGCCCCATTTGATCTCAGTTCTCTGGCCTCTACTCCAAGCCCTCGGCAACCAAGGATCTGCTTTCTGTTTTGCTTTTGTTTGTTTGTTGTTCGTTTTCTACAGGTTTGCCTTTTCTAGAATTTTATGTAAATATAAGGATGGGCTCTCTCCTAGTTAACCTCTTTCCCTTAGCATCATGTGTTGGAGGCTCACCCATGTCTCAGCATGCCATGGGTGCCACTTCCTTTGATTCCTGGGTCAGGAGGCCCCAGTCTGGATAGACAACTTACTGGCCTTTCGCCAGCTGATAGGCATCTGGGGTGCATCCAATTTGGGATTTTCAAGAACACTCTTAGCCAACAATTCCAACCTTGGGTTCTCCTAGTTATCTAACCGTAGACCCACCTTTGGATATTTCTGATCTAAAGACAGAGCCTTGCATTCCTGTAAAGAAGGTCGGTCTTGGAAACCCACTGGAGCAGTTCTGCATGGGCTACAGCGCTGCTCTGAGTTGGAATCACCTGGAGGCCTTGAGTTTAGTTGGGCTTGGCATGTACGTGCGTCTGTAACTTTGGAAGTTACGTAACTTTGGCGGCAATGCCAAAGCCCAACGCTGACCCAATAGCCTATGTAGTGTGCCAGTATGTCACTTGCCAGCCTTTGGGTACATGGAAGAAGGCAACAAAATGCATATCCAATTTTACAATAAATAGATCGGAGTGGGGGTGTACCCTGCCTGGTAGAAAAGTGTATGCATTCTGTTCATGCTTCGCAAGGGCCAGGGGAGGCAAGTAGGGGGAGTCCACTTGAGCAGTGCTATCTCGTGCTTGGCCATTGAGCAGGTGTGGGGCAAGTACAGCTGCCTGGGACAAGCTAGCACTGAGGCCTAGCCGAGGAGACTCTCCTGAAAAATGTGCTGTCCCCTGTTATAATTCACCGTAATGAGCAGGGAACAAAGGTTGTGAAGGAGAGTGGTGACTGATGGCCGGCACGGCCGCCCCTGCTGCAGCTGGCACCGCTCCCGCTGGCGAAAGGCATAATATATTATTGCTCCAGGTCGCATCGTGGTAAATGAACACTTACGGCCGCTATGGCAACCGGATTGATTATCTCAGACACCTCAGGACCAGGCTGGCCTGGCGTTACAAGTGAGCACGTGTGTCCCTGCCGTGTTCTAGTTGCAAGAACGCCTCAAAGGCAATTTGTACAAAGTGCATTTCCCAGAACTGCAGCTCCCTCCTGTCCAGCCCCCTCATCTGGGGGGGGGGTGGGGCGGGGCAGGGGATGTGACAAAGCGGGACCTGAGGCCAGAGTCTCACGGAAGGCGGGACCACTCTGCGGAAAAAACGGTCTGGTTGGTTTGTGGTGAGAATCTGGAAACGATGTGCTGAGCCTCTTAGTGGGGATTAATGATATTGGCAGGCTCTTATGTGCCATATCAAGCCATTGCTGATTGAGGGCGGAAGGCAAACTCAGACATGAGAGTCAATGCCTAAGGTGGTGTCGGGAATGAGGATACCTAGGTCGGGGTCCATGAGGGTGGAACCAGGTGGAGCAAGTGGAAATGAGCCAACACACAGTGACCTGAACCAACCACCCTGGCTAAGCCATTGGCCTGGCAGCACGGTGCTTAAGTGTTCTGCTCCACAGGGCCCAGAGATAGCAACCCACTTCTGAAAATATTACAGCCTTCAAAACCCATGGGGCCGTTCTACTCTGCCATACGATTCTACCTGCTGGCAATGAGTTTCAACAGGTAAGCCATTGCTGGTTACTCAGATTTTCTCAAGATTCTGGACGAGCTTCACATGAATAGGTTTGACTTACTTAAGAAGGGGCTAGAGCATTGGCTAGGGTTTACTGGTAAATCCCAGGGAGATTGACTAGTATGGCAAAGAGAATGCTGTAGGCACATTATCCTTGTCCCCATTGGCAGGTCCAGGTCGATTTTTATTCATATCTGAAATATACTCAATTCCTAATTTTGCTTTCCCCGATATAGTCCTAAAATTGTCAGGATTAAATGAGATTACCGAACCCACAGAACACGGACGCAAAGCCCATACTCTTGAATGCGAGCGATTGCTGTCATTAGAAATCAAAGACTCACATTTCTCTCTAGGTTTCACGGCACTTAGGAGTTGACAGGATGACCCCTGTGTAATAGTCAGACCTAGGGCTTCCGAGTGGTTCATTCCACTTTGACTCAATGCTCAGAATTTGCATTCCCCACCCCAGAGATACTGAATCAGAATCGATGTTCTCAGGTGGGCTGTAAGTATCCCCTGGGTATCTAGAAGACTCACCCAGTAATCTTAAAAAGTAGGCTCTGACTCAGCTTATCTAGAGGGGAAATGTACATTCTCAGCAGGAAGGTAGAACCTGAATGAATCTGTTTAAAGCCCTGGGTGTGTCTTCTCTGGGCACAGTGCTTCACATTTTTTGGAAATGTTTTCACTTGAGCAGTGCCAGAAACAAGAGTCCTTGGCATCTGGACATGTTCTACCATCTTCTCTTGCCCATTCAAAAATGCTGTTGATTGCTAAATGTAATAGTCTGATCATGGCACTGAATAAATGTCTTTAGAAGGTCTACCCTGTGTATTTAGTATTGAGGATTTGTCTAGCTAGCTGAAAAGTATTTAATTTTATGTATCGGGGAGGGGAAATTTAAGTACAGGGGGCCAGGGCTTGACTTGGCTACTGAAACTCTGTGATCCAGAGCACTGCCTGTGACCAAGAACAGAGGCATCCTTGCTGATTACTCCACAGAGTCACCTCTTGAGAGGATAATAGAACCGATCTTGAGGGACTAGGCAGAAGTAATGTTGATGTGGAGGACGCCAGAGCAAACATTCTCCCATCTCTAGCTCCTGTGGTTAGAGAGCAGACAAAGTGGTGGTCCAAGAGTCTGAGAAATTAGTAAGGATGCTCTCTGCTTCTTTGTTCTGGGAAAGTGCCTCTGTGCTGCTCATACCTCCCAATCCCTCTTCCAGCCACCCCATAGGTGGCCTAGAACCAGGATAAACCGGCACTGGAGGAGAACAATCTAGTTGGCCTAACCAGTGGAGGGCTGTTAGAAACAGATGGAAGGAAAATTGGAAGGAGTGAGACAAACGGGCTTACTCTAAGACATGGGCTTTCCCTTTACCCAAAAGGGCTTCTTCCTTGGGGGCCATTGAGACTGTGGGGACAGTAGGTAGGATGTCCCCGAGGTGTTTCATGGCCAGACCATTGCAAGGAGACTCGGCTCACTTGCGTCGTGTACAGACTTCCCGGTGGCTCTTCCCAAGGTGAACCTGGAGGCTAATTAACCAAAGGGGAATCCTTGGAGGTGACCCATAAACCAGCTGGCATTGAGCTCAGCGACACCAATCTCAGTTTGCCCGACTCAAAGAGACTTGTACTCACCCTCGGCGATCCTTGGCTTCCCTCCACAGCCCCCAGCGAGGTTCTCTGGGGAGAAACTCATTCAGGAATAACCTGCCTGCCTTGGTCTCAGTGGATGCCCTTGTGCCGATCATTGGCGAAGCACCTGGTTGGCCAAGCCCATCGCCTCCAAAGCAGCGAAGGTTGGAGCTACCGGTTTGAGTCTGATGTTTTATTTCTCTGTCCTGGTAGTTTATGTCTGGTGTGTTTTCGGTTTGGGCCTCAAGGCTGGTTAAGCAAAAGGCGGGAAATATCAATAAATAATAGTCAGAGGAGACGATCCATGTGAAGATGGCCTGGTTTTCTGCTCTAAGGCAAGCAGGAGGGGTGCATCAGAGAAATACGCACCGCTGTGTGTTTCAGCTGGGGCACTTGGTGTGGAAATCGGGAGACATGTATTCGTGGTCTATTTTCATAATGACACTGAGCAATGGCAGCCTGTGCTGTGAGCCCTTGCTGGCAGTGGGAGAACCATGAGCTGGAGGGGCGCATTTTCCTCATGTTTGGCGGGGGGGTGGGTGGGGGGGAGTCTTGTGTTCTTTTCTGCTGTCATCCAGTTTCTGGCTGTTATTACACAACCCTTTGTGAGGGATTACCGCTGGCTCTCCTCCTGGGAAGGAGATGGCTACTCAGAGCCAGAGCATCCAGCCAATCACCAGCCGACAGGTTATTTGTTGTGGTCCAGGAACAAGTAACTGCGTGGTCAGCCAAGTTTTCTCTTTTGATGGCTCTCTTGATGCAAACACAGCCTTTTGCACTGCAGGCAGTCGCCAGGGCCACACACATCTGGTTCACATATAACCTGCAGTCCAAGTCACTCCCCTACAGCTTGTTATACTAAAATTCAAGGTGCATATCACAGTTTGTAATAACAAATAGGTGCTACTTTTCAAGTGCATCAAAACTTATTAATATGTTAAAGATAATCTTAGGGCAGCTCTGTTTCTTTAATTTTTTTAATGCTAGGAAGTTTATATGGGATGTGTCTATAAGTATATATATAAAACTTTTCATGTATATACATATAGTAACTATTTATATAGAGCATGAGGAAGTCATTGGACAGATTGAGGGGATATTGTGTGGTTTAAAAATCAAGAAAGACATGCATCACGGTTGCATGTCTTTCAGGAGGTACCAGCGCCTGAAGATGGATGTCAGGCTTGCTCAAATAGACAGCAAGAAAGAGGAAGGCCCCCAACAAGAAGCCACGAGGGGCTTAAATGGCAACAATTGTGAAGATGGTGTGCAGGGTCCCTGGTAGTTCCTTTCATTGTACGTGATGTTGCCGTGAGTTGGAACAGTTTTACACACACACACACACACACACACACACACATTTGACTAACTGACATCACATGTAATATTCCTATTGGTCCATACCTCATTGTGCCTATGTAGGGGCAAATTTTTTCTTGAAATTTCAGACCGGAACTCACTCATAATACAGGGGCTGCCTTTACATGGTACAAATGGTTATGTTATGACCGTGGTGGTATTCAGAAATGGGTGGAATGTCTTTCATTTCTTTATCTTTGGCATGAATGGCTAGTGCATACATTTGAATAATAGTTGCATAAACTGGTAACTCATCTTCATGGTAGGCATACGGATATTATCCTCTCGTTGGCAAAGGTAGAGTCCTTCAGGATGGATCTTGAAATGTTCTTTTTGTCAACGAATGTGATTCCACATCTCTTCCATGTCTATCAGCGTAGACCATGATTGACTGATTAAAAATTAGCAAGGCCAACCAGTCCGTGTGAGTTCACGAATGCCTAGCTGGGATCTCTCTCTTTGCGTGTTTTATTTCAATCTTGATAACTTACAGCTTCCCTAGAACCACGCTTGAGACAGACTCTCTGCCTATTTTTATGGAGGTTTGCAGCTGTTCCTTCTCATTTTGAGTCCTGCCACATCAGTCAGGTATTGAAAGCTGTAGGCCCCCCTCCCCACCCTCCACCCCATTGCCATTGAGATAGACTCTATGTCTGCAAGGGCAGCTCTTTCCCAGTCTTATTTCAAGCATCTTCCAAGTGAAGGGTCTCTTTTCCCATGCGATATCAGACAATGTCCAACTGCCATTCTTAGGGATTTCACCAGCCAGTATTTTAGAAGTAGATTTCCGGGTCATTTTTCTGAGTTTGGCTTCATCTGGAAGCTCCACTGAATCCTTTCCAGCAATGGTGACCTTGATGATATTTGGCATACTGATAGCATAAACTCCAACATCACAGCCAGATGCAAGCCAGCGTAGCATGACAAACTGACCTAACACACAAGTGGTAGAAATACTTACGAGTGTCCATTCACTCAGAAAAGATTCGCTCAGAAAATATTTCCTGAGGGTCCAAGGAAGGAGTCATTATTTCTCCATGCAATTCTGTGGATTAAATTAGAGAAGATGTCTATGTGTTCACCCTTTTGTTCCCATCCAACGCCGTGATTGCCATGGGTTCAGGTGGCTCAGGGCCATGTTGTGGGAGGATCTGTGTTTGTCTGTGGAGTAGGTGTGTTGTTTTAGAGTCAGCAGAGTCCATGCCATGGGCAGAAGATGCTGAAGGCCAAGACTGTTAGGTGGTTTAGGCAGGAAAGTAAGGGAGAGATTGTAATGGGGGCAGATCCTGGAAGCAGAGACCCAGTCGCATCTCTGTGGTCCAGCCTCAGATGCCTTTCATTGATGTTTCTGGGGATAGTCTAATCCAAACTGGGCATCACTTGTTAGAAATGCAAATTCGTGGGCCCCATCCAAGAGCGGCTGTGGCATCAGATACTCGGTAGTTTGGGGCCAGCAATTCTGTTTTCGCAAGCTCACCAGGTGATTCTGATTCTGGAGAAATTCAGCCACTCGTCCAATTCCTTGCGGGAGTCCTTGGAATGCAGGTGGATTGAGAATCGGACTGACAACCAAATGCTTGGTGGGGGGAACCCACCAGCCACTCTGCTACTTCGGCAAAGAGGCACCGTCCTGGACACCCTGAGGATCAGCCCTCCTCCTCGGATGAAGGGTGTCTGTGAATGGACTGAACTCAGCTTGATGGCACTGGGTGGTGGTCTCATTCCTTGAGGGAAAGTGGGACGGAAAGTTTACGCATTTGCTGACTCCATCCCAGTACTTGTCTCTCTCTGCCCCTCCCTCTCGCCCACCCCCCTAGCCCCTCTCCTTTGGAATCAACCTGGCTGGTGTGGGCGGGCATGCAGTTGCTCGTGGGGTGGTCCGTGCCCATCAGTCTGGAGGGCTTTGCAGCGAGGTCCCTGCAGGAGGCAGGCAGCGGTCTCGTTAGCTGGTCATACAGAAGTGAGTGGGAACCTTGTTAACGGAGATTAAGACCGCCCATTGAGCACAGCCAAAAGCAAACCTCAAATCTCTGCCTGGCTAGCTGCCAAGAGGACACTGTGACCCACCCCGGCTCATGCATATGGTTGGACCTGGAGCCAGTCCTCTGCTAAGTAGGTGTCTCTCCGCCAGAAAGCATGTCAGCTGTGGGACTCTACCAGGCTTCTCATCACACGGAGACATGAGGGAGCCCAGCCTCTCTGGGCCCTGGGAAGCAGATGTTGCATCTGGTTTATGGGAGTCGGGGCAGATACACCACGGCATTTCATGGCCAGCAGCATGTATTACACTGATGCCTCTTCCCTTTCCCATATGAAAAGCTCATGGCCAGGCTGGATTTTATTACCGATGCCCAGGCACCTCGGGAAGAAATACCACAGCTGCAGACAATTTTGGAACATCTGCCTCCATTAGGGCTCCATTCATTTGTCCATTAGTACAAATCTGTCTACACGGGCATGATGGAGAACGAGACGTGAGGAAGACCCCCTGCCCCCTTTGTTGAAGGGGCTTGACAATGAGAGAAGACATCCGTCCAAATGCCAGCACGTCAGTGTTCTGTGTATCATGGGGAAGTACCAACCGTGTAGACTGAGCGATCAGAGGAGCTTTGTAAGATCTCACCTGCATGGAGGAGGCAGCACTGCCCCTCAGCCCGGAAGGAGGGGCAGCGTTTCAGGAGGCAGAGAGAGGGCATCTCACGAGGAAGGACAGGGGGTAGGGAGTCGTTGAGGCATTGAGGAAAGAAAGGGTCATTCCATTTGCCCACGACATGGACTACAAGAGAGTGGCCCAGAGGTGCCTTAAAAGATCTACCTTTGGAAAATGAGCCCAGAAAACCATAGGTCACAATTGTCCTTTAACACAGACGTGGGTCACACTTGATTCAAAGGCTGCTGGGTTTTGTTTTAGACTCTACAGGGGAAATAAAGGCCGAGGAGACTCAAACAATAGAGAGGTGTGAGGCTGAGGAGACTAGATATGACACCCTCCACGGTGAGGGCCCATAGAGCAGCAGTTCTCAACCTGTGGGTCGCAACACCTTTGGGAGTTGAATGGCCCTTTCACAGGGGTCACCAAAGACCATATTTCTGATGGTCTAGGAACCAAGACACTGCTCCTCTATCCTTCTCCAGGCAGGTCCATCCACATGAAGATATGCCCACCCACGGGGTCACCCAATATGAGAAACTGTAGTAAAGGGTCACGGCATGAGGCAGGTTGAGAACCTCTGCTCTAGAAGGTTGTGGTAAGGAAATGGAGATGGTTCTCTTAGTATGAGAGACTCACTGGACTGATTAGGCTATTGGGCTGGACAGCACCTAAGGCCCCAGTATCTTGCTTATTCAGGTCACGGTCTTCGGGAACCACAGAACCAAGCCTGGAACTATATATTCGATGTCCTCAAGTTCCGAAAGGCAGAAAGAAGTCCGGAAACCAGAGTGAATTTTCAATTTAAGATTGGAGCCCTCTGTCACCACTGCCCACGGAGTGGGACAAGCAATGCCCCTGGAGGATCATGCAGCTTGGATGTCCCCCGGCTCCCTCCTTCTCTCTGAAAGATACCCGTCCCTTTCTAGAGCGGACCATAGAGGTCCTCAGCGTCACATGCCCGTGGAGCCCCAGAGCATCTTCAAAATGCCAGGGAGTTTTGGCAGGGGGCTGGGTCATGGGCTTGGTTCTGACTCAGAGCATTGGGAACCACCTACAGAGTCCTTTGTGGGAGGTGTGGTTTCCTGGGAGGTTTCCCAACCAGTTTACCTGCTGTGCCAAATGGCTGCCGGCAGGCCAGATCTGAAGGAGCCGCGCCGTCACTGTGCCATGTCTGCAGGCAACCTCACCTTGTACATCTCAAGCTGTTGCACAGAGCTTGTCCCCTGGTCCGACGCGGAGAAACTTGGCACTGTGCAGTGACACGTGAACAGAAGAATTTTCCTGTTTACCTGTCAGCGACTTGATCTCAGGGTGGACTCAGTTTCTCCAACCAAAACATGAAAGGTTTAGATGAAATTTTGGCCAAAGACACCCCTCCCCTAGCAAATGCTGTAAGCCTATAGCTAGATTTTGTTGTTTACAGCCAATGAGCATTGTGGTTTCTGAAAAAAAAAAGGGAAGATTCTTAGTTTCTTTTGAGTAAAGTCTAGAACATCTCCATCCCATCTTCAGCTGGAAGAACGTTCATAAGAATCTGCCTTCTCCTGGATCCCAGTGGCTCCAGGGTCCCAGTGGGAATGGGGTCGGCCCATTTGTGCTCCCAGCACCGCCGGTTGTTGAATGTTTGTCCACTGGTCTTGCACGCATCTTTGCCTTCTCAGGTCAGCTACATTTCACTGTACACAATCAGTGTGGACATGCCCCCAAACTAAGATCTTCCGCTAGAGGAATACGATGTTTTCTTTTGGGGGGGTGAGTTCAAAGAGATTGCTGTGTTAGCTTCTGTGTTATTCCAAACACAGGTTGCCTTTCTTGTCTGCTACTGAATCTTATTTTGGGGGAAAGCATCTCTTTATTCAGGGTTTCTCTGGAGGTTGCTTTACAACTCAGGGTTCGGACAAAGCCATCATGAAGGTCCTGTTAGTCAATGTGTTAATCCGGAGTGTCAAGCCCATTCAAGGCTTACCATGATTCCCTAACATCAGCGGTTCTCAACCTGGGGGCTGATCGACCCTTTCACAGGGGTTGCCTAAGACCGCATTTCCGATGGTCTTAGGAACAGAGACACCGCTCCTCTATCCTATCTGTCTCCAGGAGAGTCCGCCCACACACAGATACACCCACATCCGGGGTCACCAGAACCTGAGAGTTGCTGCATTAGGAAGGTTGAGAACCACTGCCTAGCGATGTGGAATTAGTATCGAAATCAGAAGCATTTGGCCTGAAAACTCAATTGACATGTTTAGACCCGAGCTTCAGCAAAAGGCTCCATTTTTGTTTTGCTGTGGATAGGGAGACACCAGGAGTAGCACCTTTGATGGCTGCTCATAAGCCATATTTGTATTATTGGAGAGTAGGTTGGAGTTTACATATCGGGTCATCATTTTGGCATTCAACAACATAAACAGCTGATCAAAACTCCCAATGGCCAGCCTGACCTTCCTCTCTCTTAGGAGGGGCATGTTTCCCCCCCCCCCCCTCATCTCCCTCTAGTTACTAGGACAGTATCTTCCCCTTCACTCAAGTTAACACCTGGAAGGCTGAGCGGTTGGCCAAGCCCTTGCTCCTGGTTTCCTGCCCCGTGGTTGGTTGGGCGCTATTCCCTCGGCTGGTGACCCATCAGAGTTCTCACGTCAAGCACACTTGCTGGGCACAGGGGGGCGAGAAACTGTTTGGGGGCCTGTGTGAGAGTCTCTGACACATTCGTCTTTGGCATGAGGCACAAACTTTTGATACCAGCGGCTATACGGCTACTTGAGAAAAGGGAAGGAGAAATCAAACATCGGGGACTTGAAAGATGCCAGGAGTCTGGGAGATTGGCAGAAGCTAAGGCTCTGGAAGTGGCGCCAGGCCTCTCCTCTTCTCTGCTATTCCCCCTGCAGCAAGGCGCTCGCCGGCTTGAGGAGCCAGAGGAGTGAGTGGGGAGGAGCATTTGGACAGGGAGTGGCAGCTCATGGTGGCAGGGGTCCAGTGGAGGTCTGTGACGCATGCCTTGGCTTCTGAGATGGGGCTCTGGGCCCCTCATCAGAAGGCTGCCCATCCTCCTAACATCCCTCCACACCCCGCCCCTGGCCCCACCTGCGAGCCTGGACGTGAACTGCTGCTGTAGTCAGACCCACCTTCACTTTTCCAGGAGGGGGTCTTCCTACGGATGGAAGTTTCCTCTTGTGGCCCTGACCTCTCCAGCTGGTCTCCTTTTCCTCTCCCCATCAACTGGCCGAGTGCCCTTCCCAGCACTCCCTGTGAACGTGGGAACCCAAAGCCCCACCAGTTGTTGCCGCTGATCGGAGCCATGGCGAGCCCAGGTGTGTCAGAGTCTAGCCAGTGCTCTATAGGGTTTTCTATGAAGATGTACAGTCTCGGAAACCTTATATACACAATTGTTCCCCATGGGCACAGTTCCCCTGGCAGTGGGGCATAAGGTTTGTCGGAGTGGTTTTCTGGCAGTAGATGACCAGACTTTTCTTCTAAGGAGAAATCCCAGCCTTTCTGCTGACGTCTGTCTGTGTTCACAGTTGGCAGGAGCTAGGGCTTCCCGAGGGGGAGCATTCAGTCTTTCACCTTCAGAAAAACAACCCTCCCTGCTGGGCTCGCCACTGGGCCGTCTGACTCACAATCTTAAGCAAGTCTTTGAGGACCTCACCTTAGTAGAGGTGAGGCTGCTCCTTTGTTGTTGTGGGGGAAAAAATGTATGTTGCACTGCATTTGCCAATTTAACGTAATAAAGGTGGACCATTTAGTGACATCATCTACACCAATTGGTTGCATATCTATTACCCTTCATCAATGCAACTTTTGTTTACTTTAATCACCAGGAATGGAAACCCAGTGCTCCATAAGCAATAACGCCCCTCTCTCCTCTCTCCTGGGTCTGATAGCCACCAGTAAACTTGATCTTTATACGATAGCCTGTTCTTGCCTTTTCATATAAGTGAAGTCATATGATCTGTATTCTGTTGTGCTTGACTGATTTCACTCAGCATGATGCTCCCCAAAAGATGTGTTCGGACTATGCAAAGACACCCAACTGTGTAGAGCATAACAAATTATGGGTAATATTGCCAAGAATGGGAATTCCAGAGCACTTGCTTGTGCTCATAAAGAACTGACCTTGGACCAACAGGCAACTGATCGGGATAAAAGGGATGCTGCATGGTTTTAAATAAGGAAAGGCGGGCATCAGATCTGTAACTTCCCACCAGACGTATGTACTCTTTATGCAAATGATCTGAAAGCTGGACTGTGCGAGCAAGAGCCCGGCATCAGGATTGGATGGAGGCTCATGAATGGCCTTTGATATGCTGACAGCATGCACCCGCCTGCGGAAAGTGAAGGACACTGGAAGCACTTATGGATGAAGGTGAGAGAACACAGTCTTCACCATGGATTAAAGCTCAACATGAAGAAAGCAACCATTCTCACCCCTGGGCCAATCAGCACCATGACCAACAGAGACCGGATTTTAGTTTACTTGGATCCACAATCTATGCCTATGGGAATAGTAAGAAAGAGATTCGACGACACATTGACGTGGGAAAAGCAGCTACAAAAGGGCCTCCTTAAAGTGTTAAAAACAAAAACAAAAAACAAAGATGTTCACTTGAAGGACCAAGGTGCCCCTGACCCAAGTCCTGGTATTTTCAATGCCCTCACATACAGGCAAAAGGTGGACAGTCAATAAGGAAGACGGCGGAAGAATTGATGCATTTAAATTATGGCATTGACAAGTGATGTGGGATGTACCATGGGCTTCCACGGTGGACAGATGTGTGTTAAAAGAGGCACAGCCAGATTATTCCTTAGAAGTGCCTCTTGTATTTTGGATAGATGATGGGGCAGGGCCAGTCCCCAAAGGAGGACCTTGTGCTTGGTAAAGCTGAAGATCAGCGAAGACGAGGCAGCGTCTGAAGAAAAAGGACCCGCCCCATGGCCGCACCAAGGAGCTCAACCAGGACAAGGAGGGTAAAGTTGATGTAGGGGCAGTGCTGAATCTGTTGCACACAAGGTTGCTGTCAGAACCAACCAAACACAACGATGTCTGCAAGTTCCATCTCCCTGGTTCCAGCTACCAGGACTTCATTCCACTTTCTCTCCCACCACTTCAGTTCACTACAGGGTGGGTCTTCCCTAGCTGTGATGTCCCCCGTCTCCCTAAGGCAGTGGTTCTCAACCTGTGGGTCGCGACCCCTTTGGGGGGGTGGGTTGAGTGATCCTTCACAGGGGTCACCCGGTTCATAATAGTAGCAAAATTACAGTTATGAAGTAGCAACAAAAATAATTGTATGGTTGGGGGTCTCTACAACATGAGGAACTGTATTAAAGAGGCATTAGGGAGGTTGAGAACCACTGGTCTATGGGCTCAGACTGAGAGGGGAGTGAGTCCTAACCTCCCCTCATGGGCTGCCAGAATCTCAGGAAATGCCAATCCCCACATGACGTGCGGTCATAGAGATGGGTGCCCATCTTGACCTGCCAAAGAAAGGGACTTCTCCCAAAGCAATGCTATGCTGTTTTGCTGATTTCAAGGTACCTGACCCTTAGCTTCTTTAGGTTTTTCCTTTAGAAGATCTCAGGGATTTTCCTCTCTTAGAGTACTTATCACAGATGGTTATCAAGATTGGGTTACTTGGATATCTGACTTCTGGCCCACTACAGGGAGACCTACAGGGACGAGGACCACACCTGAATCTCTAAGGCGCCCACACCACCCCAGCGGCCCCTTGCCTCTGTGCTGGGCCAGACCTTGGAGTGGAGGTAGGAAGACAGCCTCCTCCCTTCTCCTGCTTACAAGTGACTAAACAGGGCACACCCCAGGGGCTTGCAGCATCGATGAGCTGACAAACCAAAGGGGTGGGAAGAGACTGGTATATCAGGTCTCAGGTGCAGTGCGTCTTGAGCGCTTCTGTTTGCACGTGTTCTGCTTCAATCAAACATGCAGGCCACAGGGGTGCTGTCCATTACGGTCGCCAGTGGTCACAAGTGGCTACTCACATTTTCAGTAGTTAAGGTTTAATCCAGGAAAAACAATGCTTCCCCCTCTCACTCTTCCTGAATGCAAGTGTTCAGAAGGCACAAGTGGCTAGTGGGGACCATGCTGGACAGCAAACGATGCCCATCGGTTCTGTCATTGCAGGGAGGGCCAGTGCACTGCTCCAGAGACTCGACGTAGCCTTTCTAAAGCCTGGTCCACAAATCTTTGAGTCTGGGTTGTCTGAGGGCAATGGCAGAATTTGTTAAAATATGAATCTCAGATCCCCTCCTTAAACCAATTTATGAATGGCCTTAGAGACTATTCTAATCCATGCTGACCCTAAAGCAGGGACATACTGCCCCCAAGAAGTTTCCAAGGTGATCAAGCTGTTCTCAGGAAGGAAGATGAGGCCATCTGCTCCCACAGAAACTTGGGTCTCGGAAACCCTAAGGAGCACTTCTACCCTTTCCTGTTGGTTCACCGTGACTTGCAATTGCCTCGATGGCAGTGGATTAATCCTGATGGAAACACATCTTTGTCCCACTGTCAGGCCATTGGGGTTCAAGCACCGTCCTTTCAGGTAGCAGCTTCAAGCTTAGGGTTAGCCAGTTTGCCCCAGGGCTCCTCGATCCGAATCTTTTCGGATGAGCTCTGGGAATCTGTATTTTAACAAGCAAGGTCAAGTCACTGCTATGCAAATGTATATTTGAGAATCACACCTTCAAGGGCACTCAGAAGTTGAATCTCCAAAACCAAAACTCACTGCCATCAAGTTCATGCCAACTCATAGCAACCCTGTAGAGGAGGGCAGAATGGCCCTGTGTGTTTCTAAGGCTGTAACTCTACGGGAGGAGAAAGCCCCGTGTTTCTCCCAAGGAGTGGCTGGCAGTTCCAAACTGCTGGTCTTATGGTTAGTAGCCCAATGCATAACCACTACGACACCAGGGCTCGGCTACAGGAATTATGAGCATCCAAGCTGCCATGTCGCATTTTCCCACTCTGGCTTTCCAAGAACGAGTCTAGCTGGAGCTTCCAGAGTGGCAGCTAAGGGTGCCATCTCAGTAACGTCCTGGCCATTCTTCCACGAGGCAGAAAATGATGAAAAGAGGCGGACGGTGTAAGTATTATCTCCCTCTCTCCTTTTACAGAAGCAGGAGGATCGAAATAACCTCATTGCTCCCCTTGAGCATGTTTGAATCACAAGTACCTTCGCTCTAAGATAAATTTATTTCCTGCTGCCTGCATTCCCACAAAGAGTAGCCAGTGATAAATACCAGACTTCATAGCTTATTTGTCAAAGCAGCACACCTGTGAGGATTCCTGTGGAAGATAAATTTTGGTTTGGGAGAAGGCGGGGGTCTGGAAGAGGGGGTACCTGGCCAAGAATAAATCTCAACATGTTGCACCCGACTGTGAATGAGCGTTTGCCTCACAAGGCTCGCCCTTCTGACAAGGTATGATAAATTACCCTCTTTGTTGACACCTTCATTGGGTTATTTATGGCTCATTAATTGAACCGAAAAGGGGACTTGTAGACCCAGCAGGGGCACCGTACAATGCTCTTCCAGTGAACCCAGCTCAAAGAGAAGAACAAAAGAGGGGCGTGGAGGATGGGAACCCACAAGTGAGTCTGCTGCTTGGGACTTGAGAGACTCTTCAGCAAAGAATGAAAGATTCGCTTCAAGAAAGTAATAAACAACCCACGGCTTGAGGAGTGCAGGTAAACCTCTCTGGGGACGAGGAGCTGTGCACCTCTGATCCCACCAGGTGCTGCAGCCTGGCGCATCCTGCAAAGTCTGGGCCCATACTCTGTGCATTATGGCCAAGGAGGCGTCAGACTGGTCTGGAAATGCAGGCTTGGCCCAGTGGAAGCCAACAAGAGAGTCAGAAAGAGACTCCTATCAATGTGCCCTGGGACATTAAGGAAGCCCCTCCATCTCGCTGAACTTCAGATTCCTCCCTGGTGAAAGGAGGGAGTTGGATTGGATGATAACAGAGCTTTTGTTCCCTTGTGAAGAAAGGACAAGTCTACCTTGAAAGAAGTAGAGATAGAGCCTGCTCCTTAGAAGTCAAGCTGGCCTTTGTCTCAGATACTTAGGACATGTTAACGGTAGAGACTAGATCCTAGAAAGGGCATCGTGCTTCACAGAGGCTCAGCAAAACAGAAGAAGACCCCCAAGGCCATGTGTTGACACTTGACAACACTGGGCTCAATCACACTAGCTATTGTGAGGCTGGCCCAGGAGCAGGCAGGATCCTCTTCGGTTGCACAGACGGTCGCTATGAGTTAGAACCAGCCCATGTGGGGTGGAAAGGGGGAACCGATTACTAGGATCTACATCTAACCACGCCCCCTGGGGGACAGACAACAGAAAAGTGGGTGAAGGGAGACGTTGGACAGTGTAAGACATGACAAAATAATAATAATGTATATATTATCAAGGGATCATTGGGTGGGGGGAGGACAATGAGGCACTGATCCCAAGGGCTCAAGTAGAAAGCAAAAGTTTTGAGAATGATGATGGCAACCAATCTACAAATGTGCTTGACACAGTGGATAGATGTATGGATTGTGACAAGAGTTGTATGAGCCCCCAGTAAAATCAAACCCAAACCAAAAAGCCCACTGCCATTGAGCTGGATCTGACTCGTATGGATGTAATCCAGTGTTTCTGAGGCTATAAGTATTTATGAGAGCAGATACCTGATCTTTTTCCTAGGGAATGACTTTGAACTGCTCCGACCATGGGATCAGCAATCCGACCTTCACCCAGCCTCAAGACCAGGGCTCCTTCTCACCCATGACAACAGCTCAGAGGAAGTCAAGAGGAGCGTGCCCCTCACCACCCATTGTCTTAAATCTCCTCCTCCGCCCGGGGTTACTCGAGCAGTATGGTACTTCCTC
This sequence comes from Tenrec ecaudatus, assembly GCF_050624435.1. Classification (NCBI taxonomy): domain Eukaryota; kingdom Metazoa; phylum Chordata; class Mammalia; order Afrosoricida; family Tenrecidae; genus Tenrec; species Tenrec ecaudatus. The sequence goes on along the minus strand of NC_134543.1, from coordinate 122,366,713 downwards.
AGTTCTTGCTATGTCTTAGGTTCCAGGAGGAGAGGCAAGCGTGCTGGGTGTGCAGGGTTGTATTGTTGGTTTCTCTAAGCTCCCAGGCTAGAATATCGTCTGTGTATTTAGGAGCGGGTCAGTCAGTATGTCATTTATAGGACAGGCTTTTGGAACAAGCTCGCCTTTAGTTGGCAGTAAAGGAGTACGCTGGATTGCGGCTATTATGTACGAAAGGTTGTTTCTTCATGGCAGAGTGGTGGTCTATGAATAAAGACTCTAAGTACCCGTTCTTGACATCCAGAGGATTCTTTCCTCGCTCAAGAACTTGTGAATAAAAGGATTGGCAGTATGACTGGATTCACCCATCCATCCACTCCTCCATGTAGGCACACTCGTATTCCACAAAGTGCTGTTTATTGTTTACTTCGATCCTTGCTTCCAGATCTGGGTTCACAAGGGTGACTGAGATGAAATGTAAGAATTCATGGAAACTGCACCCTTAAAAGAAATACACTTCACAACTATTAAATGTTATGGTAGGGTTGTCTCCATGGGTCTGTGGAGCACACAGGAGGGGCATTAGGATGCAGTAGGGATTAAGGACTGCTTCAAGGATCCTGATGTTAGGTTTTGAGGAAGGAGTAGCAGTTACCAAGCAAACAAATTGTATGAGATCATTCGAGGTAGGGTAAAGAATGTGTGTAAAAGCAAAAATAAACACGCCAACTGGTTGAGAAGTTGCAAACAGTTGAGCATCGTTGGAGGATAAAGCAGAATTGAGCTGGTGAAGTGTGAGTGCTGAGCCTCGAAAAGGTGCCAGGTTCTGGGAGGTGAAGTACATCAGACTACAGAGCCTCGACTGTGTCCTTCAGTCCGTACGGAACCGGGGAAGGGCTATATTCTGATGAGAGGTACAGTCAGCTCAGCATTTCTGCAGATCCTCTGGGGCCAGGGTGGGGCCAGACTGGGCATGCAGAATGGGAGAGGTAAACCTGTTAGGTGACAATTGCAGTAGTCCGAGTGAGAGAAAATACGGACTCGAAATAAAAACATGCGCTAAGGACATTGAAGTGGGCACAGGACTCGGAGCTTGAAGACCTCAGTTGGAACCCAGGCTCTGACAAGGTCTAAGTCAAGTTATTTACTTGGGAGGGCTGTGGGGAGTAGATCCTCTGTAAAATGAGAACTTGTGACTGCATGGTTACAGGCACCCCTCCTGCTTCTCACGTGCTACAAAACAGTGCATTCTCTCTCTTCCCCTGGTGTTGAAATAAATGTTGTTTAATAATAACGGCAGGAATGTTCCCCACTTCCTTACAGCTAAGGCTGCCGAAGGGCTAGACGTTAGCCGCTAGAGCAGATGACTTTTACGGGTGATAGTAGGGAAGTTCTTTCCCTCTGTTCCAAAACAGAGGATGGGGCTCCCTCGGGAGCCGCACTTTGCGGAACGTCCGCTGTGCTTCAGAAACCAGGCGCCTGACAAACACAGGGATAACGCATGCCCTAGTACTTCCTCTCTAGTCACGTAGAGGGGCATGATATGCATGCACACGTGCTTAGAAATTCCTTTAAGTTCTTTAGAGAGATTTCCACTCTCCCTTCCAAAGAAGACATTGTGATTTTGCCAAAAATCCTCAAATGAAAACAATTATTGTAAATGATATTAAAAGAAATAGCGGGTTCCTGGAGAAGGGTTCAAACTGTAAAGAAAAACATAAAGAAAATAAAACTCACCCCAAACCTCCAGATACAAGTAATAAATGAACGTTCTTGTGAGGATTCCTTCCGGTCCGTCTCTTTGGTTATCTCATCTGTCAGTAATCCCTGTGGACATCTTTTGCCATATAGTTTGCATCATTGTTTCTATGGGTAGTATTTCATTCATAAGAAAACCACAAGGCATTCAGCAAACATAACAGTACTAATGGGCATTTAGGTTGTTATCAATGTCTCTCTTATAAACAAGGATGAAGGAACATCCATATATTTACACATTTGTGTATTTGTCCAATTCTCTTTTAGAAATGGAACTGCAGGGGCAAAGTATGTGTGTTTTATGAATTGATAAACATGCTTTCTGGAAAGGCTATACCAATTTTCATAAATTCAGTGTTTTACTTCCCCGAGAAACCAGTGTATCAAAGGCTGAGTTTGTGGGCATGGTGAACGTGGAGAACCCGGTGACTTGGTGTCTCTGGAGCATTGCTGAGCCCATAGGCCTGATGGAAATCTGAGACTGTGCCCAGGGCACCCGAGAAGCTCTTGAAAGCCAGGGTGCCAACTGATGATAGGTCCGGCCGAGGACTCTCCAGGACGGCTCACCCTGGATCACAGGATATTTGGCTTTTGACTAGCAGTGTGTACGACATGCATAGCCTATAAGAGATGCAGGTGTCTAGAGCCTCCTGGAATGACAGCTGTGTCCCTACCTGTAAGACTGCTCTCTCTGAATGCCGTGCAGTGTGCTCCGGGCCCATCAGTATCATTTCTCCTGCTCCATTTCCATTCATGGAAAACCATGCCGGTCAGATATTGGGTCAGTATATTTTGTCTCAGACATTGGATAAGCTCCATGTGATGTTAGTAGAATTTCCCAACTATCGTGTGCTTCCATTCTTGGCAAACACAGGGGTAACACGGGTGATGGCTAAGGTCACATGTCAACATGGTTGGGCCATACATTTCCTATTGCTTAGGAGTTAGGCCTTGATGTACTTTGGCAGCTATGTAATCAAGCGGTTTTCTTCCATCATGTGATATGATGTAATCAGTTTCATGATGTGATCAGGCATGATGTGATCAGGGGAATTTCCTTGAGGATATGGTCTGTTCAGTATATGAAGATGCCTCAAAATGATCAAAGAAAAAGTCTGTTATCTTTTAATTACCTTGTCCTTGTCCTGGGCTGCTTTAAATTCCCCTCATATTTGGACATTGTGACAAAGCTCACTGACTCTTTTGTTTTCTTTGTATCCTACATCCAAGACTTGATCCAGCATCGTTCCATACTGTCTGCCCATCTTGGCATTAGTTACCCTCCTTGCCTGTGAACCAACAGCCTGATGTTGTATTTGCCGATCTCAGATTTAGCCCCTGTATTTTTGTGAGTCATGAGAAGCCTCCAGCCTAATGTCTGACCCATGAACTAGGGATTTGCCAGCCTCTACAATTGTCTGAGCCATTTTCTTTCTTTCTTTTTAAAAATTATTTTATTAGGGGTTCATACAACTCTCATCACAATCCATACATACATCAATCATGTGAATCACATTTGTACATGCATTGCCCTTATCATTCTCAAAACACTTGCTCTCCAGTTAAGCCCCTGGTGTCAGCTCCTCATATTTTCCCCTCCCTCCCCATTCTTACCTCCCTCATGAACCCTTGATAATTTATAAATTATTATTTTGTCATATCTTGCACTGTCCAACATCTCCCTTCACCCACTTTTCTGTTGTCCGACCCCCAAGGAGGAGGTTATATGTAAATCCTTTAATTTGGTTCCCCGTTCCCACCTTACCCTTCCTCCACCCTACAGGTATCGTCACTCTCACCACTGGTCCTGAAGGGACCATCAGTCCTGGATTCCCTGTGTTTCCAGTTCCTATCTGTACCAGTGTACATCCTCTGATCTAGCCAGATTTGTAAGGTAGAATTGGGATCATGATAGTGGGGGAGGGGGCGGGGGGAGGAAGCATTTAGGAACTAGAGGAAAGTTGTGTGTTTCATTGTTGTTACGCTGCACCCTGACTGGCTTTTCTGGTATGGGGCATTTTCTTGGGATAAATCTCTCTATATATAAGATGTGCTCCAAAACCATTGCATCTAGCGTCTCAGTTCACACATGCACATGTTTATTCCAAATAAAATCTTTCCACACATGTCTCTGTGAGGAGTGGGTGGTGGTAGACGAGTTCTCTCATTAATACTCTTGTCTTGGTCTCATTAACATGCCTTAAAAAGAAGGTTAATCAAAGCAGTGACTACTTAGGGCTCGTTTGGACCTGTTGAATTTCATCCCAAGGGGTTAGTTAGTTCAGAATGTTATGGCAGATTTTCTGGAAAGCACAGGGCAATGATGGGGCCTTACTAGGAAGAGGTTTAAGGAAATGGAAAAAGCATTGATGAGCAGAAGGCCAGGAAAGTTTCGCGAGTAGCATTCTCCCCATCCAGACAATGTACTTGATCTTTCTTGGAGGATCGCGAGGGTTGTCCAGGGACATTCTCATTGGGAATCCTGACTCCATTGACCTTACACCCCTGATCTTGCCCCTTCCAGGTTCTTTTTGTTCCCCACACATGAGGACATTTAAAAAGAACACGGATGGAGTCCCATAAGGAAATCAAAGCACCCGTTCTTATGTAGCAGAGCGGAGGATTCTTTGGGGCAAGAAGAGTATAGATAGATCTAGATGGAGAGTATGCTGGAAAATGATGGCTTCACATTTCGGTATTTTTGTTGAAGAGTGATTTCTATGATTTTAGAGACATACTTTTGGACTTACCCTCAGATGCACACACTCATCTATAAGCTTTACTGGGTGAGCTTCTCTGGAGAACCTAGCCTAAAACATCACCCATGTGTTCATCCACCCATTCATCCAACTAACGGGCCCGAGAAGCTATTTTTGTCCCCGGAACCCTGCTAGGCACTAAGGAGAACACAAAGTGAGTTAGAGATGACAAGTTAGGGGCATAGTGAACAAGAAAGAATTCTGCTACTCAGCCAGCCCAACCTCCTCGTGGCCTTGTGAGGAAACTGATGCCGAGAGGGGAAAAAAATGCTTCGTCGGAGATCACCGGCTGACCACCCCACCCCCACCTCCAAGTCAAGTGTGGAGCATTTTTTCTGAAATTGTGGAGCCGCTGGGTCAAAACTTCTCCTCGGACTCTCCGGCAGAGATGGCCTTGACTCATTTGTGAGGACAGCCGGTCATGCCAAGGTCAGGGCCTTCCTGACCGGGCTGGGTAGAAAGCCTGCTGCCCGTGCTGGGGGGCTGGGGAGGCACAGGACAAACAGAGCCTTGCTTTGTGTTGGCTAACAATGTCTGCACCTGCTGCAGCCCAACTCCTTTCGGTGTGAGAGTGAGAGCATTTAAAATGTTCCTGTGGGAGGGGATGCTGTTTAGAAAGGGTGGATAGTCTAAAGGTGACAAAGTCTGTGATGGGAAATGATTCAAGGTTGAAAAAACGTACAACTTTCAGAAAATACTGTGTGATAGAGTGTTGTACAATTGTGGCTACAGATGGCATCTGCCTGTAGGGTGCGATACAGTGCCATTTCACTGTTGTTAGAATTGCCTTTGAATTCTTTGAAATGATAACATAGCTTATCCATAACCATGCCTCCCATCTTGATAACCATTAGCATTGACAAAGTATTTTCAACGAGGTACCTGATGACATCTTTAGACTGCCCTGTATATTAGGTTTGTATTCCTCCTTGTTAGTGAGGAATGGAAACGTGGAAAGGTTGAGTGTCTTGCCCAAGGTCTTGAGCTTGCAAGAGACAAGAGTTGGGATTTGAAGCCAGATTTTCCCGACCTCCAGTTGTTTCTCTCCCAGACCTGCCTTGGAAGGCACCGGGGTTTTTCCACTCGGGAGTCTTCTAAATGGCCCCCTGAGAGGGTCAGCAGGGAAAGAAGCCTATCTGTTTAGAAATGCATTTGGAAGTAGGCAAGGAAAGAACCTAGGCCTTGACCATGAGTTCTTCCACATCCCATCAATTCCTTCGATCTTTGAAGATTTCTGTGGTCAGAATTTTCTCTTAAAACGCCCCTCCTAGCTTCAGTAAGTTAAGCATCCAACCATATAAAAGAATTCCACCAAGCTATTAAACATAATAGATCTAAAAACAATTCAAATGAAAAAAAATTCATTGCCATTGAGTCGATTCAGATTTATAGTGATGCTACAGGACAAGGTAGAACCGCCCGGTGTGCTTCTGAGACTGGAACTCTTTATGGGAGTGGAAAGCTTCATCCTTCTCCCAAGGAGTGGCTGGTGGTTCCCAAGAGCTGACCTTGAGGTTAACAGCCCAATGCTTAACCCACTACACCACCAAGGCTCCGAAACATGATGGACAGAAGTATAATGAGGAACATTTTCAGAAATGTGAGGGGGCTCCAAAGAGCTTTTTTGGGGAAAATTCCAGTATCTTTTTATTTCCATTTTTCCATGAACTTGTTGGAGTTTCCCCGTTTATTGCTGTGTGGTGCTGTTGAGAGAGCAATGCAGAGCAACCTTGTCTACAACGGGACAAAAGGCTGCCTGCGCTGGGCCATCCTGGTGGTTGTTACTCTGTGAGCCAACTGTTGCAGGTACACGGTCAATGGATGTGCTGAGGGTCTTCCTCTTTTTTGCTGACCCTCTCTTTTATCATCCCCAAAGGACTGGAACCCAACTCCCGCTATCCCCCCTTTGAAGAATATTTTAGCTGTACTTCTCCCAAGACAGATTTGCTCATTCTTCAATGTTCATGCTTTATTTGATATTCTTTGCCCACCCCACACTTCTTCTTTAGTCTTACTTACTCATTGTCCAGGCTCTGGTGGTGTCGTGGTCATGCACTGGGCTGCTAACTGCAAGGTCAAGAGTTGAAATCCACCAGCAGCTCCATGGGAGAAAGATGAGGCTTGGGATTCCCATAAAGAGTTACAGTCTCAGAAACCCACAGGGGTGGTTCTACCTGGTCCTCTAGCTTTGCTTTGAGTTGATTGCAATGAAATGAGTGAACATCCACTGTCCTGCTGTCACATGCACGAGGTGATTGAAATATCATGGCTTGGGTCAGGGTGCATCTTTGCTTTTAAACACTTTTAAGGAGATTTTTTTAGGGGGGGGGGTCCCAGATTTTTCCAGTGCAAGATATGTTTGATTTCTTGATGGCTGCTTCCATGGCTGCTGGCTGTCGATCCAAGTAAAATGAAACTCTCAACACCTTCAATATTTTCTCCAATTATCATGATGTTGCTCACTGGTCCAATTGGGGGGATTTTTAATTTTCTTAAGGTTGGAATGTAATCCATATGGAACGTTATAGTCTTTGATCTTCGTCAGTCTGTCTTTCAGATCTTCTCTGCTTTTAATAAGCAAAGTTCTATAATCTGCATAGGTGGGCTGTTAATGAGTCTGCTTCTAACCAGGATGCCTTGTTTGTTCTCCTTATGGGGTTGCTTCTGGATTCGCTCAGCATAGCGATCAAATAGGTACAGGGAAAAGATATAAACCTAATGCTTTTAGGGGTTCTAGTCAAACGTTCTTAGTCTATGTTTCCGTCCCACAAGAGTCCAATGCATGTCCTGGAGCTCCCACTTTTTCAAAGGTTATTAGTGACTTGCTATTATCCACAAAGCTGGATGCTTGTGCGTAGTCTAGTCACAATCTGCCTGGCATCAACAAGGATATCTCTTGTGCCACACCCCTTCTGAATGTGGCTCGGATCTCTGGTAGTCCCAGCCGTATACTACTTGCATGCGATATTGTCCACATTCTGTTGGATCACTTTTCTTTGGAATCGACAAAAATATGAATCTCTTCCAGTCAGTTGGCCAGGTTCAAGTCTTCCTTTTTTTTTTTTTAAATAAACACTAATGAGTGCTTCTCGGGTGTCATCCATTTGTTGAAAGACCGCAACTGGAATTCTGCATATTCCTGGAGCCTTGACTTTCACTGGTGCCTTAAGTACCATTGTTTCCTTCAATGCCATCCTTTCTTGATCATATTTACCACCTTAAGTGGTTAAGTATTCACTATTATTTTTGGTACAGTGTCTCCGTGTATTTCTTGCATGTTCTTCGGATGCTTCCTGCATCATTCAATATTTCGCCAATATCACCTCTCGGTATTTTAACTCTAGGATTGAATTTTGTCTTGAGCTCTTTCAGCTTGAGGAATGCCGAGTCTGTGTCTCCCTTTTTGTTTTTTAACTTCAGGCCCTTGCACAGTTCGCTCTACTACGTGCTTTACTTTGCCTCCGCGAGCTCGCCTTTGAAATCTACTCTTCAGCTCTTTTGCGTAATCATTTCTTCCATTCATGGTGCCTGTTCTACATTCTAGAGTAAGTTTCCAAGTCACTTCTGATATCCGTTTCAATCATTTCTTTCGTCTTGTCTTTTTAGTGCCTTTTGCTTTCTCCGAGCATGATGCCCTTGCAGTCATTCCACCGCTTGCCTCGCCTTGGGACACTAGTCTTCAATGTGTCAAATTTATTCTGAGACAGACCCTCAGCTTAGGCGGGATATGCTCACGCTGGTATTTTGGCATTTGTGGACGTGTTGGAATGTCCTCCAGCTTCAACTTGAACTCGTCCGCAGTCAGGCCCGTAGTGGTGTTCTTCTTTGATGATACTGAGCTGCTCCGTTGTCTCTTCCCCTGGAGATAGTTCTTTTGCTTCCTGTGTATTCTTTCTGTTGAGTTCCACATGGGTAGTGGCTCTTACATTGTTAGGGAAAAGGTCTGTGTGACAAATTAGTCCTCTGTATGGCAGAATTTTACCACGTGAACTCTGGTGTTAGTTTTATCACCAACGCCATACTTTCTAACTACTGATCCTTCATTGTTTCCAACTTTTAAAATTCCATTCACTTGTAACCATTAATGTGCCTACATTGCATGTTTTATCCATTTCAGACCATGTAGAAGCTGGTTTTAAAAATCTTCAAGACCTTCAAGAGTGGGTGGGTAATATTTGAATACTAATCACATTCACTGGGCTTCTTTGTAGCCATGTGGATATTAGCCTCTCCCTGGCAGCATTATCTGTTACAACACACCTTGAAATGTTGTTTTCTAAAGAATGTGGCGCTCTTCCTGTTCAATTTATCTCGACTACAGGAAGGAGATTATATGTCTGTCTGATTCAAAGCGATCAGTCCATTTCTACGCACGGACGCCTAGGATATTGATCTATATGAATTCCATTTCATAGTTGGACTTCCAATTGTTCCAGATTCATGCACCATGCATTCCACGTTCTAATAATGAATGGATGTTTGCGGCTTCTTATTTTGTGCCATTGGCTCCTCGGCAGAGTTCAATTCTGGAAGGAAGCTTTACCCATTCTGCTTTGAGAGGGCAGCTCTTCCCCAGTCACCCTCTGAGTATCTTCCAACCCGAGAAGTGCATCTTCTAGCACTGTGTCAGACACCATTCCATGCTCTTCATGAGGTTTTCACTGGAGAGATACCGTATATACTTGAATATAAGCCGACCCGAGTATAAGCCGAGGTACCTAATTATTACCTGGGAAACCAGAAAAACTGATTGGCTCGAGTTTAAGCCTAGGGTGGAAAATGCAGAAGCTATTGGTGAATTTCAATAATCAAAACAAATGAAAATAAAATTACTAAAAATTGAGACATCAGTGGGGTAATGTATTGAAATATTTATTTTAAATAAAAAACATAAATAAAAGGACAAAAAGGCATTTAACATTCGTAAACCAGCACAGTAAGTGGAAAATAGGTTCAACAAAAACAATAAGTTATCAATAATGATACCTTAAGAGTGCTATTCCCTGAGCTCAATCAGCAACCAAGCTAAAACGTAGAGTTAAAATCCTTCAAAACTGGATTCCTCATCATCATCTGTATCCCAATGCAGAGCTTCAGCTGGGGTGAGGTCATCATAGATGCTGTCCTCACTGAGATCGCCGTCATCACCATCACTGCTGTCATTTTCATACAAAGCGCAGTCTTCACTGCCATCCATAGCATTACTAATACTACATTTCTGGAAGGCACGTCGCACCATGTCTTCTGGAATGTCTTCCCATGTATCTCGAACCCACTTTGCTATTAACTCTATGTCAGGCTTCATGAGATTTCCTCCTTTTGTTAGTCGGGCTTGACCAGATGACATCCATTCATGCCACTCACCCATGTATAAGCTGAACCCCAGTTTTTCAGCACGAGTACATGCAGTATGTATTTCCAGAAGTAGGTCACTAGGATTGCATTTCTAATCTTAATCTGGAAATTCTGCTGAAACCTTTCTTCCATGGCGGGGCCCTGCCAGTATTGTAATACCAGCAGCCTGGCTTCCAGCATGACAGCAACATAAAAGCCACCATAGTAGAATGAACTGACTGGCATGTGATGGATTTGCTCATAGGCTTGCGCCCCAATACATAAGGTACTATCAAAGTGCCTTTAATATATGCTAACCTTTGCTCTAAACTTCATTTTTTTAAATTAAACCTACCACACGATTTAGCACCTGGCTGTTAACTAATTGCCAGTTCAACCTGAGCCAGTGGCTTCCTGGGAGAAATGCCTGGTGATTTTCTCCCATAAAAAGTACAGCCTGGGAAACCCGTCTGACTCTGTCACGTGGGGTCACTCTGAGTCAGACCTGACTCCGTGGCACTTCCCGCAAGAAAGAACAGCAAACTTTATGTCTTTGCACTATGGTCATGTATTAGTGGTGCAATAAGAATGTTTAAGACAGTAGCCAGGCCAACCATGTATTTACTTTTCAATGAGTGAAAGAGGAGCTCCCTTCAATCCTCCAAGCTTCCTCTTTGGTCACACCTTAAGCCTCATTGAATCTCTCTGCTAATGTCTTTCAGAAATGAGCTGTCAACAAGCTAGAGGCCGAGTTTTTTTTCTGGAAGGGCATAGGGCCTCAGAAGGGAGGTTAGGATGGATGGCTGGAACGGTGACAACAAATGTGAAAGGTGAGCTTCATCCACTTGGTGACTCTTTCAGACCAGCCCCACGTGCACGCACCTCAGGCAGTGGACTGCCATGTGTTCACAGGTATCAGTCATGGTCAGTCATCCTAGCTAGAACTGTCCATGCAGCAGAGCCAGCCAGGAACACAGGGGAAGAAAGAGGCTTCTTCTGACCTCTGTACTGCAGCCATAGCTACCTCATGGCCATGCATTTTTGTAAGCGAGATTGGAAGGTTCCTTCTGGCCCTTACCATTGGGGTGGGTGCTACCTGGTTGCGGTGGGGACACAGGGAACCCAGAAGGTATAGGGCAGTTGAGGAAACAAAGTTCCACAGCTGCAGATGGTTCTGAAAGCCATCAACCCGTTGGGTAGCAAGCCTTTGTTGTCACTGCTTTGGGTAGGTGCCGTAGAGTCTGCTGTGACCCACGTGACCCTCTGTCAAATGAAACAAAATACCACCCACTCCTGTACCATCCTCCCATTGAGAGCCCGTGGGTCACTCCATCTCACCGAGGGCCCTCCTATCGTGCGCTGCCCCTCTGCTTTACAATGTGGGATGTCCCCCTCCAGAGCTCGGTCCCTCCTGGCAACATGTCCAAAGTATGTCAGCTGGAGGCTTGTCACCCTTGCCTTGAAGGAGCACTCTGGCCGCACTTCTAGGGAAGCCTTTGGAAGTAAATGAACAGATGGGTCAGCTGAGCAGAGCAGGAGGTCACTGAATTCTAACACTGTCCACTTTCACATGGTGAACCTTGATGATGACACTGGAGAGCCTTCATCTGAATCCAGTGAAGTTAGGTAACTGGCTGGATCACCCCAAGAACCAGAGCAGTACAGGACTAGGCTTCAAGCCTCACCCAGTTACTCGTTTGTTTTAGGGACTTCTTTGTATTGCATAAGCAACCTTGGTCGCTCAGTCATTAACCCAAAGGTCAATGGTCCAGCTCACCAGCTGCCCCGTGAGAGAAACAGACCGCAGGCTCCTGTGAAAAACAGAAACCCTCGGGAACCGCGTGGGGCAGTGCTGTTCTGTGCCATGGATTTGGTTTGAGGGGGACGTGACTGTGGCCAGCGGCTTGGTAGGATGTGGTTTTATGTACTCGGCACTGGCTTGGGATGAGTTAGGGGATACGCCTAGGGGGTCAATGAGAGCCCCTTCCTCAGGGACTCCGACTGGAAGAAAGAGGAAGATTAACCCACACTGTCACAGATTGTTATGGGATAAAGCACCATCATGATGCGCTGAAACTCCAAACGTCTAACTGCCTGCTCTCCATGAGATAAGCTGTCCTAGAAGCCATCGGCACAGGTAAGCCGCAGCTCGGGCCTGCGGTCCTGCCTTAGTGCCCACTGCAGAGGCTGCCCTCCAGTGTGCTGAGAAGAGCAGAGGGAAGGCCCCCAAGGGCAAAGTGGACCCCAAGGGCTGCTTTCTCGCCACCTTCCTTTGTGCTGCGTGTTTATGGAAGGAGCTTAAGGGACTTGTTGCATATAAACAAATATTTGAGACCGGACACGGCACGTGTCTGCGTCCTAGGAGATGCCCAACACAGCACCGCTTCTGTCCCTTCCGTGGAAGCAGTAGTGCCTCTCCCATTTGTGTTCAGTCTTATGCGAAAGAGCCTTCCCGTTGCATTGACTCTAGGTTTCCAGCGACAGCGGCCTCCCTGCAGTAGACCGGAACTTGGGATGTGGTTAGGAGCCTTCATGAAGTAGCCAGGTGTATTGAAACCTTCCCCATCCTTTGTGATGTGTTCAAACAGATGAAATGAATTACAAATACAAAAAATCTACAATCAATATACCCTATCTGGATCTTGGTTGGGTAAACCAGTTGTAAGGAGATATTAATGAGACACTCAGGGAAGCTTGGTTATTATTATTATTATTGTCATTATCACTAGTAGTAGTAATAAAAGTATTTAATGGTAATGACATGTTTTAAACTGAGGTTTTTTTTAAGAGATGCAATTGGAGTCTAAGACCAAAAACAAACTCGTAGAGACTTCGTAGCACAAAGGAGGAAAGTGGAAGCCAGGAGGCTCTCAGGCTTCACCTTCACCGCATCCCTTTTCCATGGGGCGGCCAGTGGGTTCCAGCCACTGACCCTTCAGTTACCAGCTGAGAGCTTTCACCACTGTTCCACCTAGCTCCACGGATGAAAGCATTTCCAGAAGACGTCGTTGTTGTTGCGCGTTCTTGTTTCCATCGAATGGTTGGAGCTATAGATTGACCATAGCAGCAAGATTGACCCTGGGGCAATAATTACCGAAGCTGGGCGATGACAAAGAAGGACCCTCGTGGCTCAGGGAGTCATGTCTCGGGCAGCTAGCAGGAAGGGCAGCAGTTTGAAACCACAAGCAGCTAGTTCCACAAGAGAAAGATGAGGCTGTCTTTCCCTTGAAGACTGACCGTCTGAAACCCACAGGGACATTTCCACTCTGTCCTGCCGGGTCCCTGTGAGTGGCAGTGAGTTTGGTTTGGGTTTGGCTTTGGGGCAGTACATAGGGGGATTTGCCACGCTCTTCTCCTTCGTTGTGTACGTGTTTGATAATTTCCATAATAAGCCTTGAATAAAGAAAAGAATGAGCACCACACGTGTGACAGGTTCTGCGCTGAGTGTTCTACACGCACTGCCTTAGTAGATTTCACAACGACCCCTGTTAGCTGGTCATGCCGTGCCCCCTACTCAGATGACAGCTGTGTGTGGTTCCATGATGAGACAAAGTCTAAAGCTTACAAAGTGAGTCACAGAGCTAGGAAGTGAGTTCTAATCCTGCTCTTTAACTTTGCATGGGTGCCCAAAGAGCCACGCACAAATTTTATTTGGTCAGCTCATTGCCTGAGCACTCCATGTAAGTCCAAGGACGAGACTAGAACCAGCTGCCCAGAGCTCTCTTGTCACCTTGCCAGCCACTAGCTCTCTGGGAAAGTAACCAGCTTTTGACTTCTGGCAGTAAAGATGAGTGCAGTATATATTTTGAACTTGATAACAATATAATCATGTTTTATTATGTCTGTGAATTTTTATCCATGGTCTTGCCCCTGCCTAACAGTGCCTTCATTTACATTGCAATAATATTGTTCAGAGTAGAAATCTACCAGAATTTCTACCTTCCTTCTATTATTAATAGATGTGAATATATTTTCCCTTTGGTGTTCTTAGGAATAATGTGTCTGTGACATTATTTTGTAGGTCACTGAGGGACTAAGAGCACAATTATGGAGCCATGGGTAGGTGTGTGTAAGCCAAGAAACTAGTTTTCTATTTTCTACTATAATGTCCATTTCCTCTAAACACAGGTGAATAAACTGACACCTTTATATGTTTAATTACTTAAGGCTGAGGAATAATGTAATGTTCTAGAAGACACCAAGGAAGAACCAAGATAGGGATTCGTCCTTTGATAATGTGCCATAGGGTTGTTGAACCTGAAGACTAAATCCCATCCTGCAGAATATCATGAGTCTTCCTTGAAATAAGATTAATGTGAGAAAATTTCCCTCTGCACTGGCCTGCATCTGTGATTTAACATAACACCATGTAATCTCCCCCAAACAAAGTCAAACCCCATGCCATGGAGTGAACTTCAAGTGCTCTTGACACTAGGTAGGGCGTCTGAGGCTTGGAGTCGATATGGGAGCAGACAGCCTCATCTTTCTCTCACAGAGCTGCTGGTGGCTTTGAACCACTGACCGTGCAGTTAGCAGTTCAACCCTTAGTGGGCAGTGCCACCAGGAGCATGCCATCATAGGAGGCATAAAGGGCTACTGTCTCCGTCCCCTGAAATTGCCTGGCTGTCCCATTCCACTCCGTGTGTGGACTAGGCAGGTTACAGTCCTTCTCGAAGTCCTGCCATCAAGTCACTTCCAGCTCATAACAACCCTACAGGACAGGGCCGAACTGGCCCTTTGGACTTGCCAGGCTTCGCATCTTTACAGGAGTGGACAGCCTCATCTTTCTCTGGCAGAGTAAATGGTGGGTTCAAACTGCCGAGCTTGTGCCGAGCTGCTCAGGGCCTAACCCTCTCCAAACCCAACGCAAACTCACTGCCATGGGGTCCATTCCAACCCAGAGTGACCCAACAGGACAGGGTAGAAATGCCTCTGTGGATTTCTGAGACTGCAACACTTCCATGGAAGTAGAAAGCCTCAGTTTTCTTGCACGGGGCAGCTGGTGGGTTTGAACTGCTCACCTATAGGTAGTAGTCCAATGAGTAACCACTATGGCTCCTTTTATTTCTTTCCTGGCTGAATCCCAAGGCTCTAGGTTATCTATCTATCATCTATCTATCTATCATCTATTTAGATGGATGGATTGTGCCAAAGGTCCCATCTCTATCTAGAAAGATTATAATAAGAAAACAGGTATAAAAAAAAACAAACCAAAATGGTCAAACCAAGCTATATATAACAAAAGCAGGTACCAAGCCAGGAGAAGAAAAGAAAGGTATGCTAAACAAGTCTTGGTTAAGAAAATTCTAGTGCATGAATGTACAATGTAGCTCACAGCTTCCTACCAGTCAGAGGAAAGCCCAAAAACCACAGCTCACCGCCACAGAGTAGATGTCAACCCACAGTGACTCCACTGGGCCCGCAGAACCGTCCCTGTGAACTTCCAGGACTGTAGCTGTTAATGGGACTAGAAAGCCCCATCTGTCTCCCGAGGAAGGGCTGGTGGTTTCAGATTGCTGACCTTGGGCATCACAGCCAATGAGTCCCCACCAGGACTCCACGTCAGAGGAGAAAGGGAAGCACTGGATCACGTAGCAGGGGCTGTGTCAACTCAGGAGGGGGCAATGCCTGGCCAGGCCTTACCGCTGATAGACTTTTGTATCAGCGCCTTAAGAAGGTAAACAAAGAAATTGTTTCACAGTAGTTTACATAATCAATGCAATGGCACTCCCTTCCCAGCTATTATTTATATTAGCTTAGTCTTCACGTTAAAGCATCAACAGCTCCTCCCTCGTGGTGCAATTGCAATATGGAAAATCACTCGGCGGTGGCTGGTGTGGGTCCAGGCCTGGCCATGCCTCGTCTCTGGGGTGACCATGCATTCACCCACTGGCCCCGGGCTTCCCCTCTGTTAACGGAGGCGCTCCCTGCAGACCTCGGATCAGACGGATGTCCTTTCTATACACGCAGGCACATGGCTCTGTCTCCCCTGGCCAGAGGACAGCCAGGCGACATAAGTCAAAAGAGCACCCTCAGCAGACTACGGTTACCTGGAAGGGAAGGGATAGCGAAGCCATGTTGCTCAGAACACTAGCCCTGGGACTAGTTCTTTCAGTGCGGGGAGGAGGGATGCTTGCATCTCCGGTGGCGCAGTGGTTATGCCCTCAGCTGCAAACTCAGCGTTTGGGGTTTGAAGCCACCGGGTGCTTTGAGGGAGAAAGACGTGGTGCCCTTCTTCCACAAAGACGTCAGGCTGTAATTGTTCGACGTGTCTTGCAGGACTGTTGTAAGTTAGAATTGGAATCAACCTGGGCGTTTGTTTGTTCGTTCGTTCGTTTTGGTTTTTCTTACCCACATGCCGTGAGTTACATGTCTTTCCCCTCGCAGCAGGAAGCCAAATCCCCACTTCTGGTCCTTTCTCTGCAGTCTAGACTCTCCTAAGCCCTGCAGTGAGGACCAGGCAATCTTTCGCTCTCTCCTGACTCTAGTACCTCTTGGCTCAAGTGCAGATGCTCTGAGATTGCTCACTTGCTGTTCCACAGGTTGGTAATTCCCAAGCATACCTTAGCTCAACAGGTGTGATGGGCAGCCAGGTTCAACTCAGGGCCCTTTGCTCCAGGACACCCCAGACAGGCCCAGAAACAAGAAAGACCTGAACAACTACATCCTCTCTCCTGCCCAAGGAAGCGGGGGAGAGAGAGCGAGATTCCAAGTTTCTCTACATTTCCTATTGTTTTGTTTGTTTTTTTTCCCTGGAAATTGGAAATGTTAGCATAAAGTTTCTGACATAACAGCTTTTTCTTGTAAGGCCACAGATACTCATGTCATTAATACCAGGGTAACCATTTGCTGCTAATCACACGCCGCCAGAGTGCTCAGTTTCTACATGGCAATTCCAATTGTAATTACTATGAAATTTCATAACTACACATTACCTTATCACGTGAGCGGTATAAATAACCACATACCTGCTCTATGATAGCAAATTTGAATGGCATCGCTAGTTAATAGGTGGCAAGTGGAAATTCACCACTGGGCTACCGAATCCATAACTTTCTCCAATGCAGTTCTACCCTGACCCACATAGTCCCTGTGAGCTGGAATTGAGGCGACGGCCACTGGCTGTCCTTATTGGTTGGTTTTGTTGCCAGAAGGGGAGGAGATGGGTGGGTTGCTCTGTTGGGTTCAATCAAAGCTTCATGAAAAGCACGGGCATTACTGTGTGGCTCTGGAAAGTGAGGGTCTGTTGGGTGGGCAGCCAGCGTCCATGAAAAGGAAAGCAGATGGATTGTGATCAGAGTTGTGTGAGCCCTCAATAAAAATGGTTAAAAATAAAATAAAATGGAAGTAGAACTTGGAGGTGGCAAACAATGAGTCGTCCCTGAGCCCATGACTGGTTGGGTGATCCGAGGACATCACCGAAGCTTGCTGAGCCCCCCTTTCTCCTCTGTAAAATGGGAGTGATGCCGAGTGGAGGTGGTCAGCAAGGTGGGCTATGAGCACTCCAGCTAGCACTGGGTGCCCGAGCCCAGGAGCAAAGTCAACTTCACAGGGAAAACAAGTGCTGAGGTCCGGGGGCTGGGTCTGGTTCAGCTAGGTGTGAAATGCTGTCAGAGGTGAGACACCGTCACACTTTGTCACCTGAGGGTGGCCCATTGAACGTGGGTCATTTTCTGATGGGAGATTATAACTCCGTTTCCATCAGGAAAGGATGACAGCCAGAGAAACTCAACTCATGGGAGATGATGTTCCCAGGGCTTGTCCGTAGCTGGTAAATTAATCAGCTAAGAGGTAACTGACCAGTAAAAACTCTCCATTGTCCAACACGAGGGCCCGGACTCACCTCATGGTTGTCTCACTACAGGCAGGACAGCCATGGGGGAGAAAGAAAGTGGGACAGCACCCTGCAGGTGCAGAAGAGTGTCTGGACTGGATTCGGAGAACTTGCAAATACAGCCAGAGTCAGAAAGAACACTTTCCTTAGGGCAGAAAACAAAATGTGGAGACTGGGCTTGGTTTGGGACGTGCTTGAGGGCGGCTGCACCCGGGCAGAAAGAAAACGACTTTCAGGGGATGCTAGATTTATGTTCCCGAAGTGCTACTGAACTTGTCTCCATAGTAACAAACAAAGCCATCACATACAATGACTTCGTAGTGTGGAAGCAATAATTATATTAACCAGATTGGGATTGGGGGAGGCGGTGGGGGGAGGTGGGAATCTGATCCATGTGGAAGACACCCGTAAATTGGATTGAAAATGTATGACATTTTCTGAAATTGCATCTATTTGGGAGAAGGAGCAGGCAGGGGCAGGCACCCAGAACTGAGGCCGGCCGATGAAGTTGGCAGCAGCTCCCACCAGGTGGCAGTATGCAGAAGTTGTTGGTGGCTTTTATGTTACAGGAGTCTAATACTTGTTCAAGGCTTGCTTGTATGAAAGCAGCACATCCCCCCACCCCTCCCACCTCCCACCTCATCGCCCGATCCGATGGGGAATTTCCCTGTCAACACTACCGACGTGGAGCTGGCCCAAATTAGACTTTATTCAGGAGGACGTCAGTTGAGTCATATGCAAGTTGCAATAAGCTAGGTGCTAAGTGAGACATCCGCAGGATCTGATTAGGCCTTGAGTGTCTGATATAGATCAGGGCCCACCATGCCGTCAACTCCTGGGTTTCTACCCAGATCGCCCCCTCCAAACACAGGCTTCTCATCAGCGTCAGCGTCAGATGGAAGGAAGGTGCGCCTGTCTGCGTGGCATGCGGCCTGGGGGCTGTGAGACGGAGGCGCTGCCGAGCAGTCTCTACTGACCATCAAAGTCTCCTTGCCAGCAGGGAGGGGTCATTCTGCAAGTTAAACGCAACACTTTTGTGTTTAAGAGTCTCCATGACTTAAGGTTCTTTTCACACACATAAGGCCCCCGTAGGACAGACTACAAACTATCCCTTTGAGTTTCAGAGATTTAAATATTTACAGAGCAGAACGCCTGGCCTTTCTCCCACAGAATGGCCGGGGGTTTGAACTGCTGGCCAACAGTTAACGTATTATGCCCCTCGGCACCTACTAGGTCACAGTGGGTTGGCCTTGGTTTCGCTGGATTATGGTAGGGAACCTATGTGGTGGAGTACGGGAGCAAGAAGAGGCTTTCTGTTCCTAGAGAGATGGACCGGCGAGGAATCCCTAGGGAACAGTTCTAGGGGGCCGGGGACAGGGGGAACATTGGATCGCTATGAGTTGGGACCCACTCAGCGCCGGTGAATGAGATGAATTGTGAGGCAGATTGTGTGCCAGAGGAACTTGGGGAGAACAAATGGCTTTGAACACATCGCAGACCAACATCCGTCCATGAAGGCAAGGGAAGATGCAGATGGCATTTCCATACGGTGCTCTAGTGTGTTCAGTAAATGATTACAAGTTTGACATGTGTTTTTGAGCAGATCTTAAGGTAAAGTTATCCAAAAGGTGAGTGTCAGAGGTTTGGACAGGGGTGCAATGTCCAGGCTTGCGCAGGGTGCTACAGTCAGGCCTCTGTGGCCTAAAGCCTTTGAAAATTGCTGATGCCTGGGGCCTACCCCTACCCCCACTTCCACCATCTCTAACTGCCTGCACTGTGGCTCAGCTATGGGGCCGGTTATACATTCTCCAGGCGTGCCAAATGGTGTTTGTGACAGTCGACTGGGAAAGAAACTATTTATTAAGTTAGAGCTAATGTAAATGATCCAAAGTTGGCATATTTAGAGGGAAAAGAGGTGCTGGGGATTGACTTTCTCATATTTATCAGATTGGCTGTTTGCGAAGTGTACAGTTCTCCAATTCTGTCCATGATTTGCCGTGTTTAAGAGAGTCGCCAGTGTTTTTAATTGATGTGAACTAGTCCACTGTGTGAATGTACCCGAATCTCTTTATCCATTCCTCTAGAATCAGAGCTTTTAAAAAATGGTTTCCATGTTTTTGCTCTTAAAGAAATGCTGCAATAAGAAAAAATCCCTGCCTTCTCTTTATCCTAATGGGTAGGTAGGTCTCGGTTTTAGTACTCTAGCTAGAAAACACCAGCGGAGAAACCCAGAAGGTGTCTCCTTGGCTGTTTCTGGAAGTCCACAAATTTGCAAGATAGTGCCAAGGACCTTGCCACGTTTGCACTGGATTGTAAGTGTCCGAGGCCTTCTGTGAAATCCCTGGCCAGTCAGAGCTGGAGGGCAAGGCAGGGAATCTGAGTATCTAATCATGTAACCCCCATCAGTCACACGGCACACACACGGGCCGCCCTGGGGAGCTGGCTCTCCTGAGCAGCACTGTCGCTCCTTCCCTTCCACCTCCTCCCACCCCTTCACTGTCCCCCCCCCCCCCCCGCAGGCCATGTCAACCTCTCTCCTTCCACTAGGCTTTAGATGTGCCACACCTGGAGAGACGTGCTAACCACCCCAACTCCAGGGCCATTTAACGGGTGCTTGCTTTAGCCTCCATGATGGAAGGCCGTGAGCAAGTGGGAGACCCTCACCAAGAGGGATTGACAGAGTACATGCAGCAGCCGTGGGCTCAGATGTAGCCATGCTGTGAGGTCTGGCCCGTGTCCTGTTCTGCTGTGAGTGGGGTCGCGACGAGTTAGAACGTACTCGACAGCAGCTAGCAGCGATGTGGAGGCCTCGGGAGGGGACAACGGATAGACTGCTTTCTCCCATTTAATTCCCAAGGCAAATTGGGTGACAGGCATTTTTCTCTCACTTTATAGAGCAAGGAGCGGAGGCTTGCAGAAGTTAAATATTACTGCTTCCTTTGCTGCCCCTTCTAACTAAAGACTCCTTAAGTTGCTGTCCAATTGGGAGCCACGTGAAGGGGCTCAAGTGTCACAGTGCATCAAGTGTTAGACTATGAACTGCAGGGTCAATGGTTCAAACCCACCTGTGCACCCACTCACCTCTCTGTGGGGGAAAGATGAGGCTGTCTATTCCCTAGAAAGGTGCAGTCTTGGAAGCCCGAGGGACCAGCCCTACTGTGCCCTATGGGGTCGGTCATTCAGAGTGGGAAACGACTACTGAAACTTAGCTCGAAACTAATTCAAAGTTCAATTTCCCAATGACACAAATTGCAGTGTAAGTGCTCCCTAGACCAGCATGCTCAGAGACTGCGCCAACCTGGAGTGTTTTCATCCATATTGAAGGTTCTCCAATGCTGTGGAAAGAACTGGTCAGACTGCTCATCTATAGATAAGGAAATGAAGTCCAGGGAGGAGAAGTGATTTGCCAACCAACCAACCCCACCTTACTCTAAGGCCCTGCCCCTAAGCATGGCGGCCGAGGGAGTAGAACCTGGGCCTTAGGACTCTCTCCTGAGCTTCCTCATACTTCACTTTACCTGCCGCTCAACAGCACCTGCTCAGGCAGAGTGAAAGCAGGACGCATGCTCACCAGCGAGGCTCCGGGTTGGCCCTGCTGAGCAGCCAGGCTGGCCACCGAGAGGAGACTGAGACTTTGGATGCTGCTGCCTCTCGAAGGGCCCTCCTCAACCCCCAAGTTTATTTCAGATTAAGCGTGACTTGCCAGGGTTTGTTGAGTCTCGGGAAAACACCTTTCTCGCCCACTTGCCCCAACCAATTAAGTCACTGCACACTCCCAAGGTGGCCCGTGTGTGCTCCTTTGGGTGGAGTCTGGACTGTTCATAGACCATTATGGGCCAGGAAATCTCAATGCTTATGATCCGAATGCAGTTCAAACAGCTGGTACTGGTACCCCTTGTCGCCTGCTCTGGGCCGGACGGGCGGAGGGAGGAATGTGGGTTGACTCTGCCCTGGGATTGCTGGTAGCTGCACTCCAGTTGGCTCTGAGTCATGGCACCCTTAAGTACAACCGCATGAAACTTTGCCTGGTCCTACATTAGCCACCTGCACCAACGTTGGTATGGTGGAGCCTGTTGTTGTGGCTAGTCAGCCAGGCGAGCTCCCTGAAGCTGCCCCTCATGTCTCTGGACCCTCTGCTCTGCCTGAGGATGTCTATGAGATAGATGCCGGATAGACGGTGGGCTGAAAAACCCCTTCCTCTTTAGAGTTAGATAGATGTATGCTCAACTTCTGGCCTGGCCACTTCCTAGCGGGGCAGCACTGAATCTGATGGCAGTCCTGCTGAGTCTCCTCTCGTGTGTGAAGTCCAGACCACCATGGTGTTGCCGTAATGTTTCCATAATATGGACAGCACGGACAGAGGAGAGAATGTCGCCCAACATGTGGCTCAGCTTTGTTTCTCGAGCCCTTCACGCGGGCTTCTGGCTGCATGTCCCACCAGCCTCTGGAATCCCCTCCCACTTTCTGGGGCCACTCAGCACGGGGTCATCGCCTGCATAGGCTGGGGTGTGACTGTGTGTTGTTCTTTATTTGCTACACGGCAGAACTCCCAGACTGATTCCCACCGAGTTACCTCTCGTTTATTAATTACGCGCATGCCTACTTTCTACACGAGTAAGATATTCAAAGGAAACCTAACTTCAAGTCACTTGTGTTTTTAGAGCGTAAGAAAAAAATGTTCATTTTATGAGAGAAGAAGCCTGTCGGACTAGGAACTATTCATTCACCACACATTTGACTTTGTGCTTTCGGTGCACCGGGTATTGTGCTGAGTGTTGGGTATACAACTGTGAACAAGAATGAGCGAGTTAACGAGGAAGACAAGTCCATAAACCGCAGATCAAAAGCATGCTTTGAATGGCTTGTCTTGAATATAAATCTAGCTATAAATGCATAGAGGGAGGTGTGATTCCCTTTTTTTCCTCCCAAAGCTTGGCTGTGCTCAAAAATTAAAAAAAAAAATCACTGCCATTGAGCCCGCTTCCACCCTTGGCTGTAGAATCCCTAAATGTGTTCTCTTTAACTAGGAGCCTAGATCCCTCACTTCCCAGCCCATGTTCTCCCTGGACAAGCCCTTTGGGGAAACCCCTTTCCCAATGCCCACAGCCCTTTCTCACACACTACAGCATTGCCGTGTGTATTAGGCACTTCTTGAGTCTCAAACAACTGCTTCATTCAACAAACTAGCCCACATCATTCCCTGGCCATGCACAGACTGGCAACTTAGCACCGCTGCCTGAAGAGGGTGCCCCCTCCCACCCCTCCGGCACCCCTCCTGGGTCCCACAGCTCTTCCCCAGCCAATTGAGTGTAGATCATCTTCTGAGCAACTTTACATACTAAACATGGAGTTAACCACAGGACGGACAAGACCTGGTCCCTTCCCTACAAAGCTCGCAGTCTCCAAAGGAGACACACACTAAGTAACACAAGCTAAGACACACACAGAAGTTTCCTGGGAAAAGGTCACTTTAAAGGGATGGTCAATGGTTTGAGTTCGGGGAGAGGGAAGCTAGACGGGCAGGCATGAGGAGGGAGGGTGATTCTCAAAAGAAGGACCTGCTAGGTCAAGGGATAGTTCGATCCCTTTTTTCCAGACTCTCTTGAACAGACTAGCTCCATAGCTACAGAGTCTTGCTGGTACCATGGGTTACACTGGGCAGCTAACCTCAAAGTCAGCAGCTCAAAATCATCCCTGTTCCAAGAGAGGACGTTGAGGCTCTCTACTCCTGAGAAGGTGGGCAGGCTTGGACAGAGACAGCGAGCGTCTCCTCTGCTCTGCCAGGTTGACAGCGGTCGGCATCAACAAGACTTTCCAAAGAAGGGTAGGAGGGGTGGGGGTTGGTGGGGAGCTGATCCCATGCTTGCCCTCTTGGAGTTGGATGCTGGAAGCTCGGCCACGAAATCTCGGAGACATTGCAAGTTGTGAGTGTCGAGGCTGTGGAAGTGGTCAAGACCGAGGAGCCCATCCTGGTGGCTGGGCTCTGAATCCCCACACACGGTTTGCTCAGAATCTGGGCAGAGCAGGCTGGCTGCTCGGTTCCAATGTTACTGTGGAATCTGAGCTAGGCAGACATCCCCACACAGGTCACCAAGTATTGAATCGGGCCAGAGGCAGTATTCCCTTTTTAAAGGACTCCTTCTTCAAATGGAACCTATTCCTGACACTGGATTGTATGTGGTGACGTCAATGTCATCGAGTTGTGTATTGATCAGGGGTGGGCGTGAGGGAGGTGAGATATACCTAAGCAAAGCTGATCCAGAGTGATGATGGACCCTGTTACGGGAGCTGCAGACTGTTTTCTTAATGCCTGGGGGGGTGACAGGTAGGTACTACTCTCAGAAAAGGTAGGCAGGCAGACTGACTTCAGGATTCCTAATGCATTTGTTCAACCTTTTCCCACCTCTGTACTCTCTCGTGCATCAGTTATTTGCCAGCATCATCCCCTCTCCCTCTAGCCTTTACTACTGTGAAGAGCTTCTTAGTATTTTATGTATTCATTGGTGCTTATGAGTCTATTACCTAGTATTGATTCTGTAATATAATTTAACTCTAAACCTGCCTTTCATTGTAGAATGATTTTAAAAATCACCACTCGGGGGTATAAACCTTAGTAGAAGAAATGGGAGCAGAGGATGGTTCTCTTACGTAGTTATCTTAGCAACCATGGCATCAGGGTGACTCTATTTTGTCTGCAAATGAAATCAAGAGACTGAATAAGACAGAAGATTGGGCTACTGCAGTAGCCTCGACCTGAGCCATGTCCGTGGCCCCAGGAGCGTGGACGTGCAGCAGGAATGGCCCAGCTGCTTCATCTGCCCATCAGCGAAGCAGGCACAGCCAGCTGTTTCCATTGCAGCGAGTTTGCTATAGTCATGAGGCCAGCCGGAGACTTGTAAAAATGATTTATGCCCACGGTGAGGAGCCTGGACTCCTAAATATTGACATGACTGACAGTGTGTGGATGAATTTAATCGCTCCTCTTCCTCGCTTATCAACAGTCTCACTCTCCGACATTGTATGTGTCTGAAGATAGTAATAAAAAGAACACACCACAGTCTGACTACTTTGCACACAAAGGGCAGCAGGGAGCACAAAGGCGGGAGGTCAGAGCAACACTGATTGGGATGGTTAAAGTTACGGGTCAATGTGACTGGGCCAGGCGTCTCGGCGTTTGGGTCGCTGACGTCATGGTCTCCTCGGTCCATTTTGCAAGGGTGTCATTTGGAACTTGTGTGGACGCGATCATTGTCCATTTTGTGATCTAGCTTGGTAATCCATCATTATTGCTTAATGCAGCCTGGTTTGGGGGGATGTCACCAGGTCAGTCAGTGAGGAGTGAGGGTCATCCTCATTACAGCATCCTCCTTTTAGCTTTCATAGCATTGTGCCTGTACCATTCAGAAGCAAGGCGATTCTGTGGTGGGAGAACTGGGTATGGCTCAAGCCAATCCAGGTGTGCTCTTCCCTGATGGTCTCTGGCTGAAGGGATGCAGATGAGCTGCTCCAGCCCTCTGAGTCTCAGTCCTCTCGTCGCCAATGTGAGACGACAACCTTCAACTTCAGAGGGCTGATTTGAGGATGGTGGTATTCTCCTGTTTACAGAGAATGCAGGGGGATCATTGAGGTTCGTCATTGATACTGAGCATGTAAAGTTTTTTACAAGTGAAAAGACCCTACAAATGAATGCTATCATTTATCGGTAAGAATTTTCTGAAAATGATCTGGCAAGTTGTTATTACCCATCTACCTGATGACAAAGGAGGGTACCAGTTAGCTAAGTGATTGGCCAAGGATTAATAGTCATGTCGACAGATTAAAGCATGGGGCTTTTTGGAAGCCAGCGTTTTTAAGAATCAAGCCTAGTTTCCAGGGTAGCTTGGGCACTCCAGACAGGGAACGTCAACATTGACATTTCAAAAAAATTTCCAATTAGTCTCAAGAATTCAAATCTTTCACTCTGTTCAATACAACCTGGAGTGTAATCATTTGTTGGTGATAACCAGGCGCTTGTTTACCCTCACCGATCTGACTCGGAACCTGGCGTCCCAAGGGCAACAGCGACGCTTGCTTTTATTGGCGTGTTGGTGGAATGGCTCAGCACAGCTAGAAAACAATTTTATTTCCCCCCTTTGCAACTCAGTGATGAGGCTGAAGGGTACATATAGATTTTTTCAGCTGGAAACAGAGAGCTTTCAGACTTACTTTATGGCCAGATTTCTGCATCACCTTCATGGTCAAGGGTGAGCTTGCTTTTAACAGGCAGAGATGCAAGGATGGAAACAAAGAAGAATGAATAATAATACATTCAGGATTGCTTTGTGAAAAGACAGAGGCGTTGTAAATTGTGGCCTCTCCCTCCTGTCCATCAGAGAGACCTCTCTTTTAGCCAGAGGATGTAAGCATCAACAACAAAGCCTCCCGATGGCAAGAAATCTGGATTTGGAGCCAGAAGCCGGGACTGGAGTTCTGTCCTCAACTCTGGTGGATGTTGAATGAGTACCCTGTTTAAAATCTCCTGCCTCCTATCCCTCCATTTCTTTACCTTTACAATTAGGAACGTGGATTGGCTACTTCATGCACCCCCTCCTTTATACATATTCTGTGCATCTGTTTTCTGTAGATTTTCTCAGAGTGCGGGAGGGTTAAATATTTCAATACAGGCTACGGGCTGGAGAAGATTAAAAAGTGGGAAGAAGTTTGGGCCCTAGGCGTGCTGCTAACTTTTGATTTTTGCTGTCGATGAGCATTGCAGATGACAATCCTTTTATGTTCCCATCAAAACCCCAAATCTTCCCTGAATTCCCAGAACAGCTCATCTTAGGAATCTGTGACAAGATCCAACATCCCACTTGGAAACCAAAACAGATTGGGCAGTTGAAGCCCGCCCAAGCCTGGCCATCTGAGTATTTGGGATGGAGGAGGCCAGCTCAGGTACCACACGGAGAAAGGTGTCCATGGCTTCCATGGCTACTCGGGACATGTTCCAACCTGCCCTGAGGTGGTGGTGTGGGCAACTGCCCACCCCCCACCTCCTGCTCCCAGAGATGATGGCAAGGGGCTGCATCCATTGAGTGAAAAGCAGAGGTGCACTTGGTAGGCTACATGTAATGATAGAACCACTCCTTCTACATGCCCCCCCCCCCAGTCAGGTGGACTTGCAGGGGTGACTTTAGACAGCTCTGGGCTCTTCATTTTCACTAGCCTTTGAACTCTCTGCAGAAAAGAAAACCAGGTAATCCCCAGCCTCTGTACACCAAGCAGCAAACAGGATTTAACGGCTCCCGTGTTGTGGTACCTGGCACAATATCCAGTTGGCAGGACTGTGCTCCACATAGGGGCAATAAGCTCAATATTCGGCTTGCAACACGGGGGTCGTGGAGAGGGGAGGGGTGGCTGTAGGAAAAATGGCAGAGAGACCACGGTCGAAATGAAGACTGGATCCAAAGTATTATTGTTGGAATCTCAAGGGAAAAATGACTCCCGAACAGAGAGGATTTTCAATACAGTTTTCAAAAAGGAACGGCTCTTCTGGCTTTTCGAATTATTGTGCTCCCCAAAGCTGATTTTCAGATGCACTGATCCTGCTGCCTACCCCGGTACTCATTTTCTACAGATTTTAAAATTTTGTATTATCCTCTCTCTCCAGAGGTCCCTTCCATTTCTAAGACATTAGTGCTATGGAAGGGGAGAAGGAGTGTAGGACATTTTCTAGAAAAAGGAGCCTCAGATACTTGCATTGCATTTTGATTAGTATTTTTGCTTCTCTCGGTTCATTCTGAATCAAGGGAAACCATTTCGATGGAAATAAAGGCATGCCAGGAAGCTCTGAACCCCCAAAGCTCCAACACTTTCAGCTTGAGCATGGAGTGGAGGATTCCCTTGCCACCGAGATGGCTCAGTTATAAACTCACCGGACAAAGAGACCCCGTGCCCGGGGTAAACGGGGCAAGAAAGCAACCCAGGAGGCCGGAATGCGAGTGACCTGTGTGATTTGGGTTGGAGGTAGGAGATGTGAGCGGTCAGGTACCAGAACTGCTCAGGTGGACGCCAGAAGCAGACTTGCCTTCTCTGGATGGAAGGCTGTCAATGGAATCATGTAGAGGAAGCACACCTCAGTGTCAGATTTGCCCCTGGGATCAAGGTTGCTGACAATAGAGGCTGCAATGTGAGTTCTAACTGGAGGTACAAACCTCAGTGACTTTCCTTAGACTCTTAAGAAACTGGGCAACTTTGTCAAATTGCACATGGGCCCGAGATGGACTGCAGTGTCTGCTATTAGTCCCTTTTGTCAAGCGGCTAATTACTCCTGGAAGAATGATTAATTTGGGCATCCCGAACCCATCACTCCTCCTCCTACCAGGTGATGGCTACGTGGCAACCATGCGATGGTGTGGTTCTGGGGAGCAGAGACATCACAGGTCAAATGTTGAGAAATGGGTGCTATGCTAGTTCTCCATGTAGCTTCTCTTCTAAGCCAAAGAGCTCCTAGTTTCAAAGCCAAAAATGTCGGAGCTGAAAAGACCTTAATCCAACTCATTGTTGCATGGCTGAGGACGCTGAAACCAGAGAGGCCCAAGGTCGCCAAGCTCATCGTCCCTGACCTTGGCTCTCCATGCCTCTTCTGTTGCTCTTCCCACCGATCCTGGAGGATGACACATGGCAGATGGGGTGGTTGCCATGACATAACATACATCACAGAAAGAGACTACTCGCTCCCTCTATTGTCTTGACCCCATGTCCTGCCTCCACATTCCTTCTTCCCATCCCTCCCAGGCTGCGTCGTCCTGAGCAAGTTGCTTGACGCCTTGGTATCTCATTTACCTTCCATGGAAAATGGAGATGACATAGATCATGAAGACGATGGTGGTGGTGTTCTTGGTCTTGTGAGGTGCCATCGAGCCAGTTCCCGCTAATAGGGACCCTTTGTGCAACAGAACAAAATGCTGCTCGGTCCTACGCCGCCCTCACGTTGGCTCTTGTGTCTGAGACCTTGGTTGTGGCACCCCCGGTGTCAATTCATCTTGTTGAGGGTCTTCATCTTTTTTGTTAACCCGCTACCTTATTACACATGATGGTATTAGTGGCGAAGAAACACATTAATGGTGAGGCTAATGATGATAGTGGGGAGGAGGAGGAGGAAGAGGAAGAGGGTCCCGCCTCCTTCTCAAAATAAGGCAGTGGTCCAGCATGAACTTTAGAGTTCTAAAAGTTCCTGATTGCTGAAGCACTTGCTTTCTCTGAACCGTAGTTTCCTTGATTTTAAAACAGGGACAATCATGCCTAACACACACACACAGTGGTGATAAGAACCAACTGGTTATCCTCATCTGTACGGCCAGCAGTGTGTGCTTGATAAATAACCACTGCCATAACATTCATGATCAGTAACTGTGGACTATGTGTAAACATATGTAAATGTATGTAAAGGACCTTAGAAAATCCTGCTTTATGAATATTAGTTATTTTGACCCAAATTGGCCCGAGCATCGATCCCAAGCCATTGTCTATATCTTGTGGATGGATCAGCCAGAGCGATGAACTTGATTTACTTGCGACAAAGCTGAACTAACTTACTGACCCGAGAGACAGTCTGGTTATTGCGGACAGGGCCAAGGAGACCACTGAATGCACAAAGTGGCCGAAGGGAAACTACCAGCTTTGCACCGTGGTTGGGGCCGCCTCCCTGCCACCTTGATTTCCTGTGTACAGGAGATGGGTGAAAAGGGTTGATGTGGGCCGACCTGCATTCACCCCCCATTTGGAGACAACCGAAACAAAGGGTGTTTTAATGGCGCAAGTGGAGGTTGTGTTAATTACATTTCAATACAAGGGTGGTGATAACTCACCAGCTCGGCCCCTGGTAGTTAATTGTGTTACTTCCAGGGGAAAATTCTGCTGGGGTCTATGAGTAACTGCGGGGCAATTAGGCGGCAAGAAGGTTTGTGTCGGTACAGTTGCTATTGATTAGTATTTACTTTAGAAAGAGTAAAAGCTAGTCCCTCACGCTGCAGCTGCCTAATCTGTCAGAGACAAGGCTGCATGTTCTGGGGACGCATAGTGGGGGTTTTTCACATCTTATGAACTCCCCACCCCCCAAACCCCCAAATGAGAGTCCGATATAAAAACCTTCCCAACTGGTTTTAATGATGCTCAAATAAAAAGCATAGACCACAGCCAGGATCTCATTAAAAGAGAGAAGTCTTTTTGTAGATTTGCTTATTTATTTATGAAACACCTCTGAAATATTTATAACTGCTTCCCTGATATTTGTGTGAAAATACATTTTAGGGCTTCTTTGGCGCAGGGAAGGAGGTGGGGGGAGGAGGAAGATGCCGATGGAAGCAACAGAGGTGACTGTGATCCATTTCTTTTGGTGACAACGAAATACTTGTGCCAAGGTATGCGGATATGTCACTAGGGGGTGCCCCAAGAACCAGGCAGACTCTCCCCTGCTCAGTGCAGGTGGCCCACCCACCTGCTGGGCTGATTTCGCTTACACAGAAGCAATGACCATGACACACACCGGTGGGCGCTGTTTCATTTTCCTGCCAGACCAGGGTGATGCAGATGCTCTGGAGGCCTTTAACGTTTCCTTCACTTGTAGAGCTATTTATTAATTGGAATAATAGTTAGGCTAGCTTCCTTGCCTCAGACCTACATTCATCTGTTTAGCAACTGCTTTCTACGAAACACAAAGGAGCCCCAGATGACACCCTTGTCTTAATTAACCAGTGAATACCTTATAGAACTGCTGTCACAACTCTTGTCACTTCAAAGAAAGCACAGTGGTCCCTGTTTTAAAAAGAAAGGGAGGAACTCAAACGCACACATCAACAGGAAGAAGAAGGAAAAAGTTGATCTAATGAGCTGTCTCTGACGCATCTTAAGAACTGAATCTCTTTACCAGGGTACTCTGCACGTAGACATGCAAATTAGGGAAGCTGGGCTGCTTGGGAGAAAACCAGTGAGTGGGCTCTTCTGAAAAGGGACATCGGTCGCCTTGTGTCTCAAGGAAGTGGTTTGAGAACAGAGGTGATCTCAGGGCTCCTCCTGCATTTCAGTTCAAAGAGGTCTAAAGGCAGCTCGTGTAACTAAAATATCTAATGTCTTGCTGGTCTGGGTGCTGCGAGTGGGAGATGAGTCACCTTAGCCCAAAGACTTACTTGGAGGGGTCTCCGCCCTCACCTGAGGGTGTGAGTAACAGCATCCTTTATAAACTCACCCCAACCTCCAGGTCTCGACGAGTTCCCATGGTGGTGTTTATGTGAGTAGGAATTCGTCTGGCCTCTACTTCTTTGGCCACTCTGCTTTCTCCTCTGAGCTCCACCGTGCCGTCCACGGCTCTTAGCCACTCTGGACCACATTACTTCCCCTCGTCTCCACTCTTCCCTCTGGATTTCTGCTTCTCCTAATGGTCAGTTGCCAGCCCTGGACTTTAAGGCCCCAGACGCTATATCTTTTGATAGCCAGGCACCATCAGCTTTCTTCACCACATTTGCGTATGCACCTGCTTTGTCTTCAGCGAGTGTATCGGGAAGGTGAGCATCATGGAATGCAAATTTAATAGAACAAAGTGTTCTTGTGTTGAAGGAGTACTTGAGTAAAGGCCCAATGTCCATCTGCTTCCTTAATACTAAACCTATAAATATATGCACGTAGATCTATTTCCCCATCATCATATATAAATATATTTACATATGTGCATGCCTGCATTTAGATCTCTAAAATGCCAGGAGAAAAGTTTCTTTATTTTTCTAGGTTTCTTTAGGAGAGTGTCAGTGCTAACTTTCCCAAGCCTTAGCGTGTTCTGCATGTGGTGAGAGAGCTCTTTCAGTTCACAGACAAGCAGTGAAGGAGAACATTGCACCCATCCAAGCAGCTTCCAATCTGACCTTGAAACTTATGGCTGAGGCAATTGGGTCCTGCCAAATCCTCCTCCTGCTACGGGGACCCGTGTCTCCTGATTTTCATACCCACTCTCTTCTTCAAGCCATCTGAGTGTCTATGCATTTCTCCATCTGTCTTGTTGCCATTGCTGAACCCCATCTTCTCCAAACAAGAGGTCCCTTAGCTCCATGAAAATCAATATTTAGGGCAAAGACTCCCATTTGATCCCACACATCAGGTGCCTGGGGCTCAGCCCTGGCTACACAAGGACCGCCACGCCATCAAGGCAACAATGTGCTATAAGAGGGGAGATTCTTAGCAATACCCGGAATAAATCTTGGGGAGGAGAGAAGGCCTTGTCTCAAGGCCTTACTAACCTGTTTCTCTGAAAGTAAGATATCCCCTGAAAATAAGACCTACTTACAGTTTTGCCTCTTGCTGAAATATAAGGCACCCCCCAAAAATGAAACCTCCCAGAAAATAAGGCCCCCCGAAGTTACTGTAACTCTTGGCTCTGGACCACCATAGCAGCGGGCACCGCCACGCAGCTCACTGTTGGCTGCAGGAAGTGCGAGGTCTCTTTTAATAAAACAATAAACAGTAAATGTGTACCGTATTCTTCTTCATGGAAAAAGAAGACATCCCCTGAAAATAAGACCTAGCGCATCTTTGGGAGCAAAAATTAATATAAGACACTGTCTTATTTTGGGGGAAACAGGGTAGCCTATGTGACACATAAACAGGTAGGAAGGGTACCTGTGCCTATCAGCGAGTCTGCAATACTCTTTGGGGGGAAAAGACGTGGTTCCCAGCCCTGAGCTGAGGGCCCACAATTAGTGCCGTAACTCGCCAATCAGTTGCTCTCAAGTTGATCCCCTGGTGATCAACCATGTGTCCGAGCAGAACTATATTCCATGGAATTTTCCATGGCTGAATTTCTCAAAAGGAGTTTGCCAGGCCTTTCTTCGGAGATGCTTTTAGGTGGCACGGAGCCGACAACTGCTTATTCGATAGTCAAGCTTATTAATGATTTGTACCACCCAGGCTATTCAGGAGAAACAGACACTCGATAGGAGTCATCTAAACATGACTGACACCTAAGGCTTCCTACCATTGTCCTTGCATCTCTCAAGCAACCTATATTTCTTTATGTAGCGCTCTATAGGGCTGCAAAGGCTTTTCCAATCAGTGGCATAGCAAAGCATTTTATGGTAGTGGTTTTCTAGGGGACTTTCTAGCATGTCCGAAGAGGCTGTACTCATTGCTGCCACGTTTAAACTGCAGTGTGTGGATTTCTTTTTTAACACACTGGCCCTCTATTTTGCATAATTTCAAATTCCGGGTCCCTGGGAAGGTAATCAGCCCTGTAATAACTATTATGCTTCCATTTATTCCAAATAAGGTGTGCGCTCATCTGTGACTTGACTTTACGGTGGGATAGCGTGGCGCATGGTGAATGACAAGCTTTGGAGTTTGCCACCTGGACTTGGGAAAATTGTTGGTTGAATATCACACATGTGCCAAGTTGCATCTCACAATAAAGCAGAGCCTTGGAAATCAGCACATGATCACATGCCTGCGGGCTGGTGATACTGAGGGGCAAGGCGAGGACTGGGGTGGGGGGTGGAGGGGTGCCCGTTGTAGATAGAGACAGAATGGTGACCCGGAGGCTGACTGAACTTAAGTCAGAGCAGAATGGCTCCGGAAGGCCTTGTGAGTAAAGCTGGATGCCCAATCGACCAGTAGGGCCCATAAATGCGTCCGACAGTAGAAAAACAGATCCTGTAGGTGTCGGCCAAGGATGCCCCTGGGAAGGCAAACACTGCTTCTTGATTTATTCTGAAGTGACCGGGAGAGGAGTGTGGAGCCAGGTCTCACTCCTTTCCCTGTGGAATAAGCATCCTTTCCATGGCCACGCTGTCACCACCTGAGGACAGATTCTACAGCATCTTCTCCTGGGGTCTTCCCAAACAACTCAGGCACAGAGCAGGCCTGGGGCTGGTGCCTGGTGGGGCCTGGTGAGCACGTTGCTTCTCTGGAGTGCTGGTCACCTCAGCCTGGAAGGCCGGCTAGCTCTCTTCACAGAGCAGAGGGCCAGAATTCATCGTCCACACAAAATGCCAACATGCTTTACGTTACCCTGCTTTTTGTCCCCCACAAAGCACCCATTTTTCCGATTTTATTTAGGGTGTCTGAGAGATAAACCTCAGCCCTAAGGTAATAAATTTGAACAATTGCAGTAGTCCTTAATTCAGAGCCTTCTGCAAAAAAAAATACCCCCGGGCCCAGAAGGGGGCTGAAGCCAGCTCCCCAGAACTGTTCTTGACTAACTCTGAATTCCATAACCTCTCCTTGGCAGCTGGGACTGGCCATCATGGATATAATTATACTAAGGATCAGTCTGTGCCCTAAGTCAGCGTTTCCTCTTAGAGAAAGTATTGCTAGGTATTTACCCAGCAAATCTCTGGTCCATCTGAACTCTCTTCACCATTCTCATTTTTAAATTTTATGGTAGTAAAATATGTGTGTGATAAAACATTTGCTGTCTGAGCCTTTAAATAAACTCTGTCCCCCTCAGTGATAGCAATTAATGTTACCATGTACTACCGTCACCACTACTTGTTTCCCATGTTGTACAATATCTTTATCAGAAACTCAGTGCCCCATAAGCAATGATTCCTCTCCCCATGCTCCGAGGCATGGTCAAGGTTTGAATCACCCTTTAGCTTCGGAGCAGTCACACAGCAGACAACAGTGTCCGCAGCAGCGAGCCTACCAGCAGCAATTTAGGTGTCGGATGGTTCTCATAGGTGAACATGCAGGAAGCTGAGCCCAAGTTCACAAATTCCTATTTGTGAGAGAGATTAGCTGATAAACTGTAAATCACTCTACGGGGTGTGTACACACACACACACACACACACACACACACACACACTGCTACGTGGCTCAAGTCCACCACCTTCTCTCTGGGCGAAAGACGATGCTGTCTTCTTCTATAAATAGTTAAGAGTCTCAGAAACCCTATAGCGGGGCTGCTGGGAGTTAGAATTGAGCCCGTGGCAGTGCGGTTGTGTGTGTGTAATTTACTTTATGTGCTGTCAGGAATGTGCCCAACAGTTTATACGTGTACAATCCACGACACGGATGACCTTCTGCCACCATGCTCACCCTCCGTTTCCGAATCGCTTCTCCTCCATTTCCATCAACTCGCTGCCACGGAAGTTTCCCAGCGCGTGCTCAGAGTTTCTCCTGTCAAGTATTCCTGTATCGGTTGCTTTTAAAAGCACACACTCTGAGGAGAGGCTGATGTTCTTTATTAACTAGGCTAGTTTATGCTTTGACTGAAAAGATATCAGTGGATATGTTTGGTTGAAGGATTAAGGAGTCCATCAGGGCAGTAGTTCATCCAGGCTCCATAGCTTCAGAAATTCGGGACTCCATGCTCAAGGGTTTTTTAAAATAATAAGATGAAGATAAATGGCATCTGTTGAGTACTTCGAACATGGACAGCAGAGTTTATCTGGGGACCGTTTGGCATTTCTAGGACCTGTTTTCAAAGGTGAACTATCAAAAACCTGGAAGATGAGATCAATTACCGTTATGCCTTTGTGAGAGTGTAGGGCTCGTTATTATTCAGACGTGTCTACAGAGCAGTATAGTACTGCTGTAATCTACCCCACAGAAGAAAAAGCAGGCTCAGTGCGGTTCCTTAGTCTCCTGGATTCCCAAACGATGGGCTAAGGCACGGGAGGGGGCCTTGAGCCGACCTCAGTGCCGTGCCAGGAAATATTTTAGCTATTGGCGGAAAATACAGCAATTTTTGACATCTGTCAGACACCGTGTGAAGTACCAGCTTGAGGTGCATCACAGTTTCAGTATTGGAATGCACTGCATTCTCCTAAATGATGTCACAGCTTTGAGAAGCTGGGTTTGTTTCGGCAATCGCTGTAATAAACAGCAAGGATGGCATGAGATTGAGGTGCAACAGGAAATGAGGGTGGGGGTATCCAATCTGACTTCAAGCCTTGAGATGCTGTGACATGCCAACAGTCACACAGATACCATTAGCGAGTACTTGCGAGTACGTACAACGAAATGAAAACAGTGGGTTTTCTGGGCTTTTGTGAGTAGCAGAGTTGTTATTGTTTTTCTTTAAAAAAATGACTGCCTTGTTAGGACATAAATATTTCTGTTATTGGGCCAACATAGTTACTAATAAACATTGCTAGGTATTTCTTTTGGCCTCATAGTGGTATAAAAATGTACTTAGGACATAGTCAGGATAGAGACCTCTGGGTTAGACAGAGCGGAAAGGAAACAGTCAATGTTCATTATTGAATAAATGACGAGAGCTATTTAATGCATGCCCACAACACACAGGCACAACTCAGCACTTGAGCACACACACACACACACACACACACACACACACACACACACACCAAAGAAAGAAAGAGACCTAACACAGCGGTTCTCAACCTGTGGGTCTCCGCCCTTTTGGGGGTCAAACGACCCTTTCACAGGGGTCGCCTAAGACCGTGGGAAAACACATATTTCTGATGGTCTTAGGAACCGAGACACGCTCTTCTATCTGTCTCCAGGTGGGTCTGCCCACATGCAGATACTCCCACATACAGTAACCTGGCGTGAAGACTTACCCATGCTACACCATGCTTCAAGACAAAATTTCATTCAATTGCAATGAGAAATAAATATATTTCACAATATATAATGACATATTGTTTTGTGATCAATCACTATGCTTCAATTATGTTCAATTTGTAACAATGAAAAATACACCCTGCCTATCAGATATTTACATTTTGATTCATAGCAGTAGTAAAATGACAGTTATGACGTAGCAATGAAAATAATTTTACGGCTGGGCGTCACCACAACATGAGGAACTGTATAACGGGTCATGGCAGTAGGAGGGTTGAGAACCACTGCCTTAAAGGAAGGGGTATCTGGGAAACTAGTAAGGAAGTGCTATGTGCCGGGACCAGAAACTTTATATGTAATCATAGTATATCTGTACAAAAGCCTATGGGGAAGGCCATTTGGTCTTCATGTTATAGATTATTAGACAGCTCCAGAAATGAGATACTTGCCTCACATCCCACATCGGTTGTCACTTGCCCTGGGTGTCTCTGACTCTGTGGCGTGCTCAGCTCTCTCCAGCAGAGCACCAGGCTATTATGAGAAGAGCGTTGAGCTAGCAGGATGAGAGTCAGATTCCTGGGACCCCCGCATCACCATGTCTTCTCGGGCTGCTGTCTTTGCTTCCCTTCGTTGGTCATTGTGTGAACACAGTTTTGTAGGTGAGTGCACATTTTACATCTGTCTCCCACCACCCCCCACCCCCCCATAATCAGGTGACCGAATCATTTTCCTTGGAAGCATTCTATGTGTCAGACAATAAACAACCCGTTTAATCTTGGTCTTGGTAGCTTGCACCCCACCGTGGTTAAAAAGCACTAAACGAGGCCAGTTGTGTGGCAGTTGTGCGGCTATCTGATGTCCGAGCTGCACCCACAGCAGTTAAGGCAACCCAGAGGGCAACTTTCTACTCTGACGAAGAGCAAAAGGCTCACTTGTTCTTTCCAGGAAAGAAGCACACTCATGCTGAAGAGCATGTGATCTCCCGTTCCCAGCCTAGAGGAAGGCGGGCTTGGGTGGAAGCGAGACTGCCTCTTGGCTTCCCTTGTTGTCCTGTATTGGCTGGATTAGCAGAGTTTGACTTTGTGGTCTGCCATTTGTATAATGGATATTGTGCACACACACATTCCCCAGCTTTTGTTGACTCAGAGATTACTCCAACTCCATCCTGATAAAGCTGTGTTTAATCTGGGTTTAAGTCAGGCATTTGCTTAGTTTGAAGTGCGGGGGGTTGTTTTGAAAGTAGGTTGCCACTTGGCACTGCGCAGGGTCTTTGTTTCTTTGACTCCTGACAGACATCCTACCTAGGGAGTGGCATGGCTATGCTTGGGTTCAGTAGGCGGACGAGCATTGGTCAGAAACCTGGCGTGCTCATTTTAAGAGAGAGCCATGAGAGAAGGGCAGCTCAGGACTTCCGGGTGATGCTGGTGCAGGAAACTCCACGTCTGGGTGACTTGCCTTTTGATTACTAACTTTTCACCCAGTCAATGGACTGGATTTCCCCTTTTCCCCCCTCGAAAAAAATAACAGTCATGTCATTTCCAGTCCACGTTGGTGAATTTCTATCAGATAATAACTCTGAAGCCATGATGTGCCTAGTGGGGCACTTACTCCCACTTTGGCTCACTTCATGGGAATTTGCTCTTGACTGGCCCATGTGACTGAACGAGAATTCTGCCGTCTCCCCATTGAAGATTTTTGGAAATCTTTTGGTGTGTTCAATGTTACTTAGCAGAGATCTTGCCTTGAAGATGCTAAGAAGGATGGAAAAGGATGAAGTTGGACAATGATGTACATACGCTTTGACTTCATCATGACGAGGTTCCAGCTAAGTGTTGGTTGCTCTTGTGGGCAGCGCCTGGTGTTCTGGAAATGCAGTGCTGCTCCTTGATCTGCTAAGTAGCATGTGGACCCACTGACTCCCCAGGCTGGTCTGAAATGGCCTGAAGGTCAGTTTCTGCCCTTGCCAGTTGCTTTCCGAAGGCTGCTGGTCGAGGCGCTCTACCATAGTCTTATCTGTCAGTCAGACCGGCATGTCTTGCTCCCCATCATGTCTCCTGTCCCCTTGTCATAGTTTCCCAGTAAACAAATGTTTATTTTCCCAATCTGTTGTTGTTAGGTGCTAGAGAGTTGATTTTAAGTCCTAGGGACCCCACGGGACAGACGAGGAGAGTTCCACAGGGCTTTCTTGGCCACAATGTTGACTATGGAGGCAGATGGCAGGGAGCCCGGGGGTGGGTTTGAACTACCAAGCTTTTGGTTAGCAATGGAGCCCTTTATTATTCTGTGAAATCAAGATGCCTGGAGGGGTTAGTAGTCTCAATTTGGAATGTCCACTCTAATGGAAAGGCTTCTGTCTATTAGCTCCAGGGGACGGTCCTTGTCTCTTTGCGACTTCTGTTTCTCAGTCCTCTGCTATCTTCTGGTGACCAGTGTCTTCCCCACCATCTGTAATTACGTTTCTGGGCCTATAATGCTCTTGTTGTATCTCGAAAGGGGTTGTCTTAAAGCGTAACTTACAATGGTATGGTCTCATGAACCCAGCAAGGCAAGTCTTGTTCCCAAGGGGAATTACATGCCTAGCTGTAGAGGTTTAGGATTTATAACACGCATTGCAGGATGGACACAATTCCACCCATAACCGTACTCACGTATCGGGTTCCTGGAATATGTGTTTGAGCTCGAACCTCTTCACGGTAATTCTGGGTAGTTGTTCTTGGAGTGATTTCATCTCCACACCCAGAGGATATTGCTCAAAAATAGGGCCAGAAATCATCGCCCTGTTTTCTGAACAATTCTGCTCTGCCTGCCTCTCTTGGGGAAGCTAATCCTGGGGGAACTAAATCATACAGAAAGATTAACCAATTCAGATTACTTCTTTTTTAAAAAAACTTAAAACTGCCTATGGTTCCAGTAGATAGAAGGATTTCAAAATATAAAGGTTGGCTGGATCCTCTCTCCTAGAGTCATCCAGAACCTCACCTGCACCTTGATTCTATTGTTTACTAAAAAGCAATTTAACCTTGTTGAACTTCTGATTCTTTGCCTAGGAAATGGAAACAACGATTCCATTTGTTGTGCTTTTTCATTTTGCCTTAGAGAAGTTGGGGTACATAAAATGTCCTGTGCACTGCAGGTGCTGAGAATTACAGCTTGCTTTCCAGAAGATGAAAATCAAACGACACATAGAATCACTTAATCCAGTGCACTCGTGGATCATGCAAACTCCCATCTCTACAACCCTGAGAGCAGAAGCATTGGATGGTGCCCTGCCACCAACACCCAGTCCTCTGAAAATGATCGCAAGTAAAAGATCCTAAACAGAATGGGGGGAAAATGCGGAACAAAACTCAAAATCATGACGGAGATAAAATATACTGGTCAGATAAGAATTAGTGCCGCCCCCCCACCAATACAATGGCCTTCCGTCCCCCTTCAGTTCTGGGGCTGAGCTCATCCCCATGACTCAGTTCTCAGCCAAACAGAATAAGGACAACATCGGCACTAGTGAAAGGCACACAGCAGAGAGTAGTCAAGCTTGAAGATCAAAAGAGCAGCATTTCCCAAGTTCTAAGGGTTCAGTGAGAGGGGGCACTGGAAAGAGGAAACACAGGGGAGACATGGGACAAGTGAAGGTGCATTGAAGGGATTGCAACGAATGAGCCGGAATTAAATGTGCAAGGATTATTGATGTAAAGTTGATAGTCTGCTTAGTAAACCTGCCCCAATTCACCCTAAAAAAGGTTAAAAATGATCCAATCATTTAAAATCATTTTCCTAACCCACAACCCCCCAAAGAATTACAGCTTAATTTCCTAATCCTACCATTTATTCACTATCAACTAAGATCCTGTGTTCAGCATTGGCACCGTTGCTGGAGGAAGGTCAAAGAAGGAAAAATCGGATCCTGTTTCTGCATCTCAATGTGGGACCCACCTTCCTTCTCTCAGGTCCACCTCTGTGTATGGTGGGCACAGCTTTGGTTCTGCCTGATCTGGGTTCTTCACAGGGAGTTTAGGAAGATTGAAGCGACTTAATTAGAATGGAGGACTGACAGTAGTCAATTCTGAATGAGACAGAGAAATCACAGAAGGGGCTCAGCGCCTTCACCGTGTAAAACATGCATTTTCCAGATTTGTCTCTGATTTAAGCTTTATCTTTTAAATAACAGTGCAATTCAGCTCAATCAAACTTCAGTGTGATTCACTGATGGATCCGGAACTTAGGAACACTGCTTCTTCCCTACGCAGTGGCAAATCAGACTGGTGGAAATTTGTATCCTCGCCTCTAAAAATAGGCACTTGTGGTTTCTGGAATTGTCACCAAGATCATTGATTTGTGATTTCCTTTTAATATTCACTTAGGATTCATACCCCTTCCCACTACAAGAAAAGGATTTGAGGCGACTGTTTAAGTCGCTCTTTAGTAGAGGAGATATTTATGGGGTGCACCTTGATTACTCAATGATCCCACAGGCAAAGATCTTGAGAGCTCAAGTTGGAGATAGCAAACACAAGACAGGATTTGGAATCAAGTTAGGACAGAACTGGAATGAAACCTGTAAATCTGTCAGTAGAGCTGATCTATCGGCAAATGTGTGGAATACATTTAAGATTACCGCGGCTAGCCTCTGGCCCTGTCTCTCCTTTTCCTAGACATTCCTTCCACTCGGAAATCCTCCTTCCCAAGTGGCCAGCGACTCTTCAGTTCCTACCCCAAAACCAAACACACTACCACCGGGTCAATGCTGACTCACAGCGACCCCTTCAGGGCTTCCAAGCCCAGACTTTCTCCTGTAGAGTTCAGGTGTTTTCAACCTGCTGACCATGCAGCTGCAGCCCAACACATAACCACTACACCGCCAAGGCTCCCGTTCTGTTCTTACATACCCTGTGTTTCTTTTATCTGTTCTGGACCTTGAGGGAATAATTTATGCTGATCTCACTCTTCCTGGCCAGCCAACCCACAAGGAGGAGAATTCAGAGCACTGAACATGACCCAGGTGGTCAGCTCCACGTAGTACACTTTCGCCGCTCCTTCCTTTTCTCCTCCTGTTGCTTTTAGGCCCCACTGAGTCAGCACTGACCTGCAGCGACCCTGCGCACGATAGAGCCTCATCGGTAGGTCTTCTGATGCCCCTTCTAAGAAGGATAAAGTTGAGAACTGAAAGGCTAAGGGACTTCCTCCAGTTTGCTCAGCTAGGAAATTATGGCACCCTGATTCCCCCTCAGGTCGCCGCAATCTCAAGTCTAAATTCACGGGGCTGTGCAGCCCACAGCCCACACGAAAGATTTCCACAAATGTCAAGTCTTGTTGGCTAACTGGGAGTGATGAATCGCCTTGCTGTGAATAATTTAGCACTGGAATAGGACGTGGGGACTTAAAATGCCGTAAGAAGTTGCCCGTGGAGAAATTTTAGGCATGAGGCAGATTGGAAATACTTTGGGGTTGGGTCTTGATTATTCCTACATATCCCATAAAATATTAAGGATGCTCTTTTTCTGAATGCCTAGAATCAGGCCTGTTACTAAAACCTCTTATATGGGCATCAGGAGAAATATCTGTATCTGGTAAATGGAGATTTTTTTTAAAGAGATCTAGTGGTGGAAACGGACAATTTTGAAATGTAGTCTGTATTTGAGGAGGTCCAATCAGTCCGTATTCCCGCGTGGAGTGTTTTGGAAGCATGTCAGTTTTCCATTGATTGGCACCAGCGACGTTCAGGATGTTAGCTTTGGGAGCAGATATGAGGGAAAAGCTTTGGGCAGAAAAAGTGGAGCGTAAACATCTTGGAGACAGAGAGGACAATGGTCTTGCCGCCCCCCCCTCCACCGCCGTCCCCCATCTCCTGGGTGCCATTGGCAGTGTTCGTACACCTTGTCTACATACTAGCTTCGTGAACAGAGACAGCCGTGCATGCTCCATTCAGGGGTGCCCACACCAAGATGGCCGCAAAACCTCCCACCAGTCCCGGAGATGGTGGCAAGAGAACCAGCAAAGCGACTCTGTGGACAGAGTTGAAGCGTGCACTTTCAAAAGTTGGGGTGCCACTGCTGGGCCTTTCTCCGTTGAAAAGCAAATGAGTCACGTCCACGTTCTTAAGGAGGAAGTTTCTGACCTTGGCCTCAGCACATGAACACAGTGAGCATTGAAGGAGAGGACGCCAACATGGAAACTGGGCCACGCGGCGGAAGTACGCATCCCAGCTCACAGCAGAGGCACGTGCATTGTTACGGCATCGCTCAGAGAGGGAAGGATTGCGCCAGATCTACGTTTTGTATGAACAAGGCTCTAAAAAATGGATGAAGGCACCTTTTAGCAATTTATTTTCAGTTCCTGCCTTTGCTGTGAAAGACAGTTATTTTATTTTATTTTTAAAGAAGACGCCTCAGCCTAAGGAACCATTGTGCTTCCACAGAATGCCTAAGTATTGAAAGCGTTATTTTGAGACGGGACTGGGCGCTGGGGAAGCATATGTGCTAAGATTTTCCGATACTAAAACCCATTTACGACGGTTGAGGAAAATCTCTCTGACGGAGGATTTAGCGTCCGCTCTAATCCTTAAGTGACTTGTTTTGACAGAGCCTTTGTAGGAGATTTTCTCTGTAACTTTGGTTTGCTCTAAAAGAGCAATTACTGATTTGTCCCCCAGCACCTTATTTTTTTTCCCTCTCTCTCTCTGCCTCTCTTTTTCTTTTTTAATCTATGCCAGTTAATGAACTTCGTGTATGTTCCGAAAGAGCCAGGGAATCTGATCCAAACTGTTTACGGTGGAAATTCAGGAACGTTTGTCTTTGCGTGGATGGTGCGTCTCTTTCTTGCCTCGGGCCACCGGGGACCTGGATTTCATTCCGTGTGTCATGTGGCCTCCTCAGCAGATTCTTTGACTTGGACTTGTAGAAATCCAGCCCTACTTTCTATTTACACTGCACTTTCTCTACCTAAAGACAGTTTCCCTTGCTGGAGCAAGGCGCATGGGAACCCCGGGTTTTTAAGCTGCCCCGTGTTGGCTTGTGCTGAGACAGGCATCGTCTTTTTATGAGTGACTGAAAGGGCCAGAGCACCCAGAGCCTGCCGTCCACGTTTTAATTAAGTCCCGTGCCAGCAGAGGCGAATGGTACCTTCCCAGCCCAATGATTCTCCAAGTGGTGTCTCCCAATCAGCAGCAGCAGCACGACCTGGAACCCTGTTCGAAGTGTACATTCCCACCCCTGACACCTGCGGAACCAGAGGTCTAGCCGTGAGGCCTGGGAAGCTGCATTTTAACCATCTTTCCAGGTGCCTCTGACCCACTTGAGCACGACAGGAGATCTCCTTCTAATTCACAAGGATACCAGGAGCTCTGTGGGGGACGCAAAGCCTGTTCCCCTCAAGGTTGGTGGTACGAGCCCACCAGCTGCTCTGGGGGAGAAAGATGGCCCAGATTTATCATCTCCGGATCCTCTACTCAGAGTGGCTATGAGTCAGAGTCAACTGGGTGGAAATGGATGGAATTTTCTAATCCAGCGCCCATTCGCAAAGGAACTCGATGAAATGATTAAAAATAATAATAAAAGGAACCAGCCTACAAAGTCATTCCCACCAATTCTTTCCAAAGTCCCCAGCTTTGTGGCTCCACGCCCAATTTTGCTCTGTGATCCCCTAAGGCCTTTTCTGCACCATCGAATGTCTTGTCTCAATTGATGACTGTTCTCGTGATTTTTGTTTTGCTCTTTAATTCCAATAAAGCATGCAGGTTAAAGAATCGTCGCTCGGGTGTGGCAGGAGAGATTGATGACTTTTCGCAAAAGTGTACAGAACTCTAGCAGGCAGGAACATCTTGCCTCTTAAATTATTCTTGAGACTTTTTTGAAGGCTGCCGGATTTAATGCTCTTGTCAGGGAGCTGCCACGTTAAAAAATAAAATTAAAAAAAAAACT
This sequence comes from Tenrec ecaudatus, assembly GCF_050624435.1. Classification (NCBI taxonomy): domain Eukaryota; kingdom Metazoa; phylum Chordata; class Mammalia; order Afrosoricida; family Tenrecidae; genus Tenrec; species Tenrec ecaudatus. The sequence continues at coordinate 122,322,579 of NC_134543.1, read as the reverse complement.
CGTTCAAATGGCTTTGCCAGCTTTGCCTTGAATGCCGGCTGGGCTGAGGAGACCCTTCATGAGGAGCCCCGTCCTTGGGCCGTGTGGTGGGCAGAGAGCTGGTGGAGAAAGTCGGTCACGGGGCCGTGTCTTTGCGGAGAGGAGCCTTATGGGAAGTGTCCTTGGGTGGATGCGGCGTCCTGCCAGGCACATTCCTTCCCCAAATGGGGCAGCCTGGCCGTGGTGCCAGCAGCCCCTATGAACTGTGAAATCCTATCTGGAGTGAGAGGGCTGGGATTGGGTCTTCACTCTCTCTACACAAGCTGTGTGACCTTGGATAGGTCCTTTCGAATGTCTGACTCACAGTTTTCTCCTTTATAAAAACAGAGGAGCTTGGATAGCAGGTGACCTCTAAGGAGTCTTTCAGCTTTAAAATGGATGGTTCTGGGATTCCTTCTCCCAGCCGACCTCCTGACCACCTTCCTCTTGTGCCCAGGAGTGGCCAAGCATAGTGATCTCTGAGAGGCCACCCCCTTCTCCTTCCTTCGTGGCCCCCAGCTTCCCGTAAGAGCTTCTTTCTCACAGGGCTGGAAGACACTCGCCACTTGACAGATACCAGGGCCCTCCTCTTCTCCTCAGCCTGGAAACCATTCTGAGTGTGTGGCTTTGGTTTCTTGTGGCGGGGAAAGGTGGGCGCCCCAAGGCAGTCATAGCGCGGAGGGCGGTTCGGATATCCTTCTGAAAAACTCAAAGTAAAAACGAGAAATAGCCTCTTCCCTCAGAAAATCAGGGCTCCCCGCCTAATCCCAGTCCCTCTTGCCTTGTCCTCTGAAGAAACCGAGCAGCTAAAAACACGGTGGAGGTGACACAAAGGACAGGGCTGCTAATTGCTATTGAGCATCCTGGGATGGGGGGGTTTCGGGAAGGTCTTATCATCTTGCCTTTGCTTCCAGTTCGGGGAATTCTCATGTCTTGGGTTAGAGTGGTGTCCTTGGGTAACCTGACGAAGCAGGTCATTTGAAGTGGAAGCACATAACAGGAGGACGCCCTGGTGGTTCTCTTCAGCCCAGTTCTCTGACCTAACGTTTAAAGGTGGGCAGCTATCGTACAAGCTCGGCCCAGGATAGGAGAATTCATTTGCAATCCTGAGCCCTTACTGAAGCAGGGGGGCAGGCAAGGGGGTTCACCCTCCATTGGCCCCAGAAAGGGCCTTCTAGAATTCTGCAAGATGCTCCAACTTCATTGAAGTACAATGGTAACATGACAACGTCTCGGGCTGGCTGGAAGCCTGCCCATTTTCCTTCCCTTATACCTTGTAGCCTCCTGAAACCGGAATCCACTGGAACATTCCCTGCACAGCGAGACAGGAAGCGAGTTTATCTAATGAAGCTATTCCCAGTTTGCTTCCCTCTCTGGAAAGTTTCTCCTCCCTGGGTGAAGAGGGAAAGATGAAGTTGGGAAAGGTGGCTCCGACTTCGTGTCCGCCTCCCAACTCAGAGGAGCCTCTGGGTGATGGCAAGGCCGTGATATTGAGGGAGGCAGCTCAGAGTCTGCATTTTAACTTGAGTAAATGGGCATTGGCAGTGCCAACAGTGCAGGCTAGAAAAGAAAGCCTAGATGGAGAGACTTGGAGGAGATTAGCAGGAGAAAACATGACAAGACACAGGGCTTCGGTTGAGTGCTGAAATTCTTTCCTGCCACCGGCTTCACTGTATAATGACCCTCCTCCCCCAGACAAAGCTAAGAATCTCTTCAGACGTTCCGTGTTCCAGATTTAGACATTTGGAGATGCAAATCTTTCCCAAGGAGCACTTGATTAGGGGAGATAAAACTTGATTCCTATTCTGATTTTGCTGGTAACCAGCTTGATGCCACTGGGCAAGCTCACTCCCATCTTTCAGCCTCAGCTTCTTCACCTTTCCAACGTGGACGGTGGCTGAGATGCGGAAGGGCACAGTAGGGCCCTAGTCGGTGCTGGGCAGGCATCCTGAAGGTACCGCAGGATTCTTTCCAGTTGATTCTGGGTCGCTAGGAGTGGGAATTGACTCGGTCGGTGGTCATGAGTTTGGTTTGACTTTTGGATGCTGGTTGAAATCTCATGATTCTTCTCCACACAATGCTAGAGGCAGCCGCGATCATTTGTTCAGAGTTGAGCCTTTACATGAAACCTCGTGGCCATCTTCCCTTGCGAGTTAGCGAGATGTCATCCTGGCACATAGGAGCCGTACCTGAACCCAGCCTGAAGGTTTGGGGAGAAACTTTTAGGAGAAACTTTAAGAAGGCTTTTCAGAGAAACTCAATCCTATGAAATGAGAGATAATATTAGAAAGGATTTTCTAGGCACCGAGAACAGAAAGAAGAAAGGCAAGAGACCTACAGAACAGCGCAGTGGCACAGTGTCTCCGGCAGTTTGGATCAGATGGCGTGTCAGCTGTGACATGGGACGAGCAGCAGAAAGCAGAAGAGGCTGGAAACGTAGGCAGAAAGCAGCTCCTGGGCCCTCAGAAAGACCAGGCGTAGGCAGAAAGCAGCTCCTGGGCCCTCGGAAAGACCAGGCGTAGCGTTGTGGTTTCAGGAACTGAGGGTTTTAGATCTTCACGCCCGGGGCTTTGCCCTCACGCACTTGTTTCTGCGCCTGAGCCTCTCTGCTTCTGCCTCTTGTTGTCCATGTTCTCCCGCCCTGGCCCACTCTGGGCTGGCATTGTGCTTCCTGTCATGGAGCTCTGCGTGGCCTACCCATTGCTGCCTCTTGACCTGAGACCCACACCGGGGTCTCCCTGCACTGCCCTGCTGGAACAGCTCCAGCCCAGTCTCTCTGCTTCGCATGTGTGTCCTAGTTTTTCCTGTTTCCTCCCCGCTCCTACCGCTCTTTATGCCTACACACGCACACATGCACACACACACACACACACACACACACACACACACACACACACCCCAGATCTGAAGCTTCTATGGAGAGAGCTTGGAGATATTACGTAATGACAGCTTCCTTCAGATACCGTTTGGGTCAGATAGAAAAAGGGGGGGGTGGGTGGAATGGGTTCATTTGTAGGATCATATGGACACTCAGATAGAAGAGGGGCATTTTGAGGCTCCAATGGGCAGGCAGATTCTGACAGCAGAATCGTGAGCCCTTGATCTTCCCAAGACATTTCCCCCTTGTTTTGAACATTGGCTGTGGTGTGGCTCCTTCCCACGGAGAACTGTGAATCCTATTCAGCCACCTCCTTGTGACTTGGCCATGAACGAGGAGCATTCTCTGTTGACTTAATTCCCTTTGAAAGCGTCCTCGCCCCACTATTGGGCACTGCAGCCAGCATGCTGCACAAACATCTTCTGCTCTGGTTTCAACGTGGCGTGGTTTTGTGATCTGAAAATAGATGGAAGTCCCATGGCCAGCATCATTCGGCCTTGGACTTCCAGTCTCAAGAGCAAGTACTTCTTAAAAAGCCCATCCTTTTGCTTATTTTCAAGTATTCTGGACCACAGTTTAAAAAGACATATACTAAATTATTTATAATCCAGGATGACTGCAACACCAAGATTTTCTTGCATAGCATCCCAGCCTCACAAAAAAAAAATTGTTAAAGGCACAAACAGGCATACCCAGGGCCACACCATATTACAGCTTCCCCTCTACACTCCCCAAGCAAGGACCATTGAGGATCCATAGCACGTCGGCCCTCATGCAGAAAGCATGCTCCCTGTGCTCACAGCTCTTCTATGGGGCTCACAGGGCCAGGGAAGACCGGTGGTGTGAACAAGCATGTCCAGATGGCAAGCATGCCATCTCTTTCTTATTTAAAATTTGTACCTGCTTTTTTTTTCTTTGATGGGGTGCGGGGGGGGGGTTATGCTGGCCTATATTAAAGGATACCGTGAGGCGGGTCACCTCAGACACAGTGAGTGTTTTACATCAACCTCTGGATATACTTTGAGAAAACTCTTTAAATTCTCTTTTTTTTCTAATCTGAAATAAGGGAGTTAGACTATATAATCCTACAAGAGCTTTACTTTAACATTTGGTGACTTTACACATGTGCTGAGATTATTAGGAGAAGTGAAAAAGGCTTTTCTGGGCATAGAGAACAGAAAGATCAAAGGCAAGAACTGTAGAGAATAGCACGGTGTATGCAGCAGGCAGGCAGAGCAGGGATCGTTATGGGCATGGTGCCCACAATAGGAAAAGAAGGTAGGGACCTTGAAGGTATTTATTGTGCATGATGGGATCTGAGCCTCCCTACAGGACCCACCACGACTGGGAAAACCTCTCAGAGTATGTATGAGTAAACCCAATCCTCCTCAGTGACAAAATTAAGTTTCAAAAATAAGGTCGTTCCGTGAAAATGGAGGCTGACCACATCACATCACACAGTGGAGAACAACTGTACCGACCAGTTACAGAACTGCCAAGTGACCACATTGCATAACTGCCAAGTTACTGTCCAATTAAATAACTGCCGAACTGTGGAGAACCATGGTCCAGCCAAACCGACACACAACCTTCGCCATCACAGCCACATGCATCAGCACTTGCCACTGCCATGCAGTGGACTCCTGTGGGGCCAGTAAAGTCCAAAATAATCAATCAGCAGATTCTTTTAGCCGTAGTGTATGTTTGAAATCTCAGATAATGGGACAGTTGATAGCTAGTAGGTATGTATGCAGTATATTCATAGATACATTTCTTATGTTCAAGGTGAAGATGACTTGATGTGGTTTTAAAATCTCTTCTGTTCTTTAGAAATCCTTCCCATAGTTCATAATTTTATCTTTTGAAGTTATGTTTTACACTGATTGCCTGGACAAGAGTCTAATCAGCTGCATTTCCAGCAATGGTATGTCGTGGTTTCTGTGTGTGAGTAAGACCAGTGTACGTGTAACTCGGCCAGTGGGCAACCGTGAAGAGGAGAGGTGGAAACCGCATGTTTTCCTGGTTTGGGTCTGTGGCTTTCAACATTTCCACTTCGGGCCAGCCCTGATTCCAGGGGGACTTGAAGCTCCTGAGCCCATCTCTCCCGCCAGCTCTGCTGCCGGCTCTGTCTCAGTTCTCCAGGAATCTCCAGCCCTTCTCAATTCCATGGTCACTCTCTGCAGCCCTGTAGCCTTGGGCATTGTACAGTTCTGTACTTAACCCTCTCTAAACCACTTTTCAGCCCCACACCCACTGGGACGTCAGGAGGGCCACTGCTGAGTGACCCACAACTCGGGGTCCCCCCTCCCCCAAAAGTGTTACCGTGGACTTGGTACTCGATGGTGGGAGGTAGTGGTTCATTGTTCAGAACTAGACCACCAGGCTTTGCACCTGAGGCACCTCCGGGTAGACTTGAACTTTCAAGCTTTGGGGCTGAGCAACTGAGTCAGTTAGTTCACCATTTTCCTCCCCTCTGGACTGCTGGGTGGAAAACCAAACTCATCACATCAGGTCAATGCTGATGCATAGCGACCCTCTAGGACAGGGTAGAACTGCCCCAATGGGTTCCTGAGACCAGAACTCTATAGGGGGAAAAAGTTTCTGTAGTAATAGGCATTTTCATTTTTTCCCCGAGAAGCAGCTGGTGGTTTTGAACCACTGACCTTGTGGTGTGGTCAGTAGCCCAACATGTAACCATGCCGCCATCAAGGACAGGAGGACAGTGACGCCTAATACAGGAGGGTTTGGGAAGGAGAGTTGCATTTGTGAAAGGCCGCCACCTGCAACGCTTTCTGAGAAGCCCCTCCTTGCTCTCCTTTTCTGTCCCACTTCCCCTTTCTTCCTCACTGAGCATCTGTTTCCTTGTCTGCACAGAGCATGGACTAAATCATCAACCACTCAGCAGACATTTAGTGGACCAGGGGCCTCTGCCAGGAACCGTACCGGGCTCTTTGAAGCAGAGTGGTGCAGGGCCCAGTCCCTGCCCAGGTCTCAGTCCAGTGGAGTTAAGAGGTGCAGCGCAGAGGATACTGGTGGGACTGAGTCAGGTGGGCGCCGCCTGGAGCACAGGGCTGGAATAGAGCAGCGGAGGGTCAGGAAAGACATCTTGAAGTTGCTGTTGATCTTAGTCGTATACCTCCCTGCTAGCCCACCCCTTTCCTGGCCTCTGGTGACTTTGTGTTTGTTGAAGATGCCTTGTCTGGCTCTTTGTGGTGAAAGGACTTTCTCCGCCTCTATCGCCCACCCCTCTGGGCGCACCCTCTCTCCTGTGTACCTCCTCAGGAAGGACTCTGAAAGTAGCAGGTTCAAAACCCACTGGGGAGCACAGCTTTTCTCTCTCTGCTGCTGCTGAATCTCTTAGTGGGATCCCACCTGAAACCGCAGAGGGAAGGGGCCTTGTGAGAAGTGCCAGAAATGAGAGGCCTGAAGGGAATCATGGAGGAAAAGATAGCACCTGGTATACCATCTGCAGAAATACCAGGTACTCACGGGGGCCAGTACCGTCTGATTATTCCAGCAGATTACTGAGCGGAGGGAACAAGTGGCCATTAGCTGTCTACCCCCAAAAGACGGTCAGAGATGTGTGTGCATGTGTGTGGGCTCACATGTGTGCTCCTGCATGCAAAGTACCATAGCTGCACCTAGATGTCTCCGACCCAGATGTTGGAAGGTCCCGGGGAGGCCTGTCTGTGAGGCCGCTCCCACAGTCTGCACTCTCAGCTGAAGTAACCAGCTTTTCCTGAGGGCCCACGCTTTCCCACCCTGTCTTCCTGGGCTTTTGCCCCTGTGCATCTGTTCCTTAACCCTCACGCATGTTCTCTTTACCAAACTGAAAGAACTTGGTAGAAAAGCCCACTTCGGGGATCAGCGTCACTCTCAGCCCATCCACTGACCTGCTGACAGCCTTGGTTTCATTTTTGTCCAGTGTCCCCAGACAGTAGAGTGGGGTATGACCGCCATCATCCATGGGGGACCCTGACGTACTCCCCTAGAGGTGGCCCAGCCGGGGAGCATATGAGGACATCAACAGTAAGCCCGAACAAGTAAACACAAAACCACTTACTCAGATGAAGTGCTAGATATCAAGTCAGCGAAACAGCACCTGTGACTGGATATGTGTTTGGTTCGCAATGCCTCCCCAAGAGGACACCGCTGGGGATGGGATGCTACTTAATGAAGCCAGGGCTGAGAGGCAAGGTGGGCGTGCGTGCTTTCCCTGTCCACAGAACCAGAGAGTCTATGGGTGCTTTCCCTCTAAACAGGACCAGACCGTCGGTGGGTGCTTTCCCTGTAAACAGGACAAGACAGTCGATGGGTGTTTTCCCTATAAGCAGGACCAGATCGTCGATGGGTCCCTTTTTAAAAATGTTTAACCGTTTTATTGACATATAGTTCACAAATCATACAGTTCAATTGTTTAAAAGACTTGTGCAGTCTTCACCACAATCGATTGAGAACATTGTTTTTCCTAGTATTCATTCGTGGCTCCCGGTTTCCCCTGACCCTCCCTCTATTAGGGCCCGAGAAACTATTAATCCAGCACTATGTCTATAAACTTACCTATCCTGGGTTTCATCTACAGAAAACATACAAAAAGCAAATAAATGAATAAATACAATAAAACTCAACCACAATAACAGTTTAAAGCAGAGAAAACTCTTAATGGAAAAGAAAGCTGTAAATCATCAAAACTGGAACAAATTTAAAACAGTCAAAAGGTAGAGCAAACAATAAGGTGCTACATTTTCCTTTTTAACCTACCCCCCATCGCTTTCCTTCCTTTTCCACTGCGCTCACCCGGGTTCCCTTGAAAGACTGGGCGGAGCTCTTTCTGTTTGCCAGTTGGGTTCTCATCAGCCTCGTTCGTTCAATTTAGACGCCCAGGACTAGACTACATGACGTCAGATTCATGTGAGCGATTCACTTGCTCGTAGATGTACAAAGTACCATAGCTGGAACCCTGACACTCCTTCTGGTTAGTGCCCCACCCTGCTGTTGGCAAGTCCTGGGGAGGCATGACTGTGAGGGCTGCCCCATAGCTGCCCTGGTGGCGAGGGCCACCCCACAGCTGCACTGGTAGCTGAAGTGACCAACCTTTCCTGCTGGCCCTGTCTTGTGTGAAGAGCATAGACTTCTTGAAAGATCTCTACCCTGTGTCCATCCAAATGCCAAAACACCAAGAGCGTATCACCACGGAAAAGAAGTCTGCGGTTACTTCTGATGACTCCTGCCTGCTTGGTCCCCTGCCTTCCTTTCTAGCGCCCCCTCTGCTCTTGTTGGTAGCAGAGAGATCATTTATGGTCGAGGAACTGGGGGGTGGACCTGGGAAAAGTCTTCGACCTTCTGCGACTTCTAAAATCTTGGTAAAAATACAGTTTGGCTCCCTTTTATCGTGAACGAGGCTTGCACCCTGGTGACAATATGAGAGCCAGACTAGGAGCCAGGCAGTGTCTTTACAACTGACCAAATAAGGAGACCCCTTCAGGCCATGGACGGTTGCAAATCTGATACACTTTATATCTCTGTTAAAAGATCACAGAGGTCAGAGGCACTTGAAGTGTCTTTTCTAATTCTAGCTCGCTCTATCTATCTATCTATCTATCTATCTATCTATCTATCTATCTATCTATCTCTATCTCTCTCTTTCTCCCTCACAGTTCGGGCAAAAGACAGACAGTATCTTGTTAACAAAGAAGCCAGCTTCCCCCTCGCCCCCCTACCACCCTGTCTTGGTTTTCATGTGTTACAGCCATGATGAGGAACAAATGACTTTCAGAAGCAGTGGAAAGTATCCTGGAGGGGGATCTTTTAGCCCAGAAGCATACCAAAGACACTCCTCAAATGTGGTGACTGAAAATCTATCCTGCTTGTTGCAAATGGGAGGGATTTAAAACTTCTTAGTCATCTTCCAAGTCTGTGTCCCCAACACTTGGCAGATATGCCAAACCATTTCATAGAGACCTGCTTGTCCAGGAAGGAGCTATAACTGTAAAATATACTCCTTGGAGAACTGGAATGAGGACCTTATAATTTTAGCAATGTCTCAAGTTGTGCTTTTAAGAGTTTTAGCCCTTGTATCTACTTCACAATTATTTATACAAGAAACATTGTTTCTCTTTTAGTAGGGCTGACCCACCTCGGATGGAGATCAAAGTGGTCTATATTGACCAGGCAAATATATTGAAGTATTTTGTAGGAGTTGAAATTCACGGCTTTACCTGGATGGCCCTTGACAGGCTGAAATTATAGAGCATTTAACATAAACCAGGGAAAAGAAAGGCTCCATGGGAGCAATCCAGAATTTGGACGTCCAATGTAGGTGGCTCCTCCACTGGGTGGTCAAAAGATACTGCATTGTATACAGCCTGGAAACCCAGTCACTGTCTCAACTTATCTGGTGAATGCTAGTTTAAGGAGATGGAATAATACACATAAAAGGGTCCCATCTTGTTCATTGTTGTCGAGGCACTAAACTGAAATTCCACATTATAAATCAGCTGCCTCGCTGTTTACATTAAAACAAAGATGAGCATTGATGAAACATTCAACTTTCCTCTAGTTCTTTAATGTTTCCTCCCCCTCCCCGCTCCTCCCCCCCACCTGCCCCGTCATGTCCCCAGTTCTACCTTACAAATCCGGCTAGACCTGAGCACGTACACTGGTACAGATAAGAGCTTGGAGCACAGGGACAGAAAAAACCCAACCAATATTGAGAGTAACAATACCAGGAGAGTAAGGGAAAGGTGGGAGAACGGGGAACCGACCATAACGATCTACATATAACCCCCTCCCAGGGAGACGGGCAACAGAAAAGGAGGTGATGGGAGACAGCGGTTGGTGTAAGACATGAAAAAATAAGAATTTATCAATGATCAAGGGTTCATGAGGGAGGGAGAAGATGAGCTGATATCAAGGGCTCACATAGAATGAAAATGTTTTGAAAATGATGATAGCAACATATGTACCAAGGTGCTTGGCACAATGGATGGATGGATGGATGGATTGTGATAAGAGCTGTACGAGCCCCCAATAAAATGATTAAAAACAAAGAGGAGTGTATAAGGAAGGCAGGGAACTGAACAACCTGAGGGGAAATCAGGAGAATACCCAGTCACGGTGAAGGATGTAACAAGTATCACTGAAAGACTTGGGTACAATTGTTGAGTGAGGGGCCTGAGCTGCTGTGTCAACCTCCCCTGAAAGCACAGTGGCATTTATTCAAGTAATAATCATGCATTAATGGTGACAAATATACCATAGGAATGTACGACATAAGCTACATCTCCTCAGGCAAGAGACACAGAATGGACACAGTAAGGGAAATTAGGGGTAGGACACAGGGATTTCCTGGTACTACCTGAAATTTGTATTTCTCTGTAAATATAAAACTATTCTAAAAATAAATAAAGTGCTAAAATAAACAGAATCAACTTGATTCTGGCTCTTAGAAACCCATGTGTGTGAAAGTAGAATGAGAACCTTCTCCTTTTCCTCACAATCTTGATTCTCAGACCCCTTCTACTTAAAAAAATTAAAATTCTGCTGTCTATTATGGGCCTTCCAAATGTTCAGGGAAATGTTTCGCTACATTTAATTCCCATTTCCCCATGAGTTTTTTGAATTACCGTATATACTTGAATATAAGCCGACCCAAGTATATGCCAAGGTACCTAATTATTACCTGGGAAACCAGAAAAACTGATTGGCTCGAGTATAAGCCTAGGGTGGAAAATGCAGAAGCTATTGGTGAGTTTCAATAATCAAAACAAATTAAAATAAAATTACTAAAAATCGAGACATCAGTGGGGTAATGTATTTAAATATTTATTTTAAATAAAAAACATAAATAAAAGGACAAGTCATTTAACATTAGTAAACCAGCACAGTAAGTGGAAAATAGGTTCAGCAAGATGTCACACCTCACTGGGGTACCGCTGACCCGTGTATAAGCCAGACCCCAGTTTTTCAGCACATTTTTTGTGTACAGTTCCACTATTCCACATGCCATCAATTAGATTCACTGGTTGGTATTCAACTGCAGCCAGGCTAGCCAGAAGGGTCAAGGATGGGTTCACTCACATGTCCTGTATCTTGACAAGGACAGCCGGAAGTTTAGGGTTTTGCGAGGTCCCCTCTTGTGTGTTTGCAGTTCATCTCCACAGTTCTCAGACTTTGCTGTGACAGCCCAGGGCTCCAGAAGACCGTAACAGAAGCTTCTAGTCCTCATGGCGGCTGAGCCCACAAACTGATCTAACATCACATCCGCTGGACTCTATTGACCTTTCCTTTAAGAAGAAGGAAACCCAGCCCCAATTCTCCCTGAAAGGAGTGACAAAGAGCAGGCTGCCATTTTTAATCCCCTCCGGTCACATGTGTTCTTTCCATGGAATCAACTGAAACCACTGCCCCGTACAATGGGGCCACATTATGAAGAAACGTTTGTGTTCATGACCTACTGTATATGCTCGAGTATAAGCCGAACCAAATATCTGCCGAGGCACCTAATTTTACCACAAAAACTGCATTAAAAATGTGCTGGAAAACTTGACTTAGACATGAGTATATACGGTACTTACTTTTCCTTCAGTGATCCCACCTTCCCTACCCTGTCCTCCCTATCATCTCACGAGTACATGCTCCTTCAGGGCCATTTTCACCTTGAGCTTTGTATCTACTTGGAGGAGGAAGGGCTGATGACCGTTCCTGGGTCTGTGCCCAACATTTTGGGGAGGTCAGGGAGAATGGGCTTGGGCAGAAGACCTTTGACAGAGCCGGTAAATTTCAAGCCATTCCAGAAATTGCTCCTTCTACTGCCAAATGATGATCGCAGGCCCGCCTCGTTTGATAAGCTCTCCTTCGTCTCCTCCTGCCCCCCATCTCCTTGTCTTCTGTCATTACGCTGCACTCTTTTGACACTCTCCATAGACACACGCAAACTTACCATTTTATATTTGCCCATTTCCAAAATATCTTCACCGAAAGGACCACAGAGTCAAGTAACTAATAGCACCATGCGAGTTTCATTTGCTTGTGTCTCCCTAGCCGGGTGACATAGACACCCGCCATTCTAAGAAATGGGCAGATGATATTTCTTAGGGTTGCAGTTCTAATGAAGCATTTGTGGAAAGAAGACCCCCTCCCCCCCCAAAAAAAAGTTCTCTAAAGGGTTTGAGAATCATATGCATGGGTCTGGGTTAGCACTGGTCCTTTTAGGTTGTTCCAGAAGCTATCCTGTCATGTCTGTCTTCTTCTTCATCTCTCTTTTTCCTGTCTTTGTTCCGTTCTGTTTGGAACACCACAGCACAGCTCTTTTATTCCATCTGCCGGACACACGTACACAGCCAGTTGAAAAGCACTCCCAGTCTCTACCACCAGAAAGCCTCTGGTCCTGTGGCTACTGGAGTCTCTGACCCCAAGAGTCTGTTGATTTGTGGTTTCTCTGTGGTTTTGGTTCTCAGTGTTGCCAGTGAGAGAAGACTCAGATGAGGGGAGGAAGAATGTTGAAAGAGTAAACTGCTTATGGGAAGAGGCTGCTGTCCATTCAGAGGGCTGTATATAACCCACCCCACTTCTGAATCCATGGTCACTCTGCATCCTGGAAAGGGGCTTTCTAAGCACAGGAAACTCCTTTCATACACTCTTTTGTATGGCTTTTGTTTTTCCTTTCTAGTATGTTCTATAACCTTTGTGAAACAAGAAAAAATGTCTCTCTCTATTTCCTCCTGGTCATCAAAGTATCATATGGTCATTGAAAAATACAGAAAACGAAAAAGATGTTGATTATCTAGAATCCTGTCACTCATTGATGACAATATTCATTCATTGTATCATAAAAGAGTACCTACTATGTGAACTAAGACACCCGGTGAAGCAGTCAAGATTCGTTGCCTTAGAAACCCTGTGAGTCAGTTATAGTCTGCCCTCTGAGGTCGCCGTGAGTCAGAACAAACTTGATGTTAGTGGAGTGCTATGTCAACTGCTCTGTTTATGAAGGACATCAGACTCAAACTAAACTCACCGCCATGCTGACTCATAGGCTCCTGCGCTAGGGACACTGTTGATCTAAAAGGCCACTGGACATTCCCTTACAGAAGGGTCTCGGGGAGGAGATGAGCCAGTCAGGGTGCGATGGAGCAACAATGAAACATACAACTTTCCTCTAGTTCCTAAATGCGCCCCCTCCCCCCACACACACACTATCATGATCCAAATTCTACCTTGCAAGTCTGGCTAGACAAGAGGATGTACACTGGTACAGATAGGAACTGGAAACGCAGGGAATTCAGGGCAGATGATCCCTTCAGACCAGTGGTGAGAATGGCGATACCAGGAGGGTGGAGGGAGGGTGGGATGGAAAGGAAGAACTGATTATAAGGATCTACATATAACCTCCTCCCTGGGGGACAGACAACAAAAAAGTGGGTGAAGGGAGACATCGGCCAGGGCAAGATATGACAAAATAATAATTTATAAATTATCAAGAGTTCATGAGGGAGGGGGGAGTGAGGAGGGCGGGGAAATGATAAACTGATGCCAGGGGCTTAAGTGGAGAGCAAATGTTTTGAGGATGATGAGGGCAATGAATGTACAAATGTGCTTTGCACAATTGAGGTATGTATGGATTGTGATAAGAGTTGTATGAGCTGCTAATGATTTAAAAAAATAACTCATTTTTTAAATGATTTTTAAAAATAAGGAAGTAAAAGCCATGATTTTTAATCCTGACATTCCACTTCACATTTGCATATATTTGGGAAAAGATGAGTATGGTCTTTTATGTAATGTATCTATTTTATGAAACAGAACTATGATTCATTAAGTGAATCACATGTTAATAGATAGCTACATTATTTCCCATGTATCTCATTATAAATAATGTTGCCTTTATACTCTTACACAGGAATCTTGAACATACTTTCTTTCCTTGGGGCAGAGTTCCTAAAGGTTGATGACTAGGTCAACAACTATGGACAGCTGAAAGGCTCAAGTGTCTTTATCTGTGTTTTTCATGTCGTTTTCAAGGAGAGTTCCGATTAGGAGCTACGGGGCAAAGGGATTACATATTTGGCTTCAAACGACATTAGCAGTTCCAAACCACCAGGGGCGCCATGGGGAAAAGATAAGATTTTCTAATTCAGTAAAGACATCTACTTCCCCAAATTCCCAGTGCCAGGTCGACCTGACCCTATGGAGTTGATCGATGAGCAAGAATCAACACCAACGACAGGCAGTGTGAGAGTTGGGTTGAGAGTCATGGTTTCCATGACACTCCCATGGCCACCAGGTCACCACTGCAACTCTGGTCTCATCATATGCTTCCCAGTCAGAAATAGGAACGAGCCCAACTAAATCTTAGCACACACGCTAGAGCTTTTCCAAAAGGTAGATGAGAGAGTAACCCCCCAAAAAACTGGAATTTTTTTCAAAGTTTTGTATTAAAAAAAATTTTTTTCAAACAACCTTATCACTTTCAAAGCACTCTCCATGACACTTAATGCATTTGTCATATCTGCGATTCCATTCTTGGAAACATTTTTCAAACTCATCTGTTTGGATGGCTGACAGCACCTCCCCCATATTTTTTCTCCATCTCTTCTATGTCCTCAAATAAGTCCTTTCATGTCCCTCTTCGTTCAAGAAAACAAAAAGAAGTCACTCAGTCAGTTGGGTAAGGTGAGTAGAGCAGGAGAGGCATGTGGGGTTTTTTTTGTTTTTTTTTTTGCCAAAACTGGCACACAGATGGCTGCATGAGCAGGTGCATTTTTGTGGCGGCAAAACCAGTACCCAGTCTACCACCAATCAGGCCTTTTTTGTGACATACTGTTTTGCAATCTTTTGAGAACCTCTAAATAGAAAGCTCGATTAACACTCTGAGCTGGTGGATCGAACTCTAAGTGCACTACCTCCCTCCCTTATAGCAAAATATCAAATGAGCATCGTCTTGATCTTTGATTCCATTTGACGAGCTTTTGGGGGGTTAGGTGATGATAACGTCTTCCACTGGCTTGATTGCTGGGTTTGCTTTCAGGGTCATAAGAATAGCACCAAGTCTCGTGTCACCAGTTAATGACCTTGGGGAGGAAGTCTGGGTTCCTTCGGAGCTGTTCTTTCAAATCACAGCATGTTGAAATCAGCCATCACCAAAAAATGAGATCCAAGTGAAACTTCTTTTATGAAAAAAAAAATCACTATGACCAGAGAGAACCTTCCCAGGTGAAGCCACTGGGTGCACTAACTCCAAGTGAGTTGTTTTATGCTTGCCTATCAGGAAAAAAATGTGTGCTATGAAAGCTCCGCCCAGCAGAGCTTTTTTTCGTTTGCTTTTGTTTTGTTCAGGGGTGGTTACCCCCTCCTATGCTTGTTGTCAAACAAAAGAAACAAAAATAAGAAGCCAAATGAGTTCAGGCTGGATGAACAGGCACAGAGAGGAGATATCTCAGTAGTTCTAGGCTTCCTAGGCGATCACAGGTAACATCAAGTCTGTGGCCTCCTAGACTTTTATTTTTCTGTTATTAAGCCCCATTTCAAGAACAAGCCTTTAGCAGATAAACATATGGTAGGGAGACTACACATGCTGTAGTATACAGTTGATGCTGTCTGTATACACAGTTGCTGCTGCCACCCCTCAGCTGAGTAGTTCTGGGAAAATCTTATCACTTCCCCTTCTTGGGCTTCAGTTTCTTCTTCTGGGCAACCAGAATTTCTCCTAACAGAGTTGTATCCCTGCCTTCCCATAGGAACATCCATAGGATTCTCACCTTCGGCACCATGGACCTAGATGGCTCTTTGTTAGGAGGCTGCACTGTGTGTTGTAGGATGTACAACTCACGTCCTTGGCCTCTACCCATGGCAAATACCCCACCTCCACCCCCACCCCACCCCACCCCCAGCCATAGCCATCAAAACCACGTCCAGACATTGTCAGTTTCCCCCTGGGGTGAGACAAAACTACCCTGTGTTGGGGACCGCTCTTTCAGGCTGACAAAGACTGTCATTTTATGTCGAATCAGTTACCAAGGTTGCAACACAAAATCTAGGGCGTTCGGCAGCATGCTTTTATTGGGAATCTTAAGAGACTGGAGCTGCGGGAACAGGTGGGCCATTTGAGAAGGGAGCACCTCCTGGGTACCAGCCCTGGGGAGTTCTGGAACAAGCGCCTGGGGCGACAATGCTCGGAACCACAGCGAAGTCGCCGGTGTCCATTCATGACCAGTGGGTAGGCAAACACATTTCTTTGGGAGTCGTTATAGCATAAGCCAACAAGGTGACGAAATCTTGAAAGGGTTATTTTTGTCTAAACACATTTATCATCTTTCCTTTTCATCAGCCCCGTAGTGCACAAGGGAAGGCAGACCCGGGGAAGAGTTTTGCAAAGAGCTCCAAATGTTGCCTCCTTTTGGTGAATGGCCCCCCGGTTTGTATTATTATTTCTTTCCTGAGTGGTTTGTGTACCTCAGGGACACTTTTAATGCCAGTATTGTTCAGAAAAAGAGTCCTCCTGTTTCCTAACACTTTCCCCCTCTTACTTTGGGGGTAGGGGAGGGGAGGTGGGTAAAGGAGAATCATTTAACCCTTTTAGGACTAAATGATTTCCTGCTCTGGGTTTTTTGTTGTTGTTGAAAATTTTAGTAATTGGTGAGTTTTCAGTAACAGAAACCATTTTTAATGAAGGGAATGATAAGAGTTGGAGGGGGGGCACGATAGACTTTGATACAATTAATAGGATGCGTAGGCCCAGGCGGTCAGTGGTACCGGAGTTGGTGGGATGAGCCTTGTTTCTTCAGAATCACCCAGTTAGTTATACAGAGAGTCATATGCATTCTAAGTAAGACCGGGAGATGGACAATGCAGGTGGGTTCTATATGTCCCATAGGTCACAAAAGTGTTACAATAGGGTGATGATAGCGGAGTAGCTGATTTTAGTTGTGGAAAATGCTTTGAACCTTAGCTGTGATGGCCATCCTGGTCGTTAACAGGCGTCATGATTGTCTGACCCATGAGGGTGAGCTGCTCTCATGATCAGCTGAACTGACCCACCAAGGGGGTGAGGTTTGGGAATTGAGGAGAGTCGACCATGGAACATGTAGGGAATACTCTCCAGGGGACTGCACGGGGGAAGCACTGGGGTCCGGCTGGGCTGGTCTCATGCGTAGTCTCTCAGCCTGAAGGCCTGGTGAGGATCCTGTTCTTTAGCCATGCCGGCTGGCTGGTGGAGTGCCCAGACTTCAGGGGGTCATCGAAGAGGAGGGTGACAGCTGGAAAGAGGCAATTGCAACTGGAAATAAGAAGTGAGAAACGAGAGCGATGGCAACAGTCTCAAGTTCATGACCAAGTTCAGCACCAGTGGGGCTCAGTATGAAAAGGGTGGAAGCATGGTGGGGCATTATCCCCTGTGGTGCCTCATTAATCTGTTTGCTTTTGGAGCAGTGTCTTCCAAGTGGGGCGTTGAGAAGGCCCAGCATTCCCCAGAACTGTGTGCATGGGGCTGGTGGTCTAGAGCATGGGGTGTTAAATAAGTGGATTTATGAGGTCATTTGGTTTGTTTTATCTCTTGTAACCTGATTCCAGGTCCATTTAAAGAAAGGTTTCACATGGTTAACAGGCTTGCTGCTAACCAGAAACTATAGTGTCTCAGTCCATCCAGAGGCTCCTTGGAAGAAAGGCCTCCCAGTTTGCTTCCTAAACATCAGCTATTGTGAACCCGGTGGAACACAGTTCTACCCAGATGGGGTCACTGTGCCTTAGGCCAGGGTAAACTTGAAGGTAATTGTCTTGGGTTGATTTTATCCTCTAGTTAAGAGAAGGGTGGGTGGGAAGTTACACCTGCTGGTAAATATCTACATGTAGATGTAGATATAGAATGTCTTTGTTGGGTTCTTTGCTTTCAAAGCAGACTACATTACATTTCATGATTTTGCCCCATACTTCTGATGTCTGTAGAAAAAAGGTCATTTTCTATCTATCATCTATTTTTTAAAATCTCTTTATTAGGGGCTCAGACAACTCTTATCACAGTCCATACCTACATCAATGGTGTAAAGCACATATGTACATTCATTTCATTGCCCTCATTATTCTCAAAACATTGCCTCTCCACTTAAGCCCTTGGCATCAGCTCTTGAATTTTTCCCCTCCCTGCTCGCGCCCCCCTCCCTCACGAGCCCTTGTTAATTTATAAATTATTATTTTTTCATATCTTGCCCTGTCCGATGTCTCCCTTCATCCACTTTTCTATTGTATGACCCCAATGAAGAAGGTTATATGTAGATCCTTGTAATCGGTTCCCCCTATCCACCTCACTCTCCTTCCACCCTCCCAGTATCACCATTCTCACCACTGGTCCTGAAGGGATCATCTGCCCTGGATTCCCTGCGTTTCCAGTTCCTATCTGTACCAGTGTACATCCTCTTTTCTAGCCAGATTTGTAAGGTGGAATTGGGCTCATGATAGTGGGGGTTGGGGGGTAGAAGGAGGAAGCATTTAGGAACTAGAAGAAAGTTGTATGTTTCATCATTATGACACTGCACCCTGACGGGCTCAACGTCTCCCCACAACCTGCTCCCTTCGACACCTCGTGATCGCACAGGCTGGTGTGCTTCCTCCATGTGGGCTTTATTGCTTCTGAGCTAGATGGCCGCTTGTTTACCTTTAAGCCTTTAGGACCCCAGGCGCTATCTCTTTTGATAGCCGGGCACCATCAGCTTTCTTCACCACAATTGCTATCATATGGTTTTTATTCAGACTTTCTACAGAGGGTGTGAGCAGAGCAACTACAAACCCATAAACTAAAAAGTGGTAAAAGTAGGTTGAATCCAATGAAACTGTTGGGATGCTGTCATCTCTGACCTGCAGAAGCATCATCTTCCAATGAGGACTGAGGAGAAGGCAGAGCGAAGGGAAAGAGGTCAACCCAATGCCAATGGGATCGGTGGCGTAGAGGGCAGACAGACACCAGGGCTGAGCCCCTGCTCCTTCAGGCTGGCTGATTGTGGAGCCTTCCAGTAGTGCCGGAGACGGATGAGGAAAGTGTGGTTGGTCAGAAACAGGCCTTCCCACCTCAGACACGTGTATATATCTACAGCGTGTGCACTGACTATCTTATGGCCAATATCATAGATTGTTTCTTCATGACGTGCTCGCAGGAAATACAGACTCGGGTTTTATAAACTCTTCCTTGTGTAAACCCAGATGGCTACCCTGCACTCAAGGTGATGGTTGGTGTGTGTGTGTGTGTGTGTGTGTGTGTGTGTGTGTACTTTGGAAAGAAACACATTATCAAACAGCATGGAGGCTGGTGGGGGGGGGAGCTTTATGTTTGTGTCCCATTTTGCAGGTGGTGAAATAAGAAGTTATGCTCTTGTGCAAAATACCATTTGAAAGCACATCTTTTTATTATGTGTGGACCTTCCTGAACCTTGCCCTTCAATCCTAATTCGATCAGAGTCTGATAAGTATAGATTTTATTAGTACCCTCTTGGGCCCGGTGTCCTCTGATGTCACCCCGTGTCCTCATAAAGTGAGTCCTCGTGGTGTATTCGTGTCATTTAAAGGATTGATTATAAACATGAGAAGGTCTTTTGTAAGTGGTTCAGGTCATTGTGCCGTCGATGCAGCTGGAGCTCAGATCCCCCCTCGGTGAGGGAGCTGAGTTCACCGGCAGGGTTTGCAGGCCGAAACCTGTGTGGCAGCAGATTGCCACATCTTTTCTCCTTGGGAGTGACTGACCACCGACCTTTAGGTTAGCAACAGAGGGAGCGCTTTATCAGTGTGCCAGCAGGGCTCCTTTCAAGTCATAGGGAATGTTTTTATGTGACGGTCAGGTTGCACCTAATTAGAAATTACTTGGGTCGTTTTTTTTTTTTAGTTAAACATTTTATTAGGGGCTCATACAACTCTTATCACAATCCATACATATACATACATCAATTGTATAAAGCACATCTGTACATTCTTTGCCCTAATCATTTTCTCTTTTTTTCCTTTTCTTTTTTTACATTTTATTAGGGGCTCATACAACTCTTATCACAATCCATACATATACATACATCAATTGTATAAAGCACATCCCCACATTCCCTGCCCCAATCATTCTCAAAGCATTTGCTCTCCACTTAAGCCCTTTGCATCAGGTCCTCTTTTTTTTTCCCCTCCCTCCCCGCTCCCCCCTCCTTCACGAGCCCTTGGTAATTTATACCTCGTTATTTTGTCATATCTTGCTCTATCCGGAGTCTCCCTTCCCCCCCTTCTCTGGTGTCCATCTCCCAGGGAGGAGGTCACATGTAGATCCTTGTAATCAGTTCCCCATTTCCAACCCACTCACCCTCACTCTCCCAGCATCACCCCTCACACCCTTGGTCCTGAAGGTATCATCCACCCTGGATTCCCTGTGCTTCCAGCCCCCATATGTACCAGTGTACAATCTCTGCCCTATCCAGTCCTGCAAGGTAGAATTCGGATCATGGTAGTTGGGGGGAGGAAGCATCCAGGATCTGGGGGAAAGCTGTGTTCTTCATTGGTACTACATCGCACCCTGACTGATCCATCTCCTCTCCTAAACCCTTCTATGAGGGGATCTCCAGTGGCGGTTGGGTCATTTTTTACAGACTTGTGATGGCTGTTTGCATTTTCTTCTTCCAACAATACAAAGAAGTAATGTGTCTGAGCAGGGGCAGATTACCTTATAAGCAAGGAAAGCTGAAGGCCCAATTAGGCTGCCTTACTAATCTGTAACAAGCAGTTGTGGTCACACCCACGTGAGAATATGTGCTCAAAATTCTCTCACTGCCATTGAGTCTATACTGCCTTGTAGCAACCCCAGGGGACAGGCTACAACTGCGCCTGTAGTTTTCTTGACACTGTAGCTCCGTATGGGCATAGAAAGCCTCATCTATCTCCAATAGAGCAGCTGGTAGTTTTGAACTGCTGCCCTTGCAATTAGCAGCCCAACAGGTAGCCCAGTCTGTCACCAGGACTCTGAAATTATTTGCGCCAGATTAGTAAGTAAGCACAATGGAGCCCGTGCTTCCCTTACTTACTGGGTACTCTTTCCCGTGGAAATTGGAGCAGAGGCTTTGGTTCGGCAGGAAGGTGCTGTGGGGCTGGAAGAGAAAGACGCCAGCCAAACTGCGAAGCAGGATCTTTGATGTGGTATGAAAATGTGAGACTGTTCACTACAGAGTAGTAAGTATGCCCAGGGAAGCCCATGCTTGCCCAGCTCACTGAGGTCTCCACCCTGTGCCTGAACCTCCACAGTGTGCGAAGCCGGCCCTAAGGCATGCATGATGCTTCTCACATATGCGAGGGCTTCAAACGGTTCGTGGAAAAATGGAATTCAAATGTACTGGATTTTCCCCCACAAACATTTTGAAGCCCCCTCAAATTCTTCCCAACAGTCCTATGCAGTGGTATTAAAATTATCCCTGAGTTAGTGATGACCAATCAGAGAGGCTCTGGCAGATATGAAAAAAAAAAATCTTCCAAGTTCAGCTGGCTAGCAATGAGCAGGCCGGGATTGGAATTCACTTGACCCTCATTCTTTTCACAGCACGTTCATTGCTACCCAACGAAGACTCGAGACTTTTCTCTGTCGGTGTTCAGGGGAGATCAAGTGTGAACCTAGGACACAGGGAATCAGCTCCTTCTTGTCCCACAAGAACTCGGGCAGCAGAGGGAAGGAGGGCAGCCACGAGGGTTAACATGGACCTCAGAACCAGTCCTGAGAGCTAGAAAGACCCCTCCAGAACACTGGGCCCAGCCGGGATGTCTGCTCCCGTTGATGAGGGAGTGGCTTACCTGGGGTTCAAACACAGATAGATGCCAAGATGCCATTGAACCCATTCTCACTCCAAGTGACCCTCTAAGACAGGACAGAAGGGCACCCCCTGTGGGTTTCTGAGATGATATCTCTTTATGGGCGTCGAGAGCCCCCTCTTTTCCCCGTGGGTTGCCTGGTGGTTTCAAACTGTTGACCTTGTGGTTACCAGGCCAGAGTATAACCCATTATGCCACCAGATCACCTTACACCGTGGCCTGGTGGTCTGGCCTGGTGGCCTGAAATTCTTGATGCTCAAAATAAGAAAAGGAAGGCTAAAGCTCAAGGCGCTCCCGGATCTTAGGTTACCTGAAAGGAAGGCTACATAGTAGGAATTGCCCTCTCACCAACCCATTGTGGTCATGTTGGGAAAAGGATGTTGCCTCGATGTTACTGCATCTGGAAAAATCAGCATAGCAGGTCAATCTAGTAACTTTGACTCAGAAAGGGCTGGGTTGCAGAGTTCTGGGTAATCACAAACAAACAAACAAACAAAAGAACTGCACTGTCCTCTAGTCAATGCTGACACAGCGACCCAATAGGCCAGGGCAGAACTGCCCCTGTGGACTCCCAAAACTGTAACGACCTCTTTCTGAGGACAGAGTGTCTTAGCTTTCTCCCTCAGAACTGCCTTAGAGAGCGGCCAGGACACAACCACACCACTCACAGACAAACCATCACAGAAGCAGCAGCTTCAGGGTCTGAGAGTCCCATCCACAGGGTGACACCAAAGACGGGGGGAGCTGGTGAAGGAGAGCGCCATGCTGGCCTCCTTCTTACGGGAAGATCCGATTAACTTCATGCAGGCTGTGCTCTCGATTTTCCACCAGCATGGACGGACTTTGGTCGAATCCGTGTTTCAAAGTTGGGGTACGATTAGGGCCATTAGAAGTAGGGCATGTTATACGTTTAGTTCATCTTGAACCGAAATGAATGCACATCAGGATTCATTAGAGCAGCGCTTGTGTATGATGTCGGCAATTTCACCATTACCTGCCAGGAGAAGAAAGCACAGGCGCATTCAGGCATGATGCCGCCACACTTGAGTGAAATCTCCCTTTCGGTGCTTTGACTGAGCCAAGGGGTGGGGGTAGCAGAGACACTTGTTTATTTATTTATTTTTGTTGGGGCTTCTGAAGCAATACGCATCGGGAACCACAGGGAACACGCTACCACACCGTGCACCCCATTTCTTGGACCTCAGAACTGAAGCTGTCTTTGGCGATGAATACCTGTGTTTGCACGAACCAGCGTTTGCTACTTCTGGACTTGAGACAAGGCAGTGGCTTGGTGATAATAGCAAAAAAAATAATAATAAAAAAGGAGAGAAAACAAGATTTATTGAGTTCATCTCTGGGCCAAGACCTGGGTGAGGGCGTGGAAAGAAGCCAGAGATACAAAGACCGAGGCTGTAACACATCACAGTCCCAGCGGGTTCGCATTGCAAAGGAGAGGTGCAATCGCTGGTTATTTTTTGAACCTCCTGTCTGTGCTGGCACAAACCAACTGCTCAGGAACACTCGCTGTCGCAACGGTGTCATCACGAGGATCGTGACGGCCACGACACAACTGTGGAAGTACTCAGCTTGGAGGTATGCTTACAGAGTTGGACAAGCACCACTACCATCGGATTGCAGAACGTTCTGTCACCCCCAAAGAGAAACCCTGAAATGGATTAGCAATGACTCTCCAAATAATCTTTCCCCGGGGATATTTCCTGTCATTACAGATGTGTCTGCTCTGGACAGTGCATATTAATGAAGGTATCCCATGGATGCTCTTGGTGGCTGCCTTCTTTCATGCAACATGTTATTGGGGTTTGTCCATGTTGCAATGTGTGTGTATCTGTATGTGGATCTATGTATGTAAACATTTCATTCTTTTCATTGATGAATGTCATTCGACTCTGTGGTTGTACCACATTTCATTTATCCATTCATGAGCTGGTAGATACTGGATTGCTTCCTTTTTTTTTTGCTTTTTGCTATGATGAATCATATTCTTTGAATGTTTGTGTAGACGTTTATAAGTACCGGTAGATGAATGTCTTTCATTTTCTTGGACATATATTCTGGACTAGAATCACTAGGTCATATGGTCACGTGGTGTTAAATATTGAGGGGAATTGGCAGACTGTTTGCAAAAGCACTTGTCTGCTGTCTAGTCCGACAGCATTGTCTGAGTGTTCCTGTCCTACGGTGCTATTGTTTATGTTGTTGGTTTCACCAGTCTGAGGGGCTGTGAAGTGGCCTCTCATTGAGGTTGGGTCTGTGTTTCCCTCAAGGTTAACAATGACCCACATCTCCTTGTGGCCAGGGGCCATTTGTTTCACTTCTTTGCAAAAAAAAGAAAATCTATTTAAATTCTTTGATCATTTCTAACTGGGTTATTTGTGGTTTGATTGTTGAGTTCTAAGATGCAACTTTGGGTTACAATGCTCATCAGCTCTATGGTTTATAAATGTGTTCTCGTCTGTTCTCTTTACCTTCTTCATAGTGTCTTTTGATACATAAACATTTTTAAATTTTTGAATAAGCCCAGTTGACCAATTTATTCTTCTATTGCCTCTGCTTTTGATCTGAGAAACCATTACCTCTTCAAAGGTCACGAAATGTTTTCTTCTGAGAGTTTTCACAGTTTCACGTTGACCCTCAGGTGCGCGATCCATTTTGAGTTTATTTTTGTAAACGACGTAACTCGTTATGTCATAAAGCTTCATTCTTTCGGGGTTTTTTCCAGTTGGCCCAGCACCATGTGTTGCAGACACCATTCTTTCCTCAATGAAATGTCCAAAACTTGATTGGTTTTTACCCTCTGGCTAGATCAACTATCTTAGCTTCGTATCAAGCTGTCTCCATCCTTAACCTGCAGAGAACTTTTGTTTGCCTGGACAGAAAATGCATGCCAGGAGACAAACATACTCTCTTCTAGACTTGTTCATTCAGGTAACAGGATTGCTGTACACAACGAATTCTAGGCACTGTGCGGGCGGCACCCCCAAAGCAAGGTCTGGCAAGCTGCTTCCCAAAGGCCACAGCCCTGAAAACATGATGAAGCAGGTCAGCTCTGCACACATGGAGTCGCCGTAAATCACAGTGCCCTTGATGGCAACTAATCATGACCTCCTGAGCCCTGGGGAGACTGGTGGACAGAAGAAGGGCACGCAGGCACCGTATGGAAGTGATTGAAGGGAACACATGCTTTCTATGTTTACTAAGATGACATTAAACCCTACAGGATTTCGGAATATGCTTTGGCATTTTACACATGCTCCGCTTGGTATCTGCTTCCTTGTGTCCTTGCCTCAGCGAACTGTTTTCTCATCCTTGGATTCCAATAAGCCTTTCTTCCACAAGGTCTTTGCCAGTATCCCTCCACACTGTTAGCACGTCTGTTGCCATCCATTAGTGTCTGCTGTCCCTCGGACACTGGAGGCGGGAAGCATGGCTGTCGCTACCTCCAGGGCATGGCCGGTTTCTCACAGGTGTTTATTACCCAAATGAATGACTGAATCATTACTAACAGATGGAATTGCTCTGTGGAAACCTCGGGAAGGCCTCATTTGCAAATCTCCCAAGGGATTTCAGAAAATCAATACTAATTTCAATGAGTGCAATATGCTGCATCATAAGGCCTGGGAGGCTTTCAGGTCGCCTACAGTGAGTGGACCGGGTATACCTCTGATGACAAAGCTTAAAAGATGGGGAGGAATGGTGGGCATAGGACCCAGAGCGGTGGTGCCCTGGGCCTCTCCCAGCAAGAACGTTGTCTTTGGCTCAAGCCCAATATGACCCAGATGTTTCGAATTGGTAAAATGACTCATCACAGGATCAATTCTACCGAAGCAAACATTGGGGTGGGTTTCTAGCCCTCCTCCAACTTATCTGGACTCAAGGAATATGGTCCCTGGAAGCCCCAACCTCAGAATAAAAAAGCTTTAAAGATTTTTTCGGGGGGGGGGAGAGGGTTGACCAACCTCAAGAAATTAAGTCCCTACACTCTAGCTGTCACATTCCTGATTGATTAGCTTAAAGTTCCTTGAGGGAACATTTAAACTGTTGTGGCTTGGTTTTCCTGAAAGAGTAGAAATATGCGGGGCTTCAGGAGGGTGTGGTGGTATAAAACCCTTGGCTCCCAGCGCTCTGGCATTTCTCTTTCCCTGAGGATAGCTTCCATTAAATACACTGAGCCCTGGTCTTCAAAGGCGTTTTTGGAGAATCCGGTCCATAAATGAAGCAACCAAAAGGTTGAAAACAATTACCATGAAAGAGAGGACTGGAGAGGGCTAGCTGGGTGGTCTGCTGGGGCATTCCATTGGGTGGAGGAAGCCCAAGGCTGGCCTCCTCCAAGTGTTATGATTCACAAGGAACCTACTGAAGGCTTGGCTTCCTTCATGCCTGGTACCATTGGTTTCTCGCATTCACCTTGGGCCCCCATTGTGGAATTTGTTCTCAGAATGACAGGATTCTTCTCAGAGGCAACGTCTGCTAGTAGCGTTATCGTGGAGCAGAGTGATGGAACATCAGCAGGCATATTTCTAAGACAGACATTTAGAGGAGATCTGCTCTCTGAAAACCCTCCCCATACATTACAGGGAAGCCCTTTAAATCCTATGGAGAATTGTACTGAATGAGCCCAGCTGCTATTTGCAGACATGTCCCCTTTGCATGTCTCTCGGATCGTGTGAATTACTGAGACTCGGGGAGAAGACTTAAAAGCAGCAATGCCAATACTTTGTCTCATGTACTTTGGACATGTTACCAGGTGGGACCGGTCCCTGGAAAAGGACATCATGCCGGAGCGAGTGGAGGGGCAGCAAAAAAGGAAGACCTTTGACACCATGGCTGAAACAATGGGCTGAAACATAAGAACGATTGTGCAGGACCGGGTGGTGGTTGCCTGTCGTCCCTGAAGTTCTAATGAGTTGGAACCGGCTCGATGGCACCTGACGGTGACAGGGAGAACCCCGAGCTCTTGCCCAGGGCTCCAACTTTGGCAGCGCATCATCATGGTCCCCAGCCTGACTCTGGACACTCCTAAAGCCCCAGCAAATCATGTCACCTCTCTGAGGCTTAGTGTTGGCCAGTCCCATCACCCGGCTTGTTATCACTGTTGTGAAAATGAATCGCTAGAACCGGTTGGGAGTTCTCTGTGGACCACGCATTTTCCCTGAATGAGCTTGTGTGCTTACTGAAATCTAGGTATTATTCTGCTCGCCCTTTTCGGAATGAGAAAAATCAAGCTGACAGAGATTAAATAGCATATCTCAAATCAGCTGTGGTAGATGGAAAAAGCAGGAGGGGAAACCTGCTGATGCACATGGCTACATGCGTAGGTCCCTGACGGAATGGTGGACGGTCCACACCCATCCAGAGGTGCCTCCCATGAGAGCCCTGGCAATTTGCTTTCAAAATTGCCACAGCCATTGAAAGCCCTGGAAAGCACCGTTCTGCTCTGGAACGCCTGGGCTGAGCATGAGTTGGAATGGAATCGATGGCCACTGGAAAGGCTGATGCCTAAGGCCATGGCCTTTGCCAGGCTGCCACCCCATAAACAGAAAGTGGAGTTAAAATAGACGAGTGGCCTTTATCGGCTCTAAGCTCCTGTCATGGAGAGCCTCTTTGTAGTTTCTGTGGTTCATGAGAAATGCCACAAGCTAAGAGCAGGCTTGCGGAACCACGGCCTCAAGCCAAATCAGGCTCCTTGCCTGTTGGTATTAATGAAGCTTCATTGGACCACAGCCACACCCATTCTTTTAGATACAGTGCTTCGGTACTACAGTGGCAGGCTGCGGAGTGGCAAAGGACAGTCTGGACCACAAAGCCTCAAACATTTCATCCTCTGAGCCTTCCCGGAAGTTTGCTGACCTCCAAGCTAGAGGTGGAGTCCATAAGAGCAGAAGTGCGATTCTGTGGTTGGGACACTCCTGGCACCTGGAGCAATGAGGGAGGGGATGCAAGAGGGAAGGGAAACAGTAGGCTTAGTGTTTCTTTTATCCCTCGGCAGGACCTGATACCTTGGCTTGGTAAAATTAGTATTGACATTGAAAGCTAGTTTATTTGTTTTAGGTGGATTCCCAGTAAAGCCAATCAGCAAATATGCCTGCTTGGATAGACAAGCTGCTTGGCATTCTGTGTTTGACTCTTGCTCCATGAACTGTGCAAAAGATGAATTCCTTAGGAGTCTACATGTGCCAGTTACCTGCAAATTAGTCTTGCTATTTGCCCCGGGAATGTGTGATTTGGACGTATATAAAGGAGGAGCTAGGTCTCTCTAGCTGTATCCTAATTTAACAGCACCGATACAGCTAATTGGAGGTAGGAGTTGTTCAGGGGGAGGCACTTTATATTCTGGGACAAACTTAAAAGCATAATCGCTATGGTGACTCCCCTCCCCCCAAGTTCTTAAGGTCATTGATCTTAGCAGAGGATTAATTAATTTTCCTTTATTATCTGCTACTTGGTGGTAAATGTTGTCATTCTCATGATGTCATTCTGCAAAATGCTCCGTCGACATTGTTATTGCTACTTAACAATGCAAATCCACCATTGGCATGTGAGTGTGATTTGGAAACTGTTTCAGGAGGAATCAGATGTAACTTTTCGTACCAAGTCCTCCTGGCCTTTCTGAAATAGATATATACTTCTGGAAGAAAACTAAAACAACCTAAGTTGCTTAAACATTTATTCCCTCGATCATTTATTCCTAAAGCTTATTTTCTGCTGGATACTTTACTATGTGTATGAAGATAGTACAACACAGAGACACGCTGTTATCCATAAGACGCCATAGTCTGATGTGGAGGGTATCAGAATTACAATACGAGATGAGACTGAAGAGGATCGGGGGGTTTGCAAAGGGGGGTGCCAGCAGGGAAGGAGACCGGGAATGATTAGGCAAGACATCCTCAGTGTGACACCGGGAAGCCGAGAGGGAGGAAATGTGGTTATAGATCAAGGAACTAGGAAAAGCTGACAGAGAAAGTAAAGATGGGTAGGGATTGTCCTCCGGAAGAAAATATGGAAGGACAGCTCAAGAAGGTGGAAGAACAGGTAAGTGGCAAACATCATTTTAAATAACATGTGCACTGGGAAAGGACAGCGAGATGCACCTGGTGGTATAAGAGGAGATGAGCAGAGGTGGTCGGATTGGAAGTGTCCCATGGGGCGTGCTAAGGAGCTGGGTGCTATAAGAAAGGTGCTGGGAGCTTATGGAATACAATGGCCAGATGTTCTGCATGATGAAGGAGCTACTAGTTGGAAGGACAACCAGCAAGCTGTGTGGGTAGCACGTGGGTAACAAGATGCCCTCTTCCTGTATACGGGCCACCTCTCCTATCACTAGATAGTCAGGTGATTCCATTCTGCAGCTCCAGAGCTTCCAGGAGATGCCAAGCAAACGCATCGCTGCTGTGACACGCTGCCTTTGGTCAATGACACATTTTCATGGACCTTGAGGCTACTGGGTTGTGAGCTCACATGTATCTTTGGTGAAATTCCCTTGGACGCAGCTTCCATAGTTGAAAGCCAACAGTGCCGACCTAGAAAGATGGCCGTCTATCACTTCTCCAGATCTGATTGCCATTCTCAGTGACTCATTCAGACCCCTTCGGTGTTCATTGTGCTTTTGGGTTTTGGGTGCACTTTCAATACATCTTTGCCTTTGATCCTGAGGATGCCCAGGAGAGATCGAGAACTTAGTCCATTCTCCCTTTGTTAATTCAAACCGATTTCCTCATACGACTTCCAATGAGCTACTCTGCACCGTGTGCATTAAGCCATAAAGTTGTATTTTAACATGATGCTTATAATGGACTAATTTTAGTTGTGATAATAGTAGAGAGACTCCCCATATACTTCTCGATTACTCATTGATATAGCATCCATTCCAACTCAGAACAACCCTGTAAGACGGGCTTCTGCCCCTGTGGGATTCCAAGACTCTATCTCTTTACAGGAGCAGCTAGTGCTTTTGAACTGCCGACCTTTCGGTTAGCGGCCCAATGAATAAACCCACTCGGCCACCAGGGCACCTCATTCCCTTCCGTTAGATTCCCCTAACATTAACATAATATGTAACTATAGTTCATTTGTCAAAACTGAGAAATTAATATTGGTACGTTACTATTAATTAAATAGCAGGCTTCATGTGGATTTCAGCAGTTTCCCTTTGTTCATGTGCTTTCTACTATAGTTTGGTGAAAGTTTGCAGAGCAAACTCGGTTTCCATTCCGTGATTTATACACATTTGGTCCCATGACATTGGTTATAATCCCCTCAATGAACCAGTGAGCCTCCTGCCTACATCTTTCCTCTGGTCCCTATTTCCATTCCTTCCCTTTGCTGCTGCTTCCTGTTTCCCGAGGTGGGCTTTTGGGCAGATGCTGCCCTTTAGTCTCATCTGGTTGGTTGGAGAGAGAAGTACAGTTCTCGCTGGTGTTTCTGTTCATTTTATAGGCCTGTCTACTGTTTGGCTGAAAACGGATTCCCAGCAGCGGGTTTAGTCCAGGTTTGAAGGGGGTGTGAGGGGCGTAGTCTCGGGGCTTCTACCAGTCTCTATCAGACCAGAAAATCGGGTCTTTGTAGGATTCTGAGTCCCCCCACCCTTTTTTTACTCATCCTTCTGAATCTGTTGTGGACCTTCTGATGTGAATGTGATCTAACTGGTTGCTTCTTCTGGTCTGAGGGGCGCAAATGGAGCTCTGTCTGGTTTTACAGGAATGTCCATGTTCTATTCCAGCATCCAACCCAGGATACCCAGCTGCTTTTATCATCCTTAAAGTTTTTATTTATACATGATGGTGGTACCTGGAAGCGATTGCTCCCTGCAGAAGATTTGAACCTGTGGAGACTAGAAAGAACTCTTTTGTAGAAGGGAAAGGTCCGTGCAGATGTAGATGACACTGCCCTGCTCTTGGGATCCCAGTGAACGGTCCTCTCTATGGTTTTAACGAGGTCGAAAATAATTAGCTGTGTCACAATCTGACTTGGGATATTTGTTTGCTGCAGTGTGTTACGGGGCATCTGGCTGGCCGTGTCCTCTTGAAACAGAGTGCCCATAAAATACTTGAAACTTCTGGTAGCTGTAGTCTTCTGGGCCCTAAGCAATGCTTTGTTTTCTAGGGCAGTGGTTCAGCGAAGGCCATTATTTAGTGCACCTTGGGGCTTATAAACTGAACTCCAAATTGAACAGGCACATTACCAAATACTTAAGTGCCCTTGACGATGTTGGCCTCCAAGCGTGTGCTTTGGTGTGGTTTTGAGCAACCAGAGGAAACTTCGATGTGCAGCGGGAATGTGAGTTGGGAAAGTGTGCAGAACTTCTGTGCCCGACCGAGTCTCTCTCCAGCTATCTACCGACTTTTGTAGACCTGAGCTATCAGACGCCGAGGCCCATTCTCATTACCACGCCCCACGCTTGTTCTCGTGTGCTGATGATCCCGTTTAGTGAAGTTCTTCTTCTGGGAAAAAGAGGACTTGGCTGTCTACAAAGAGTAACAGAGCTTTTCCCACATGACTCTTCCACCAAACCAGTCAGCTATGTTGTTGTCTTTATAACTGGACTAGTGGAATCATTGAGCAAGTTATGGTTGTTGTTCAAAACATAATTCTTGGCAGGGGATCACAGCTGATGATCTTGGAAAAGAACAGTATGGGTAGCTTAGGATGTCACAGGGCCAGTTAATCAAGTCTCGGGGTGACCCATCTGTGACTAATGAGCATGATGATCGAGCGAGCACTCATGCTCTAACCAGTGAGAAGCAGAATGCCCAATGGGGGCCTGAAAACTCAGGCCATTGTCCTCATCTTACGTTTGTGATGATAGTGAGCAGAATTGTATGCAAACCTGCTTGAGTATTGTCTCCCCACAGTCATAGATCAAATGCCTAATGTAGTGGCAAGTGCTTCCTAGCCTCTGGTGTCCCGGAGTTTGCAGGCTAAGGATTGCCCTGTGCCCTTTCTTTGCTGCTGCCATCACTGTTCTATGGCGAATTTAGTAGGTCCAGGTCCTTTTGATCCATCAAAGACAACCTATGATCAATGTCTTCCTGCAACCAGGCGGATCCCTCTAGAAAGAAGAAGCCATTGTTCCCTTTAAATCCCATCATTCTCACTCCCTAGCTGTACAGATAGATGGCGAATCCCTCCCCTAGAACATTCAAATACAAGAGTCATGTTCCTTTCACCCCTGTATGTAAACACAGTGCTTACCAGGCTCCTTGGCACGTGATAGCCGCTGACTGTACAGCTCAATAAATAGCATTTGGGTTCTGCCACCAGTTATGCGGTTAAGGGCAGAATAACACCGACCTTACGCATCACCTTACAGGGAAATCATGAATAAGAGGTAGGCACGCCCAGGTAGCTGATTGAGTTCTAGGGCCATTGTCACAAAGCCCCCTTCATGGAGATGTTTTTTTTTCTCTCTCTCTCTCACTCTCTCTTTTTTTCCTAATCAACTGTGATTAGCTTCCAGCAGAGAATGGGAAAAGACAGGCAGGTGACTGAAGAGGGTCAAGTATCCCAAGGTCCCATGTCCTTGGCTTTGGCGTTAATTCAGAGCTAGACACTGGATCCTAGCTGGGTTGTCTCCTTTGGGGGATTCAGGGTGGGAAACGTGGAGGGAGGAGGAGGAGCAGCTATTGACAAGGCAGAGGGTACATGAACTTGATAACTTGAGCATCATGGCAAGCATTCTCTTTAGGGCCAGGATCACTTATGTATCTCTTGTCTATTTTATGGTTTTCCAAGGGCAGGGGACGTGACGCTTACCTGCTCATACCTTCAAGTTTATGCTTGACCCTTGGAGCACCTTGTGGAAACTGTAGTTTGGGCACACCTAGACACCTTGAAACCTAACAAATGCAGAGTGACACCAGACCTGACCTATGCCTGCCAAGAATATCTGACCACAAGAAGCGACAACTCATGTTTGCAACAAGTGTATGACTGAGACCCAGGAATAGTCCCCTGGAGCATGGCCTTTATTCATCAGACGGCTATTTCTTCCCCACTTAGGCAAAGGGCCAACCACAAGATCTACAGGGGAAACTACCTGGGGTGACATATACTAGGGAAATTCAAACACCCGTGGAGCAATGGAATTACAGTATAATGAGATTGTTCCGTGAACTTTTTGAAGCCCCTTCGTCTAGACCCACCTCGGCAATAATCCTTCTCTTGGAATTTCATGAGCAAAAATTTCATCTTTAAAAATCTATCACGAAAAAAAAAATTAAAAAAAAATCTATCACGAGCCCAATTCTACCTTGCAAATCTGGCTAGACCAGAGGTTGTACACTGGTACAGGTAGGAACTGGAAACACAGGGATCCAGGGCTGATGATCCCTTCAGGACCAGTGGTGTGAGAGGGGATACTGGGAGGGTAGAGGGAGAGTGAGTTGGAACGAGGGAACCGATTACAAGGATCTACATATAACCTCCTCCCTGGGGGACGGACAACAGAAAAGTGGGTGAAGGGAGACAGCGGACAGGGCAAGATGGTTGATGAGGGAGAGGGGAGCGGGGAGGGAGGGGGGGGAAATGAGGACCTGATGCCAGGGGGTTAAGTGGAGAGCAAATGTTTTGAGAATAATGAGGGCAATGAATGTACAAATGTGCTTTACACCATTGATATATGTATGGATTATGATAAGAGTTGTATGAACCCCTAATAAAACGTTTAAAAAAATCATGAAATCAACACATGCCCATTCCCCCAACCACATGGCTGGAAAATTTATCTCCTATTCATTATTCCCCCTTCAGTTGCCCAACCAGCCCTTCACCAGAGGAAGGGAGCTGTGGTTTTTGGTCACTTTTTCCTAGACATGGCACAGTTCCTGAAAGACACCACCATCCAAGTACTGTAAAATAATGGGGAACAAAATGGTGCGATTTCGTTCAAGGTTAGCAAGGGTGTAACTGCAACACCCATCACGTTTGGCATGCATCCTGGGCAGCCTCCTTGTTGCAGTGCAAGGTCTGTGCATTCATGGAAAGATGTTGAGGGGAGGTCAGATGCTCATAGGCATCCTCCCTGAGGAAGATCAGCTGCCAGACAGCAGGGGGCCGCTCCCTGCTGTTAAGGACAATGGAGGCCTGCAGTCATTGATTTGGTTCCTGTAGCTGGAGTTCACACCCTACTGATAATGGTTCCTATGGAGATCCAGAGAACAAATCAAACCCCCTCTCTCAGTGACATCCAAAACTAAGCTGCCATCCTAAATGTAGGATCCGCCTATCTTGTCACATATGTACCCCAATCCCTCCTCTTCCTATTGCGTGTATGTCCCTAGACCACCCCCCTCTCATTACTGTATAACATAGTGCAACCCCTTCCTGTGACATATGTCTTTACCTGTAATTAGTGGGCTTGCACAACCCCAAAGGTATATAAGCCTGGGTTAGCAAGAGAGGCCTCTCTTCCTGGTCGCCCCCTCACTCTCCCTAGGCTCCACTTCTCCTCTCCCATCCTCTCTCCCCTTTTTCCTTGCCTTCCTTCCCTTCCCCCTCTCTCCACGTGGACCATCAAGTGGGGCTGAGGTGAGCATGCTACCATGAAATGTGTCTGACTCCATTATTGCAAGATCTCTTTTACCTCTCATGCTCTCGATGACTACATAATATCATATAATACCAATACAATACCATATAATACAATACAATATGCAAACCTGTATTTCACAAGCTCTGTAAGAAGCAGTTACTGACTTAGAGAGAGAGGCAGGCATGAAGCACTCCCCAACTGGTCCCCAACTCTCTTCTTCCTGAGTGCTTTTTGATGTTCCTCCTGGAAACTGCTTGAATAACCAATTGATAAGTTCTCCAGGGACATTTACACATGAAAGACGAGAGTCTCTAATTGAATGACACTGGGATCATTTTCTTTCTAACACCCCTATGTTCCCTCTGACGAATGGATCTGCAACCCAGAACGGTGGACTCTGGAAGGAAACCTCCTGGAGACCCCCGCCGAGTAGCCATACCAGTTAGGCCAGTCTATGACTCCAAGCCTTAGAGTCTTCTGATGCCTGAATGCAGCGCACTAATCCCACAGAAGGGTCGGGTTTGGGGGTGAGCTTAACGCTAATAAGACAGCTTTGCATGCACCAGTCCTCTGTAGTCATGCTAATCGCTGCTTTTCCCCAACGCTCACTACACGTGTCAGGCGTGGCGCTAAGAGAGTCAGTGTTTCGCGGGCATCATCTCATTTACCATTTACCACCACCTCTAAGGAAGACACCACGGGTCCCATTTTACAGGCAAGGGAACTGGGGCTTACGTGAGTTGGTCAAAACCTAGATTCAGCTTATTCACAAAAACCCCCAGTGACAAAACTCACAGCCATTGAATTGATGCCAGCTCAGAGTGACCCTGTGGGACAGAGAATAACTGCTCCTTACGTTTCTGAAACAGTAACTGTTGATGGGAGTAGGAAGCCCTGTCTTTCTCCCATTGAGCAGCTGGTGGTTTCGAACTGCTGACTTTATGGTTAGCCTCCCAACGCCTTGCTACTTGTCCCCTAGTGACAATGACCAGGTACCTTGTCAGTTCCAGCTTTTGGAGACTGCCTCTTTATTAGGTGACATGTGTCTCATTGAAAATCAATGTACACCTGCTACATATCTGCCTCTATTCTGGGGAGGGGGTGTTCAAACATATCCTGAGCTTTATCTATTGGTTAGTTTAAGAACTATTAGGGATAATGAAAAGCAAACTAATGATAGACAGCCATGACAAAATCTAGAGGATACAATCTGAGAAAGTATAAATGGCATTGAAAGCTGTCATGACCAAATGAGTAATGATCTCTACGGGTCACCGAGAACACAGCTCATGTGGCATATGGATCATAAAGAATATAGATCACAGAGAGGATGTCAATCAGTCTCCTATTTGACGTAGGTTCCCTGGCAGCCAAAACAAAGGGGAAGACACTGTCAATTCGCAGTCTTATTAAAGAAATATCCAAAGGGGTCGATAGTTTCATGAAATTAAATTATAAGAGAAACAGCTCTCTCGGAAGACCACATATTGGAGCGGTGAAAGATTGAGTTAGCTCTAGTGTCAGCAAAATCCCAAAATTCCAGATGTCCAAAAACACAGGGAATGCG
Source organism: Tenrec ecaudatus (assembly GCF_050624435.1). NCBI lineage: Eukaryota > Metazoa > Chordata > Mammalia > Afrosoricida > Tenrecidae > Tenrec > Tenrec ecaudatus. Next base: position 122,286,756 of record NC_134543.1, on the reverse strand, counting down.
TTAATATACATCCTTGGAACATTGTTTGCAAGGACCCCAGGATCAACAACAGGGCAATATAGGTCAACTATGCATCTTCCCCTACCATGTAGATCCATCAGAAAGCATGCAACATTGACCCTGTCTCCAGGATCTTGGCTGTAGTACTCAGATCCTGACACCGACAGACATGCCTGCTCTGCCAAGCTGTGACTGATAAGATAGAGAGAGTAGGTACACTTCTGAGCTTTGGAGGATGGACGTATGAGAGTGGGCTGACCCTGGGAGGTGGCCGCTCCGAGCCAGTGCGGTTCTGTGAACTGAGCTGGACCAGACAGACATTGAATGGGAAGGAAACAGCTTCAAGGTGCTTCAAGCCAAACGGGACGGATTTGACTTATGCCTTTCACTTAAACTGTGCTGAGAGCATTTGGGCTGTGCCTCAGTGTCATGTCTCTGTGTAGTACATGAACCCTTGGCACCAATTGGAAAGTGTCACTGCAGGGCAGGCATGGGTTCTGGGCCAGGGGCCATCAGCAATCCCATTACCAGTGCTTAGAGTGAGTCTCCTAAGACAGATTTGGCTCCAAGCTGCAACCACGGCTCTATTTTCATAAACTAATTTCACTTGTTTGCCCCAGTTAATATTAATAAGCCCAGGGCTACATGCGTCTACTTCTCGGAGTACAGCGATAATAGAATAATAGAATGTTCAGCTTGAAACGGACCTTAGAGATCATCTAGTCCTACCTCCTCATTTGACAGATGAGGAAAGAGAGGTGCAAGGAAGCGAAGGGACAGGCTCTCTGGCAGTCAGCCCTGTCCATGGCCTGTCAGATCCACCTGACATCCTCTGGCCACATCTGTAAGAGTTCTAGCATGCTGGGAAGAACAGTGGGCCAGACCACAGGAGAACGAAGGTTTAAAATGCTCAGACCTCCATGCATCTTGCCTTGAGTGGGAGCCCATTGATGTTTGTACACAGCACCAACTTGGTTGTGAACAGAGTCATGCACTGTTTCTCAAAGGAAGAATCAAGGCAATAGCAAATCCTCCCAGGACAGGCGGCATGAGGGTCCCTTTGAAGTAACCCCGACTGGGCACAGACTGGGCGAAAGCTGGCACTGTGTTCTCAGGAAGATTCCGAGTTGTGGAGACCCACAGGGGCAGTTGCACTGGATCCTGCAGGTTGCTATGAGTCAGTCAGCTAAATGGCAGGGAGTTCGGAGTTGGGGTTTGGGTGCAGATTCTAGCTTGGTGGCATCTGGTGCTGGGCGACTTAGAACCCAGTTTTGAACCTCGAGGCCTCCGTTTCTTCCGTCCCAAGATGTGCTTCACTGTTTACTTACTTGATCTGCACACATTCAAATGTCTGTACCCCACACGTCACAAGCCCAGGGAGTTGAGAGGTTTCAAACAGGCTCCTTCTCTTTCTCGTCTGCCTGTTCTCTTCCTGGCAGACAGATCACGTGCATGCCCGTGTGAATCTCTACGGGGCATGAATCACCCAGAACGCCTCGTCATCAGAATCTAGAGTGATATCATGTTCCTAGTTACTTACCTGTTTCCAGAGAATAAGTCAGCCTGCGGGACTCATTTCCATTTCTCTTCCCCTAGACAAACATCCATTTTCACCTACATGGAACCTTCCACTGGCCTGAGGACAAATAAATCACATTTAGAGTGGTCCCAGGACAATTCGGCTTTACGGAAAGAGAGGGGATGGCATGTGAAGGACGTTTGCAGGGTTGGGCTGTCACCAGGTTCCCATCGGAACCATAAAAAATGATGACCAATAAAATGACATTTTTCAAAATGTGGCACTCCCCTTAAATGTATCCTGGGCAGTAAATAGGTTTTGAAAAGTATATTTGAGGCCAATTCATTCTTCAGCCCCTCAATATAGCACATCAAAAGTGAATCGCGTTGTTAATTTATAATGAATAATTGTTTTGCCTTCACAGTCATTTTCAAAAGTTCTGACATTCATTTTCTCTTTCTTTTTAATCATCTCAAAATATTCGCGCTTCTACCACCCCCAGCAGGCCAGCCGACCCTCCCTGCCACCCCCTACAAAATGTAAAAGTGATTCTGACTGGTTGACCTCCGGAATCTTTGGCCGTCCTTTGGTGATAATGAAAAGCAGGAAGAACAAAAGCAGTTTGCGCCCATGGAGGTTGAGGGTCTGCCAAGCAGGATGCTAAGCAGCGTAACTGCATGATTCCGTTTCATCCTCCTGACAGTCCTATTAGCTACAAATCATGGCTCTGCTTGATTTACATACGAGGAAACTGAGGCAGAGAACTCTTTTCTGAAAGAGAGAGAGAGAGAGAGAAAGAAACCAACCTCCTCATTCACTAACTAGATGTTTTCATAAGGTCATGTTTGATTTAAGTTGGGTTGTGCCTGAGTGGTCACCTTTGATGTAACACAGAATACAGAGGCCATCTTTAGCTGTACCCAAGCCTGAGTCATCGAAGGGTAGAGAAATTCACAAGCAGCTTGTTGAGGCAAACACACCTACAGCATTATCTTGGGGAAGGAGGTTTCCTTCTGAAACGAGTCCTCCATTTTGGTCATTTTCCTGAGTTGGGTAGATGATCACCCAGCAGTGATTTCCCCCCACCTTAGTCTGACGCATAGGAGGGGGTGGCTCAGATGACCCCCAGACCCGGATCCTTGTGCAGCAGCCCTGGGTTGGTCACTAACCGTGTCTGTCACATCAGGCAGGTCACTTCATCTTTCAGAATATCAGTTTTGTTCAAGGTAAACGCTGGTCCTTAAGAATCTTAACATTCCCGGGGGTTCTTTTGACCTCAGGGATGATCCAAGCCACCGAGGCAACCCAGTCTTAAGATAAGCAGGGGGAACAGCCCATCCTTAATGCACGGACTTGATTCAGATTCGGTCTTCCATCTTGACCTGTCTGAAGGAAGAACTACAGGAGGAAAGGGCCCCTATGAAAGCTTAATAATAACAATAACTAAAAAAAACAAAAAAACCCCAACAGGTTGACTTGAAGCATCACGACACTAAAAGCTCATTAAGGTCCTAATTGAACAGTTACCCAAATAGACATACAATACAATCGTGGCTCTAATTAAAGCGACGACCTCAGAATCTAGTAAAAGCTTATTCCGTTCTCCCTCCCCCTTGAAATAGCTGTTCTGGGCAGGCTCTGGGAAGGGACACTGTCCTATTATGACTTCACTGAAATCACATGAAAACTCATATAAGTGCTTCCTTTTGGTTCTTGCCCTAACCCCAAATTCTCTACCATTTCCTTTCCCTTCTGGGGACATGGCTGCTCTGCAGGAGGGTTTCACCGTTGCTGCCATCAATGTTCACTGGTGCCCAGACCCACAACCCTGGGGGTCTGGGTAGTCCTTCCAGGTACACCCTCTACTTTCCCCTCCCCGTCTTGTATTCTCCATCGTGGGGAACCAGGATGCCCCATAGGAAGCCACCGTGGGAGGAGGAATGAAAACCAAAGACTGCTTTTGAATGAACGCTCTGGGTAGTGTCAACAGGTAATAGGATCAACTGCTAACTGAAAAGGTTGGTGGTTCGAATCCACCCAGAAGTGTCTCAGAAGAAAGACCTGGTGCTCTCCTTCTCTGAGACATCAGAGACATTCTTATGGAGCACCACCATCCTGTGGTGATGTTCATGGGGTCTCCATGGGTCTGAGAATACTCGAGAACGATGGGGTTGTGTGGTTCTTTGGTTTGTTTTGTCTAATGGAGAGTCCATATGTTAGGAGGTGAAAGGCAAAGATTTATATGTATTCATAATATGCTCATTTCTCATCATCTGAGCAAACCTCCTTCCATGTAAATGAGGTTGGAATATTTACCAGTTAGAGCTAGGTCAAAATCTAGAGTATGTGCAATACGACCTTACAGTCGACCACCTCCGTGAATGTTTTTGCCACGATGCTAACCCAAAGGGTGTTGTTGTAGGTAGCACTATACCCTGTGCGGGCGAGCCCAGTAACTTGGAACCCTTGCATAGCCTGTGTTGCATTACATCTGAGCAGTGGGGCCTTCTGCAGGGTCAGTTTGGTGGGGCAAAGATTAGCGCACTGGGCACTGAGTGCTGAATTGCACTAAGTAGGAAGACAGTTTTGAGAGATGCCTCCTGCCTTGGAGTTTTAAAATGAAAATCTAACTCCTTTCAAGGAAGCGGTGGCAATGTTCCTGTTTGGCAGAGAGCCTGGTGAGCACTGTGTAAGAGTCCTTGTCTCCTCCTTCCACCTAAGAGCTATGTCACACTGGGGTCAGCCACCGGACTAGCAAGGGGGCTTGCAAAAATACAAACATTCATGAGCTACTCAGTGAATGGAAAGGCACCTTCCCCGTAGAAAGAGGTGAACCGGCAAACATATTCCCAGTTCTTCTTTCCAGTGGGAAAAGTGTGATTTGCAAACATAGAGAGGGAAGCGTATTCCCAGGATACGTGATTGACAGTAAGCCACCTCGGCTATTCCACTTACCCGGATGTTCTTTATCAGTTGTGCTCTGCCTGTGACTCCCTCGTGCATTTTCACTGGCCACATGAGGGCTTCAGGATGTCATTTGATTGTTGACCTCCTCTAACAGCCAAGAAGTCATATTTAGGGACTCAAGTTAGAGCATGATTATTAAGGCATCCCCCCTCGGGGATGATGTGCGTCGATTCAAGAGCTTTCCCTGACATCTTATCGGTTGACGCCCCGGTTGCTCCCAGCAGGGACATGAGAGAATATCCATCTTTATAGTGTCTTTATAGTGTCTGATACATCCATGAATGGGGTGGAGGGAAAGAATGTGTGAGGTCAGCAATGAGTCCTCAATACTGCACATGATCCCTGGACCATAGTGAGTGGCCAATAAATGCATGTGGAGCTACCAGCGGCGATGTCTGTAGCAGACATGCTAGAGGCCTGTGTTCCATGCTAGAACTGATCACGATGCCTGTTCCACCTGTGATAATTAAAAAGAAACGTGCGCGTCCACCTCCCCACTGGCTCCTTGTGACCCTAATGACGCTAATGACCATCCCCTCACCCGCCTCACTGCCAGAGTCAATTCTGACTCAGGGAGGTTTTCCGTCTTCACTATGTTCTAGGTCACTGTGCTAAGAGTGAGGCATTTATTAACTCGTTTATTCTACCGTCCCGTTTTTCTCGTGAGGAAAGTAAGGCACTGAGAGGTGAGCTACCTTGCTTAAAGTTAAATGGCAGAACCACCCTATAAGCAACCAAGTCCCAGTGTCTCTCCAATGGCTAGGGGCTACTGTTCCGTGGGTTTGTGGGAGTTCTGGCGGTGGCTTAGTTAATGTGGTGACCCGCCCCTGTAAAGATTATAACTTGGAAACCCCATGGAGCGATCCTCCCCTGTCACATAAGGGTGCTTCTGTGTTGAAATCAATTCAAGGGCCCACAACATCAGCAACAACGTGTTAGGGGCTTTCCTGGAGTCTGCCAGCCATCTGAGTTAGCAGGCACAGATGGTTTTCTTGAATGAGCTAACCAAAAAGGGCTCCGCTGCCTTTCGGGGACAACACAGTACAAGCACATCTGTTTTTCCTGGCTGGACACGGTGTCAAACGGCCTGTGTTTTCCTCCCGAGGTTTGACTGAGAGCCTGCAGTATTGGAAGCCTGAGTTCTGGCACAGCCTTGTGGGTGTCAAGTTTCTTGCAACTTTTGACCTCTGATGCTGCACTTAGATTTTTTTTTCCCCCTTGAGGAGCAAAGTATGCACCTGCTATTACAGAAGTGACTAGCCGCTCTTGGATTAGGTCGTTTGGCAAACTAAAATTGGTGAGCAACACATTGGGAATGGTTTGAGAACCCAGATTGGGTGTCAGTCCCCATCTAGAGGATTGGATGGTTATCTGAACTTGACTCATCTGATCTCAATCCGGACCATGGAATTTGCAACACAAAGCTTGAAACCTCACGAGGGAAATCTCCTGACATTTCTGGTCCTGCCAGCTTCTCGTCAGGCCAGCCACATTTCCATGAGATGCCCTCGAGCGTTTGGGTACATTCGGTTCTCTTCCAGGTCCAGGTTGTGGTTTCTGTGAAAGGTGTAGGTGTAGGTGGTAGGTGCATGGGAAAGAAGCCCAGAGCTCCATGGTGCTCATATCAGGGACCTGGTGCAGAACAGCAGAGGGAAACCTGTGGAATTGCATCCCTGTGCCTGTTGGCGACGTCCTTCTGAAGGAACAGGAAATTTCAGCCAGACTAACTAGACACTAACAGCCCCCCAATCCAGGGCCATGTCCGTTGTGCGTGGCCACAGATGACCTGGAGATCTGTTAAATTAAAGATGTGATTCAGCAGGTCTGGGCTAGGGTCAAGGCCAGGGCCAGGGCCAGGGCCAGGGCCTGCATGTCCCGTGTGCATCCAGGTGATGTTGGTGATGCCGCTCTGTAAACCACAAGGTGAATAACGAGGTCTTGTGTGCGAAGCACAATGCCAAGTGCAGTCGACAGAGATGAAAACACAAAAAGAAAAAATCATTTCCCTTGGCAAATCATTTCTTGGAGAAGAGACAGATAACCATGCTGGAAAAGTGAGCCGGACCGGGACTGAGCTGGTGATGAAGGCCCCTGAGGAGCCCTGCCCTGGGCCTTTCTGGTGCTCCTGAGGAGGGGAGCCAGGAAAGGCTGTTTACATCAGAGGCAAAGCCTGAGTCAGAAGAGGAACCAAATGCAAGAGTGGCATTTCTCGGCAGACATCTAAGAAGAGGCCCAGTTCACTCCCAAGCCCTGGGGGAACAATCATCTTGAATTGGATGAAAATAGGGAACACCCCTGTGGTGAGTACACCTTCGCCTTCGGGTCCCAGGGCACCAGGCCTTGGTCCAGCAGCACTGCGTACTCAGAACCCCTGAGATGTGGAGTTGGGAGAAGCACCAAGCTGAAGTTAGTATGAGACTAAGGAAGCTGCCTAAGTAACAAAACCAATCAAGACAAGGGTTCCATTCTGTAGCCTTGTCTGTCATTTCCTGTGGATTGAGCTAACTGATTTTGCTTTTCATTTTTCCTCTGTTTTCTGTATTTTCTTCCCTCCCTCCCCTTCTTCCTTTCAATCTGAAAACTCAAAGGGAGACTCAGGCATTTTTTTCTCCATCATCCTCCCTACAGATGTTACTCCCCACTGCCCAGTGAGTCTCCACCCCACAGACTCCCACCCAGAAATGAGACCCTTTGGCCTCCCACATGCTGTGGGCCTCCCACGTGAGCTCCCCAGGTGCTCATCAGATGCTGCGATCCAGAAGGGGAGAGTTCAGACGTTGCAATCCACTTGTCTCTCCAGGAGAAAACACCCCTGGTTTCCCCTTCACTGTGTGTGTCCCTGTCACCACTTCGTGAGGGGCCCCTGACACATGGCTCCCGAAAGCAGTAGCAGCAACTTACCTAGAAATCAATGGGCAGCGCTCTGGTATCCAGCCCGTCTGGCTATCCTGGCAGTTCACTAGGTGAGGTGCTGGCAGTCTTCCTAGACCCGGGGCCACTGAAACGGTCAAGCTCTTGACAGCTAGCTGAAAAGTTGGTAATTCAAAGCCCTCCAAAGGGTCCTCTGGAATTAGGCTAGGCAATCTCCTTCTGAAAGGTTACAGCCTTGAAAACTCTCTGGAGCAGTTCTGCCCTGTACACATGGGAGTTCCTGCAGTCTGGGCCTACTTGATGATAACTGACAGCAAATCATATCCTGATCCCCATTTGACAGGTGGAAAAACCACTGTACGGGCAAACCGCAGCCGTAAGTCCCAGGGTCTGACTCTCAAATCAAACCAAACTCACTGCCAATAGGTAGATTTCAACACCTAGCTAACCTACAGGGCAGGTAGAACTGCCCCTGTGGGTTTCTAAGACAGAAACTCTGAATGTCATCATAGTGATCTGATCATAAACAGGATACCTGGTGGGCAGTGGTTCCAAGTTGGGCTGCCATCCACAAGGTCGACAGTTTGAAACCACCAGCCTCTTCCTGGGAGAAAGATGGGCTTTCTATTCCCGTAAAGCGTTCGCGTCTCAGAAACGTACAGAGGGCAATTCTACCCTGTCCAATAGGGGTCGGCATCAACTCAAAGGCAGCGAGGTTTTGAGTTGAGGTGAGGTGCAGGGAGGTGAGTTTTCATGAACATTCCCTGCCATACTCCATAATGTATGGAACCCTTACTGCACAGAGCAGAGACCGAGGCTTAGGGAAACTACGGGACTTTGCCAAGGTCATTGAGTTCTACACTTGGGATGCAGACCCCAATTTGTCTGATCTCAGAGTCCCCTCTCTGATGCGGTGCAGGTTTTAGAGCACGGCACAGTCGTCCTCTCCCTGTTTCCCCCTTCTTGACCTATTTCCTCACCTGTCGAAGGGAGGTGGTGGCTGTGATCGCTAGGCCCCTTCCCAGCTAGAATATCCCGCTGCCCTGTCTTGTTTATGTCCCTGTGCTCTTCCCTTCGAGCCCCTATTCCCTGCTGATCCTCTTCCTAAGTGACGTTTAACTCCAAGTACGCTTTTCCGGCAGCTGTCGCCGCACTGCAGTTTGTTATTCTGCTCAAGCTGATGGCTGGGGGATAGCACCTGTTTGCCATTTTGTAGGGTGGCTTCAGCAGCTAAGTCTGCCTTCTTCTTGGCTGCGTGCTACCATGCTCCTGCCTGATGCCAGCTTTGCCCTCTGCTTGGGCTGGGGAGTAAGGTGTGTATCTTCAGCTATAAATACCCATATAGCAACAGCACTGACCTTGCTTGTATAATTTGCTGCTTGAGTATAAATTGCTGGTTGTGTTCCAAAGCCTGGCATAGGGTCTCCAAGTCTGCTCGAGGTGACGAGGGCAGGTGACACACACGGGATGCGGTTGCTGGCATGGTCCGTGCATGGGCAGAGAACGTTTCCGTCTCCGGTCTCCCCAGGATAACTTCACCTCTCTGGGAGCTCCCCCTGCAGTGGACAGCGTCTGCTCATTGTTTCCCGTTGAGCTGTGGTGGAGATGCTGCCGACATGTTCATGCTTTGCTTGTGTGCTCCCGGGTTTCCCTCCATCCTAGTCCTTGTCTCGCCATTATGACAGTGTCTCTTTTTACTTCTCTGACTGGACCACCAGGCTGCAAGCGTTTGAGAACCACATGCCCCCTCCCCCCCAATCCTTATCTGCTCTTCCACCTCACTGTGGAGGGAATGAAGGACAGATGATTGAGTGGAGCAGGCGCATCTTTCCCTCTGTCCGTCCTGCCCGTGTTGGTACTGATGGTGGTGGTTGCTGTTAGTGCCATTGAACACAGGTTCCTAGCAGCCCGATGGACATGTGCCAGTCCTGCACCAGCCTCGCGTTGGTCACGTTCAGGCCCATGGTTGCAGCCACCAGCTCAATCCATCTTGTCCCAGGTTGAGTTCGGTAGTTTATTGTGCCAACCTGGCTGATAAACACATGTGGGGTTAATTGAAGGGCGGAGGGATAAATGGCTCGGTGAGCCTTGCCTTTTGAGTTCTTGCGTCTCGTGCTTTCTGATGGTCGGACCAGGATGGAGCTGCCTTAGCAGTTCCCTGCTTCAGCTGGCAAAGTTCACTTCCTGTAAGGCATCCCCAAGGAGAAGCCGCATGGACCTACCCTGATGCAGCCCTGGGTGCTGGAGCACACGTGTGGAGACCCCTGCCAGCACTGAGACGCTTACACATTCACTAACTCGGCTTTCCCTCTGCAGTCAGCGTTATAGTGTGTGTTTTGTGAGATGGAGGAGGACTTTGTGGATTGGTGTCGGACATATGGGCTAATGTTGGACTTGTGGGCTTGGGCAGCACTGGGTTAGGATGTTTTCTTGATGTGCACTTGCCCTTTATATAAAACTCTCTCTTATACACAAGTTTCTGTGGATTTGTTTCTTGAATGGACCCAAACTAACACACGAGTCTTCCTCTTTTGTACTGCCCCTCTACTGTACCAAGCCAAGCAGGCTCTCTGTGTTCAGGTACCGCCTCTCCTAATAACGTGTCCGAAGTACATGAGACCAGGTCTTGCTCTCTTTGCCTCTCGGGAGCATTCTGGCTTTGCTTCTTCCAATATGGAGGTGATTGTTCTGTGGGCAGTCTGGGGGACTTTACTACTCATCACCAGCACGGGAATTCAAATGCAGTGGGTTTCTTTAGTCAGTCTCCAACCTTCACCTGCATAGGAGGTCATTGAAAATGGCATTAGGAGCAAGACATTCCTTTCCCAGATGTCTCCTCCTCCTTCCGACATATTTGCTCAAAGCTTAAACACTGGAACGATCTCTTTTCTGAGCTGTCTCCCAAGCTTCTCCCAGTGCACGTAAGCACCTCTCCTCTTTTCTTCATCCCCCAATACTTTTCTGGTCCACCAGGTTCTCTGTCTCTCACTCTGATGGTACCAGTACCACTCACCATTATGTGCACGATTCCCTCGTGAACATATTCAGTACTCTGATGCAACAGGAAGGCAGTTCTCCCGGGCTCTCCTGGCTCGCTCCCCCACCCCACCCACTCTGTTTCCTTTGTCCCACTTGATCTGTTGTCCCCGTTGGGGATGTTCTCAGATCCATCTGGGACAATGGCTGATAAGGAGAGACTGATCAGCTCAGTTCGTGGTTAACATCAGTGAGTTTCAGTTGAGATTCCTCAATGTTTCGATACCTCGTTCCTTCACTGTCTGTGGCGTGAACCTAGGAATCTGCTTCGTAAAGTTGTCTGAGTTAGCCTTTTTTTTACACCAAATGTGCATGTCTTTAATCATCCAGGATGGTCAAAGAGTAAACAATAAAATGCAAGCTGTCCCACAGCTGCTCTCCAAGACCAGCGTCAACATCCACCACCACCTTGGGAGAACCAAGGGCCAATGGACGCTGACATTCCGTTGCTCCGATTTCCCTCCTTGCTCTCCTTCATAAGAACCGGCTGCCCCTGTGCTATTCTCAGGTCCTAGAGACTCCCCTTGTGCATCAGAGCACAGCTGTGCCCCACACACAACTTTCCCACATGAAGCCTCTATTATTTCAAGGACCCTCTCAGTGCACTCCAACCCCCAATACCCCAGGAGCCGCCCAGCGTCTCCATCCCCCAGGACACCTTCGTAGTTATAGGACACAATTGGACCAGTCTCACGGAAGAAAGCTCTGCTGAACTGGTTCTTAACTCTTAGTGGGGAGGTGGGATAGGGGAGGTGGACATCCTAGAAAATCTACTGAGTGTACAGACATCTTAAGCCTCTACATGGATCCCCCTGTGGAGAGTAAGGGTATGGGGCCTATCTGACTGCCGTGGAAAAGCCTTCCCATGGCAGGATGGCTTCTCCACCTGGGCCCTGGGCTACAGAGAGTAGCAGCAACAGGGGCAGTGAGTCAGAAGCGAAGCAGGCGCCTATACCATCTGTCATGTGGTTTCCACTGCACCATAAAAGTTGCCTCTAAGCTTGAGTTGCCTTGCTAGGCTCTATCTCGCTCTCTAGGTCACAACATGAAAATGCAGGAGACAGCTCTTGCCTTTGATATCCAGGAAACTGTAAAGGACAGATTTCTCCCACATCTTACAAAATAGCTTGGGTCTACCAATGAGCTATGCACAGCCTAGTAAAGCCGATGGTGCCTGGAGCCTCGTCAGTGTGGTCAGCCACCAGACACATGAACTCCTGAGCTCCAACCTTGAGCCTGACTGAGTCAGCTCCTTTTGGGTGACTGCACTGTGTTCACAAGGGCTAGAAGTACCTTCGCCATACCTTTTTCACCAGAGGCAGAAATGGAACTTCAGGGAGAAGCTCCTTATCACTATGCTGGGTGATGCTCAGCTTCGGAGTAAGGCTGACGGCTTCTTCCTCTGAGGGAAGGGAGCACATGTTGGGAACAATGCAAGCTTCTTGGCATCAGATTCTCCAAAATGGAATTCCTGGAAAAATGCCCAGTGCCTTAGGCGAGTGCACACGTGGAAGGGCCAAGAACACGTCCTAATGTGACACTGTGTAGCAGGAAGCACCACAGGCTTTGTGACTGGTGTCTCCTGCTGCCAGGAAGCTTAGCTGCAGTGTGACAAGTGACTAATGTTGAGTCCCATCCCCACTAAAGGCCACGTTCACCCTCGTGCTCACACAGAAGTTGTGTAACTTGGCTGGAACTTCTTCGAGTGATTATTTTATCATCCCACCTAAATACAGGTCCTTTCCACTTTGTGAAAGTTCACTTGTGAAAGTTCGCTTTGACTAGAGGCCTACATCAATACCTATTTCTGCACAACCAATGAAATCCAAAGATAATTTGTGGGCGTGGTGAAAAGCAAAATCAGTATTTATTTTGGTAGCTATCTGTTACAGAGGGAATGCCCAACAGGAGTGACTTTGCCACATGGCATGTCAAAGTCCAGCTGCCATTCTTCCTTAAAGCATTGTCTGTGAACGCTCCAGGTTAGAGGCTCTTGTATTGAGTTTTAGATTTCATGTGTTATTTGTCATGATTGATAGGTCATTGGGGAGTGGGGTGGAGTCTAAGAGTGTTCAAAAATGGTTGCCATATAAGCTCATAATTTCTTCTTTGCTTTATACCTGTCCCGTCTATACAAGGTTTCATAGGAATCGTCTATTTGGAGGGAGCCAGGGGCACCTAGAATTCTGTGCATAGCCTTTGGCAGGACCCATTTCATCTCCATAGCAGGAACTCTCTGCTAGACGGGTTCACCGTGAAGCAGCAAGACCACCTCACAGTGAATACCAAACAGAAACAGAGACCCAACCTCACTGCCAATGCTGACTCCGAGCAACCCGGTGGGACAGGACGGGGCTGCCCCTGTGAGTTTCTGAGATTATAACCTTTACTGGAGTATAAAGTCCTGTCTTTCTCCCTAAGAGAGGCTGGTGGCTTCAAACTGCTGCTCTCTCCTGTCACAGCCCAGCATGTAACCATGACGCCACCAGGGAGAATCAGCCGACAATCATAGTAGTTGTCATAAGTCTGATGCACAGTGGTGAGATTATTGTTCCTGTTGATACTGTTTCTGTGTCATTTATAAAGGGCTCTTCATCCTTTCTTCGCTACAACCGTGTAGAGTAGCACTAACATGATTCCAGAAGACAAAACTAGGATCACAATACACACATGGTAAAAGGTTTTATAATGCTGCCATTGATATGGACAGCAATTGAGCTATGCATGAGGGTCTGTCTGACTTCAAGTCCAGTGTTATGTCCACCTTCCAGTTTCCCTGAAATTCAACAAACGAGAGAGCGGGGTTGTTGCCGGAGCTGGGCCATGATGATTGGAATACTCTGGGGACCATTCCACTCCCCCTTTGTAGCAAGGTCTGTCCCGATAGATTGTTAGCCAGTTTCCAGATCCAAGGCGGCGTCATGAGATGTTTTAATCGCTACTTTCTCCTTCCTCTTTGATGTCTTCTTGTTGGCAATGGTATAGCCATTTGTTACGCACCCAATTAGATCAGCAGTCGTGTCATCTTTTGTAGAATGTGGGACCTTCTCGTTTTTATGCCTTGTGACTCTGCTTCATGGAGCTGACAAGAGGAATGGCGGAAAAGGTTAGAGTCGCTCCATTTCTCTGTTATCGTCTTCTACTGAGAGCTTATCACTAATTTTAGTGTTAGAGCAATAGTCATTTTGAAGCTTCGTGAAAGCCTACAGGCTCCCCAGAGAAGCAGACAGCCCCCCTGACCTTTGCAGCTGGAGATAATGGCCAAGGCTGTGGCGCAGTGACCTTTAGGCCAAGAGTGGGTGGCAGCACTTTCCTCTTGGTGACATTCATTTTGCTTTGGGCTCTGCCTGTATTTTAATTGGAAGCATGTACAGTGTGGATCTGCCTTGTTCTCCAGCCCCACCACACACACACATACTGAACCCTGAGTAGAAAGATGGTGTGTCTGGCTGGCCCTTGTCATAAAAGAATGAATGCCTCAATGTTATGCTGGAGGTCATTACTAATTGCTAGAGTTACCGACATGAAGCACATAGATGGCAGGCTTTCAGGGGGAAATGCTGCCAGCAGATGAGAACCTTTGCACCACCTGGCCCAGCCCAGCCTCCTTCCCCGGGCTCATTTTACCGCCTGGTCCAGGGAGATGTATCTGGCACTTGGACTTATTTTTCAAATGACACGATTTGTTTCGTCAAACTCTTGCCATCCGAGGGAACCACCGCCACTTAAGCCATTTCTTTGAGTTCCATCTCAGCTCTGTATCCTCCAGGAAGCCCATTGCTGTGGGATCATCCCGCCCCATGCACTCTCCCTCTGAGTCAACTTAGCCCTAACCAAAGCCCCATCGCAAGACCCTGGAGTCAATTCTCACTGCTAGCCACCTGACAGGACAGAGCCGAACTGTCCCTGTGGGGTTCTGAGATCGTAACTCTAGGCCCGACGTAAGACTTTGTTATCTCCTGCTTTGTTTTGTATGACTTGCAGACTCCCGGTGTGCTTTCTGCCCGTCCACCTGGTCTCTTCCAGTATCTGGCCCTAGAACGTATGTGCAGGCTCCTGTAATAGGTGCTTTACACAGGGATCCACTTAATCCTCAGTTAGGAGTTGGTGTCCTTGTTTTTATGGAGAACGGGCTGAAGCTTGTAGTTAGTAAACTTTCAGTTGCAGTCAGTAAGCTAACTGCTGCTGACTCCCACTCGTGGCTGCCTTGGCTGCCACAGGACAAAGCATCGCCATGTCTTGTGTCATCCTGTTACTTGCAGACATGCTGCGGCTATCATGCCAATACATCCTACCAATGGTCTCCCAACCACTTGTTGGCCCTTTACTATACCAGACTTGACAAGTCCTCCTGAGGATCTATCCCAAACAAGGGAATCAAATAGCGTTCTGTTGAGGTCCAGATGGTTGCATTGACTAATCTTCAAAAATAGATCCTCAGGCAGGCCTCTTCTCTATCCATTTGGTCTTAGTCTAGAAGGTCTACTGAACCCCATAAACCATGGTGAATCTTGTTGGTGTTTGAAATACAGGTGGCATAACTTCAAGCTTCATACCTGCAAGCTCTCTTAGTACAACAAAGTGACAGACAAGTGGTGGACTGAAGCTGACACACACTACGAATGCTATACAATTGTCAAAGGCCTCACACAATTGGTATATGCAGCAGAGCCAGACTGCTGTGCAGCTGCTGTATGTGAAGGCAAAGTGCTAACCCCTGGGTACAGGACTGGAGATGAGCTCAAAATATATGCAAGGAGAGACTCCCACGGGTCCCCAACTGTACTACAGTTCATGTTCAATAAACAATAGTATGCCTTGTTGGTGGAGCCCTGGTGGCTTAGTGGTTGAGTATAGATCTGCCAACCCCAAGGTTAGTAGTTCGAATACACCAGCCTCTCCTCAGTAGAAAGATGGAACTTTATACTCCTAAAAGGAGTTATAGTCTGGGAAACCCATAGGGCGCAGTTCTGTCCTATCCTATAGGGTCATTATGAGCCGGCATTGACTCAATGGCAGTGAGTGAGATTCCTTGATGGTAGGAGAAAGATGAGGCCTTCTACTCCTATAAAGAAATGCAATCCTGGAAATCCACAGGGAAGTTCTACCCTGTCCTATAGGGTCCTTTGCCTCCATGACACTTAGCTTGGTTTGACATGGGGATATCTTGTTGTAGACTTTGCACATAATCCCCACTAGAAGAAGAGAAGCGAGTAGTATCATCACCTTCTAACCCATAGGAAAGCCATCACAAGGAAAGCCAGGCTGGGGAGCACGAATACGATCAGAGACAATGTTCGGAATGAGATTGGAGGAATCGTGTGTTGGTGTTCTTAATCAGGCTGCTTCTCTCACCTTGCGTTGTCTTGGAGTCTGCTGCACACCTGGGCCAGTGGTCCCTCTGACAGGCACGGTGGAATTGGCCAAGGGTCCACACAGTTAGCCCCTCATCAGCTCCCTCAGGAAACGTGTGCAGTGTGAACACTTGCTGGGCAGTGGGAAGGCTCTGTGGGGAGCCTGTAAGAGTCCTAGCCCTCAGGGAACAGAGGGGTGATACAGAAACACTTCCTCCTTCCATAGAAATTTCCAGGGATCCAGAAGGAAATTTCTCAGAACTCAGATCTGGTTGGCAAAATGATCTGATTGATCAGATTGAATTGTATAAAAACAAGCACACAAAAAATGTACACAAGCCACACACGCTGCTCTAAACCAAAGCCATTTGACTGAATAAAGGACAGTTTATAGACGATGGACGTCCTTCTCTTCATAGAAATTGGGTTTTGTTTTTACAAAAATCAGAGCAGGAGATCATCGTCTTCCTTGACTTTGATTGAGACAACTAGGGGCTCAGAGCATGCCCGAAGCCTAGTGTCTCACACTGAACCCCACTCTCCAGGCAGCAATGGCCATCTCTGCCCACCCACCCACCCAGCCGCGCCTTTCCCTCCAGCCCCGCGGGCTCCTGGTTTGTCTGAGTTGAGCAATCACCCCTAGTCCGTGTGGGGGCAGGAGGCACCCCGTCGCCAAGGCGGTAGAATTGACGCCTCTGACTGTCACAGGGGAAGATGAGGTGGCATGGTCTTTAGAAGAACATTGTGCTTTTATGTTTTGCCAACTTTTGAAATCCAGCTCCTGCTCGTAAATTGTCACGTAACCGTGTCAAGGATTATGTAGGGTTTTTATAGTTATATATTTATAGATTGTTGTTCTGATGATTCAAGCGGTGGGGCTAGCACACAGAAGCTTGGTCCACCAAATGCAGCTTCACGAGAGACCTGACAATAGCAATATGTTACCTCCTTTGTTGCTGGGGCATCTTCACACCTACTCACTCAGCCACAGACTGAATGCCGTGCTCTGCTGCTTTGTGTGGGAGAAGAGAATGAACATGATGGCCATTCAGGCAACAATAAAGCTTGTGGGTGCTTTTCAGAAAGCAGTCTTGTTTTCATTGTTGTTCCCGGGCTAACATAAAGGCCTTACCCTTGTGCTTCATTGAAACACAAGGAGAGCATCTCGCCTGCGCACAAACAAATTCAGTGCGGGCTCTTACCGGGATCAACAAGGCAGGGATGGGACTGGAGCGCGGGGGAACCAAGGGTTTCAAGGTCGAATGAAGACCGCCTGATGCAGGCAAAGGACAGTTGACTGTGGATAGCGGGAAGGGCTTCATTGTGGTTTTGTCTTACAAGGCCTTCCGAAAGGGAAAACGAGGCTCACCACCACCTCCATAGCACATTATTGATTGGGTCCGTACAGGATACCTGGGTGCCTTACAGACTCCTGCTGTTCGAGGTTCACAAAACCCTCTGAGGAAGGTCGTGTTACTATCTTCATTTTAGAGACGAGGAAATCCAAATCTAGAGGGGTTTAATAACGCCCCTGTCACTCCCCTGGAAAGTGCTGAAGCCAGGACTCACATCCAGATCCCATCTAAGCCATCAGCCTCTTGACACAAGCCTAAGACCCTCACTCAGATAAGCTCAGATCTCTGAGGCTTATGAATGAGACGGATGATTCCGGAATCAGAACAGTAGCTTTAAGAATGGGCACCACGTGGACTGTTCCAAGTTCCTTTGACTGTCTTTCTGATGGAACGTGAAGGAGCCACACCTTGTTTCAAATGTACGAAAGGCCAAATGCATGAAGAGATCAGCCAGGATTCACATCCGGGTGTTTTACAGCCAGTTTCGTGAACATGGTTGGTTTGTTCCTGGTCCCTGCCGGGGGTTTAGGCGCGTGAGCTCTAAAGCTACCCTATACTTGTTGAAGTGAGTGTTAGGCTGGAGAATCAGCAAGGCCTTCCTGACAGTGATGCTGGACTCCAGAATCTCTCTAGGAAACCCTCTTTATTTTGAGTTCTGGTTAGTTGCCCTCTCTGTTTGACTCCCCAACAAAGAGCCCACGGGAACCACCAGAGCCACGGAGACCCCCCTCCAGCAGCCCCGCGGCACATCTGACCGTTGTGTACACCCTGTTGACTTCCCGCTTCTTGGGTCATTCACATACCATCAGCTCTTCTAGGACCAAGGGAAACCCACCTGCTCAGTGAGAGCCTCCTTACGTCTTTCCACCCAATGCCAAGGTCAAGGACTTCCCAAGGGTAGCTTGAAATTGGCGACTGAAGCACTATTTATAGTATGAAAATCAGAGGACACTACAAACCAGTGTTTTGGGTTTGGGGGAGTTGGGTTACCAGCACACTATTGTCTACACATGTGCCGTCCCCACTCACCGACTCCAAGACTTGAGCGCCCATAATGCCAGATGCCCCTGCTTGTTTCTTCTCAGACACTGAAGGACGGACAGAATCATTGAATGCTGTTTATCTCTGGAGCATCATCACCCCCTGCCATTGAGTCTATTCTGGCTCAAACAACCCTGTGGTGGGAAGGGGCGAGGGGTCCCAAGACTGTAACAGAGTAACTGGGAACAGACAACCTCAACTTTCTCAACCTCAACTTTCTCCTAAGAGTGGCTGGTGTGTTTGAACCGCCAGCCTTGTGGTTAGCAATCCAGTCTGGGCCACCGGCTTAGCATTACCTTATAAATAATATACATTATCTAATCTCTCTTAATATGAGTCATGTCATCTACTGGGGGTATATTATTTCTTTCAGAAGCTTCAAAGGCTTCAAATTCCCATCGAATTGGTTAAAAGTGCATCTGTGAAATCAGTCATCATTCATTTGTTCAACAATTTATCCATGACAATAAGTATTTACTGTGGGCCAAGTACTGACTAGCTCGGGGTACTCTTACTGGAATCCAAGTTCTTGTCTTACCAAGAGAACGATTTGCTCTTGGAAGACATAGGGCATCCCAAAAGACTTTTATTGGGAGACTCTTAGGAGGAAGAACTCTTTACTAGAAAGCATGGCCAGCCTTGGAATTACTTTTTTCTTGCATACATGCCTGGTGTTTTTATAAAGGTTTTGGTGCACACAACATTCCCAGGAACTCCCACCAGAGTGGGAACTTCCACTGTGGGTAGCAAGGGGTCCTGGGAAACATAGTCGCAGGATGTTATCATGGACCCTGTGCATGCTGAGATTTGGTGGTTTAAACAACACATGTACGACTTTGCAGTTCTGGAGTCTAAGATGAGTACAGAGGTCTGTGCCCTGTTGGAGGCTCTAGGGAAGAACCCGTTTCTATGCCTTTTCCAGATTCTAAATGTTCCCTGCTTCCTTTTGCTTGTGGCCCTGGCATCCCTTCCATTTCTGCTACTGTTACCGCATCTGCCCCTCGGGCTCTAACTCCCTGCCTCCCCTTTCCAATTGTGAGGACACTGGACCCCCACACACAATGCAGGGCGACCCCCCTCTGCAAGATCCTGAATGTAATCATGCCTGCATCATCTCTGTCTGCCGTGGAAAGTAGCTTCTTCACAGGTTTCAGAGATTAGGACATGGGCCTTATTGGGAAACTGTTCATATACATGAGGGAAGGGAAGGCTGCCCTGAGAAGGTAACATGTCAGATGAGACCCAAATGACAAGAATATCAGAGTCAGGTACGGTAGGAGCCACCTGCACAGATCCTGGGCCCTGGCACCAGCCTGGAGTCTCTGAGGAAGAAGCCCACCTGGCTCTAGAGAGTGACCAGAGAGAAGTTGGAAAGGATGCTAGAGAGACAGGTAGGTCAGGTACCTCAGCATCATGGGGGTTTTGGGAGAGCCAGGCTTGCATTTTGAGTGTGACAAGAGACTGGAGGGGTTGGGCATTTCCCTGGGCTCCTGTCTTCTAAAATGGAAACGACCTCCCTGGTCATCCTCACCTATAACGGCACAGCGCTCTCAGTGGTCCAGTAGAACCACAGTCGGTGCCACAGAGGCCGTTTTCAATGTTCTCATACCCCCTGCCACCGAGTCGGCTCTGATGCATTGCTACCTTAGAGGACAAAGCAGGACTGTCCCTTGTGCGTTTCTGAGACTGTACCTATTTACGGGGAGGACAGTCTTATCTTTCTTCCATGGACCGGCTGATGGTTTCACACTGCTGAGTGTGTGGTTAGCGGCCCAATGCATAACCCACTCCATCCATCCCCAGGGCTAAGTCTCCTCAGGAAGGGTGCGATGAGCCCTAACAACGGGTGTCACTGAGCATGTGGACACCCGGGACTGTTGTGAGACACCGATGAGTTTATTTGAACTCACAGTGACCACATGTGACAGAGTAGAACTGGCCCAAAGGACTTTTCAGCCTGTGATCTTGATGAGAGCACAATGCTAGGTCTTTGTCATGTGGGTCTCTGGGTGCATTGCAACCGCCAATGTTTAGTTAGCCGCCCCGAGCGCTTAACCGCTGGTTGCACCACCAGGTCACCTTGTTATTCCCATTAGCCATCCCAGTTTCAGGAATTCTGAGTAGGCTACAGGAAGTGGAAGAGGGAATAGCAAATTCTAGGAAGGTATGCGTCATTCTGGATGGGCTCTTGGGATTCAGGCCAAGACCCAGGGATTGGACTCCTACCTGGCTAATCCCTATAATGGCAGATTGGCCATTTGATTGATCTTTAAATTCTTCTCTACATCCTGTGCCTCCAGTTCTCAGAGAGAGTGTTAGCCAAAGCCAGGCTTTTCTCATTTCTTTATCTTAAAGGCCATTTATTCAATTCATTATACCAATATTACTGAAAACATGGGCAGAGGTGAAGAACAGGAAATATTCATTGCAGTAACGTCAGATGTTAGGGCAAGAAATAGATGCCAACCCCTTCCAAGTTCTACCCAAGCTTTCTTGAACTCTTGCTGTGACCCTAACATTCAAAGCTCAGTCTCAACAGAACATCTCCTACATTAATTTAGACTTTTACAGTTTTAGGAAATTAAAGATTTTCGGAAACATAAAGAAAAGGTCTGAATTAAACATTTAGGTCATGGTGCTTTGCGTGAAGGCTAGCTTATGGGGAGTCTATTCAATTTTGCAGAAAGCAATAAAAGTAACAGTGATGTTTACGGCAGTGTTTAGAACCAGAGAGGTGTTCTACGCACTTGGCTTTTGGGAAAGGGCTGGCAGCGCATTCCCTTCTGGTGATTGATTTGGTAGGCTGGCTTCTTCACCCTCACATCTGGGCTGGAGGTACTGGCAGCCCAACAAAAGCTACTTGGCCATTTTGATATGTGGTAACTAAAGCTCTAATGTACAAGGACAAAAGGTGCCTTCGGTTCGTGTTTTGGGGTTCAGACCATCAGTCAAATTACAGTGGCTCTAACTGGTGTTGTTACAAACTGTTTGGGGATCATCTACATCAGCGTTCCAGAGGAGGTGGAATGTTTCCCTTCGATAACTCATTAGCACAAGTCCTCCTGGGATGCCTTTTCCAAAATGATGAGGACATGATTATGTGTCGAAACAGCAGCTATGACATAAAATCTTGCTGTAAAAACTAGCAGCGTTCTGCACTCACTGATGAACAAATACTTATTTAATACCTGTTCAGTGCGACACTCTATGGTGGGACCTAGGTGCTATAGTTTATTGTGCCAGCCTGGCCGATAAACACAAGTAGGATTAACTGAAGGGCAGAGGGATAAATGGCTCGGTGAGCCTCGCCTTGCTTGTTCTGTGCCTCAGTTTAAAGGGGTACACTACCTGTGGGATGCCCAGCCTGTGGACTGTGTTGCTGTAAGTTGAGGTCCCTTTAAGCCCACACGATTGGAATGTTCATCTCTGGAGCTGGGGACCGACAGTTGATGTCAGTTGGGGACCTGCCTTGCTGTTTGCTGCCTGGGTATATATAGCCCACCTCTCTCTACAGAAGGGCACTGGCAACTGGTGGCTCTCAAGCCTTAAAGGACTGCTAGTGTCTCACTACTTTATAATTTAACTGTTAATTTCTTATATTATCTATCTGTATATTATTTAACGGTTTATTTCTCGATTTATATGTCTATCTTTATAAATATATTTATATATAATTACTAGCAATCTGGTTTGTCTCTCTAGAGAACCCTGTCCAATACACTAGGCAACGCAAGACTTTCTACTTTTCAGAGACTTAAGACCTCATTGGAAAGAAATACCATGACATGGTAATTAGCAGCACATAGCACCCATGACAGATAAGGTTCTTGCCCTAGGAAGGAGTCAGTAGACTTGCATCCTGGCAGTAACTCAGTCACTGATGGCGCTTCCTCAGCCAGTAGGACCACTGAGATTATTTGCTCAGCACACAGATAGAACAGCTATGAAGAAATGATATCACCCTGACACAAACCTTTCCTGATTTTAAGCTAGTCAACATCCCATTTTTCTGTCTGTTCAACTCTCTCTTGGTCTGTGTTCAAGTTCCGCATGAGCACAATTAAGTAGCCTATAATTCCACCTTCTTCATATTATTATCCGTGATTGTTTTATCATCCACACAGTCAAGTGCCTCTGCATAGCCCACTGAGCACATGTGGCTACGAGTTGGGCTGCAATCCACAAGGCCAACAGTTTGAATCTACCACGCACTCCTCAGGAGAAAGAAAAGCTTTCCACTCCCATTAGCAGTTACATTCTCAGAAACTCACAGGGGCAGTTCGACCCTGTCTATACGGTCACTGTGAATCGGCGTCAACCTGAGGGCAGAAATCCATTTTAGGTTATTCTATGCTTTCATCAATGCTTCTTCTAACACCAGCAAGGATATCAATTTGTCCACATGCTGTTCTGAATCTGGCTTGACTGTCTGGCCGCTCTTTGTCAACTGCTTTTGAATCATTGTCAGCAAAAATGGGCTTGCACATGAGATTAATGATTTTGTTCTGTGGTTTCTACATCGTGCGTCATCACCTTTCTTTGGTATGGGCACGCACGGGTATTTCTGTCAATCCGTTGGACAGGTAGCCCAATTGTCTTACAAATGTCTTGGTATGGGTGAGTGTGCAGCTATTTGTTGAAACTCCTCCGCTGATTCCGTAGTCTCACTTTCTGCCAGTGTCTTCACGGCAGTTTGGACATCTTCCTTCAACACCTTCGGCTCTTGATCATCGGCTCCTCTGCCTGTGGAAATGGTTCAATGTCAACCAGTTATTATTGGGGATCAGTGTTCCACATATTCCTTTCATCTCCTCTTGGTGTTCTCTGGATCATTTGACTTCTGTCGGTAAAGCCAAGACCAAGCTCAATGCCACCGAGTCAATTCAGACCCAGAACAACCCGACAGGACAGGCAAACCACTGCCCCTGTGGGTTTCAGAGACTGCAATGCTTCAGCAGGAGAAAGCCTCATCTTTCTCCTGGGAAATGGCTGGTGGTCTCGAACTGCTGACTTAACAGTTAGCAACCCACTGTGTAACCCATAGAACCCTTCAAAATGGCAGCTCAAGCCTTGCATTCATGTGTGTGCGCCCACACACACAAGGGGGTACCCTAAAATATGGAATTATTTTTTTCGAAGCTGTTGTGGTAGTCCAGGTTGGCTAGAGAAACAAACTCAGAGACTCTCATATGTGTATAAGAGAGAGCTTTATATGCAAGAGCAGTTGAATGTTGAGAAAACATCTCAACCGAGTCCAGATCAAGTCCAAAAGTCTATTTTTAGCCCATATGTCCAATATAAATTCCTCTTCAGACTCACTAAACACATGCAATGATGCCAAATGCAGGAAGATCACAGGCCAGTGATGGGAAATCCTGTGGCTCCAGTGGCAGTAGAGGCATCTCAGCACTGGCAAGGGTCTCCCCGTGGCTCTTTCAGCTCCAGAGCTCTAGCCTAACTCCACGTGTCTTGTCAGTTGCAATGGCACCCAGGGAGTGAGCATGTGTCCCACCTCCAATGAACTATTTATCTCCTTAGCGCCTCCAGATGAGGTCATCAAGCTGTGACCTGATTGGCAGGCTAAATGCCACCCTTTCACTCCTGTAACAGCCACAGCTATATATTTAAAAACATTTTACAAAACAGCCTCATCACCTTCAAAGTATTCTCCATTACACTTAAATAATTTTGTCAAATCTGTGATTCCATTCTTAAAAATATTTTTTTAACTCGTCTGTTTGGCTGGCAGACAGCACCTCCCTCGTTTTTCTTCACCTCTTCTACATTGTCAAATCGCTGTCTTTGCATGCCCCTCTGCATTCATAGAAACAAAAAAAAGTTGCACAGAGTGAGGTAGGATTAGTAAGGTGTGTGGGGCAAGAGAGGCATGCTGTTTGTTGCCTCAAACGGGTGCACTGAGATGGCTGTGTGAGCAGGTACATTGTCCTGCTGGCAAAACCAGCAGGACTTTTTTGTGGCACACTGTTAGGCAATTGTTTGAAGACCTGTAAATCAGCAGTTCTCAATCTGTGGGTCATGACCCTTTCACAGGGGTCACCCGATTCATAACAGTAGTAAAATTACAGTTATGAAGTAGCAATGAAGATAACTTTATAGTTGGGGGGGCGGGTCACCACAACATGAGGAACTGTATTAAAAGGTCAAGGCATTAGGAAGGTTGAGAACCACTGCTCTAAATAGAAAGCTTGATTAACAGTCTGACCTGGTGGGACAAATTCCAAATGCACTACAAGTTGACATTTCCCTCCATTCGGGAAATGGACATTCAGAACGAGGTTTATCATCAATGGACATTGCACCATTTTTTAAATGAGAAAACCACTCATACACTTGGAATTTTTTCCATAGTGCTGTTTTTGTCAGCAGTGTTCAACATCACAACAGTTTTGTGACATTTTTCCTGAGCAGGAAACAACATTTCACAGCATCACCCTGCTCTCTTAAATCAGCCATCACAAAACACAAGGTTTGAATCAAGCTGCTTTTATGAAAAAATTCACTGTGACCAGAGAGAAACTTCCCAAGCAATGGCACTGGGTGCACTAACTCAGAACGAGTTGCTTGATGCTCACCTAGTGGAAAAAAATATGTATTGCAAAAGCTCCACTCCAACCGCAGTTCCAGAGTGCCGTGTGTGTGTGTGTGTGTGTGTGTGTGTGTGTGTGTAAGAGCTTTCAATAATCTTATATCAAAAGAAGACATCCTGCCCAGTTCAACTCAAGTCCACAAGTCTGATGTAAGTAAGCCAGGGCCCTTGTCACACACTCAAGCTGCTGGCTGGCGACTCAGAGAAATGATGCAGAATGCAAGGAGAGCATGGGACGGTGGGTAGGAAGTTGCTTAGATCCAAAGTCAGTGGAGACAAGGCAGGGTACTGACAGTTCTTAGAGACTGGCAGTCCACAAGGGACCAACCCCGGAAACAAGCAGAGTTCCAGCAGTTGGGAAAACAGAGAGGGTGGGGGAAGGTCCTAGTTTCCCCCAAACCCCCAAGGAGACATCACCAAGCTGTGACTTGATTGACAGATTAGACTCCACCCCTCCACTTTCATAAGAATGGAAGATGATAAGCCTCCAATAAAATGATTTAAAAAATTTTTTAATTGAAGATGACATAAAATCTAACTACCACAGTGTTCTTCCCTTGTGGTTCTTTAGCTCCAAGTCTTTTTACATTATCTCCGTAATAATAATACCTCCAATCGTGAGATTTCAGTTTCTGCTCATGACATGTGAGCTAAGTAACTTTTTGTGAATTAACTCCTATTCCTTTCTATCTTAGCGAAGCAGATTCTGTTTCCCCATTTCACTGGGTAGAAAAGTGAGTTTGGGTTAAGAAGCTGACCCCAACATTATGAGCATTGACTACAACCAAGGCCACAATATATTCGCCACACTTTGTTGAAGTCGGGGCCTTTGAGCTTCAAATCTCAGCCTCTCTTAGGCTTACCCAACTGTCATATTTCCTACTTTGAAGGACCATAGATCATCAGAAGATTGCTTGGGGAAGTAAATATGGTCAAGAGTAAACCACCTTGCTGTGAAACACGGACCCGTGATGAGAAATACATCGTTCATTCCCGGGGGCTCAGAGGATTCAGACGCTAACTACCTTCAGTCTCTCTTTCTGAGACGTGCCAGCCAATGACGTGCCAGCCAATGTCATCTCAGTCTGCCTTCACGTCGCACTGGTCATTCAGCAAGGGGACTGTCACACAGCAAATAGCAGCACCAGGAAAGCGACTTCGCCTTTGCTGTGTGACAGTCCTCACCTCATGCTCTACCTGTGTCAGCCACAAGTGGGGGACTTTTGAATTGCCCTTTAGCCCTTATGAGGGCACACAGACACACACACACACACACACTCGCTGGCACCCACAAAGTCAGGGCGGGTTTGGTTTCCTCTGATTACACAACAGCTGCCACCAAGGACATGTTTGTTTAGAGGGCTCACTGGCCACAAACCGTCTCGTTATGCGTTGCCCAGTTACCTTGACTTCCTGCACACTCTCTTGAGCAGATAGTTCATCTCCTTATCTCGGAGGCTTGTTTCCCCAACGGTAGGCCCGGAGTCCAGAGCTGTGATACCATCGAACCAAGGAGGCATTGACCCACCTCGTTTTGTAATGGTTTGAGTCTCGCTTTTCCACGTCTGTTTCATGAACAGATCCTGTGGTGAGATTGGAGCGAGGCCGTGTAAGGGTGTCATCTCTACCTGGGGTTACCCACAGTGTCACGTGGCTTCTTTTGCAGCGTGGTGATCATATCTTCTCTGCCACATCTTGCCATTGAGCCCAGCTCCTTCCAGCGTGTGTGTGTGTGTGTGTGTGTGTGTGTCTGCACACTCCTCACAAGTGCCTGAGGCGTGCATGGAGGTATCCTCATGACAACAGCTTGATAAACACTTTCCGAGTCACTTAGTGTGGAAACAGACAGGGGCCTTAGCCCTTCATTGGACTTTCTGCTTTGGAAGCTGTTAGCAGATGGATTTCTCCGTAGGAGCTGCCCCTTTTGCTTCCTGTGCCAGGAACTGACACAGGAACTGACACAAAGATCAACAGAACGGAGCGGCTATTGTGCCGTTGGTTTGCGCTCGACTGCTAACCTGAGGGTCGGTGGTTTGAATCCACTCAGACTACCGGGGAAGAAAAGGCCTGGTGATCTATTTCTACTAGGATTTCAGCCAGGAAAACCCTTCGGAGTACTTCTCAGAAACATCAGGGCTTGTGGCCAGTCTGAATCCACTCAGTGGCAACTGAGAAGAATGCCGCTGTTCTTGAGAGATTCCAAATATAAACATACATTTAAAAGAATGGGTTCATTAATAGCGGTCATTTGGCTCAGGAAGCGGCAAAGAGATGCGATGAACAGAGTTCTATAGGAAGACGGATTAGGCAGGGAAGGGCCAGGAGAGCAGGCATTTAACTTCTCCATCCTGGTCATGTAAGAGTCTTCCAGTAAGTAAAGAAGGGGCAGTCAGTCATTCCCAGCACGGGTAATAGCCAAACCAGTATAGGGAGATGTGACTGTGTGGGCTGTGTTAGCCCAGGTGAGGTGTTGGATGAGGCTATAAAGTGATAGGCAGATCGGGCCCTGGCAGGCTTTGTGCATCATCTTGAGACGGTTGGTACTGGTTTTAGTTTTTAAGACCTCAATCCCATGAGTACACTAGAGACCCCAGGGACATCAAGAGAAGATCTCATGGGTCTCACTGAAATAAAAAGCTCCCCCACCCCAGCTGTATCTGAGTCTGTCCCCTGTCCCCAGCTCAGCCAATGGCCTTCCTGCCACAAGTCATTAAGTCCTCCTACTCTGTGACTTGCTGTCATCAGAATGAGTCTTGAACGTGCCCTTGACCCTTACTGACAATTGAAAAGACGCATGGGAAGACTCCCTCTTCAGATCCACTTGCCTCTTGGGTAGCTAGAGGACAGTTCACGATGGCGGTCGTCACTGCTGGTTCATGGCTGCACAAGAGGAAGAGCTGTCCTCCTGGGAGACCTGGGCCTTGCGTCTTCCCTGGCTTCTACCACTCTTTTCTTTGTCATCTTAGGAAAGTTATTTCTTCCTAGGCCCGATTTTCCTCTTCTGGTCGAGGAGGCTGGACTGCATGACTTCTAAAAGGCCATTCCAGCCCATCTGATTCTGTCTCATGTCTTTAATTTCTAGGAAGTCAGAATGGCCCTAGATTGAGAAGTCTGACCAGGAAGTGCTTTATCTTAAGGAGAGGGTCCTGGGGCGGGGGTTGGGGGGGTGTGGGTGGGTTGTTTCTTGAGCAAGAGGGAAAAACCCATCAGGCGGATCAATGAGAATGCCCTCCTTCTTCATCTCCCTAAAGCACAACCGTGGGGAGGCAGGAGGGCAGAACCTACATTCCCAAGTGGTCCTGGATTTGGAGCTTTTGAGAACTCACCCTTGGAAGTGAGGCTCACGCGTGTCCAGATTGTGGAGAGAGGAGGGATGGCAGTCGGATGCAGTGAAAGACCTACCACTTAAACAAAGTCAGCCTGCTCCGGCGTCTCCACATCCACCTCCCACCCAAGTAACTGCTCATTCAGCAAGGTGTACATTGCCAATCCACTCAAGGCTCCCAGACGACATCCTTTCTTGATTCACCCTCTATTTTCTTGTGAAGCCAGAAGCATTTTGACTAATTCACAGCGAGGACTCTCTAGAGCTCTCTACCCTGCACCCCAGGTTGGGTTTTGAAAGGGCTGACTCACAGAAGCCCAAGACCTTGGGCAGAGGGCAAGGAGGACAAGCAGTTCGATTCCCGCTCAAGGTTCAGCAAAACAAGTGATGAGGAGATGTGGTCCAGAGCATGGGGTTTCATGTCATAAGCCCTCAGTTGAAATGATGACCTCATTACAGACTAGCAACATGGCCTTCTGCAGTCACTTCACGTCCCCAGGACTTACCTTCGCACCTGTCAAGTGCACAGAGTCAGGCTTCATAGGGCTCTCCTTAGAGCCAACGATGAAGTGTTTAATGCTGGCCACAACAGGTAGGGTAGCCAACAAAAACCATCGCTGCCGTTGAGTTGATGCTGACTCCTCTAAGACAGGGTACAACTGCCCTCGTGGGGTTCCAGGATTGTAACCCTTCGTGGGCCTAGAAGTGGTGCCTCATAAATGGTCCGCCCTTCATCTAAGTTGGAATCTATTATTATTGTCTAGAAAATTAAGTTAGGGCCAACTTTTCTGCGAAGCCAGGGAATCTGAGATTTCCCTTGGGGCCTGTGGGCAGTCAGGGGAGGTGTCGAAGCGGGGAGCAACGTGAAAGGAATTCATGTTTGGGGGAAAGTGTTCACCTGCCATCCATTTAGGGCCTATCAGCAAAAAAAAAAAAAAAAAAGGAATGTTGGCGAGGAAGTTCAGTTCTCTGTACCTCTTCTACTTTCAGAAGAGCCATGGGGCCTTCACTTCTCGGGGCACTTCCCAGTCTTCCTCGTCTGTATAAATGGAAGTGCCAATGGCAGCTGTCTTCTCCCCAATAAATATGAAGGCTCCACCCCCAAGAGAGAAGGGACAAGAGGGAGAGAGCAAGAAAGAGGAAATGAAAGGGGGAGAGACAGAGAGAGAGAGAGAGAGACAGAGAGAGAGAGAGAGAAGAAACCCACAGCTCTTAGGCCCTGCCAGGGGACCAGCCGGTTGCCTGGCATGGCTGTGGCTTGCACGGAGCTTACGGCGTCCCCTCTCCCTCTTTCTGCAGCACAAGATCACTCAGCTCTAGATGCCTCCGTTTCAGAATCCAAGAGGCAAGGCCCGAGGCCTCTGAGAGACTTCACGGCCACCTGAGCGTGTGGGAGTCCCAGGGCCAATGCTCTGCCTCCACGCTGGGTCAGCCAGTGGGTGGCACTGAGCGAGAACAAGAGAAGCTTGTTTCCCTCTGGTCTTGGCTGCAAGATGCTAGTGGAGAGGCACTCAACGTTTGGGAAGCGCACGGAACATTTTTTCCTCTCCATGCCCAAGGTTCTCTGGCTTCTGAGAGATGTGGCCTTGTCCTCCCCCTCCCTCCTCATGGGGTGTGACCGAGCAAAGATAGTTATCTCTACACCAACCTGGCTTTGGTTTCTTTCTTTTTTTTTTTTAGTGGGAGGGTGAGGGGGAAAGGGAGCAGGGAGGGGCAGCAGCTTTCGAGCAACCATTGCTGGGCTTCCTGGGCTTCAGCTGCAGTCACCTCCTCCGTGCCAGGAAGGTTGATTTCTCAGGCAGCTTGCTGGGCTGTGGAGACAAATGAATGCATGCCATCCTTGTCACAAGCCAGAATGCTCACCCACCCATTCTTGGGCTTGAGAGAGAGAAAGCGAGGGAGGGGGAGAGAGAGAGAGGCACCGAGGAAGAAGTTGCACTAGTTAACCCTTGCCTGGTGCTCAGACCCTCCTTTCCCCTCTCAGCGGCCAGGAGTGGAAAGGCAACTTCCCAGGGGTCTGGGTCTCTTGATCCTCTCCCATAGGGGCGCCCTGGAGCACGCAACTAGCTTTCCTGAGGTCAAGCCACAATGGACTTGAGCTGGGAAGGATTTGAGGTCTCAAGTTCCAAGAGCCTGACTGCAGTTACAGAGACCTAGGCCAAATCTTATCTCAGCATCTGGGAGATTTGTCTTCACCCTGGCCCCTGCCGAGCCCTCAGGCCCCACCAAAGACTCTGCAAAGGTGCAGAGGGTGTCTGTGTGTGAGCACACTGCACCAGAGCCACCGGCACGCCCATCCCGAACTTCAAATCCACTTCCCAGAACCAAGATGCCCGAGGAAACCATGGCCACCAAGTTCAGACAGCCATTGCAGTCCGCCCTCTGTGAGTTGAGTTGACTCCGGAAGCACTTCTAAAGGCTGTCTCAGACCCAAGCCTTTTGGTACCCTCTGTGAGAATCTTAGGACTGACTCTGGATTCACATTTGGGCACCATTATATGACTTTGGGCCAATTTTTTAATCTCTCTGAGTTTCAGAAGAGATGATGATTCTACGTATTTGTTAGTTTATCTGCTAGTTTTGTTTTGTTTTATTTTTAGGATGGGTAGATAAATGCACAATCCAAATCAAGAGATTATTCAATGGGACATAAGAAGCCAATAAGTACTGGCAATTATCGCTATCATCATTAATATAATTATTGTTGAGTCTTATTGTCATTATGTTAATTAAAGGTAGGATATCCTGTCTCCTTAATGCCTGACCCACTCCATGTAGCAAATGTGTGTTGAGCGCGTGTTTTCAAGGAGAGGCGGATGGGAAACCCAGTGCTTTCTTGCAATACAAAGATGAGGCGTGTCCATAGACATAGAGCCAGAAGACACTGAACGTTTGCATGTATTTTGGTGAAATCCTGTTTCCCGGGCTTTGAAAGATTGAAATCAGAGACATATCTGCTGTGGGCAGGACTCGTTCCCTTTTTTCCTGAATAATCCTCCAAGAAAGAGAGGCTGTTAAGACTGTAGGCTCCATGTATGCCCGTTTGAACCCTCTATGGAGACAAGGTGACAGGCCTGGTCTACTGAGGGCTGGTTCTCCACTGGGTACCAGTCAGCTGGAGAGTGTGACCACTACCTCTCTGCTTGGGCACCATGCCCTGGTAGATGGGGCCAAGGCCAGGATGTTCCTCTTTCCCAGTGTCAGACATCTGTTTAGAAACAGCTGGACAACGTTCCTCCCCCCAGCCCACCCCCGCATGTTGTTCTGGATGCCTGGTGTTATGCAGTCACAACTGTGGCAAAAAACCAAGCCCAGGCCATGTCTCAGTCAACCCATGTCAGTGGTAAAAGCAGAATGAGGCTAGACTTCATTCACCAGATGGAGACAGGGCCTGGACTGGTCTAGGGTTGGTGGTAGATGAAGCTGACTGTAGAGTCTGGGGCAGAGGAACAGTGTGACTGTGAGCGGGGACAGGATCAGCAGAGACCATGGCAAAAGGAGCCCGGATCCCCCAGAAGTCTCTTGAGGCTCAAGTGGATCTTAAAAATCAACAGCATCTTTAAGCACAAAATCTCTGCTCAGAGAAGAGTGTAGGAAGCAAACTTTGTAGGGTCCTTCATGGCCACGTCACAGCGCACGGCCCAGGTTGCTTGCTCGAAGAGCCCCTTCTGGAATATTCACTGCCGTTTACTCTGCTAACCTCGGTGCTAGGCAATGCAGGTGCAAAGGTAAAGAAGCAGCGGGTCCCGCAGCCTTCACCAGGCTGGCATACAAACAAACAGAACCGCTCAATGGCTTCCCAAGGTTGGCAAACGGGCTGACTATCTTGTTGGGACCATTTGTGATGCTAAAGGGAAGGCAGGCAAAGGAAGACTTCCCCTTTCACTCAGTTATTGCTTTAAGGGGCTCAGTGGTGCGGCTCACCTTGCCCTCGATGCTGGATCCACGGGCAAGACCTCAGGGCAACACAAGAGCAGTTCTGAGTGGTAGCCCCCTGCAAGCCCGCCCATCTGCACGCCCAGCATGCTCTCGGGCGAAGGCAGGAGGCGGCGGCTGTTTTGCTCCTCCTTGTGTTCTCCTGGTAAACACGTCGTACCTGCTACCAAGCCTGTGCTGACGTGTGCAAGGAGGGGCGAGGCTGGCATGTGCGGTGCACACTGATTGATATATGTGCCTCCTCATGGCACCATCATTGTTGGAGCCGCACCTGTGAACGAGCTCGGGTGAGCCAAGCTGCATCCCGCCTCTGGTATCACCTCAATCAGCTCACCTCCACACCACATACCACAGAGCTTGACATGTCTGAAGACAGAAACGGATCAGCGCCAACAAGACTATTTGCTTGTAAGCGGTGGTACGTTTCCAGCCCCGTGCCAATCTGGGGCGGATTGATCGTTCTCCCTGCCTCCGGAGGGGAAGGCGGGGGACGGTGCTGATCTGCAGGCTGGGAACAAAAGCAGAAAGTCCTATTGACTAAGTCGACAGTAAGAAGTCAAAAGGCCTAAAGAAGGGACTGAGGGATTATGGGAGGAGATAGAGGCTAGCAGACGTAAGATGTAGTTCTTCCTCTGTCTGTCTGGCCCTCGGGCTTTGCCCCCGTAAAGCGGGCACAGTCCCAAAGCTGACCTTGCAGGTTGTCATGGCAAACAAAAGGACGTGGCAACTGCTTGGTTCCCGGAAGCATTTCTTGTAACTGGGACCTGATTTGGGTGCGGAGGCTTGTACCCCTGTCCGGTACATGATTCAAAACTTTTTCTTTTTCAAGCCCACGGAGGTTTCGCTTACTGTCTCCATTTCGCTTACGTCAGAAAGATTGTATGATTGACTGATAGCGCACCAGCCACGCGGAGAGATATTGTACTATGGCCCAAGGCGATACTTTCCATTTTTATTAAAATTCTTATTAACTCATAGCCCAAGAGCTTTTAAGCCAAGGCCGAGCTCCTTCAGGGCCCCTTGATTTGATCAGAGTAATTTGTATGCAGCGTCCTGGCCCCACTTTGTGGCGACGAACTCAAGACAGTGGCCGGGCGATGTGATTCAGGAGATACCTGGGTCCTGGCCTCCCTCCAGACCACTTCCCCATGCCGTGCCACCCCCACACCGACGGGCTGGTACTTGAGGTCCGCAAGGCCAAGTGTACTCCTCGGCTCTCGGGCCTTTGAGTACCTGCCCAAGAACTTTTAGGCAAAGTAACTCTCAGTCACATTAGCTCAGTGACACTGGGCTTGTCGGGCCCGACTCAAGTAGCACTTTGGGAGGGAGCCTTTTACAAGGTTGAAGCCCCCGCCGTCCCCCCGGGCGGTGGTGGGGAGGGGAATTTGCAGCCTGGGCTTAGCTTCGTGGTAGGGTCTCAGCCTTGTGTCTGTGAAGCTGAACAAACTGGCTTCTCCTCAGTAGATAAGCAGGGCCCTTTCCTCTGTGGGTGGGAGCCGCTGCATTATCACGGCTGATGGGTGAAGCTGCATCTCTATCCTTCCTGCCCCCCCTCCCCCCGGGCTTCAGGATGATTTTTATCCTTCAATTGGTGTTTGCTTAAGTGGCCTCGCGGAATTACTCACGTTTATCTTTCCATTAATAGGCAGTCTTAAGCTTAAACTCATCACCTCGGTAATCTTGTTCAGCTACAGAACACCTGAAAATAGCAACTCGCTGTGCAGAAGCCATTTCTCTCCTGACACAAGCGATACCCAGAGGCCTTCTGATTGCTGCTGGTGCTCGGTGCACAGTGTCCAGAGAATGGTGCGAAGGGCCCTGCCGTTGCTTCTGGAAGCCAGCCGTGGCTCACACACACTATTGGCTGGTGCTTTGTTGCTGTGACTCAGTAGGTAAGGTAGCTCTAAAGGCCAGTGCAAAATGAAGAGCTAGGTCTGAGTTCTCAGGTCAACGCCTGCCTTCTTTTGTCCCCCTATTTTTGTGTTTGAAGGGTGGATGTCAGGCAGGACTTATACCTCCATTTTCCCAAGATCGGAGGCTCTGCGATCTCTTGGACCGTTTTTCACATTTACGCATTGTGCTAGTCCAGGTGGACTAGAGAAACAAATCCAGAGACACACATATGTGTGAGTAAGAGAGAGGTTAATATCAATGAGTAATTGTATATTAAGTAAACATCCCAGTCAGTCCAGAGGAAGTCCGTAAGTCTGATATTAACCCCTATGTCGGATACCAGTCTATAAATTCCTCTTCAGACTCATGCAGTACATGCAATGATGCCAAATGCAGGAAGATCATAGGCCAGTGGGTGGACAGTCTTGTGGTTTAAGTGGCAGTGGAAACATCTCCTCTCAGTGTTGATGTGGGTCTCCATGTGGCTTCTCCAGCTCCAGGGCTCTGGTTCCATCAGCATAGCTCCATGTGGCTTGTCAACAGGAATGTCTCTCAGGGAGAGTGTTTGTCCCACCTCTGGCGAGGAGGACTGGAGTTCCCAGAATCGCCAGGAGAAGGCCATGCCCACATAGAGGCATGATTGGCTATGACTTGATTGACAGGCTGGAGTCCACCCCTTCGCTCAAGTTGACAGGAGAAGATGTAACTGCCACACTGATTCAACACATACGCAGGGAGCTGTCGTTCACGATGTGCCTGGCGCCATGCTTAGGATGCTGGGGATCCATGGAAGTACAAATTAGAGAAAGAAATGACTCTCCGAAACGAATGAGGTGGCATGTTGGCGCTTGGCACATGGTGAAGTGCAGCCATATCATCTCCCCTCGTGCTCACGACAGCACGGTGCAACACACAGAGTAGGTGTTCCCATCATTGCCCCTTTACCAGTGAGAACATTGAGGTGCAAGGTCATGAAAACCCTGCCTTGGAACCCAGACGGACCCTCATGTTGTCTAGCTGCTAAGCCAGGTCCTCTCAACACGCTGGCTCCCTGCATCCTAGACTCTCCTCCAGGGAGGCAAGACTGCGACACACGAAGAGAGAAATAGCAGAACAATGGAGTCTAGGATTCAATGTCAACTGCATGGTGAAGATAGCTGTTGCTAAATCCTAGAAAAGGCTAAGTCATGGTGACATAAGAAGATGAATGGTCAAAGCAATGGGGTTGGATAGGTTTGGTTGCCTGGAGAGGAAGCAGAAGAGAGCAAGAGCCGAAGAGCACTGGATGGGCAAAGGGGCAAAGAAAGGGAGGAGCCCTCGGAATCTTCAGAGCAAACAAGACCAGGTAGTGATAGAATAGGAGGCCCCGTGGCAGGAGATCCAGTGGAAGCCAAATAAGGAAGAAAGGATATACAATGTGATACTCAAATTTCGATGCGATGCCCCACTTCCCCAATCCCAGTTTCCCCCCTTTCCAACAGGTAATTCAATTCAATTAGGTCTATTACTTAAGTCCCATGTTTGTCAGAATGTGCTGAAGGTGCAAGTGCCTAGTAGCTTAAAGAAGAAGGACAGACAGACATTTATTTTGTTTCCACATAACAGGCTCTACTAGAGTGGTATCCATGCTATACACCATCAGCCTAGCACAGGCTCCTCCCACCAGTCCTGGGAGTCACCCACATCTGCCCATGCAAGATGGCTCACTGCTCCGCCTAGACCCCAGAAAACAGGCTGAAAAAGAGGGGAATGGGGAAGACATGGCCTTTTCTTTCAAGTAGGTGGCAAACTGTCTCATTTTTTGCCTGATACAGATGGGTTTTTCAGGACACAAGACTTAAGGGCCCAAAGCAAAGACATTCCCTGATGTGGAGCATGCCATCCTAAACCAAGTGTCCCCTGAAAGCCTAGTGGCTCCCTCATGCTTGTGCTCTGTCTGCCGGACCACAGCTGCAAGGGAGGAAGGCAACTATCATATTGATTCTCATTGAGCAGAGGCCCAGCTGAAACGTATATCCCTATGAAAGAGGGATAATAGACCCCGAGTGATAACTAGTTATGGCGGCTGTAAACATGGCACTATTTTTGTAGACAGATGAAAATCGTGTTCACAAAAGTTGATCAGCATTTGTGGAGCCCTCGTGGTGTAGTGGTGATGCATTGGGCTGCGATTCACATGGTCAGCAGTTCAAAACCACCAGCAGCTCCGTGGGAGAAAGTCTGAGCTTTCTGTTTCCATAAACAGTTCTTGTGAACCCACACGGGGTCACTATGAGTCAGCATTGGCTCCATGGCAGTGATTGAGTGAGCCCCGTACATTTAGACCATAGGGTTTTTGTACCTTCTAGCATATTAGCTGCACATCCATCCTGTTGCCAACCCAAGAAGGAGCTTAGAGAGTGATGTGTTGCAAGGATCACCTTGAACTCCTCCTGGCCTATTAAAACAATCATTATTGTTGTTAGCTGGCATCAGTTCATCTCCTGGCTCACTCCACCCAGGACCCAACCACAGACTCCATGCTGAATGGAATGGGACGGAACTGCAAACAACTCCCTGGTCCTGCTCTATCCCCCATGACAGGTTTTGGGTCGGATCACTGTGGGCCATAGGCTTTCCACAGCTGGTTTTTAACAGTCAATTGCCAGGCATTTCTTCTAAACTATAACGTTGATTAATCAGTCACAAACTTTTCCTGTGGCACCCTCACAATAGACCGCCACACAGCATTGGGGCCAAGCATTAACAGCGAGATGCCTGTTAGTAGGTCCTCACGGTAGTTTTGAGTTCAGGAGGATTGACATGGCCGGAAGAAAAAGTATTGGAGAGCGACTCATCTGGAGGGATGAGTGCCTCTCCACTTCCTCCGAAATTATCCAATGGCAGTGGGGACACAGGATCGGCTCTAGAATGTGGTATGTAAGTATTAGAGAGTTGGATTTGCAGCCTTCTAGAAGGCTGGGCCTGTCGGCCTATAGAGAATCTGTTCCATCCATGCTCTCTGTGGGGGATTTCCCACTAAACTAGCTCATTTACACCCCAAAGATAGCCATGGGACAATGGTCTACTGGGGGTGTGGCTGACACGTAGGAAGCCTGCGGCCTGTGTCTGTGGAAGTGGCTGGGGCTTACAAAGAGTAGCCAGCCTGCCCCACCAGGCACATCCTCCTAGTTTCCCAGCTGAACTCAAGTGAGATTTTTATTAACCTCCTTGTTCTTAAGTTTCAAATCCCCCTTGTCAAGAGTGCCAGGTTCCAGGCAAGGACGATGGCTTGCCGTCAGGTGGGATCCAGGAAGTGAAAGAGTACTGTAACGATTGGAAACAGGTTGTTCATTAGAAGAGAGGAGTCCAAGACTCGGCTTTGTGCACATTTCTCGTTCTGGCAAAGGCACTCGATCGTCTCCTCTTTCATCAAAGCCCCATGGGATGTTCCGCTTTATCCTCACTGATTAGACAAGTGCGCAGCCTAATTTCAAATGTGAAATGGCGTTTGTCTTCTGGAGGGTTTGATGACGTGGGGATGGTGGGGGGTGTTTTGTTTTAAGGAAAATCGCTTTGCTGTAAAAAAAATAAAATAAAAGCTAAAGTATTTTTTTTCCTAAATTGAGGTGTGGTCCCTCATGCCCAAGTACATCTTGAGTTTTACACGAATCCACTAGACACTTAGCATATGTTTCTCATCACACGCGGTGCCTGTTTGCTCGTGTACCCTGGAGCTTCCAAGTCTCAGAGAATCACATTCCAGAGGCATTGGTATGCTTGTATGAATTAGGGACTTGGAGGAGAGGAAGCTGAAGACAAAAATCCAGCCATACTTCCAACAGCTTCACTTGCCTGGAACTATCTGTCCTTTCGTAAAGGTTTGCAGTCTGCAGCTGACACGAAGAAGGTTCCGGAAGCCTGGGAACAATTTTGACTGTGTCGTGATTCAGGGAGTTATTAAGGACAATAAATCTGTATTAGTTAAGAACTGAAGAGCTATAATGTAATATTATGCAGCCATTAAGTGGAACATTTTCAAGGAATATTTCATGATGTGGTAAAAGGCCCATCTTACGAGATTAGGAGGGAAAACAAGGTACGTGGTTATGTAAACAGCCTGGGTCTAATTTTGTCAGCGCCTATGTGCCGTGAAAAGACGGGAAGGGAAAGCTTCAAAATGTTAGCAGTGTGGGAGCCCTGTGGAGCATGTGTAAAATTTTATTCTTAGACTGGCCTGTGTTTTCCATATTTTTCTAAATAAATATTTATTGCTTCTATTTTAATACAAATATATAATTAGGTCTATAATTATAGAAAGATGCTTATGTTTAAAAAAATAAACACCAAAAAGATCCCATTTTATGAATATGTGAACGTCCTGACAGAGACAGGTAGTTTTCTGTAAGACTCTTAGCCAGTGGTGCGTTGACTCACCTTTTCATGAGTCTTACCACACCCAGAGGGAGCCCTGGTGGCTTAGTGAGTTAAACTTTGGGCCGCTCACCACAAGGCTGTCAGTTCAAACTTACCAGCCACTCCTCAAGAGAAAGTTGGAGTTATTTGTTCCCGTAAAAAGGGTACACTTTTGTTGGACAGTGTAAGACATGACAAAATAATAATAATTTATAAATTGTAAAGGGTTCATGAGGGAGTGGGGGTGGAACGGGAGGGGAAATGAGGAGCTAGTGTCAGGGGCTCAAGTAGAAAACAAATGTTTTGAGAAGGATGAGGGCAACAAATATACAAATGTGCTTGACACGGATGGATGGATGGATGGATGGATGGATGGATGGATGGATGGATGGATGATGGATGGATGGATGGATGATGGATGGTGACAAGAGTTGTATGAGCCCCCAATAAAATGATTTTTTTTAATTACCGTCTTGGAAACCCTGTGGACCAGATCCACTCGGTGCTAGGAGAGCGAGCTCTGATGGAATTGCCGCCATGCCAGGCAGTAGCGCAGTCATGTGCGCAGCAGGCTATCCCTGCATGGGTTTGTTTATCCATTTATTTATGTAACAACTATATGTTATGTTCCCATTATTGGCTAGGCACAGTGCTAAACTGAAGGGAAAAAAAAATTCTAGGCCGCGACCTTGAAAAGTCTGCAGTAAGCCGTGGAGAAACAATATACAAAACATCAGGCAGCATGTCCATTGCCTTACAGTGTTATGAATGAAGTGTTGAACGAATGGATTAATAGATGGTTGAATTAAAGGATTAACAACAGCAAGAAGTTGCCACAAGTACTGACCTTTCCCGTACCATTGCTCTAGTGTTCTGTGAGATTTCTAGCAGCTTCTTGGAGCACCTGCAAAGACCTGGACCCTCACCTCTTAGATGATTGCTGCTTTCACTAAGTGCCAGTGGGTCGTGGAAGAACCGACCAGCTCTTTCCATGTGCTGCCCTGCAAGCTCTTGGCACTCGAGAGATAGAAGACTCTGGAAGGAGTCAGAGCTGGAGGCCTCTAGACGCAAGTTTCTCTCTCATGCTACAGAGTGTCCAGGGCACTGGAACCAAGGTTAGAGATATGGTCAGGCCGCTGTGTTCTCAGCAGAACCGGACCTCTGTGGAGGCAGAAGTTAGCATCTCCAGGGTGTCCCTGTCACCCCCACTCCCGCTGGCTTACTGATGTAGCAATGGAGGACGGCTCTTCCACTGCAGTGAGCAAGAGTTTCACAGATCAGTACCCCAGGGAGCAGCCGCCCCTGAACCCCATTAGCCTTAAGGCATAAATAAATGCCTGTGGAGACCAGGGCTTCCTGCAATGCAACTCCCTGGGACACCTCCTGTCTCCTGACTGGCAACAATGCAGGTGAATGGTGCTGAACCCCCCCACCCCCAAGGTTGGAGCCAAAGAAAGATGTCCCTGATGGGGTCTCACTTAATCCTCCGCAGCTGTCTCACTCCCTCCAGAGACGCTCCGTCCTCTGACTCTAGCTTGCAATTCTCTTGGGGGTCTTGTGGCGAGGGGGTCGCTTCCTGTCTTCTTTGCGGGGCTCCTGAACCCATCTCAGTAAATGAGGACCACTGTGGCTATGGAAAGAGGGAAGTAAAGTTGTTGCCCGAGACCATAAGGAATGCAAATGAATCCTGCACCCTTACCGGGGTTGAGAGAGGCCAGAAGCTGTGCGTGGCGCGTCCCGTGTGGACAGGAGAGGGAAGCGGGAAGAAGAGAGTGACTACAAATGCAACGTGGTGGTCCTGGGAGACGCTATTAACCGCGACATGGCTTTTATGCTTTCTTCCGAAGGTTATTGACAATACCCTGGATGGTTTAGGGACCCACATTTCCCGAGGGAAGGGTCTGGCCCTGGCATGGAGCGTCCCCGCAGCGCTTGCAGAGGGTGAGGCCAGCCCCCTCCCCTTCGGCACGCTTCTTCCACTGGGTAGCCACCCTTAAAGTCTCTTTCCGGTTGTGCAGTGGTGTTGCACGATGACCTCTGGGCCCCACCCCAAGCCTTCCTGAACCTGAGGGGGAGCACCCAGGCCCTCCAATTAACTTCCTCAGCATGGAGCCCGGCAGACAGGGTAGCAGGCGGGCACTGCGGCACATCACCGGACTCTCTCCTCCAACTGTGCTCTCTGCTCTCCACAGACACCACACACTCACTTAGCCACTGAATGAGTTAGAAACACAAACTAAAGGCTGTGCCTGGCTATCCATAAACAGTAGCTATAATGCTCTCCGCAACTGTTATAAAGGCACTGGCTGCTGTAACCTCAAAATCATGCCAAACGCACGCGGGTTGTCAATTATTACAGGAGCGGGTAGCCTCTACTTTTTCCTTTGTGGTGGCTGATGGATTTGAACTACTGACCTGTGGTTAGCAGACCAGTTCTTATCGGACAATGCCATCAGGGCTCCTTGGCTGTCCTAAAGGGTCTCAAAGAAGCTCACTAGAGACAGCAGTTCTGGAGTTGCCAGTGATTGCTGGGCTCCTAGAGCACAAAGCTTTGGGCAAAGCCAACCTGCTCCCAGGGCTGGACCCAGCAGACCAGACCTTCTAGATGTCTTAGGAGACACCCCTTTCCTTGGTGGGGTGGGGGTGGTGCCTGAGCCCCATCCGTGCAGCAGGAAGATGCCGGGCTGGCCTCTCCAGCTGGTAGCCCAAGTGCAACTTCCCTCGGGAGTCTGGTCACGCGGGGTGGTTCGGGGACACCCTGTGGGATTACACGTCAAGTCATTATGCTTCAAGCACACGCCAGCAGACTGTGTCCCAGGACTGCAGCCCCCCCCCCCCGCCACCCCATCCATGACTTTGCATGGTGTGGAAAAATCCCCTGAACAATCAGTGAATTCGGTGTGGATTTTACATGAACTGGTTTTATCGTAGTTTTGCCCACCAGCTCTAAATCCTTCAAAACTCCCATCCCAACCTCCTTTCAAGGCTTAGCTCATGTTGAGCTCATCTGTGCCAAGATGCTATGGAGTTAATACGTCCCATCATAAGAGATGTATAAATGCCTCTTGCAGTCGCGTCTAGTCCCCCTGGCTTGGAACAGATGAGCGGGCTGTGCTACAGAGCGGAACTGCCCCATGGGGCTTTCTGGGCCGGGGTTGTTGTGGAATCACTTTGCCAGGCCTTTCTTCTGTGGAGCCTCTCGTGGGGTTCCAAGCACCCACCTTGAAGCCAGTAAAACGCTTACTGCCATTGAGTCAGGCAGGCTGCCTCTTGGTGACCCTTTAAGCCAGGCTAGAACTGCACACTGTGGATTTCTGAGCCGTTAGCTCTTGACAGGAGTAGAAAGCCTGTCTTTCACCCGCCCAGAGGCTGGGGGTACAGTTAGCAGGCCAGTGAGTAACCACGAGACCACCAGGGCTCCTGGACCAGCCAGGGGCCTCATGAGACACAGACACACATGCAGGGGTGGTCAAAAGGTGGGGAAAATCCATCAGTCTTTAGTTCCATTTTCCATGAACCTTTTGAAGATATATATATACATATACATACACACACATGCATGCACACATATATATACATATAGAGAGATGCACACACATATATATTTATAAATATATGTGGTAAAAACTTGGGAAAAGCCCCACATAAGGTAGAAATCTGTCACAGAATGAAAACTCGAACAGTTTCCACTCCCTGGGATATAAACATGCACCCATCAAAGGCGGATAACCAGCGAGGCCCAGCAACCCAAGGCCGCCTTGCCCCTCTCTGGCACTCACAGATTTCACTGAATATGCCTGTTAGAGACACTCTCGCCACACGAAGGCCTTAACCCTAAAAATAAGGAGCTACATAGAGCAGTTCCTGGGTGCCAGTCCTCTCCACAGTTAGAATGACAGGGACCTCAGCGACGGATGGAACGCATCAAAGTATAATTTGGAGAGAAGAGAGGTGGGTGTGTGACATCACACACCCTGGGCAGCACACAGAGGCACAGCAATACCACTATTTTCCATCGGGCTCAGCCAGGCACTTGTCATGATCTCCGTGTCACCGGGGGCTTCAGGCTACCCAATGAGATGCCTACAATTACGAGATGCAGTGAAGCAAGTGTGTGGGGTTCCGGAACTCGGACTGCATACGGTTCCCTCTCTGTGCTTGGGAACTACGGCTGAAGATAACAAATACCTTTCAGTTGGAAATTTGATGGGAAGAAGGGGCAACCAAAAAAGAGTATGTCTTTCAGAAAAAAGAAGAGGTAGAATATGTCCCCAGGCCAGGAAAGTACCAGTCATTTCAGATAAATTATACCCTCCTCCTCCTCCTCCTCCTCCCCCTCCATGGGGGGAAAAAAATCATACTCAGACTTAACTGTCCCTTTGGCACTTTTGTCAAATGAGTTTTAGTAGCAGGAGCTGCTAAAAATATAAGCCAATTTCTTTCTTCATTTAAATCAAGTGCTTAAAAAAAGTGTAGCGTCTAGAACTGGTGCAGGGCTCAGCATAGCAGAGGCCGGTCTGCCGTGGTCCCTGAATAGTCCTCTGTGACAGCCTGGCGCCCTCTGGAAGTGAGAGGAGTCGGCAGAAGGCTGGCATTTGCCCCTCCACAGCAAGGGTTGGTTGTTTTTAGCAACCAGGTTGGAAAGGTGCCCTTGGGTCCAAACTGCCCAGGTCAGGTGTGGGGGGTACTCGCAAGAGTATGTGCTCACTTGTTCCTTCATTAATCCTATTCTCCTTGCCCTTCCTTGATTCTGAAATAATTAATAATAATAATAAAGTACTAAGCATGTGTCGCTACCAGACCTAGAATCTAGAATCAAGACTTCAGATGATAAGCGGGACACAGATTCTCTTGTCAAGTAGAGTGGGGTCCCCCCCACCAGTCCCATCCAATGTTCCACTCCCACGGGGCT
The DNA here is from genome assembly GCF_050624435.1 of Tenrec ecaudatus. Classification (NCBI taxonomy): domain Eukaryota; kingdom Metazoa; phylum Chordata; class Mammalia; order Afrosoricida; family Tenrecidae; genus Tenrec; species Tenrec ecaudatus. The sequence goes on along the minus strand of NC_134543.1, from coordinate 122,243,545 downwards.
TTCTAAGCTGCCTTGTTTGGAAAGCAATTTGATCAATTTGCTTCACCTATAAAGGGAGATGGAAGAGCTGTGGAAAGTGAATGTGCTCAGCAGCCTACTGAAGGTTGGAGGTTCAAGTTCATCCAGAGGCATCTTGGAGGAAAGGCTTGGGGATTTACTGCCCCCACCTCTACCTTACCCCCCCCCAAAAAAAACCCAGCCATGAAAGCCTCTACAGTGCACAGTTTTACTCTGACACACATGGGCTTGCTGTGAGTCCATAAGAAGAGAACCAGCAAGGTGTCCATTGTTCTCCAAGGTCTCTCTGAGAAGAGTCTTACAAATATTGTTAATGGTAAAATAAAGCAACTGTGGTAGGAAGGAGAGAGGTGTTTTGCTTTGTTTTTCTTAAATAAGGAAACACACGCGCTTGAGTTCTCTTGGATGGCAGCTGTTTGTGCTGCCTGAGCGTCACACAAACTACACATATCAAAGAGAACCCCTTGTGGATTCAAATCTTAGAAGCAGAAACGACCTTAGAAATTAGCGAGTCCACCTCCCCTGTCTGTAGAGATGAGGAAACTCTGGGAGAATCAGGGTCTTTAGGTGCCGCCTGTCCATCCTCCCCTCACCTGTCCATCCTCCCTTCACCTGTCCAACCTCCCCTCACCTGTCCATCCTTCCCTCCCCTGTCCATCCTCCCCCTCCTCTCCATCCTCCCCTCCCCCCTGTCCATCCTCCCCTCCCCCCTGTCCATCCTCCCCTCCCCTGTCCACCCTCCCCTCCCCTGTCCATCCTCCCCTCCCCTGTCCATCCTCCCCTCCCCTGTCCATCCGCCCTTCCCCATGTTCTGAGCTGGGGAAAGTGGCAGCACATCACTTCCAGGAAGGACACTGAGGCTAGTGGAGCAGGTGTTATTGGAGCCAGTGTCTGGCTTATTCTAGGGTTTCACCGCAATGGCGCCGTTCCCTGGCCTTGGAGCTTACAAAGGAGGCCACCTTGAACCAAGTCCCCGGTGGAACTGCACTGATTCAAGCCACCTTCTTGAATGAGCTAGCATTGCCTTCGTTCCGTTGCTGGTCTCTCCTGAAGAGTGAACATCGCTTTTTGTGTCACGGTGACTTGCGCAGAAGAACTACATCACTTTTATGACCCCCTCATCTCAACTTGAGTTTTCTATTTAATGACAACCTTCTTGCCTTCTATGTGTGCGCTGTGTGTCTGGAAGTGTGTGGTTCAAGGGGTGCATATCGGGAGATCACGACAGACCACCCACCCCATGCTTTCCTCCAGTTCCACTCCATAATAATGAATGCATTAAAACACACACACACACACACAAGTCATAGCGATCACAGGTCATAGCCATTTCACATAGGGATTCTGAGGCTGTGGATTTTTACAGGAGCCGACACACAGTCTCATCTTTAACCCGCAGAGAAGCTGGTGGGTTTGAACCATTGACCTTGTAGTTAGCAGCCTAATGCTTATCGGACAGCACCATCAGAGCTGAGGAACAGTAGCACAGAAATTTAAAAAGCTTCCTAGGTATCTCCTTCATGGTTACTTGTTGAGCTGTGAAACACAAGGTTGGCAGTTCAAAGTCACCAACAGCTCTGAGGGAGAAAGAGGAGACTTTCTAGTTACAGGCTCAGAAACCCACGGGGACAGTTCTACCTAGCCCTATAGGGTCTCCAAGAGTCAGAATTGACTCGATGGTGGGGGTTGGGGGGGTTGGTTCTATCATCACGAGGCAAATCTAGATGTTCTTTTATTTTGGATGTTTTACATTCTGCCACTGAAGTCGCCATGGTGACAATTTCCATAGGTGGCAGCTGAATTGGTCCCTGGCCTCCTGGACAGCTGCTGCCCTGTCCCTTAGACCAGGGGTCGGCACACTTTTGAGAGAGAAGAGCCAATCCTGTCATTCACAACTACTTAAAAATTGTCAGAGAGCCACAAATACATTGTTACGAACAAATGAAATCGCCGTTCTCTGAATAACATCCTTCCCTCCACCCGATTTTACTTCAGAACCACATGTGCGTAGCAAGAGAACCGCATACGGCTCAAAACAGAGGTTGGAGGCTTCGAAGAAGTGCAGTTCCTTGTAGAGGGTCTTTGGGATAAGCAAAGAGATAGTCACAAAAGTTGCATGGGTTGTGATTGGGTTTAATTTTGAAAATAGTGTTCGTTAGCACTATTGTAGCATCAGCCTTCAAGCACTGTTGGAAAACTTTGCATATATTAACTCAATCTCCACAGCAACAATTCTATGAGCCAAGTATTATTATGATTGCCCTTCTAGAAGTGGCAACACCGGGGCACAGGGAGGGTATGTAATTTGTGCACAGTCACCCCTTCTGAAACGGATTTCAATCCTGCTCCTCGGGCTTCATCGCTCTAGCATCCAGCCACTGGCACACCAGGTTCTGAAACATGGATTTTATTATTGACTGTAACACCCCCGTTTCTGGCACCGTAGGGTTCCTTTTACAAGGGGAAGATGTCTGCGAAGAGAGCCAGTTGGCCTCCGTCGGCAAAGCTCAACTTCAAACCCAGAGACAATTGTTTCTCCTCATTTGAACCCCCAAATCCCATCCAAGAGCAGAGCTGGTCTTGACATCATCGATAGGGCCTGCCCTTCCCCAGGCCAGGGCCAGTGAGAAATGTTGACTACATTCACTCCCCAATGCCTAGTCGATCCAAGAATATTCCCAAGTCCCTGACCCCTTCTTCCACTAAGGCCCCCTGTTTATCCCAACCCCTAATGAGCTCTCCCTCCAGGGACCTCTTCCTTAGCTCTGAACCAGAATTAGGACAGCTGACCGGACAAGCATCGTGGATAGGTCCGCACTTACAGATGGAGCTATTGAAATGCGCACTTCCCTAATTATTGACGTCTGCTCTCCTTCGCGTTGTGGCTCATCCATAAGTTCCATCCAAGAACTCAGAGGCCAAGCGAGGCCCAGGTCTTACCCAGGTCTTATCAATATGCTGGCCCACATGAAGCTACGTTTAATAAATATTGAAGGATCTGTCCTACGATGTGTGTTAGGCCAAGCTACTCTCTTGGCACAGCTTCTGAAGTTGATTTTTTGGGGGGTTTCCTGGCAGCCTCTCTCTCTGTTGTTTACACGTTTCTTTATCTTTTCCATTTCTAGTCGTTCCAACAACAATAAAAAAAAGCAAACGCATCGCCACAGTCAATTCTGATCTTACAGGACAGGGTCGAACCGCCCCTGTGGCTTTCTGAAGCTAAGATCTTTCTCCCATCGAGCAGCTGGCCAGTTTGAATTGCTGACCTTGTGGTCAGCAACCCACCAGGCACCCCGCCTGCCTGAAACACTTCCTCGTCACTCACCACGTACAGTCAAACGTGCTTTCATCTTGCTGGATGAGCTGATGTGTTCCTTTCATAGGTGTGGGCTCTCTCTCATGTGGACAGGAACATATTTTGAAACATGAAAAATTAAGTAATATCTGTGAATTGTCTATTCATAGCAACCATTCCTTTATACGTTCACTGAATCTCTGCTCAGTGACTCCCCGTAGCGTGCCAGTCAGCAGGCGCAACTAAGGTAAACATGACTGGAATCTCCACTCGTGAAGTTAACCCTCTGTGGCATAGTGGACTGGACAAAGGTCATTAAATTATTAAATGTGTCATTGCACGTTGTGCTGTGTGTTTAGACTAACAGAGTAGAAGGTGCCAGATGTAGACTATTCTAGTTTGTTCCAAAGTGATGCTACTGGCTGGGGACGACATTCTGAAAACCCCGGAGGTATGGGTGGGGAATCTGTTACGTGCCTTGTGAGTAGGTTCAGCATACACTCAAGCCACCTTTTAAAGAAATGCTGGGATCTGAAACCACCTTAGAGATTGTGTTAGAGTTGGACCAAGGTGGAGTCTGCACATCCGCGTTTTTCTGAAGAGCTGTTGCCCGGGAAGGGGGGTGGTGGCTGGTGAGCACTGGCTGGTGTCTACCCTAAATGCTGATCCTCTCACTCGTCTGCTGACAGAGTGGCCGGGCGTTCTGCCTTTTTTCAACGGCTGTCTCTCCGCGCTCCCGGCGCCATGTGGTTCTGAAATTCTATACACGGGGCCTCGATGGACTTGCCTGCTGCAGATGTGAGCCCTTCCGCTCCACTGGAGTCCTGGCGATCTGCCCTCTCTGGGCCCTGAAAACCGGGGCCAGTGGGTGGTGGGCTGTGAGAGCCCTACTGGAGTCAAAGACACGGGTGTCCTTCGGCACTGCCCCGAGGAGAGGAGGACCCCGGGTAAGCACCTGACTTCTTGCCGATCATTTTCTCACTGCAACATGAGAGCGTCCCCCTAGGGAATCACCGGGTTTCTTTCAGTTTATTGAGTTCTAGCAATTCTCCTCCTGGGACCAAGGATGGCGCGAGACCAGCCTCCTTTTCTACACAGTCGGAGCTTTGTGATCGCTAAGACCGCCGTTCGCCTCCAAATACTATGCTTCCAGCAGCAATCGTCAAAGAGCACTTGGCAAGTATGTGCTCCCATCCCGGGAGCCTTGGGACTGCGGGAGGTCAGTGCTCGCTTGAAACCCACCCGCCTCCCCATGGCCCATGGCTCTGGGTCTCTGAGTTGGAATCAGGGCAACAGCAGTCGGGGCTGAGAGGCAATTCTCAAAGACTTGTAGCATCTCAATCTTCACAACAAAACAATGAGATAAAGGCCGCTATTTATAAACACCAAGAGTCGATTTCAACTCATAGAGATTTTTATAGGACAAGGTTAACCTGCCTCTGTGAGTTTCCGAGACTGTAACTCTTTATAGGAGTAGAAAGTCCCTTCTTTCCCCCACGGAGTGGCTGGTGGCTTTGAACTTCACACCTTGGAGATCGCAGCCAAACATGAAACTATCACAGATGAAGATTCGGAGCAACAAAGAGGTTAAGCAACCTGTTTAAGCTCACACAGACAGTGTGACCCAGTTGAATTCGACCCAGGCCATCTTTTCCACCCCACTGGGTCTCCTAGCCACCCCACACTCCCTTCTCTCATTTTACTACTCGGAACTGAAATTCTTCTAGCATGAAGATCAAGGTTCAGACTAAATGGTCTCTGGATTCCTTCTAACTCCTAAGTGCAGTACTTCTGTGGGCACTTCCTTTCAGCTCTCTGTCGATTTATTCTTGATCTATTCGGCAACTCTTGCTTGATAGCTCTTTCTATGAGACTTAGCAATCAGACTATCTGAATTCCAGCCCCCAACTGACACGTATTGGTGTGTGATTTTGCCAACAGGTCAATTAACTCAGGTGGAGCCCTGGTGGTGTGGGGGTTATTTATTGGGCTGAACTGCAAGGTCAGCAGGTCAGACCCACCATCTGCTCCATCGAAGAAAGGTGAAGCTTTCTATTCTCACAAAGTGTGACAGTCTGGGAAACCCACAGGAACAGTTCTCCCCGGTCCTATTGGGTTGCTATGAGTTGGCATCAACTCAGTAGCAATGAGTTTGGGTGTGTTGGGTTTTTTTTTGTGGTTTGTTCGGATGGAAATAATGAAAGTCTATACCTTATCAGGTTGTTGTGAGGATAAAGTGGCAAAACCTTCACTTACCACTTGACCTAGCATGTTGCCTGGCAAATGGTGATTACTCACCCATGGGGTGTATCATTAACCTCAGGCCTTGCACTAGTGGCTAGGGTGCAAAGATGAATAAGACCTGGTGCCTGCTGCCACAGACCTCAGTGTCCAGGCAGGAAGTGGGGAAAGACGAATTGCAAATAATTAATAGACCGTGTGACCACAGTGAGGATCCCTGGTCTCACAGTGGGTAAACGACCTGGCTCCTAACTGCAGGGTTGACCGTTTGAAGCTACCAGCCACCAAAAGATGAAGGTGTGTGTTGCCTTGAGGATCACAGTCTTAGGAAGCCTCTAGAAGAGTTCTCGGTCATGGGAGGTGCCTGGAGTTGACTCCACCACCATGGGTTGGGTTCTTGCACATGTGTGTGTGCTTGGTTACAATAACAGATACAGCCGAGGTACTTCTGAAGCATTGGAAAGTGCAGGTGAGGGGGTGGTTGTGTCAGGGCCGGGAGCTTTGGGCTGGGGACGCTTTGGGACCATTTTGTGGTGAGAAGAATAAGAGGAAGGTGCTAGCTACCCTCTTGGCATGAGCTCCCCTCTCTGGAGGGCTCAAGACTCAGGGAGCCATCCGTATCAGGATATGGGCAGCACACGGGGTGAACCCGGTCCTAGGATGAGATGCAGGAGCGAGAAGTTTCTGATCCAAACAGCGAGGGGCAGAGAGCTTTATACGGGTTAGAGCACGCAAGGAAAGGGTCAGCCTTGAATCCTAAAGCAGACAGCAGGCAGACAAACAAGGCTACCCCAAGGGGTAGGAGTTGGCTGACGGGAGGGGATGGCCAGTGATCAGGGAGTTGAAGCACTGACGGCCTCTTCCATGAGAGATAGAGCCCTTACCCAGCCAACTGGCCCTGCTTCTAGGTTCTTCTACAGGGCTGTGGGAAGAGGCAGTATTGGCTGAGGTCCTAGGCCCTGCAGGTGGGAATAGGTAATTGGTGACACCTGGCAGAGGAGCGGTGTACACTGGCAAGCAGATAGCTGCAGTTCCTCGTGGCGAGCCTTTCCTGAGAGCCTAGAAGCCCACACTAGCAGAGCTGTGGTGGGTGGTGGGTAGGGATCCACTCTCCCTTACGGGTCCACGAGCCACTCCAGAGTCATTCTGGGCAGCATTTGGGAATCTGGCATTTGAACAAGCTCAAGCACAGGTGTCCCCCAATTTAGGACACCCCCAAGTGATCTCAGTCTACGACAGCCACACTCACCATGGTCAGGGTTGTATTGTGTTTTGTGTTTCTGGTCCATCTTATCACGAATACTATGTACTACTTACAGTGCTGTCATGCACAATTTGCTGCTAGGATCATCCCGAGATGTTCACTCACAGGTGATCGGGGTTAGGATTTGTACAGATACTGATCATGAGAGACCATCATAACGAAAACCTTTTCTTAAAATGAGGTATTTGACTTCTGTCAGAGTTGGCTCGCCAGGGCGCTACACTGGTGGCTACAGGAAGGAAATGAAAAGCAAAACTCACTGCCATCTTGTCCATGCTGACTCACGGTGACCCTCTGTGGGTTTCTGAGACTGTGACTGGATGGGAGGACAAGCAAGTTCACGCTTTCGCCCTCAGAGCTGCTGGTGGTTTCAAACTGCCCACCTTGTGGATCACAACCCAACGCTTAACCACTACATCACCAGGACTCCCAGGTGGCTCCAGCAGGCGGTTCTAATGCTGTACTTTGTGCAGTGGCAGAACCCACCCTGGCTCAGGACTGCCCTGGTGAGATCAGTGCCTGTGGCCACACTTGGAGAGACACTATCAGAGGGGCAAGCTCAGAACGAAAAACCAGACCAAGGTGACTGATGAATAAGCGGGACCTCCAGCTTGGCAGTTTCCACGGTTTAGGGGAAATCGGCGTGGCTTTCCTCAGTTTCCTGTAAAGGCTCCTCCACCTGTTGCCTTCCACCCGCCCACCCCTTGTCCTCATTCTCAATACGAAAGCTGTAGGCCAAGAGGGTAACATTGACTTAAAAATACTTTTTACAAAACTGACAGGAAAGGCACTGCCTCATTTGAACCTCAAATCTTCACCCCTTCCTCTCCACACAGTGCAGGCCTGGTTCTTGCCAGCTCTCCCTCCCGCACCCCCGGACTCTCCAGCCCTCTTGCTGGAAGATTTCAGGCAGTGAGGCTTGGGGAGGGGTACTTCTCATCCCACCCTGCTGTTCTCAGCCCCTGGCAGGCCAGCTCCTGATAGTGTCCGGTTTTTTCAAACTAACGAGAACTGGCATCGATTTGATCAGCAATGTGTCCCCGTCTCTTGGAGGGGCAGAGAGTAGAGGAGTGAATTTTGAAAAAATAAAAAGACAACTATCAAAGCGCATACTGGAACCTGTACTGGGCAAGAGCAGCCCTATCAATTCCCCGAGCCAGCCTCGGGCTGCCGTGGGGTAGAGAGGACCGTCCAGACTTGCAGCCTCACTGACAGCTTGTCTGCAGGGACTCCTTGTCCAATCCAAGATCTCCAGGAGAGGCCTGCTAACTTCCATGGCCCAGGGCATGGTCACCCGGTGTGAGATATAAACACACATACACCCCTTCGTTTGGGGTTGTCAGCAAGGGGGGGGGGTGGCATGAAAGTTCTTCCCAGGTTGCCCCTGGGCAGTCTCCAGGGTGGTACCACAGTAGCAGGCAGGGTGCCTCCAGGATCCCTTCTCCCTTCCTTCAAAGGTGTGTTTCCCTCCTGCCCCATTTGGGCCCCAGCCACCTCGCTACGATGAAGAGGCAGCATTTTGGTTGCCTCTCTGCTTCTCTGCCCTGGCTGATATTCCTCAAAGTTCTAGCAAGCCCTATATTGGAATGCAGCTGCCCATCCAGCCCCAAGGCCCATGAAAAAAAGGGAGCTGGCATTGCCGTCCTCCCACCCCACAGACAAGCCCCACCTGCAAAGGGTGCTGGTGGCATCAAGATGCTGTGGAAATTTCTCTAGGGAAATCTCACAAGCCTGTAAGAAACTTGACCTCATTTGCATTTTCTGATTGAATCACAGATAGGATTTCATGCTCTCTCTTCCTTCCCTTTACAAAGACAGGCCCAGGATGGCCAGGAGCAAAGGCAGCTAGGAGAAAGCATACGTGGCTACTGATGGTAAACGTGGCTCTCTTGCACGCGGCATCTCTAGCCTTCACCAGTTCCGGGTGGGACATGTGTCTGTCTCATGTTGTTGTCCAGTCTTGCCTCTTCTCTTGTCATCGTCTTGCTTTGAGAGAAGTTCAACAGCGTCATCCTCTCAGAGTCCCTGAGGATTGGTCATTCCCTCCATCTTCACGCTGATGGGCTGTCTCTCAAAGACCACAGTTCAAGAAACAGCATAAATCAAAGACAAGGCTGTTGGGTTGCTCTGAGCAATACTCTTGTTTTGAATCTGCTCCCCTCCCACCCTCAACAGGAGGGGGAATTTAGATGTAGTAAACTCAGATCAATCGTGAGACCACGGTATTCACATCTCAGCAATGATCTGGATGGCCAGGACCTATCCACTGGTGTCGCCGAGCCCTTAAAGAAAGGCAGCAGCTGTGCCCCAGCTCATTCTTTTGTGTGCCCATTGGACTTCCTTACGTTGGTTCTGCAAAGTCCATGAGCACGGTTCTGTCTGCCAGGCCCAAGCCAGGGTGGAAGCTGTTGCCGTGATGAAGAATTAGCAAGTTTCTTTCAGGGCCAAGTACACAGACGTGATCCAAGGCCTGTACCTAAGAACAGGAAAGACAAATCAAGAGCCAAGAAAAGTCGGTTCAATTCATTTGCCTTCTGATTAAAAAAAAAAAGTAGGATTCTAGTGTCTGGAGCTTTCAGCCCTGTGCAAAAGCAAGAGCCCCCTCACTGCAGGGTAGTACTTAACACTGGGCTTGGGGCTGATTTCTTGTCTCTCCCTGGATGTTGGCTGCCCCTTTCTCTTCTGCGTCCCAAAGTAGAGGGGTCCTCATGGGCCCGAGAGCCCTAAAGGAAGGACTGATTCCAACGGTGGAGTGGACATCTTGTTTGTTTCGTTGGATGTAAAGGCATGTTGGTTTTATGTCGCGCTTTGGCGACTTACGGGCTGTGTGACCGCACTCTCTCAGCCTCCTGTGGGACTGTGCCTTGCTCTGATGCATGTAGGCTCCGAATTCCCATGGAGGAGGGCAGATAAGGTGTCTGTAAAGTACCTGAGCAGTGTTTCCTATGTCTCTTATATGGACATTCCAGAAACACTGACGGGTGCTTTTACGCGGAACAATTGAACATGTTCCTATGCCCGTACCATTCCGGACCTGCTCCTCGCCCCTCCAACACTCTCCCTGCTTCATCTGCTCCTGATTCCCCCCTGCTGCCCTCTCTCTCAACCCTGGGGACCCAGGTTCTTTCCTTTCACCTCTTCTCCCCTTTCCACCCATCCGCCCCTCCTGCATGCGATCGAGTTCAGGGAAGAATAAGGAAATGACTTGGGTTAGAATCCGGGCCACGACATCTAGGAGAAGAAAGTAAGAAGTTACGCACTTTCACTCACTCCTCCAACAAAGATTGGCTGAGGACCTACTGTGTGCAGACCCAGCGCACAGGACTGAGTTACACGGGCTGAGCGAGAAGTGAGCAGGCAAGTGCTCACTGGACAAGGGAGAGAAAGGGTGGTGTGAGAGAGAGCACCCAGGAGGGGGCCCGAATTCTGACTTGAGAAGCTATCCTGGGGAGGGACTGAGATCTGATGGTAAAGAGAGGATGGAAGGGTTTGTGTAAAGGCCCCAGGAGAGCCACCCTCCTGTGTCTAAAGAAATGGAAGCTAGGTGGGGGAACAGAGACTGCAGGTGAGAGGGTGCCTAATCTGAGGGGTGGGGGGAGCAAGCAGGGGCCACCCAGAGCAAGGGGTGGGGGTTCGGGTATCACTGACTCTAAGAGCAGGGGCCCGGAGCTGGTGGAGGTGGGTGAGGGCAGTGGTGATCAGAGCTGTGATGAGGGGCCTGCTCCTTCTGCAAGTTGGGGAGCCAGGCCTGCTTATCTTTACTCCGGGCCTGTCATTTCACACACACACAGGTTGGCCCCTTAGAGTTGTCAAGTCCTGGCCTGGGGAGTTTTCGGGTCCAGTGAATTGAGATCCAAAGCGGTCCCCCTCGGCCTGGCGGCTGTTTTAAGGACGCTGTTGGGGTTTGAAACGGCCTCGTTTTGAAAGAGAAGACAGACCATAATCACCGAGCGATGCTTCCTTGTTTTCCCAGGGAGACACATTTATAGGTATTAAATGAGATCCAGAAGGCCTCTAATACAGTTCCGTCAATGCAATAATAACACAGAATTATTAGGAGAAACTATTATTATTATTCCAAGTAATACCATCATTCTGCGCCCATGGAGGACTTCCAAAGTGCTGAGAGATAGAAGCCTTGGATAATTACGTACGCCTCGCCACTCCTCCGTGAGCGGGGTGAAGTATCATTAGCCTGGCTTTTACGGAGGAGTCAACTGAAACGCTGTCGGTTGACTTAACTTCCTTCAAATGTCACCGTGGGAAGAGGCACGGGGCCCACTCCCTTTTATCAGACCCCCTTTCCCGCCCCCTGTGGCCCGAGGTATACCAGCACCCAGTGCCTCAACACAGAAAAGGTCTTCGGGGTTGGACGCACCCTTGCAGGCCTGAGTCCCTTCTTCCTCACCTCCAGCCAAGGAATTGGAAGGAGGAGAGGAGCATTCACTCAGCGCCCGTGCCCTCGGCAGCGCCACACGAGGCCCTGGTGGTCCAATGACAGGTTCTTGCCTTCCATGCAGCCGATGCATCTCTTAGGCGGTCACCACCCCTCTGCCAGTGGGGGCCTGCGTGTTGCCCCGGGTGCTGAATGGGTTTCCATGGAGCTTCCAGACCAAGGCAAACTGGGAAGAGAGGCTTGGCCATCGATGTCTGAAAACCAGCCCAGGACCCCCCGGTGGGTCACAGCAGTCCATTCTGTAGCTCCTGCTGCAGCACCAGGCAGTGCTTCCGAAGTCTGTTGTTTGGGCTGGGTCGTCATGAATCCCTGGCCGACTCTATGGCAGCCAACGGCACTTCCCCCACACTCACTGAGACATAGAAAGAAGCTAATTCATAGAGACGTCAGTCTTTCTGTGAAAAATCAATCCTTCTTTCCAAAACCGTGACGAAAAGGTGCCACGCAAAGGTGTCAGACAATGTCCAATAAGGTGCAAGGGGCAGGTGAGGGGAACGAGGGATCACGGGCCAGAAGATTTGTGTTCAGATGGCATGACCACGCGCCCTAGGAGTTCCTAAGCATCTGCAGGTGCGGCCCTTTCTTTTCCTCCGGCATCTTCTTCAGCTCTGGTCGTCCTGGATCCAAGATTCCAGGGTCCACATTTGAGAGACACCCTTGGGGCAGCTAGTGAAATCTTAAGGAGGCTGTGTCCTCTCTCCAGATCTCTTTTTTTCATTCCTTAACCAATGTCAAGGAACTGCCCTGGACGTTGAGAATGCAGACCAGGCCCTCTCTCCTCCCCTCAGGATGCTCACAAGCTAGGAGAAGACAATATAGCACGCTGCCCCACACCCTATGCCCACCTCCCCTAAATAAGGAGCTTTAACATGTTTATGCTTTGTGTCTCAAGGCAAAGGGGGAGCGAATGTAGGTTAGGGCGCCTTGGACAACTCAGATTGATCGAGTCGACCTGGGAAATCCAAAGAAGACTCGAGGGAGGCATTTGTGTTTGAGCTAGACCGCGAAAGGTGAGATTATCAGGTGAGAATTGAGAGAAAATTCTTCTAGGCCAAAGGAACAAGCCGGGCAAGGATTGAGAACATGAACATATGAGGTTTGGGGGTCATTTAAAAACTAACCTCTTCATCTTGCCAAGTTGTCCCTTTGGACCGGAGGAGCTAAATTCAGCTGGAATTGCATCTTCCCTCATAAATTTCATAGATTGTTCTGTTAAATGCATCATGGCTCTTTATGCAAATAGATCACGAGGCATTTAAATAATAAGACCTTGCTCGCCTTCATAGCACTGAACAATGCCAAGTATCTAGAATTTCCCTGATAGATAGAAAGCACAGGAATCGTCTCCCCCTACCTGCCTGGGCAGATGCTATGCCTTCTCCCCATAGTCAGGGTGGGGCCTTGGGACTGAGGTCTAGCAAACGGGAAGGAACGTGAAAGGAAGAGGTTCCAGTATAAGGCGTTGTGAGCTGACGTGTCTCGTTGTTCCTCTTTCCCCGTGTGGGGCCTGGAAGTCTACATGTTCCAGAGGGAATAAAAACAAGATGGAAGAACATGGCGGACCCACATCAGATTAGGTGGAATCAGAAAATAATGCTTTTTCCCCTGTGAAACTACTGAAAGTTAAGGAGTCCCCGGGTGATGCAAACAGTTCAGCTTGTGGCTACTAACTGAAAAGTTGGCTGTTCAAACCCACTCAGAGGCACCAAGAAAGAGAGCCCCCAAATCTTCTCCCCAAAGGTCACAGCCCGCAAAACCCTCTGAAGCCGTCACGGTGCTCACACAGACGAGGTGGCCATGCGTTGGCATTGACTCCGGAGTAACTGCTTTTGTTTTGTTTGTTTTTTAACAGATTTAAAGGCATTTTTGTTTCCACTGAGAGCTGTTTCTTCTAACATGTACAGTGAGCTAGTACTGGTTATACTATCATCGTTCAGAATCTGACGATGTCCTTTCCATTCGTTTGTTTAATACAACAGGATGATGTTCTCTAAGCCAGTGTGCAAATTCCAGCACTCCGGGGACACTAGGGCTTTCTGACTTGAGGCCTCTTTCGGCAGGACTTTGTCTATTGCCACGGGCACTCCCGTTGTTCTGGAGGTAGGTGCTGTGGAGTTGATTTGGGGCTCACGAACGCAGCCCCATAGAGTCTTTGTGACTGTAATCTTTATGGAAGGAGATTGTCACTGGGTACTGAATTGACACTTTAATTCTCAGATGACAAGATGGCCTCTCATCTCATAATGTGTTCAGGAAGTGGACCGTTGCTTCCCCCAGCCACACTTGTACTTCATGATCTTTGCTGACTTATTTCCTAAATTCTTTAGAACTATGGAGCTGCATGAGTAGCTCCATCAACAATTGTGGAGCTATTTCTATGTATAGACGTTAAGTCCTACCATGGCTTTCATCTCACAGATGGGGAAACTAAGGCACAGGAAGGTTCAGCAATTTCTCCAAGGTCAAACAGAGGAAAGCAGTTCAAATGTAAGCGGTTAGACCCGCAATGCTGTGTTTGTAAACATGTGCCCAGTTCTGAAAAACTCAAGAAAACTGTCACTTGATTCAGCTTTGAGGTTCTTAAGCAATTAGGGAAATTTACCAATTCAGTATTGAAATTATGCACATGCAAAATGGCTCAACTTTCATAAATAAATGGAGATGGAAAATTGTTAACCACCCAAGAGGCAATAAACGGAATTGGCATACTTTGTTCTTTGGCTAGCTTTGCACACTGCTTACCCTGTATTAATAGTCAAATAGATATTTAAGAGGCTCCGATTATAAATCTACTGGGCTTGGCCTGCAGATATGTACTGGAGTAAAATGAGCATTGAGACAGGAGCAATGATAAATGACAGAGAGAAACCATGCCAGTTTTCCAGTGAACTAATACTTTACCCAGGAATTTTATTACATGAAGGAGCTTCCAAAGTTCTTAGGAAAACAGAATTGAAAGAAAGTAAAATATTTTCATAAATTTTGGAAACCCCCTAGGATTGTTGACCAAAAATATGAGGGGTCCCCCCCCCCAAAAAAAACACCTGATCTTTTCAAAGCTATCTACTTAAATTTTTTACAAAACAATCATATCAGCTTCAAAGTACTCTCCTGAATGCTTAATACATTTGTCAAATCTGAAATCCCATTCTTGGAAACATTTTTCAAACTCACCTGTTTGGATGGCTGAGAGTACCTCCCTTGATTTTTTTCTTCACCTCTTCTACATCATCAAATCAGTGTCCTTTCATGTTTCTCTTCATTGGGGAGAACAAAAAGAAATTGCTTGGAGCAAGGTTAAGCGAGTAAGGTGTGTGGGGCAAGAAAGACATGCTGTTTTTTGTTAAAAACTGGCTCAGTGAGATGGCTGCATGCGCAGATGCATTGTCTTGGTGGCAAAACCAGTCCCCCGTCTGACACAAACGAGGCCTTTTTGTTGCACAGTGTTATGCAATCCTTTCAGAACCTCTAAATAGAAAACTTGATTAACAGTCAGACCTGGTGGAACAAACTCCAAATGCGCTGCAGGTTGACATTTTCATCCATTTCGGAAGTTGACGGACATCCAAAGCAAGGTTTGCCATGAATCGACATTTCGCCTTTTTTGAAATGAGAAAACCACTTGTGCACTTGATTTTTCCCCACAGTGCTGTCTCTGTAAGCTGCGGTCAACATCACAGCAGTCTCTGTGGCGTTTTGCCCAAGCAGGAAACAAGCATTCAAGCCACATGCTTTTCTCTTAAATGGGTCATCACACACAATAAAAATAGTTCAAGTGAAACTACTTTTATAAAGAAATTCACTACTACTAGAGAGAACCTTCCCAAGTGATGCCACTGGGTGCACTAACTCAGAGCGAGTTGCTCGGTACTTGCCTAGTGGGGAAAAAAGTATACTATGAAAATTCTGTCTGCTCAGTGCAATTCCAGGTTTGGGGAGGTACCTCCTCATATTTATAATTATTTTGTGTGTTAAAGACAGATTGAAAAAGTTTAGACAGAATTATTAAAGTTGGTAAATTAAATCTACATATGTAACACTTTTTCCTCTTCAAACCCCACTGAAATGGCTGGCAGTGTGTCTTTTTAAGGGATTGTTCACAGTGTTTTGGAAGCTGGAGAGCAGATAAAATAGAGATGATTGACTTATCAGACCTGAGAAAGCAGAATTCTAAGCCAGCAATGAGGAAAACCTAAAACAACATGGAACCCATGGCCACAAAGGTTCAAGAATACAGCAGTTACCTCTGACAATAGGGTAAAAGGTGGGCTAAAGATTGATCCCAGATAACTTCAGAGAAGTAGCCAATGCCCTCCTGTGCTATTGGTTTAGCCTTTGCAGAGTGTAAAACTGAAGGTCTGGATTGGGCACACAATGGGCTTAATGAGTTCCACAGAAATCTGTATAATGTCTCACTAACCTAAGAGGATAAATGAATAAAGGGATTGGCATAGGGCTTCTTCAATAAATGACCCAACCCAACCAGATATTCTACATGTGAGGGAAATGTAAGTGCCCAGGCGTCATAATTAACTCTTGAATTCCTCACTGTGAAATTTGAGTAGATGACCAAGAATTATCACACATTTGAAGAAGCATCTCAAGTGAAAGAGAGCTTTGGAAGTCTAAAGAGGGCCAGTAGAGGAAGAGAGGGGATATGGAAGGAGAATAAAACTTTGAAGTGGAAAACGCTATCTTTTACATACTCAGAAAGAAAAGTAGGCATGCATGCAGGAAAAAAGAACAGACTCTCCTACAAAGAGACATTCAACTGATAAGAATGAACTGTAAATACATGAACATGTATTTTTAGTTTATTTTTGTTTATTTGTTCCTATTGGGGTTTATCTCAGAGGTGTTATGCCATTGGGGGCCATCCTCTTGAAGTGTGTTACATGTTTTTCTGTATCTGAAACCCAGGATGAATGAACCCATAGGGACAGTACAGAGAATAAGAGTTTGGTGGGGCAGGGGTGGGATACAGTGTGTGGGGGGGGGGGGCGGGACAGGAATAAAAAGGAGACAATGTCAAGGAGGGAAAGAATGTTTGGAAACTGATTGTGGTAGAAATCGTAAAATACTGCTTGACATGATTGAACTCTGGAGTGATATGATATATGTATTAACTCCCAATTAGTAATACATTTAAAAATAATAACTATTCTAATATTCACTATTGGTGAGGTATGGAAAGTGGACTCATAGGCACAGTAGAATAGTACAGTTGATACAATTACATCCAAGCAGGGGCAGGGCCATTATAAAATGAGGAAGAATTATCCCAATTCAAGCCATTCCTACTATACAATTTAGCAGGCTGAGTCTGGCGTCACCCCAAGGAGGCATTCAATTATTTACAAATTGAAAGGTGAAGGAGCATTGTGTGGGCAAGAACTCCATCACCAAGAAGTTAAGTGGGTTTCCCAAAGTCTTCCAGCTCAAAGCAGAATCAAAACTGAAAACGAAGCCCCTCACACTTGGCCCAGCGTTCTTCCCCTGCCACCGCCCCCCCCCACACCCCCCACCCCGATTTCACTCCTGTGGATTTTGCAAATGAGAGGAGGCTCTGCGCAGGGGAGAGGGCACATGCCAGCTGAAAGATCGCCCTGGTGGCCAGCTGAGGTCAACTTCTGACCACTGTGGTCCTTATCCTCTCCAGGCATGTTGGCTCTTTCTTCAATCTGTAAACTGGGGACAATAAAACCCATGTCGCCTGCTTTGTAGCATTGTTGTGAGGATGAAAGCACTTTATGAAGCTATAAAGACCTTACAGATACCAGGAGGTGCCATTATTCCCACCCCCCCCCCCAGATGACAGCAAGGCAATCTAAAAGTGCCCCCTTCATAATGCTAACAGTAGTTTTTGTGCTGTCTTCTTCTTCTTCTTTTTTTAATCATTCTTCTGGGGGCTCGTACAACTCTTATCACAATCCATCCATCCATCTGTCCATTGTGTCAGGTACACTTGTTACCATCATCATTTTCAAAACATTTGCTTTCTGCTTGAGCCCTTGGTATCAGCTCCTCATTATGCCCCCTCCCTCATGAACCCTTGATAATTTAAAAGTTATTATTATTTCATATCTTACACTGTACGACACCTCCCTTCACCCACTTTTCTGTTGTCCATCCCCTAGGGAGGAGGTTATATGTAGATCCTTGTAATTGGTTCCTCCTTTCTACCCTACCTTCCCTCCACCCTCCAGGTATCAATCCTCACTCTCAGCACTGGTCCTGAAGGGGCCATCTGTCCTGGATTCCCTGTGTTTCTGTTTCCTATCTGTACCAGCGTAAATCCTCTGGTCTAGCCAGATTTGTAAGGTGGAATTGGGGTCATGATAGTTGGGGCTTTGGGCCCCCACTCTGCACTCACCCTCATTTACAATGATATGATTTTTTGTTCTTTGATGCCTGATACCTTATCCCTTCGACACCTTGTGGTCACACAGGCTGGCATGCTTCTTCCATGTGGGCTTTGTTGCTTCTAAGCTAGATGGCCATTTGTTTATCTTCAAGCCTTTAAGAACCCAGACACTATATCTTTTGATAGCCAGGTACCATCAGCTTCCTTCACCACACTTGCTTATGCATACATTTGTCTACAGTGACCATATTGGGAAGAAGGGCACCCACTGATATGATTTTTTGACATATCCGTGGGTGCTGTCTTCTTAAAATGGCTTTCCAGAAGACACAGCGAGAGATGCTTTAACCATTCTGATTTGTTCGGTCCCAAATGTAATCTGTGTGCCATTCATGAGTACCTGTGTGTATAATCATAGACAACATCATGCCAAGAGAAACATACACACCTACTCTGCACATGTCAACCATCGTGGCATCTGACATATCAATTTATAACAATTATGAAAGATCTACTATTGGACTGTTTTGCATATCCCAGAAGTGGGGACATGAAGCTGGTCATTGCAAGCAAGTGTGATATTATTTATATATATTTAGCGGTAAAGAATGTGGAGGCACAAGGCAAGTGTCCTGCTGGCTATGCTGGTCAAGCTCAGCCTGGCTGGGCCATGATTCTCTGTGGTCTGGCAGTGATGCAGTGATGTCATTTGGTAATCAGGTAATGATGTAATCATCCTCCAATTGGTGGTCTGATGTGGTTATCCTCCATTTCTGCATAATCCGGGTCTTTGGGACCACGTTGGTAAGTGAGGAGTGGGTGTAGTCAGAGTAGGCGTGATTGTGAGTGTTTACTGTTCATTCAAACTAACCATGAGCTAAACTAAAGACTTACTTCTGCTCTGGAAGTCTTATTGTTTAAAACCTTCTGCATTTTTTACCCCTCTCTCGGGTTCTTACCAAGAAATCAAAAGCAGAAGAATTAGACTCCTTTTGACAGCTCTGACTTTCCTCCTGAAAGGAAAATTTCAAAGCAACACGTCTCCTCTGGAAGGGCTTATTAGAGATACAGTCAAATTGGTGGGAGGCCCCAAGAGGCAGGCTTTCCAAATAATTCCCAGGCAGCCACCAAGCCCTGCTGCTCCCTCCGTCACCTTTCCGGGCTTGGGGAGTAGAGAGAGGAGACTTGCATTTCCAAAGGAAAACATTTGGAAATGCAAACATTTGCCACTCGTGTTGACAATCTGGCGTCAAACAATGAGCAGGAAAATGATACCCTATTAACGGAACCATCAAGGGGGACTTTGGAAGCCATTCATTCCATCGCACGCTAAGGTGGAAGCATGGGCCGTGCCTGAAATGTCCAACCTGGCCACTGGCAAAGCCAGAACCAGAATCCAGGTCTCTTTCACCTCTTTCTCCCTGGGGTTTTGAGAGGAGCAAGGTGGGCTCTAGAATTGTCCCTGAGGTGCAAGGAAGGCCAACTTAAACTCTATTCTCCCACAACAGCATCAGCTAGCATGAACTGAGCGCTGACTGTGCTGTGTGTGGTGTAACTGCTCATAATCTTATACCAACCCTATGACTTAGGGTTCATTCCACAAACCAGGAAATACGATCAGAGAGGGAAAGTAACTTTGCCAAGGTGATGTTCCCAATCCGTGGAAGTGCCAGGGTCGCGCATAGTGGTTTCGGACGCTTCTCCCCGCCCCTTCTTTCTGCATGGTCTCCCCACATCTACTTGTATCTAAGTAGTGGTGGCAACACCCCTCCTCTGCGCTCTCTCTCGCTCTCCTTCTCTCTCTCTCTCTCTCTCTCTCTCTCTCTCTCTCTCTCTCTCTCTCTCTCTCTCTCTCTGCGCTTTCCTATGACTCGCTCCAAGTTCCGCCTCCCTGTTGGGTTGTTTATGGCTTGGATGACACGGATTTATTTGGGCTGTTGTCACAGTTACTGGGTCTGGTGAAGTCACCCCTGGCAGGTGCTCCCTTGCCTGTCAGAGAAGAATAGTGTCATGGCAGGAGGGGACGACTGTGGCGGGGGCGGGGGAGCAAAGAGGAGCTTGGGACAAGTTGGGCAGCTTGTTGGGAAAGTGACTGCTGGAAGCAGTGATTCATCCCCCTGGATGTGCTCAGAACTGGATCCATGGGATTCTCACAATTTTCATGCCCTGGACAGAGCTGGTACCCTTAAAAAATCGTGGCCGGGAAGTCGTTTTCCCTTGATTGACTTTGGCGAGGTGGAAATAACTCTTAAAGGGGCCAATGTCTGTATGGACAAAAAGCAGTTAGCAGACTGTGTTCTGAGCCCTCTGGCTTCTTCTGTAGAGAGGGAGAACCGATTTGAATTTAAGAAGGGTGATTGCAGGCTCCTCAAAAGGTATTAACTGAGCCAGGATCTCGGAATTTACAATTCAGATATATAAACCCTGACTGCAAGGCTAGTGTGTGTGCGTGTGTGTGTGTGTGTGTGTGTGTGTTGAAATCGGTCCTTTTCATCTCATACATATGCAATTTTATAGTCACACCTTTTGTTTGTGGAAATTCAAAAGTATCTGTCATCCTCTTGGCTACCAGTGATCTTCGGCACCAGTGGAGCTTAAGCAATCACACTTCCTTAGCCATGTTTCAGTGATCCTGAGTCATGGACTTGCTCACTTCAGCATTCTGAAACTAGCACTCGCTTGGGAATCAGACAACAGCTCTGCGTTCAGATTCAGACCTTGTGATCCTGGACAGGCTACCTCTCTGAGCCCCAGCTCCGCTCAGGACATCCCTCTAGCTCTCTCTGGGTTGCATGATGCTGCCTGTGAGCTCCGTACCCTCCCATGTCCCCTTGCCTCCATTTCTACACTTCTTTCCAAAAAAACACCCCGGAGCTGGTGAACCTGCTCCATGCACGCCCTTCTTCTACAGGTTGCTGTACCTCCGCATGTTATGGACCAGGTTGGCCTTCCTGAACACCAGAAAAATCAAAAGGCTGCAAGAGGGCACTAGAAAGGCCGATTGGGCAGGGTTGTTTGGGGGATTTTTTTGTCACTGGCCTGTGCCTTTATTCCACGTGTGAAGAGTCATGGAGATTTCCCCCTGCCCAGGGCGTGGCACGGTTGATCTTCAGGGGCTGCTGCTCCGATGTGCAGATGAGAGAGAAGGTTTCAGCCAACCTGCGTTCTAATTTGAGGCATAAATTAATGCACACCTGACCAGGTGACATTATTCACATGATGAATTGCTATAGGCACAAGCCATTGTGTTCATAAGGGTGATTTATGGCCCAGGTTTGGAAATGAACAGAGAAAGAAATATTTAAATGTAGCCATTTAAAAACCCAGCTGTTGGGTGTAGGTCTGTCGTTAAAAAATTGAGGCATCCCTCCTCTGTCAGTTTCATCCATATTCATCAAAGAAGAGTGACTTGGAATGTTTTATTAAAAATTTTTTTAAAGACAGGAAAGGGAAAAAAGCATGTATATTTTAAATAGCACGTTCAAGGGCTCTTCCTTCCTATTTTTAATTTTTTTTTTTTTGCAACGTAGAATCTGGAATGAAACCTCCAGGAACACGCACACATTTTTCTCCTCTCAGGTCTTCTTTCATCAGTTTGTCTTTTGTGGCTGAGCAGAAAATGAAAACCTTCATTGATTTCCTGCCTTATTGAATCAGAGCAAAGAAGTTCATGTCTACAGATGCAGAAATACACTGAAAAAAGCCAAGGTGGTTTATCAACCACAGGGGGTGGGGGGGTCATCTACGATGTGCCTGCTCAACTCCCTCTTCGGAGCCAAGAAGAGTGAAGGAAGTCAAGTGACCCTGGCAACAAGTAGTCCAGGGGGTTCAATGGACCACATGAACCTCCATCCCCCAGACTCTGAGAGCAGAATGACAGGAGGGCGCCTGGCTCCCACTACTGGCTGCTCTAGACAGGATCACAAGAGAGGGCCAGGGCCGCGGTGAAATGAGCCAATCAATGGTGTAAAATGTCCCCAGTAAATAGAAAGGTCCCGGGCAGAGTGAGAGAAAAGTGTGGGACTCCACTCACAATCTTAAGCAGGTTTACCGGTCAGCTAGAGAGAGCAGAAACCCCCGAGACTCTGGCCCTGAGTCACCCTTCAATCCTGGAAGTGAATCTGCCTCTGTGGCTCCCCTTTCAGCCAACCAGCAGACTGGCAGATAAGCCTCAGAAGCCCACCGGGTGGTTCTATTCTGTCTTGTTGAGTTGCTCAACTTGAGGGCAGTGTTTGTTTGGTTTTTGTTTCTAACACCTCAGGCCCATCAGCCACAGGAGAGCAGCAGGGAAGCCTGTGCTCAGAAGGCAGGAGGGCCCAGGAAGAAGGGCAAGTGGAAATGGGAAGCTCAGGGAGGAAGCGGGAATTACGCTGCAGCATTACAAACGGTCTCGAAATGAAATGCGGACCAATTGCTGAATGGAAATCCGGTGCGCTTGGTAATGTTTCACTTGAGTCTCAATAAAAAGATAAGACAAAGACTAATAAAAAGCAAACAAACAAACTTGACAACAACAGACCACAGGTGAAGAACATTTTTAAAGTAAAGAGAGATGGGAAACACACACACACAATACACACAACATGCACACAAGTGCACGCATGCACACAGGCACAGGCACGCCATGTCCTACCAAGGCATGACTTTCCCTTCTGAACATGGAAGCCAGTTGTTTGTCATTCGCTAAGAACCCTGAAAGTGGAAAAGAGATTTTAAAAAACCAAACGTACTGCCGCCAAGTCCATTCTGACTCGTCGCAACCCGGTGGGACGGCGTGAACCTGTCCCTGTGAGTTTCTGAGACTGCAATTCTTTATGCAAGCAGATAGCCCCGTCTTCTTCTCTCAGCGCGAAGGGCTGGTGCTTGCAGTTAGCAGCCAAACTCATAACTGATTGGCTTCATAAAAGAGTAAAATTCCCCACCAAGCAGCGTCACACGGAACAAATGAAATGTCCCCTTTTAAAGAGAATGCAATTTCCCCCCCAAGCTGTTTGAAGCCCCTTTCTAAGGATAAAAGAGTGACCGTTGGTCGTAGTCCCTGGCCTGGACGTTACGTGTCCCACGCCATTTCATCCTTGCGGCAATCCCACGCGCTGGGAATCCTCTCCCGGTTTGATCTGGCTCCCACGCAATTGCCTAGCCCCTGGCAGGACCCTGTTTCCCCTCGACTCTCAGGGCTCTTGTAAATCCTTTCCACTCGCTGTGGGGCCCTCCCTGCCGGACTCCCCACCCCACCCTTCTCCCACCCAAACCGAACCACAGCCAGTGCCTTCTAGTCCATTGGTTGCAATTCAGAGTGAGCCTGTGGAGAGTTTCTCGGACTATCAAGCTGTGTGGGAGTACAGCAGCCGGTGGGTTTGAACCACCTACCTTGAGAGGCCAGCCCAACACCTAGCCCACCGTGCCAGCTGGGTTCCACTCTGTACCAGACAGAGGGAAGTAGATCTAAGTTCTCAGGATTACTCATCCCTTCCCGCTTTAGTGAGCAGCCAGTTTTGCACCCCTTCAGCCTTCTGTTTCCAGCCTCGGTGGCACAGTGGGTCCTCATTGGACAGCTGACAACAAGGTCAGCTGTTCAAAACCACCAGCCTCCCCAAGGAGGAGAGATGAGGCTTTCTACTCCCGCAGAGTTACAGCCTCAGAAAGCCCCCCGGCCAGTTCTTCCCTGTCCTATAGAGTCACTGTGCGTTGGATTGAGTTGGTATCAACCCTATAGACCAGGTTAAAACGAATGAGCGAGGATCATCAGTAATTCATGTCAGATTAGCTAGCATGATTGTGGGGTCAGAGGAAGTGAGCCAGACTAGATGCAAAGCAGTATTTTACAGTAGCTCTGGCATCGGCGCTGGTGGCCTAGTGAGTGACGAATTATGCTGCCAACCCAACTCTGTTGACCTTTTGGGCAGCGGTTTGAATCCACGAGGGCTCCCAGCAAAAGCAACGATGCTTTCTGCTCCCCAAAAAAGATTCTCAGGCTCAGAAACCCACCGGCATAGTTCTACTCTGTCCTGTAGGGTCTCTGTGAGTCAGAGAGGACTTGAGGGCCGTGAGTTGTAGATTAAATGGAGATTTTTGAACGAAAATCCCTTCCACAGCGTGTTCGAATCTGATTTGGGAACTCTTACAAACTAAAATGAGTTTCACGCTTTGAAATGCATCTGAAATGGTGCTGGGGACAGCACCCCCTGCAAGGGGAGAACAACAAAACAAAACACCTCTAAACAACAACAAAACTCGCCCACCTTTTCCCTGCTGTGCTGACTTCCCCGCTCCCAGATTTGGGGCCTTGTGTTCATAGGCATCCGAGGCCGGAGCCCTTTAAGCCTTTATGCCATCCTGCATTAAAGGCATCTGTCAAAGGAAGACATGGTCCAAGTAGCTCTTACGTTTTCCGCTTTGGCACGGGGACATGGAACAATTTTCCCGAATATTTTAAATGGGAAAAAACGGTCATTCTCAAGACAGCCGTTCGGTATCCCGGAGCCGCGGGGTCATATTCGCATTCCGCAGTCTCGATCTACTCCACTCAAGTCTGTGTTTCCTGAAATGGGCTGCTTCTGTGATCAAACAAACGAAGGCAGCATCCATTCCTGCTAGAATGCCCTTCTCCTCTGCCGGCAACGAGGGGAAGGCTTGGGATCGGGGCCCTGGAGCTGCAGCGTTGGAAGTCTCTGGAGGAAGCGGGGAAGCAGGCCACCCTTGAGAAGGGGTTCTGGGGTTCTTGGTCCTCCAGGTGTTTCCCACATGTCACCTAGCGGTGAGGAAATGCCTGTGCCATGGGAAGAGCTGTCTCCAGGGTCTGGCAGGGATGTGTGACCCTTTTTTGTGCTCTGTGCGTGGTAGTCACTCTCTAAACCGTACATATCCTGTGCATACATGAAAATCCTGCGTTTCCGAGGGTCACTTGAAGACACGTGCACCGGCTAAGCCCTGTGTGCCCAGCAAGCCCCTTGCCAAGGGCTGGGAAGGCAGCCCCCGGAGGGCCGCTTCACTGCGGAGGGCCGCTTCACTGCGGAGGCCCCTGGTGGGCAAGAGGGTTGCCCCTATCTAAACCCAGCTAACAGACGTCAATGTGCTCAGTGAAGAGTTGAGGCAGGGATGGTGTGCTGAGGGGCCCACCTCCCCCCCAAAAAAAACAAATGAGAATTTTTTAAAAAAAAACAATGAATTCTGGATGATATCAACCCTACAGAACCGAGTAGAAATTCCCCCACAAAGTCGCAGAAGGAGCCTTTCTGAAGCCACCTCCTTCTCCCACTCAGCAGCTGGTGAGTTCGAGCTGCCGACCTTTGGGTTAGCAGCTGAGCGCTTAACCCTTGCGCCACCAGGGCTCTGGGGCAGAAGAAGGGCATGAAGCCAAGGTGTGTGAATTGGGTCCTAGACGGGAATTAGGATCTGGGGGGATGTATGACAGACAGTTGCCCTGCTGGGTGAACAAAAAGAGGTGTTACTTCCTGCTCTGTGCCAGGAACCCGGGCCTCCCAGAATCCCACTGGCTCCTGGGAGTCACAAAGGGGAGGCTGCGGTCTGTCCGTCCGTGCATCTGTCCGTCTGTGGAGGCTCCCTCTCTTTCTGGCACCTTCCCCATGCACAGCCCTGGCCCGGCCTTTGAGTCGGTTCCCTTTTCAACATCAAAAGAAAAGAGAAATGAAATGTTCACCTCTTCATTGTGGGTTTATAAGGTTGATACTTTCCACCAGAGCTGAGTCATAGACCCTGTTACCAAAGAGAAATGTTATTTTAAATCAGCCTTCCTGGCCTGTCCTTCTCTGCCTCAGAACTCAATCCTACGGCTCGCCATCCTGTTTTTGAGGCAAAAGCAATGGAGGGTTTGTGCTCTGTCTGGTGAGGGCCAGAGAGCCGCTGCAAAGGGCTGGCTCGCCATCCTGCCTCCCGCCATTTCTTTCACAATGATATCAGGTAGACTCCCTATCAGTGGTGTGTGTGTGGGGGTGGGGGGGGGCTTCCAAAAAGTCCTGGGAAAATTTTATTAAAAGTCAAAACTGAAATTTTTCCAGCCATGCCCAGGAACGGTTTGAAGCTCCTCCAAATAGCAAGTAGCTCTCGAGAAAAACATAATAGATTTGTAAAAGAAAAGTCTTGGTTTGCAGTGTTCGACAGTGTCTATGGTGTAAAATGCCCCACCGTGGCCAAATTGGGGGTAGCCAATATCATGTCACTGGGTGCCAAGTCGGGAGCAGACATGCAGACTAGTCCCTGCAGGCCCTGGACTGGGCTTGAGGGATCAGCGGTGAACCAAACAGGCATGGATGGATCTGCTCTCTCTCTAAAACCTGCATCTCAGACGCCCGGCCAGATGGAGCATAGACAATATTTCCATTGATTGTAGCTGTCTTGCTACTGGGATTGTTGAAAGGGAAAACTGATAGAGGCATTGAGACAGACAGACAGATGACAGGGACAGAAAGTGGAAGCGAGAGAGGAGGACACAGAGACCGAGACGATCCAAGGCAATCGTCCGTAACTTGATAAAGTCTAAGGCCATTGCCTCTTCCTCCCTCCTCATCTCTCTCTCTCTCTAGACTCCTGCAGTCTCTCTCTAGTATGGTTTCTGGCATGCACGTGGTGTTGCCAGGGCCACGCCAGCACCGGGGAACATAGGAGAGACCAAAAAACAATGAACGCTACTTCCCACTCTGCTTGTTTGCTGTGCATGAACGTATAAGGATGTGCTTTGGCTTGGGGTGAAGGGATCTTATTGGTATACCAACTTGGTGACACAATCGCCCCATGCCCAACCCTCATTATTTTGAGACCAATGTAGAATACTGATAAATAAAAGCAGATCAATCAGAAGGGGCCCTATAATGGTCTGAGAGGATATGCACGAAGATTGAGCTCTGAAAAAGAAACCCGGGTCTGAACAGCAGCCCTTGGCTGGGTCTTGTAAATGGCCCTGGCTCAATAGGTAATGGTTCAGGCTGGCGGTCACTGGGGGAGGATCGTGTACAAGGTGTGACTAGAAAACCACCATGAAGCTTCTCTGACCTCAAACGAATGCCCTCTTGGGCTTTCAACTTGGAGGAAGAGTCTCTGTTGAAGATGTGGTCCTTGGCTTGACCAGCGGTACCATTAACATGGGCTCGGCTATGAGGCAAGCACTGACGCCTTAGGATAAAGGAGTTAACTGAAAGAATTTACAGAAGCCTAAGTAGCTGAAAGCTGGCTGTAGAGAGGGAGAAAGAGAGGACCTGAAGCCCAGGGTCCAGGTGAAGATGCGGGGCCACGAGCCTCATTGGAAGAAAAGCCCCTGCTTTCTCAAAAGAACACATGGGCTGCCTGTTAGCCCTCCCCGATGACTCAGTCTTCTCAGCATGAGCATTATAATCAGGCTACACTGATATTCTGATATCTTCAAGTCTTTAAAAAATTGAGCAATAATTTGATACTAGGGCCTTTGTTAGCTCATTGCATAAATTATCTCATTTTCACAACAGCCCCATCAGATGCATTTACTTATTCCCACTCCCTCGTGTCAGGATAGCCCTTCTTTATAAAAGGAAGGGTTCCTGGGTGGTGCAAACAGTGCACTCAACTACTAACCTAAAGGTTGGCAGTTCAAACCCACTCAGTGTCATGGAAGAAAGTTCTGGCAACCTATTCCTGAAAGATGGCAGAAAATCCTAGGGAATCCTTGGACCTATCCCACCTGGGATGACTGGGTCAGATTAGACTGGACTCCATAACAGGGTCCAGAGAGGAACAGTAACTGGGCCTCAGTTGTCCAGCTACTTGGTGACAAACCTGTATTCCTGCCACTCTGCCTTGCCACCCTAGGGTGGGTCTGATTTGCTTGGCACTTCGAGTGGCTCCAGGCCATTGTCTAGTTTTGTCATTGTTTTCTGCTGATGTTTAATCCCTTTTGGAGCTTTCTGCTCTGTGGGTCAGTTACCTCTTATGATCAGAGCCAGGGTACCACATTGATGACAGTCCTTCCCCAATTCCTTTCAAAGAGCCTCTTTCCCTCTGTCAAGTGTGTGCAGGTGAGTGCCATCCATTGGCCTCTCCACACGGGTTCAGCTTCCATTTCTGTCCGTGTTCATGTGGGCTATCATGGTCACTGTTGCCGCTGAGGTGGCTGTGTAACAGGATCAACCTGTGTCGCCTGTATTTTCCCCATTGTTTGGAATGATGTCGAGGCTAAAGAACTTGATACCGGTACTCTGGGCTTCTGTTCCT
Organism: Tenrec ecaudatus; assembly: GCF_050624435.1. Taxonomy (NCBI): domain Eukaryota; kingdom Metazoa; phylum Chordata; class Mammalia; order Afrosoricida; family Tenrecidae; genus Tenrec; species Tenrec ecaudatus. The sequence continues at coordinate 122,215,707 of NC_134543.1, read as the reverse complement.
AAAACCAGTGCCCACTGTTCCTGAGAAGAGTCCTGGGACTTGGTCAGGTTTAGTGTTTAATCCTTCAGACACGTCTCAAGCAGTCTGTTTTACTGGCTTCTAAATCCGTTGTTTTTTTCCAGATATACAGAATTATTACTTGCCTGACATCTAGGTAAACGAAGAGAGAAAGTGTTCTATTTTATTGGTGAAATGCTCCAAATATATTTAGATTTCTTTTAGTAGACATGCTACAGATTCCATGCATGTGGATGTGAGAGAGAAATAGTGTGTGTGCGTGTGTGAGAGAGAAATAGTGTGTGTGTATGTAAGAGAGAAATAGAGTGTGTGTGTGAGTGTGGGTGGGTGTCAGAATGGGCTCAGTAGCAACATTTGTGGTTGTTGCTATTGAATATCCACAGAGAAACTGAAGGGGCTCTTGAATTAAGTAAACAGCCTGGTTTGCCCTCTTCAGATGTACCTAATGGGTTTAGTGACTGATGGCAGGTGACCACCTCTGAAATATGGGTGTCTGAATGCCACAGTGTTCTTCCATCCAGCGAGTCACCAGCTATGCGCCACTGGGGCTGGGCTCCTGGCAGAGCTGTGGATGAGTCGTGACAATATTACTGTTTGAGGTGGCTTCCTTCACCACACCAAAGGGCCCACCCAACTCATTGCTACCAAGTCAGTTCTAGCTCACAACCCAGCTCCTGAGAAAAGACTGAAACGTGTAGTAAATGCTGATTTTCTATGGTCAGGCTCTTTACCTGGCCACCTGTGGAGAAAGAGGCCTGAAGGGGCCTGGTGATGGCCCTGTGGTCTATCCAGGTCTCATCCCCTGCTCCCTCTCATTAACCACCTCGCTGTTGTATAATGACACCGCGTGTCCTTGCTGTGCCAGGAAGGAGTTAACATCTCCTGGGCAGAGGGCGAGAAGTCTTACATAACTCAGTCAGTCTCATCTCATGGGTGTTTTTCTGTAAATGCTGCCAAAACTCATTCCACCGCTTGAAACTGACTCATGGCACCCAAAGCATGTGCAATGAGTTTCCACGCGATAGGATTGCTTCCCACTTGCAAGGGAAAGACTGGTAGCTCCTTGGGACTTACTAGGAATAATTTCTCAATTAAGCCAACAGCCAGACCCTTCGAAAGGCGCTCACTGGGCGCACGGACGACGTTGGAAGCTTCTTCCTCTGCTAGAGCTTCAGGCTTGCATATGCCCAGCCCCCGCGCCTGCAGACCCCTCCCCGTCTTAGTCTGGTTTTCTTTGCAAGGACCTTGTTTCGCTGGACACTCTCAAGCTGTCCCAAGGAAGTGCACTTGTGTCACCCTGCCCAGCCTTGGATCCCAGAGTCCTTGCCCCACTGGAGAGAATCAAGCTCTTGCATCTGGAGAGCCCAGAAGGTTCCCCTCCAAGAGAGGTGGACCCACTGGGATGGGCAAGTGCTCTCCGAGCTTCTGGGGCTTGGGTCAGTCCATCAAGCCCCTTCCGGTTTGCTGTCTGTGCCTTCTGCCAGAGCTGGAATGAGATCCTGGCAAAACCACCATCGCCTCCTGCACATTCTGCCACCAGGCCCCTTTCTGCTTGGCTGCGCACCCCGAATTCTCTTCTCACTTCCTGTTTTTGAGGATGCGGACGTTAGGAGACCATTGCGATTATGATGGCATTGTTTGTATAAGCTTCACGTGTTCTGAGACCAACAGCAACTCCAGACTACAGGCCAGGCATCGAGTAGCACTGGCCCCCTTCTAAAGCAGAAGAAGTAAGGTACAGAGCCGCTTACGTAATACTTGCCCAGCGCTATTACCACGCTATGACCTTGCCCTTGTCGAATGGTTTGGGATGGCCCAGTGCCTCACAGTGTACAGGACACCTAGGCAAACGTAGGGCCCTGGAGGGGTAGGGTCCAGGTGAGGGCGACTGACGTGGCTCGAGCAGGAACATAGGCAAGGTCTCTTTTGATCATGTGAGATTGACAAGTAAATCTGTTGGTTCCGGCCGGCTCACTGTGGAGCGAGGGACAGGGGATGCTGCTGGCGATGGCAGTCATCAGAGGTCAGCGACTGCTCCTTCCGTTACCATGGCACCATGGATTAGATCGATCCCCTTATGGCAATATTTTGTCACCCTGTGTCCCATCGAAATTGGGCCAAAGAACCGAGGCCTTGGGGCGGGGGTGGGGGGGGGCTTCTATTGATGTAATCCATTGGCAAGTTTTGAGCCCCCAAATTCCTCCTTCGAGGTTTGGGCGCCTTTTCCCAGCATGGGTGCCAGGAAGAAGAGTGTGGAAGCAAATGGTGTCTCTCCAGCAGGCCATCTAGAGGACGTGGCTGCTGGCGCTCTCGCTGTTGCGCCTGCTCTGTAGTAAGTCAAGAGCAAAACAGAAGTCGCATCCGGCTGTCTGCAGAAGTCCATGTGGACCGCTGGCCCATTTGAATTCCCTCCTGACTTGCCCCCTACCAGTAGCCGCCAGATTCAGGAGGGTTCTTGGGAACTGACAGACAGATCTCGGCTCTCCCCCCAAGTGAAATGCACCGCTGCCTGGTTTCATCTCACTGGCGTAGCCACCCTATAAAACTGCTCCGTAGAGTTTCTGAAGCTGCGCGTGTTGGTGGAAGCAGACTACCACGGCGTTCTTCTCAGAAGGGTAAGCAGTCCAGCGTTCCATCCCTGTCTCACCAGGGCTTCTGGAATACCCCTGGAGGCTAACCCAAAGACAAGCTTGCTGCTGGCTAGGGGGGTGGACTGCTGGTGACTGCGTGAGCTGTAGAACGCTGTTGTTCTAATCTCTCTGGAAGCCAATCTTTCCACTCATGGCTCAAGGGAAGCCAAGCTTTCCTTCAAAGCACCAGGTGAGGGCAAGACCCCGGTGCCACCTGGGGAGCTATGCATGCCGGCATGGTGAGGGATTATGGAGGCTGAGGCTCTGCGACGGCAGTGTTTTCTAGAGGCTTCCGTGTGGTTGGCCAGGGTGAAGAGGAGGGCGACATTGTAGACACTAAGGTCCAGGACTTGTTTGGAGACAAGGCCTTTGAGCACGGCGGCTCCCCTTCCCACGACCTTCAGGCTGAGGTTGCCTGGGGACAACAAGCAAAAGGGTGTGGACAGAGGGACCAAAGCCCCTCTTGGGAAGAGTGAGGTGTGAGATGCAGGGGGCGGGGTGGAGAGTGAAGCAGGGGAGGAATCCCGGATCTTTCCTGTCCCTTCATCCAATGAGGAGTTGGCACTGTCCGAATAGAAGCCTGTTCCTCACCACAGGACATAGGTCTAGAAGGTGCTGGTTATCGTGTTAAAAATAGTTCGACTTTTGCTGTCAGCGACCCACCGGCAACTCACAGGGACGTCAGTAACTCAGTTTCCCTGACTTCAGCCTTGGCTCCGGGATCAGGTTGCTCCCTGAAAACATCCCCCTTAGGCTCTGTTGCTCTCGTTTTTCCCCAAAGGCAGCATGGCCTCGAGGTAGAAATGTCCGAGTCGGTCTCAGAGTCACGCCAAAGCCTGAGTGGTGTGTAGACCGTCGTGCGTGCCACACGCTGGTAAGCTGGAGCAGACTTAAAAGGGCAAACTCCACCCGAGATGTCTGAGCAGGAGAGGGAGGAAAAATCAAACAGAAATGTTGTGAACTAAGCATAAAAATTATTCAGCATCTCTTTGCTGTATTCGTTAAAGCGACGCTCTGTTTCAGTCAGACCTTGATTTCATTTATATCAGTACTTGTAAATAATTATACTAATGTGACATTTTAAGTAGACCTGTTTCCAAACAGCACATTATTCACCATGAATTATTTTCTGGGGGAAGAAAGAAACCGTGGAACACACCGCACTCAGCAAAAACATAAAGCTACAAAAAGACTGGATTTTGGCTACATTTACTCTGCCACCGCAGAGAGGCAGCTGGGACCTGCCGCCTCCGAGAGCCTGTTCTAGAGGTCACGGTCAGAGTCCAAGACCCCTTCGGTGCTGGCCTGACCCTCCAGGGTCACCGAGGCAGGAGGCAGAGGGAAGAGCTGCATGTCTTACTGTCACCGAGCCTCACAATAGAGGAAGGCCGGCCCGGGACAGCCTCCCAGAATTAGGTGGCTGTCAGCTTGGGAGCCTGGCCTGGCTTAAATCCATGTCTTTGGCAAATGACCAGAAAGCTCTTTGAAGTTCCACAAATCACCCCCGTAGTGAAACGTGGACACACTAAAGATTTAATTAGCTGTTCCCAGTCCTGAGCAGGGCTCGGATTTCCTCACTCGGAGCCCTTAGCGAGGCTGGGATGCGCACGGTGAACTTTCGCACTTGGCGGGCACATTGTGATGTGGTGGTACGGAGTTGTTTGGTGCGCACAGTGACTAGGAAACTGGCACGCAGTATGAAGATACTGCAGACGGGAAAGGGAAGCCACCCACTGGGGAGCTGGGGTCATAAAACCACCTTGCCTCTCTCTGTCAGCCCATGCATGTGGCCTGCCTCATTTCATCACCGAAGCAACGAGAATACCGCCTTCTGGTGATTTTTTAACTGAGACGTCAGAAAGGGGGTTAGTATGTCTAAGACGCTTCCGCAGCAGCTCAGTAGTTCTTGGGTAAATTTTACAAGTTTATCTGATCTCTCAGAATACAATTCATTTACCTTAGCTATATGTTAAAAAAATTTTTTTTGAAATTGTACTACTAAAAATTAGGTGTAGATAATTACTAATATACTGTATGACAGTACCCCTGGGCCAAAAGGAACTTTAGAGGTCATTTAAGCCTTCTGTTCACCTGACACCTGAAGAAATAAAGCCCCGGAGAAGGTAAAGTCGTGCCTACGGTCACACAGTGGCTCTGCTTCTGAATGATGGTGGGTGAGAGGAGACAGCATTTATAGACTGTATGGGATCGGGGATAAAGAAAAGATTTGTCATTTAGTCTAAAGTATGATTATGTGGGATGACTTTCTTACCCACTGGAAAAAATAATGACTGCTTGCATTTAAAAAAAATCCAAATGCTCTTCATTCCTTCCTTCAAATCTGGATTACCATTTGGTGTTATTTTCTTTTGGCCTGGAGAACTTCTTTTCGATTTTTTATTTTTAGTGTAGATCTTCTAGTTATGGATTCTCTGCGTTGTGCACCTGAAATTGACTTTGTTTCGCCTTTTGTGACTGACCTTAGAGTTCTTGGCTGACTTTTGTTGTTGTTAATTTCTATACCCTAAAGGTATTACTCCATTGTCTTCTGGCCTTTGTTTCTCTGGAGGGAAAGCAGCTCTTGTTCATACTCTTTATCTTGTACTTGATGTGTTTGCATTGCAGTTAGCAGCTGAATGCTTAACCATTGTACTGTCATGACACTCTCTCTCTCTCTCTCTCTCTCTCTCTCTCTCTCTCTCTCTCTCCACACACACACACACACACACACACACACACACGTACTTAGGGGCACTTCAAAAACTTGTACAAAAAGGAATCAAAAGATAACAGAGTTTTTTGCCACCTAACTTTTTGATGCCCCTCGTCTCTTATTTAGCTCCCTGAACATGAATAGAGAGAAATAAATAGAAGGTTGGTGCTGACTCAGTGCCACCTCCCAGTGGTCCCACCTGCAAGCGTCAGGGCGGGGTTCTGTGCCACACAGTCTTCTATGGCTGGTTTCTCAGGTCACACGGTCTCTTCTGCTAAGATTCTGAACAGGATCCCTTTACTTGGCAGTTGACTATGTGAACAATTTGAATCACACACACATACACAACATCAAACTGCCGTCCAGTTGATGCCGACTCATAGCGACCCTATCGAACAGGGTAGAAGTGCCTCGGCGAGCTGTTGAGGCAGTAAACAGTTTATGGTAGGAGTAAAAGCAACATCTTTCTACCATTGAATTCCACAGGGATCACCATATTTAGGGTACTGATAAATGCATCATCTTTGTTAAGTGCATCCAGTTAGTATATGATGATTGCTCAAATTAATGCACTGACTGCCAAAGATGAAAACAAACAAACAGAAGTTTTTACCACCTTCTGTAGTCTGAAGTTGATCAAGCGTACAACCAAGATGCATTGTGAGTTACTGGTGATTGGAATATAAAAGCCAGAAAGAAGGATTGATAGTCAGAACTCATGGCCGTGGTGATAGAAATGAGCCTAGAGATCACATGATAGAATTTTGCAAGACCAACAACCTATTCATTGGGAAAACCTTTCTCCCACAACGTAAACAGCTTTCTGTTTTAATAAAGATTCAGAGGGTCAGAAACTGACAGGGACAGTTCTACCCTGTCCACAGGGTCTCTGTGAATCAGAATGGACTCAATAGCAGTGAGTTTGGGTTTTGCTTTGGATACACATGGAGTTTACCAGATGAAATACATAGGAACCAAACCAGGTACGTCTCTGGAAAGAAATGATGGAGAAACTCAGTACCATTGTCAAAATAAGCCCAGAGGCCAACTACAGAACAGAACATCAACTGCTCATCTGCCGGTTGAAGTATAGTGGAAGAAAATAAAAATAAGTCCACAAGAGAGTCAAAGGACGATCTAAACTATATCATACCTCAATTATGGAACACGGATGACAACACACCAGATGGGTTGCGAGACGACACCAAAAACATCATACTTGAAGTAATGAAAGGTCGTTAAAAAGACAGAAAACAGAGAAAATGCTCTCTGAAGCGTGTTTTTAGGTAAAAGTGAGTAGAGGGAATGGTGAAATAAAAGAGTTGAACAGATTGAAAAGAGTGGCCTAACCAGGTAAAGTCTTATAAAGACCTGCAAAGATCTAGCGTTAAAAAGGCAAGTGGTAAGAGCACCCTTGTTATTTCTCAAGTTGAAAGAGATGAAGAAAAAATCAAGTCTTCCGTTGCAATGTTGAATATTCCATGGACAAAATATTGAATGATACAAGAAGTCTCAAAAAAAGGGTGATAGGAATGCACAGACTCACTGAACAACAACAACAAAGGTAGTCACCACTCAAACGTTTATGAACGTGGCATCTGATCAAGAACTTGAAGGAAGAAGTCCAAGCATCCCTGAAGGTATTAGTGAAAGGAACGTATCCAGGAATTGGCTGACTAAAAGTTGAAATGCTTCAACAGAAGATGCAATATGGTATGTGATCATTTGTCGGTGCTCTATTCCAAATTTCTCTGAGAGTTTTCTGAAGTGTCTTTGTCTTCCAAATCCCTCCAGTTTGAAATATACCTACCTGGCCAATCGACCGACTGGACGAGATCCATATCCATATCCATTCCCATTCCAAAGACAGGTGGCCCCACAGAATGTGGAAATTGGAGGGATAACTATCAATATCTACCTAAGTCGATTTTTGTTGAAAATTATTCAATAGTCATTACATGCACACATAGAAAACTGCCAGAAATTGAAGCTGGATTCAAAAGCGGACACAGAACAAGGGATACCACGGCTGAGGTCAGATGGATCTGGGCTGAAAGCAAAGAATGCCAGAAAGATGTTTACCTGTGTCTTATTGACTATGCAAAAAAGTAAAAAGGACTGGGTGTACCCTAACAAATCATGGATCTTATTGTAAAGAATGGGAATCCCAGCTCACTGAACTGTGTTTCAGTGGAACCTGTACAAAGACCAAGAGGAAGTGTTAAAGAAGAAAGTGGGATATGGTGTTGTTTAAAATCAGGGAAGATGTGTGGCAGGGTTGTATCGTTTCCCCATATACAATCAATCTCTATGCAAGGCAAGTAATATAAGAAGCCGGACTATAGAAAAAAAAGAATATGGCATCAGGACTGGAGGAAGATTCATTAACAATGTGCAATATGCAAATGATACAACATCGCTCACTGAAAGCAAGGAAGAGGTGAGGCTTCTACTGAGGTGAGGATCGCGCCTCAACATAAGGAAAATAAAAAGCCTCACAACCGAACCAATAAGCAACGCCCTGATAACCAAGAACGAGCTGAAGTTGGCACGGCTTTCCTTTTCCTTGGATCCACAACCAACACCCGTGGGAGCAGCCGTCGAGAAAGGCAGAGCTGCCGCAGAAGATCTCTGGTGACTGCTCAAAAGCAACACTGTCATTTTGAGGACTTAGGTGCCCCTGAGCCAAGTCGTGGTACTGTTCGTCACCGCGTAGGCATGGGAAAGTTTGACAATGAAGAGGAAAACCAGAGAAGACTGGATGCCTTTTAATCACGGTGCTAGTGAAGCATGCTAAGGGACCACAGACTGACAAAGGAATCAATGAATCTGTCTAGAAAGTACAGCCCAAATGCACCTTAGAAGTAGGAATGGCAAGAGGTTGTCTCATCTATTTTCGACATGTTTTCAGAAGGGGCCACCAATCCCTATAAAAGGGCATCATGCCTGGTAGCAGAAAGGGTGGACCAAAAAGGAGGAACACCCTCAGCAAGGTGGGCTGGCACAAGGACCGCAACAATGGACTCAAATACAGCAAGAAAGTGAGGATGACACAGGTCCTTGGGGTCCTTCGGTGGGTGTCAAACCAACCCAGTACCACCCAAGAGCAGCGACAAAGGAATCATCGGAGTGTGATTGAGCTTGTTGTCTATCCAGCTTTCCCCCGCCCCCTTTTGAGCATGGCTTACATTTTTGTTACTCCAGTCTATGTCTGCTTACTTTTGGTTAAATAGCAGACATTACAACAGATTGTGTAGAGACTCTAGATTCTGTTATGTCCTTCTGAAAATGATCGTTTTTGTGAACACAGTCAATTAAGTGAGACTGCAGCTCCATCTCACTTCCCTGTGATCAGCCACAGCTAAAATATCTGCTCGGTTTTGATAGATGACCCCCTGGATCTCCGTGACACATGCAGTTTACTGGTCAGCTAGGATTTGAGCAAACGTTATATAGATTTGATGTCTCAAGTCCTCCATCGTTGTTTTTCTTCCAGATGTCACGTCTTGAAATCCAAGCTATCAGGAAGCAAACACATCCTGGGAATGCCCTCAAATCACAATTTTACGCATTCCACCAGGTAGAGGGCCTAGCATTCGAGAGCAGGCTCCTTTCCAGATTCTGTTTGAGTCGGATTACATTTCACTCCCTTCAAATCGCACTGTAGAAATTATTGTGAGTGACCATTTCCATTGTATCTCCAGCAGAGTTTGTCAGTGACCTTCACATAGAAATGTTCAAAACACTTTGGGTCTCTGACACCGCTGTGTAAGAGAGACTGATCAGCCCATGTTCCAGATGAGGAAATAAACCCAGAGAGGTTAAAGTCCTTGTTCAAGTTCACACAGATTTATAATGACTGAACCTGACCTAGAGCCCAGAGCCCCTCACATCTGCTCTATCCCACAACCTGTGCTATGCCTATTGGGTTATAAATGAGCTAGCGCTCCCCGCAAGTCAGTTTCTGCTGCATTCTTTTCCCTCCAAACAACACAAAGAGAAACAAACACATTTAAAAGTCGATTATTCTGATTACTTGAAGCGTTCTGGTCCAGCAGAAGAACTCAGGTTCCCCCAGAATCAGGAATATCTCTGAGAAGTGAGGCCATGCCGTGACGAGTGTTGAAAGGATGAGACTGGAACCAACGGATACCGACAAGCCCCAGCATGCATCGCTGTGAAATTGAGGCCAGCTCAGAAGTTTCCTCTTGGGGAGCCATATGCAACCATGACAAACGTGCTCTATGGTGCATCGACAGGGGCTCCCTCCTGAAACTCTGACTGAACTATTGATAAGGACTCAACCTGTGTTGACCCGTGTCTGGGTCTTGTGGTCAGGAAAGAGGCTCTCTTCGGTTCTCTCGTGGGGGATACAGAGAGGTTTCTGGGTAGAAAGTCCCTGCAGGTTGAGATTCACAGGACGATAAGAAGTGTTCTCAAACTGTGGGATGCACAGGCATTTCAGTCAGTGCACAGCCACCTCCTCGCCTCCCTTAGGCCAGGACATCACATCACATTCCTGCTTCTTGGAAACAGTGTGGCATCCCACTAGCCCTCTCAACCTGCTCCCACCCAATCACCCCTCTCCCCCACCTCTCCCCGCCACACACACACTTATCTGCTTTCATTCATTTTTGAGCCAGATGTCTCAAAAAGGGTGATCTTTGAAAACCTGACACAGATCGTGGATGGACAGGCATGTTGCAAGTGTCGGTCCTCAGCCCCCATGCCCCAAGTTATAATAAATGAAAATCTCTGACTTGGAGGTCAGGGACCTTAAGGGGGTTAAATCTGCGTGAGTCAGGTCATCCGGCTGCTCGTTAAAATGTAGGCACCACTGGTCTGGGTGAGATGATGAATCTTAAGAGCAATCTAAAGGGCACGTCTTTTGCTTGGGGCTGGAGGAATATCTTCTTTCATGGGAGAAGCGGGATTTTTGGAAATTAATTCGGACACCAGTATTTTTCACCTATGGCATCTGAGCTGCCGTGAAGCTCCCAGGACACCATCCTTCTGACCATGTTTTGGCTTTGCCTCGCACAGACTGGGCCACCAAACATCGTGTGCTGAGTCCTTTCCCTTTGTTCATTTAGCCCTTGCTCCTTATACTTATCAAAAGTTCATTACACGCAGGACAGGCTGCTTAAGAGGCCGGAAATAGATTCACCTCGCAGCTAATGTACATCAGCTTAGACGTCAGGACGCCGTATTCTCGCATGGCTCTTCCCAAGCCCCAAGAGAAGCCCCAGCAATGTGGCCTCGCGACCATTTGTTCTGGTAATATTTGAAGTTATTTAAAAATATATTTCCTACGGAGAATACCCCCAAACTGTCTGAACATCAGCCAACCAGTAGGTTGACAAGGCATCCTGAAGTGGGCTGCTAACCACATAGTCAGCAGTTCGAAACCTCTAGCCACTCATGAGATAAAGCAGGGCTGTCTACCTCCGTAAAGAGTTATAGTCTCGGAAGTTCTCAGGGGCAGGAATTCACAACCACTCCCCTGTCCTGTGGGGTTGCTAAGAGCCAGCATCAACTGGATGGCAGGAAGTTTGTTCTGTTTTGTTTTTAGTGGGATGTAACATGGTCGAGATAACATAGACCCTCGACTCGACTCAAGATTCTGGAAACGTACTTAAGGGGAAGGAAAGTGGTCAGGGAAGATTTGCTAGAAAAGGTGGTGGTGCTTCCGCTGAGTCTTCAGTAATGAGAGAGACTTTGCCACGCAACAGTGGAGGAGAGGTGGCAATGGAGACATAGCTTGAACGAAGCTGACTGAGGGGAGAAGCAGTGTGGTCTGTGCATGTTGTGTTGTGTTGTGCTGTGTTGTGTGAATGGGTGCGCATGGCAGGGTAATGAGAGCCCTTTGCAGCTGGAGAGAATCTTCCTTCCTGGTGAGAGTCCCTTGTCCAGTAGGGGGCAAGTCCTCATGCAAGGAGCTCTGTGGACTGTGGGATTGCGCCCCTGGGGGCCATCTCCTCCTCGGCTTCCTGGAGCCCCGCTTCCCCCCTGCTCCTTGACCTCTTGGTGACTCCATTAATATCGGTTCTTCAAGGAGAAAGGACCCTGCTACTCCTAACTTCGGTTCCCACTTGCCTCCACCTCCCCGGCTGTTGGCCTTGTGAATCAATATTTCATTTGAAGAGCCTTGTTGATGCCAGTTCTGCTTATTTGCTCCACAGCCACTGTGGGTAATGCTCGGTGGGTCTGTCAGTATGTAAATTAAACCAAGCATAGATAGCTTTGTGTTGCTTAATGTTCAGCTGATAAAAATTAATGTGGTGTGAAATGAGCATTTTATCTGACTGCAGATACAGTGACGGAGTTAATTAGACAGGCAGAGGGAAAATGTTATTAAGCGGGACGGGGGCTTTTTCATGACAGGGGGCTGACCCTCAGCCATCGGTTCGTAGGGACAGTGGGTGTGACCGTGATGTCTGAGCGGAGAGTGGCTGGGAGGCTCCCCTCCTGGAGCAGGCGCCCCAGGGGTACCAAGGACTGCATGGATCCTACCTGGAAGGATGGGAGGGAGGCACAGGCCAAGACAGGCCCGGCACTTTCAACTCCCTGCAAAGTGCATGTGTCAGCTTTGGCTGGCAGGTTGAGGCGGCTTCTCCTTGGGGTGGCATGGAGGCCATTGATAGACAGTTGGTTCTTAAGCAATGGAGAGCAAAATGGTGGGACACGCACACACCCCACGCTGCAGCCAACCCAGAGAAGCTAGGGACTCTTGCTTTCTGACTGCTGTTTTGCAAAGGGCCTCTCTGCTCTCCTGGTCTTTGCACTCGCTGGTCCTCCTGGTAAGAAAGTTTTTTTTTTTTCCCTTTCCCAGCCATGAACAAAGCCCGCTGCATTACACATATCTGCCTCCCCCGCAGACTGCAAGCTTCCGGGGGTCAGAGGCGTGTCATGCTTGTCATGGTCGCCACAGTGCTGAGCTCTCTGCTGACACTCAAGTAGGTCAGAAAGGTCATTGAAGAAATGATGCACACGATGTTCCCTCTGCTCAGAAGTCCCTTCCTGCTCTCGCTCCAGGTCCTGGGCCCGGGCCTGGGCCTCCCTGTGCATCCTTCCTGTCTTCCGCCGCGCTCTCCCTGCCTCCGAGTCAAGATCAGCTCCCTGGGTAGACAGATGCTCTTGGGGCACCTTATACTTTCCCTGCAGGACACTGTCCGGGTTTCTTATTTCTGATTGGTGCAAGCTCCAGGAGGGTGGGGACAGGGCTGTACTGCCAGCACCTAGCAAGGGGCCCTGAGGGCACAATGATGAAGTCCTGTAGTTCAAACTCCCCAGCCGTGCTCTGGGAGAAAGGGGTGTTCCTCAACTCCCCGCTAGACTAAAGCCTTAGAAACGCCAGGGGACAGTTCTACTGGGTCCTATCCGTTCGCTATGCATTGGCATCAACTTGATGTCAGTCCGTTAATGGGGACCCAGCTCATTCAGGGTTTCTAAGACCTTGTTGGACACGAATGAATGAATGAACGGTCTTTCTGATGCCTGGGGTATTCCTAGCTTTTCCTCAGTGTCTTGCTTTGGGGAAGTTCCCTAGGCTCTCCTTTCTCTGCGTCACTGGCAACTGTGAGTGCCGGCTTACCAGCCCTTCTACCCAAACAGGATGCAGCAAGTTGAAAGTACCCTTGGTGTGCATAGCACTTTGTGTTCTCAGAGCTTTGTCAGGGGCTCACACTTGGCAGTTTGGAGGACATGATTGCAGAAGTAATCAAAAGATGTATGCACCCCTTGGTACTTAAATAAGCAAATGCTGAGCCTATGAGTGTAGGCTCTCACAAGGCCACCGCTTGCCAAGGAGCCATCAGAAGAGAGGACTGGCTGTGACTATCCCAGTCTTGGTCATAATTGAAGGGGATGATGTCAGGAAATGCCCATTGGGTGGATCCAACAAGATTCTTGTTAGCCTTTGGGCCCAACAGTTAAAAAATCAACAACTAGGCTATGAGGCAGACGCGTGAGCGGGACTAGGGCCTTCCATTGGAATTGCCCATGCGGTTGCCCAGCATTTCTCTTGAGCCCCCAGGTAGATCTCATCTGCATTGTTCTGAGCTATAGATTGAAAGGCTTGGCTCTGCTCATGAACACTTTTGAACTTCCACTCACACCCCACCCAGGACTCCTGAGTTGCCCTGTCCTGAGAAAGGACTTGGTTCTTGCTCTGTAGTCTTCCAGCGCTCTCCAGGCCTCTGTTGATAAAGTTGCTAAATGGCCCTCTCGCGTGTATAGGCTTCAAGGCTTTACCTGCACTCTCACAGCTGTCACTGAGGAAGGGCTGGGGGCAATCAGGTGAGCATCGGTAGGCAGGAGTCTTTCTGTTTGTTTACCCATCACAGGGGTGAATAGGCCCAAAACCATCACAGAAACAACTCCATGTGAGGCAGATGAACAATTTGCTTGAGAAGCGAATCTGTGTCTTTGGCCCTTCCCCTGCCCTTGTCTCTCTGCCCATAGAGAAACCACACTCCACAACTCTTCTTCCAAGTTGCCTTCCAACTCACCTTTCCCCCCCTTGGCCCCAGGGACAGGAAGATGACCTGCCTCAACTCCTTAGAGTAGGCCCCCTTTCTTTTTTTTATTTTATTATTTTAACAATTTATTGGGGCTCATACAATTCTTATCACAGTTCATTCATATACATACATCAATTATATAAAGCACATCTTTACAGTCTTTGCCCTAATCATTTTTTTCTCCTCTTTTCTTTTTTTACATTTTATTAGGGACTCATACAACTCTTATCACCATCCATACATATACATACATCAATTGTATAAAGCACATCCATACATTCCCTGCCCCAATCATTCTCAAGGCATTTGCTCTCCACTTAAGCCCCTTGCATCAGGTCCTCTTTTTTTTTTCCCCTCCCTCCCCTTTCCCCCCTCCCTCATATGCCCTTGGTAATTTATACATCGTTATTTTGTCATATCTTGCCCTATCCGGAGTCTCCCTTCCCCCCTTCTCTGCTGTCCCTCTCCCAGGGAAGAGGTCACATGTGGATCCTTGTAATCAGTTCCCCCTTTCCAACCCACTCACCCTCCACTCTCCCAGCATCGTCCCTCACACCCTTGGTCCTGAAGGTATCATCCACCCTGGATTCCCTGTACCTCCAGCCCTCATATGTACCAGTGTACAGTCTCTGTCCTATCCAGGAGAGTAGGCCCCCTTTCTTTCTGTACTTTTGTCCCTGGACTTGGCCTCAACCCAACGCTGACCTTGCTTCTGCTGTGCCTGATCCAATTTGTGCCTTGTTAAAGTACAGCTGAGGTCATCTTTGACAGGACTCTTTATAGAAGTGGTTATGTGGTAGGCAAAAAGCAGCACTTCTGATCTACATTGTCCAAGGCATTTGTGTTTCTGTCATCTGTTTTATTTAGCATGTGCCCATTCAGTGAGGCACACCGATTTGATTGCCATCCAACAAATGAGGAAGTGGGGGGGGGCACAGAAAGCTCTAATGGCTTGTCCAAGGTAGGGTATATCCTCTGGAACACACCTGGGTTCATTGGTGCCCCACTTGATACCAACCCTTTATCATCATGGCTGCGATTCCATGAAAAATGGCATCTCTAGCCTCCAAGTTATGACTTCTAGCTTGCTCCATAGGACACCTGGCAAAGGCAAGCTGTTAAAACGAGCCTTTGATGAGATGAGTTGTCAGAGATCCGCCCGCTGCATTCATTAAGAATCTAACATATGTCCCAAGTGTCTGCCATGCTAGCCAGGGTAAGGATGGGGAGCAAACACAGAGGGAGCGAAGCCTCGGGAGGGGGACAGAGCTCATCCCAAATCACCACCAAATGAAGGGAAAGGGGAACCGAAATGAGTGCCATGAAGGCTTGTCTTGCTGGGAACACAGAATAGTCGCTGGTGGTGTCCTCAACACGGGCGAGGAAACCATGACCGGAAGCAGGAACATGCTGAACCAGACAACGGCAGTGTCATGTGCAAAGGCCTTGTGGTGCGATGAAGAACAATGTGTTTGAGGCAGCGGGAAGAGAAGCCTCTCTGGCTAGAACTCAGGAACCCCAGAAACCCCATGTGAGGTGTAGCTAGAGAGGAGGACAGGAGCTGAAGAGATCAGAGGACTTAAGCTTCCTGGGAGGCAGCAGGCATACCCACTGACATTTCTTTGCCCCCCTCTGTGGTTGAATTTGCAAATGAATTCGTTCAAAAGAATGCCTAGGGATGGATGATCCTGGCAGTTTGAGCTCTCTTTGTCTCCTCATGGCTCACTTACTCCTAGTTAAAACTCAAATCCCTTCTCCCTTTACCTATTCATGTATTTAAAATAGGTATTTATCACTAGAAGGGGGAGGCCAAAAGTTCCCCTCCCTTGTTTTCAGCAGGAATTCCAGGAAGAAAGCCCACTAAGCCTCAAACCCACTGAGCCTCCCTGCTGGAGCCGCGGGGAGCCCCTCAGAGAGGACAGACCAAACCTGTTAGGAAGAAGCTCACTGGTGTTTACTTTTCAAGTGCATGAAACCAGACACTGAAACCGTTCATTAAAAATTCTTGTGTTCAAGCAGACAAAGGAGAAAATCATTTCAGAAGCCCTGTAATGAATGTACAAGTGGGTACAGGCTATCTTGTCACACACACTAATCATGAGTAAACTCAAACGAAGGCTGTTTGTATTTGACTCTGTCTTTAATTGAAGCATGCTGCCAGCCGCCTCTGGCCCTCCACCTCCGGGGCCTGGACAACCTGTCTGTTGCTTTGGGGTCCTCCCGGCTGGGGCTGAGGGAGGGGGCAACTTGGAGGTCTGAGAAGCATCCCATCTGGGAATAAGAGGAGGAATGGGATGACATGAACACACACAGGCACTGCCTCCTGACCCATTGCACAGTGGCCCCACAAGGTAACACTCATCTCTACTTTAAAGAAGGGCCCCAGAACCCACTCCACAGTCAAGGCAGAGAACTGGCAGAGCCAGGGTTTGAATCAGGGCTTCTGGAGCCACGTGGAAACCTGCCTCCACAGCTGGTCTTCACATCTCGCCCACGTAGCGTGGCACACAGTTCCACAACAGTATGACCCGTGCTCGCTCGCTCCCCAGAAGCAGACTCAGTGGTTCCTGGCCAAAGTCACCTGGCGATCTGGGAGGACAGACGGACAAATATGGCCATGGAAGCCAGGCTCTGAAATGATCAGGCAGTTCATTTTGCAGAGCACACAGACCGGAAGTGTTTGCCAGATGGCTCGGTGTAACCCAGTTGAAGTGTCCAGAATATCCCTCTTCCTATTGAACTGTGGATCTGAGAGGGAACAGGATGTTCCCACTGCCCAGAAGTCTCTTCCTGCCCTCGCCCCCCTGGTACATACTGAGCCTCCTTCCCATCTCAGTTTCAAAGGCCACATCCTTGCCAGAGGTCCACCTGCCTCCCAGAAAACCGGCCTGAAGGGACTGCTATGTGGAGGGGGCCATTTGAAGGTGCTTATATTTTAATTGACAAAGTCAGAACACACACCCCAAAATTATTTTCACCAATGAGCACCATCTTTCCCCACAAGGTGGGCTTTTGACACCAAAAGTACAGGGCACCATTCTTTCTTTAGAGTGCGTTTGTTGCTGTTGCTAGTTGCTGTTGAGTGGATTTTGACTCGTGAGGTATACTTGTGTACGCCCTAGGATTGTCAAGGTTGGGACCTCTTGAAAGTAGATCACCAGACCTTTCTGAAAGACCATTGGAGGGGGAGAGGAGGGTGTTCAAACCATCAACCTTTTAGCTGGCAGCTGAGGGTTTACCCGTGTACATAGCATAGGATAAATACATTTAGCTCAATGCAAAACCTATTCATTCGTAGCACCATCAGCCCTTGTCCTTGGGGCGATTCAGACCATTGGCAACCCCCATTTGAGCACACAGGCTCATGGCAACCACACCCCGGACCAGGCCACACTGTTGACTGATGGTCTTACAGAACTCCTAATGGCTGAAGAGGAGGTGGCTCCTCCTCGTTCACCCAGAAATCACTGGGCGAAGCCCATGGTGGGACTTGTTGGTTGATAGCATATGTAGAGATCTGCTCCTTTGCCCATCTTTTTAAGGTAATCAGATGCATGGATCTGACTGCTCAGTTTAAAGATTGATCTGGAGTAGTTTGGAAGAGTTTTCTCGGATTCTTCATGGAGGGTCTCCTAGTACCTGAATAGACATGAGCCAATGTGGCTGGAATGGGACAAGTAGGGCTCCACGTTGGGCCCCCTTAAATGTCACCCAGCTGGGGAAAATGGAAGGAATTGTCTGACAAAAGGGAGACTCAGAGACCAAAAACTTAGGCCAAAACAGGGAGTAAAGTATGCACAGTGTCCAAAGGGGGCTTGGTGACTCTCTATGGTTCACTCTCGTCATATGAAAAATCTTTAAGAAAAGCCCCATACAAATGAAGCTGTATAGGAAAATAATTGTCACATATAAACACACATACAAAGTAGTATCCCAAATAAAACGGTTTTTTTTTCCCCCAACACTATGGTTTTTTGTTTTACAAAACAACCTTATCACCTTCAAAGTACTCTCAATTACACTTAAAACATTGGTCAAATCTATGATTTCATTCTTGGAAACATTTTTCAAACTCATCTGTTTGGATGGCTGACAGCACCTCCCTCGTTTTGTTCTTCACCCTGTTTTGTTCTATGTCATCAAATCGCTGTCCGTTTATGTCCCTCTTCACTCGCCGAAACAAAAAGAAGTCACAGAGTGAGGTCAGGTGAGTAAGATGTATGGGAAAAGAAAGCATGGTGTGTTTTTTTGCCCAAAACTAGCACATTGAGATGGCTGCGTGAGCAGGTGCATTGTCATGGTGGCAAAACCAGTCCCCTGTTTGCCACCAATCAGGCTTGTTTTGGTCACATACTGTTCTGCAATCTTTTCAGAACCTTTAAAATAGAAAGTTTGGTTAACAGTCTGATCCGGTGGCATGAACTCCGAATGCACTATCCCACTCATCTCAAAAAAGCAAATGAGGATCATCTTGATCTTCGATTTCACTTGAGGAGCTTCTGGGGGCAAGGTGCCAATGGTGTCTTCCACTGGCTTGACTGATGTTTGCATTCGGGGTTGTAAGAACACCACCATGCCTCATCGACAGTTAATGAACTTGGGGAAAATCTGGGTTGCTTAGGAGATGTTCTTTCAAACACAGCATATTTGAAATGGCGCTCTTCTTCTTGGTCCGTCAGAATCCAAGGCACACATTTCACAGTGACCCTTCTCGTTCCCAAATCTTCCATTAAAATTCACCGGTGGTTCAAATCACTTCACCATCTCTTCAACGGTCCATTGTTGGTCTTCAATTACAAGTGCACCAATTTTGGCAACATTTACATCCAGTTTGGGAAGTTGATGGACCTCCAGAACAAGGTTTGTCATCAATAGACATTTCACATATTTCAAAATGAGAAAAAAACACTTATACACTTGAGGGTTCTCTCATAGCACTGTCCTTGTAAGCTGTTCAACATCACAACCATTTCTGCGGCATTTTTTCCTAAACAAGAAACAGACTTTCACAACCACATGCTATTCTCTTAAATCGAACATCACAAAAAAAACAAGATTCAAGTGAAACTGCTTTTACAAAAAAAATTCACTGTGACCAGAGAGAACCTTCCCAGGTGATGCCACTGGGTGCACTAACTCAGACGAAGTTGCTAGATGTTCACCTAGCAAGATAAATGCTTATTATGAAAATTCCACCTAGTGGGGAATTTTTTTCCATTTGTGTGTGTGTGTGTGTGTGTTACAAAGGTAACTGAAAATCTGTCATCCTAGTGGTCTCACTCTCACTGCTGTTGTGTTGATTCTGTCGTCAAAGTAGCCCGATGGGAGAGAGTAGAACTTCATCTTTGAATTTCCGACACTGTACATCTTTACAGGAGTAGACAGTGTCCTCTTTCTTCCTGTTGGTGGGCTTGAACGTTGACCTGGGGGTTAGCAGTTCAGTGCCTAGCCCACTTAGCCCCCAGGGCTCCTGTCCTTGTGACGGTAGAGCTTCGGCGTTCCTGGGTATTGCCTGTGGGTCAATAGTTGTGTAATGCAAGCAGTCCTAGGGTTATGACTACAGACAACCTACAGTGAGTGACAAGCCAATCCCTGCAAAGCTGTAAAGCCTATTATATTAAGATGCTGAGGTACATAGATGGTTCCCAATAGCAGACAGGTGCTGCTTTTGATGTGCATCAAAGCATTCCTCTGATTGCTTTATGATTACAGTAAAGACATGTTCGTGTCTGTGGAAGTGTTTTTTTTAATGTTGTATGTGCATAGACAGGTCCACGACACACTGATCCTAAGGACACACTGGACTGACACCCCAAAGGAACTGTTCCTTACGGTTCCCGTTGATGTACAAATTCAACGTCGGACAGATTTAGGAACAGACCCTGTTCATAATACTCCGAGAACTGCTGGTATTCCATTGCCGACACACCACATGTTGCTAAGCCATCCCCAATGACTGAACATCAGGCTCCTTCTGGAATTCTGTGTGTATGTGTATGATTAGATTTGATCGTTTGAGATCGTGCTGGAGTTTTTAGAGTTTTTCGCTCCTGTCAGATTATTCCTCTCGTATAAAATCCCAGGAGAAGGATTATTGGGTCAGAGTAAGCACATCTTTAGGATTCTTGTTACAAATTACCATATTTCTTTCTGAAGGAATTATGCTGATTTAACTCAGCGCCCACAGCACTGGAGTCTCGGTTTCACTGCAGCCCGACCAACGTGAGGGCATTATTTCCTAATACTGAAATGCTACCGTTTCAAAGTTGCTTTAATCTGCATTTTTTATTACTGGCAGCGATGAAAATTTTCCCTACACGTTCATTTATCTAGTACTATTTGTGGAAAATGTTGTAGAGCCACACTGGGGAGTTGTATGTGAGTGGGAAACTTTCTTCACTTGTCATTGCTGGCGGGGAGGTGGGGGATAGATGATCACGAGGAATGAGTCCATAGGAATACAACTTGGATTCCTTCCAGGGATATGGAGTGGCTGCAGCTCATAGGATGGTCTTCCCAGATTAAACCATGAACGTGACAAAATATACATTGATGGTTGTAACTCGTGCTCAAAATAAAGAGCCTCATGGCGAGATGCCTCATTTGTTTGCCCCGTTGCCGTTATTGTAAGGCTTGAAGGAGCTTCTGGGCCGCCGTCAGCCCTCGGGACCGTCGGCGTTTCCAGGCGTCCACCTTAAGACTTTAGAAACTGGGAGAAGTAGAGCGTGAAAGCTCCTTGGAAGCAAAGATGGTGAAACTTGGTCTCCTGTACTTTGGACATGTTGTCAGGAGAGACCAGTCCCCGGAGAAGACCATCATGCTTGGTAGAAGGACCGAGAAAAAGAGGAATGTTAGACAAGACGGACTGACAATGGCTACAACAATGGGCTCAAACAAGAACAATTGTGGGGGTGGTGCAGGCCTCCGAGATGGGGGCTTGTTCTGTTGGGCGTAGGGTGGCTGTGAGTTAGAATCTACTCAGTGGCACTTAAGACGTCCTTAGCTATAATTGAGCATTAATTTCCACATGCTTTTAATCACCCGATTCTGTCTGGATCCCTAAAACAGCCACAAACACAAAACACAAACTCCCTGCCCAGAAGCACCTAAGCTGTGTCCCCACAGCCTCTCCCCCCTGCCCCCACCCCACGCAGCTGACTGGACTCAAATGTGTGCATTTCTGAGATTACAAAACACCATCGTGGCTCTCAACTCAAAACAAGTCTCTCCAAAGCCTAGTCCCTGGAAGATTTCAAAGTCTGTTTTCTTAACATTACACTAATAATCCGTTTCCTGCTTCTCCGTGCCTGCCACGGCCACCCCACCCCCCTTCTCCCCCACCAGGAAGGCGCTGAGCCCAGTGTTATGTAACTGTGACTCGGTACCCCAGCCAAGTTACGAGGAGCCCAGCGCTGGGCTTAGGGAACTGGTGTAAAGCTGCGTTCTCCTGCCCCCCACTTGCCAGTGAAGGAGCACCGTCTGAGGCTAAATGGATGAGTCTGAGTTACTGATCAGCTGCACAAAGCTCCCAGGGCCGACCCAGCTGCTCCCTGCAGCAGAAACTTTGGTAAACTGGCAGTGTCCTGTGCCGGGAACTGAAATAAGTGCCTCTCTGGCACCACGTTCACCGAGGACTGTGGACTGGCTGGGCTTGCCTTCCCCCTCCAGGGAGTGGCCTCAAAGGCGCTGCTGACAGGCCTCCTGCCCAGCTGCCTGGGTGTGCAAAGTCAAGTGGAGGGGATTCCGCCACAAGCATGCTGAAAATTACAAGCGCCCCAGACGCTGAGTGTGCGCTCATCAGTGGCTGCCTGGCCTGAGATGAGACCAGGAAGTGCTCCGATTTTCCTACTGCTTCCCAACCCAGCCCAGCAAGCAGGGAGAGCACTCTGTGGCCCAACGTCCACATGCACACCTTCTGTGCGCGTAGGAAGCCAGAGAAGATGGGGCATCACTTTGACCTGCCACATCCGAACCGCCCAGCTCCCTCGGTGCAGGTTCCATGACCTTCAACATCTGACTGCAATCCCTTTCTGTTTCCCATTTCCCCATCTGGAAATGGAGGCTAATAATAGAACCTACCTCATCAGGCGCTTGCGAGGATTACATGAAATGCAGACAGGAAGCATTTGGAAGAGTGTGCGAGCCGTAGTAAGGGGCAAAGACAAACGAGCGTTTATGGGAGGGGGTTTTCTTGCTGCATATTCCCCTCCCTTGCTGGGCTTGCTCCCTGGGGTGCAGGGACGATACTGGCTCCCCGGTCCCATGACTGGGGTCCTGCAGCTTTCCCAGCACACCGGTCGCTGTCCTGTCCATGGCATCCCCAGGTGTGCCGAGGAGGGCCGCGCCTTAGGGTTTTCCTGGCTGTCACCGCCTCCAAGCTGGTGGTCAGGCTTTGCTTCTTGCCAACCTTTCAGCTGGGAGTTGAGTGCTTCACCATCGGCAGCACCAGGGCCTCCAAGTAGTTATCTAACGTCCCTGGTAGGCAGCTGGGTTGAGATCCTGTACTGGGCTAAACAGTGCCCCTCCCAGCATGGCAGGGAAGAAAGACATTTTTTTTTTCCCCTCTAAATGTCTGGCCTCATTATGGCTAAGATAAAGCTCCTTTCCCTACCACCTCCCTACCTCACATTGTGGGCTTTCTGTGAAGCGCTGAGTCTGGTCGCTTTTGGATGTCCATTTAGGACCTGTTTAAATTCTTGCTGGAAACCTCAGCATGCTTTGGAAAAACACATATCGAAATGCCCTTGAAGAGGGAGCGGGGAAGCTGAGCATCACCAGCTCTGGGACTGAGCATGGCCTCCTGGGAGCATGGAAACCTTGAGGCTCTTTCCTGCCCAGCCCAGGTGGTCAGTCTGAGTTACTTTAGAAAATAGAGAATCGGTGGACATCCGTTTCAGACTACTCCCTGGGGAGGTAGTGAAACGTTTCGAGGTTGTCCGAAACGGTCATGAAGAAAGCCTTTCAAAGAAACCCATAACTGGGTGTTTCCACAAGGCTTACAGATTGCAAACATCCCCCCACAGGCTTCCATACTGAGAGGTGATCAAATGTGTTGGCCTAGCCACCTCTCTACCTCCCTGTGAGGGTAGGTGATGGCGGAGCGCGATAGACTTTTCCCCACCGTAAGGAAGACTTGAGCTTGATTCTGAACCAGTGCACGTCATGCCCTGCCAGCAAACGTGTGTCTTGCTGTGATGCTGAACATGTATCGGAGGAGGTTCCCTGATAAGATGGACTAAGAAGAAAGGCCTGGCTGTTCACTATCAACTCAAGAGGGATCCACAGCTGGGGATGGGCATGGGCATGGCAGGCCGGGCAGTGCTTCCCTCGTTGTGTGTCCAGGCCATCTTGCCAGCAGCTCACACCTACGGTTAGTTACTTGTGCTCAACATCAATTCCTCTGTATGTGTGCCTGCTGCCCCGACTGCAGGTGCACAGTGCAGGAGCATCCGGGATTGAAGGTGTCTTTTATGGCCGTGCTAAACTCGTAAAACCCAAGCGGGTGGTTTGGGGAGTCTTATTAGAGGGACATGTGTTTGGCAGCCTGGGCCATTTCAATGGCCGGCTGGGAGCCTTTGATCTGAGCTCTTGTATGGAGGGAGGCTGTCTCCCTGGGCAGAAAGCTGCTCCCTTTGATCAAGGAGAAGCTGTTCTGATCCCCCAGAGAACGGCTGGGCTAAGGGACCTGATCCTGGGACAGGGTTCTCTTCAACCAGAAAAGTGGAACCAGCCCTAAATGAGCTTCGGGACCCACACTGCCTCTCATTCACTCTCCCTGCCTGGCTTTTTCTCATCTATAAAACGGGGCTAATTCATACCTCACACCGTGTTGTGAAGGGGGAATTGATTAATTAATGTTTACGATCCGCTTTGAACTTGAAAAGGCTTCCCCTAGAAGTTGTTATTAAGCCTCTATCTTTTCTTTCTTTCCTTTTTGAACTTGGAGTCCTGGGGTGTGTCTCGCCCTGACACTCACAGGAAGCCGCATCGTTTGGCATCGTTTGGCCATGGCCAGAAGGGAGATAAAAATGTCCTAAGATGAATGTGGCTTCCCTGCAGGTGGCTGCCTTGAACCAGCGAGACAGTGTGTTCCTTGTGGGTGCGGAAGGACACCTCCGGCGAAAGGACAGCAAGACCAGTCACCAAGTCCTTGGGAAGAAGCAGGAAATAGTTCTTCAAACT
Source organism: Tenrec ecaudatus (assembly GCF_050624435.1). NCBI lineage: Eukaryota > Metazoa > Chordata > Mammalia > Afrosoricida > Tenrecidae > Tenrec > Tenrec ecaudatus. Next base: position 122,191,642 of record NC_134543.1, on the reverse strand, counting down.
GACACACGAGGGGGCGGGAGGAGGATTGTCTTCCTTAGTATCGGGCCACCGGTTCTCAGAAAAGTTTGCTCTTGACCCCTCTGACTTCATGCAGTGAGGCCGCAGGAAGCCAAATAGAGGGTCTGCCAGGTAGAAGGGTTGGTTTGTTCACTAGAGTGTAATCTCTAGTTCTGCTACCGATCTGCTGCCAACTGGCAGGACAGCAGCTAAATGCAAACACTGATCGGCAACCAGCTAATTGGTCTGTGCTCTGTGTAGTGACGGGGGAAAGGCGAGGCGTGTGTGTGTGTGTGTGTGTGTGTGTGTGTGTGTGTGTGTGTGTGTGTGTGTGTGTTGGGGGGTGGGGAGGGGGTCTATAACCCGACATTCCAATGCCATTAGTGCACCCTCTGGAACTCACAGAAATAACCAAACTGTGCCCAACTTTTGGATGAGCCAGCTCAAAACTGATTAAGGGCATTGATCCTGAGCACTGGCCATTCCCACCAAATGTACCTTCAGATCATTGTCTTTTGACCGGAGACACGAACTGCCTGTGATATGCATCAATACCTGGGCAGGTGCAGGGGTTGGAGGTGGGGGAGGGGGAGGGGGCAGCTCTTTCTTGCCGGAGGCTATGGCTACAGTTTCAAGTCAGTCGTGTTCCATACAACAGAACAAAGTATTGACGATTGGATTAGACAGCAAGTCAATCTACTTTTCTGGGTCCAGTAATCAAGGATGCAGGAGAGCCAGGAGACCCTCCAGACGTGCCTTTGTGAGACAGGGGGTGACCCACCTACACTGCTGCCTTTCAGCCGTTGGAAGCACCATTTGTACACCCCTTGCTCAGCAGTGCAAGGTGAGCCCTGCCCGTTGGTCATCTTACGAAGCCTTTGTCCTGCAATTTTGTGGTGTTTTTCTCAGGACTCCAAAATGCTATGCGAGGTGTCTAGCAGGAATTGGCTGCACCCTGGGACCCTACCTCTCAGAGTAAAAAAACTGGCCGACTGAACAAGGATGTCTAAAGGAAAATGTAATCCACCACTTCCAGGGGCTTGCATTCAGGTAGGGAGGAGAGGGTGGGGTGGGTGTGACTTTAATCTCACTTCCAAAAAGGCCAAATGTAGGTATTGGGCTATTTTAGCATCTTCTATTGAGCAGAGCCAGGACAGAAGATGCCATCTGAACAACAGCAGTGATGAGGTGGATGCTCATGACATACTTTCATGGAACTAAATCAACTGTCATGTGGAGAAACAGATGCCCAGAGTGGCAAAGTGACTTGCCTTAGGTCACACAGCTGGTTGGGCAGAGCCAGGGCTAAAAACAGGGTTCCTCTTTTTGCGGCCAGGGAAATGTCCATGGTACCGGGAGATTTCTCCAGATGGTGTCCATCTCTCTCTGGTTCTTCCTGGGCTAATGTCCTGGGCCTTTTGCTTTTCTTTCTTTTAGTTTTTCTCTTAACTCCTTAGCGTTCACTCTGTCAGAGAGAATTAGGCATGCACCTGGGCCACCCTTTCGTCTCCACTCTCTTCTGTCTCTGTTATGGTCTTGAAGGGGCCCCAGTATTTCAGGATATGAGAAGTACTTCTAAGGATTCATAACCTCCCACCATTTACTTAATAAATAATGAGTGCCTACTATGAACCAAGCACTCACCTAAGTCTCAACTCACTGCCACCGACTCAATGCCCACTCCTAGCGATCCTGTAGGACCTATGGGACCTTGTGACTTTCTGAGCCTGTGACTCTTTATGGGGGTAGAAAGCCCTGTCTTTCTCCTGTGCAGTTGCTGGTAGTTTTGAACTGCTGATCTTGGGGTTAGCAGCCCAATTTGTAACCACTATGCCACCAGGAACCTCCTATTAGGGACCCCCGCCAATAACCATGCCTTTGAATAGTCTACAGTCCTATGTGACGATTACAGGATATCAGCGATAGATATGAGAAAGGTGTCAATGATAAAGCGCGCCAGAAGATGATGTGTGCTGGAGGAAGGAAGACAAGAGCGGCGTAAGAGGAGCCGGCTGCAGGTTTAAATGATGTGCTTGGGATTGCCGTTGCTGGGCCCCGTGAAGTCGATCCAAACTCGGCGACTCCACAGAGAACATTACAACCGCTTCCTAGCATGTCCTAGGCCGCAGTTCTGCAGGGACAGATGAATAAAACCTTTCTCTCAAAGAGCGACTGGTGGGTTTGAACTAGTGACCTGTTGGTAGTAGCTGAACACTTAACCATTGTACCACCAAAGCTCCTTGTAATCAGGATACCAAAACCAAACCCACTGCCAAGGAGTACCTTCTGACTCGCGGTGACAGCATTTCTAAGATGGTAAATCTTTATAGGAGAAGAGAGTCTCAGATTGCTCCCATGGAGCACCTGGTGGATTTGAACTACCAACTTCCTGGTTAGCAATCCAACATGTTCTCCTCATGCACCTGCCCCCATCACACACACACACACACACACACACACACGCACACACTGCTTGTACTTTGATTGATGCCGTGACCAGTGGTCGGTGCAGAGAAATGTCCCAGCACTGTCTCCATTAACCAGCCCCGGTAGGTCTGGATCCCTAACTGTGGAGATCCACACGATATCTCTGCTTTTGGCAGCTACGACACAACAACAAGCTCCTTATCCTTTGCCTGGGGCTGCACTCTGGCCTAGCCCACCTGGCTTGGTTTGCAATAATTTAAAAGACGCAGAAACACACCCATATTCCAATAGAACCCAGTTGTGAAGTCTTTGGTGTGCCTACCTTTCTTTCAGACCAGCATCCAGCTCTCTGTACGTACTCCCAAGCACCCTAGCCTTTCCCTTCCCATGGGCAGTTTCTCCAAACACCTGGACAAAGCCAACCCATTCCACGTCCTTCCTCTCCTGGAGGCTTGACTAGGTTTCCTAGCCACCTGACCAGGTCCTCCAAGATGAGCTGGGCCTGGGCTATTCAGGCCCCTCCCTCCAGGGTGGGTGACACCTGCATTTGGACAAGCTGTGATGGTTAGAATTATGGTTGTGGTTAGGCACGGACAAATCTATTTTGGCTCATTGCCACCCCAGAGTGGCGCTGCCCCACAGGGGCATTTGCGGTACTCTTTGGTAAGAGTTAGATGGCTCGCCACGAGCTTCAAACCCACCACCCATGCTTCAGGAGAAAGGAGAGTCTGTCTGCTCTTGTGAAATGTCTAGTCTCAAAAATCCAAGGGTTACTCTGCGTGGGAATCAACTCTATGGTGCCGGGCGTTTTTGACTGGTTAGTGTTTGAAGATGGCTCCAAAGCCTATCTTTTGGTTATCAGCCATCAGGGATCCTGATCACAGCAGGAGCAGCCCTATGGAGGTCCCCCTTGCCCTGTTTCACATGCGGCGGTTTTATCTACCTGTAGTCAACCAGGGTCTGACAGATGAAAGGAACATTCCAGAAATAAACAATTCACCAGTTTCGACTTGCATGCTGTTCTGAGTAGCCTGATGGAATCTCGCGCCGCCCCACTCCATTCTTCCTCGGATGAGATTCCCGTGTGTCTACAGTGTCCAGGCTGCATGGTCCACCCACCCCAGAGTCAGTTAGTAACCCTCTCCTCAGTGATCAGATCAACTGGGGAACAGGGCAGAAACTTATTTTGCCCAATAAGTTGTCTCTATTTTATTAGTAATTGGTGTTAATCTCTTATTATGCCTAATATATCCGTTAAACCTCATCATAGGTATGCACAAAGCATATTGAAATACTCACACTCACACACACACACAAGTTCTGTCCTAACTAGTTGGGGCCTTAGGTGAAATGTACCCCCTACTGGTAAGGTCTACTCTAATGTGTCCCCGGTGCCCAATGCTCTTCTCAACATTTCTTTGCCGCATGAACTCATTGAACACACCCGGGCATGAGACGAGGCTGCCATTATTCCAAGTTCACACCACATGAAGCTGAGCCCACAGCGTGCCTGAGTCACACTGCCTTTAAGTGAGAGCTAACGTCCAAACCCCTGCAGATTGAGCTGACTCGACACCTTAATCCAAGAATGCAGATAGGATTCCGCTCACAGGTCAACTCCTGTGGCCTGGAAGTGCTGTTTGCAGGACTGGGCTGAGAAAGGTCTGGACCCAGGCTTGGAGTTAATAGGAAAACATTTATGATTGATTAGTAATGTTTACTATGGATTTAGAGCAGAGGACGTGATTATATGTTTGCTTTAACTCAAAGGACTATTGAAAGCTCAGGCCTAAGGCATGGCTAATGAGCTGGTCCCTAATACACTGTAAAATCAAGCGGCTAATATACCAGCTGAATCCAATTCTTACTCTGGATCTTTTTTTCCTGGCAAAAGTGGGATCCATGAGATTGAGGATGGAGTGGAATCGGTCTTAAATATGTCTACTGAGCAGAGGCTGGGTGACTTGCAATGGAGGAGGCGCTTGCTGCTGTAGGCTGGCCCTGGGTCCCTCCGCCTCCATCTGGTTGATGACTGAAAGATGCTGTCCAAACACAGCTCTAAGTGAGCCAGCCAAAGGCCTTCTTCCCCTCCAGAGTTTCCGGTTCCCATCAAAGGACCGATCAGAATGAACACAACATTTGAGGATGAGCGAGTTCACAGACAAGCATTGCTGCCCTGGCGGCTGCAGCTCTGATACCCCTCCGGCACTTAGGGATCCAAGAAACAGAGTCAGAGGGAAGAAGACAAAGCCCACCGGAGAGCATGCTGTTCCCCGGGGCCACCCTGGATTCCAGAACGACCCAGCTGTGAAAAGACAAGGTGCCTCACCAGCCAAGTCGTCCATGTCACTCATTTCAAACCTAAGGAGGCTCGACGCCCCTTGAGCATATTCATCTCTCCGTGTTTATTAAATTAAGCCCTCCATGAGGCTGCAACAACATACTGTTCACTAATAAGAAAAGAGACTGTTTTCCCCTCTGGGGAATATTGTAACTCAGATCTGTTCCTAGGTAGCATAAATGAACTCTGTGTGTGCACGGGTGTACACACAAGCACATGCGTGTGCATTTGGGAGGGGGGAGTCGCAAAGGAGGGTTTGAGAGCAAAGGGAGAAGGAAGAGGAAGCGGTCTGAAAGCTTCCACCAGAAACGCCACTCTGGATGGATGCCGATCAGAATGAAATCTAAGTGCTCCTGGCACAGGGCCTAGCGAGATATTAGTTTTTATAAAGCGAAAAATGAGCATGTAATTGTAGTGTCTCCATAGGAAGGAAACGGCAGGTCTGTTGAGGAGAACCCCCACGCAGATTTGAAAACCCGCTTACACGTAGGAAAATCGGGGAGGGGGGTCAGTGTTGGGTTTTTCTTCCCTCCCCTTTTCCTCCTGGCAGCATTAACATAGTCAAACAACTGGAGAGAGAATTCTATTAACGAAGTCAGTCCCATCGAGTTAAAGCCTAGGAACACTGCCATTGGGGCTCGGTGGGGAATCTACTCATTTGCAGCTTGGACCAGAATAACACGGAAATCCCATCCATTTAGAGTCCTATAACGGCTAAAGCTGAAGGAACATCAAGGACGCCCAATCCAAGTGTGGGGAGCTTATGAGAGAGGGGCTGGAAGACAACACATGGGGTAGAAAGAAAGCTTGAGAGCAAGTTTTGGTTTGGGGTGCCGTGGACCCAGGGAGGACTTGTTCTCAGAAAACACGCTTCATTCAGAGACTATTACAGTGACAGTCTCAGAAGGAAGCTAAGGAGATGTATTGAGTAATCAACTGAGACTACGATTACACTACGTTTTCAAGTTTCCAGTTAAAGCCAATGGCTGTTTTGTAGCAGAGGCTAGGGAACCTGGTTATCGTGTAGGTTCCACATACAGAGAGCTTTCATCCTTCATGCTGATGACGTGAATCGGGGTGAAAATAAGATTACGGTGGGAGGGGGCGGACTAAGAACATGCGGTAAGAGACCCGCCAATGGTTTCTGTTCATGCAGATGTTCTGGTGACGACGGGGACGCGTCTCGGGACATGAGTGTCGAGAAAGATGAAGATGAGTAGATATTTGAGTGACCTAGATATGAGGTGCACACGTTATGGCTCCCGAGTGCAGCTGGATGACTGAGGGCCAGCCAGGCAGCAAGCAGGTCAGGGAAGGAGGGAAAGGCCTGCTCTATTCTGGAGTGAATCTTTGAGGGGAAGCAGGAATCACCACCGGCCAGGGGAAAAGGAGTCTTGGGGCTGAGTGCTGGCGAGAGCATCAGAGGAGGAGGCGGGCCCTCTGAGAGGCCTTTGAAGCCTCTCAGGATGTAGCTGTTTCCGGTGACAATGGCTCTTGCATGTGGACAGATTCTCAGATGAACACATCACAGACCGGGGCATGATGATGGTGATCATTGAGAATGGCCTTGCCATTGATAAGCCCTGCACAGACTCATGTGGTCCAGACCCTGTGATAGAAGCCAATCCAGCCAAGCAATACTGGGATTAGAGGAGACAGCAGGGCCCTGGACGGCTATCCCATTATCCTGGTAAGCCTCCCCGGCAGCCAGGGTGGTGGGGAATAAGGTCAGTCTTCGAACCTGAGATAGGACAAAAGGCACAAAGGACCTTCCAACTGCACCCAAATTTAGTGGTTTCCATACTGCCTTTAAAATGCTCCTGAGGTGTGCTTCGTAATCCATAAGCCATGAGAACCTTGCATTTTTGAGGAGAGATGTACTTATTTCCAAGCAACAGGTACATCTATCAGCAAGGTTTTGTTATGCATCTTCTAGGTGGTGAGCACTCTCCTGAGGCACAGAGCGCTAGGTCCCTGCTCTACACAGCCTCCGTGTCCAGGGCTGTAAAGTCAGGCTGCATTGGCCAGCTGTCCCTCTGTGTTCTCTGTACCCACACCCCTCTGTGTTCTCTGTACCCACACTGTACCCACTGTCCTAGGATCTCCGTGTGCTTACTAGGACTAGAAGTTGGAATATATCTAACTATCCTTACTCCTTCATTACCAGTGGGGAAACTTTTGTTTGCAACGTAATACTTTTTTCAAAATAAATCTTTCCCCACCCCAGTTTGTGTGCCTGTGTGTGTATATCTTTATGCGTGTATGTATATACGTAAATGTGTGCATATATGCATATATACCACATGTGCTTATGTACGCATACAGACTATATGTATCCAAAAGCAAAACCAAATTCCAGCTCATAGTGACCCTATAGGACAGAATAAAACTGCCCCTTTGGGTTTCTGCAACTTTAAAGTCTTTATGGAAGCAGCCAGTCTCATAATTTGCTGGAGGAGTGACTGGTGGGTTAGAACTGCTGACCTTGCAGTAAGCAGCTCAATGCCCAGACCGCAAAGCCACCAGGGTTACCTGGGTGTATTATATACAAGAGTAAATCAAAACGAATTGCTATTATGGTTCTAGTTCATACATGCATGCGTTTATTTCAAATAAAACATGCTTAAACATGCCTCTGCCCTCCGTGGATGGCTGCAGACAGGTTCTCCCAGTAACACATTTGTTGGCCTCTCATTAGGGAGCTGTCAAAAAAAAGGCCCAATCCTTAGAGTAGCTTCAGAGGGAGAGCTGCTGGACCAGCTAAATGGAAAACAGAGAGGTCAGCTCAGAAGGCGATGCCGCTTTGGCAGGGTCTCCAAAGGAGTAACTTGGTAGATTTTCTGGGAGCTTATTAGGAAGACGTTTTAAGAAAATGGGGGGAATGAATGCATTGTTGTTGAGAAAAACTCAGGAGAGTTGAGCAGATGAATGTTTTTCTCCTGACCGTGCACTGTTCCTTCTTTGACCGTGGCAATCGCTGTCCTTTGGGAATTCTGCTGAGGCACCTAGCCGGAGCCCTGACCCTATCCTTTCAGGCTTCTCCCCACCACTGCATCCCACCCCTGCCCCAAAGCCAAAGAGCCGTTCAAAGGAACACGATTGGATTCCCTCATTGATGGCGTGCTGTCTGTCCATCCAGAGTGCAGAGTTCTATGGGAAAGGGCTGCAGAGGTGGACCCACCACCTTCAGAAGATGACAGACCAGGGGGGAGGTTGGAGAGAGAAACAGTAGCATGTACATATGCCTGGGGGGGAGGGGCTGAGTGCACACGCACACGGCTGTGTATACGCGTCTACCTATGTGTCTAGATAGAAAGGGTCCTGGTGGCACTGTGGCTTAGGTATCGGTCTGCAAACCTCAAGGTGAGCCACCACCAGTCCCTCCTCAGGAGAAAGAGAAAGCTGTCTGTTCCCACGTAGATGTGCGAATTCAGAAACCCTGTATAGGGAGAGAGAGGAGGCTTCCTACTCTCAGGAAGATTTACAGTCTTGGAAACCCACCGGGCCATTAGTTGTACCCTGTCCTGCAGGTTTTCTATGAGCTGGACTCCGTTAGATATCGAGGAGCTCGGTTTTTGAGGTTGGGACCCCTGTGGCCAAGTGGCTTACGTAGGGCTCTGCTAAATGCAAGATCAGCAGTTCGACACCAGCTGTTGCAGGAGGGTTTTTGTTTTGTTTTTATGAGGGTGTGTGCATCAATCTCAAGATATGGAAAGGGGAGCACTGTAGTCACGCTGCCTGGCCCTGGAGGTGCCCCCGTGACCACCGTGGAAGTCTGTAGGAGGCTCCAGCCTGGCTGCCAGCGTTCCCGAGCTGGGAGCCTGACTGCGGTCCCTTCGTGCCTTTTCACGGGGTCTGTTTGTGTCTACAAGAAGGAGCGTGTAGGTCAGCGCAGTCCTTTGGAGCTGGTTTTCCATGTTTGCCTTCATCTTCACTGGAGGAAGGCTCTTCCTCTCACCCAAGACCATCATTTCTTTCTCTCAGCTAGAGGACCGGGTCTTAGGAGCTGCCAGTGTATTCGTGCGAAACTTCGATTTTAAAGTATCAGTGGATTCATGTCTCCATGCAGTGGATAGCAATTCATAACTCATTCTCAGGAAGTACACGCCGAAATATGTCGATTTAAAGGAGCAAATTGTTTAAGAAAATTTTAAACTATGGCTATCCATGCAGAAGGAACTCTCGTGACTCCGTGGGTAAAGCATGTGCTGCCAACCAAAAGGTGCCCAGTGCCCGGTGGGACAAAGATGTGCTAGTCTGCTTCCTTACAGATGTGTGGCATCGGAAAGCCGTGGGACCGTTCAACTGTGTGCTACGTAGCGTGACGTGTCTTCAACACTCCCGCAGTTAGTTGTGTTTTATTTTTACCCTTATAGACAGAGAAAGTCAGAGCGAATGCGAAGCTAAATGTCCAGACAAATTAAGTACAAGGAGAAGGTGGACAATGACTATACGGATGTGCCTTGGACCTTCTTCTTTCTGCAAGTTCCAAGTTGTTTCCAAGCCAAAAGGAATTTTAAGGAAATCACGATGAATGATCAAGCCAGCTTTGAGTGTGGCAAGCATAGCATCCTCCAAGTCAAAACTCACTCCAGATAGTTAAATTCAAGGCCTGCGCCCCCAGAAGCCTGTGGCTCCCTGTACTCCAGCTTTAGTGGAAGCCCCCAGACTTGTCAAGGTGGATCGTGCAAACCAGAAGTTAGGGTACGTCTTCACTGAGCCATCTCGAGCCTCTCCGTTCGTGCGCAGAAGTGTCTGGATTTAGTCCAACGAAGCTAAATGGAACTTGCAACCCAAAATATGTAATGACTCAGCCCGCAGTAATAAAGCAGCCCTGGAAAAGTCCCGAGAGGGATTAATCTTAATCGGCAATTAAGATAAAGCCTGGGCACATGCTAATCCAAGGCTTAATCGGAGACGTTTTAATGTGCTGCTGTGGTGTGGCTATAAGACTAGGGTTCCACGAAATGAACCTGGAATGTGAGTTGTAGAAGGAGGTGTCACGGCACACGGACAGCGCGCAGGCCCCGCAGTGAACTGAGGTTTGCAAGAGTGCTGGGAAGGCTGGGCTAGCTAGCATGTGCCCAGGTGTGGAGTGCCCTGCTGGTCAGGCCCGCTGTCTTCCTGGAAATGCAGCAATGGCCAAAGGGCAGGGCAAGTTTCTAACAAGATGCACTGAGCACTGCTTGCCACCTGTTCCCCGGAGCTGACCACCACCTCCATCGCACCAGACCTCTGAACCAGTTCTGTGCAGTTCAGCCATGACTGAAGAAGTAAAACTGGAACCCCGATGTGTGAGACGTGGGTGTGCCCGAAGAGTAATCAGAACGGGAAACCGTGCAACTTGACCTCCTGCTAGAAACTAAAGCCACTTCTTAGAAAACAAGGGTACCACATGTGTTGCATAGCAACCAACGTTCTTGATCCGCCGAGTCGGAAACAGAATTGCCCCATTCAAAAACGGCTGCCCGTCACACTTCTTCGAGTGTGCGTTACTCTCTATAGTCCTGGCGATGACCCAGTCTCGGGCAAGAGGCTTTTAACCTGGCTTACTCTACCATTTCTCTGAGTCTTGTCTCCGGCACTTTGACCATTGAGACTTCCCAAACTTCTAAAATTCAGGTAAATCGATTCCAACTTCACATCATGAGCCATGACTTAACCAGCCTGAACCGGTTTAAAGCCCTGACTCACACCAGGTGTAGGGGCAAAGACAAAGAAAAACCAAATGTGTGTGGGGGGGAAATTAAAGAATATCAATGCTAACATGATTATTGTGTTGCGTTCCAGAGTTCTCGTTGCTAGCATTTCTGAATCCTGGCCTTCGCATGTAAGTGTAAGGGCCCAGTGGTCATGACCTAGTGCCCTAGCTTAGCAAGGACCGCATGCTCCCCCACGGATATGGTCTCCACCTGTGTCATCCTTAGGTTCCACTCTGTTGTGATTCCAAGCTCTCATGCCGGCAGTAGCCCTGGACTTCTCATTAGAGGGCCCAAATATCCAGTTTGAACAATATAGATACTCGTCTATGATCTTTTCAATAAACACACTCCAGCCACCGGTCTGACTTCTGTCCGAGCGGACACACCGCCTAGGAGCTGAGTGGACCTCTCCGTGGACATCCAGAGAGATCAAGTCCTTGCCCGTGTGAATGCAGGTGTTTTTGCATGACCTCTTTGCTTGTGTGGGGGCAGGACCCAGTTATCAGAAGGGTAGTCAGACAGATGAATGAGCACAAGTGTGGACTTCCACAGGCGCCCCCTGACTCACATTGTGGAGGAGGAGTTGAGACGTCTCTCAGGAAAATCATGGTGAGAGAGTTGACGCGGCAGAAGAGAGCAATAGGTATCCTGTTGTTATCTGGCACTGTCTAGTCCCTGTTGACTCAGAGCTGTCCCTTCTGATGGAGCAGAGCTGCCTCCAAGGGGGTTTCTTGGCCGCAGTCTTTATGAAAGCGGATGGCCAGGTTGTTCTCTAGGGAAACTCAAGGCTAGCTCTTCAGTGTGCAGCCAAGTGCTTCACCCTTGGTGCCACCAGGACACCTTTGTGGCTATCTGGTGAGCAGAAGCTATGGGGCCTCATTTGTGGCCGTGTGAGGGAGCTTCAAAATTTAGTGGAAAAAGAAAATTTTTTTAAATGGGATCTTGCCATGAATTTTGTGACGCTCCCTCTCCTGTGTGTGTGAGTGTGTGTGTGTGTGTGTGTGTGTGTGTGTATGTGTGTACAGACACACATTCACTGCCATCGAGTCAGTGCTGACTCATAGCAAGCCTACAGGACAAGGTAGACATGTCCCTGTGAGTTGATGACACTGTAACTGTCAGGTGGAGCTGACAACCCCGTCTTTCCCCTAAGGAGGGGCTGGGGGTTTCCAACTTCCAACCTTGTGGATGGCAGCCCAGCAAGTGACCACTATACCACCAGAGCTCCTTTGGAACACAGACACACACCCGTACATGTAAAATATTTGTTTGAAATGCTAATGAACTGTCCATGCTGCATTAAAAAAATCATTTTATTAGAGGCTCATACAACTCTTATCACAATCCATACATACATCAGTTGTGTAAAGCACATTTGTACATTCATTGCCCTCATCATTCTCAAAACATCTGCTCTCCACCCAAGCCCCTGGCATCAGCTCCTCATTTTTCCCCTGCCTCCCCTCTTGCCCCTCCCTCATGAACCCTTGATAATTTATAAATTATTATTATTTTGTCATATCTCACACTGTCCGACGTCTCCCTTCATCCACTTTTCTGTTGTCTGTCCACAAGGGCAGAGGTTATATGTAGATCCTTGTAATTGGTTCCCCCTTTCCAACCCACCCTCCTGGTATCGCCACTCTTACCGCTGGTTCTAAAGGGATCATCCACCCTGGATTCCCTGTGTTTCCAGTTCCCTATCTGTATCAGTGTACATCCTCTGGTCTAGCCAGATTTGTAAGGTAAAATTGGGATCATGATAGTGGGGATGGGGTGGGGTGGGTAAGCATATAGGTCAGAACTAGAGGAAAGTTGTATGTTTCATCGTTGCTACATCGCACCCTAACTGGCTCATCTCTTCCCTGAGACCCTTCTGTAAGGGGATGTACAGTGGCCTACAAATGGGTTTTGGGTCCCTATTCCGCACTCTCCCCTCGCCCCCCACCCCCATTCACAAAGATATGATTTTTTTTCTGATGATGCATTTTTATCTGGCAAGCCTGAAGTGGAGGTACTGGAGGTTGCGAAGTAGAAATCCATGAAAATAAATCTCTTGTAGAAAAAAGCATGAGATGCAGACACTACAGAGCACTGGGTAGCCTCCCTGTTCATGCTTATTGCCTTGTGGGAAACTCAGTGGAAATCGCAAGCTCAGTCAGGATTTCCCTGGAGCTGGAATGTGTGCATGATCTGGAGATGAGCCACACGCCATGAATTCAACATTGTCACAAATGGAGCAGTTGTTACAAGGCAAGATGATTCGTGTAGAGTGGAATTAGGCTTGAAAACAGCATTCCTTCCCAGTCCCCGACTTTTAGGATTTCTTCACCACCGTACGTGTGTGTGTTGGTCAGTTAAGAAACACAGAGTGAGGTGAGATCGAATGAGCAGAACAGGAAAAGTGTAATAAGAAAATCCCATTGGATTGCTACCACTTTCATTAAGCATTTTTTTCTCCAAGTGGGAAAATGAAAAGTGATGCCTATTTTTTTTAATGTTGATAGGTTTTAGAATTTAAATGGGCTGCATTCAGAAACAAAAAGCCCTTTAATGAAGGTGTAAGTGGTGCCTTTAAAAAAAAATGACTTCTCTTCCCTACTCTGGTACCCACGTAATGAACCCTCCCGCCCAATCAAAATAGGAAAACAAAATTGGAGCTGCGTCAGCATCTTGGCTGGAAATAAAACTCAAAACAGGTTATAGCACGTGCCAGGAATACAAAATAAGGTTAGAGCTTATGCTTCAGCTGTGAGTTCTTCGGGCTGTGGAAATAATAGAGCATAATTTAGTAGAAGAGGAACTAGGGAGTCAGCAGACACGGGAAATATGAAAGAAGTAAGAAAAATGCAAGGGGTCAGAAACAGGCTTGGAAGAATCGCGAGGACAGTGGGCGGTGACTCCAGCCCGGGCCGAGAGGGCGGCCCTACGGCCTTGCACATAAACTGCTCATCTCGGGGTTTCCGGGTGACTCTAAGTGGACATTGGACAGCAGAGAGGCCAGTGGGGAGCATTACAGCGTCTGACAGTCTAGCTCTGACTCCGTATGAGACCAGAAAGGAGGAATTCACTGGGAATGAAGCAATTTTATCACCCATTGACTAGAACAGTCAAGGACTGTTTACTTTATTAGTCCAAGATTATCCCCTAAACCCTAACCAAATTTGAAGAACAGTGCTGTAATTGCCCAGGCTGTCGGTGCACATATCTGCTCACAGTGTTCCCCTGAATTAGTGTTACCTACAAGGAAACTTCCAAAAGTCCATGGGAGATGTCAATTATCCTTTCCTTTCATTTTTTTCTATGAACTAGTTGAAACCCCCCTTGCGTGTGTGTGTCTGTGTTTTCCTTTATATTACTTCATCAAAAATACTGCAAGTTCAGATTCACCGCCTACCCGGCATCGCTTGCACCCTGTGAGCCACTTAACGCTGCTTCCTAAAGAAGAGGCAGAAATAGTTGACAGGTTTTCTGCTTCAGAATGTCTTCTCAAGAGGCTAATCAGGTCAGTTTTCTCAAATAGCAGCTAACGCACTGACTTTTATTCTGGCTCAATTAAAGAGCATTTATTCATGATAAATATTTATCATGGGAGTGAATTTCCCATTGTACTTTACTTCCTGGGGATACAAGGTAAAGGGCCTGCTATTAAGGGAAAGGATGGCCTTTCCTTGCTCTTCCTCCACACCAGGGAAATCATTCAGAGCCTTGATCTGTACTGTACACCAATCTTGAGTAGGATTGTCCCATCTAGCAACTAAAAAGACATGGTTCTTCATTCAATCTGTGTTGCAAGAAATGCATCCAGAATGCTCCTGAGAAGCAATGAGAGTGAGACTCCGCCTCACACACTACATCCCTGGGAGAAGGGCAGCATGCTTGGTGAAGGAAAGGGTCCACAGAAAGAGGATGGATGGATTGACACAATGGCTGGGATCACGAGCTCAAACCTCACGGTGACTCTGAGGATGGGGCAGGGCTGGACAGTGATTCCTTCTGTGGTGAACGGGGGTTGGGTCGCGATGAGGACGAAGGTGCTCACAGGCGCTGGCAACAACAACAGTTGAATTTGGATACAAATGGCCAAATTGGGATGATGGCAAGCTACGTGGAGCACATTTTGGAAACAGTAACATATGCGATGCATACGTAGAAAATATTTGGTATGGATAGAGGAAAGGACTGGGAGGCAAAGGACCTTTATAGAGGTCTAAACACAGGCACGTAGATATGTAAATGCAGCTATGTATAATGACAGGGGAATACACCTATGTGGATATATTTATTTATAAAATATTCCGGCAGCAGATGGACATTGGGTCTCCACTCAAGTACTCCCTCAACTCAAGAACAATTTGTTCTACTAACACGGCACTCAGTGATGTTCACCTTCCCTGACATGATCACTGAAGACAAAACGGGTACGTAAGCAGATGTGGTGAAGAAAGCTTATGGTGCCTGGCTATCAAAAGATATAGCGTCTGGGGTCTTAAAGGCTTGAAGAGAAACAAGCGGCCATCTAGCTGAGATGCAACAAAGCCCACATGGAAGAAGCACACCAGCCTGGGTGATCATGAGGTGTCGATGGCACCAGGTATCAGGCATCAACGACCCAAAACAAAACAAACAAAAATCATATCAATGGGAAAGAGGGGAAGGGCAGAGTGGAGCCCCAAAGCCTATCAGTAGTCAATTGGACACCCCTCTGTCAGAATGGCCACAAGGAAGAGACGAGCCAGTCAGGATACAGTATAGCACCAACGAAGCACACAACCTTCCTCTAGTTCTTTAATGCTCCCCCCCACCCCGCTATCATGACCCCAATTCCATCTCACAAATCTGGTTAGAATAGAACATGGATGCTGGTACAATAAGAGCTCACAACACAGGGAATCCAGAACAGATAAGTCCCTCAGGACCGATAAGGGGAGCAGCAATACTAGGAGGGGAAGGATAAGGGAAAGGGGGGGGGTTAAGGGGGAACGGATCACAATAATCAACGTGTGGCCCCCCTTCTGCAGGAATGGACAGCAGAAAAGTGGGTGAAAGGAGACCACAGTAGGTGTAAGACATGGGGGAAAAAAGAATAATTTATAAATTATCAAGGGGTCATGGGGGAGGGAGGGTGGGGGTGGGAGGGGGAAAAATAAGGAGCTGATACCAAGGGCTCAAGTATAAAGAACATGTTTTGAAAAAGATGATGACAGCATATGTACAGATGTGTTTGACACAATGGATACATGTATGGATTGTGATAAGAGCTGTAAGAGCCCCCGGTAAAATAAAAACTAAAATATGAAAAAGAAATAAAAATGTACCACTCATAACTTTCCCATATATGCCAGGGCCTCATTTTCTCCTGAAATTTTTATTCTGTGAGAAGGTACACTGCTTTTATTAATTCGTTTCCAAGGCTAACCACGCCCTTCCACATGGCCAGTCACTCCTCATTGTCTACACATGATGAGTTCATTAGATATTGGAATGACAATTTCGGTTTTATCAGGCCGGCCAGCCCCGCTCCCTTTCGGTGCACCTGCCCTGCATTTACCACTGAACTTATGATATACTTGCGAGATGGATTGTTTTAGCTTTGGCCTCTGGTTTGGTTTATTCTATGCTTATGCTACTCCATAGGAAAATCATTTTTAAATGGTGCCTTTAATTGTTAGCAAGTCTTGTGTGCTTTCAGATGTAATAGAAGTGGGGGGGGGAATAGAAGGTCCCATTGATCTAGAGACTGTTAAAAAGACCAGTAGTTGCTGGGGGCTCTTGGGGAACAGGAGATCAAGGACTGGGTGGAGCACGGGGCATTTCTGGCTCAGGGAAACGATTCATGACTCGATGCATTTGTCAAAACCCACCAGGCTGTAAAGCATCAGACTGGGCTCAAAGTAAACTATGGCTGTTAGCTTGTCATGGTGTACACAGGGGCTTCAAAAATTTCAAGGGAAAATTTCATTATCTTTGAATTCCGTCTTTCAGGATCTTTCTGAAGCTCCTTCCTATCTCTATTTATCCATCAATTGGAACAAAGGTACAGGCACGGCAGCTGTTCTTTAGAGGAGAAACGGTGCACAGGGGGTGGGGGGGCATGGGGACTGTGTGTGCTGTATGCATAGTGTTTCTGTAAACCTGAAGCAACTTAAAACATAAAGTCTATTCAAACACAAACAGAAAGGTTCGTTGAGCCCCAGCCAGGAGTTTGGAAGAAAGCCTGTGTCATCTCAGAGTTTCCGATACCTGCCCTGAGCAGGAGACGATCCGTCGTGTCAGCCCTTACCTAACACCTGAGCCACTCTGCCTATCCTTTCAGGTATTTTCAGAGACTTACTGTTATTGGTCTTTTCTCAATGAACCTGTCATGATCCTGGGGTGCACATATGCCTCTCCGGATTACTCCTTCAACACCCAACACGTTTGTGATTTGCTCCCAGTGTGAAGTGGCTTGGTGACCTGGGTATTCCATGCGGTGAGTCTCGTTCAGCAATCTGGCAATGAAGGCGTCAAGGCGACGTGCAGCTAACTATCGAGTACAGAGGAGGAACGAGTGGTGGTGTGCAGTATTGCCTGTGGAGGGAAATACGTAAACATGATGAGGTTTCCTGGGGGCCTTCCAAATGCGTTTCCACTTCCCCAAGGAGACAGGTATAATTCAATTCCCTCGACTCCATAGACTGAACCGCTCCCCACCTCCCCTGCTCCCCATCCCACCGTGTTCAATACTCACTGCCTACCAGGGAACGGTGCTGGGGTACCAGGAAGCATGAGCTATGGTTCTCCTCTTAGGAAAAGACAGCTGTATCCAACAGTATGACCCCTGGGGAGACCTTCTGAGGCAGGACATTTGAGTAAGAATGAAGCTCCAAGACTCGGGGTTCTTGAGAACCTTCACAAAGGACAATTAAGCTTCTGACAATTAAGCTGGGTCTTAAAGGATGAGAAAGGAGTCCTGGTGGCTTAATGGTTACCAGTTGGGCTGTGAACCTCAGGGTCAGCAGTTGGAAACCATCAGCTGCGCTGAGGGAGAAAGAGGAGGCTTGCTACTCCTATACAAGGTGACAGTCTTGACAACTCACAGGGCAGTTCTCCTCTGTCCTGTCGGGTCGCTAGGAGTCAGAAGTGACTCGGTGGCAGTGAGCTTGGTTTGGGTGTCAGAATGAGGAGGTAGGGAAGGGGAGGAGGTACAGAAGGGGGGGAGGGGAGGAGAGAGCACTCAAGGAGAGGAAGAAGACTACTCAAAGGCCCAAATCCAAGCCCAGCCCATTGTGATCGAATCCACCCTGACTCATAGTGACCTTACAGGACGGACTGGAACTGCCCCACAGAGTTCCCAAGGTTGTTGTCTTTACAGAAGCACACTGTCTCAGAGGGGCCAATGGGTTCAAACTGCTAACGTTCGTGGCTTGTAGCCAAGGTCTTGACCTCGGTACCATCAGGGATCCTTGTGCAAGGTGATACATGGTCCGGGGTGCAGTAGGAAGGTCAGTCTGGCCAGACTAGAGCAGAGCTGAATGAGGAGGAGCGGGGAGAGGAGGACTCCGGGCCCTTTGGCCAGGTCCTCCAGGAGGCTTTTCTTGCATTATTCCTTGAAAAGAGGAGCATTTCCAAGCTAATAGCTCTGAGAGCAAACCCCAGCCCCGCTAATGATCAACGGTAAGCAGTAGGGTTTGGTGCTGGAAAACAGAGAGCCTCAGGGTTTTGCGTTTTGTTTGTTTTTTTTATGTTTTCAAATGAATATTCTAACCCCAACCTTGTCGTTGGCTTGGGGTGATCCACAGCATTGGCCTCACGATGACCCTCCAATGGGCCACTGCTAGAGACTCATCCTTGCCGGTGGTGACAAACTCAAAAGCATGTGGCTTTGTGCCCCTTCTGACAGGAGCACATGTAGGAAGGCAAGGCTGCACCATTCCATCCACCAGTGAAATTGGATGTGCAGATTTCTGTGGGAAATATCCCCAACGTCCCGGTAGGGATTTAATTTAATCTGAATTTAAAACACAAGGCAGGCCAAACAGTGTGTGTCCAAGGACCCTTTCCAACCCATGGGATGCCAGTGTAAGGCCTTTTATCTCTCTCAATCTCTCCCACCACATTAGAGGTTCTTCCAGGGCAAGGGCTGCAGCGGCTAACGATGCCTATCAGGGCTGGCACGTCGTAGGTGCTGCATGGTCGGAGGGTACTGACTTTTGTCGCCTGCAGATGCTGGCCCCAGGAGCGAGGCAAAGGGAGCCAGCAGGTGAGGTGTTCAAACGTGCAGGATTCAAAGGACAGCCCCAAGGCCATCGCCCAAACCCGGGAACACAACCATTTAAAAGTCAGCCCCAGCAAGACGCTCCTGAGAGAGGAGCAGATCCTAGGGGGGAGGGAAAAAATGAGCAGTGCGTGAAGGGCAAAGATTGGCAATCTATTAACCAGCAAGTTACAATAGGCGAGTGTGGAGATCACAGAGGCAGGGATTAATGTACACACATCTATACAGGGCACTTTGATGCTTTCAAATGCCTCTTCGCCATCTGAAAACCAGGCAGCAGGCATCGCCTACATATTTCACAGCGGTCTACCTGTCTGGGTGTTTGGGCTTGACAGCAGGGAGTGCTTTCAAAGGAGGCTCGGGCGTTTCAAACACTTGTGCTTGAAGATCCAGTTTGTGTATTCTGGCGATGCCTTTTGGGGGGAATTCTTTTTTTTACTTCATTCTCTCTCTTTTAAAACCTAATTTTGGAAAGACTCATTAGGTTGGAAGTGTGTGAAAGGGCGAGTGACACAACCCCGGTGCATTTTGGCCACCCCAGGTGACTAAGGAGCACTCGGGGCTCATGTGCTCATCATGTTTTGCATGGAACGAGGACCACACAGAGCAGAAGCTGCCTCCACAGGCCAGGCCTGTTTTCAACAATCGCCGCCTAACAAGTGCCAACTGTTTGAACCACTTGACTCCTGCCCAGATAGTTTCATAATAGTGCAGACAGGCTTGTTTATGACTTTCTATAAATAATAAATAATTTAGGAACCGTTCATTAAAACAAGCTAAATTACAGGCACGGCGGGCAAATGCCAAGTCTTTTAAGAAGGAAGGGGTGACCTGAAGATTGATTCCCCAGTTTCTTGCCCTCTTCCTCTCTCTCTCTCTCTCTCTCTCTCTCTCTCTCTCTCTCTCTCTCTCTCTCTCTCTCTCTCCCTCTCCCCTCCAGTCTCACCACCAACACAGTAAAAGATCAATATCAGGTGTGCATGACCGTAAATGCTTGAAAACACAGTGCAGGTAAAAAGGAAGCAGGGCAACATGGGCCTGATGGAAAGATGGGGTGGTGACCTGAAGAGCTTCCATGTTAATCTCAGCTCCACACGGGGGTCTTGCTCACCCTTCTCTACTGCTTTCAAAAAGGAGGTACCGGTGTGCATACCAAGGGGAGGAAACAGCAAGGATTTACATAGGGAATATCTGTGACTCAGGGTTTCAACGCTACCGCGCGTGTGCGCGCACGCACACACACACACACAATTATCCGCATGGTAATCACGATGGAGGTGTGGTGGGTTGGCTGTCTCTTCTAACACCACGTTGCAAGACCTGGATTGTGGGGTGTGGGAACCTTGCACAAGACCTAGCCAAGCCAGAGAGGATTAGCTTTCATTTCACTGAAAAACTCTAAGTAGGGGACTGTCAGTACCCTGAGGCAACTCTTAGGAATTAGCAGAAGGAGGTGGATCAGCTTGAGAGGAATGGTAAAATCACCAGTCCACATTGCTCTCAAGATGCCCGGACCCAAACTCAGTGGGCACACGTTCGACTTATTTCCATCTCGAGTCAATGGGGAAACTTGGGAGCAAGTCGTAATCGTCAACCTACGCAGGTACAAAAAGTGAGAAACCAAACCATTGACTTTGGCCAGTGTCCTGCTCTTTCACGGCATAACCTGTTAGCAGCAAGAGAGAAGAAGGATGCGTGCGTGGTGGATTCTAGAGCGTTCCCTGTAGTTCTCCTCAATATGGACGTTTCTGACTCCCGCTGCTGGGCCGTCCATACGGAAGTTAGCGCTAGAGTCCCAATTTCAAATGAAGCCCTGGCTGCTCAGGATGTCATCCTGGGGTAACACCCTCCAGGCTGCCCACTCTTCGCGGAGCCTAGCCATTGGGATGGCACAGCTCCAGCTAAATGATGAGCCGGTTTCAGCTTTTGTTTGGTTAACATGCCCTTTTTTAAATGGTTTCTTAAATGACCAGACATTTTGAATGTAGCACCATAAAGGGGGCCAATTCTAAGGTATTGTGCGCAGAGAGGAACGTATTTTATATGAGCCATGTCAGAGCATAACTTTATCAATGAGTGGAATTTCCTGTAAGTAAAAAAAAAGATAAAGATAAATGAATTAGTAAGTCAGAGTCACTTTAAAATATATATATATATCCTGATGAAAGCTCGGATAAGTTTGATCCCTTTTAGGCAATGAGTATGATCTCTAATTAGGTTTCCACGCCAACGGTGCAGGCTGGGAGCACATTTCTGAATCTCGTTGACCTTTTCGGCTAGAGAAGCCAAATGATTTCCATTCCATGCTCTTTAATGCTGCAGGAATTTCTAATTTGTTGCCAGAGATAAAAACTCACTCCAAACGGGGGGGGGGGGGGAGTTTTAAATAGTCCAGAGTCCCATTTATAGAATATTTCACTGTTTGAGCAAGGAGAAAACAAAGAGATGATTTTATTCAAGTCACTCTTCTACTGATTATGAAGCTGACGACCAGAGAAAATCAGAGGCTGGTCCAGGCCCACTCAGGGACCCAGGACTCAGAATTGGAACCCATGTCTCCCGTGGGCTCCTCACCCTTCCCGGTTTCTCTGCCTGGCGGGGTTCTCCTTGGCCTGCAGGTCTTTCAGTGTCATCCACCTGCGGTAGCCAAGGTCCCTCCTGCATGCCAGCGCCAGGCCTACTTTCGGGAAACTTCCACGGGCCTGCACCTACCCTCTTGCCTTTCTTAATTTCTTCTGGAAATTCTCTATTCTCTCACCTTATTAATGTTAAAACAAAACGGGTTCCTTTATTGCCACAGGCAGCAGGAAAGTGAACTTCGTGATGGAGGAAAGTGTCTTCCCCAGCGAGAGCCAGTAAATTAGTTCGGAGGTGCTCTCACTGGCGGTGACTGTAATGGGAGAGGCCCCAGCCCTTCCTCATTAATGAGATGCCAATCACAGAGGGTGCAGCCCCAGAGAGGCTTTGGGAGGGGGTGGCAGGGGGAGAGTGTGATTGGCATGGTAGTGAGAAGGGAGGAAGCAGAAAATACAAACCTCCAGAGGTGAACAGACACACGTGAGGATGGAGGATGGAGAATTAGAAGAAGGGGGGTGGGGTGGGGGAGGAGTCGGTGGTGCTCCTGAATGGGCACGTTGGCGGAGCTGGTGGGAAGCACCACTGAAGCTGAACAGAATCGTTGAGGACATGGTTCCTCACCTGCTCCATCAGGCAAAGTTCTGTGCACGCTAAGTGTGTCCCACCTGGGGACCCCTCGACAGCTTACCCCTCTTGGAAGCTTGGCAGCAGTTTGCCTCTTCTCTCCTCTGCTTAGATTGTGTCAAGAGTTTGACAGGCCAGCCAAGCGCCTTAACTCCGAGAAACAAATTTTCCCAAAAAAGTGAACGGAAAGAAGTTTGATACCCAAGGAACCTTGCCCTTATATCAAATCATTTCCCAGGTGGTAGACGCTAGTCTTAAATTAGCCAGAAGATCGCTTCCCTCAGAGCAGTGGCAACATCAAGGAGTCGTGGTGGCACAGTGTTGAAGCGCTCACGTGCGAGCCCAAAGGACGGGCAGTTCACACTCACCAGCTGGTCCGTGGGAGGATAGGGTGCTCTGCCGCGTAAAGATTACAGCCGCGACAGCCTTACGGGCAAATCTAGCTACGCGGGGTCGCTAGGAGCCCGAATCGACTCGATAGGACACGCCCCGGCCAGCCGCACAAGCACAGCGGAGAGATCTAATCCGCTCGTGGTTCGTTCGCACTATCAAAAGTGCCTTGAGAAGTAAGCGCTCCTCCCGGCAGGAGTGACTGCCCACGAGAGATTGTTTGGAGAAATGTCTGCAATTTTCCGAATTCCGTTTTCAAGGTCTGCATCCCACCTTTGCTTTGAAGGATGGCAACATTCGGTGCATTTTTGGAAATAGAGCTTCCCATTGGAATTAAGTACCTCTTTCCCCCCTTGATTTTCCCTAGAAACTCCTTTTTTTATGAGTATGGGTCTATAGGAAGGTTAAAAGACGTTCGGCACTGAAAACAACTTAATACAATGTCTGAGCACACAATTAGACATGCTTATGTCCTCCAAGAATAAGGGAGCCGGAGTTCTAATTGGCAAAGCAGAGTCTTGAATGTCATTTTCTAAGCCCATCAGAGCATGTCTAACAGAGGAAGGGGGAAAACAGCCACAGCCCACGAAGTACCAGCAGTGTCCCTCGTGGACTTTATTTAGGACAGCCGTTAAATGGTGTTGGCTTCGTCGATGCCACAACATGTAGCTAAGAAGCCATGATGGTTTCAAGTAAATTAATATTCCTATGCTCTTGCGATCTGGGTCATTTCTGTAGGCTTACCCGTCTATAATTGGGGGAACAAATATGAGTGCTTTGAACCTGGAGATGGTTTTTCGTCGTGTGTGTGTGTGTGTGTGTGTGTGTATAGTTGTGTGTGTCTCACACATTTCTTTAGAGACAGACCCCAGTCAGCCATTCATTTGTGGCGGATGCTGTAGTGACCCAGGCCTTTCCATGTGATAGAAAGCCAGCACATCTCTCGTTAGTGGTTCAAGCCTAATACAATGACCTCCATGTCCACTTGGCCTTGACCATTGTAAAAATTGAAACTAAGAAGAACTGGAATTTTTTTAATAACTCCAGGCAAGGGTTGAGCTCCCTCCTAGAGGCTCTAGTGTGCCTGAAATCCCCTACTTTTCACTTAGCTCTCCTTTTGGAAAATCTGGTGTAAATCTGTGTAGAAATTCTATTTCTTTCTGAATTCCCCAAAGAGGACGCACCATGGAAAATACAAATTGATTCAATCCAACTAACATGGGAGTTTGGACATTTGGTTTCAGCAAGAATCCTGTTTTATTTTTCACAACGTGGTTGACAGAGCAGTGTGTGTGTGTGTGTGTGTGTGTGTGTGTGTGTGTGTGTGTGTGTGTGTGTGTTTCTTAAGATTTAGACACTGTATTTCTCAAGATAGCACTCTTGGAGAAGTTGTGGATTAATTTGTTTTCAATGTACCCAAGAACTTGATTTTTAAGAAGTAGCTCTTTTCTTTGTTACCAATCACCATAATTTGCAAAAAGGGAGAAATTCAATTTGGGATTGGCTTGGGTATAGACAAGACTTATCCTCCTGGTTTTTAGAAGTATTGCAACTTAACAAAGCACAAGGATGGCACCTAGCTAATTAAATAATAATAATAATAATTTCTATGCCATGTGGGAGCCAACGTTTTCAGACCAAACTTCCCATATTGTGATTTGAATTTAATTCGAGGGCACATTTAAGTGGAAAGCTAAAGAGAAGAACATAGGCTACAAAAATTAAAAATTCATAGGAAAATAAGAGTATTTCCATTTTACCTAGTCAGGCACACTGTAGAATAAATGGTAACGTATTCCACCTGATACATTAACCATTTTTAGGGGATAGAAGCAACATTCTAGGCATAATCTTAAGAGCCTAAGGGGCCAGGGAGAATACATTATTTTTGTTTAATTTCTTTTTTAAGTTTCCAGGTACTTTCTTTCTTTTTTTCCCCCCCAGATACTTCCTTAACGAGTGTTTGGAGTGAACTGGCTCCTCCATGCATTTCCCATCAAATAATTGAAGTTCCTAATGCTGACCCTAGGGCACTCTACAGAACCCTAAATGCCTTTTGCATCATCAAAGGATGATTCATTGCGTTCTGGGTGGTTTTCTTGCTGTGTGTCTTTAATTGTATACTAATCCCTTTGAAAATTGGTCATACACCTAGGGCAGGTTCCAGAGGTTTGCTGTCCAGAGCAGGCGGCCCCAACTAGTGAGTGGGCGTTTCTCTGGTGTCCTGCTGTTGGCTGCCCCACATCTTCCACCCTACCTAGAAGAGGTTGTACTGTCCGTGCATGCTGCCGAAGCTCATCTCCCTAGAATGACCCACCCCTCCCTTGCTCAGCTTGCTATCTGAAGCTCACTGTCAACAACCACTCTGTACTCCCTACTCCTCTCTGAACCCGAAAAGGGCAAGGCCAGGGTGGCATTAATTCATCAGGTCAAACTGTCCAAAAAGCCTAACGTTTGGCCTCTTCTGATCTATACACGCATTGATTTCCGGAGCTTCAATAGCGGTGACTGCAACCAGGTGGCATCTATGTCTATGTGTATGTAGACATACATCTATCCCTCAGTGATCTAGAAGATCGGATGCACTTGAAGCCCCCACCTCCCAGACCACACAATGTGTTGCCCTTTGGTGTGTTAAGCAAAAATGAATTTCCCCCCTTCTTCTTCACTGCTGGTTTTGTTTTATTTTTCCAGCTTTTAACCAGAAACGGAAAGCCAGCATGTCACAACACTGCTTTGTATTAGGTAAAAATGGCCTTCCTGGTTCATGCTATGCTCTGTTTATATCTTAATGCTGTTTACAGATAGAAACTTCCATAAATATTCATATAGTGCCAGGACAAAGAAAGGCTTGGAAGAGCACTTTATTAACAAGCTCCCTCAGTAAGGCAAGTTAGGGTAACGAAGGGCGAGAGGGCTTTCATGAAGTTCTTATACTGGGAAAAAAATGCACTCCTGTAGTTACGCATCATGTTGGGGTGGCCTGGGATTTGCCAGCTAAATTCACAGCTAAAAAAGTGTCAGCTGATGAATTATTCCGAGGAAATTATCAGGCCAAGGGAATCCTTTTTCTGCCCCATACCAATGCTTCATTAGCAGTTTCTCTAATGTGGGTGCCAGGCCATGTTGATCCCATCTGCACCACGCCTTGTCACTACCCCGCCCCAACGCAATGTGAATTTCCCTTCAGTCCCGGCGATCCATCTAGACCAGCGTTTCATTTTTTCAAAGGCAGGCCCAGAACCTTAGGAGGAAATCAAAGAGGCTCCAAGAGTATTTGTAGCAAAGCTGACCCAACTGCTGTTTTAAAAGCAAAACCAAAAGCTACTCGAATTAATTTATTCATAACATGCACACTCAGGAGGCTTTAACTTTGACACTGTACAAAGCACAGCCAAATATTCAAAATAGCTGAAGACCTGAGTTACCGAGGGGCTGGTGGAATCCTAAATGCCACTGCAAGGTTCGCTAAGCCAACAAAGTAAGATAGCACATTGTTCCGACTCTCCTCTAGGAAAGGAAATTAAAGATCAAATGGTCCTTTTTCCCTACATCTTTGTATCCAAAGTGGTGAAATAGTTCCTTCTTCGGTTCAACAGGATCTGCTTAAATGAAGGTACTTTTTGACAAAAGAGTAGACAGCAGAATGAATGAGGTAGGCAGCCCTGGGCATTTTCAGGGCACCATTGGACTTGCACTTCCTCCAGCTTACCCAGAAGTGGTTAACCAGAGAGCAAGGACATTGTCAGATGACATCAGGGGCAGATCTCTCTGTGTTTATGGACAAATAGAGGTGGCCAGTCCTTCAGGTCCAGAGCTGCGGTTGCATAAAAATGTGATCCTGAAAATCAAATCCCAGCATTAAATCCTTCCAGTTTCTCAGCTTCCTGAATCTTCTCTTGTAGGACGTGGCACTTGCCACTGACCCAGAGTTGCCCCTCTCCCCTCTGCTGACACGTTCACTGCCAGAGGTAGCCTCAGCATTCACCTCAGCCTGGACTCCAGTGGAGGGTCCTCTAATGAGAGAGAGAAGTCAGTATTCTCAAGGGAAAATCCAGCAAAGAATGTTAAAAACCTTGAGATGCAAAACACTGGGTATATGTTTACGTGCTGTTCACCCTCACTTATAAACGGCTCACCATCACACGTACTTCGGTCTCTCCTATTGGCTTCGGTGGAGCAGGACATTCAGTCGGTTCCCTTAGGTCCCCCTTGGGGAATATTTCTTGGCAGGGCACATTTCTTTTTGCATGAGTCAAGAGCTGCTTGTGGTTGTTGAATCCGCTCTTGACATCTGTTAATTGTTTCCATTTTGCCCGCACGCCGGTTGCTTGGGGATTTCATGGGGTTGGACTAGGGGAGGGCAGCTGAGCGGAATCTAGCCACACTGCTAGCTGTTAGCTGCTATTGAGTCAGCTCCCAAACTCCGGCGGCTCCATTTCCAGCAGACCCAAACACTGCCTTGTCTTGTGCCATTCCCGTGACCAGTTACAGACTGGCCCATTGGTTTCTCATTAGCTGAAGCTCAGAAGGAGATCACCAGGCCTTTCTTCCTAGTCTGCCTTCTTCTGGAAGCGCCACTGAGTTCAGCATCATAGTACCAGGCAAGCCTCCTCTGATTGACAGCCCCACGTGGAGAGAATGCAGTGGCCAGAGACCAAGCCTGGGTTTTCTGCCTGGGAGAGGGGCCTTCTACTGCTGAACCACCAATGACCTCCAAGCCAAAGTGTCACTCACTGGCGTGGAGTCCATGGCAAGTGAGAGATCCTGTAGGGCGGGGCAGAAATGCCCCCTGTGGGCTTCCAAGACTGTACAGATGTATAGAAGTAGTAAGCCTCGTGTTCCCCTCAAGGATTGGCTGGTGGTTTTAAATTGCTGACCTCAGAGGTCCAACTGCGCAATGTCTAAAGGACTATACCATCAGGCAGGAGGGAAAACACTGGGCAGTCATCCTGAAGGATGGCCCTCGCCCCGTCACAGCCACTCACTTGCTATGTGACATTGTTCAAGCCCTTTGACCTCTAGGACCCTCAGCTCCTTTCTCTGTGAAATGCTCTGGTGAGCCCCTCTCATTAACGTTCAGGCTTTTGATGAAGATTTAATAAAGTGATTGGTATTAATCCATTTGCATTCTAAGCCAGAAATTATATTAGTTCACTTGGGGCTGCAAGAAATACTTTGAGAATGATGTTATAGGGCCCTTCTATGCTCATCAGAAAACATTATTTTGATGTATACTAGCAAACCTTCTTCTGGTATATACTAGAAAACATTCTTTGGGTATATACTAGTAGCCGTAAGAAAATGAGAGCTCACCTGGATCCATTGGATCTACTCATCCCCTCGACTTTAAAACAGGGCAAAACACAACAGAAGCCCTGGAGCCAGTCACTCAAATCCTTTGCATTAGTTGTTCCCCAAGAAAGGAAAATTCCCACCACAGGAAAGCGTATTGGTGAATGGGCAGGATGTCCCAGAATGACACGAGGTGTAAATAAGTCACTGGACCTGGTGGCATCCACCCAAGGGTGGCAACTCAAGGGTGGAATTGTCGACTGCTGTCCAAGTGGGAAACGTGTTACCAATGGTTACTGTCCTCGAGACCTGGCAGGTTGCCACCGCAACTCTGAAAGAGGAGAAGTGCAAATAGGTGCGCCTCCCTTTTACACTTGGCAAGCTGGGAGAGACTATCTGAGTGGGCAGTGTCACTGAATACATGCTTATCACTGCACAAAGCATGTATTGAGCATTCACTGCATCCCGGGCACCGCGCTACCCAATAGCTGTGAACCAAAAGACCTGTCCGGGAGGTCGTTGGACGAAGGGGCCTGAAACTCCCATGCTGCAAATATAGATTTGGGAAGCCATGGGCACATTGGCCAGAGAAGGCAAAGAGCCAGGTCCGATTAGTGGACAGAGGCTTCCTGGAGGGCTGTGCCCACCAGGACGGGACTCCAGACAAGAAAGTTAGAGACCTGCTAGCAGCCCCTGCTCTTTGCCCTCATTGCATAGAGGGGTGAATGAATTTGGAGGCCAGCTGCGATCCCCCAGGGTGAGTGTGAAAGGGAGAAGAAAAGAAGACGTGGGTCAGAATCGTGCACAGAGTAAGCATGCTAAGAGTGAGCGGGAAAAGAAATCATTTAGCTGCATTTGTTCAGCTCATACGTATCAAACACTTTCCATGTACCGGACGTTCTTTTGCCCCCTGCAGTCCTATCCAGGGATCAGACAATGCTCTGGCTTGGAGCAAACAAGCCAACAAAACATGTCGGAGAGGAATCAAAGCTCTGCCGAGAATCAGAAGCGGGTGATGTGGTCGACGGGGTTGAGTGGGCACCTGAGCTCTGGGAGGAGCTGATGCCTGCATGACGGCCTCGGCGAGCTAGGCAGAGCACTGCTTGAAGAACCTTCCAAAGAGAAGAAACAGAGGGGAGATAGCAGGGAACGACTCTTCCCAGAGTGAGGCTGTGTAAAGTACTAGCCTGAGGGATACATAGGACTCCCTCAGCCTCACTGCCCTCAAGCTGATGTCCACTCATAATGACCCTGCAGGGCAGAACAGAGCTGCCCCTGTGAGTTTCCAAGACTATAAATCGTTTGGGGCATAGAACACCTCATCTTAGTCCTGCGCAGCAGCTGGTGGTTTCGAACTGCTGACCTCGTGGTTAACAGCCGAACTCATAATCCACTGAAACCAGGAGGGCTCACTGTAGACGGGTTAGAAGCGGGCACTTCCTGATGTTCGGTTTCTTGACCAGAAGTTTGGAAGAGGCCTGATAATCTTGTTAGACTGGGACAAGGGAAAAGAGGGAAAGAAGACATGGGAGACACACGGACACATGAAGACATCCGTTCAACCTGAAGAAGGAGCAGAGGTGGTCTGGAGAAGGGCCTGACACAGTGGAGAAGGGTAGTCCCCAGCCATTTTTAAATGTGTGAAATATATTATTTGAAAACTATCGTAATCATCTTATCATTTCAGATGTTATGCAAAATAAAGTGCCTTAATGTTTACAAATGTTTTTCATTTTAGATCAGTCTATATTAAAATTTTTATTACAGAATTAATTGAATACAATATTTACTAATATTCATAAGTTATAATAATATATTCAGAATAGGTCCCATCTAGCAACTGATGCACATGGCTTAATTTACTTTAATTATGAGAGAAAAGACAATTCATAAAACATACATTAAAATGACATCTAATATTCGGCTTAATTTGGAAACAAAATAAATGCTAAGCTGTGGATTGAACTTTAACTGTGTATTACAGCATCAAAAATAGGCTAAAACTGACAAAAATCTGCTTTCAGATAACTAATGTTGGGAAACATTCCATTTGGGGTAAAAAATAATTTGGTTTATTTTTATTCTATTTTATGTTTTTATAATGGGTGAAATAAAAGAGATGGTGTCTGGCTGTTATTTGTAAACACTTCCATGCAAATAATTGCAGATCTGAATTGGACAGGAGCAACAACACATTTTCTATGACTAGCATTTGTTGTGGAAATTATGGAGAGATCTTGGAGGGTTAGGTGAGGTCGGTCAATTGAATGTACCTCTGAGATCTTGTGGGGGTGAAAGACGAGGTGGTCAACTCCTGAATCACTGAGGCAGACCCTGCCTTACGGGGTTGCTCTAAGAGCCAGCGGTGACTTAATGGCTTTGTATCTGGCTTTCGCATTTGGCCTGCGATCTGTTGAAGACCATCCTGAAATGGATCCCAGAAGTAGTCTCCTATGCACACGCTTCAGCAATGTTTCAAAGCTTTACTTCCGAATTCTTCTGATAAGAATTTTTACCCCAAAGTCCTTCATCGGTGAAAATGAGACAGCTTCCACTGATGAACCTGTTAACCAAAATAAGTAAGTAAATTAAAAATATTTACAGTGGTACGACAGACACATTTCCATGCGGGTGATGGTGTTCTGTTCATCATCAGATAAGTTGAGAATGGTCGAGTCACGAGGTTCTCTTGATGGGATAGATGGGTACGTGCTTGACTGTTAACTGAAAGGTTGGCGGTTTGAACACACCCAGAGACACTTTGGACGACAGGCTGAGTGTTTTGCTTCCAGAGTCACCACCTTGGAAGCTGCGCGCACAGGACGGCCCCACAAGTCCGAATCCACTCCACGGCACCCAGCACCAGGCCAAGGCCAAGGCCAAGTTACGAACATCAGTACTGGGTGCCAACCTTGTCTCTTTTCCTTGGAAAACAGGTGTAAATAGTCGCAGTATTTATTCACTTATTTAAGTAAAAGCTCTAATGTACCTTTCATGGCATGTTTTCATAAGCGGGGAATTTCCCTCGAGTTCACAGATGTCATGCAGAGACACTGAATGACAAGAAGTTCCTGGTGGGCAGGATTTTTTGTTTCATTCATTGCTGTAGTCCCAACACCTAGGACAGCTCCTGGCACAGAGTCAGCCCTTAGAAGACATTTGCGGGATAAGGGAATGCGCAAAGGAATGCATGCAGCGTCATGTAAAAGCCACGTCTTCTGCAAAGGTGTGGAATGAAGGGAGGGGGGTTGAGAGGGCTCCTGTTTGGAGAGGCCATTGTGGAAGCAAGAGGTGGGCTTGGTGAGCAAATGTAAATTAGGGGAGAGGAGTCGTCACTGACCAGGGCTCCAGTTCTTGCTTGAATCTGGCGCTTAGCTTTCATCTTGTGAGCTGTCCAATCGGGGAAAATAACATCACTTGCTGCATAAGTATCACAGCTCTGTTGCAAGGCCAAAATGAGATCGTGTGTGTGTGTGTGTGTGTGTGTAACAGTGTGTACATTGTGATAGCTGTCTAGCACATGTATGGACATGCACACCTACTTCAAAGAATTCATCAGCGTTTTAGTGTTTTCAGAATGCTGTAAAATTTATCAAATTTAAAAAAAACCCATAAAACTAAGTAGCATAGGTTTGAGTTTGCATAAGCCTGATTTGCATCCCGATTTTCCCATTCGTTAGTGCAGTGATTCGGCATAGGGTTGTTTCCTCACCTGTCAAATGGGGGTTATCAACCCTTGCAGGTGGGGCAGATCCAATGTATGAGTCTCTGGGAGTGGCAAGCCCAATGCCTGCCTGCCCAGGCCCTCAGTACCAGGCACCATCCGACTTCTCCCGCACTTCTCGCTCTGGAGCTCCGAGGTCTAAGCCCATGCCCACTGGACTGGTGTTCCTGCACTGGAATCCATTCTCTGTGGGTGTCTGTTGAATGGATGAATGGACACCAGCCTTGTAACAGAGATGAAAGAATGTAACATCTGTTCTGTTCTGCTGGGTAAAAAAACACACACAGGCTCAGAGCATCTAATGGACTGTCCAAGGTTGGCGTCAGAACTGAGAACTGTAACCGAGCCTTACATTCGGGGACCCCTGTCCACTGCATCCCCTTGCTGCCCTCTGCTGTAACCCTCCGGCCCGTGGTGGGATCATCGGCTACAGGGCTTGGAGCCGCTGTGCTTCCCATCTCCTTCAGAAAATAGGAAGTAACAGTATTTCCCTCTGCCGCCTCCTCCTCCTCCTCCTCCTCCTCCTCCTTCCTCGGCACCAGCACTCCTGCAAGGAACAATGTCATGTCGACTTGTGGTTGGTTTCATTCAAGAGAGGGGGAACACGTGGGATTCCCAAAGAACTTTGGATTAGACTGGGGTATGGTGGCTGGAAGAGAGTGTGTGTGTGTGTGTGTGTGTGTGTGTGTGTGTGTGTGTGTTTGTGTGTGTGAGAGAGAGAGAGAGAGAGAGAGAGAAACAGAGAGAGAAAGAGAGAGAGACAGACGGACGAACTGGTCTGCCCGTGGCCCAGGCCTGGGACCAGCCCTTGTTATGGCTCGCCCTGTCCGTCTGTCGTTACAAGGTCACAGTGGATGTTTCGGTTGTTTTCCCAGCAGTGCTCCACTGACCGACTTCGCTCTAATCTCTTGATGTCACTTAAATAAACTGGAGGCAGGCGGGTGGGGGCGGCGGGGGTGGGGTGCGGGGAGCCAGCTGAGAACTCCGAGGACTTCCTGCCGCTGTTGTTCTCTTCTCCGTGGCAAATTAATTTGATGCTGTTACGTAACATCATCCTCTCTAATCCCATCCCAGGACTGGGAGCTGCCAGAAATAACAGAAGGGAACATTCGAGATATCAAAGGGGAGCCACTGAAATAGATTGTTTATTTAGGTACCACGTTGAAACGCTATTATTGGGAGATGGAAAACGGCACTGCCACGCTTCCGGTCCACGCGTCCCTGCGGTTTCCTTACCGCGTTTGCTGGTGTGCAGCGTCCAGAAGCAAAAGCAGACGCGAAATCAGGTTCCAGTGGTGACATCAGGCTGGGAATGAGGGGCATCGGCCATGTCTGAGCGCCCAGTGGTGGGTTTCTGTTGCTGTCTGAAATCTCCCCGGCTGCCCTGCGCTGGTCTAAGGTTTCTTTCTCACTTCGCCTGCAGAAGGGTTTGCTTTGTGTGGGCCGCACTCTTTCCTGGTCCACCCTCTGCCTCGCTGTCGGCTCCGTTGCTTTCTCCCCTCCCAACCCCACCCACTTTTTAAATAAGTCACAGACACAGCAGCCTAATGGAAGGACACTTCTGGGGCACCTCTTGTAGATACCCCGCTCAATCAGTGGGAGCCCAGCAGACGGCTGCATGTTCACAGCACCCCCTGTTTTCGGACCCCCGTTGCCCCTCTGTCTGCTTCCCTTCCTTGGCCTTTCCTTATCTGCCTGACCAAGGCCGCCTGCCCGCCAGCCAGTCCTGACTCGGCAAAGCCTACTGAGCCAAAGCCCACCCCAGTGCCAGTGGTGGTAATGCTGGAAGGTGCCAGACAGCCTCCTCTTTACCGCGCCGTCTGGCTGGTGCGTTTGCAACTTTGCTGTTAGCAGGCTAGTGCTTACCTGACAGTGAGTGGAAATCAGGCCCAGTTCTTATCTCAGAGTGAGGCTCCTTATGTCTCCGGAACAGTTGGCCCCTGGAGCCCTTCCAACCTCGGCTCTGCTCCTCTCTTGGAGTAGGTGCTTTTTTGACTAACTTCTGAGCCTCAGTTGCCTCATCTGTGAAAAGGGACAGCCAGACCCAACTCAGCGTGTTCCCTGCGCTCAGAGATTTGGAAAGCGAACCCCTGTCACGTGGGGCCTTGGGACCGTGAGGCTTTTGGGTCTGTGTTGTGCTCACTCACTCCGGGTTTGGCTCCCAGCTCCGCCTCTCACCTTCTCAGTGACCTTGACCAGGGTGCTTCCCTCTGACTGCTCCATTTCCTCCTCTGAGAAATAGGATCGTGAGGACACCCATAAGGATATCATGCCGGTCAAGTTCAGAGAGAGAAAGCCCCACCCAAAGCCATCCGGTCCATCCTGCCTCGTGGTGGCCCTACAGGACAGAGTGGAAGTGTTCCCTTGGGGTCCGGAGTCTGTGAATCTTGGCCAAAGCAGACAGCTCCATGTTCGGAACTGTCATCCCGACCCTTCTGCCCACTGTGGCCACAGATTGTTGGCAAAGTATCTGGATTAAGGGGGGGTGGAAATGTTAGCTTATCCCTGTTATTTTCAGTCTTGTTTTTAATATTTATTGTCATGATAGCAAAACGGAATGACAGCAATAATCATACTGTTTCATTGCCTGTTATTCCCAACACTCTTCTTCACACAACTGCAGTTGCTCCTGCCTTGATCTGTCATAAGCAATCGATCAGGACCTGGCAGCAGCGCTGGAGGCCCGGCTGAAAGAGACAGAACAATGTACAGCATGGACTGTCCGGGGGGAGGGAGGCACATTTCATCACAGGATCTTAGGAGACATTCTCTTGGTGCCTCTGACAGTGGCCTCTTGCTGTGTCCCTGCTCCCTGTGAATCTCCCCACCCCCCCCGTCCTGTATTCAGTCCCCTACCTTTCTTCTCTGCTTGCATCGCACCTGCTCTGAAATTCTGTCCACCAACAGAGTCCTCCCTTCAGAATGAAGCGGTCCCTTTCCCAGGGTGCCATGAGAGAGGCACCCAACCTGGGGGTTAAGGTGTGAATCCTTCCCTGCCCTTCAGCCCTTGGCTGACATTCACGAGCCTCAGGGGCTTTGTCTGTATCACGGAGTCACCGGCTCCTGCACCGGAAAAGGCAGCCAATTTCAAGATTTTTCTCTTTCGGAACCCACTCTGGGGATACGCTTCCTTGCCTTCTACAAGTGGGATACTGCTTGTTTGTGCTTTTCAAAGTCAAGTTATTCTTAAAATCATCTCTAAAACGGTTTTCCGCGTGCTAATGCAAACAGGATAGAATTGACTGCGTGTGGGTATCCTTCACCTTTGCTCCCCGAGTCCAGCCTCGGTCTGATGCCTCCCGTGCCGTGTTCTGACGCTTCGTAAATGGAGGGTCTCACAATGAAGCTGCCCGCAGCAGAGAGACCTTGGCTTAGGTCTGAGAAAGGCTGAGCTCCAGGCGATCTAGGCCAACGATGTTCTCTGCAAACATCTGCTCCTAGAATTAACAAGAGATGTATTTTTTTTTACCTGAGTTACGTGGGCAGTTATTTTTCCGGGTACTAATTCATTCCATATGAAACTTTCCAACTGCCCGTTTTAGCTCACTAGCCTGTGCCGGAAGGGAAAGGGATGCTAGTCGATGAGAACAGTGACAGAGTGGAGAGCGGGTCCTTGCCCAGCTAAAGCCACGGGCCTTGGGGCCAGGCAGGTTCTAGTTGTGCCGCTTTGCAGCTCTGAGACTTTGGACAAGTTTCTTCGCCTCCGTTCCCTTGGCTGTAAATTGGAATTGGCAATAATATCCACAGACTGGGATATTGGGAGCCCTGGTGTCCCCATGGTTAAATGCTCAGCTAGGAACCAAAAGGTTGATGGTTGGAACCTACCACTTGCTCTGCTGGGGATAAGGTTTCAGCCTCAGAATC
The DNA here is from genome assembly GCF_050624435.1 of Tenrec ecaudatus. Taxonomy (NCBI): domain Eukaryota; kingdom Metazoa; phylum Chordata; class Mammalia; order Afrosoricida; family Tenrecidae; genus Tenrec; species Tenrec ecaudatus. The sequence goes on along the minus strand of NC_134543.1, from coordinate 122,156,444 downwards.
GCTGTGAGGCAGTCGATCTACTACGCAGCACTATGGGGTTGCTGTGACCGTGAACCAGCTCAAGAGCACACAACAACAGAGGACTGCTGAAGACAGTAACTCTCGTGAACTATGACACATTACAAAGAGATTTATCGGCTGGCATTGTTATTATTTAGATTTATGTCCTCAGAAGCCCAAAATCATGCAATAGATTTTCTGTCAAATTTGTGCTAAAAGGAGATGCTGTCTAAAGGTGCTAAAAGATACCCAAAGACATTTATCAGGGCAGCTCTGGTTCACATCTGCTCTGCCCTGAAAATGTTAATGGATTGGGGCAAAAGGCTTCTTAGCTTGGTGGTCAACTCTGCTTTCCCCTCTCTTTGCCGGTATAAAAACGACTTCAAAATCAATCTCTTAAAAAGCTGAAGCAGATAAATGTTTGGTCATGTGTCCTAAAAACTTTTCGCCATCTAGTCAATTCCAACTCGTGGAGACCCTAGAGGTGAGAGTAGCGCTGCCCCCATAGGGTAGGCAAGACAGTGATCTGGAAGGAAAATGATTAATCTTTCACCCACAGAGCAGTTGGTGGGCTCAAACCAATGACCCAGGGCTCCCACTATGCAGGTGTGCACTCTGATGTCATTTCCACTGTGCGTTCGGTGAAATTAGATGGTGCGCGATTGGGACTCTGTATTTTCCCAGACACATAAGGCCATGTGTTTGTATATAATCCGTACACATATGTCAAAGTAATCTCACACCACTTCACCGTCTCTGCATTCGCATCTCAGCTCTTGAGGTTTACAGACTTGTACCTCGAATTGGAGGCTGCGGTAGACACACAGCACTCTCTGAGCAAACCCTGGGATCCTGATCTGAATCAGAAGCCCCAAGGCACTGAGGGGACATGCAGCTCCCCCGTGCACACGGACCTGAGTGGTGGCTAGGCAAGGCATCAGCTCTATGCTGGTCTACATCCGGGCACCCTTCCAAGCAAGCCCCTCCTTCCCGCCCCATAGACGTGCATATATAGGGGGTGTTGTTCAAATGTACATACCTGTGTCTCTTTTGCTGCATAGCACCACAGAAGGATATTAGAAAAAGCAAGCCTTTATAGAAATCCCATGAATTTGCACTCCATCCATTCCTAGAGCCGCTTACAATAATTCAATTTGGATCAAGCCACATTAACTTTAACACTTGATGTTTTATAGCAATAATCGACTAGAAGAATTAACGGGACAAATGAGAATATAGGGTAGATACTAAACGTTTAAGGACACCAAATGTGTTTGTCCCTGTAACGGTTTCTAAGAAAAATAATTCCTACATGGGTGTTGTCCAGTGACTCAGTGACTACACAGAGCAATGTTTCTCAAGGTCCCACCCAAGGACAAGGGTCATGGGTAAACGGAGTTCAAGATTCCTGACCTGCCCCTCATTACTTGGGACTCAGGCTCCCTAGGGTTGCACCCTAAGAATGTGCAGTCACCACAAAAAACAAAGTCAATGCTGACTTATAGCGACCACATAAGACAGGGTAGACCTGCCCTTGTGAGTTTCTGAGACTGTAACTCTTTATGGGAGTAGAAAGCCCATCTTTCTCCCAAGGAGCTGCTGGTGGTTTCAAACTGCTGACTTTGCAGTTAGCAGCCCAACGAGTAAGCACTGGGCCACCGGGCCTCCTCAGGAATGTGCAAAAGAATATGTAATTCAACAAGCTCCCTCGGGGATTCTGCTAGTCAATGCCGTTTGAGAAGAGCTTTGGCACAACACCTGTACACCTGGTCCGGTCAGAGTGTCTCTGTGCATTGGGAACACTGGGGCCCTCTGTCTCCAAAATAGTCTACAATTCAAATTCGCAGACTGTACCCGGGGCCTGTTGCTCCAGCAAGCCACAACTTCACAACATCAGTGCCAGGGTGCGAAAACCGTATGGCCTGAAAAGTGTGTTTGCGATCTTTGGATTCAAGAGGGTGATGAGGGAGAGCCAGACTCAGACTGGGATGCTGGGGAGCCTAGAAAAGAACCGGGCAATAACAGGCTGCTGGTGTGGTCAGGTGACAGGAGCAGGAGCAGGTGTGGTCATCGGGAACAGGTCAGGAGCCCAGCACAGCCTTCCCATGCGGCCACCGCAGCGGGACAGCCCCGTGCTGACATAGAAGCCGGAAGGCCATGCGCTCGAACAGCTCCAGGAATCCTATGAGAAGCAGCCCCACTCTTTGCATATGACGTTTTAAAAGCAGATGATCTGTTCAGTGTTTGGACCCTGTTAATGTAATAATCCTCATGTTAAAAAGTGCTAGTTTTCTATCTCACTAATAGAGCAACTTTTGGGTTAGGATGATTTTTTACCCATTCCTATAATGGACATACTTTATAGATGGGTATATATGTGCTCACTCGTGCATGTGTGTGCGTGTGTGCACACACACATCAGACCAGCCGGAACACATACATACTTAAAAGATTTGAAGCCAAACTCTGAATCAAAGCCAGGTCACTTTACCGTATTTTCTCATGGCAGAGAATGTGAAACCAATACAAAGTCAACCCAGGGGTTTTCTTTTGCCACAGCTTGCCAGGGATTAAGACCACGGGGTGAGCAAGTTTGCTTGTAACTAAAGCACAGACTCTTGAATATTTGCAACATTTTAAACTTTAACAAGTGAGCGATGCAATATAAATGATGCTTTAAACATTTATGCATTGGGTGGGAATCTGTATTAATTATGAAATAAAGGACCAAGTCCTAGAAACAAAGAAGCCTCTATTTTTTTTTTTTGGCCTTCTTCTTCCTGAGTTACTTTACTAAGAATAGATCCCTAAAGGAGAATTGCAGAAACAAGAAAGGCTCTGCCTGCTTACCAATGCATACTTGATTTGTGGCTTAACTGGGAGCCCAAGTCCACTCATCCAAGAACTTAGCCTTGCCGGTTTGTATTCTATGCACGAGTTGATTGTATCCTTCCCCCAGCAATCACATGCTGTGTGTTTGAAGACCCCTGTGCCGTTTGCACAGTAGGCCCTCTTAAGGTCCATATGGTCAAGCCACGTTGACTTTGAAGTCCTGAGATAATACAGCTGGGCCTATAGGACATTTGTATAGTGTCTCTGGCAGGAGATGAGGGCATATTCGTATCTATTCTGTTTCAGATAGATGGATGGATGAGTGGATGGATGGATGGATGGATGGATGGATGGATGGATGGATGGATGAGTGGATGGATGGATGGATGGATGAGTGGGTGGATGGATGGATGGATGAGTGGATGGATGGATAGATGGATGGATGGATGGATGGATGGATGAGTGGATGGATGAGTGGATGGATGAGTGGATGGATGGATGGATGGATGGATGAGTGGATGGATGGATGAGTGGATGGATGGATGAGTGGATGGATGGATGGATGGGTGGATGGATGGATGGATGGATGGATGGATGGATAGGTTCGACATAGGACTCCCTGGGTGGTGGCACAAACAATTCAGTGACAGAAACTAACAATGTAAAATGTTGCATGTGGAGTTTTTCCTTTTTTTGTTTTTTGTTGTTAGGGGGTTTTTTGTTGTTGTTGTTGTTTTTTTGTCTAATTAACAGATTGATGGTGTCGTTTCAAAACTCTGTTCCATTTTCCTTCCTCTGCTTTTAGTCACTCAAACCCTATACCAAAAAAGTGCAGTCTGCTCCCCCATGCACTTCCATCGCTCCAGACATGTGCGAATTCTTGCCTGGAGCCGGCGGATGAGGATGGTCGAACCTGCCGCCTCCCCACCGAGAACATCTCCCTCGACAGCACACCTTGTGTCCAGGCATTCCGAGGTTAGGGGACGTCTCCTTTGGGAATTCAAGCTGTGCTTGCTTCTCAGAGGAGGGCCAGACCCAACTGCTTTCAAGCAACAGGAAGTACGAGTTCCTCAGGGTAGAAGAGAACTCAGAAGTAAGTTAGCTTGAGCAAGGGGACTTCTCCCACCTGGGATGCCGCCGAGCTGTAAGGGCTGCTTCCTACTGAGAACTGAGCGCCACCGAAGAAGAGGGAGGATGCTTGGGCTGCTGAAAGAAAGGCAACCCGCTCAGAGGCCAGCGGACACTGAACTAGAGTCAAGCAGTCAGCTTGGGTTCCCTGTTCAAGGGAACTGGAGAGGGAATCCAGCCCACATTCCTTGGGCAACCTGCTTTATAGGAGAGGGAGCCGCCTACAGCATGAAGTGGTAAGAAAAGAATATGATTTGTTTTTTCTCAAATCCACCCCGGGAAAGATATTTTATGACCACCTGTTTGAGATGCGCTCCATGGGTTTATGTGTTCTGGGTACCGGTACCTCCTTCCGTCCCCGCTTGTCTTTCTACACTTAGATGTAGCGAGAGAGATCCATGCGCAAGGAACCAGGCCTGCCTGGAAGCGTCGCCATGTACACAAAAGTCAGTCGAATCTTCTGTCTCCTCGAGTTTCTCTTTCAAAAGGTTTCAGCTTTCTCTTGGGGCCAAGTAGCCGGAGTCTGCATCATTGATCACGGGTAGTTTAAGGTCAGCATGGTTTTTTTTCCCCCTCTCTTTTTCCCTTTCCCGTGTTTAACGGTGTTTATACAGAGTGTTCTAAAGACTCACATTGATGAATTCCAAGGCTTATAAATCATTCTCCACCCACTGTATAGTTGTAAGCTTCGGCTGTAAACTTGTTCAGGGCATATTGGTATGCTCGGCATCTAAAAAGCGGCAACAGGACAGCAAGCTGGAAAATCACCCCTCCAGCCAGTTATTGAACAAGACGACGGAAATGCGCGTGGCCCACCACCCCTGACAGCTGGCAGGACGTATGCTTCCAGCTGTGTTTTCGTTTAGCACCTTTCCAGAGACTGCCTTCCAAGAGAATGTACTCGGACTTTTCAGATCTGACTTTGGGATTTAGAAAAGGGAGCCCAGGGGCTGTGTTGGACACAGAAGGGTAAATGCATGACGGTTGAGCCTACAGAAGGCACAGGAAATCCTCTGATATTTGGAGGGGGGGGGGAGTCAAGTTTCAGAGGTCAGAAAAGGCACTCAGTAGGTTGTAATGATTTATTTTAAAAGCCTACAGAGTGTGTGTGTGTGGCTGTGTGTGTGTGTGAGAGTCCTGAAGGGTCTGCAATTGAGGGCAGTAGACATATTTTCCATACTGTACATTCTTTTTGGCCATGGCTAGAAATACACAGGAAATAAATGGCTTCAGAAGACCCAGCAGAGGCCCAGCCCAGGCATGAAGTCACTGAAACCTGCTGGGAAAGCCCCGAATCAGACGCATCAGTGTTTTGCGGCCCTTGTCCCCCTCCCGATGCAAGAGGGGGAAAAAATGAAGCAGGTGAACACACGGATTTGTTGTGTCCTAAGTGAAACCAAATGTGCCTGCGTCCGCAGGCACAGCTCAGCAGCTGCAATCGTTCAAAAGGTCTCCAAGACAGATGTGTCGAGGCGGCCAGGAAAGTGGAATCAGTTGCCTGCGTCTTCATTCAAGGACCTGGTGCTGATGGCCAGGAAAACATGGTCCAGCTCCTTGTGGCAAAGGTGCCTGGTCTGCACTCTCAGGGGGGAGCAAGGCCAGGGTCTTGGGCTCAGCTGCTGCAACAAAGGAGAGAAGATGTGATTCAGAGGCAGCCGCTTGGCCCGGGAGTGGCTTCCTGTCCGTGGAGACATGCAGCTCCTGCCTGTGTGAGAAACCTCTGCCGAAGGCTGACGTGGCCCCAGCCAAGCAATTGCCCCTCCGCTGCATGAGCTTCTTTGGGAATCCTGGAAAGCAGAGAAGGCCTCTCCTGGAAACGAATTTGGAATGTGCATGGTCTTCACTCGCCGCTGTCCCATTCAGCTCCTGTCTGGCCGAGCCGGGCTGAGCAGGGTTAATTTTGAGCAGCACTTTAACCAGCATGAATGAAGCGCTCCCAGGGCGAGTTACAAAATGGCCTTTCAGAAAGAGCCGTCCATTGAGACGGGAGCCAGAGGGTGAAGTCACCATCAGCCCAGGGTGTGGTGGCCAGGCGCAGGCTGGATTCAGCAGAACCCTGGCCCCGACCCATCGTGCCCTCCAGCATTTCCATTTAATCCGTGGTACAGGCTCCGGTGCAAGGAGGTGGGGAAGCTGTCCACTTTCCAGTAGGTTTCCGAGGATTGAGTCCATTCCTCCCTGGCTTCTAAGGAGAAGACACCAGGAAGCTAGTGCCTTTAGCCTGAGACCATCCTGGAGCCAAGCCAGGTACCATGGTTAGCAGTTACAGTATGTTTCTGAATGCTAGGCTGCATGAGCCAAAACCCACTGGCACCAAGTGAATTCTGATGCATCGATACCCCTAGATAGGATTTCCAAGATGGTGGACATCTTTATAGGAGTAGACAACGGAGCGGCTGGTGGGTTGGAACTGCCGACAACCAACACTGTCCTACCAGAGTTCCTAGATGTTGCTCCAGAGAGTATTTTGGTAGCTGCTTACATTTTTTCAGAGTATGGTCACATATGCTTATCCTTTATGGTCTTCACAAAAGTCCATGGGCAGCCAGATCTCACCAGCATTAACTCCAGTCTACTTGGGTGCACACTGGGCCTCACAACTAGGGAAAGAAGAGCAGGACCTGAATTCCTAGTATTTGTTCTGGTTCCTACCTCCGTGCTTTTGTAACTCACCAGGTATACTTCTGGGTCTGACTGAACAGACACACGAAGAGGTGGGTTCCTATTCTCTAGACAAAGAGAGTCCAGAGGAAACAGCTCAAAAAGACAAACCAAAAATAAATCAAACAAACAAAAAATGTAACTCACTACTATTGAGTCAATTCCTACTCATAGCGACCCTATAGGACACAGTAGAACTGCCCCTGTGGGTTTCTGAGACAGGAGCAGGAATCCCCATCTTTCTCCTGTTGGGCACGTAGTGGATTCGAACTGATGACCTTGCCACCCGGGCTCCTCATTAAACAGCACCAGTGTTTCCATGGAACCCAAGCTGCCTTGGGTTCCAGGATCACTTCCCAAAAAAACCACTTATCTGACTTCCAAAAATAATTTAAAAGCAATTCAAATCTTTACTACACTTGCTCAGAAAATGCTAAGGGAGAGGTTCCATTCATAGCATATAGCGGACGTTCTAAAAAGCCTCTTTCTCTATTTGTCTCCTGAAAACCCCACTGACCTTTATACCACTGCCCCTCATCAGTCCTCTGTAAAAATTAAAAAATGAGGGGCGGGAGGTGGGAGTGCTACTCCAAACTCTCCATCTTTAATGCTTTCTGATTTTTCTCTTTTTCTCACCAGTCTCTTATCTTCCAGATTTATTTTTCTTCATCCAAGAGTCTTGTTTCTCCAGTGTAAATCAACCAAATATTCTCCCCCTTCCAAGAGTTCTATGGGCTTTTAATTCCCACATCATACAATTCAGCAGCGCAGGCATATCAAGATGAGTTGTACAACCATCACCGCATCCGTTCCAGGGCATTTTCTTCCATCGTGTACGCATCATTATTAGCTCCCCCTTTCTCCTCAAGTTTCTGGGTCTATAGATTTGCCTATCCTGGATTTCATATATAGAAAAACATTTTTTAAAAACCTACCAAGAATAACAAAGTGAAACAGATAAAAAACCGCAATTGGAAAGAAAGCAGAACATATTAAAAACTAGAACAAATTGACTTCATTCAACTTCGTCCATTTACAACCCATTACTCTGATGGGAACAACAAGGTCCAGGATAAAGGGTGGAGGTAGGGAGGTGTCGTGAATCTGCTTTTGGTTTTTGGCCTGGTCATACATGCATAAGACGCAATTGATGGCCTTAAACCTTCAAGCCAGGGCAGGAAATATAATAGAGGTGCCAGGCCAAGCCTCACACTGAATTTGAGCTTGAAATCAGGTGCATGTTGTCTGGAGATGGGCAGCAAGATTGGAAGATTCATGCAGCACACCTGTGCACACTTCTGTTCACTTCCTCCACTCTTTAATTCAAACAAATGCTCCAGCAGTAACTGGGCTGATTAGTGCCTACTGGGAAGAGGTAATGGGATCGGAATTCACTAGTCCTTCTTGTCACAAAAGAGACCCTGCTTCCTTTGAGCTTTACTAAGACAGGACTCATCGAACTTCAGGTCTCTGTAAGCATAACAAAGATCCTTTCACAGTAGGTGTGTAAGCAGAATCAGTTAATGAGTCGCTACCAACTCTTTGCTCTGAAAATTGGCCAGTTCCATCGTGGTCTGCATCTTAGAGCCCTGATCAGTCAGGTGCAAGAGTATTCACATCAAGAAGTGTCTCAGTTGTGGGATGCTCGCCCGGTGCAGTGGGATTGCATAGAATCTCCACATTCTTGGAGACTGGTTCCTGCCCCTACTGATGTGCTCCTTGGCCGTGAAATGCAACACTTTTGCAGTCAGTAAAGCGGGTGACGTTATCCTCACTTTTAAAAAGAGTAACAGTATTCCATGGGGGAGGCGGGGTGTGTGTTAGGGGGTGAGGGGGCGGGGGCGGGGAAACCAAGCACAAAGAAAGGACTGAATTGGCTGGTGGACAGACAGTAAGTAACTCCTGGAACTCTGTATTCTGTGGAGGCGGTGGGACTCATTTGCATTTCTCTGTGTAATCAATCCAGAGTGGCTTCCTGGAGGAGGTCGGGTTTCACAAGTTACGTAAATGCTGTGAGAGGGCCTTTTGTTCCGCTGGGAGGGAAGGAGCTCCAAGCACCATTCTGAAGAAGCTTGGCAGGGAGAGGGGCCTTGGTTCCCAAGGAGATCTGTACTTGGTCTGAGGCGGGTGGGGGAGGTTCCCCTTGGGCTCACAGGAAATGGGGGAAGAAAGAAGGTTGCCAGGGATTCTCACTGGAATAATGGAGAGAATGAGGGATCCTGGCCTTCTACCTATGAGCCGTGAGGGAGAGGACTAGACACCCCCATCATCATCCCTCCTGGTCTTCCTCCTCCACCTCCTCCTCTTCGGCTTTGGAGGAAGGCCCATGGCTCTAGGTGTGGGCCCTGAGGCTACGTCGGGGACAAGAAGGGCTGGGGAAGTCCTCACTGCGAATGAAAAAGGCTGGTTCTTACTTAGCGCCCATGCAGAGCAGTTCCCCAGGAAAAGGCTCAGCAGATCTCCTTCCATAAATACAACAGCTTCGAGACCCCTATGTGGCTTTCTTTGCAAAGCACACATGCTGGACATCATCACATGGGGTCAGCACGAGTCAACAATGAATCTGACAGCGCCTCGCAGTAGCAAGAAACGATGGGGTATTTGCCCCACACTGGCGGTATCAATGTTCCTACTCCCAGGGAGGGATAAGAAAGACAGCTCTATCTGCCCTGGGATACTCCTGGAAGAGAATTCCTAGCCTGACCCCGTCTTACCCTCTGGAAGCTCTGTCCCATGCCCTGCAAGGTTAGCATGGCCTCCAGCAGGAAGGCCGGAAGCCCATGCTGGGTCCACAGAGTCACCCGAGAGCAATCCCAGTGACTCCTGTCACGGAGGGCGCAGCCAGGAGCACTTCGGCAGCTCCTCTGAGGCGAGGACCCCTTCAAGGTCATTGAGCAGAAGCCACGGCTCTTAAAGGCACGGCTCTGGGAAATGCACGCTGCCCGGCCTGCTGTGTATAGGTGAAGTGCGTCTGGAAGGGAATTTGAGGCATTTGTCCCCCGAACTTTCTCTTCCTGCAGCCGATTGCATGTAGCTGATGGTTACTGAATTGTGACGAGTCGGTTCAGGCATTGGGAGAGGACTTCGGGGACCCATCTACTGGGGTGGGGCACGGACCGTCCATTCATTCTAATCCATACCATTTCTGCTCCCCAAGCAGAAGGCCCGGGCTTGTCAGACTCCATGTAGGAAAGTATCTATGATCTCGGGGTTCAGGCCCGAGAGAGAACACATCCTTTTCCTCACCCAGGGTCTGCTCGACCTTTTCAGGTGAGGCTGATCAGGTAACTGACATGGGATCGTTGTGAGGAGAAAAGAGGACCTTCAGGCTTCTTTCTCAGGACCCGCAAGACGACAGAGCTGTGATCGAATAGAGGCTCTGTTGAAAGCCCCAACCCAAACCAGTTGATCTGGACTCACAGTGGTCCTGCCTAGGGTTCCCAAGGCTGTCAAGCTTCATCTTCCCCCACTAGGATCGGCTGGTGGGTTTGAACCACCAACTTCGATGAGCAGCCCAATGCTGACTTACTCAATAGCACTCTCAGGACAAAGTAGTTCATAAGCCAGTCACGACGAACAAATCTTGTACGAGCGCACTTGTTTGAGATGCCTACACTAAGCAACTCTGTGGAGAACCACATTTCCTCCTGGTTGTACTGTTCCTGGGACTGGTGAGTTGACTTCCGTCTCCCAGGGCCCACCAGTGACAGAGCCGAGCTGTCCTGCAGGGTTCTCAGGAGCAGCTCACCACGTCTGGCTCCTGCCGAGCAGCTAAGTGGGTTTCAATGGCCGGCCTTACAGTTGGTAGCCAAGCATTTACCTGCTGCGCCTTCTGGGTGCCAAGGAAGGGGAGTCATTATTGTGAGGGTACTGACTTTCTGTGATGGGTGATCTAAAACTTGGCAAAAAAGTCACGGTGATGGTTGCGTCTGGTGGTGGACCTCGTGCCACTGAGTCGTACGAGTCTAAAATGTGGACAGAGCAAACATTCTGTTATGTATAGATATGTAACAGAAACCATTGAGGCCAAGTTGATGTCCACTCAGAGATACCCTAGAGGTCCAGTAGAATGACCCCAGAGAACTTCCAATCCAAGGCGGTAAAGCAGTGGTTCTCAACCTGTGGATCATGACCCCTTTGAAGGTCGAGCCACCCTTTCACAGGGGTCTCCTAAAACCATCAGAAAACCCATATTTCCCATGGTCTTAGGAACTGAGATAACCCCTCCTCTAGCCTTCTCCAGGCAGGCCCACCCACGTGCAGCTACGCCCACATGCGACTACCCGGCGTGTACCGTGCTGCACCATGCTTCAAGACAAAATTTCATTTATTTGTCATTCGAAAGAAATATTTCACAATATAGAATGACATGTTGTTTTGTGATTAATCACTATGCTTTCATTATGTTCGATTTGTAACAATGAAAATACATCCTGCACATCAGCTATTTACATGATAATTCATACCAGTAGCAAAATGACAGTTATGAAGTAGCAACGAAAATGATGTTATGGTTGGGGGGTCACCGCAACATGAGGAGCTGTGTGAAAGGGTCATGGCATGAGGGAGGTTGAGGACCACTGTGGTAAAAGCATGATGGAAGCTGACCGCCATGTCTTTGGGCCTCAGAGCAGCTGGTGCGCCGAGACCATTGACTTGTCTGTTAGTTTCTGGATGCTGAACTTCTAACCCACCACAGAAACCAAACTCGCTGCCCTCCAGTCCATTCTGACTCACAGTGACCCTATAGGGAGGGTAGAACCGCCCCTGGGGTTTCTGAGACTGCAACTTTTTACAGGCGTGAAAAGCCTCATCTTTATTCCCCGGAGCAGCTGGTGATTTCGAACTACTGACCCTGCAGTCAGTAGCCCCCTGTGTGACCCACTAAGCCACCAGGGCTCCCGTGATTTATCATGAGTTTTTAAAAGGCATGGTCGAAAGGAAGGCATCGTTTGGTTGTGTGCGAAGACCAAAAAAGTTGGGGCTCCAGGTAACCACTGCTGTTATCTTATCATTTGTGCCAAGAGCAGAAGCCTCCCCGCGTCTCCTCTGTCTCCTGAGCATCAAGCTCAGTGTTGGCACGCACCTACCCACTGAGCGATGCCCGCTCTTTACCCCCGCTGCCTTAAAGGGGACCCCTTCACACAGACAGTTTGGCTTGGGACGACTTCACCGGTATTGTCTCTGGTGCTTTGAATGATGTCTCAGGGTCCAGGTCACACCAAGCACCGTGAGTGGTTGTGCCAGACCGATGGTGTGCCTTCCAGTGCACCTTTGCACTTTAAATGGGCAGGCCAAGTTCACGGACTGTTTCGGGTCTCACTTTATGGGCCCCCTGTGCGGTGCTGCTTTATTTGTTTGTTTTTTGTGTGAGGTGATCTTTATTCTGAAGGTAAGGGGGGCAGCTAGCACGATGGTTGGGCTCTGGAATCCTTTGAGAATGAAACCACCGAGGCTTAGAGTTTGAAAGAATTGAAGGCCTTTGTTTCAAAGGGCTGAGAGAAACTTTAAAAATGGAAGAACAAGAGGGTGTGCGTGTGTGTGTGTGTGTGTGCACGCGCGCGTGCTAATCACGGGTGTCCTTTCCAGCTTTGCTGGCTGTTTTCTGTCTTTTCCAATAGAGGACAGGAGTCAGGTGAGGAGAGAAGATATTGGGGTCAGGGGAAATAGAAAAATCGCTCTCTGAAGAGGGAGCGTCGCTTTCTCCTTCCGCTTTGGATCGTCAGACTAGACCACGGGGCAAGTTGAATGACTCTTGCGTAGGGAGACAGGCCAGGGGCGTGAACGTGGGGCAAGCACCTAAGTGCTTTTTGCTTCAGTGAAAATGCCATTTTGAAAAAATGAAATCGCCTCCTTCTTGGACGCCTAAGAGGGCTGAGCTCCGGGGAGCTGCCGAGATAATGCAGCCCAAGGACAGGTAGGAACCTTGGGCTGGAGAAAGGCTTCCTCCTGTGCTGGGCCCCCTGGGAGGTCACCGAGCGAAAGCAGGGTTCAAAGCTCAGCCTGGTGCTGGACCTGTTTGGAGCTGGGCATTCACAGACGTAAACCTTCCCCCTAGATCGAGTTTGTCCAAAAGCACAGGTGTTTGGTTTTTTCCACCCTTCAGAGTTCTCTGAACAAAAGCACTAAAAATAAAAGAAGGCTCTCCCTGTGCATTTGTTTCCCAAGGGTGCCTAACAAAACGCTACTTCTCTGCGTGGGGTTCATGAACCCAGCTAGGTCTTCTCAAAGCGCTGGAGGCCGATCTCTGTGTTGAGAGACACTCTCTCTGCAGGCTCTGTGGAAAGAACCTTCTCATCTGTGCCACTTTCTGTTGGTATCTTGGCATGAAGTCCCCTTTACCTGGCCATCGTGTGTGTGTGTGTGTGTGTGTGTGTGTGTGTGTCACCTCCTGTTTTATAAGGGTTTCTCACACAGACTGGATTAAAACCCAATCACTCTGACCTCAGGTTAACCAATAAAATCTCTTCAAAGACCCTATTTCCGAACAAGTTCATGTTCACCAGCAAGAGGCTTTAGGCAGAACGTAACTATAGCTATCTGACGGACACAGCTCAACCCATGATACCATCCTCCACTCTGGCTCTTATCTCATCCCGATTGCCAATGGAGACTCCGGACTCCCATCTTGCCTGGAGAATCCATGAGCAGGCCTTCCAGGATGGGCACCCATTTGTCACTCACAGGGTTTGAGGGCCCAGGAGAATAATTTTAATTCCTTTTACAATCGGCAGAAAAAAATAGATAATGATGATGGATACATGATCATGGAGACGAGCCTCAATTGTATTTTTTTTTCTACTACCACGGCGACAAATTTATTTATGCAGATCTATTTCTTTTTCTTTTGAATCTGGGAAAGGGCTCGTGGGGACAAACATGTCCAAGGTTTCTCTCTCAGAGACATCAGGTGGCCTGAGGACTTGAAGAGTTGAGGTGAGGTGCCTCCGTGTTGCTAATACGGCCGCAAAGTTTGCCGTGGAAGCAGGACTAAACCCAGCCGCACTTTATAAAAATGTTGGTGGAACTGTCTTGCCAAATCTTTCTCCAGCTTCGTTGGCACCTGGTCTGTCCTTCTGGTTGTATGCTCAACAACTGACTGACTCACAGAGACCTCCTGCCCGGACAGAGGAGAACTGCTCTAAGCTATGGTCTTGAAAGGACAGGTTCTGGCGACACAGTGGACAAGCATTAGCTGCCAATCAAAAAGGTGGGCGTGTTCTGGCCCACCAGCCTTCTGGGAAACCAAGATGCGCAGAATGTTTGCAGCCCGGGCAACCTTAGAAGACAGTTCTACTCTGTCCTTCTGGTTGCTATGAATCCAGACCCACTCGATGGCCAGAGAGCTCTTTAAAGGAACTGGTCTCTGGCCGGGTCTGTGCTGGGTTTCACCCATCTACATTTCGCTCAGCAGCCGAGGACTTCCCGCTGTGTCCCGGTCTCAGGCATATGGAGGAGCTGGGTCTGCTCTGCTCTCCTGGGAAGGAGTACAGCTCTGTCTCCATTCCGGTACAGCCGAGGCACACAGTGAACGGATGCTGAATGGATTCTGCCGATGCCCCTGAGCATGTCCCGGCTGGGCCCGCTAGCTTCATGAGAACAAGAAGGTAGGACTTTAAAAATGTAAGTCTGGGCTCTCTGCTTCAGCTCCCAATAGGTCTTTCTTTCCAAGCAGCTCTTCCTGTTCGTGTTCAAAGCTGCATGACTTATTTATGACCCAATCCAGTAGAAAGAATACGCACTTAACTCGCACTTGTTACTGTTACCTTATTAATTACTTGGTTAAAATCCATAAAAGTGGACGCCTGTCAGCGACAGCGCTGCTAAAACCCCCTCACAAAGGGGAGCCGCTCCTGACAAATTCATTAATTAGGACCCGGCTTGTCCTTCTTGCGAGTAAAATTGCTTGAGCCTGGCGGCCCGTGAAGAACGTCACCTGTCCTCTCCGGCTGACAGTTGACACACGCTGCGAAATCCACCGCCTGATCTCTTCCTGACTCGCAGCGATCGAGAGGGGGGTTCCCCAGGCGAATAAAAAGGTGCTTCTCCACTGACAAGTGGCTTGTAATCGTGACCCTCGGAGCCCCTTATCTATAGACCAGTGTTCTCCAACGCTGCCCCGGGAGTCACCTGGAGACGGTTACACCACAGCTTGCCGGGGCCTCCTCCCAGAGCGCTTGGATCAGAGAAGGTGCACGTCTGCACCGGCGGTACTGATGTTGCCTTGCCGTCCCAGGACTGCACTCAGACAATGGTGGTTTGCACGGGGGCCTCCCTGTGATCTCTATCACCCCCGGGCAGCAGGAAGCACCACCGAGCAGTGACCGAAGCGCAGAATTCTTGTTCAACAGAGGAAACGATCTCCTGAAGTTACGGACTCTTGTCTCCAAGAGCTGCTCTCAGCTAGGAGCTGACACCAGTACCTTGCCCGAGAAATGCATGCAGTCTGGCTAGATCAGACAGCAGTAATGACGACATGGTTGTGTCAGTCTGGGTACCTTGGAGAAACAAATCCACAGAAACTCGTGTATAAGAGAGAGTTTTATATAAAGGTTAAGTGCGCATCAAGAAAACATCCCAGCCCAGTGCTGCCCACGCCCACAAGTCCAACATTAACCCATATGTCCGACACCAGTCCACAAACACCAATCCTCCTCCATCTCACAAAACACACACTATGATGCTGACTGCAGGAGGAAAGCCAAATCAGTGAATGTGTAAGCATCTCAGCTCTGGCAGGGTCTCCACACCAGCACCCAGGGCTGCATCAGGGTAGGGCCATGTGGCTTCTCTTCAGGGATGTCTTGCAGGAAGTGAGCCTTGCCAGCTGGAGCAGGGAACTGGCTAAGGCAGCTGCACTCTGGTCCGACCATCACAAAGCAAGAGACCCAAGAACTCGAAAGGCGAGGCTCACTGAGCCATTTATCCTTCTGCCCTTCAATTAATTCCACATTTGTTTATTGGCCAGGTTGGCACAGTAAACTAACTCAATGGTCAATGCTATTGGGTCCTGTCCACTGTTGAGCTAGATGACCCCCTGCCCAGCCTTGGAAACCCACAGGGGCAGCTCAACTTTGTCCTATAGGTCACTGTGAGTGTCAGTCAACTTGATGGTGGAGAGTTTGGTTTGTGGTAAGTCAGCCCATTGGAACAGATATTGCATGGCTGTGGTAGTGGTCCAGGATAAAGGCACCACCACCACAAGGGCTCAGGTGTCAAAGTATCTTTGGATGCTGAGTTCTTTCGAGGCAGATACACTAGTGGCGTGGTGAAAAGGTGCAGGGGCAGGTGCTGGTGGCTTGTTAAAGCTTATGGAGACCTCAGCCTTCCATTGGTGGGGAGGTGAGTGTAGGGGCCTGATTATGCTCAGTTTCTTCAGCCAGTGTACATTTGTTAACTGCTTCCCTAAGCAAGTGTCTGTGCTGGACCTGGAAGAGAAAGCATGCAGGAAGGATGACCTATATCGGGCAGAGGGAGGCAGGCTCACGTATGACTGTCATGCACGGAAGAAAGTGTCATTCAAACAGACCCACGGCTCTTCCAGTGCACTCCCGAAATGGCCATACCTCCAAAGCAATGATCTTTCCGGAGAGAAAAAAGATCAAATCAGACTTTGTTCCAATCCGAGAATATCACATCAGAGTTCATGAACTGAGAAACGGCAGCCAAGAATCTTACACTGAACGCTGGCAAGGACAAAGGTTCTCCTCTGGGTGTAAGAATCCTGTGTCTCGTCTTACTAAATGCTGAAGGGCCCCTCTGCTCACTCATGACTGGAGGAGGGAGCCAGAGAGGGAGGATGTTTTGCAGTGTTTTCCTAAATAAATTGGACCGCCTGTCATGGTTGACCTCTGCCATCGGTCTTGGTTTCCTGCACCAGACTTGGTCACCAGTGTGAAAGCTCATAGCCCGACCAGAAAGGACCATTCCAGAGTTCTTGGGGACCAGGGAAAGAAGCAGAAGATGGAAACTGGCCCTTACACACAGTCGGCAGGGAGCTGGTATCCCTCTGTATATTGCTTCCCCCAACCTGAAGACCTGCTCCACCCTACCCACTCTCAATCCCCGCATCTGATCATATCTGCTTAATCCTGAGATGGCTTCTTAGAGGTGACATGTGAACAAGGTAATTAGGAGAGGTGACAGCAGAAACATGATAGGTAATTCACCGTTGTGAAGGGCATGATACATCTAATGTAATATGTGTGAGGTGAGAACTGAAATCAGGGTGGAGGAATGAAATTAGGCTTGGATGGCCACATCAGTCCTTCTCAATATGTTGGTGGGGCAGCCCTTCCATGGCACTGCTGGAACTTCTCTGCTTCACAGTATCTCCTCCTGAATGTAAGTGAAGGGCATGAAGTTACCTTAAAAAATGCTTGTCCAAGTGCTTGGTTTATGCCCCACCCCAAACTTCCTTGTGAAGTTTTTCCTGGGCGTCTCTCAACACAGACATTTCAGTGTCAGACTTCTGCTTGTCTAGAATCTACTGAAGGCCAAAGTGATACCTCTCCAGACGCCTTGGGATGCTCAGCACTGTTATAACAGTAATAGGCACTCAATTATGCTGACTAGTTTAATTTTAATTAAGTAACCTTCGTTTCTCTTCCCAGGAAGAGTGAGTGAGAAATCAGGTAGGTAGGGTGTAGCTGTCAAGTGCTTTCCCGGACAAAGGTCAACATGCTGCCTGCACAGATTCGACAACACTAACTGGTCTCTCTCATCTTAAAAAAAAAAAAAAAAAGCTACAGAAATAGTGTTTGGCAATATTACATAAAAAATAACCTTTTCTAAAGCAGGCTATGTTTAGTGAGGGGTCAGGTGAGGCTTTGTTCAGTATGTCTTGTCACAGATGTCTTTTATCACAAGCAACAAACCTTTCTATGTTGGGGACCATCTCTGAGGCAGATGTCCTGTGACCTAGGGGTGGGGATTAGTCTTTGTTCTGTGATATATTTGCTTCCTCTTGAATCGCAGGCTCAGTGACTCAGCGTCTCTCTCCCTTTGAAGTGATCTCAGTGGCTGTTGTTTTGGCCTCCAGTGCTTTATACTTCACAGGGAATTGCTTTTGTAAACTGCATGTCTATGCTACACACCTTAAATAGCACCATTAGATAACTCTCTTTTATACCCAACTGCGCTGCCTAGAGATGACCATGTGTCCACCTGAGTGCTCGCAGCAGAGATAGTGAAACAAGGAAGCAGGATGGAAGCAAACGCTAGACCGGTGTACTGGAAATGCAGGAAAACAATGTAATGAGCCAGAAGGATCGCAGAGAATTCCAGCCGCATCTGTCACCTAAGTGTGACAACAGGAATAATGTGAGGGCTGAATGGCTTTTTGAAAGAAGAGACATGGCCTCCCTACAGCTTGTTAACCTAAACACGGATCTCTCTAAATCAGAGAAGCAAGCTTTTCTGGTGTATCTGAAAAGAGGGTGCAGCCCAGCCAGCACATAGAGGGGTCGGTAGCTCTAAGAAGCATGACAGGGCCATTACCGTGATGATGGTAGTGTTAGCAGAGACTAGGTCTTAGCCCCGTAGGTTCAAATACTTGTATCTGTAATATTTAGAGGATCGAGGACAGACTTATCTCCCCCAAACTCCAAAAATTGATGTATGAACCAGAATGCCACTCTCTTTATTTCTCCTGCTGTCTCTGCAGGGGCTAGTTGTTGGCTTGTGTTTAGGGCAGTGGTTCTGAAACGTTATCATGTTTGAGAATCACTGAGAGAGCTTGTTCAAACACAAATCGCTCAGCTCCACCCTAGAGTTTCTGCTTCAGTAGGCCAGGGTGGGACTCAAGTCTGCATTTCTCACAAGCTCCCTGATGGTGCTGATGCTGCTGGTCCAAAGATCACAGGTTGAGAACCCTGCTTCAGGGCCCTTGTTGAATGGACAATAGGCATAGTTAAATTCTATCCTAAACCCAGAGAGCTGCTTATCTGGTTGGAGCAAGCCTGGAAGCTGATTGAAGGGTCTGCAGAGCCACATCTCTCACCACTCTTCCATTGTCTCTCAGTCCTCTCTGCTTTCTCCCTTACCTTGTTCTTCTTCTGCCCGTCATTCTCCCTTGCTCCACCAACTCCACCACCTCATACTTGTGCAGGTGGTTGATAAACATAAGTTGGGCACCTCACTGTGAACTTCTGGTTGGGTCTTTAGAGCTGAAAATTCCCTAGAAGGGCATTGCCCAGATCGGTCTCTCTGCCTCTCCTTGCTCTCTGTACCCATGGCCAGAATTGATTCTCAGACCTTTTCTTGAAGCAGTGATTGTTGCAGGTAGGTGTCAGTCAAATTTCTCCTCCCAGAAGACTCTGCTGACTTTTCATCTCTCTGCCACGGCCCTTCTCATGTGGGGTCGTGCAATTTAACATGCAGACCACGGTCTCCATCCTCCTCCTTCTCTTCCCCTTCCTTCCCCTCTTTGTCTTCATTTTCTCCCTCCTCCTCCCCCTCCTCTTCTCCTACTTCACCTCCTTCTTCTACCTCCTCCTTCTTCGTGCGCATTCTTAGGGAGCATCCTCTGCAATCCTCAGATCTTGACACTGTTGATATTTTCACTGTAGTCAAAGTTTACACATTGTCTAAATTTAAAGATGTTCTTTCCTTGGTGCCTCCGCAGGGGGACTCGGGAGCATTCAGAGGACTCAGCATTAAGGGGCGGACTTGGCCCACACAGGGATCTTCCTGGCTCCTTGAGCCCTCAGACCTGTATGGATCATCATCATGTTTAAGTTGGGCATTTGCTTCTGCACATCTTCTCTTTTCTCTCTCCTGAGGGTGCCTGCCTAGTTTAGGGTGCCTGTAGGTGCTCCTTTACCAACTCAAAGAAATCATCCTAAGGAAACAGGGGGAACAGTTTTGAAGATCGAGACAAGTAGGGGAGGCGATTAAGAAGGACATTGACTAATGTATTTCCTTATTTAGCTTCATTTCCAAATTTAGGGATCTCATAAGAAGCGTAATTGAGTCTCCTACTTATAAAAGTTCTGAGCCAGAATTCCTCAAGAGGAACAGGCTCATACCATCTCAGCGCTAAGGAGGCCAGCAACCGAGTAGCGCTCACTTATTGTCCACACAGCCCCCACACTTGGTGTCAGGAGGGTGTTCTGCTAGAAGGAGAGTCCTGTTTCGAAGGGCACGGTGTGACATGGGAGTGGGTCCCTATCCAAGCCTGCTTCTCTGGGAGCTGATACTAGTGTGTGAGTGGCTGTGTGAGAGTGTGTGGTGAGTGTGTCAATAGATAGTGTGTGGATATGCTTTATATGAAAGCATATATGCGAGTGTGAGTGTATTGTATGCAGATGTGAATGGATGGACGTGTGTGAATATGTGTGAATTTTACATGTGTGAATGTGAGTGTGTAAAGATGCAGGTGCGCTGTGTGGTTGTGAGTATATGTGTGCAAGGGCACAGCAGTAGGTATAAGATGATGTGGGGGGGGGTGAAAGTGGGTGTGAATGGGGATGAACATTTGTATCTATATGTGCAAATGTGAGTGTGTATAGGTGTGAGTTCCTTGTGCGGTTTTGAGTGTGCATGTGTGAAGGTGCGAGTGTGAGTGGATTATGTGGGTGTGCATCTGTGTGGGTGTGGATGTGTGGAGGTGTATGAGTGAGACAGAGGAAGAATAAGAAGCAACATCACACCTCAGATGCGATGACAAGGTTGACCCAGCCTCCCTCAGACACAGTTGAACCCAGGAATCCACTCAGGTTAAGGTTTTTTTATTGCTTCATTTTTTTAAATTGGGACACTTCTAGACTGACCCTCCAAGAATCCCTGCTGAAGTGCGGGGCTGGACTCTCCAGTGTGTGCTTGGCTAAGGCCCTTGGCTCTTTGCTGAAGACTCAGCACAGGGAGAAAACAAGCTCTGTCTTGAATTCTGCATCGATATCCCAGCTTCCGGGCTTTTCCAGCAGCCAGCCTCCCCAGGACCTGGAACGTGCTGGCTCGCGCTCACCTACCGTTCCGTCGTACATCATCCGGTCATCTGACTCCTACATTCCCTTCCTGTCTCACTCAATTTCCATCTTCCTGAATGGCTCACATGTGCCCCGGCGCCGTGCTTCGAGGTTGCTGCGAATTGTCTGACTCGTGGCGACCAGGGACACCCACTAGAATTGCCCTTGTGGGGCTTCATGGCGACGACGGTCCTTATAGGTCTTGTCTCTGCTCTCCGTTTACACAGTTTTACTGGCATATGAATCACATATCACACAAGTCCACAGTTCAATCGCATTAAAAGAGTTGTCCATTTTAGAGCAACTTGTTCTTTGCTGTACTCATTGTTCTTAGCTCCCCATTTCCCCAGCCTCGCCCGCCATACCCCAACGAGGAAGGAACTCCCAATCAATCCAGGAGTGTCTCTCAAGGGTTGCCTGTCCTGGTCTTTTCTTTTGCCCAGCCACCCGGTGGGATCAAAGGACTGACCTTTTGGTGAGCAAACAAGCTGTTCGCACCACCCAGGCAACCTCACTCTTAGATAACGCATCCTTTTAAGGATATGTAATATATGGGTTCATGGTCAGAGGCTTTGCTGTCCATACAAGATGGTTTTTTTTAAACATTTTATTAGGGGCTCATACAACTCTTATCACAATCCATACATATACATACATCAATTGTATAAAGCACATCTGCACATTTCCTGCCCCAATCATTCTCAAAGCATTTGCTCTCCACTTAAGCCCTTTGCATCAGGTCCTCTTTTTTTTTCCCTCCCTCCCTGTTCCCCCCTCCCTCATGTGCCCTTGGTAATTTATACATTGTTATTTTGTCATATCTTGCCCTATCCGGAGTCTCCCTTCCCCCCTTCTCTGCCATCCATCTCCCAGGGAGGAGGTCACATGTGGATCCTTGTAATCAGTTCCCCCTTTCCAACCCACTCACCCTCCACTCTCCCAGCATCGCCCCTCACACCCTTGGTCCTGAAGGTATCATCCACCCTGGATTCCCTGGGCCTCCAGCCCCCATATGTACCAGTGTACAACCTCTGCTCTATCCAGCCCTGCAAGGTACAATTCGGATCATGGTAGTTTGGGGGGCGGGGGGAGGAAGCATCCAGGATCTGGGGGAAAGCTGTGCTCTTCGTCGGTACTACCTTGCACCCTGACTGACCCATCTCCTCTCCTAAACCCCTCTATGAGGGGATCTCCAGTTTTAAGCCAAAATAAAAAAACAAAAACAGTTTCAGTTTAAAAACAAAAACGTGAGAAATCTCTTTCCCAACTGTCTGTATACAAACTCCCCATCATACAGTTGATTTAGCCCACCATTCCTCTCAGTCCCTGCAGTAATCTGGGTGTGCGCTCCTGGGCTCTGCTGAACAAAGCCTTTGCCCTCAAAGAGCTTCTGTTCTGTTGCCAAAGGATCCTAATTTATTAGCTAAAAAAAAAAAAAAAAAGGCTGCCTGCTTTCCCTGGGTTGTGTCACTCCCTTTAGATACTTGGCCAAAAAAGAACTTCCGCAGCAACTTTTAGCTTAAGCAATCGCGTCTGCTTATGAAACCCAAGCCTGTGCTTGGTAATATGGAAAGGATCGCTGAATGAGAAACTGGATTTCATTCTGAGCGCCAACTACGGTCAATGGCTAGTGGCTGCCTGCAGTGTAGAGTTCAGAAGAACTCTGAGGTCAATCCTGGCTCAGAAAGACCTCCACAGTCGATTAGTGATGCCTTTCACAAACCAGTGCAAGCACGCGTGTGGGTGCGTGCGTGTGTGTGTGTGTGTGTGTGTGTGTCTAGGTGGGGGAAGGTTTGCCTGCTTGTTATCCTTGCCTTTTGTGTACTAATTAACAGAAGAACCCATCCGCCTTTGTAAAACTTCTATTTTCAGTCACCTATAAAGTTAACTTTTGCTGTAAGCAGTTGGGACCAGCTCTACGTAGGTGACTGATTCTTCAGATGTGACAATGTTGTTGTTTGCTGTTGTTGTTGTTGTTGCCTGCTCCCTTCTTTCCTCAAATCCCCCTTTTCTGCCCCCCCCCCCCCTCCATACTCACACACTCTAGTTCCTGAATTCTCTCCTATCAGAAGCGTTCTGTAGTTTGTGGAGAGAATCCCGTTTTCTGGGGATCAGAAGAGCAACCACAAACTTGTTGCTCGCTCCCATCAGAGTGCCCCGAGGAAGCCACGTGTAGACAGGAGTGAGTGCCCATTGATGAAGTTCAGCCAAACTATGTGGCGGTGTGGGGACGGCCTTGGTCTTCCCACTCCCTTACTGACCTTACTCACCAGTCCAGCGCCCAGCGTGTTGTTGCCTGGGGCCCATCAGAGACCTCCAGTTTTAAGTAAAATGGCTGCGCTTCTTCCTGGCATGTCGTCTGCTTCCTTGCTCCCTGGGTTGACTTCTGAATGTGAGCGGGCTTTAAACGTTCCCAGGAAAATGGAATTTAAAGATCATGGAATTAATTGTCCCACAGGTTTTTTGAAGCCCACTTCTATGCCAGATTATTGTCAGGAAGCCAAGCAAAGGCTGTCTGCTCCCCTGGCCTTTCTGTCTGAAGGGGCATTCGTTTGCTGGTTCCCTTTCCAACCCAGTAACTAACATCGATTTCGTTGAGCCATGGAGAACTCGGATTGCAATACACCCTTTCCCTTGTTCTAATCCGACCCAGAGTTAGAGAGACGGATTCAACTCTAGAAAGGTTGACTTGGAAAGCAAACAGGGAAAGGAAATCACCCCATAATGTCCGCAGGGAAATACAAGAGTGCATACACACGCATATAAAATGTATACATGTGTATCTACGCATACATATTTAACTATGTACTGGAAACATCTAAATTAGTCCAGGAGAAGTCTCACGTAACACGTTTTACCGAGGAAGAAAGGGATTGGGGAACATGCACAGCAGTGCATGTCCTAGCCAGCAGGCCTGTCTTTTGTAAGTA
The DNA here is from genome assembly GCF_050624435.1 of Tenrec ecaudatus. Taxonomy (NCBI): domain Eukaryota; kingdom Metazoa; phylum Chordata; class Mammalia; order Afrosoricida; family Tenrecidae; genus Tenrec; species Tenrec ecaudatus. The sequence goes on along the minus strand of NC_134543.1, from coordinate 122,132,926 downwards.
AAAGAACAAGTGAGTGATTGCAATGAATTGGGAGACAGTGATCAAAGAAATCAGATCATAAACTTTAAAGCCACTCGGGCTACCTCCACTTATTCAGAGTGAGAAGGATGACATTTTCTTTGGTTCTTGATAAGCCCGCCGTTTCCTACTACTCGCCCTCCTGTTCAAGGGACCAGATCTCAACATGAAAGTCAAAAGGAACGTCACCTTTCTTTAAAAGGAGGGGCACCTGCCAGCAGCATCTGGTTCGGGCCCTCTCCTGTGGTCGGCTGCAGAAATACAACAGGGTTGGTAAAGTCCAATGTGGGACTGTGGGCTCTGTGGAAATGATACCAAGGTCTACCTTCCAAATTCCTTACTGGAAATTAGCTGTTTCCCCTCATTCAAGGTTGTATTTCAATATGGAAAGGGTTGGATGTGACAGATCATAGCAAGGACAATAAGGACTATTCTTTGTCTTGATTCATTACTATGAGTGTTGCTGCCTCCAGAAGTGGAACTGAGAAGAGAGACTTTAACGTTTTAATTTTTATTTTATTTCTATATACAAATTAAATCTATTGTCAGCAATTACCCATGTGGGCAGCAGAGTGGTAGGTTGTCAGATAGAAAAATCTTATAGGTAAAACCCTAGCTCTACCTCTGAATAGGTTGAGTGTAAGTTGGGTTAAGTTTTACTTTTTTTTCCCCTTTAAAGACTACCTATCAGGGATCCAATGGACAACAGGCACTTGAAAGATTAGACCGCACACTTATGGGGCAGTGAGTTTATGCTCATGAAAACCCAAACCAAACTCACTGCCACCAACTCCATTACAGCTCATAGCGACCACGGAGGACAGCGCAGAACCGCCCCTGTGGGGTTCCAAGATGCTTTCAGAGGGCAGAAAGGCTCATCTTTCTCCAGGAAGATGGGTGCTTTAGAACTGCTGACCTTGCAGCTAGTAGCCCAAGGCATAACCCCCTACACCACCAGGGCAGAAGCGCTCAGCAAAGGAGGATGTGAATGGCCGTCCAACTTGAAGCTGTAATCACTGCCACTGAATGGTACATGCAGAAATGGCTGGCTGGCTGGATGTTCTGCTGTGTATATTTTCAGCAGCAAAAATACAAGATAATTTCTTAAATGACGGTGTTTAATGGGAACCAGAGACAAGATAAATTAAACATAAAAACCAAACAAAAATTCTACCATTTAGGTTGAATGTGAAGATAGAGGAGCAAGTTAAGTAAGAACTAAATACATGAATACGCTCCACTTGGGGTGGATTAGATGCCATTTCCTTGGACATTTGGCTCAGGACAAACCTACCCTACCAAGGGACTGTGGATAAGCCAATGAAACACCAGCCTGTTGTTATTGACTGAATCCTGACTCACCACATATGACAAAGTAGAATGGCTCCATGGGGCTTTCTTGCCTGGAATTGTTTTGTTTTGTTTTAAATCATTTTACTGGGGGCTCCTACAGCTCTTATAACATCCCATACAGCAACCCTTTCAAGCATATTTATACACATGACGCCATCATCATTTTCTAACCATTTACTTTCTATTCGAGCCCTTAGTGTCAGCTCCTCTTTCCCCGCCCCCACCCTCATGACCCCTTGATAACTTATAAATTATGATTGTTTCCATGCCTGTGATTGTTATAGAAGCAAGCCACCAGCCTTTCGCCTCCAGCACCATTGAGCAGGTTCAAAGTTGCAACCTTCAGGTGGAAAGTGCATCCGCCAGGGACCATCTCATGCCATAGACAAGATTCTGTCCAAGCATCCCCCGCAAATGAACATATTTCCTCTCCTTGTCTGTTTCAATGAACTGTAACTTCCTGTTCAACAAGACAGGCAATTGAAGAAGATCACCTTAGTCCCTACACAAAGGGGCTCTGGTGGTGCTATAAGCTAACATGGCACTGCTGAGTGTGAGGTTGGTGGTTCAAACCCACCAGCCCACCCCAGATGAGGTTGTGGTCTGCTCCTGTGAAGATTTCCCTCTCAGAAACCCGGAGGAGCCATGAGTACTACGTTGCTCATCTGTAGCGATGAGTCAGGACCCACCAGCCGGCAGTGGGTTTGGTTTTGATTGTGGGTTCTGTCCTGCAGAAGCATGAACCGTATAGTCCCTTTGGCTTCTGGTCGAGGGGTGGGCATCGTGTAGATTGCTTCATCAGTTTTGACGTAAACTATATTTGTTTCTGTTTTGCATGGGGCTTGAGTTCCGATCGAAAGCAGATAGAAAGATGGAAAAATCCCTTCGGCATCCACGCTCCTGACACAGACGAACAAGACCGGGCTGTGGTTGTGTTTCAGAAACCTCGCTTGGCTGATCCCTGAGTGAAAGTGGTGTTACAGCCCACGGTGAACCAACCGACCTTTTAGATGCTGCCTGCGGATTTGTAAAGAGGAGATGACGCCAGGCCCAGGGGTCCATTCAAGAGCGGGCGGATGCCGTCCCAGGCTGTGAAAGTCAGGCGTCTCTGGGCCTCTCCTAGGGTTTCTCTTGGCAGGCAGGGGCCCCATTGAAGCTATCTCCCCAGGGATCTCGTGGGATCTGAGATCCTGTTCCTTCTCTTACTGGGTGGCACAAGAGCGACGGTAGGTTCATGTGAGGACACGGACAGATTCTTTTCACTTTCGTGCCATTTTTTTTTTAAGTCCAAATACAATGCTCCAGGCCATCTCTCCTCTCGCAGCGCTGGCTCCTGCTTCCTTTCTTCCCAAGGATTGCCCCAGACACCCGAGCGTCTAACGGCATTCTTTCCCCGGCTCTGTTGGGCACCTGAACTTCTCTATTTTTCGCTCTTAAGGGATCCGCTGTCAGGGAGAGGAAGGCTCTTGTTTTGAGGCAGTGTCTGTCTGAATCCTGGATTTTGTCTGGAAACGCTGAGAACTATTACAGGACTCTGTGCCCAGTGGCTGGGGGGTGGGGGGCTGGGGGGGGAGGAGGGAGGGAGCATCTAAGTAGGGGTTTGCTGGCTAAGGAAGGTATGCTGGGAATTCAGTGGGCTTGTAACCATAGGATATTCCAAGTCATATTAGCAGCTGAGACCGAGCATAGGGAAGCAATTATCGAGAAAGGGAAGGAGGCACAAGCCTGGTTGTGTCCCAGGCTCCTCCTGCCCTAAAGCAGGCAGGCAGGGGGCTGAACTCAGTGCAGCAGCGGCCTTAGCCCAGGACAGGCATCCCCGTGTGCGGGGTGATGGACAGCTGGTCCTGCCACCTGGAGCCTGGAAAGAGGGAAAACCAAGTCGCCCGGGAAAACAGTTGTTCCTGAGGCATTTGGAGGAATGTTCGATCGCGACGGTTGTGGATGTGAAAGTTATTACTGATCAAAACACACACGCGTGCACGCTCACACACACACACACACACACTTTATATCAGGGTTAATTATAAGGAGATTCTGTAGTATAATTAGTGTTCTTTCTATGGAGGATTAAGGGGCTCTCCTAAATGGCCTTTTTGATTGCTTTCTTCCCTTTTTTAATTTCCTCCTTGTCCTTTTTGATTATCTACCCCACGACCCTCAGGGCTCCTCAATGTAATACAATTAAAATAACATTTTTGTGTTAGCAAGTTTTATTTTATGCGCTATTAACCCCCTGCTTTCCTGAAGCCTGTTTCCGTCTCCCCGCACATCGCTGTCCCCCAGACACCGCGGCGTGACTGCTGCCCCACGGGAGCCCCGCGCAGCGCGTCTCTGCCAAGGCCAGAGCAGCAAGGTTGGGCAACTCCCTTTGCTGGGTCCTGAAAGAGATGATTGGATGCCAACGACCGAGCGAGCAATGGAATAGGAACAGGGTCCTCCTGGCTCAACCGGCGTGAACATGAGCTGGGAGCCGGGTAGAGTGACCTCGCGCGAGCTCTGTTTGAACCTCATGCTGTGTGTCCTGTGCAGGTAGTGGTAGTGAAGGCTGAAGAATCCAGTGGATTCTGACTCACCACAGCCCTATGGGTGCGCAGTGCAACTATCTTCCCCTAGGCCTCCGGGCGGTTTTGAGCTGCCAAACTTTTCAGCTGGTAGTCACATGCTTAACCATTAGCCTGACCCGAGACACCCATCTTGGCCAGAGTAGGTACTTAAAACTGGCCACCAATGGTCTGCCTAGACCCCATAGACCTTCTCCATATTTTCAATGCCCATAGATACAACGAGGAACTGAAGACATTGAAGTGTCCCGTCCTGGTTGATCCCAACCCCATGTATTTATTAAACTGAGCAACCAGGCCAAGACCATGGAGGGTTGTTCCCTCTGCTCTGAGTGTCCATTTCAGAGACTGTGGGAAGTGGTATGAAGGTAAAAGTGTAATCTGGGGATTAGCTAAACCTGGACTTGTGCCCCACCCCTACTAACTGTGTGACCCTGGCTGACCACTTTCAATACTCTGAGGGAGGGGCTCTGCATGTGAGAGCGGGCAACATGATGCCAACGTCTGAGGGCCACGGTAATGATTGAATGAAATGGATGCGTCCAGCCAAGCGCCCAGTGTATTCGACCACTGACAAACTGGTCACCCCCACCACCACCACTTTTCCACTCACACCCCTTTCTTGCCCTTGGCCCGGGGCCGGGGCATTGCCAGATCTATCTGGGGGCCGTTCTGTGGAACTCCCTCCAGCCCACTTAGGAATGGCCCAGTCCTGGGGGACATTTACATTCCGCTTATCTAAGGGAGACATTCTTTTCAGATTTTTCCATGGCCTTTCCCAAACCACCGTGGAGCCCGTTCTTAAGGAACTGGCCTGTCTTAGGAATTCCAAGAAGCCCAAGTCAGACAATCTCTGGTAGAAATGTCCACAGGAGGCATTCGGCGACCTGGGGACTGTGGTCAGCAAGGCAAGAGTTGAGACACGTACAGACACAACGCTGTATCTCACCATGTAAATCAGGACCCACTGTCCGATAAACAGCATGGGTGATACGGACATAGAAGATGAAGGAGGAGAAAGACAGAGGCCAAGCAGGAGAGGGCGGGGAGGCTGCAGCGCAGCTCTGCGGTAACTTCAAGGGATGAAGGCCCTGAAATGCCTGAACTCATAAGGTGATTAAAAGCACCCTCTCCACTTTTGAATTGATAAGTTAGATCGAAATCAAGTCAATTTTAAAATCACTGAGCAAGAAGACCTGTTTTTCCTCACAAAATGTGCTTCCTTTAGATAAAACGTGAATACTTGTGATTTATAATTCACAGATGAATAGTTGTTTAATTTCAGAAGCATTACCTAGATAAGTAGAACTATCTAAACATAAGCTGCAGAGCCATCACAAATGGACCAGTGTGGGGAGCAGGGAGCCAAGACCTGGCTGCGCCTCTCTGGGAGGGTGGCCACAAGGTCCCACATGTAGTGTCATGAAAGAGGGATGGGGCCACTCATTCATCCAGCCAGTGCACACCAACCTGTACCAAGTACCTGCTATGCGTCATGCTGGAGCTGTGAATTATACATTGAACTGCTAACTGCAAAGTTGGCAGTTCAAACACATAGGCAGCTCTATAGAAACAAGAGGAGGCTGTCTGCTTTCTGAAAGATTTACAGTCTCGGAAATATGAAGGAGCTGTTCCCCTCTGCCCCACAGAGCATCTCTATGAGTTGGAATGGACTCAGTGGAAGTGAGTTTGGTTTTGGCTTTATAGATCATGCATGCTGCCAGGCCTTGGCAACTCGAAAGTGCGTGGGACACCCCTCCTGTTTTCTGGGAGCTTGCTTCCCCAGCTGTGTAGCTCAGCCTCCAGACTCATCCTAACCCCAGCCACAGGATCGGGGAGGGCCACAAAGAAGAGAGGACCAGCGCTTGACAAGGCACCGAGTCTCCATGGGGTCTGTCATAGCTGTCCTAGAGTCAGCCCATGTGGGCAGCCGGGTAAGTTGGACTAGCTAAGAAGATGGCTTTAACCCCATGAAGAGAACCAGAGCGTCCGAATACCTAACCAACTCAGAAGGAGCCTTTCCATAAGCAGTGTGTATGGGTTCAAATCCCGGCCCCATCACTTGCCAAAAAATCCAAACTCACTGCCATCGAGTCAATGCCGACTCATAGCGGTCCTGTAGGACTGAGTATAATTGTTCCTGTGAGTTTCAGAGACTAACTCTTGGTGGGAGTAGGAAGCCCTGGCTTTGTCCAGCTGAGTGGTTGGCGGTGGGGAAGTCACAAATGCTTCGTTTCCCTCCTCTGTAATATGGGGATAATCACCATATTGATCAAAAGGGGATTATTATGAAGGATGCGTGAACAAATACATGTAGAGTGCTTGGAAAGATGTCCAGCACACGTGACCCTCAATGAAAATTCACTGTGGGGATGAAAATTTGTTTCTCTGTTATGTGATATAGTTGGGTAATGGCTTTTGTTTTAAGAATTTATTTAAGAATTTATGCCTCTAGTTCCCAAAAGGATTTGAGGTGGTTTATGATAATACATACAGTACACAGGATAAAAATTCAGTGAAAGAATCAAGATAGAAAGAAAACAAAAGTAGGAAGAATAAAATGAAGCCAGATGTAAATATTCGAATTTCGTGTGGTCAGGTTCTGTACATTTGAAAAGACTTAGGAGACTTGAGGCTGCTACAGAAGTATCTAGTCTCTCAGCTAATAAGGTCACAGACTCTAGACGTACCTACACGGAAAGCCACACCCACCGAGCCCACACATCGGGCAAGTGGTTGCCTCCCTCTCTCTTCCTGTGGGTGGGGAGCTGTCCTGGCTCCTTCTTATCTGCTCCAAGCCCCCGAGAGCAGACTAGTACCTGCAGTGGACGCTTCTTCATGTGTAATCAGCCTCACTTTTCGGCTTGTGGTTCACTTGACTGCGCTTTGCCAACACTGTGCTTTTTACAAGCCAATCTCTGGTGCCATTTGCCCCATAGCACATGCTCACTTCATGTCTCCGTGTCACATTTTGGTAGTTCTCAGAAGATTTCAAACTGTTTCCTACTAATACTGCTAATAGACTAGTATGGTGTAAACACAACTTACATATTCACTGGAAACTCCCCCCCCACCAAATAGTGTATGATTCATCTTATTTCAGGAGTCTGGAATCAACCCACAGTATTTTCTAGGTATGACTGTATTTGCATCCTTGGATGAATGGATGGATGCGGTTTGGTATTAAAGAACTCACAGCCATCAAGTCCATTCCAATTCATAGCGACCCAAAAGAGAACGTAGAATTGACCCTGTGGGTTTCCAAGGCGCTAACTCTTGATGAGTTTAGAAAGTCTCATCTCTTCCCAGCAGAGCAGCTGGTGAGTTCAAGTTGCTGAATTTGCAGTTAGCAAGAGACTTCATAACGCACTATGCCACCAAGGCTCCTGGTGTTAGCTACAGTCCTACCTAAATCCATAACTCTAAACCCGATACCCTCATGCGAATGTGTCCTATGTTTGTTTTAGTGTGAGAATTTCTATGAGGAAGCCTGGACTTTTCCACTTATTTGGCTCAGTTCACTGAGAAAGTGTTCAAGCACGCTAATTTATATTCAACTTCGTTTGCTTTTCCTCCCTCCTGATTGGCTGGTGCTGTGGGACAAGTATTGGGCTGCTAAGGGGAAGTCAGCCATTCAGACCAACCAGCCATTCCCCTAGGGGAGCAGCTCTCAACCTTCCTGATGCCGCCACCCTTCAATCCAGTTCCTCATGTGGTGGTGACCCCAACCATAAATTTATTTTCATTGCTATTTCATCACTGTCATTTTGCTACTGTTATAAATCGGGCGACCCCTGTGAAAGGGCCGTTTGACCCCCAAAGGGGCTGAGACCCACAGGTTGAGAACCGCTGGTCTAGAGAAAGATGAGGCTGCCTCTCCCCATAACAGTCAACCGTCTCATACATAGCCCTCTGTAACATCACTGTGAGCAGATGTGATGTGATGTGATGTGATGTGATGTGATGTGATGTGAGCCCATCGGGACATCTCCTTTCAGAAAGGTCAAAGGAAGAGATGAGCCAGTCAGGGTGCAGCATAGCACCAATGAAACATTCTTTAATGCTACCTCTCTCCTCCTCCCCGCCCCACTATCATGACCCCAATTCTACCTTACAAATCCAACTAGACCAGAACATGTACACTGGCACAGAGAAGAGCTGGAAACACAGGGAATCCAGGACAGATAAACCCCTCAGGACCAATAATGAGAGTAGCGATACCTGGAGGGTAAAGGAAAGATGGGGGGAGGAAGGGGGAACCAATCACAATGATCTACATATAACCCCCTCCCTGGGGGATGGGCAACAGAAAAGTGGGTGAAGTGTAAGAGATCGGACAGTGTAAGACATGAAAACATAATAATAATTTATAAATGATCAAGGGTTCCCGAGGGAGGGGGGAATGAGAAGCTGCTACCAAGGGCTCAAGTAGAAAGCAAATGTTTTGAGAATGATGATGGCAACAAATGTACAAATGTGCTTGACACGATGATGGATGGATTGTGATAAGACTTGTACAAGCCCCCAATAAAATGATTTTTTTTTAAAAAAATAAAGAGGGAAAATGGGGGTTCTTTTATCTCTATCCCCTCAAAGAACTCAGCTGTCTGATCTCAGAACAGATGACAGTAGAGATCAAGGCTTCGTGCAAGGTAGTTATGTCCTCGTTTTGCGAAGCGCCGATGAGCACTTCTACAAAATGGGTAGCACACCTCCCCCCCCCCCTCATGGACGGGTTCCTGTGCAGGCTCCTTTGGCTCTGCACTTCACTGTGCCCTTGGAAGTGCTGTCCTGGCTGGTGAGACATGCTGGAGGAAAGGGAAAGGATGAGCAATGGGAAGGAGAGCCCACATGACTGAAGTTGGGGAATGTTCGTCAGAATTAGAAGGTTCCCGGGGCCAAGGGTGTGGTCCTCCTTCCCAGCATTCTTCCTGGATGACAGTGGGACAAGGCTGGCCAGGAAGGACCAGAGTCCATGCTGGAGGGATCTAACATATGGCAGGTCCAGGGAAGCCAGCTAACCCAGGGAGGGGCAAGCGAGAGTGATAGCCTTAGGTGGGCAGGGCCTAGAGACAAGGAGGTCAGGGAGGTGACAAGTGCACTGAGAAGGAGCCAAGAACTCTGAGTCTTCAGAGAGACACCTTTCTGCTGGGTGCCTCGGCATTTTGCAGGTGGGTGATCCAAGCCCCCTCACGGGTTGGTTGGTGGGCTGCAAGTCAGTCAGAGAGCTGTAAGTCTGTCCTCCTCACACAGCATGCAGGGGAGAAGCATTCCGCTCATTGGTACGGATTTCAAGATCAAAGTTCTAAGAAAGAGAGTACTTGGGGAGGGGAGGGTGCCAAGACAAGGGTGCGTCAGAAGATTCGTGGAAAAACTCCATTATCATTTCATTCCACCTTTCCACAGACTTTCAAAAGCCCCCTCCTATTTTTGTGGCATGGCAGGCTGTTGAGATTATCTGTGTGGTTTTATTTCCTCTTTCGGCTCGGCGGGGAGGAACGGTTCTTTCATGACATGTAGATAATTGACTGCACTTATATGTGCGGTGTCTCCTATGTCGAGAAAACAAAGAGGTGTTCTTGGAACTCAAGACTTAAGAAAATAAATAGTACTCAAGACATAGAATGGAGTCCAGGGGCGGGAGAGCCGAGCGTGACCAGTGATCACACAAGCTAATGCTGGTTCTATCTATAATAGGTTTTCCATGTGCTAAGGATTGCTATGCTTTCATGAATGGTGCTCATTTAAGACTGGGTTAAATTGTTGATAAAGCGATGGGGCAAGCAATTTGGGGTAGGCGCTGTCCCTTTAAGCAATTGATGTGTTTCTAAAGAGCTGGTGGTGCACCTTCAGTGGTCAACCTTGCATTAAAATAAATCCGCAGTGTGTAAAGAAACAGCCTCCCCAGATCCCGGCTTCTCACCCTGGAGACTTCCCTTTGCAGAAATAATCTCCGTTCACACTGCAAAGGATTTATCTGTGGCTTTAATAAGGAAGACCAGTCCTCAATTTATATCTATTTTGGAAGTACTTCCTATAGAAGTGGTGTCATGGATTTGATTTGTCTAAATAGGTTTGCTGTGTATACTGCAAATAAGAATTTTCAGCCATTGTTTGTCAACTACTAGTATTGTTGGCTAGTATGGACGAAACTATCTATTTACCAAGTTCTTGGAAGATTTGTAATTTGTGTTCCCTGTGGCGTCCCCTACTATGGACTGTATGCAGGGGGACTGTGTAGATGTGGTTGGGGTGGGTTCTGGATGATGGACTTACCTGGGGCAGATGGTCTGTGTGGCCATGGCAGCATGGCCTTGTTCTTTTCAGACAGGCCCTTGCAATTTCCTCATATCTCTTGGTAAATCAGGGAGCCCTGATGGTTTCTGGGTTATCCATTGGGCTGCTAACCATGAGGTCCAAAGTTCAAAATCACCAATGGAGAAAGATGGGGCTTTCTATTCCCATAAAGGATTGCAGCCTGGGGAACTCACGGGGGCTCTTGTACCCTGTCCTGTAGGGTCACTGTGAGTTGGCATCGACTCGATGGCCGTGAGGTTGGTTTGGTTTAGTTTATTTGTAAATCAGAATGCTCTGTGTGTGTGTGTGTGGCTTTTGAGACACTACTATCTAAAAGAACGAGTTCCACAACTCAGAGACTCTGTTGCTTACACTGCCCTGCCTCCTGCGATTAGTGTAGGTTAAGGAGGTGAATTTTGCATGCTGTCCAATCTCCCCGAGACACAAAAGTCCAAGAACCCACGGCCCCTTCTTCTCGCTGCTGCCCCTGACTCATTCTACAACCTTCCCAACTGCCCCCCACCACCAGCGGTAGTCATTTCAGTTGAGAACCGAGGTTTCTGCGTTTCTCAGTTTGTTTGATTGACGCCGTGTCGCGGGGAGAAAGCAGTGTGGAGAGACACTCTCGGATGTGGGGGCGGGGGGTAGTAAGTTCAAGAGTACCACAAAGTTCTCCCCGCTAAACCGAGAGCTGCCCGGGGTTTTCGGTGACATTGGGTTTGAAAGGCCTAGCGAGCCCCCAGGCGAAACATGGCACATTTCGAATGCAAGGAAAAGCTGCAGAGCTCAGACCCACGAACGCTGGGAAATGACGGCCGGGGTTATTAGTCATTCTTACGGGCAGTCGACAGTGCTGCTAACCCTCCGAAAAAAAGAAAGAAAACTCACGTCTGAGAAAAGGGCTGCTCTCTCCTGAGCCAGATACTGACATTGCCGGGATCAGTCCAAAGAACTAACAGGGATCTGCCTCTGTGCTGCCGGCTCCCTCCTTCCTTCAGTTCCATCTGCAGACGGACGTCCTTACGGTTCATGGGGACTTCCAGTCTTTATACTCCCAAGATCCTTTTTGAATATTTTCTCTCCCCCCCCCCCCACCACTTTTTGTTGAGAATATACACAGCAGGACACACACAATTCAACCATCTCTATAGGTACAATTCAGCACTGCTGTTGACCCCATTCTCCCAGTTGTTCACCATCCCCGCCCTCCGAGGTTTACTTCTCTGGGCACGCACACCAAACCCCAAACCCTGCAGGGAAGTGGAAAGCGCGGGAGCAGGCGATGAGGGGAGGCAGCCACCAGCAGGAATTGTTAGCAGCACCACTGATACAAGGCCACAGGGCCCCTTCTCATGGAAGTGATTGCGGAGTCGATTTTATTATTTTTTAAATCATTTTATTGGGGGCTCGTACAACTCTTATCACAATCTATCCATCCATTGTGTCAAGCACATTTGTACATATTATTATTTTGTCATATCTTACACCATTCGACATCTCCCTTCACCCGCTTCTCCGCTGTCCGTCCCCTAAGGAGGAGGTCACATGCAGATCCTTGTAATCGGTTCCCCCTTTCCACCCCACCCTTCCTGTATCGCCACTCTCACCACTGGTCCTGAAGGGATCATCCGTCCTGAATTCCCTGTGTTTTCTAATTCCTATCTGTACCAGTGTACAGCCTCCAGTCCAGCCAGATTTGTAAGGTAGAATTGGGATCATGATAGTGGAGGGGAGGAAGCATTTAGGAAGTAGAGGAAAATTGTATGTTTCATCATTGCTACATCGCACCCTGAGTGGCTCATCTGGATTTTAAATCATTAACCTCCATGGTATGGGTTATCTCCTGCCCTTTCTATTCACATTCCACTTTCCAACCCAAGCCCCAGGAGACACCAGTAGTCCTCAGGGCAGCATCTAGCTCTGGGGAGGTTGTGTGGAAAACCTCAGATGAGCCCTGGTACAATCACAGCCCACAAACTGATATTTTAGGGCCAGACGGGATTAACGAGGCCTTCATGCAAGTGACATGCTGCCATTACCGTGTCACAGCAGAGGCACCCAGGACAGAGTCATAGGTTGACACCCACCCACAGAAGTTGAGGGAATCGATCCCAGGCTCTGGCGTCCTACATCCGTCCTTAAAACATGGCCTCTTTCTTCTGTTTCTTTAGACAGAGACTGGGGAGGAACAATAAAGGAGGGAGGTTTTCTGGCAAGGTGGCAATTTTTGCAGTTCTGAAAGATGCAAGCATCCCCCAGAGTTGCCAAGAAGATCCATTCCTGAAAGTCAAATTTGTAGGAGTCAGAACAGGTGCATAAGGTTCTCAGCCTTACTGTAGTGCACGATTTTAAGTCAGTAATCTCACAGCTGCAGGAGCGGCTGAGTTGGTTGATTGTGCCAACCTGGCCGATAAACACATGTGGGGTTCATTGAAGGGCGGAGAGCTAAATGGCTCGGTGAGCCTCGCCTTTCGAGTTCTCAGGTCTCTTGCTTTCTGATGGTCGGATCAGGGTGCAGCTGCCTTAGCCAGTTCCTGCTTCAGCTGGCAAGGCTCACTTCCTACAAGACATCCCTGAGGAGAAGCCACATGGACCTACCCCGATGCAGCCCTGGGTGCAGGAACACCGGTGTGGAGACCCCTGCCAGCGCTGGGATGCTTACACATTCACTGACTCAGCTTTCCTCCTGCATTCGGTGTCATTGCGTGTGTTTTGTGAGATGGAGGAGGACTTGGTGGATTGGTGTTGGACATATGGGTTAATGTTGGACTTGTGGGCTTGGGCAGCACTGGGTTGGGATGTTTTTTTGATACACACTTAACCTTTATATAAAACTCTCTCTTCGACATGAGTTTCTGTGGATTTGTTTCTCTAAAGTGCCCAGAGTTACACAGCGGCAAAGTGAAAGTGGTTGTGATGAAGAATTGGTCCCAAGTAAGGGTCGGCTCAATCGTCTCTAAGTGAAGGCAAAGCGCCACAATTTTCAAGGGCAAGTGAAGTACCAGTAGGGCCCATAAGTCGGATCTTCTTTACCCAGGGACTTAACGTGCTGCTATGTTGGAGCCCCACGCCATGTGATCAGGGTGAGGCTGACTGCGCCTTTTCAAGCACACAAAACACTTCTTTTACCTGCAAGCCCCCACCCCCTGATCAATTCTCCCCCTACCCAAGAACTTCAACCAGTCCGAAAAGTAAGGAGTCTGCTAGGCGGGTTTCCTAACAAGCTGACTTTTCAAAGGTTTTTCCAGCACTCAGAAACATGAAAGCCGTGTTTAAAAATTCAAGGGTCTGCTATGTACCAGTTCTGTAGAGCAGCGGCAGGATGTAGCTCTTGCAGCACCATGATCCATTCCCCAAACTCCCGCTCTTTAAATGGAGATGTTTATGACAGCTGCCTGTACCTAATGGCATGCACACAGGACGGGTCATTAATTCTTGCTCCAGGTCTTTGCCCTGATTGCCCGCATTCCACTGCACAAAGTAGTATTGTTGTGCAAAGCCTTTTCAGGGTGTTGTGAAGGAGCCCTGCTTATATGCAGTTGGATTAAAAAATTTTTTTTAATTGTAAAAATACCCAAACATACCCATTGAGTCGAAAGAACAGTGGGCTCCTCCGGTGGACACCACCTTTAGCTTCCAGGAGCATCAAGATTTTACCATTGTCATTTCGTCTAACTCCCCCACCCACCCCACCCTCCCACACACCCGCTTCAGTTTTGCTGAGTATATTAAAAGAAAATCCCAGACACCATACACGTTAACCCCAAAATGCTTCAGCCTACATAGGTAGAGCGTCTGTTATATAATCAGATTGCCATTATCAAGCCTAAAATTTACTTATTCTTTAATATGCTATAAGAGTCCGTCCATTTAGAGACATACTTTTTTTTTTTTTCAAATGAGGATCCAAGCAGGGAAGAAAAACAATGGGTCATCACTGAACCATTTCCATGAGGTCTTTTAGCAGCTTTGGGCTCCGAAACACACACACTGGCAACGCCGTAGCTTCACCCTCCTCCACTAATCCTGTCCCCTACACACACACACACACACACACACACACACCGGGTTACAAGAAGGTCTGTCCTTGAATTCTGATCTCCATACTTTCAGAATGGATCAGGAGCCTGGACAAAGCACACCTTGGCTAGATAACAATACAGTGCCCTGGATCTATGGCAGAAATTCTTCCTTTTTTTGAGCCAGAACTTGCTATTTGCCTGTGGCAAATGTTTGTAGGATTCGTTTTGGTTTGCAATAGCAAACAGCACTGGGTCTTGGTGTGCCTTTGTGAGACCCCTTTTCCACCTGTGAGTGGCTTTCTCATCCGCTGTCCACCATGTTCTATAGTTTGGGCTAGAAGGACAGCAAGACCTGGCATCAGAGGTTTGCTGTCCTGCATTTTCCTTAGTCTACTTGTCTCTGGTTATCCTTTTAAAGCTGTTTGCAAGATCGAGGCAACCTGGACTGGAAAGTCACGCCTAGCCAAGGACCATTATTCATCGGAATGTGATTAAACCAACAATTATTGCTTCTATTCACACTTTGTTAGAACATGAGCTGATCATGTGTTGTTTTCCAATTGAGTTAATGAATCTCGCTTTATTGTTCCCGTTCCGGGGCTAGTTTTCCAAAGTGAGGTCGCCTTTATCTAGGTGAACATCCTTACTTTCCTCTGTCCACATTGGCCTTGAATTCCACAGCAAAGGGGGGGAGGCCTTAGGAAGTCTGCGCAGTCATAGGTACAGTGGTTGCTTCTGAATGTGCATCTGGATCGGGGGAGGAGCTTGAGCATTCCAAAAATCTTCATGGACGATGGACGAGGAGGATAGAAACTCTTGTCTCTTGTGGTCTAGACTCCCACGATTCCTGTTGGTTGTCAACTAACCCTGCTAAGCCAACATGACCAAGTTTGCATAAGTTTATTAGCATAGAATGCCAAATGAAAAACTAAACTAAATGCACTGCCATCTAGTCGATGCTGACTCATCGCCACCCCCTGTGGGTTTCTGAGTCTGAAACTGTTTACAGGAGTAGAAAGTCCTGTCTTTCTCCCTCAGAGCGGTTTTGAACCAACCATGCACGCATCACAGCCGAATGCAAAACCACTACACCACCAGGTCTCCTGGAAGGCCAAATATTATGTAGGAAACACAAACTGCTGCTCATCTACCTGGGTTCCTGACCACCTAAAATGTATTCTAGAAGCTGGCTATAGTTGAAGACTACGGCTCGATATTTGGTTCAGTGTCTAGCACAGTATATGGGTTCAATAAAATGTCTTAGTTAATTAATTGGCAAAGGGCAAAAGATGCCCATTTAGCAGTACCAGAATGGGTATTAGGTGCCGATTTAGAATATAGGTTTCATAACCTACTGCCAAGAGAGATAGTTTGTGCTCATCCTTGCAACCACCTCGCCTGCCAACTACTTACCTCACGGGCAGACTGAGGACCACACTGTAGATATTCTGAGCCCCATCCCTTGTTTGAGTCTGTGCTGATCCAGACGATGCATGAAGTGCCGGTGCTGGTCTCTGAAAGGCGGATAAAGAAGGGTCTGATCTTGGTTGAATCCCTAATGTGCTGAGCTGGGTGTTTTGCATTCTCTAGTTAACCACGACAAGGGTCGTGGTTTCTTAACCTTAACCTCATTTTATAAATGAGGTTTGGAAGTAAGAATCCTTTGACTAGAATCCTCATGGTGTTGCTGAGGGCCAAAGCCAAGTTTGCCTGTTCTTCTTCGAACAGTTCTCAGGCTGCCAGTAACCACAAGCAAGTTCAGAAGAGATGGAAGGAAGGTGATAGAGACAGACGCATCTGACTGAGGAGAGATTCACTGGTAGCGCAGAAGAAGCCTGTTATCCCAGCTACGATTGTGCCCGATTCTTGCCCTGGCAAGAACAATGTTCAAGTGGCTTCCATGAGCATCTTGCTACTCAAAATGTAACCCATGGACCAGGAATTTTGGTATCACCTGGGAGTGTGTGAGAAGCGTAGGCTCTCGGCTCCCACCCCAGACTGACTAAACCTGAATCTGCATTTTTAATAAGATCTCCAGGCAGTTCGTATGCACATTAAACTTTGAGAAGCACAAACCTTCCGGCTGATGGGAAATGATCATTAAAGATGCTGACTGACTAGTTCTCATGTAGCATAAGTTAGTTTCTGGGTAAAAGCAATCCTCCTACATAAGTCTGAGAAGAAGAATCATATATATATATATTTTTTTTTTTTTTTGAAAAGAGCAAAGGGGGAACCAATTACAAGGATCTACCTATAACCTCCTCCCTGGGGGAAGGACAACAGAAAAGTGGGTGTAGGGAGACGTCAGACAGTATAAAATATGACAAAGTAATACTTTATAAATTATCAAGGGTTCATGAGGGAGGGGGAAAGGGGGAGCGTTAAGGGAGAGGGAAAAATGAGTTGCTGATGCCAGGGGCTTAAGTGGAGAGCAAATGTTTTGAGAATGATGAGGGTAATGAATGTACGAATGTGCTCGACACAATGGATGGATGGATGGATGGATGGATGGATGGATGGATGGATGGATGGATGGATTGTAATAAGAGTTGTATGTGCCCCTAAAATATGATTTAAAAAAATAAAAGAGCATAACAGAACTTCTCCCTACTGTCAATGTTAGGGAGAAAGGCGGGATTTTCCACTCCAGGCAGTAGTTACAATCTTGGAAACTCACAGGAGCAGTCAGCCCTGTCCTAAAGGGTCATTAGGAGTTAACATGGACGCAATGGCAGTGAGTTTGATTGTGAGTGTGTGTGTGTGTGTGTGTGTGTTTTCTTTATAGTTCCTGTCTGAAAACAACAAATTGGGCTTTGTTGTTGTACAACATGCACAGCAACTTGCACAATGCGTGTGAATGCAAAGCTCAAAGACTAAATGACATCTCGGCCTTCATACTGCTGTCTGGCCAGGCTTCTTCGACTCTCTTTAGACTAACACCAGAGATGCTCCTTTCAGTCCGCTGTTGGTTACCATGTGACGTTCTTTGCAGAAGCCGCACCGTGAGCATCAACCAGCCAGCAAAGGAGGAAGGTATTTACAGCTGGCGCTGCCCCATCTCACTTCACTGAAAGAAGGTTCTAAGTAGCCAGTGTTTTCAAACTTCGACCTCAGTGGAAATCCTTCCCCCTCCCGTCTTTTTCCTCCTTTCCTCTTGTTTCTTTTCACCCTGTTTCCTCCTTCCCTTCTAGGTGAGAGTCCTCTTCCTTGTAGCATAATTATTCATCGGGAGGTTTGGCCGAGGCCCACAGTCACAGACCTACAGCGAAGGACGGAGATTTACTTCTAGTCTTAGCGCTGATCGTCTAGTTCAAGAAAGAGATAGAGTCGGCGAGGCTTGTGAAGACTAACACTTTTCAACAGCTTAGTCAACCAGCCCAGCTGCCAGAGGTAGCTTTGTGAAATGAGAAACATGTTTGACAGGAAGTCAAAATCCTTGAAGTTTAGTCCCACACCTGTTCCTGACTAATTAGGAGCTTTGGTCACCTCCCCTCCACTGTCAAGGATTAGCATGCAATTGGAAGTCTCTTGGGGACAGCCAATTTAGGGTTGCCTCAGCGACACCTGCAGACTCATGCACCCATGTTTCCCGGGGGAGGGTCACTGGTCTCCTTTTCCTAACTGCTATCACAGGGGGCACCGGTTGTCCAAATAATAAGGCACAGCACACTTTTAGACAACAACGAGGATCTCCCATAAACACCACCTGTGCATGCGAAAAAGAAGAAAAAAATAATCCTTCTTGAAAAAGAGCCCATCAAGAAGATGCTCGCTCACTCCGTTGCTGCCATAGTCCCGCAGGGCCCGCCTTTGCCCACCTTTGCCCACCGAACGTGCCTTGCTTGCTGCGTGAGATGGTTCGAGGTCTGTGCCTTGCTGCCCAATGAAAGCTTGCCTTCAGGAGCCTGGGAGACACGGTGGCTACGCGTCCGTGTTATTAGTCCTGTTTATTGTGGCTATGAGTCATGTCTCAGACATCAGGTGCTTTCCTTAACCATCTGAAACGACAAGGCAGCATGCAATTCACGGAGCCTTTGCGAAGAGCCAAGCACTAGCACTAGATACAGTTATTAACCTCAGTCCTGGCGGTGCAGTGGGTTATATGCTTGGCTGCTAATCGAAAGGTCAACGTTCAAAGCCACCAACCACTGCAGATGAAAGATGAGACCGTCTACTCCCATGAAGTGGGACAGTTTCAAAAACCCACAAAGGCAGTTCCACCGTGTGCTATAGGGCAGGTAGGAGGCGGCATTGACTCGATGTCAGTGAGTTGCTTGCGTTACTAATGTAGAGAAGAGGTGATGGGAAGGAGCCCGACGTGCACAATGGTTAGACCCCCAGCTGTTGACCCAAATGCCCGGAGGACCAAAGGCCTGGTGATCAACTTTCCAAGGAGAACAACAAAAAGACCTCCAGGGGGCGTTCTTCCCTGGCACATGGGGTCGCTGTGAGTTGAACGTTGGTTTCCAGGCACCCAGCAGCCACAAACCCAGGAGACATCCGCCATCTAACTACCACACAGCTAGTGTGAGATGGGGTGTGGATGCTGCATGGCCTTCCTCCCAGGGAGATTGTCCTCAGGGATGACTGTCACATGGCTGAGGAGGAGAGCACAGGGAGGAACATGGACCGCACGGAGGAGTGTATTTGAAAATGTTCTCTTCATTTTGGATTCCCCCCCCCTCCACCCACCCCCATTGCCACTGTTCAGTCTCAGTTTCACAGAACTCTTCAAATATCCATTCAGTGTTCCCTGAAACTGGGGGTGCTGACAGTTGAAGCCAAGAATTTTAAGTACAGAATTAAACATTCCCTTTGTCTTTTTGCCAAACTGATAAAAGGCGCCATTGGGTTTTTTTGTTGTTGGTTTATTTATTTATTTTTGTTTTTTTAGTGAGAAAGGGTGAGGGCAGGGAGGGAGGAAGGAGGAGCCAAGAAGTCATTTCCTCCAACCAATGATTTCTTCCACAGGCTGCTGTGACCGCAGGGAGTGACTTGAGACACCGGGGTAGCAAGGCGCCATGATAAGGGTGGAATTCCTAGGCTCCTCTGGTGTGTACTGCTGGCTTTATCAATTCAGTTTCCTATGGGAAGATGGTTGTATTAATAACTATAATCTTGCTACGTAATTGAGAACAATTTGGTGTGATCTCTTATTGCCGGCAGAGCCCTCACCGCAGTCTACAGAAGCAGAGGAAATGAAAGATCTGTTTGCCTTGCTGATTAATGTAACATAAACTGATGCTTTTTGACTGCTCGACCGCAGTTCCAAGTATCAGCCCTTGATGATAGAGCGCAGTCAACCCATGACGTTGAACTGGTTCCAAGATGCGGTGGCCGAGTGTGTGTCAGGACGAGCTGTGCTCCAGGGCCTCCTCCAGGGATGGCTTTCTGGAAACAGGTCATGAGGCCTTCCTTATGAGGCAGTGCTGGGTGGACTTGAACTCTCACCCTTCCAGTTGGATAGACTCAGAATGAGCTGTTACTTGTAGGGTTGTACAATGCAGGAGCATAGGCTTTGTACTCCCACATATTCTCTTAAAGACACGCACACGTACACACACAAACACACACACACGGGGGCGCTTCATAAAGTGTGTAGGAAAATTGAATGCAAGAATGATGGAATGTTTCCTTGAACCTTCCGAAATACATACAACTCCCTGCCATGGAGTCAACGCTGACCCTACAGGACAGGGTAGAACTGCCCCTGTGGGTTTCCGAGGCGGTAAATCTTTACCAGGCCAGAAAGCCTCATCTTTCTTCTGGAGGGTGGCTGGTGACTTGGAACTCCTGACTTTGTACTTAGCACCTCAATGTATAATCCACTTCCCCATCAGGGCTCCAATTTTGAAAGAATAAATAAAGTAAGCCAATGCCTATATCTGTGTCTATAGGGACACACACATGCATTTTTAAAGGAAAAATCCATCTGTTTACATGTCGTATGTCAGGCTTTTTTTTTTTTTGTTTTAAATGCTAGACAATCATTTTCAATCCAAACATGTTGGGAATCACGGGTGTATAGGTCCTGGAATTCATCCATAAATCAGCACAGTGATATTTTCAACATGTCCTATTCAGGGTAAAACTTCCATTTGAAAATATCAGCCACTTTTTCTAAGATAACACACATTACTTCCAATATTCACTGAAGAAAAAATACATCGAGACTTCAATTTCCAAAAGAACAATCAAAATATTATTATATTGCATCTCATGAACCTCCGTTGTATTGTGCTGCTGGTGTTAGATATATAGATCATTCCCACAGCCACCGTAGTATTCGGAGCATTGTGAATGTGGGCCTGGGAAGGCTCAGGAATTGGATGGCTTTCATTATGTAATTTGCTTCCATAATGGGGTTATAAGTTTTGGATTTTTCCACTCAGTCATGGTATATTATTGGAAACTTTTGAAAAGTATCAAAGACAAATCAGATGTTAAACCAATCATCCTAAAGAAAATGATCCCCTCCCTCTTGGCCCGTCAGCTAGAGGGTATCAGACGCAGGGTAGGCACAGCTAAGTGAACAAGAAACAGAAAAGCAACCGCATGAGAGGCGGATGGGAGCAGAATGAATTAGCTATGATTAGGGGTGATTTGATAGTCCCCTGCATGGTGTAGACAGTCAATGTTCTCAGGAGAGAGTCCTGGTAATAGCACTTCAAACTGTCAGCCAACTGAAAACCCCGTGGAAGGCAATTTTACTCTGATACGGGTGAAGCTGACTCAATGGCAGTGGTGGTTCTTGCTTGTTGAGCTGCTACCTGCTCAGCCAGTCGTACAAGTCTATTCGTTCGAGGAAGAAAGGTGAGCTGCCGTCTCCAGTACAGCTGCAAATCCTCTACAGGATCACTGTGAGTTAGATGGGTTATCTTACACGATAGTCAACCTTCACCTTAGCCTCCTCGTCCATCGTAGACGAGCTCTTCTCTCTGCTGTCTGTGTCCTGGGGTGTCTAGTCCTAAAAGGCAGGGCACCGTCAAGGGGAAGAGTCAGTTGATCACAATAAAAGGAGCCTATTACGTTCTAGACTACTAACCCAAATGCTATCGCTATTAACCCGCCAAGCCCTCCCAGGGAGGAAGACGGCAGCCTTGAAACCCCTTTAGGGCAGTTCTGCTCTGTTTGATGGGGTCGCAATGAGTTGGAATTCTGCTCTCCACCCATGGGGTTGGGGGTGGGGGAATAGTACAATTGACTTCTAATTGACCGTGGTTTGAGGCTGTCGGTTTTATTCACTATTGTAAGCAACTTTTTGGCATTGTTCATTATACATTCATTCATATAATACATAGGTATTGATTTCCTGCTCTAGGCTGCCAGCTCCTTGGGGGGAGGGGGAGGGTCAGCAGTTAAGGAAGAAGATATTGTTGTCCAGGGCCTACACCACTATGCCACGTGGATAGGGTTGAGGAATGTCCAGGAAGGACTTTGGTTCCAGGTGAAATAAGAGCTATGCATGTCCTTGAGAGCTGAGAGCCAGTGCTGGGACCACAGGCCTGGGCAGGACCATCCTCCTAAGGCCTTAAAAGGGAGAAACCCTGCTTTGGGACACATTTGCCCAACGGAGTCTGCAGGGGAGGAGGGAAGCTGGGAAATTGCTGGCAAGGGGGAAGGAAGGGAGCCCTGTGGTTGTGTGGGCAGTATGGCCTCCAGTCCCAGCAAGGAATGTCCCTTCTCCTGGCCACAGACCCTTCCTATCTCTGTGTAAGGGAGCTGGGTGACCTCTCTGAGCCGCCTTTCTGCTCCAGGGTGGCTGGATCCTGGCTCAGTGTATGTCCCCGGAGTAGAGGGGAGACACTCTGCCTGAGGTTCTTCATGAGGGCCCTCCTGTACCTTCGCTGGCTTGGGTCCGGTGCTGTTAGAAAATTCATCATTGAAGTGATCCAGAAGGTCCATCATGGTCTTCCCACTGCTCAAGGGTGGAAATGGATTTCAATCATGAAAATGCCGGTCAAGGACACCCAACCCATTTATCGTCAACTCCCAAGGGAAGCCCCCCCCCGCCCCCCTCCCCCCAGCCCATTTACAGTTAACTCCCAATCTTGTGGGAATCTTGCCTGGACAGAGACT
Organism: Tenrec ecaudatus; assembly: GCF_050624435.1. NCBI lineage: Eukaryota > Metazoa > Chordata > Mammalia > Afrosoricida > Tenrecidae > Tenrec > Tenrec ecaudatus. The sequence goes on along the minus strand of NC_134543.1, from coordinate 122,110,593 downwards.
TGGCTATCCCCTTGTCCAGGCCTCAGCCCTGCAGCAGTTTCCTACAACATATCTTAGATGCATAGTGACCTATTGTGTTAATCTGGGTAGACTAGAGAAACAAATCCAGAGACACTCAGATGAGTAAGAGGGAACTTGATATCAAAGAGCAATTGTACATTAAGAAAACATCGAAGCCCGGGGTCGATCAAGTGCATAAGCCCAGTATTAGCCCATATGTCAATACTAGTCCATGAATTCCTCTTTAGACTCACAGCCATGCAATGATGCGGACTGCAGGAAGATCACAGGCTAGCGGGGGGGGGGGGGAAGTCTTGTGTATTCTGTGGTGTTGAGCGCTGGCGTGCATCTCCACGTGACTCCTCCAGTTCCAGGGCTCTGGCTACATCAGTAGAGCTCAGTTGGGGCTTGTCCACAGGAGGAGGAAGCAGAGAGAGAGTCTCCCGCCTCCAAGGAAGAATACACGAGTTCCCAGAATCCTCAGGAGAAGACCATGTCCACACAAAGGTCTCAGTGACTATGGCCTGATTGACCGACTAGACTCCGCCCCTTCACCAGTTGACAGGAGATTATGTAAATGCCACACCTATTATCTTCTTGAATACTGACAGTGGGAGAGCTGTCTCTCTTGTCTTTTGACCTGGCTAATCCTTAACACAACGAAGAATCCATCACCCCAAATCCAAGTGTGGAGCAAGATAGGACTGTGTCCAAAGGGCAAGATCCTGGATTGGAGCCTAATCTCCATCCTATGAGACCACCACTCTTAACATGTTCCTAAGGCAAAGATGGTAACATTTTAAAATTCTCTGGGAACTAAACATGCAACATTTAGCTAGGAGTTTAAACATTTAAGATCACTGTAAGTTGTTGAGTTGGGGGTGTTTTGTTTGTGTTGGCATTTTGATTTTTAAGCAACTTGTTCCCTCCCCACCCAACCCATTGACTGCCAGCCCCTAAAAGTGGTCATTGCCTCCGTTCAAGTGCATGAACAGTGGTCTGGGGCAGAGGGACGAACATGGGGCTCAAATGTGCCTGGCTTTGAGTGCCCAGTCGGTTTCCTTACAGCAGAGGGATTTTAGCACATTTCCTGGGCTGTCTGAATAGCTTGGGCAGCAACATGAGAGTAGTAGTAATCATGTATGTGTGGTTGTAGAATTAAATGAGATTTGTAGATAAAATATCTGGCACCTAGCAGAAACTCAACCAGCAGGAGACAGACAGATACCTGCCATTGAGCCAACTCTGACTCACGGCAACCTTATGAAAACAACAGAATGATCAATGGCCCAGTCCTGAGCAGCAGCATCGCTGCTCGTGCATCTGAGTCCCTCTTGTGACTACTGTTCCCGTCCATCTCACTGAGGCTCCCCTGCTGGCCTTCCGCTGCACCAAACCTGGTGTCTTCCTCCAGCGATGGCGTCCTTCGATCTACAGCCCATTGGAGCCAGCGTTCTGCTCACTTCCAAAGAGTTTCTTGGGCTTTTGGAAGATCACTAGGCCTTTCTTGCTGGTCTGTCTTAGTCTGGGAGCTCCACTGAAATCTGACCACCATGGGTGAACCTGCTGAGATTGGAAATGCTGGTGGCATAGTTGCTGCATTGTAGTAATACAGAAGTAACCTCCATATAGCCAACTCTCAATCGGGTATTGATAATAAATGATAGCCATTGTTGATTACTATTGCTTTAAAATAAATGCAGTGAGCTAGCCCAGAGATGAGTTTATAGGGTTTGTCGAGCTTGGGGAGGAGCTACTAGGGGCTATGAGACTATAGAATCCCCCAGTTGATCTTTTGGAAGCACGTTTTGGGGTGATGGGTTTCTTGGAGGTACTTTATTCTGCCCCAGCAGGAACTTCCCTGGGGGGATCTCATCTCTCTGCCCACAGACCCTGCACAGCCAGCTGCCCCATGGTCTGGGTCTGCGTGGTCTGTGGTGTTTGAGGGCCACCATCTACTCCACTGAAGAGCACGGGATTGTACCTTGTCATCAGTCCTTGTTGGCAGCCTGACCCCTGGCTGCCCCATTAGGAGATAGAGTTCCTGATTCCTTCCTTCTCAGAATTCTGCATAACCAAGGCTGAGCTCCAAGATATAAATAATTCGAACTTTAATACCAAACAGACGGAGCTGACCCTGCTATTGCTCTCATGCCCTAGGAACCAGGAGGGTGAAAGGGCTGTGAGGGAGGGGAGAATGTCAGCATTTCTATGGAGAGTCTGGGGACTTGAAGCCAACGAATGTGTGTGCAAATCGCATGGGAAATTCCTTCATCACTCTTCATACAATAGAAGTGGTTTTCCAAATGTTTCTCCCACCCACCTTGGGACACACACAGGCATCAAAGCCAAAGAAGCTCGTCTGCCAGTGCTAAGCCACAATCGAATGCCATTTAGATGTGACATTGGTGACATCATGTCACGTGTTTGTATGTGTGTGTCTGTCCCACTTAGACCAAAACTCACCCCCATTGAGTAAATTCTGATTCGTAGCCACACTCTAGAGCAGCGTAGAACTGCCCCTGTGGATTCCTGAGACTCTGGGTCTTCCTTATGGGAGAACCTCACCTGTCTCCTGAGGAGTGGCTGGGGGCAGTCAACATAAACAACCCAGAGGGCTTTTTCTGTGGGCAGAGTGTTGAACTAGGCACCGGGGGGCAGTTCTAGTGGGAAGGACCTCGTCCGAAGGCTCACTCCCCTCCAGAACCCTGTATTGTAAGTCCCTGGCCAAGGTGTCACGAGGTTGCTTCCAAAGAGCAAGCAAAGCAAACACCCATACAAAATGTATGCAAATGGGCGATAAACATGAAATCAAGTATGTATGCAATTAGTCACTCTGTGGAAATCCTGCAGGGTTGCTGAGGTAATTGGGGCAAGGAGCAGATCTGGGAGGAATTATTGTGGGCACCCAGTATAAGAAGGAGACAGGGAAATCATCCGCGGCGGGTGGGCAATCGTCCAGGCTGGGGCAATGGCCAGTGTAAAGGCTAAGAACAGGGCACAGGCAGAAACGTGGTGGAAGGAAAGGCGAATCATAGAGAAAGAGGAACAGCCCAGGAGATTGGTGGTGAAAGTGAGGCTAGAAGTGGCTTTAGGGTCCAATTGAGTGTTTTTAACTAACAGAGGATCATGGCTGCTCTGGGAACGTGTTCTTGCTTGTAGGAAAGCCAGGGATGTCTACTCCCGTGATCAGTTCACCTCAGAAACTCACAGGTGCAGCTCTAATCTTTCTTATAGGGTGGCTGTGAGTTGGGCTGGCAGTGAGTGTTTTGGTTTGACAAGAAGAGCTAAGGTCAAGGTTATAGTTAGCCCAGAAGATTTGGTGAGCAGTCTCCCCCATGCACCATCCAACGGTGAGCTAGTCTGCCATCCTGAGTAACTTCAGAAGATGCTCCAAAGGCAAAGCAGACCGCCCACACTCTGAGAACAAGCTGAGGGCCATCCAACCTGCCTGTCCTCTCCAGGGTCGAGCCAAGTGGTATCTTCCTACACAGCAGGTTCTAGGCTGGCATTTGCTAAGCAGGCGACATTGTTCACTTTAAAACAACAACAACAACAACAAAAACCCAGTAACAACAGCTCCTAAGCTTGGTAAGTAGGAATCAGAAATGATTTATTGTCACAATGAGTCAAAAATGTAGCTCACATCAGATGCAACTAGTTTATTAATTTGTCTGAGTTTTCTCCTGGGTTTTTTTTTCCTTTTGGGGAAGCAATTTTCGCTGAGCCCTAACTCTCCCGAGAGCTTGAGGGTCTGAAGTTTAGCAAGTGCTCCTGGGCTTTTATTTCACAGCTTTGCAGGAGCACATCCTCCTCTTGTTCATCAGTTATTGATCAGGAAGGCAGCATAGACTTTGGTCTCTAGAGAGGACTGTAGCTAATGGGGACAGAGGACGAGGCGAGCCTCTTACCCATGGAGTGTTTTAAAATAATATGGCACCTCACAAAAAGCAGTAGGCCACACATCACAGGACTGGGCAGCCGAGGTGCCCTGTCGGTACAGGAGAGGGAGACTCGCAGTATGCGTGGCTGCTATTGGTTCATGGCGGCCGTGGGGATGGTTGCCATGAAGTCCATTCTGACTCTGGGTGACCCAAGGGTGCACAGTAGGGCAGCACCAACCATAGGGCTTTCAATTTTGTGCCCTTTTAAAAACAGATCATTAGGCTGGTCTTCCAAGGCACCCGTGGGTGGGTTTGAACCAAGAACGTTTCAACTAGTTGGCAAGAGCATGCCTATTTGCACCAGCCAAGGACTCGGAGCTGCCAAATCAGATAGTCTGTGTTTCATTCTTACCTTCCTACCAAGATGAGAATAAGAAGACTCGATGTGGCGATGGTTGTACAATTCTCCTGGATGTGATTGAACTGTTGCACTGTATGATATGTCAATTATGTGCCAATCAAACTTTAAAAAAAAGATGACGAATCAAACACACCAATCTCACATGAGGAGGGCAAGGGTCACTCAGCCTTGGTGAACTAATTGAAGTGCATAAGGACCGTGAGAAGCACAACCGCAACCAGCCACCTGCCCTGCCCTCTGTACAATTGTTTGAGGGTCCTGTGTTGGGTGGCACAGGGCAAAGTGAGTTATTCCAGGTCGCTTGTGCCGTACAACCTTGCCGTCAGAGCAGCCTGCCAGGCCACAAGTCAGGGCCTTCCACGGACACTTCCACGAAGGCACCTGCTACAGGCCCATGCAGGCCCATAACTGGAGGCAAAAGGCAAACCATTCCATCAGAGCTGGCACGTCTATGCAACCTGATGGATCCTTCTCTCCGCTGTGTTGGTGGGGTGTTTGAAGTCATACGTGCCACGTCGGGCCAGCTTCTGTACCGCTGATTCAGAATCATGGTGGCCCACGGTGTGTCAGAGGAGAACTCTTTGCCACAGGGCTCTAGGGACTGCTGTGGGGCAAGCAGATCAGCAGACCTTCCTTCCAAGCCACCCCTGAGTGAGAGCCGCAAGGGCCAAGCTTCTAGTGAGCCAGCCAACCATGTTGACCGTTGACACCACCCCAGAGCACGTGAGGTCATGCAGACCTACCCTGAACACTTAGACAGATGCTCTTCTTCCTACTCTTTCTTTAGGAACATGTCCTCATCTGAGACATACTGATGGAGCTGATGAATGTTCATAATACCGGCTACCTCCCTTCTACCTGGGAGCCCAAGGAAGATTAATTAGATAGTATCTATATTATATTATACTCTGCGCTCCTTGGAGAAAGATTCTATATAAAAGCAAAGTATTATTATTTCTAAGAGGGATGATACTTATTAGCTCCTTGTAGGATCATTAAGCAAATAGATAATGTGTCCCTTTAGAGAAATTAGCTCCCAGTTTTCCTAATTCTTACAGTCTATAGAACATACACTAAAAAGTAGGGGGGGGTCAGATCATTTGATTGTGGTTGTAAGGCGAATGGGGGTGGGTTTCTAACCCTAATAACTCCAGAAGCTTGTTTTTAAGGGCTTAGTCACTCACCAGAAATGAGACACTACCATCACCTCCCTTCTGTTTCATAAAATGCCCTTGTCTCCTCCATAATAATTACATGGTAAAGACCGCTCTACATTTCTAAGTTTATTCATTTCATGGCCTTTTGCCCCATACAATGGTTGAATCCTTTGATTAAATCACGCTGCAGTTAAATAGCTGTTCCAAAATCACAAGCCCATCATTACGCACATACTTGTGGTCCTATTAGACAAATTGATAACGTAAGTTATGAGTGGAAAAATTTTAAACCCAAATTCCAATCCACAGAAATGTCAGGGGAAACGCACAACAGTGTCCATCTTATATCCGCCTCACGTCCCAGGCTGTGCCCTAATTCCTTATTTGGCGCCAAGATTTGGACCCCGGAGTGCAAACATGGGGCACCCGGTCTCTGGGTTTCTTCTTGGGTAGGTAGGCGCCTGCTCACTCTTACTTCCTTTCCTCCTGATCATTATTTTAAATGCCGCCCTCCCATAAAAATCACAAAGATGGGAAGAAATATCTTGCGAAGAGGAAAGCAAAAGAAAAGACAAAGCAAAAAAAAATGTGTTAAAAACTCAAAAAAAACCCAAAAACTTGAGACCTGATAGTGAATTGTCACATGAATTGTCAAGAAGAAAACTGCGCACGTGTCTCCATGGGTATTGTGGGGCCCCGGACAACCTCACGCGGTGACTCTGGTGCGTGCGCTCTTCATTCATTAAACGCGAATATCCCCGGGGGAACGCGATGGAGGGCCGCGTGGAGAGCCGGGTGGTGTCGCGTGGATGCTCATTCCCCATCCAGCTCGGTGTGACTCAGGGACGTCCAGATCAGAGCACCTCCAGTCGGCACCGCGGCACACCCAAAGGTAGCCAGGGCCCCTACCAGCCAGACCTGCTGCAAGCGCCTCCCGTGTGACCGTCTGTGCATTGGCGTCCGTCTGCCCTAGATTGTGCGTCTGAAATCGGAAGCCTTGGTTCTGCTTAACCCTCCCCTTTCACTGTACTTGGCTGGATCGTTTTGTTGGACAGGATGGGGAAGAGCCCCTCTCTCCCAGGGACTGAAGTGAGACCTGGGCGGCATCTCGGGAGAGGTTGGCCTAAGAGAGCGTTGGTGATTGCTCTGGGTTTCTGCATCGCGTTCTCTCCACCCTCTCAAAGCGCGCACGCAGCATCTTCAGGGAGCCACCCGGGCAGGATGACAACCTGGTGTGTGCTTCGTGTTTGCTCTGAGGATGGGTGTGGTGGAAGGCAGTGGCCACACCCTGCTCTCTTTGCCACTGCACAGGGACATAGCCCCTCCTGTCAATCAATGCATCTGCAACTGGAAACCAGGAAAAGACACACACACCAGAAACGTTCCTAATTGTACACATTGGAAGCACACACACACACCACGTGAATTGTATCTATTGTCCACCAGATTAGAATCACCACTGTGTTACTTGGAGTTAAAAGTATAAAGCCTTCAGGAAGGGGGGGGGGGTGTTTCTAAAGCCTATGCCATTAGAATTGATGTTTTCTGCTTTATTTTGTTTTAAGAGCTTTCAATAGGTGAACAAAATGGAATTCACTTTGTCTCTATTGTAGAAGTAAAACTATGCTCCTTGAACTAACAAGACAAAAAGGGAGAGGGGGAAAAACATACTGGACGTTCATGGCTGAAGGTTTGGCCTCTTGGAAAACTTAAGTATATTTCCTTTGATGGTAGCTTCTTTCTGCCCGTCTCTCTTTCTTTTCTCTCTCTCTCTCTCTCTCTCTCTCTCTCTCTCTCTCTCTCTCTCTCTCTCTCTCTCTCTCTCTCTCTCTCTCTCTCTCTCTCACACACACACACACACACACACACACACATTGTCTTTCTTTCTTTTATTTTCTCAGACCTCTGAAACCCCAGGTGCTGAATTTCCAGGCATACACGGGTGGTAGTGGAGACAATTCTGCTTTTACCTCAGCACAGAGAGGTGTAAGAAGACACCTCAAGTTACCCAACCGCACTAGGCAGGCATCTTCTTCCTTCAGGTCCTTGGGAAAGGATGTGTGCTGTGAGCTGGCCCCTCCTGGTCCCTGAAGCAACTAGAGACAATGTTTGGGAGGCACCAGCCTAATCACCAGTAAGCAGATTAAACCTCCTTGTCAAGCTGGTAAAACCTGCTGCTGACTGTCCCCATTTAATCCCACCCCCCAATGGCCACTATTGATTAGCTGCAAATTTGGGGCTTCCAGAAAGTCCTCGTTTCCCTCTCCGGAAACTTAAGTTTCTGTGTTCATTGGGAACGTGGGTCCAAGTGGGACTGTGGTGGAGGATGCGCTGGCTTTCGGATGAGTGTCTCTGCAAGGCGGTTTATGCTTTATTTGTCGATGAACGTGGGCCCTCGGCGAACTTTCCAAGGTGGAAGCCCTACATCACTTGCATGGACGATGAGGGCAAAGCCTTTAACCCCGCCACTTACTAAGAACAAAATTAAGTGCTTCTTTAAGCAGCTTAAATTTATCTTGTCAATGTAAGTGATGGGAGGTTTCTTTGTGAGCTCTAGAAGAGACTGTGCGTGTGTGTCTGTGTGTTCATCTAACACAGCGTCTCCCGGCTTTCATTCTGACACCATCCACACTGCTCCTTTAGGATCGACAGCGTTCATCTAGTCCCCTGCTCGGAACTTAATTACTTTGCAATTAATCCTTTGTTGAAAATAGCAAGGCTCTAAACTCAGAACATCTCATTGTGAGAAAGGCTGTTTATGGATCGAGGTCGAGAGGACATATTGGAATATTCTGCCGCACGGCCACAGATATGTTGGATGAAAACAGCAGGAAGAAAGGGCCCTTCCCAAGCCAGGGGGGCAGTGCAAGGGAAGGGCTTTCTTTCAAAGAAGCTGAGTTACTTCTGGCCTCAGAGTAGGAACTTCCGGCACAGCACCAGAAGAAAACCCCTTTCCAGCATGATCTGTGAGGTCCAACTCGTGTCTCAAGGTCTACCAGGAGCCCCAGTGGCTTGCGCTTTTTATAAAAGCCCAGCACTGTGATATCAAATGGGCAAAGATTCTGCTCAGGCAGTTGACAAAAAGAAATGTGAGAACCACAAACATAGACAAAATAACATCATAGGTAAAGCAAGAAGTAGAAATTTGAAAACAACAACAACAGCAAAAAGCTTTGTAGCCAATTAAGTAATCGGGACTTATCATTCATGGTAGTGGTTGGTGTTGGTGGAAGTGTATGGTGTGAGAGGAATTCAATATTGATGAACACTTTCAAGGGGGCATTTTGATGATAAAAATTAATCCTTTTAAAACTTAAACTTTCAGGTATGTGCTCATTTTAAAAATTACCAGGGTCCAAATAAGACACAATTAACAAGGCTATTTGTGATAGAAATATCTTTAAATGATCTCCCACCAACTGGAAAGGAATTAACATTACCAATAAATCATGGACTGAAACAGGAATTGCAATTCTCTCCATAAAAAAGATTTTGTTAATAGATCTTCTACTCAAAACAAAACTCTCTGCCACTGAGTTGATTCAAAGTGTCCCTCCAAGGTAGAGAAGATCTGCTTGGTGGGTTTCCAGGAATGGAACTCTTTGTTTTTTTCCATTTTAAATCATTTTACTGGGGCTCGCATAGCTCTTATCAAAATGCACACGTGCACCCATTGTGTCAAGCACATGCTGCCATCATTTTCAAAGCATTTTCTTTCTACTTGAGCCCTTGGTATCAGTTCATTTTTCCACCTCCCCCACCCTTCCTCCTTCATGAACTCTTGATAGTTTATAAATTTATTATTATTATTTCAAGGCTTACACTGACCGATGTCTCCCTTCACCCACTTTTCTGTTGTCCATCCCCCTGGGAGGGGGTTGTATGTAGATCATTGTGATCGGTTCCCCTTTTCTTCCCCCACGTCCCCCTTCCCCACCTGGTATCGCTACTCTCATTATTGGTCCTGAGGGGTTTATCTGTCCTGGATTCCCTATGTTTCCAGTGCCTATCTGTACCAGTGTACATCCTCTGGTCTAGCCAGATTTGTAAGGTAGACTTGGGATCACGATAGTGTGGGGGAGGCAGCATTAAAGAACTAGAGGAAAGTTAGTTGTATGTTTCATCGGTGCTATCCTGCACCCTGACTGGCTCCTCTCTTCCTTGTGACCCTTCTGTCCGGGGAGAGCAAGACTGGAACTCTTCACGGGGGTCAAAAGCCTTGTCTTTTGCCAACAGAGCAGCTGGGGGTTTTGAACTGCTGACCTTGCAGTTAGCAACTCAACAAATAACCACTGCACCCCCGGAAAGATACTGGGATGCTGGCATAGTGGTGGCATACTAAATGGGGGGCAAGCCTGGGGGCCGGATGGCTGGCCCATGGGGGAAGGAATATTCTGCCCCTGACATTGCTTAGAGTTATCAGCCAATGGTAATCATAAAAGACAACCAGCTGTTAGTGGAATTTAGTTTCTTTTTAAATGAGTGCCCCAGCTCTGGTCTGTTTCTCTGGCCACATGTCCTCCTCTTTGCTGCATGATTTTTGGCTGCTGCTTTCTGGAAGTAGGGAGCATGTATGTGTGGTGGGGGAGGGGGGTCTGGCAGGGACAGAGGGATGGGGGGCGCGGGAGGGGACATTTCCATTTAAGCAGCAAGTATGTAAAAAATCGCTGGAAATTGCTACTTTATACAAGAATCTCGACAATAAAATACATCATCTCTTTATGCGTGGAACATGGAAACATTTCCCCCCAGCTTGCCTGGCTGATCCTGCCACAGGAGCGGAGTGGCATTATTCTCACATTGTTGGCTTTCATATGATACATGTGTGTGGAATCCCCACCGGAACCTCGCTTGTCGTTATTATTGTGGAATGTCACCAGCGACGGCATTGTTGACTGGCGGAGGAACTCAGGCCTGCTTTTCTCTCCCAGAGGAGCCCTGAATGAGATCCCATCGAATATGAATGGATATCCCCCCAGGCACCCTATAAATTTATTATAAAGCCCTGCGTTTTGAAATAACAAAAATAACGTGAAATTCGAGGAAAAATGTAAAAATTAGGCATGGGTTTCTCTTCAGGGTCACGCTGGGAGCAACAGGCCCGAACTCATTAACACCCAGGCCGCCTTCGTAGCAAGAGTGGCGGGCCGCGTGCGCATGTGCGTGTCGCTCTGAAGGGGCCTAAGTTGGAGAGCAGAACGGCCACCTGAGCAGGCCGACTTTTGTGGAAGTGGCAAGGAAGCGTCTTCAGGTTTAAGGCACTGAGAACAGCTGGTCCGGGGAGGCTTTGGAAGGGCCCTTGTTCTGCTCTGGGTTCCCAATTGAGGTCAGCTCCTACCAACCCCATGCGACAGAGTGGAACTGCCCATCGCGTGTCCTAGGCACGAGGAGAAGGTGGCCCGGTCTTGCCTGAGCAGAGGAACGGGAGGCTTGCAGCTGCCAGTCTGGTTTGGCGGCCGGCCGAGCACTTCATCATTGCACCACCAAGGTGCCAAGAACAGGCCTATTTGGGCTCCGGGCTCTACACACCAGCCTTGGGAGATGAGACGGAAGGGACATTTCATTTGGGTTGCTCTGGAGCCCAAATAGCATCTAAACTAGAATTTTTGAGAAGCCAGTATGATGATATTTCTGCAATTTTTGGTTAAATGTCTTTTGTTTTATCTAACTTGGCATTTGGGTATCTGTTAAGGAAATCATACGTAGCTATTACTCAGATCCCTAAAAATACCAATTGGAACTGCTTTTAGAGATGAAAAACCAGGAGAGGGATGTGCATGGATGGGGTGGGGCTGGGGGGCCCTCTCTCCAGATTTACTGGGTCAACCAGGCGAGTTAAGAGACCACATACAAGCCTCCTTCAAAGGAAGCCATGCCCCCTCCATTTTTGCTTCCCTTCGAAATCCTTTAGACTTCCCTGTTTTAATTGCCCACCCTAAATGCTGATCATATTTATCTATCACATCATCTTAATGAACAGGCCCCTCTCACACTCATTAAGTTGATCTGGAAACAGATCAGAAGAATCACCACTGTGTCTTTTGAGACTGTAAATGCCTCCGAGGCTGTATCCATTCTAGGAAAACCCGGTCTTTTCCCTTTGCTTTTGCCTCCCCTCCGCATATCCTTCTGCAGCAGCAACCATGCATTTAGTCATTCTGGAACAATGGTTTTAGACATTAATGGTCCCAGGGGCTGTTACTAGAATTTTGACTCTGCAGATGTTCTGTCCGGTGACTGGGTCACAGGCAGCAAGCAAGGGTCATGTACAGCAAGCCTTTGACGAAGCCAGCATACACTGCAGTATGAGCAGAAGCACCTCACAGAACTGAAACAGACAGGGGGTCTGAGCTGTATGGACCATCAGCAGCATCTGTGGGGATGAGCTGCACTGGGAGAGTGGGAAAGAAAAGCGAAGGGGGCATTGAAACTATTCTATCTCCCAGGAAAGGCGGCCTCCTGTCCCTTAGCTCCCTGTGGTGCCAGGGCTGTGATTCCGTCCCAGCTCCATAGGACGGAGTAGAGCTGCTCCATGGAGCTGCGAGGGTTCATGGGCATCTCTGAGGTTGGTGGCATATAGCTCATGCTGTCAACTTCCCCCAGTGGACTTTACAAACACCTTAGTGATAGTTATTATTAGTTTTAATTATAGACGAGTATGTAATATGATTGTACATTGTTCAATTGTAATATTTCTTAGAATATATAGCTACTAACAACGATATTGATCTGTAAAATCATTTGAGATCAAATCACAGCATTATTGGTTATGTTTTTAGCAACTGGGTTGAAGACTTTTTAGATTTGTCCTCTTCTTTTCCTTTAATTACTCCTTCAGTCTCGAAAGAACTATCTTGCGAGAGGTCCACAAATACTAGTGGTCACAGTATTGTAGCTAAAGCACAAGGCAAAGGTGACACGATCAATAACTACAAAAACACTAGAATCAAAAAGAAAAAGCAGTCTGTCGAATTTAATTCTGGCCGCAGTCTAAGAACAAGTTGTTCTTATGAACTGGTCCTGCTCCATGCTCACCCTCCTGAAGCGATCGCTGAAGAGATGGGTGCTCTAGTAAAGGGTGGAGATAAAAACTAGATGGTGCCTGGCCATCAGAAAGAATAACACCTGGGATCTTAATGGCTTGTCTTCAAACAAGCAGCTATGGAAGCGAGGCGTCAACTAAGCCCACGTGGAAGAAGCATGCCAGCCTCCGTGATTCAAGGGTTTTAAATAATAAGAGCCAAATCCAAAGGAGGAAATGGTATCAGACCTTAAATTGTGGATACCCTGTTTGCAGAAGGCTGTGGGCAACAGTGGAAGCCCCAGATCCATGTTCAGGGCCCCCACATGGTTCAAGCCTCTTGGATCCTCTCTGACCAGAGTCCAGGGATGTGGGAAACTGTGCTATCAGACAGAGCAGTGTGAAGTTGGTCGTGGCAGATGTAGGTAAGTTGAAATGTAATGCCTTGTCATTTGATTTCCCTTTTGACCCATTTTAAAGTTATTTCTGTTTTCTATCTTTTCTGCTTTCCTTCAGATTGACGTTTTTCTCTGTTTTGTCTAGTCATTATTGTCTGGGTATTTGTTTGCTTCCTGTTTGTGTTTTGGATGCTTTTCCGCATATGAAATCCAGGATAGCTAGACCTATAGGGAGAGCAACTGGATTGATTATGGCCCGGCAGTATGACAGGGGGGAGGGGGTGATGAGGGATAGGGGCCCGGGGGAGGGATGGGGAGCTAATAACAATGAGGACAAGAAGAAAATGTTCTGAGATGGTGGTGACGATTGTGCATTGCTTTTTAATATGATGGAACGACTAAATTGTATGATATGTGAAGTATATGCCAATAAAGCTATTTTTAAAAACCCAGCAGCCTGTGCAGACAGCAAATGCAGACACACCCACGTGATTTGGAGCCCCACTGTAATTGGGTAATCATGACAGCGCTGACCGGGGCCCAGTAGAAGGCTCACAAAGTAAATGAGCACGGGAGGTTTAGCCTTGTGGGCATCTGGACCCATGCAAACTGGGGCTACAAATATATATATTTTGTTGTCATAATATTTTGGAAACTCTTACTTAAAAAGTCATACATTTCTGCTAAGACACTGAGACAGTCTTTTGAGCATCACCCCCTCTAGCAGTGTCACTATCTGTGATTCACACTCCGTACCCCCTAGTGACACTGCTTCCCAGGCTGTAAATTTTATGGGTGCAGACTGCACATTTTTCTCCCACCTCCTGGTATTACGAAGTTATTATATAATCCAAACCAGAGCTTGAGGGGGTTTGGCTAATAGCTAACTTAATTTTTCTGGAATGTCCTTGCCTCTCCCTCACCCCCCCCCCCTTCTTCCTATAAGTCAGCCTAAGTGAAAGAACGTGGAACTCACAGCAATGAATCAAATGGCAGGAGGGGCCCTCTGGGAGGACTGATTACCCCCAGGATCCCATAGATTTTACTCCACGCCTTAGCTGTACTTGAAGCGAAGCCTAAATGAATTGTTCCCATTAGCAAGCTGATAGGGCAGCGCCTGCCAATGAAGGAGATTGGGAACGTTGGATGTCACTGCCAGGAAATGTATTTTACCGTCATTAAAACTATGTAAAAAGGAGGACTTCGAGGACGGCTCAGCGTCTCGGCGGCATATCTAACTATAAGAAGACTTCTGTCAGCTTATCCATGACAGAGGGATTCCTTGCAGCTTGGTGTTGATCTGAGGATGGTGCTTACAGGCAGGGCACTTGGACGCAACCCAGTGTCTAGGAGGATTCACTCTGTGATGTATGTTCCTGCCTGAGAGCCACTCCCTCTGAGAAGTGGTATTGCACCTCCATTCGCTGGAACTCGCCTCCTAAAAGCTGGCTGTCTTCACTGTCTACTTTCTCTTTGGATAGTTAGCGCATCCTCCATCAGAGACAAGGGGGATGACTGTCGGGAGTAAAGACAAACTATCCGGAGGGTGTCGCCTAGCCTGGGTTCCAAGACCTGACCTTGGCACACCATCTGACCTTTGACCAGCATCAGAATCAGGAGGGATGGCTTGTTTTCTTGTTCTGCTCCCCCTGGTGTGGAGGCACCGGGTTCGTTTGCGTGAATAGAGAGTACTAGGCTAGTTAGCATACCTTCCCTGTAAGGAGAGCTGGTGGTGCCCAGCTGCAAACTAAAAGGTTAGTGGAACCCACTCAGAGGCGCTGTGGAAGAAAGGCCTGTAACAATGAAGGCCAAGGAAGCCCGAGGGGCAATTCTCCTGCGTTGCTCTGAGTTGCCGGCCACTCGACAGCACCTACAGCATCCTCATCATATTACTGTGGTCATAAGTGCCAGCGAGTCAGTTCCACCCCATAACCATCCTCTGAACGGAACACCGTGTGGTCCTGCACCATCCTCACAATTGTTCCTGTGCTCAGGCCCATTGTCGCAGCCCCTGGATCAGTCCATCACATTGAGCTTCTTTCTGTTTCTCCCTGCCCCTCCACAGTCCCAAGTATGATGTTCTTCTCCAGGGACTGGTTTCTCCTGACAACGTGCCATAAGCACCTGAGGAGAAATCACACCATGCTTGCCTCTCAGGAACACCGGATGTTCTTCTTCTAAGACAGAGTAACTGTTCTTTTGGCAGGCCATGGTGCTGTCACGGTTCTTCTCCAGCACCACATTGAAATGCGTCGATTCTTCTTTGGTCTTCCTTATTCCTTGTCCAACTTGCACACGGACATGAGGCGGCTGAAAATACCATAGCTTGGGTGACGCGCACCTTAGTCCTCAACGTGATCGCCTTACTTTTCAACACTTCCCATCAACGAGGTCTTGTTACTAGGCTCCAATTCATTCCTATGGACAACAGAACAGGGAGGAAACAAATAATTATGAAATAAATTTGGGGTAAGACTGGGCCGTTCCACTCTGTCTCATCAGCTCAACAATGCACCACAACAATATAGGTGCCAACGATAGATCTGAGTTGCCATACCTGATGCAGTTACTAGATCAGCTTATCCTTCATCCAGTGAGGAGATGTTCAAATGGTCGCAAGCTTCTTTGGAGTCAATAAAAGCCTACTACCATGGAGACCATTCTGATTCACAGTGATCCTTTAGGATAGAAGAGAACTGGTTCTAAGGCTTCCGAAGCCATCAATATTTATAGAAGCAAATGCCACATCTTCCTCCTGAGGCGGGCTCAAAACACCATTTTTTTCTGTTAACACCCAATTCTTAACTACTGCAGTAGTTAACAGAGATTGTGCATGTGAGTGTTCATCCCTGACTACAGAAATTCTGGGATTAATTAATGCTACCTCTGCAATTAATGGGAAGGCAAGGGGGCCCTGGTGGTGTCGTGGGTTTTTCTTTGGGCTGCGAAGTGTGAAGTCAGCAGTTCAAACCCACCAGCTGTTCCCAGGCAGCACGTCATCTTATCCCAACATATTTCCTGAAATTAAATGTCTGGGGCATTCACCTGTTTTCTTTTCAAGGCTGCTCTGAAAGTTTTTATGCTGGTTATTTCGTGTCAGTAGAGCTGCTAACCACAACGTCAGTAGTTCGAAACCACCAACGGCAAGATGAGGCTTTCTACTTCTGTAAAGAGTTACAGTTTCAGAAACCCACAGATACAGTTGTACCTTATCCTAGAGGGTCACTGAGAGTCGGAATCGACTTGATAGCAGTAAGTGTACTCTTTGGCGACCTCCCTGTGTGTGGTTCAGAAGAATCAAGATGAAATGTTATGGTATCTTATAATCTTTAAATAGCCCCAAACACATATACCAAATAATAGCCATAATGATAATAATAATGTAGATCAAAGATTTAAAATCAGGGTATACAAATATAAGACCGTTATCTTTTTTTAAAAACATCATTTTGTGAAAAAACTAGTATTCATTCCTTCTTGGTTCAAGGATAATCAGTGGCATCCTGATTTTCATTTTAAAGTCACTTGGAATAAGAGGGGACTTGTTAAACTCAAGTCAACCCTGATGATGTTCTTTAAAAGAAGCTTGAAGCCTGAAAATGTTGATTGCCAAAAAGCTTTGTCCGTCTCGGAAATGGGATTGCTAAGTGGTCCTGCGCCATCGTGTACAAGAGGATTCACGATCCCTGCTTCCTGTAGAGAGCAAGCCTATCACATATGGTGAAGTAGGGATGTTCCTATGGGTGCTTTATTATTCCAGAGCCAATATGAGATTAGCTTTACAAGTTGGGTTACAACCTCTACAACTTCTGTATTGGGGAGCTATTAACAAGACCATAAGGTCTTTCTAAGGGAGGAGGCATGCTTGCCCTCTGTTCAGCACTGCCGATTTGTGGTTTTCTTTTATAAGAAGTATCTGAAGGCACCATTTTTACATTTCTCTTCATTGTCTGGCCCCTCCTTTGTGTCTTGAGACCCGTGTGTGTTCTCACCCGCCCCCTCTCTGTTCGGACTCTCCCAGTTTCTCTTCATCAAAGCAAAGCTCCTTTTGCTGGTGACCAAGTCAGTTCCTTTACCACTTATATTCTCTGAGTGCTTCTAGAAGACAAAGCTTGGGGTCAAGGATCAGGCATGATTCATGGGAGTCAACTGCACTCATTCTTCAATAAAATATCCTTGCGATCCAACTATGTACCTGGCACTAGATTCCAAAAACTATAGGCTGTAAACCGGGTCAGGCACACAAAGTTCTTGCTTTCAGGAAGCGGACGTTTGGGGAAGATTTACAGTAACTTTACAGGAGACTATCAGGAGAAAAGATACCGTGAATGGAAGTTCAGCCAGTTGCCGTGGAGTCGATTCTGACGTGTGGTGGGCCTGCTTGTGTCTGGGTAGAACTGCTTCAGATGCTTTTGGGGGAGCCGATTCTTCTTGAAGGAGGCCTTTCTTCTGAGGTGACTCCATGTGGCCTTGAACCGCCAACCTATTGGTTAGCAGCCGAGCGTGTTCATCATTGTCACCACCCAATGTCCCCTTCCGTTCCGTGACAGACCTGCATCCAGTCATCTAACCGCTCTGTCAGAGGGAGGCGCAGTGGCTCCAGACTCTTTCAGAGTTGGCATTTGGTGGCTCTAAGCTCTACACAGCAGGAACATGCCCTCGCACCCGCTGCTGCCGGACTCAAGAAAATAATGGTTTGCGTGAGAGAGGGGTTTTCTCTAGAGTGATGTTCTAGTCCAGGGGTGGCCAAACTATGACTCTTGAGTCAGATGCGGCTCTTTCTACATGTGCATGTGGCGATGAAGTAAAACTGAAAAACGTTCAAGGCTCTCGTTCAGGTAAAGCGGGGTGATGGGGCAGCGTCCTATCTGACTTCTTGCCGTCAGCGACAGGTGCAGTGCTCCAGGTTTGGAACTGGGTCACGGCCTTATTTAAGTTTTAATCTGTGAAAAGAGAAAGAGGGAGGATGCACCGAGCGAGCAGTGTCCTTGTTGGGGACACGGAAGTTACCCAGGTCCCCTCGCTCCTCACAATTTGATGATGAGAACAGCCCTTGGTGGGCAGAGCCGACGCCAAGGAGTATTGGAGATATAGTCTCCCACTGGTCAACTGTGTACCCTCCTCAGAGGGGGACCATGAAGTTGGCGAGGCAGCAGGAAAGATACCACATCCCTTTGGAAGATTGCCGAGTATGATCAGACACCTGAAGTTCATAGAATGTCTTACACCCTTCTTAAGACAAAAACAACAACTGTGCTATTTGAAATCAACCAGACCCTGACCAGATAGACCCACCCTTTGCCGTCAAGCCAATTCCAACTCAGAGAACGACTCCTAGAGTGTTTCAGGCTGTAAACTTGATTTATTGATTTTTGGCCGTAAACTTTTGATGGAGGCAGACTGCCGCCTCTTTCTCCGGCGGAGCGGCTGGTGGATTTAAAGTGTTGGGTTGGCAGCAACGCACCTTTTCCACGGCAACCTCAGGCCTCCCCTGATCAGCCACAACCATTGACCACGTGCCTGGAGTTTGCTCGGAAGTGTAGAGCCACCTCACTTCCAGATGAGCATTTAGGATTCCCCCTTTCTTTTCCAGTCACTAAAGCATGTTGCTGAAGGAGTGGAACCCAGTGACAGGTGACAGCCTTCTGCTCGCTTTGCACTGTGCGTACCATTTGATGGAGACAGCATCCCAGGGGAGAGGGACTGCTCACCTCCATCCTACAGACAGTGACAGTGAGACCTGGCCTAAGGAACTGCCCTAAAATGAGCCCACTAGTTGGTGATGGAGCTGGGATTCCTGCCTAGGCCTCTCTGGCTCCACAGAGCATGCATGCTCTCCGCATGGCAAGGAGATATCTCTGGAGACAGAAGCTCCCTGGGGTCAAGCGGGGTCTGTGAGCAGGTTGCACCCACTCTGCAGAGGTCACCACAAGCCTTTTGTGAGCTGACAGGTGCTGACCAACTCGTCATAAACACTGCAATCGCCTGCGTAAAACTGAACTTCTCAAGGGTCCAACCCTGACTCACCAGTCTCTAGGTCTCTGGATGGATTCTACAACGTTTTCTACTGAGCTAAATGAGACCTATATCTCATTCGGGTGTTGGACGCCTTTCCTTTTCCTAAGTATCCTCATCAGGTTGTCCATCCCACGGGGCCCTCTTGCCAGCTGCCAGCTTAGTCATCACACTTACCCCTCGGACTTCAGAGAGGAGACCCTGGAAGTCAGTGCATTGAGAACTGGGTCTCCTAATGGTCACAACGAGACACTGTTTGTGATCATAAAACTAATACGAAGCCAATGTCGCCATTGATTATTTCCTCTTTTTTCTAGCATGGCAAAGAAAATATCATTTTATTTATTTATTTAAACATTTTATTAGGGACTCAATATTTCCTCTTGTCCTTCACAGTAACTCTGCGTGGACAGTACTTTAAATATTAAAGTTCCTTTGATCTTCTTACCAAGTTGTATTTATACATTTTATTGCAGAAATCTTAGCAAATAGAAACGAAAACTCTGAAAAGCCAAACCCGCTGCCATCGCGTTGATACTGGCGCAGCGCAACTCCACATGAAAAGAGAAATACACACCTGTAATGTCTCCGCCTACAGATCACCTTTATCATCAACTCGATGTATATGACCTAGGCTCTTAAAGGAGAAACGCGCTTACTTAATGCTTCTCCTTGGGCAGAACCAGGAGTAGCCTAGGCCTTGGTTCTTTGAAGGAACCCTGGGAGCACAGCGGTTAGGAGTTGGGCTGTTAACCTCAAGGTCAGCAGTTCAAAACTACCAACCACAGGCTTTCGCTCTACTCCCTTAAAGAATTACTGTCTCAGAAACCCACAGGGGCAGATCTATAGGGTCATTATGAGACCGCATTGACTCAGTTGTGGTGAAGCTTGGCTTTTTTCAGTTGGGGTTCTTTTAACCTTGACAGGAATAAGATCATACTATGTTTTGGTGCTTTGAACTTTTATTTCTCTTAATAGGACTTGGATATTTTCCCCTGCCGTAGCGTTGCCTCCATGTTATCATTTATGCACGCCAGTGCACTGCCATTGAGTCCGTTCAGACTCCTGGTGATGCTGTAGAGTTTCCAAGGCTGTGAGTGCTGCATTGATGGTAAACCAAGCCCACTGCCCTCAAGCGGGTCTTGACCGCAGGCTGGTGACTCCACGTGTTGCAGAGTAGGATCCTAGAGGTGATCTCTAAGGAAGAAAATTGTCGGGCCCTCTTCCATAGCCTTGCGGGGTCGGACCAAGCTGCCGGCATTTACACTAGCAGTCAAGAGCACAGCGCACCACCCAGGGAGCCAGTCTGCTGTGTAGACATGCCTAACCAACTTAGCTTGTCTTCCACTGTTGACATTTGGCTGTTTTGTTTTCTCCCTAATGTCTTCCTGATACAATGCTGTGAGGAGCATCTTGCTGTGCATCCAGCAGTATGCCTGTGTTTCTAGGGGTGCAACGAAAGCAGAAATTCTCCTCTCCCTGCTTTTAGTGAGGAAGAATCCGCTGAGGCACAGAGAGACTATCATCTCACCCCGGTTCTCCCAGCTGGCCAGCGGCAGAGTTAGGACTGTCATTCAAGCTTCTGACTCTAGCTAGCATGTGGGAAAATAGGTTATGCAGCTAATCTCATAACTACTGTATTCTTGATAAATGTTTGGGGGTGAAAAATAAATACCCTGATGGCTACTTTATTTTCTGAAATGGTCACCCAACAAGGGCCAGTTTAAACCAGCTGCCTACAGTTCTGTCATCAGAGGCGAGGAGGAAAGGGCAAGTGTAAACAGTGTTTTCATCCTTCTTGTTCAGGACCATACTAATGTTGACAGTTTTAGAAAGGTTTTAGATACAGTTGCTATCCTATACATTGAAGATATTTTTAGAAATCCTTTACATCGTGTTGCTATCTGACCTCTTCAAGAATGGCTGGAGTTGTTTGTAATTTGTGTGTTTGTTGTTCCAGCAGATGGCGGCTCTCTTACCATTCATCCTGGTTCTGACCAGGAGTTCATTTCCTCCGACGTCAGATCCCAATACCCACTGTTTTCCTGTTGGCAGATTCCCTCGCCCTTCTGCATGACCTGAGACGTTCATGAGCCCATGGAATTGCGTCCCCCTTTGTCATAGCTAGTCGATGCTGCCCTGTTAGGAAGAGACTTTGGCTGTCATGTTGCACAGTGGCTAAAGCACTTGGCTGCACTTTGACCCACCAGTCACCCTGTGGGAAAACACATGGCAGTCGGCTCCTCTAACAGTGACCAACTTGGAAACCCTCTGGGGCAGTTCAACTCTGTCCTTCAGGGTCACTCTGACTTGGCATTAAATTGAGGGCACGGTGCAACCACACTGGACAGGTCAAGGTCTTCCCTGGTCGTGGTCTGCTATGCTAGCCAGGATCCTTACTGAATGAGGTACTACTTAGGTTTCCTATAATAAATACCGGTACTTAGTTTCACCAGTCCCACCGTGGAAGAAGGATGTATGTAGCAGGCTGCTTCTATAAGAGTACAGCTTGGAGGCCAGCCAGGGGGAGTCTACGGTGCTTTGGAGGGTCGCTGAAAGATGGCGTCAACCCCGTGGCCGTGGTTGGGTTGTGATGGAGACAGAGAGAGGTCTGCCACATACAGCCTACTGAACAAAACGTTTCTTCTTCCCACGCCATCTTCACCATTGTCAGCATGGGAGGCCATGGTTTTTCAGAGAATCCAATGAATCTCTCTGAGGGGCCTCACCCCGCTCTGGCCCTCTACCTCACGGATTCCCAGGCCCTGCTCTGGAACTGGATCCATTCTGATGGCACGTTTCAAAGTAAGCCAGTCAGAATCTCAGACCGTACTCTGTAACGCATGGGGTTTGGATACTTTTCTGAAGAATCTCGACCTTCCTTCCCAGTCCCCCATAGTCTAGAAGCTCACTGACACCTGCCTGGATTTGAGATAATTGAGGCTTCGCTTCCAGTGTGACAGCAGCACAAGAGCTGCCCCGCAGTAGACCAGCTGGCCATTGCATGGTGGCAGGTAGACACAGGTCATCATATATTCGATTCATTAATAGTGCCTGACTTGCTTTGGGACCAGTACCTCAATAATCATGGTGCCGGTCTCATCCAACCGGTTCAGGTGGCTTCGCATTGGGGGGATCCCACTTCTAGTCACATGGTTGACAGCATTTGGGTGGATCACTGACAGACAGCATAAGTGGGTGTCTGTCTGTCTGTCTGTCTGTCTGTCTGTCTGTCTGTCTGACACAGAGAAAAACCATTTGGGCAGACTTTGGAGCTACACAGAGTAAAACATCCCCTGGTAATGTAGGGTGAGCCCTGCTGGGATTTGTACCTGATTTGGACTGTTCCCTTTGCAGGTGAAACAACTCAATTCGGGGCGGCTAATGTGGGTGTGCTGATGATTATCACTCCCCACCTCTGCCCAGAGCTCCAAGATCACATGTAAATCAACCGAGTCCTATCTAATGCCTAGCCCTGTTTCCAGTATGGAGACTCGATAAAAGGAAATCGATGCGAAAGAGCAAAGAGTCTTATTATTCACACGGCCCATTAGTACGAGTGGTGCATTTGGCATCTGCAAGCGACAGTAGGAGAAATTGCCCTCTGAGGGTGTGAGCTTTTCATTCGGCGTCGACTAAGTCATCTCTACCGGAGAAGATGGATATTTCCCACATCAGTTTAGCCTTAAGATTTCTTTCTCAGATAGACTGATGATCTCTCTCTCTCTCTCTCTCTCTTTTTTTTTCTGTAGCCTTTTTCAGGAGGATCTGGAATGGAGCTTTGTCCTTGGGACCGTTTTGTAAAAGATAAAGGCAGGACTTGAAAGCGAGTATGGCTCTGGCCTGCGCCGTTCCAAAATTAAAAGATATTTCTGGGCATCAATGTCAAGAACCTGACCTAGAGCTGGAGGGCAATCACAAGCACACTTTTTTTTTAACATTCAAAAAAAAATTTTTTAATTCTTCTTCTCTCTCCCATCCCCATAATCTTCTTCTTCTTATTATTATTTTTTATCCTCAAATGGAATGTGTGGAAGTACCTCTGCTGGTCAAAGAGCTGAAATATTATTACCGAAACAGCACAACTCAGTCTCAAATCTCTCATAAAGGAAACCCCATATTTAAGTATTATTTATGTTCCTAATTAGTGTTTCTAAATGATTTTAAAGGCTTTTTATGCAATTACAAGACGTTTGGTTGTCATAAGGCTGCTAATGCCTTGGTGCCTTCTGTGGGCCGTCCTTGGTCCCTGCCACCCTGGTACATCATTTACTTCTCTTTCTAGTGAACTCTAAGCATCAGTGTCCATTAAGAATTTCTGAAACAAAGTCCAGAGATTACGTGGAGCACTCTCAGTAATGTGTACTGATTATCATTAATAGTTCTTTTGTCCTAGACAAGGACATGGTTTTCGTAACATCGTTTGGTTTGGCGAGGCCCTGCTGCTCCCGCTAGGTTCCTGGTCCCCCCTGCGTGGCTTTGCTCCCTGCCTGTGTGCGGAGGAGAGCAAGTGCGTGGGCCGGCTCCGGATGGAGGAGGAGGAGGAGGAGGGGGCGTAGGGTCAGCAAGAATGGATCACATTCCTTCATGAAACAATTGTTAGCATTTTAAGAAGCAAAACAAAGCAAAAGTCTGAAAGGCCGGGCCTCATTCCTCAGCTGGTGTTCATGAGCTGCATCTGAATTGCTGTTTTAACTGCTAGCTCCTCGCAGTGATGGCGTCCAACGAGGCTAAGGAAGGAACCCCAGGAGAGGTTGTTGATCAGGCAGCACAAAGGTAGGAGAAGGTTCCTAATTCTGTATGAGAGGCTCTGTCCTGCACACTCAGGCACCACTGGGTTCTCCACCTATTCACCCAGACTGCCTGAACCTGTCTGCCTGTGCCGCCCAGGGACGCCTCTCTGTGTGTACATCAGAGTCAAGGCATCTGCCATCTGTAACATGTTTCCTAGGAAAGAGGCTGTGTGTCGACTGTAAATCTGACTGTAAGCCCAGTGCTGAGACTGTTCCTCTCCTCTGATGGATATCAAAACAGAGGCTAAGAGAGAGGAAGCCCTGGGCTGCAGAGTGGGCATCTCAGGAAATGTAATCATTCTTCCTGGTGAAAAGAGAGAGGAAATATTTTGAAGGCTGTTCGCTTTGGAGGACCTGTCTAAGAATTAATCAAGAAATCAACGTGCATGGCATTGGAGGACCTGTCTAAGAATTAATCAAGGAATCAACGTGCAAGGCATTGCAGACTCGTGACGTTGCCCCCTTAAAGATTAAAATAAAAAAAAGAATAATAGTGTCTTATTGATTACCTATACCAAAAAAAAAGTCCATTAATTCAATTCCTACTAGCCAGCCTCGTCTTCTTTCTGCAGAGCGACTGCTGAGTTTGAACCCTGACTCTGTGGTTAGCAGGTCAGTGTATAGTCCACTATCCTACCAAGACGCCTTACATAAACTAGGGGATTCAAAAAGCTCATGGGAACTGGAATGAAAAGATAATGGCATTTTAAAACATAAGAATAAATGACTTTCTTTTCCAAGCAGCCTTTACAGCAGTATGTCCAATGTAATGTCCTGTAGATGGTACAAAAGTCACTATGTCTCTATTTTGTAGATAATCGGGGTGAAATGAAACCCTTTCCTAGCCATCATTCAGCATCTCGCCACCTCCTCCGGGACACCCACTCATGGGAAACTGGGAAGCGCCATCATATTCTAAAAGAAAAGAATTCATTGCATCTTTCTCCCACAGAGTGGCTGGTGACTGACTGAATTCAGCACTAGGTCCACTTGCATTTGATTTTCGGTAAGCACTGGACTGCGGACTGCAAGGCAGGCGGTTCAAACCCACGTAATGGGGTGCAGTTTCAGAAACCCAATGCAGGGCTGCTGTGAGTTGGAAATGATTTCTTGGCAGTGGGTTAGGGTTATCTTCAGGGTGGGTTTAGTGCCTTTTCCCCTTTTGCTTTTGACTCTCACACATACAGAGTCCACGTTTGAAATATCTCCATTGTAATGGTTACGTGTCCTGGCGGCATAGTGGTCATGCATTGTGCTGCTAATCGCAAGGTCGGCAGTTCGAAAGCACCAGACTTTCTACTCTGTAAAGAGCGATAGTCTCAGAAATCCCCAAGGGAAGTTCTGACCTTCTCTACTGGATCTTGATCAGTCAGAATTCACTGGCTGTCAGCGACCATTGTCATGGTTCCGAACTGCTTGCGGAAAAGGACAAGAGAGGCACTAAGGGCACGTCGAGGTAGCCAAAGGGCCCCTGGAAAATGCCAGTTGGGTGACCCGCATGTCTGGCAAGGGGAAAGGCTCCATCTCACCCCAAAAGTCATTAAGAAGGTAGAATAAACTTTGAACCCAGACTGTCGCCCAGAATCCAAGAAATTATAAGAAGCTCTTCAGGGAAGTTCATTTTGATAGGTCTAAGGCTTGGCAATGATTGGAGATCTCGGATTATATTCCGGAAGTGCTCCATGCGGTGATAACTGTGAACCCAGAGCTCCGTCTCACTGATCCCCGTGGCACTGATGTGTCTGTGACATTTTCCTGACATTTCCTTCACTTTACGTTGGCTCAAGAGAGCCAGGCACTTTGCTGCACTAGAAGCCCCAGAGTATCTGTAGGGATGTTCCCACCCTGGGTTTTCAGGATACTAATTGTCACTTTAAAACTGCTTCATATGAGGGTCAAATTACAAGTGACTCCAATGCAATAGCTAGAAAGATTTGTGTGTATGTGTGTGTGTATAATTGCACATCTGTTTATATTTATATAAAGAGAGATTCTAGCAACTTTATTAAAAAATACCACTTTTCCCTAGCTCATCTGATCGCAAAAGACCATGCAAGAGAAGTGTGTATCCTTTACTTCTATAACCATTTATAGGTACTGCCTTCTTTCTTCTTTGGTTGTAAAGGCAAGAAAGATGAAAAGTTTTGGGGGGTTACAGTTGACCATGAGTGACATTAGATTCTTCACAGTGAGAAATAGATCTGGCAGCCTGTTGCTTAGAAAGAGGAGGTTTGGTTTGATAGCTGAGCAGCGGGGAAAGGAGCCATTGATCGATGAGCTGGAAGGGAAATTAAGAAATCATGCAGTTCAGTGCCCTCACTCTACGCCTGAAAAGCCCAAGGCTCAGGAAAGTTAAATGACTAGCTCAAGGCATTCAGTGAGTTCCCTGTTGGCTCGAGGTCTGTGTGCGCCTTGATTTTAGAATGCGGTTCTGCCCCCGTGACCCCCACACGAGCCCATGAAATCCTGCACTCTGGAGAAAGCCTTGTCCTGTTCTGAGGCCTGTTGAAGGAACTCTGGGAAGGGATCTTGGTGTTCTTCCCAGTCTTTGGAAGTGAATAAAACTTGCACAACAACCGCACTTGGGTTGACAACCTTCCGTGGTGGCCTTTGTCCGGGAGGCTCAGCACCCACTTGGGCAATGCACAGCAGGAGTGCAGGTGTCTTCTCTTTACTGTAGAGAGGAAGCAGGATGGGTTTGGGGTCTCAAATACAGAGACTTGCTCTGCAGGGCTTTGGTTCTCTGAGCCAGGCTTATGTCCGTAAGATATAAGGATAAATCTGGATTCCCAGCACTGGGTGTAAGAGTCCTAGATTTCCTAGATTTCCTCTAGGACCAGTACACGCAGGTAAAGTGCTCAGTTGCTACCTGAAAGTCTACCCAGAGAAGCCATGAAAGAAAGGGGTGGGGATCTACTTGAGACAACTGAGTCATTTAAAGCCCTGGGTCAGAATCACCTGGATGACAAATGGCTAAAAGACCAGGTAAACCCAGGGCCAGCTCAAGCAGCCATGGCATCGCTCTGAGTAGCATTTTCTAATCCACTATATTAAAACACAGTGCTGGAAGAAGACTGAAATAGCTATGCACTGTCCAAAGAACAAACAAATCTGTCTTGGAAGACGTATGGCCAAAATGTTCCTTAGAGGCAAGGAGGGTGAGATTTCATCTCACGTTCTTTGGGCATGTTGTCAGGAGAGACCAGTTCCTGGAGAGGACATTGTGCTTAGTAAAGCAGAGGGGCAACAAGAAAGAGGAAGGCCCTCTTGCTATCCTGGCTGCCTCAATGGGTTCAGGCTCTGAGGCTGCAGCAGGACTGGGCGGGGCTGTATTTTGTGGTGCACCAGTTCACTTGAGTCAGATCCCCCTGCAGCATGCCTAACCACAGCCAAAGGTGGCCCCCAAAGTAAACAATCAACATTTCTATCACACGTCCTGGCTTTTGAAGCGGTTCCCAGAACCTCGTCACACTTTCATTTTCAAAACAGCATGTGGAATCGCATGGTCATTTGAGATACCGTGATCATATACAATGTTTAAACCCAAGAGTCAGAAAAGTGGATGAGCTAAGAACGCAAATCCAGGTCCACTGGATTCCAAATTTGGTTATCTTAAATAGTGCTTTAAAAATATTATTCTCCTTCTCCCTTTGGCAGCACATATATATATATACATCGAGCCTCTATTCAAATCCTCCCTCAATGCCAGAATATTTTGTTCTAATAACCTAGCACTCTGTGATGCTCACCTTCCCGACACAATCACTGAAGACAAAATAGGTGCATAAGCAAATGTGGTAAAGAAAGCTGGTGGTGCCTATTACAAATTATAGTGTCTGGTGTCTTAAAGGCTTGAAGGTAAACAACCATCTAGCAGGGAAGCAACAAAGCCCACATGCAAGAGGCACACCAATCAGTGTGATCATGAGGTGTTGACTGGATCAGGTATCAGGCATCAGAAGACACAAAACAAACAACCATTTTGATGCAAATGAGGGGGTCAGAGTGGAGACCCAAAGCCCATCTGTAGACAATTGTACATCCCCTTATAGAAGGGTCACAAGGAAGGAATAAGCCAGCCAGAGTACAGTATAGCACAGATGAAACATACAATATTCCTCCTGTTTTTTAATGCTTCCTCTTCTATCAGGACCCCAGTTCTATCTTACAAATCTGGCTGAACCAGAGCATGTGCACTGGTACAGATAAGAACTCTCGACACCTAGATACAGGACCGAAAACCCCTCAGGACCAATAATAGGAGTAGTGATACCATGAGCGTAGGGAGAAGGTGGAGGGAGAAGGGGAGAAAGAGGAAATCTATCGCAGTGATTGACGTACAACACCCCCAGGGGGCCGAATAACAAACCGAGAGTGAAGGGAGATGGTGTAAAATATGAAAATAAAAATTATTTACAAATTATGAAGTGTTCAAGAGGGTGGAAGGGTAAAAAAGAGGAGCTAGTACTAAGGGCTCAAGTAGAAAGAAAATGGTTTGGAAATGATGATGGCAACATAGATACAAATGTGCTAGATACAATTGACGTGTGGATTGTTGTAAGAGCTGTAAGCGCCCCCGATGAAATGATTTACTTAAAAAGCAATTATTTTTTTCTAATCCTGCGTAACATTAGAGCTATTAGAGTTACGAATATTCATCTTCATTTAGCCCCAGAAGTCCCAGTTCTCCAAAAATTCTGTTTAAAGCTACTGCTTGCTGGTGGCACATAGTCCATTCGCTTTTTGCCTCAAAGTCCTTCCTTCCCCTTTCCCATAAGGTCAAAAATTACCCATAGGCCATCTCCCTGAGGTGGACCTCTTTGGTGAGAAAAATGGGATTGCAAGAACCTCTGAGTTAATGCGAAGAAAGTAGAAGACCAGCCCCTCACCTCACCCATGCTTATGTGTAAGGAAATGACTGACATAGCCAACCAGGGCACACTTGTCTACTGAAGGTCAAGGCCCTGTGGGGACAAGAGTACGTGATGTAAGCACCTGCCTTCCTGACGGGACGCTCTCCTCCTTCCTGGAGTTCAGCCTACTGTAATCTAACAGGAAGGAACTCCGGTGCCAATGTTAGGCACGTGATTGGTGACCCAAAAGTTGGTGGTTGGACCGTACTGAGAGGCTCCCTGAAGAAAGGCCTGAGGCCCTGACCCCAGAAAGACTTCAGTTTAGAAGAGTTTATGGGCACTTTCAGTCTTTGAGGTTTCTTTCTTTATATCCAGCGGTTTTCTTGGCACACAACTTACAGATCATACAATCGCATAGTTCAATCGCTCAATCTTATCAAGGGGAATTATACAATCAACACCACATCTATCTTAGCGCATCCCTCTGCCCGCCCCCCACCCACACCCCCATGATTAAATCGCCTTTACAATGAGTTTGAAATCATAGTCAGTTCTAGGGATCCCTCCTTTTATTTCTATGGGATGAGTTTCTTTTAATTGATGGGATGTTCTTCTCTGTCACAAGGAGATGTTCTGCGTCTAAATCAGCTCAATGGCATCTAATGAAAACGCGGAACAAATCACGTGCCCGGGTGGTACCAACGGTACCATGTTCAACTGCCACCGTAACGTTCGCAGTTGGAAGGCAACCAGCTGTGCTGGCAGAGAGAGGTCTGGCGGTCTGCTTCCAGAAGATAACACCTAAGAAAACCCTACAGAGCAATCCCAGACATGGGTCCTTTCGGAGCTGACAACAAGAGGTGTGGGGTAGTTAGGGCATTGTTTCTGAGTGTTTGCGTTTGTATGTGTCTCGGTAAAGCTTGCCCTATGCCCGGGAGGTTGCTTCCTGGCTGAGATCAGGCTAGGGTTTAAAAAAATATATTCCTAGGCAGTCAGTTGCTCTGATGTAGGGTTATCTTGTGCCACGGACAGAAGTGTGCTAAGTACACGGCGTGTTACAGAATTTCGCTACTCCGTGGGGCTTTCTTGGCTGTAACTTTCACACAAGTCCCTCAGTAGGTTTTGCCCCCATGGTGCCGCTGGGTGGTTCAAGCCGTCCGCACCACCTTAGGACGTGTTGTTAGGGGCCATTGAGTCCGTTCTGACTCCTAGCGACCCTTTGTACAACAGAGCCAGCACTGTGCCGTCCTCACGGTGTGAGCCCATTGTCGCAGCTGCCCTGTCAACCTCCCTCGTGGAGAGTGTGCCTCTTGTTTGCGGGGCCTCTCCTTTACCAAGCATGATGCCCTTTTCCAGTGACTAGTCTCTCGGGATACCGTGATGGCACTGGAGCCTTAAAAAGAAGGAAACACAGTGCTGTACTCGTGAGGAAAGGGCCAGGACATTTTCAGAAGTGTGTCGATCTAGATGGAGGCCAGGGGGAGAAGCAGTAGCTTTGAACTCGGATACATTTGGCTAAGAAAGGTTTGGATGATTCATAGCAAAACGCTTTGACTGTCTCTTCTGAGTCCCTCATTAGCTCTGTTGGCCATTCCTCGGCAGTGAAAGCAAACCGAGAATCTGTGCTGTCATCCGGGTTGGAGACAGCTGCCAGAAGCTTCAGCTGCGCGCCTGTTACTGTCACCTGGAAGATCAGGCAGCTTCCCGGGAAAGGATTTCAAAATCTATTATCGAAGTAATCGTCATGAAAATATTTGATGAGAACACTGCCTCATGCTGTATAATAAATTTAAGTCGAAGAGCCAAGGTAATGGTATTTTCATCAGGCCTTGGATGTCAGGCAAAAAGAGTCCACACTCAGCGAATATAGATAGGGCTGTTTGGAGCTGTGTTAAATCCAATTGTGTGGAGGTTTTGAATAATCAGGAGTGACGGCATAAGCACTTTCTCTTCAGCGAGATTTCACAGAGAGCATTATTTCCTAAGGAAAGTACACACATAGGTCTCATAATGCTGAAAGAGCACTAACGTATCAATGTGTTGGTGCCGCTGTCATGCGCTGGAGTTGCAAAGGGTATTCAGATTTTAAACCTTTTTTCACCGTCGCTGTTTGGGGGAAGTTTCCTTCCCAGGATAAAAGTAATTTTTTTTAAAAAAAT
This sequence comes from Tenrec ecaudatus, assembly GCF_050624435.1. NCBI lineage: Eukaryota > Metazoa > Chordata > Mammalia > Afrosoricida > Tenrecidae > Tenrec > Tenrec ecaudatus. Next base: position 122,079,892 of record NC_134543.1, on the reverse strand, counting down.
CAACACATTTTTAGTGCCTATTTGAAATACCTTCCAAGATCTTTGTTGGCGGTTCTAACTTCCGTGTACAAAGCCACCTGACACCTGAAGAAAGACAATGATTTCGCTTTCCTCAACAAAGAGGGGAAGTCGTGAATTTGATTTGGGCCCTGTAATTCCAACGTCCCCTAAGTACGTCTTTTGGAAAGTTAGGCAGGGGAATGAATATGTGGCTTTGGTCTTGGAGCACAACTTTGGGGTTAAGGTATATGTATCTAGTTTCATTTGTAACGTGTGCGTCTATGCAGAAGGTTGGTATTTCTGACCTTGTGTCAGCCTTGCTGAGGGAGAAAGACGGGGCCTTCCATGCTCGTAAAGAGTCACAGTCTTGGAAACTCACAGAGGCAGGGTCGTGATGAGCTGCCATTGAAGTGAGGACAGCGCATTCATGGGTTTGGATTTCTGATGGATCTTCATACCGGATTTAGTCCCTATACCGTGTGTCCCATAGCTAAGTTGTAGGTCTGACGTGGGTGCCACCTTTTCAGACAACGTTTGCTTTCCAGAGCAGGGCCAAATAGTTCTCTTCAATAGTGTCTAGGGATGCGGGGCGGGGGGGTGGGGGGAAGCGAAATATCAAGGTTTTACCGCAGTTAGTCACAGGCTGATTTCAGCAGTTTCGTCACTTTGAGTCTATTTAATCTCAAGAAGTTTCCCTAAGAAGAATGACACAGAAAGGTCTGGAAAAAGATGGTCCTGTTTGCATGAAGCATGCCTTCCTAATATATCTATGCTGAATAGTGCTTGGTTCTATCCGGAATCTTGCTTTGTTCCTGGTGGTACCTGCTGTCTGCAAACCACCTTAGAAACATCAAGGGTGCTGATGCATAAGTCCCTTATATTTTCAGATGGTCTGTGCTTATTTGGGTTGCCACTGACAGAGACCAGGCCATCATGCCTTCTGTCCTTAACAAGTGTGGACAGATTGTCTCCGTTTGTGGATATTTCCCCCATACCCTGAAACGTTGTATTTCATGTGAACAGGAAGGGCCATTTCATGAAACAGCAACCACAAAGTCAATGCCCGCAGCAAATGAATTGCTCCGTTGATCAGCTTGCTCTTGTCTGAATAGGTTGGCTCTGCTCTCTTGTGCCTTAAATCTCTCCCACTCTGCTTATAAACTTCTCCTATTGGAATTTAAAAATGGAGGGGGGCTCTTCTCGAGTTCTCTTTGTTGTCGATAGATGCGATCGGATTGGTTCTGACTCATAGAGACCCGTGGGAGGCCAGGCAGACGAGAGAAACATCCAGAGACACTCAGGTGTGTGTAAGAGAGAGCTTTCTATTAAAGAGCAATTGTATATTAAGAAAATACCCCAGCCCAGTTCAGCTCAAGTCCATAAGTCTGATAGTAGCCCATAAGTCCAATACTAGTCCATAAATTCCTCTTTAGACTCACGCAGCACATGCAATGATGCCGAATGCAGGAAGATCACCGGCCAGTGGTGGATCCAGTGGCGGTAGAAGCATCCTGGTGCGGGCCTCCATGTGGCTCCTCCAGCTCCAGAGTTCCGGCTGTCATCATCTGTGTGGTTTCGTGTAGCTTGTCAACAGGAAGGTGAAGCAGGGGGGGAGTGTGTCCCACCTCCAGGGAGGAAGACAGGAGTTCCCAGAATCCTCAGGAGAAGGTCATGCCCACACAGAAGTCTCTTTGGCTGTGACCTAATTGAAAGGCTAGGCTCCACCCCTTGGCTCAAGTTGACAGGAGATGATGTAACTTCCAGGAGACCCTATACACAACAGAATGACGCATTGCCAGTACTGTGCCGTCTACACAATTGTTGTTATATTTGAGTTCATTGTTGCAGCCAATGTGTCAATTCATCTCGTCAAGGGCCTTTCTCTTCTTGGCTGACCTTGTACTCTACCAAGCATGATGTCCTCTAGGGACTGGTCCCTCTTGATAACGTAGCCCAAGTACGTGAGATTACGTCTCAGCATTCTCACTTCCATGGGATGGTCTGGGCATACTTCTTCCAAGCAGATTTAGTGGCTTTTTTTTTTTAACACATCAAAGAGATATTTTGCAGCAGATTTGTTTGCCACCACAATGTGCTAAAGATCCTGTTTATCTTTGTTTAATTACTCTCTGAGGAGCCTTGGTGCACAGTAATTTGGTGCTTGGCTGCCATCCAAAAGTTTGGCAGTTCGAACTCACCAGCGACTCTGCGGGAGGAAGACGTGGCAATCTGCTGCGGAGACAGCTTTGAAAACTTTATAGAGCACGTCTACTCTGTCAGTGGGGTCGCTGAGAGTTGGAATTGACTTGATGGTAACGGGTTTGGCTTTGGTTAAGGACTGTCTCTACTGGTCCCATGTACCACGGAACTTCTGAAGCCCTAGATGTGAGATGTCGTCATGACTGCTCTCAGAAGTAGCCCAGTGAGACTGCCGAGCAAGATTCAAAGTAACCTTGCCTCTGTCTCATCATCTGGAAGAAGGGCTTTCCTGAGAACCCTGTGTGTGAGAGACGTACTTTAAGAGCAGCTCACCCTGTCCGGTTTCTCACCTTTGTCCTTATTTCTTCTCTTCCAGGTATCTCCGTAACGAAGAAGACACATACATGTAAGTAATGCATTTCTGTATTTTTGTCCAACGTTTTCTGAAGAGTTGGAGTTGGCATCTGTCTGGCTGATGTGACCTTTGAAGTAGAGACGAGTGTTTCGGCTGTGATTCATGGTCAACAGGAGTCATGATTTTCCACCTGGAGTGGTCGGAAGTGGTCCGTCTCCACCTGTTTCTATTTGAGTGTGTGTTGAAGAGAGAGGGTAAGGCAGACGTGGATGAATTCGAGAGCTTCAAATCACTCATAGGTAGAAAACAATGGGCAATGTAACTAGAGGATCAATCATCTAGGGATCACCCACTCCTGCTGGGTCCTTCTTAGAAGAATCGATATGTTTCTAGGACACATCCCCTTTGAGTTCTTTTGAACGCGGTTCTCCTTTTTGTTCATTACTAGTGCACGGGTTAGGCCATTCTGTGTTTTTGTCTGTACAGTATAGCTACTGACTGTGAATTCATTTGCTGCCGCTTGACCGTGGGCATGGCCTACAAGCGCCCTGGTAAAATAGCATTGGTAGAAATGTGTAACGGGTTCATACTGTGTATTCATTCCCACTTCTCGGGCGCAACTGCTTCCATCGATTGCCTTCATTCAAAGCACACAGTAGGTCTGCAGGTCCATGGCTATGTCAGGTTTGGTGATCTGCCATCGGAACAGTGATGTTTCCTGTGCCGTGAACAACGGGATGAAACACATATGTCGCTGGCACTCAACTCTCACTGTACTTGACCATCATGCCATGTCGTCTTTGAGTAGTGGTGTCCTTAGAGTTTGGTCGTTACTGTAGACCACAGATATAGACCTCTGAGATGGGTTGGGCATCCTTATAAGGCAACCAGTGGAGCTGTTTATGGAGCACGTTAGGACTGACCAAGATATATTCCCAGATTTCTCCTAATTCAATATTTAAAGAGTGTGTTAGGAAAAAAGAAATCTGAGTAGCATCACATTAGTTTAGCTACTGGCTCCATTGAATCTTGTAATCTGCTCTTGGGCGTATCCGTCTGCCTGTGTGTATTTGTAGAAAACAAAATAATTCCAGCAATGGCAAACAAACAAGAACACACCAAATACATGCGAAGCTGCCTTAGTTGTCGGTCCAGTCCTGTACTCAGTCTGTTTCCACGTAACTCCACCCAGGGGGTTCAATAGAATGTTTCTTTGAGAAAAGATGAAGAGATGAGGATTGCGATAGACGCATGATAAGGACAGGACCTCCATCCCTCAATGCACACTTCCAGTTGGCTGTCCCTCTGTCAGGGTCGTCTGTGGCCCTTCGCTTCTCGGGGGCTGTTTTGTGGTCGTCATCGTTGTTGTTCTTGCTGTTGTCGGTGCATATTTGAGCTCATGATGACTGAGAGATTGACAGTGCAGGAGACTGAAGTCCTCTGTATATCCGCAGGGCAGGCATGGTACAGAGCGCTTCCTTGCACAGCCTTGCCCATGAGCTCGTCCCTGGCCTGGAGGGACCCACTCTAGAGGTGGTAAGTAATTCAGTCTTTCTGCTGGCTCAGTCCTGGAACTCCCCCAAACAGGGGCTGATGGTCTTGCATACTGTTTTCGGTGGTGTGGGATATGGACTCCTGTCTGCTTGGAAATGCACAGAAAGCCACTTACTATTTGCATATGCTTTGACTCATGCATAAGTGGGCAAAACTACCAGTCTGACTCCACTGGACATGCAGGATACTCATCCGCTTATAAGATTAGGATAAGGCCGAGACCATCGATGTGAGCTAACTCATACAGAGACCTCTAATCTATGAAGACATTGAAGGGATGTCATCCCTAAGCAGCATGTCTTTGGCCTATTGCAGAAAAGAAAAACTTGCTTGCGGTTGGAAGGATTCAGGTGGCAGCCGAAGGGAAGGGAAAATGGTGTTTCAGTCCCACAGCATACAATCCTATTTCAGCAAAGGCTTCACAATCCCATCAACTAAACCTGCTTTGGAAAGAAGCAAGCTGGAGGAGAGAGGGTGGATTTTGAATATGTCTCTAAGACAACCAGCATGCAAATTTGTAGACATGAAGAAAATGTAGAAACCCTTAAAATAACACTCCCTTTAATTTCAAATATTAAAATTGGCCAAAAGATCTGGATCAGAAACCACCTTGTTCTGATGGCTTCGCTCTTCATGCATTCAAGGAGAGGCTTCTAAGTAAATGGTCCAAGGTCCGATTGGGAAGAATAGCACTGGAATAGACCATGGACTCAGAGGTTTGCACGTGTCCGGGAGAAATTAAATTGTCCAGATCTGTGCTGCTCACATTCAGAGATTGTTTTTGTCACCCAACGCCTGCGGACAAGTCATCTTATTTCTGATCTTAGCGTCTCTCCAGGGCCCACAACTTGTGAGGAGGAAGAGAATCAGGCAGATCTTTCTCTAATAAGAATCTCCCAAATGCCTTCTTCTTGAGCATCTGTCGGATTTTTCTCGAAAATCAAATGGCCCTCACTTCCCCATAAATTTTCTTAAGATGTTAAATTCTAGCTTCTCTTAAATCGTCTTGACATCTGTTCTTCAAAGTTTCCCTATCAGTGAAGTTTATGAATTCATTCCCATGCTGTCTGAAGGCTTCCATTTTTAGCCAGGGTTCTGGAAACTGTGGCCAAGATGTGACCACATAATCATCGACAGCTGAGGTTGCCCCACATTAGCAATTTCAGTTTGGGTGTCTTAACTGCCCTCACAGCGATTGTTCAACTTACAAATTAACATGTACAGTTTCAGAATACATTATCAGACCAGAGTGTCAGCTCACAGGTACACCAGTCAGAGGTGTGAGGACTACAAAATTAACCTGAACAGTTGTGACACCTGATAATATTCAGGCCACCTTATTATCTTAAAAAATCACAGATATTGCTTCTTTTAAAAATATTTTTTAATGTTTTGAGAAAATTAAAACAGAAATTCCCATGGAGTGGGGGAAGGGGAAATCTAGTTCTTAATTCCCAAGGAATCCAAGTACACCGCCCTTGGAGAACTGATAAAGGAGATCTGGAGAAGGGCACCTAAGTATTTCTCTTTAACCTTTTCTGACCTGTGGGACATTTAGTGCCCACCCATATTTTCTGCCTGTAGGGTTTAGTGGGAAGATACCCTCCCACTTTTAGTATGTGCTACTATCCGGTAGGAGTCTATATAACTGCACAAATCAGAAGAAATGGGCCTTAACCAACCAACTCCAAGACCAGCTATCCTTTGAGAGATATATATAATCTCCCACTAATTGTATCCAAATCCAAATTACTTCTCCAAAAACTGTTTTTTTTTTCTATTTCACTCAAAGTGCCTTCCATCACTGAAGAATGGTTTCAACAAAAAAGTCCAAACAGAAAACAATTTGCTCTTGAAAGGGTTCGTTGGCCTATAGAGAAGATGGAGCTTCGGGACACCCCACCCCCACCCCACCCCAAGAGAGAACCATGCCTCCATTGGTCAGGCAGCTCTTCTATCTATACTGTTGTAAAATTTCTGATTGGCATGTTGCTGTCGTTTTTTTTTATTGCGAACATAAGAAGGAACGTTTTATTAGATAAATTTTACACCGTGGCGTAGAATTTCAATTTCATTTTCACAGCAATTAGCCCACGCATTTGTTTGCACAATTTCGATACTGCTTTGGCTCTGGTGTTTTAACGTGCTCTTTTCTTCCCTGCCGAAATAGTATTGTGTGGATAAGTATCTTTTTCTTGGAAGCAATTGCTGTCTTGGCTTTTATTGTTTGCCAAGGACAACCGGTCATTTATCCCTGCTGCCTTCTTAATCTAATTCAGCTTGTGTTGTTCTACATGTTCTAAAGTGTTAAAAGGTGACAAATGTGGAGAGGAAAAATGCAGACCATCATCTTAGCTAATCCCAGCTACTGGGGAGTTTAGCTTCAGAGAGTCTCAGCCTTGGGGGAGACTGAGCCAACACCACGAGATACCTGCTAGCCCCTGAACCATCTCCAGAGCCTTGCAGCTTTCTCCTGTTCACATCCTTGTGTACAGTCTTTATTTCTCCTGCTCAGCCACTCTGCTTTTCTGCACACTCAGGGATAGGCGCCTAGAGGTTGCAAATGTTACAGGTTAGCCAGCAACCAGCGAGACACATGTGTCGGGGTGTGAGTCTGGGTACTTTAAAGAAACAAATCCACAGAAACTCATGTCTAAGAGAGAGTTTTATAGAAAGGTTAAGTGCACATCAAGAAAACATCCCAACCCAGTGCTGCCCAAGCCCACAAGTCCAACATTAACCCATATGTCCAACACCAATCCACCAAGTCCTCCTCCATCTCACAAAACAGACACGATGATGCAGACTGCAGGAGGAAAGCCAAGTCAGTGAATGTATAAGCATCTCAGCACTGGCAGGGGTCTCCACACGGCTGCTCCAGCACCCAGGGCTCCATCGGGGTAGGTCCATGTGGCTTCTCCTCAGGAAGTGAGCCTTGCCAGCTAAAGCAGGGAACTGACTAAGGCAACTGCACCCTGGTAAGACCATCAGAAAGCAAGAGACCTGAGAACTAGAAAGGCAAGGCTCACTGAGCCATTTATCCCTCCGCCCTTCAATTAACCCCACACGTGTGTATCGGCCAGTTGGCATGATAAACTAACTACCCCAGTCTGGAATCCCAACTTGAATATACCAGTTTTCCAATCAACATCAAGACAAAAGATGCTTCTGATCTCACCCAAACATTTTCATTTTAGCAGGAGTGATTACGGGAAGGTAATTTAGTACCTTTTCTCCCCGAATGTTGAGTTGCAGCGCTATAATACCTGAAATATAAAACTAAACCACTATAGATTACTTAGAAACATCTTTTCATTTTCAATAGTAAACAAATTTTGACAAATGTCAGACTAGTTCTTGGAGAAATAATCTGCACCCATTTAAAAAATGTGTTAATCCCAATTACTTAATGTGGAGTGGGCTCACACATTCATTTTGAGCCCTAAAGACTAGGTTTTGAATCTGACTTAGAGAAAATTCGTTTTGAGGCCCGGGCCTCCTCTCCTTAGGCATTTGTTGTTACCATAACCCTGCCAGTGTTGCCGCTGGGTGGTTTCCGTGTTCTCAGGACAGAGCAGGCACTAGAGCAGCCTGTCTTTCTCCATTCTTTTCCTTGCCCTGAGGCCATCCTTTGTGATCTTAGAGTCTTAGCAGCCCCAAACGTTGGGGCTCACCCACATTATTTTCACAGGCCAGGCAAACTCAGGAACCATTCTTGGCAAAGCTAATGGAAGGTGCTTTGGGTGCTATAGCTAATGGGTTGCCGTGACAACCCAAATGACTCATGGCGTGACTCAGGGCAATTATAATTTCAATCCCTGGCAGAGTGTGTATTAGGACAGATGTGAGAAGAAGCCACGTTGAAGTTCTTTCAGGAGCATGTCAACCAGATCCCATCTAACCAAGGAGATTCTGGAGAAGGCTAATTTCGTGCACCTGAAATAATTGGAGGAGCCATCTTTCCGCTTGTTACGGCTGCTGGACATCCCAAACCTATGCTTGCTGCTGATGGGACATGACTAGTAGGGAAGGGCTGACCTCTCAGGAGGTTAATCAGTTGAGGACCCAGTTTGTTCTTTGCCCTCAAGGAGCTTGTGGACATGTTTGTTGAGCATGGGAAATGAATCAAAGTTTCCAGAAGTTTTCACTCATAATGGGAAAACAGAATACACTGGAAGTCTGAAAAGGGAGAGAAAAAAAACAAAACGGGGAATCCGTCCCAGATTCTGAAACCATGATCCAAAGATATATCAATACCACACAGTGTAACCTTAAACGATCCCTACTGCTGATTTCTACCCATTTCCACACAAAGTAAAACCTATTTAACTCCTTTAAGGTCAACCAGTTTAAGGACATTAAAAAAAATCCTCTGTACTTTCTGGACGTGTCTGCCTTGCTCAGACTTGGCCTGTGTATCTGCAGCCAAACCCTTACAAGCGTAGCAGGATTCTCCTGTCTCATCGTATTAAGATATAAATGGACTGCACTTGGCCCTGCCAGTCAGCTCTTCCAAGGTAGAAGGTTTGTATAGTCTTTCAAACCCACAGTTCATAGTGGGGAATCCAGGAATTCTGTAGAAAAACAGAATATTACTGAAGTGTTTCCACCTGAAAATCCAATTGTTTCACATTGGCGGTCAGTAGACCTCAGGCTCATGAGCTGAATTTGGACGAAAAAATAGCTGTGTTCTCCTTCCATAACGTAGGCTCCAAGGGTGTGTTAAGCCTGTGATTCACTCTTTAAAATCCACGCTCACTATCAGGGGAAAACCCCAAACGCCCAGGTCATCAGTTAACTGTGTGTCCTTGAAGGGCGTATTACGTATGTTGTAGACTCTTCCATGGCTGTGTTGCTCTCCATCGATGTCACTTACAGAAGTCTACATTACTCAAAGTTCAATAATTATAACAATGATGGTGCTGGTAATAGTAGCAGCATCAATTCTAATATCCCTTGTGCGTGACGCTTTATCTGCAGGTCTGTATCAGTATTCACATTCTGCTCAATTCCATGAAGTTCATACAACTTGCACTAGTATTTTATATGTGAATGCTTATCAGTAACTTCCTTTTAAAAACTTAGAAAACAAAACCTGTTCCCACTGAGCCATTCCCGACTCAGGGTACAGCATAGGGCAGAGTGGAACTGCCCCAGAGGGAGGTACCCAAGGCCTTGACTGAAACTGACTGCCATGTCTTTCTTCCGCATGGCAACTGATGAGTTCGAACTACCAGTCTATCAGTTAGCAGCTGAGCTCTTCAGTACTCAGTCACCAAGGCTACAAGGTTTAGAGAAAAGAAATAATTTGCAAAATCTCCCAACTAGTAAGGAGCAGAGGCAAGGAGTCAAAATAGAACAGATTGACTTCCTAGCTGCGCATAAGCAACACACTCTTTTATCTCCAAAATTAGTTATTAACCACAAATCTCTTTGTCACCAACTCTTCCCACTCAGAGTTACAGAGCGGAACTGCTGTAGAATAGAGTCCAGCAGCTCTCTCTGTAGGGCCCGTGCATAACTATAATTGCCGCTAAGAGGTACACAGGGTCCACTGAGTCGACAGCACCTAACCACACCAATGAAGAGGTCCTATGACTTAGGAAACTGGTTTCCCGAAAAATGAACTCAAAACAAACAAACCAGACCCGAGAAGCTGAAAGAATGCCAAGAGAAGACATATCCAAGGCACATAGACGAGACTTGAACATCTAGGATTTGCACACACTGAAGCATACCTGAACTGAGGGTTGGTTTCCCAGTTACATCAGTTTCGTTGTTGTGCATCTGCATCTAAGGTGAAAGAATTTATGAGAAGCAGAGAGGCCCACGGGTTTTAGATATGAGAAAGTTAGCGTTAATTCCAAGGGAAAGTTAATCGATGGAGTGCCAGGGAGTTGAGTGTATGTGTGGTCACATGGTCCGCATAATTGTAATTGATGCTCCTGCCTGTGTATTATTGTAACTATGCTGGTCATGCCAGTGCTATTCCATTAACCTCTGCCCTATGACCTCCCAAGACACCACACACATCTCACTCTCACCTGTGGTCAAGCAAGGCTCTTTATAGGAGTCTGGGCTCTAGGCTCTCTTCCTGTTTGACTTTATTGATTCCCTAGGCATTGACTGCGGTTTCTAATGCCTGAAATCGTTCACAGTCAAGCGTAATGATTGGGAGGCATCTTGAGGCGCTCAAGATGAAAGGACATGCTGTGTTAGATTAAGAACGTGTGTTCAGCGACAAGGAGCCAATCCCCACCCCACCCCGGTCCCTTTTCCCCTACTCTCTCCTTTTGCAGAGAGGGCAAAGAGTTTATATGCAGGATCATCCGAGCAGAGGCAATACCGAGATTTGGGGAAAGAAAGCTAAAATAGAGACCTTAGGCTAGGACGGGGCTGGGAGGCAGACAGATTTTACTTTTTTTGTTCGGTCTGTTTTGTTTTTAAACCGGCTATTCTCTGGGTCCCTGAATGTCACAACTGTTATTAAGGACTTGACTACCAGTCCAAAAGTCGAAGGTTCAAACCCACCCAGAGTAGCTTACAGAGCTTGAAAGCCCTCGGATTCACCGCTCTGCTCTGCACACCTGCGCTCTCGGGGAGTCTGAATGGATTCGGTGGCAACCAGCAGCCCTCTGCCTAACCCTGTGTCCAGCCCTGGTAACTCGCAGTCTCCCCTCTTGAGCATTGCAGTCTGTGTTGGAGGAGCGAGACAGACATCCTGGAGGAACAGATAGTGAAGAAGGGAAACGCAGGGCCAGGCTCTGTGGCAGTGCCGGCGCAGAGTGGTGTGGATGTGAACCCGGCAGAGGGATCAGCTGGATCTGGAAAGGCAGCGAGGGGCAGGCGTGGTCAGGAAGACCAGCGGAGGAGGGGAGGATGAGCAGGGCAGAGAGAGGATGCTGAGAGCGAAGCAGGGTTTGACTTCATCGCGTAACCCCAAGGGCATCGTTGAATGTGTCTGGAAAATCCAGTGAGCGGCCAGCGCTGTCCGTATTGCCATAAGGTTGGCATGCTACATGTCTTGCTCCGTATTTCTGTCTCATTTTTGAATGCAGACGAAATTTGTGTCCTGGGGTAAGACTCCATCTCTGGCTCTTCCTGTGGCCTCAAGTATCAGAGGGGGCTGAGGGGAATGTTTATTGCGCAGTCACGATAGAATCTTAAAGGGGGAGGCGCTCCAGGTTATTGAAGAAAAGGGGGCGTCTTCCTCGAACTCTGTGGTTTTTAGGTGCAATTGTGAGCCCCGTGTTTGCCATCTCATTAAATCGGAGGCCTGGAATGGGCAGTGAAACTGGAAGGCATACATATTTCCTTAGAGTTGCGTGGTTAATGGTTCCCCGGGCTTTCTTTCATGGCCACCGCTAATTGACTGGGGGCGACCGTGGTGCACCAGGAGCCTGTGTCTTTCCAACCACCGTTAAGTCGGCCACAGATAGTTGTGTAGGGATTGGAACCGTGGCTGCCAAATCTTGCTCCCACCTCAGGGAGACAAAATAAGCTGCGTGGATTATTTCTCCATCAGCACCAAGAATCCCTTCCCTCCCATAGCTGGATGGAACAGGGAAGAGGACAATTAGGCTTCACTTCCCTCTTCAATGGCATTTCTTCATTTTCCAAGAACGGGCTGTATTGTTTCACTTCAAGAAAGCCAGCGTCCACAGGAGGCGCTTTCTTTGGCTACACGTTCTTAAATGTCTCCAGTGTAATGAGCCCGCGTTGCTTTAATTTATCTGTCTTTCTTACACCGTGTCTTTGTGTGTCGACAAAACTGAAATTCACTTTCCCTCACCAGGTTGGGGCGTCGGGATAATTGATTGTTACCAGCCTCTGCCGTTGGTAGACAGGAAATCTCCAGTGCCCCAAGAGAACGGGCAAAAACTAAACTCTGTCCCCCGAGGCCAATGAGATCGCTGTTTGGTCCCTTGTGTGAAACTTCCTAATAACTTAACTGGGCAGCCTCTGGGTCCCTGAAGGGTTTCTCCACAACCGCACGCCCTCTCTTGTTAAGATTGCTTATTAAAAATGATTTTATAATGAAGTTGCCACAAATAGCAGCTCTTTTCCTGGTTGTCCTTGAAGCTGCAGCGAAGAATCTTAAAGACAACTGTCTAGGGTTTTCCGCCTTGTTAAAAACTTCTCGCTTACCACTCTGACTCTTGATTTTTAAGGAGAGAAAGTCTAACTGACACAAGTCCCTCTCCAGTTGATTACGTCGCTTAAAACCCCGGTGCAAGGCATTATTAATCACTGAGCTTGTCGTTCGGGCTCAGAAACCGAATTGATGTACGTGAATCGGGACATTTCTGTCTGCTGGAGGAACAGGGCTGCCTGGCTCCCTGTGAGAGAGGTGGCCAAGGCAAGCTTCTGCCAGCTCTGCCCCGGACTCCATGCAAACAGTGGCTTCCAATTATCTCCTCTCTTGGGTCCTGGATTTCTCCTACCTGCATACAAGCCACTTTCCCACCACAAGGGACTGTCATAAAGAGGATTCAGAAAATGATAAATTAGTACTGCGCTCTTCACTAGCCATGTACTGTAGATATTCGAAGCCTAAGGAACGCAGGCAATGAGAAGGAAACACACACACGCACACACACACACACACACGCGTGCGCGCAACAGGGTTTTGTTTGTTTTTCTGCGTTGTCCTTTTGTTTGGTTCCCAAGGTCATCACTTCAGCTTTCGGGCTTGGAGGTGCTTAAATCTGCTGGCGCCTTCAGCTTTAGGGATGATTGGGCAGTTTTCAGTGAGGGTCATTACTGGGAATATCTGCTGGGCGCCCAGCGGCCGTGCATTCCAAACAAGCGACTCGGGGGACAGCAAGCCATATAAAGTTGTTAGTGACAGAGTCACGTTATGGCTCACCGGACGGCAAATGAATCTGCAGCGCACTCAAGACGGGGCTTGGCACTCTGTGAGCTTTGTAGTGGGAATTCAAGACAATGCCAAGAAGGGGGCCATTGAGAATCTTTGTGTGGAAACACCAGAGAGTTCTCTAGTTGTGCTAAGAATGATCACTGTGCTAAGGTTGTGGAGGGGAGTAAAGGTTATTCCTGGTGCTATTTCCAAGATCGGTAGTTTCAAGCCCCTTGCAGCTCTGCAGGAGAAATATGAGGTGGGGATTTCAGAGCCTTGGACACTCATAGGCACTGTTCTACCCTGTCCTACTGTGAGTCGGTATTGACTCAAGGGCTGTAAGGCAGTGAGGCAAGCCTGTACTAAGACCATGCTTTGGCTAAATTCTGTTCACCGAGACCAGGTATATTAGAAAACATTGCCCTGTATCCAGCAATTCTTGCTCCTTACTGCCCCCTGAATAAAACAGAGAAGGGGGAGAAAAGCCATGGGCAGCCACGGAATGACCGTGTCAGCAGGATCCTCCTATTCCATCCCCTTCTTACATCTTCGAAGGAGCCAGGGCCTTGTGGGTTAAGCACTGGGCAAGCAGAGCAAACTCACCAGCCACTCAGAGACTGAAAGGCGAAGCTGTCTGCTCCGGTTAAGATTGATTCTCAGGATTATTAAAGAGTAGTTCTCTGGTTTGAAGGGAATCAATTAAGTTGAATTCAATTAACTCAATGGCAGAGGGTTTCAGGAGCTCTGGCGGTACCATGCTGCCAATGGTTCAAAGCCACCCGCAGCTCCCTCACAGAAAAGAAGGAGTCGTCTGCAGCCTGGGAAGCTCCGTGAAGCAGTTCTACTCTGACATCAATTGCTGTGAGTCAGAATCCATGTGACGGTTCATGCCGGCAGGAACGAGAATCCATTCTTTAGGACAGTACATCTCCTTAAGCGTGCACCTTACTGTCTCCAGTCACCTTCCTGGTCTTTCCACAACTTCCACAGGGCTGGCCATTTTTGCCATCGTGGGTGACCAATTCATACAAGACATTTTGCAAGGGCACAACCCAGGGCCATTGTTTGTCCTGGAATGACCTTCACCAGCTGTCAAGGTCTTGTTACTCCATCACATTCCAACACAGAAACCATCTGCCATACCAAGCCTCCTCCACACGATGGACCGCCACAGTGGGACCAGGCTTAACAAGCACTGCGAGGACGGCCCAGGCCAGGATGGAACGGGGTCTCGTTCTTTTGTACGTCCCATGGGAACTCACTCAGTGCTACCAAGTGACGACAACAACATGCCAAGCCTTCTTCGACTCTGTCTTGTTAAGTGAACCGCTGCAGCCCTGTGCCCCTACAGCGTGTCTTCGTCTAGTCTTCCGTCCCGAAAATACATTGTGCAATCGCATTGTTTATGTAGCGTCATCGGACTAGGCTTTCCGTACCTCTTATGCCAGAATTGAGCAGAATGATGGGTATTTCCTAGGTGTTTCGTTGATATTTGTGGCTTTTCAAATAAGGGTGTGGTATGTGTGAGATCATCAGATGCTCGCCTTAGACATTTGGGTCTGGAAGAAGAGGATCTTTCCATTGTTGACAGCTACAAGAACAGATATTTATTCTATGAAGCCGTATTGTGAGATTCATACTGTATTATTTTCTAAACAGATACCTTAGCTCAAAACATTCAAGCTCATTGCCAACCAGTCAATTCTGACTCAGAGCAACCTTCCAGTACAGGGGAGAGCTGCCTTTGCAAGTGTAGGAAGACCTGGCATTCTCCCGAGGAGGGGCTGGTAGGTTCGAATTGCTAGCCCCTGGTTGGCAGCTCAATGCATAACCCCAATGCTACCAGGACTCCTCATTTCTGGCAATTCACCACAGGCATTTGGATTCTCCGTTTAGGACTGATTGCTTGTAAGATAACCACCCAAGTGGTTCAGAGATACTCCTGTAATCTTCCTGAAGGTCGTGTGTGGTCACTCCTTTTCGGAGTGCCCACTTACACTCTTTGTCTGCACAATTCACATGAGACTTCTCCCAACGAGATAGTTGCATCATGGAGCAGATGAGACAGGACAGCTTTGGTTCCTGCTGGCACCTAGTTCAATGCAGAGGTAGTTACCAACTACAGAAAAGATTGACCCGTCTTTCTAAGAATGCCGATGCATTCTATTAAGGAAAATATCCTGTATTTTTCCACTCTCCAGGGGGGAAAATGATTCAAAGGTATTACACGGTCTCTAAAGCACATGCCCTGACCAGCCCCGATCAGTATTACTTACTGAACCTTAGAGTAAATGCCGAAAAGAAATGGTGTTTTCGTTTTGTTTGGAGTTCCAAGGTTAGAACACATAACCTTGCTGTGCTTATCTGATCTGGAATGTGACTGGGCTTCCTTAACGTAGCAAGGACCAATTATTTCAAAACTCTTGCCACCTCACAAGCTGCCATCTCTATTTCCCTTCCCTGGGTTTCTCTGTCTGAGAAAGGTTGATGTGGCGCTTCCTGTGGGTGATTTTTACTTGCGTCAAAACAAGAGGAGCCAAACCATCCCCTGAAGTATCAATTCCTTGAATGGAAACCTCGCTTACAAATGAGAGGGTGAGCTGTGACCCAATAAGAGAACCTATTTTAATTTTAATTTATTTCCTGGTGGCCTTTGATGCCTCCTTAGGCTATGACCCAGCCAATTCGATTTTCACGCTGATTTTATTTTATTCTTCCCAGGTCAAGCAGGACATTGGGATGATTGTGAGGGGAGGATTCGTGTTTGCCTGAAGCCTAAAGTCCATCTCTTCATATGAAATTTAGACCCTGGTTTTCTCAGCTTTACAATCACTCTTCTCTCATTAGGAATCTATTAGCGAGCTAAATGGGAACAGCATGTGCTGGGATCTTTGGGGACTCTTGAGTTGATTTTGTGAGAGGAAAAACCGTCGCTTGTAACCTCCGTGGCCTGCTCCTTCTCCAATGGGACTCTTTCAACACACGGGTCCCCATTTGATGTTGTAGTTTTAAACCGAACTGTCGAATCTCAGTAGAGACTGTCCTAGAAGGCTGGACAGCCCATGATTCTCCAGATGGAAAAGGGAAAATCTGTGACCAGACACACATGTACTCCGCCATCTGCGTTCCTTTCCCCCCAAGAGGGGAAAGAAAAAAAAATCTGCCTAATCACAGCCTTCTTTGTAGAAGTTACCTAATCCTGGGTGTGATTTGGTGGGTGTTTTAGAGACAGCATGGAGTGCTCGTTTTCCTCATTTCCTCATGGGAGCCGCTCAGGACAGTATCATTTAGAAGATGTATTTATTGTCCTAAGTGGCTTTACTTGAGACTCTAGTGATGTGTTTGTTCCCTTTAGGTTAAATTTCTAGGAAAACGAAAATCAACGTCACCAACACGGGCCCCATTCTAAGTCTTATAGGACATAAGTGACTCTTCCGTGCTCTGCACGGGATGCCCCATTCCATCGTGGAGTCTCATTTAGGAGGCAGGGTCCTGAGGATAGAGCTAGTGTGCCCCTAATCCACGGGAGAACCAACTTCTTAAAGGGTCTATATGCAGTACTGGGTTCATCTCCAGTGATGCAATCGTCAGGCCTCATCACAAACTTCCTCACTCTGTCTTGGAGCACCCTGGTGGTGCAACAGTTAAGCACTCAGCTGATAACTGAAAGGCCAATGGTTTGAACCCGCCCAGATGCTCCAGTGGCTGCATGGGAGACCGTGTTAGGCCCCTGCCTTTAAAAGGATGGGTACTTCTCATTACCCTCTAGGACTGCTGAGTCCTAACTGACTTGACACGACAGCCGTTGGGTTTGGTTTTTGATTAATTCACTCCTGTATCATCAACTTTAAAGGAAAAAGGGGAGTCTTGGTTTGAGTCCTCAACAGGGTAGACTGAGACTCTGTGGGTAGATTTAGGAGGCATTCATATGAAGGGTGAGAGGAGCCGAATTGAGCTGAAGGCGACATTGAACTGCCTTACAGGTTCAGCATGGACTTCAGCAGACTCTTCAGGAAGATGAGAAGCTGGATTGGGCCTTCAGAGATATACCCGATCAAGGCAGGGAAACTGGATCTCTTATATGGCATCTACCCCAGAGAGGGATGCAGCCCTGGGCAATGCAAGGATCATTCTTGGGGAGCTGCTCAGCTCTGAGCCACTGGCCGTCACCCCACTGGGCAGGAGGGGATATGTGGCCCCAATCCTGAAAGGAGATAGCCAGTGATACACTACAGCATCTACCACAGGGAGCCCAGGATGGACGTTAAATTTAATTTTTGTGGCCAAACAGGTTTTCTTTATTTCAAATGACACACATTTTATTGCTTAGCTTGGATTTAAACTAATAAAATATCGCTTGGCCTCAGCATTATATTATACAGGAATTGCCAATGCTGAAGAAATGTGTGTGTGTTTTTTTACTTTCTCTCATTTGGATAAGGTTCTCTGTTAAGGTTTCTGGTCCTGGATATGCATATCATAAATCATGTGTGTGTGTGTGTGTGTGTGTGTGTGTGTGTGTGATTTGCATGGAGTGTTTTTGTTTTTCCGCACCTGGACATTCCAGAGGGTACACGTATTTTTCTTAGTTATAAAAATAAGTAAAGCATTTCCACTTCTTTGGACTCATTTAAAATGTATTCCTATAGGAACAAAGAGAATGCTGGCAAAGGACAAGTTATCCACAAGACATACTACTTTTCAGACCTTGACAGCCCACCTCTGTCTTCGACTTGAGATACAGTAGCGGAGATATTTTCCAGGCTCTATTTTGGTGCATGTGAAGTCTCGCTCTGTCTTGGCTTATGAGACGTCACCCTCCTTTGGCCCAGTAGCGACGATTTGCAAATGAACTCGGAATGCAAGGGGAGCCTGCTGGTGACTGTCCTCAAGGTCACCAGTTCAAAATCACCATTTGCTCCACAAGAGAGAGGTGAGGGCTTCTCCTCCCGTAGAGAATGACAGTCTCTGAAACTCAAAGGGGGCAGTTCTCCCCTATCCTGTAAGGTTGCGATGAGTCTGCATTGATGCAATGGCAGGGCAATGAGTTTGGTTGTTTCAATTTGGGCTAAGATGTGAACCATCATTCGCTGAGAATCCCACCCCCTAGCCATTGTCATACTAAGAAAAAGGTTCCTGACACCCAGTAGAAGAAGCCTGCAGGTGGTGCGGATGGCTAGCATGCTTAGGTGTTCCCCACAGGTTGGATCCAGGTGCAAGCCACCCAGAGGTGCTTCATCAGCAAGGCCTGGCGAACGACCTCTGAAAACGTAGCCCTCGAGAGTCCCGTGGATCAGAGCCAGCCTCTGACACACTTGGGGTCTCTGTGAGTCACAATCGACTCAATCGCAACTGGCTTTTATCACTGAAGCTTCTTGGTCATCATTCACAGAAAAACACAGAAAGAATAGCCAGCCTCTCTACTTTAGTGAAATCGGGCTTCACCTCTCCTTGTAAGATTGGCCAGGCGCAGTGTGAAAATCATACATCTACACTGTCTTCGGGAAGCATGGTCTATTGGGCAACAAGTAAAACATTGCCGCCCTTTCTACCCTGCTTCAAAAGACACATCCCCAATACCAACCCTCGCATTCTGAAACCTCACACGTTTTGCTTCCTGTGTTCCTGGGATTTCCACCATGCAGCATCCCCCTGCCCCCCCTGGCATCAGCAGCTCCAGACACCCTGCTCATCTGCACAAGGGCGCTCCGCGTCACAAGTGCTGGGCGAGCAGACAAATGTCGCTGAGCCTCTAGAGTTCAGATGGAGTCAGGGCTTATCTCCGTGGAACTGAATCGTCCATGGCTTCCCAAGGTTGAGTTTCTGCAGCTGTGCCCTGGTCCTTTCAGTGGGGGGACAGTGCAGTTAATTCAGAGCATTCTCTCCCTTGTTCAAAGATAATTAATAGATCAGCGAAGCCCTTTACCTGCTCTAAAAGCCTCCATGCTTCCAGCTACCTGGACCTGGGAAAGTCCCCAGCCATTCTTCTCCAGAGCCCCTTGTCTGAGTCCCTGTGAAAGGAATTCTGAAGCTGCCCATGGGCATCAATGGCCCCTTGATCCGTCTGCCCCGGGTATTTCCATAATAATGGCACGGCCTCTGCTCATAGCAGCTTCTCAAGTGGCAACCTCTCAGGTAGGACAAGCTCCTGTAACTCACTCTTGGGAGAGGAAGGCCCTGCTTGCTATATCAAGTAACTCATCTAAATTTGCCATTTCCACAGGTTGTCCACCGACCCTATCCGTTTGCCTGCATTGTGCAACTCTGTCACTGCTTTACAACCCACATCGATAGTTAGCCCAAATTACCAAGCTTCTTGTCCTGGAAAGGCAGCTAATGAGCTGAAATGTAAAGCAATGGCTATTTTCAATGGACGGGATGAATCGGCCCCCTTCATATATATTTTTTTGTTCTCCTGGAAAAACATAACTCCATTTTTTTTCTTTTTTGTTTGCCAGAATCTCAGGGAGTGATTCACATTACTGTCAATTACACACCCTTATTGTGTAGTACAGCCACTAGGCAGCTGTCCAGGAAAGCACAAGTCTGAAAATGCTTCTGTTTTACAAAAATGAAATTCCTGGTTGCTCCGCCCAGGGGCCTCGGTGGCCATGCCAAGGAGTGGGTACAAACCTTGGCTCCTCTCTCTGGCTTCAATAGCCCCTCTGACACCTTCAGATCTTGAGACCAATGCCTGGGTGCCAGGCGTGGTTTGGGTGTCTAGCTCGTCTCCTTTTATTTATTTCTTTTCCCCTTTCGGTGGTGCACGTTACAAAACACAGACAGTGTTATACAACAGTCTTTCCAGTGGTGAGTCACTGCCGCGCCAGCGCGTTACCAGAGAGACCTCCTGGAAGTGGGGTGTAGAAGCTGTTGGGCTGCCTCCTTCCCCTCCCCTCCACGCCACACCCCCTGTCCCTAATGGTTACCGATGCCCAGCTGACTCCACAGCTGGTATTTGCCACTTGATGCTACCTGAATCTGCCCTCAGTTTAAAAAGAATCCAACCGACCCTTTTTTAAAAACCTCATTGCCATTGAGTCCATGATAACTCAAAGCAACACTACAGGGAGCTGACCCTGAGGGTTTTCCAGGCTGTAAATCCTAATGGAAGTGGAGTACCTTAACCTTCTCCTGCTCAGCATCTGGTGGGTTTGAACTGCTGACCTTGCTCTTAGCAGTGTAGCCTATAATCCAATAGCCCAAGGAACCAGCCTTTACTAGCAACACATTTCTTCATCAGCTCTCTCTCTCTCTCTCTCTCTCTCTCTCTCTCTCTCTCTCTCTCTCTCTCTCTCTCTCTCGATCTATCTATCTATCTATCTCTCGTGCATGTGCACTGAGAGAGAGAGAGAGAGAGAGAGAGAGAGAGAGAGAGAGAAACACAGCCACATTTAAATAATCCTGAGTTAGCATCAACTCCCTGACAGTGAGTTTGCTTTGGGTTTAGTGGTACAAGCTAGGAACCCAGACAGTGTGGTGGGTTATGTACGGGGGTTGCTAACTGCAAGACCAGCAGTTAGCAAGATAAGACTTTCTACTCTCATGCGGATGCAGAGTCTTGGAAACCCATAGGGGTATGAGTCAGAATCTGGCGTTTGAGTTTGAGTGGGCTTCTAACCTAAAGGTTGCCAATTGGATCCTACTGAGAAGCCCCTGTCACTCTCAGAGTTGCTTCAAGTAACAAAAAAGCTGCATTGGCTATGGGGGTGCCTTAAGGTCTCAGACAATAAACAAGGCTTTGAGGGTTTCTTGGATGTATTTTTTTTTTCTGGGAATATTGAGAATGTTAACAAAATGTTGTAAAAGTGTCCAATTGTTTGTGCATTTGGGAAGAGTGAGGAGAATTATTGGTCCTGAGCCTTTATACTTTTATTTGATTCATAGACTCAGACATTTCAAACAGTGGGCTATTATATTATCTGTGCCTCCATCTTCCCAAGGTCTGTTTCCCGGAGACTCCGTGTCTTAGTAATGTTCGCATCTAAAGGAAGTAGTTAAGAGAAAAAGAGAAGTGACAAACTAGCTGAGATCCATTTTTCACTTGATACTTTGTGTAGATGTTGATTCACCCCAAAACGGAAAAGAAGACGTGTTTTAGACAATTGGGGAAATTTGTCTATGAACTCGTATTTTTAGGTGACAACACAGAGATCACTTTAAAATACTGTCACTTGTAATAATGACCTGATAGTTTTGTTTTATTTTTTTTAATTGTAAAGATCAAGCCTAAAGTAATTAAAGGTGAAATGACAGGAAGTCTGAGGTTTACCTTAAAATATTCCAGAAAAAAATAGTCTGTTGGAACGGCAGCTATAAAGAGGTGGGCCAGCAGGCAAGATGCTGGGGCGAGTGCTTGAGGGTGTCTGGGGGCAGGTTTCAAAGCCTCATGAGAGTTTGCATTACCTTTTCATTCCATTTTTTCACAACTCAATGTTTGTGTCCCCGCGCGAGTTTCTGTGTAGTAAAGGAACCCCGCTCCTTGCTGTCTGTGTATGAAATGATTGTTTTTACATTTGGTGTTTGAGTGCTGGGGAGAATGAGTATTCCGGGAGGAGGGAGGGAGAAGGGAGGGAGAAGGAGGATCATCTCAGAGCCAGAAGGTTGACAGTGGGCGCTTCAATGACCTACAGTCCACGCCTGGATGTGCAAATTGGGGGGGGGGGGTCTAGGAATGGGATAGCCTACGATGAGAAATGATGAAATGATGCCTTTATTACGAAGGTTCCTTCACCTTCGTGTCATGTTCTCGCTCATTTTGTTGTTCGATCTTTTCAAAGTTGCTGTGGTCATAGAGTCCCTGATTTTGGAGTCGAAAAGAGTGAGGGGGGTCATCCGGGGGCCCCCACCTGCCAGCTGAGAGACAAGGAGGTTTATGCTGGGAGGTGTGAAGTGTCTTGTTTAAAATCTGTGGCTGTTTACAGCGGTGCAGCAAGACAGGAGCCCTGCCTTGCTTCGGATCCAGTAGTAGCCTCGTCAGCGCCATCAGGCTACCTCGAGCTCGGCCTTTAAAGCACTCATTAACAGGCTCCTCTCTGGGGAGCAAAGCCGTTTTCTAAATCCAGCCCAGTGACTGCAATTCAGATGTTCCTTCTGGGGAACGTGGCCCCAAATCAGCTCTTCTTTTCCTGAACACCATTTCCAAGTTGTGTGATAACTCCCAGAAGGAACACTTTTTTAAATTGTGTTCTTATTAATGCTCCTGCAGCAGGTTTGGGGATGTGTTCTGCCTCGTCTGGAGTCCATGGACTTTCTACCAGGGGCAGGTCAACAGACTTAAATGACAACCGAGCTGAAAGAAGAGACTCCACCAGGACCCCCCAACCAAAGGGCCGGACCAAACCAGCTGCCATCAAGCCCACTGTGACTCACAGGGAGCCCACCGGGCCAAGCAGAACAACCCCCGGAGAGTTTCCAAGGAGCTAGATGGTTCAGGAAGCCTCCATCGCCTTCATCGCTGCGCTGACAGAGCGCCACCGCGGACCCCAGCCTCCTTCCGAAGGCCCCGGTGGGAGCTTTGGCGTTTCAGCTGATTCCAAAGAGCACAATTGAAATAGGGATGGTTTTCTGCAAATGGAAAAAAATATATACCAATCAATCGTGTTCAGCACTTGTTGATAAACAGAAACGTCTTTGCTAAAGAGGTCTCTCCCTTGTACCAGGCTTCCCGATGTCTAGTTGAGAGAAAGTAGAGGTGCCGAATGTCATTTGCCAAATAGTTTTTGCCGGGTCTCGGAAGGACGTCGCCAAGAACAACTCCTAAAACTCAAGGTCGACCAAGAGACGGGGGAAGAGCCGTGCAGACAGGAGAGCTGGGCCTGCCGGGTGGCCTCTGGAGGGACCAGCCGGAGAGCTGGGTTCTTGTTCTCCAGTCCAGTCCTGAGAACTGCGGCTTCCCTTCCATGCTGGCGCTCAAGAAGCACCCTCTCCCCACCACACACATAAAACATTTTAAAATAAAGGAAGGAAAACCCCATTGCTCTTTTCCAGCTGAGTGCAGATGCTTCCGAGAAGAACCATACCCGACAGGGCTGTCAACGGAGGAGCCCTCGTGGGGCACTGGTTAAGTGACCGGCTGTTCGAGCCTGCCAGCAGCTCTTTGGTAGAAATAAGGAAGCTCTGCTCTCTGCTCCCATCAGGGGAGGGGCGGGTAGCCTAGGAAACCATCTATTGTAAAAAGTGGTTTTTAGATACAGATACGGGAAGAAAGAAATGACAGGGCGCCTTCCTCCACTGGGGGCTTCTAGAAATCCTTACCGATGGAAAAAGACAAAGAAGGAAGAGGGACTCAAAGAGCGTTCTGGGCAGAGAGAAATGGAGGTCCAGAAAAGGCTGATCTATGTCCCAGGTATGCTTCATCCTTAAAACCAAACCCAAACTCACTGCCGTGGGTCCATTCTGATTCCCAGTAGCCTGATTCAAGGTCTGATCTTTCCAGGAGCCGATCGTCTTAGCTGTCTCTCAGCAAGTGACTGGTGGGTTGGAACCGCCAAGCTTCAAGGTTGACAGCCCAAAACCTGCCCTATAGGGTCATCGGGACTCTTTATTCAAGCCTGAGGGTGTAAAAACATGCACCTGTCTTTTGATTTTGTTTTTTTTCCTCTACTGTCTTAAAACAGGTCTCCTAAATTTATTTAGAACCCAAGATACATGTCTTAATCCTGCAGAGGGATCTGGCCTTAGGATGCGCTTTCTTTCAGTATGGGGCTCCCAAGGTGATACAAGATCCTCTCTGCCTTAGAAGTAGCTGGATTGCTTCAGGGGAGTCTGGCCCCCCTTCCGGCCCCACCACGTGCAGCACATTCTGGTTGAAGAGTAAGCCCTCTCATCCTTTCCAGGCTAACGAGACATGTCCCTTGGATGCGTTCATAGAAATAGAGTCTGTCCCATTTTCCAGAGCGACTTGTGGGTTCCCAGTTGGCCGTGGTCATGGAGAGGGCCTGGGCTTTGGCAGAAGCCTCATGAGTTACAGTTAGGCCTTCAAAGAGGCCCTGTCCAACACTGGAGAAGAAGGAGGTGCCGAAGTAGCCTTCGCCTGCCTTCCTCGAGTAGCTCTCCAACCTGGGGCTTTGCAGGTGTGGTGTTTAATTTGTGCAGACATCTCTGGGATCGTGTGGGCCCTACTGGTCATGGAGTTGTGTGCCAACCCACACAGCTGACTCTTTGGGCAACTCAGAATGCTGTGGACACATGGCTTACACTGCTCACAAACCCCACCTTTCACTGGTCTTGTTAGCCTTCTGATTCTACCAAGAGGAGAGTCTACGGTGAGTACTAATCTCTCTTTGCTTATACTGTGTGATTTGTTCCCAAACCCAAGGCTTGCCCCGACCCCTCACAGCTTGGATGGAGCAGTTTTATTTTCGGGCAAGCCACCATGACTAGGGAGAGGAGAATCTCTGGGGCCTCTGAGATGGTGGTCAGTGCATTGAAGCTTCCCTCCTCCTTCCTTTTTGGACTCCGTGTCTCCTTGGAACCTGGCTGACTTGGGCAGATGGGCAGAGACCTGCCCAGAAGGTCCCATCCCATCTGCACCCTGTGGTCTAGCTGCATTGTTTGTTGGTTTTTCAGATCAGAGACAAAAATAGCATGTGTTGGGAAATCCTTAACATACTTCTATTCCAAGTCCTTGGTTTCTAGGAATTGTGCAAAAAGGGAGGAAGTGCCGTCGCTCACTGGGACAATGACTATTTTAGAAAATGAACCAAATGGTCTCTGGAGTCAATGATTGAGGGTCTCTTTTTGACCGCTACCTCTTTGGTCGGTCTCATCTGTGTCCTTTGCTGTGGTTATATAACACGTGTGTCCTCTGTGCCCTGCTAGACGGCAGGATCTGTAGGAGTTCTACTTTTGTGTGTCTAACGGGATTTTCTGATGAAATGAGGCTTTGTGCCTTGCATCGAGGGACTCCGAAGGCCTGGGTGCTAGTCCTGATCTGTGCTTGCAATGTGAGCAAGCCGAACGTGAGGATTACCGGCAATCACACCCATCCTAAACCATGATTCCAAGAGCCCATCAGGCCTTGGACTGGGACAACTCCAGCTATTTCTTCCTCTATCATCAAATTACCTCTGTCCTAGTATCTCAAACAGAAAATAAAAATTCACCCAAATTTCTCCAGTTCGATAGAAAAATATTGATTTAAGCTCTATAATACATCTGAAAGAATCCGGAATGAGGAGTTACTGTAAGTTGCTAATATAACCACAGAGTGTTAAGTTCCTTAAGGGAATTTCTCTTCAAATACCCAGAAAGACTTCATTGATTTTCCCTTAAATTAAAAGACCTGCGAGAAGTGAAGAGGTGAAAGGGTGCCAGAAAAGGTGAGCTATATGTCTGTGGGCTGCAGTCTCTGAAGCCCAAGCACCTGTGACAGGAGGCAGGGATGTGCACCTGAACTTGGGCTTGGAGGGCACTCTGCTTTGCTCAACTCCTGTATATGCAGTAGTAAACGCTAACGAAAGAGCTTGAGAAGGTACAGAAAACCAGAAAACCAAATCTACTATCATTGACTCAATTCCAATTCCTAGGCTTTTCTCATCTGTAAAATTTCACCATAGCAGAGCAGGTAGACAGTGGTGGAGAATTGGCTTCTGACTTCGGACGAGTCACATGCTTTGTTATAAAAAAGGTGGAGGGGTAACATTTACGTATGGCTCTAAAGGTCATTCATTCACTTATCAACTTGACTAGTTGTATTGGACAATATTAGCACTGCTTCTCCTCCCTGTGTCCCTGGTACTTTGCATCTGTACACCAAAAACCAAACTCACTCTCCTCAAGTAGATTCTGACTCATAGCAACAAGGTAGACCTGTCCCTTTGGGGCTCAGAGACTACACTTTTCCACCGTAGGCAGCCTCATCTTGCTCCCTCGGGGCACCTGGTAGATTCAAACCACTGACCTTGTAGGCAGCGCCTCAGTGTGCAGCCCACTATGCTGCCAGAGCTCCTCTTTGAGTCCCAGGAAGAACTAAATGTATGTTCTTACACCAATTAGCCTCGGAACCACTGTTTATCCTGCCTAGTCCCAGGAAAGAGCAAGTGTGGTCTGTAATGCTAATGCAAAGCTTCACGACAAAATGCCCAACTAACTCAACCCCAAGCAGAGCCCTAAAGAAACGCTCTCCGCATTCTCTGATTTAGGTGGTCTTTTGTAAACAAAACCAGAAAGGTTCCCGTGTATTGGGGATATGCTATCCTTGTGGTTTCCTTTTTCAGGTTCTAAACTCAATCCAATAGATATAAATTTATGAGCCCTAATCAGTGGAGATAGACAAAATGAATGATAACCAGGAGTGTTCGTTTCCTATGGCTGCTATAAAACATTTCCACAAACCTCTTGGCTCGAAACAGAACTGTTTTCTCTCTC
Organism: Tenrec ecaudatus; assembly: GCF_050624435.1. Lineage (NCBI taxonomy): Eukaryota > Metazoa > Chordata > Mammalia > Afrosoricida > Tenrecidae > Tenrec > Tenrec ecaudatus. The sequence continues at coordinate 122,053,553 of NC_134543.1, read as the reverse complement.
TGTCTCTTATGGTCCTGAAAGTCAGAAGTCCAGAGTCAGTTTTCTGAGGCTAAAGTCAAGTTTCTCCTCAGGGTTGGTTCTTCCCAGAGGCACTTAAGAGAGAATGTGTTCCCTGCCTTCTCCGACCATTGGAGGACCCATGCTAGTGTCTTCTCTCACCCTCCCCAAAGCCAGCCATGGGGCATTTCCCAGTCTCTCCCTGCCTTCTGCTTCCTGCTCCACCGCCCTTTCTGTGTAACCACCCTTGCAACGTCCCTTGTGCAGTGTTGTTGGTCGCAGTTGCCGGCAGGTTGATTCTAGCTCATGGCGACCCCATGTACAGAAACCAAAGCTGCTCCAAAGGGCTCCCAAGTGAGACAACAGACTCCTGGCCTGCAAGGATTAAGACAGAGACAGCATCTTTTGGGTGGAGTGCAATACAGGGAGGAAAGACAGGCATTCCTCAGCCTACCACAACGAGATACACAACACTTCTCACCTAAAAAAGCACACTTTCTGGGACAGGAGGAAAGTCAAAGGAAATAGAGGAAAGAGCTGGGAGGCAAAAGGCATTTATAGAGGTCTAGGTAAAGACGTGTACATATGAAAATATATTTATATATGAGGATGGGGAAATAGAGCTATGTGCATATATTTATAGGTTTAGTATTAAGGTAGCAGAAGGACATTGGGCCTCCACTCAAGAACTCCCTCAATGCAAGAATACCTTCTTCTCTTAAATTGGCATTCAATGATGCTCACCTTCCCTGACACAACCGCTGAAGACAAGCAGGTGAATACGCAAATGTGGTGAAGAAAGCTGATGGTGCCCAGCTATCAAAAGATATAGCATCTGGGGTCTTAAAGGCTTGAAAGTAAACAAGCGGCCATCTAGCTCAGAAGCAACAAAGCCCACATGGAAGAAGCACACCAGCCTGTGTGATCACAAGGTGTTGAAGGGATCAGATATCAGGCATCATCAGAACAAAAATTCTTACCATAGTGAATGAGGGGGGCAGTGCGGATAGGGCACTGTACATCCCTTACAGAAGGGTCTCGGGGAGGAGATGAGCCTGTCAGAGTGTGATGTAACAATGATAAAAACTACAACTTTCCTCTCGTTCCTAAATGTGCCCCCCCCCCCACTATCATGATCCCAATTCTACCTTGCAAGTGTGGCTAGACCAGAGGATGGACACTGGTACAGATAGGAACTGGAAATACAGGGAATCCCTGGTGGATGATCCCTTCAGGACTAGTGGTGTGAGTGGGGATACTGGGAGGGTAGAGGGAGGGTGGGTTAGAAAGGGGGAACCGATTACAAGGATCTATATGTAACCTCCTCCCTGGGTGATGGACAACAGAAAAGTGAGTGAAGGGAGACCTTGGACAGGACAAGATATGAGAAAATAATTTATAAATTATCAAGGGTTCATAAGGGAGTGTGGAGCGGGGAGGGGTGGGGTGGAATGAGGACCTGATGCCAGGGGCTTAAGTGGAGAGCAAATGCTTTGAGAATGATGAGGGCAATGAATGTACAAATGTGCTTTACACAATTGATGTATGTATGGATTGTGATAAGACTTGTATGAGCCCTAAGAAAACGATTCTAAAAAACACACTTTCATAGCAAGGAAAAGATGGGCTTTTATGTGTGTGTGCTTTGTATTTTTGGTGGTTTATCTTTTTGATGCTTTATTTTAGCCATCTACCGTCCATGGAAGTGACTTTGTTAAATAAAACATGGAGAAAATACATCTGTTAAATTCAAATCCCATGAAGGTTCAATGTATCTTCCCCTTACAAAGCTTTATCTTGAAAACAGAACCATAATGCCGACCATGTGTAAAAAAACAGTCACATGATCCAGGTTTCAGAATGAAAATATTTTCATCTTTTTGTGAGGGGGGTGGCAAATGGGCAGAAAAAAAAATCTTCTGCCCTAAGCAGTGAGAAATATTTTAGTGGAGGAATTTTTTTTTTTTAGTGAGAAGTTTCTTTGGTTAAATTAATCCCCATAAAACACCCCTCTCTGCCTTCAAGTCGTTTCCTGTAGCAACCTGTGGGACAAAGTAGAACTGCCCCTATGGATTTCCAAAGTGTGAATCTCTAAGAAGTCAAAACCTCATCAAATACGACAGCCAACTTCGAGTTGGATGGGCCCAGCCACAAATATACAAAAATAAGAGATCAGAGGCAAAAAAAAAAAAAAAAATTAGAGGAAGTGACAAACCTGGGCCCTGGGAGGCAGAAGGAATCACATTCTGCACCAAGAAAGCGACAGAACAGTGCAGTCTAATGACATCACTTTGTAATGAGGGCTAGCATGGCGGTCTGGGATGGAGCCTCACTCTCACCCTCTGCTGAACTCCACCCCTTCTTTGTCTTCTGTGACCCTTCCTCCAGTCTAAGAACCACGATATCTATCTTAGCCAAACAGAAAGTGTCTACCTGTTCTGAAAGGTGTACACGAAGATCCGCTCCATGCCCTCAGCAGGTTCGATCATCCTCACTACCCCTCCTCCCCCACCCCTGTCGCAGCCATCCTGCATCTATGAGTCACACTTGGCGTCTGATTTCCCAGGCAAACTCCAGCATTCTAGCAAGGGCTTGGGCTTTGCCTAATCAGCTGGGAATCGTCTGCAGGTCCAGAGGTCATTTCCCCTAGTAAACTAAAATATTCACTTTCAGAGCAGTTCATATCCTGTAGAAAAGGAAGCCCACAGCATAGCATCCCAAGTAAAAAGCCCAGTGGCTCTCAGACCAGGCTTGCTGGCTGGACTCCGGTGATTACCAAGTGAACTCTGCTGTTGGAAACCAGTGTGCGCATCAGAATCCGTCACCACTTTTATCAGCAGGTGCCACTGGGCTCAGCCAGCGAGGGCAGGTTGGGGAAGAACCGCCGAGAGACCATGGGGATAAGGAGGGGCAAGCAGCACAGGGCATTATGATTTTTCTAAAAATGGAACTATTTGTGTAATGGGAAGTGCTTCAAACGTATGGCCATGTGGTTTGTGTTAAGAAGTGTCTTAAGATTGTTAAATGTGTGCAGTGCACTGGATGGAAACAGGATTCTCTACCAACTGATTGAGAGGAGGGGGGAAAACCTGGGAAGGATTCGTGGTCTAGAGGAAATATGAGCAGGAGAAAAGGGCAATGTCATTTACGGTCCCCCGACTCTACTGAAGATTTTGAGAGGCTTGATCTTGTTGTTTATAGAAGACGTATATGCAAATCATAGGATCCTGTAATTCAAGATTAACAGGCATCTTCACAATCGCCCCAACTCCCATCTTTCCCCAGAATGTACCCACCATGCACACATGCCTCCAATAGAGACTAATGGCGTCTTCATTTGTGCTCCAGGAAACCCTTTCTATGTTTGAGCCAATTGGTTTATAGAAAGTTCTTCTGGCTGTTAAGTAGGAAAGGAAAGCTACCTCCCTACAATCTCTAGCCATTGGTGCTAGGAAGCTATTTTCTTCCGTACATGTACAATGGAAAAACTGGGACGATGCTAAGTAACTTTGGGCACGCTTTCATGACTACTGTCAAACAAGTTATTTTGCATTGGCCAAATCTGCTCCCAAAGAGCTCTTTAAAGTGTACCAGAGCAGAGATCTCATGCTGAGGACGCAGGTCGCTGCCCGAGCCCCTGGTCTTTGTCGTCTCCTCCTACGCAATGAGAGCGGGGCACAGTGCATTAATAAGACTGGAGAAGACTGAAGACTTGGACTTGCACGGCTAACCTGGAAGGTTGACTAGACCGTGACCTGCCAGAGGAGCGGCAAAGATGTCTCAGGTAAAGAACAGCCATCTTGCTCTTTAGAAGGGGAAATGGCAAGACTGCGTCCGTGTGGTTGGACCCTGCGGTCAGAGGGACCAGTCACAGGAGAGGCATGACCTCATGCCAAATCAAGTGCAGAGTCACCGAAACAGAGGAAGCTTCAAGGACATGGATTGACACAGGGGCTGCAACAGTGGCTTCAAAGGTAGCGGTGATCGTGAGGGTGACACTGCTTTGTTCTGCCGTACATAGGTAGGGTCACAATGAGCCTGAACTCACTCTGGGACCCCTAACTACAAGTGGCTGAGCCAGGATTGAAATCTAAGTCTGCCTCACGGCCAATCTGTTTTTTCCACAGGATGCCCAGCCACACACTCTCACTCAGAGGAAGGTAGCCTGCTCTCTAGCATGCAAAGTCTCCAGAGGGTGCAAACAATTAACCTACTCAGCTGCTCACTGAAAGGTTGGAGGTTCAAGCCAACCCAGGGGCCTCGGAAGACAGGTCTGGTGACCCAATTCCAAAAATCTACGATTGAAATCCCTTTGGGAGCAGAATTCTACTCTGACGCTCATGGGTCGTCATGAGTAAAAGTCAGTCAGACAGCGATTGAGTTTGGGGTTTGTGTTACTGAACCTGGGGAATGGATGGTAATGACCTAGCAAGTGATGAGGGAGGCAGATTGTGACGCAGGGTGGAGGGGGGCATGGGCCCCTGCAGTGATGGAACAGGGTCTGAGGACGTGCTCAAGGCTCCAGTCTCTTAAGCCAGGCTGACTGTGCTGATCTCTGGGTAGCTCAAATCCCAGCCACAGACAGCTTTCCACCTGGTGACATGCCTAATGGCCCATGAAATTCTAGCCCTCGGGGATCAAGCTTGATATTTACGGTTCCCCACATAAACCTAAGTGGACTGTAAATTTATCTCTCTCGGATTTAGGTGACTGCCATGTCCCTGCAGAGCTCTGAAAGGGGCAGCCGACTCCGTGGACCTGTTGTGTCCAGTTGTAAAGGAGCGGAGGAAGAGGAAGAGTGGAAAGCTGCTTGTGGGAGGGACGAGCTCCCTGGAGTGAAATCCTGCTGTGACATTGAGCATCCTGATGTGTTGAGGGGCTGGGAGTGGAGCAGGGAGACAGACTGCTTTGTTAGCACAGAATGGTGCCCTAGTCTGGGTATCCCAAATCTATTCTATGGGAATGAGGAAAGACCTGACACTTCCAAAGGCGCTGCAAAGGGGAGTTTTTCAGCTCAGACAGGAGACTCTTGATAAGCTCCAACGTGAGCCGGAATGGATATTTATGCTCGCAGAACTAGCTATGTATGCAGTGAGACACGTCTAAAGAGGAAGACTCTGCTATGGACAAAGTGTCCCTGCTGAAGTGTGGGTCGCCCTGGCTGAACCCTGCTCCAGAGACCAGCAGCCCGGTGGCTTTTCTGTGAACTGAGATGCACTCGTCCTTCAGGATTGACGCTTCTAAGACAGTGGCGTGCTCTCTCGTCCCCCGCTTTTCTGGCAAGTACTTGCCTCATATGTAGGGTGTGACTTAAATTTCACCAGCAGGTCCCCACACGTAGGTAGATCGAGGAGGAAGCTTCTGTACGTTTCCATGAAAAGTGGAGGGCCCAGTGACAACCACCCAGAAGAGGACGCTGCCCTGGGCACGATGGCCTCTCCCCACACGAAACTCTTTCCTTCCTTTCCCCCCACTGCTGGTTCTTTCCATCAGGGGCAGAGTATTCACGGTCAGGAAGGATGCTGTCGGAAGACAGATGGCACTTTGGAAAGAGACCAGGCATTGGAGGGAGGAGGAACCGCGTTTGATTCTCAGCTGTTCTGTGTGTTCTCTGCATAACCTTAGACCTATTTTTTTTTTTTTTTAGTCTCTCTGCCCCAACTTTCTACTCCATGAAATGGGGATAAAAATGCCATCCAAAGCATCATTCGCAGAATGCGGGGCACCACACACGGGAAAGCAATAGGTTGGCAAAGCAAGGCTATTGTCGATAAAGAGTTGGCATCGTTCCTCTTTTATTCTGGCTGACATTTGCTTGAAAAATTCAACCGTGTACCAAATCTTGCTGCTTCAGAGACTCTGGGGAGAAAATTGCAAACTCCTTCCCGAGCAGAAACCTGCACGGAGCCTCCACAAATAGGCTCCCTTGTCTCCCAGTTTCACCCCACAAGGAAAGACGTCCTCCTCTCAGTCATGTTCACACCGCGCGAAAGCTTTCTCACCCTCTCTCTGTGGAATTCCCCCCTCCAGTTTCGGAGAGTTTCTCTCCTCAAGGGCAGAAGGGTGGTTTGAATGTGTTTGCAAACTTATCCCAGTCTGAGGGAGCGCCCCTTCCCCTCCTTTCCTGGGGGAGAGGGTGTTCAGGCCTCCACTGAAGGTGTTCTGTGAATAAGCTGAAGTTGGAATGCCCTCCTGAGGTCGGTGTCTACAAGCCAGCAGGGTTGAAGGAAGGGTAAATGTTCTTGAACAACTTCAATAGACCACGGTCTGTTTGATCCTTTTAAGCTTCCTGAGATGGAGTGGAAGGTTTGTTTATTTTGTGGGCGCTCCGCTCATTTTCTCAGGCCTTGCAGGGCATGCCTGTTGCTTTCTCTGCTGCAACGGAAAATGCTGTTTCTCAGGAAGGATGCCCTTGCTCTGAATGTGGCGACCCCCAGTCCCGAAGGTCATTCCATGGAGAAAGAAAGTTCTTCGAACTCTCAGGGCCCAACAGATAAGGCCTGTGACCTTGGCTTTGGGCCTCCCTCCTGCAGTGTGTCCTTGAGCGGCCCCTTAAACATTGGGAACACAATGCCCCTAGATGTACATTCAGCCGGAAGGTCCGACCCCACAGAGGGGAAATGTCAACATAAAGGATGGTGCAAGGAGGTAAAAATCGCACTTTGAGCCTTGGGTTGCCGATGAAACAAAGAACAAGGTCAGGTGGGTTTGCAGTTCTATTGCTTTCTGAGGATGCTTTTGATAATGAGCATGGCTGTTTATTATTTTAATATTCATGGGTCTTCAATGTTTACTCAGCCCTGTGGATGCACTGTCCAAATGAGCCAGCCGGCTCAAAACAATCCAGGGAGCAAACACCCCGGGCGAAGTGGGGGGTCTGGCCCCCGAGCTGTCAGATCATTTGCAGGAGATCATGAAGGAGATGACTCTTCCTTCTTGGCCTCCTTTCTGGTGGATGTGTATCAACATTGTGAAAACAGCGGAGGAGGTTGAATTAATTGACAACTGCTAAAACAGAATGCTCTCAAGTTGGAAGAGCTAACAAGTAGCATGTCAGGGCCGAGGGGCTTGGCAGGCATTTCAGATGCGTGTAGGGTGCTTTGTCTCTGCCCTGCCTCCAGAGCGCACACGAACGCCATGGCTCTCTGTACAGCTTGGAACCCCTGACCGTGCGCATTGAGCAGATCTCAGTTCCGTGGCTTGTGAGCACCGTGGAAAAGGCACCCGGTTTCAGAAGCAAGAATTTTATAGGCCATCGTTTGGGGTTTTTTTTAACCCCGGGAAGAAACTGGAAACCAATTTAGTGACACTTTAAGTCTTTCACCTGCTGCCTTTCTGTCGCCAGCATGTGTGAGTCAGAGTGGTACCAAGAAAGCCTCTCATCTGAATAACCGCCAGGGTTACGGGCTCTAACTGGGAGTAGGAAGGTTGCCCCATGCTCAGAGCCGTGGCAGCTCCTGGGATCGCGAGTGCCTCATGGCCAAGTGCACCTGTGTTGAGAGTCTCCTTCGCAGAGTCTGCTGTAGGTTGAGAACGTTGGTAGCGAACCGCCCACGTGAACTCCATGAACGGCTGCGTTAAGTGGTTTGGGATTATCGACACGACGCCTGCAGAACCCACCCCGGGGAAGGGGCTCTCTCCTCCACAAAAGGCTGGAGAATCAGAAGGGAATTTCCAAAGAGCCTTGTATTTCAATCTCCAGAGCAGATGAAATTAAGCCCATTGGCCACCAAGAACCCACCGCGACATTTAAAATTAAATTATGTTTGCCAAAAAAAAAGTTTTTTTGTTTCTTTTCGGGCTTTTTGCCCCACAGAGGGTGGTCGGACCAGACTTCATGACAAGCTTGTTTGAGCATGTTCATCGAATTTGGGCTTCCCATCCCATGCTGTATTTGCTTTCATATTATGTGATTGGCTGGGGTTTTCTGTGTTCAACCATAGTGTACGCTGTTCTTCTATCGTAGAGCTTCTACGGGAAACTGTGCTCTAGACAAACGAATTCGAACTCTCATTTGAAAATGAAATGTGGCAAGCATTCCCCCAAACTATAGTTTCCCAAGAAATTTACCTACGGGGAGTGAATATTATATGCCTACCCCTCACTTTATGGAATAGCTCTTTATCAAATATTTTGCATTTACAATAATCGTTAAAAAAAACTACAGTTTTATTATTTTGCATCTTAATAACATCCGTTTGGCAGGAACAATGCAAGAGTTACACTGTGATGGTTAAGTCAATGCCAGTTAGACTTGGTCGTGATTCCCAGCGGTTTCATGTTTATGTAATGATGTAATTTGACAGGTAAATCATAAGGTAGTTATCCTCTGTTTGTTTATTTTTTACTTGGTGTGATCATCCTCCATTTTTGTAGCACGTATTTTCACATTACAACCAGATTTTGGGAACCTACCCAGGTTAATAAGTGCAGAGTGGATCTGCCTTGAAAATCCTTTTTGAAGTCTCTTAAAGTGCCTTTTAAAGGAAGTTGAGAAATGATATGATTAGTGCACCCTCTGCCCACACAATTCAGATAGACTTTATGTTTTACACACATTGAACTTACTTAACAGGTTTCTATCTATTTGGAGCGGCAGGTGGCTTACTGCAGTTAAGGTTTTACAATTATTTGCACCTTCTTCAGCACCAGGAGCCCTGGTGACAGTGGTTACACACTGGGCTGCGAACCACAGAGTCAGTAGTTTGAAGCCACCAGCTGCTCCTTGGGAGAGAGATGAGGCTTTCTACTCCTATGAAAAGCTCCGGTCTCTGCTGTCCGTCCCCCAAGGAGGAGGCTATATGTAGATCCTTGTCATCGGTTCCCCCCGCAGGAAAGTGGGTGAAAGAGGACATTGGACAGTGTAAGATATGACAATAATAATTTATAAATTATCAAGGGTCATGAGGGAGGCGTGGTAGGGAGAGAGGGGGGAAAATGAGGAGCTGATACCAAAGGCTCAAGTAGAAAGCAAATATTTTGAGATTGGTGAGGGCAACCAATGTACAAATGTGTTTGACATACAATGGATGTATGTGTGGACTGTGAGGGAGTTGTACGAGCCCCCAATAAAATGATTCTTAAAAAAAGAAAGAAAGAAAAGCTACAGTCTCAGAAACCCACCCTGTCCTATTGGGTCACTGAGTCAGCATCAACTCGATGGCAGTGTTTGGGGTTTTTTCTCAGTCTTCAGAACTATATTTGGAAGGTCTTTTAGAAGCCCTGGTGCTATGGTCATTATGAGCTGGGCTGCCAACTGCACAGTCGGTGTTTCAAAGGCGCCAGGCAGCCCTTGTGAGAATGACAGTGCTTTCTGCTCCCATAAAGAATTAGAATCACAGACAAGAGGAGGTCTACCACATCCTATAAAGTTGCTACGGGTCGTGATTGACTCAGTGGCAGTGAAGTTTTGGTTTTATGATCACATGTGAATCAGACACTGCTAGGCTTTCAAGAGCCTGCCCTGCCCCTCTCTCTCCCTCCTCCTTCCAGCTGCCTCATGTAAAATTAGCCAATCAAGATCAGCATTGCATCCTCCCCTTTGGCTCCTGTTCGCCATCCTCCACCAACTCAAGAGTAACGCAGGCTTTACTGGTATTAACCTTCCACTGCCACACCTGGGCAGGCCATCTGTCATCCCTGTCTCACTCTCTTTCCTCCTCACCTGATCCCCATGGCTGACCCAGCTGCCTTCGGGGAGGGAGCCCACAGATTCTGAGGACATCAACAGCAGTGGAGCGGGGTGGTGGTGGTGGCGAATCTTCCTCATGCTCACTGCAGGCAACAGCAGTAATGGGCAGCTCTGGCCTCTGTTGACCTCTGAACCATTTTACACGCTGTTTGGAGTTCCTCCTGTGGATGAGGCACTTGGGCCCTTTTCCCTTTCTGAACTGCGCAGGGTCTTGGCTATTCATAGAAACAGCCTCTGTGAATAGTAACAATGATAATAATCGTAGTAGTAAGACTTTCAACCCACGCTTTTGGTTTGTTTTTCTCTCTCTCTCTGTCTCTCTCTCTCTCCTTATTCTTGGCTCAGGACTAGTCGTCTTTTTGCTCAATTTGTTCAACAAACAATTAGCCATGAAGCTGCATGCCTTGGCGCTGAACTGCCAAGCTACCTGCTGGCTAAGAAGAGAGGTGGGGTTCCATGCAAGCAGATCAGAGCCGGGGTGCCCCCTGGGCAGGGCTTCTCAGGTCCATCTCCCTTGGTTCCAGGGACCCACTCGTATGGGTCTGTTGACACACTGGTGGATTGTCCACCATCCTTATTTCTCACTGTGGCTGGAGGGGCTAATTCAAGACATCACAGGACATCTGAGCATAAAGGAGCCACAGAGGAAGCCTGGTCAAAGAAGATGAGCTCTAGAGCTAGCCAGCCCCACACAGTAAGTTCTAGCGAGTGCCACAGAACTTACTAGACCAAAGAAATAAGGACACGTGGTCCATTTCCCAATCCATACCAAGTCGGCCATGTTCGAATGAGATAGCTAGTTCAGTTTCTTGCGAGACTCTTATTCCATGCCATGAACACTTCCTACCACAAGTTACCGAACCCAAAATTAAATGTAGCAAGAAAATCATTTGCTTATATGCAGCACTTTGTGTTTTCTGCTTCCTTCTCAATCCATAATTAAGATCTGCAGCCACCCTGTGAAGCCAGTCATTACCACTGGGTGAGGAAACAGAGTCCCACAGGAGCTATGTGACTTGCCCAAGCATACGAACCAGACAGGCTGGGCAGGGTGAGACTTTCCAGTTTCTGCTGCCCACGCCTCATGTGCAATCTAGCCTCGTCACCTGGGTCTTGGCATGGGGAGTAAATAAACAAACACATGACTATTGTGTTGCTTTTACTTCTGGAGAGCAATGGGTACTTCTTTCAAATAGGGACAAGGCAACTCATAACAAAAGTAGTAGGGGACAGTGAGGTCACTGTTTGGGGACCTGAAATGCTGCCCTTTCTGAAGCGGTCCATCCACTTTCAAGTGTCCTTTATTACTCACAGATTGTTAGCTGCCACCGACTTGGCTTTGACTCACGGTGCCCGCCCCCCACATGGTCCAGCAGACCCAACACCTCGCAATCCCACATCATCTTTACCATCTGTAGGATCCTGGAGGTCTTTCTTGGGGCTTATGCCTTCCAGCCTAGGGGGGGGCGGGTCTCCTCTTTGAGCCCTGTATCAGACAAGAGCCTGATGTGAATTGGAGAGTTCTCACGGGCTTATTTTCTGAAGCAGATCACCCATCCTTACGTCCTAATCTGTCTTAGTCTGGAAGCTCTGCTCAAACCTGCAGACCACAGGTGACCCTGCTGATATATTTGAGATGCCTGTGCCATGTTGTGGTTGTTGTTGTTAGGTGCGGGTTCCGACTCATAGCAACCGTATGCACAATAGAACAAAACACCACCCGGTCGAGCACCATCTTCACAATTGTTCTGATGTTTGAGTCCAAATTGGCAACCGTGTGGCATCGCTGCCAGCGCTGTAGCAACACAAAAGCCACCGCAGTGTGACAAACTGACAGCAGGTGACAGTTGTTACTCATCAACCCAGATTTTACTCGGGAAGGGTGCCATATGGCTTCCTAAACACGGAGCCTAGCAGAGGGAGTCCCTGGACGTCTAGCTTGTATTCAAGGTCAGTGCCATGCAGTTCCGTGAGGGGTGAGAACCCTGATGGTCGAGTTTAGAAGAGGAACATTATCATCATTAACATCCAGGAAGTCTCTACAGATAAGGTGGCATTTAAATAGCCTCTACAAGGTGAGTCGGAGTTTGCTAGTAGGAGCTAAGGAGGTGGGGGGCAACATTTGGGAAGTTATCACTGAGATCTGATAAATCTTCACTTCAGAATCCAGCTGCATAGTCCAACCATGGTCCTTGAAACCGACAGTATAAAACTGAAATAATAAGTTCAGCTCTCAACTCGGGGTCCAGTAAGCTCTCTGTGTCCTTTGAGACGTCACTCAATTCCTCTTACCCCCGGCCTTACGGAAGGCTAAAACCTTGGCCAGGATTTCTGAGAATTCCTACCTTTGAGAGATTAGTTGGGTCCAGGGCTGCATTTTCATAACCACGTCTGACTCTCCATTTCTGCTTTCACGGATTCATTTCAGGTTCTCAAGTAGCTGATAAAATTCCATGGGCTGCCTGAGTCTCATGCCACATGAACCCACATTTAAAAATCAGCTCCCTTCTTGATTAAAAAACAAAATTAATTTCACTGAAGATTTTGCTAGGAGGGGCAAGGAGTAATAAACAATGGATACATTTCATAGATACCCAGAGACTTCCCATGATCCTTAGAGACCTTGCGAGCATCCTCCAGCAACTGCACCACTACAGACTGTTCCAAACAAGGCATTGGCTGCATATTTCCTTCCCTTGCACTTCATTCTATGGCTGTGACACTTCTCTCTCTTCCACCCAGAGTCCCAGTTATTTCTCTTCCCCCATCTCTTCTCCGTGCACCCCCACCCCACCCCCACCCTACAGCCCTCCTCAGCTCTGCTGAATTGTCTCTCGGCTCCGCTCACCCAGCTCCTCAAAGGCTTCCCTTGCCGTGGCCTTTGCCGAAACCGAAGAAATTTGCTCTCTGGAAGAAATTTTGGTATGATGATGGTTTTAATTTTCACTTGTACCTTATGACTCAGCATACCTCAGCCTAACCATGCTGTTGTTTGAAATGGTTTTGTTGGCCCTTTGTCCACATATCATGCAATTTAATTGTTCAAACATATCAAGAACAGTTGTACAATCATTACCATAATCAATTTTAGAACGTTTTCCTCTTCCTTGTACTCATTGTTATTCGTGTAATTATTTTTTATTACGTAATATTATTATATACACAGCAAAACATTCTCTAACTCAACAACTTCAACTTCTCTATGTATCATTCAGGACCATTGATTATACTCTTCATGTTGTGCAACCATTATTGATGTCATTCCCAAATTATTCCACCACCATTAATATAAACTCAATGCCCCATGAGCAAAAACCCTTAACTTCACCCATGGTAACCAATGGTTAACTTTGAGGGGGTTTTTTGAGGGGGGAAGTAATCATTTTCTTGATATGAAATTCATAGATGATACATTTCCCTAGTTAAGTCGCTTTGAAAATTTTGTATGTACATCATCACAGTCAGTTCTAGTGCTCCCCAATTCTCCTTGCCCTCCACACCCCACCTTGCCCCCAAAAACCTTTGCATCAGTTATTCCCTCTGTGCATGCACTTCCTTTTGGGAAGCCTAACAAAAACAATAAAAATAGAAAAAATAATAATCATCGAAAAATAAAAGTAAAAATAAAGAGTAAGACAGAAAAGACCACCCACAATATTAAAAATTCCACTCCTCTGTGCTCCATAAACTGGCAAACCTAACAAAAACAATAAAAAACAAAAAGAAAAAATAATCTAAAGCTAAAACTAAAAATAATGAGTAAGAAAGAAAAGACACCCCCAATATTAAAAAGGCTAGAGAAGAAATACCTGTCATGGACCAGGAAGAAATATTTAAGCCTAGAGCAAGTTCAGACGGGGTCAAGAAGGAGGTCATATTATACCGTGGTTTCATCCATCACAATCAAGTTTAGAACAAACTCTAACTGATAGTAAACCTTATAGTATGTTGTAGTTGTTTTTGCTATAGTTGTTGGGTGTCCTTGAGGCATCTCCAGCTCATAGCGAGCCCGGGCCCAAACAGAGCAAAGCACTGCCCCCGTCCTGGGTCATCCTCAAAAGCCTTGTTTCATCCCAAGTAGCAGCCAGCACATCAATTCATCTCACTGAGCCTTCCTCTTTTTTGCCAGCCCTCTGCTTTACCATGATGTCCTCCCCAGAGACTGGCCCCTCCTGATAGCATGTCCAAAGTGCGGGAGACAGAGTCTCGCCGTGGTTGTCTCTCAGGACTCTTCTGGCTGCAGTTTTTCTAAGGCAGATTTGTGCATTCTTCTGGAAGTTCAAGGTCCACTCAGTATTCTTCAGCAGCACCATCATGCAAAGGCTTCAGTTCTTTGGGCTGCCTCACTAATCGCCCAGCTCACCCATGCATTTGAGTGGACTGGAAAAACCATAACTGCCTTGAATTCTGAATACAAAAGGAGGCTTGCCCACCTACTGGGAACCCTGATGGAGCAGTGGTTGGCATTTCAAAACCCTCAGAGGGAGAAAGATAAGGAGTCTGCTTCGGTACAGACTGCAGCTTGGGAACCCCCGCGGAGGTAGTTCTAGTCCCCTCTGCAGTCTCTGTGAGTGGGCATCACCCCAAACACTGCGCGTGTTAGCCATCTAATAAGACCCACCCGGTAACTACCCAGTGTACTGCGCCAATGCCAAGTGCGCACATCCACGGAAGGCCATGTCCGTTGACCGAGCGTCTCCTCAGCCTGGCCTGAATAGAGGCCCAAGATGGAAGGGCACACACCATCCACAGAACAGGCCTTACTTCTCTGGAGGGAAGAATAAGGAAGCATGAGACGGAATTGGGAAGAGCACATTTATAGCATTTGATTTAATTTTAAAAAGGAATCCAGGGCGGATGATCCCTTCAGGACCAGTGGTGTGAGTGGAGATACCAGGAGGGTAGAAGGAGGTGGGGTTGGAAAGGGGAAACAGATTATAAGAATCTACATGTGACCTCCTCCCTGGGGGATGGACAACAGAAAAGTGGGTGAAGGGAGACGTCGGACAGTGTAAGATATGACAAAATAATAATTTATAAATTATCAAGGGTTCATGAGGGAGGATGGAGCAGGGAGGGAGGGAAAAAAGGAGGAGCTGATGCCAGGGGCATAAGTGGAGAGCAGATGTTTTGAGAATGATGAGGGCAATGAATGTACAAATGTGCTTTATATAATTAATGTGTGTATAGACTGATAAGAGTTGTATGAGCCCCTAATAAAAAAAATTTTTTTAAGTGCTCCAGTTGATTGGTCCAAACGTCACCCACTGAGCCTTCTTGAGCAGAAGTGCATTACCACGCCGCAAAAGGTTGTTCTCAGTATCTTGTCCTTTTAAAAGATTCCATATGTTCTCAAAATCCCATAATCACTCCCCAAAGAAATAAATACTAATCCCCTATCAAAGATGCCGGGATTAAGCTGTGCCTTCTGATGGTTGAAAGTTCGGCGATGTGTCCACATCCCCCCACCCCGCACCCCCAGTTCTCTCCCCTCCCCAAACAGGGGATATTGGGAAGCATTTTAAGAGGGACCCATGTAAACTGGCCCCAGGGCCTTTTCTGAGGCTCATCCCTTTAACTGGGACATCAGTATCTGAAACTGAATCACCCTCCATCTCAAGACCCCAGTGGCGTCACGTGTTGCTCTCGGGACGTCCTAGGAAGGTGGGAAGAAGGCATGGACCTCCCCAAAGCCACCCTGCCTGCTAATCAGTCTCAGAGAAGCCTCTGTGGGGAAGTTCCGTCCAAGTTGCCACAGAGTGTCCTGAACCTCCCTTCTCGGTGTATTTTGTTTATTTTCTTCCCATTCTAGAGCCGCCAGCAAATGATTTCACACCTTTTTGTTTCGTTGCTAAAAGCAACACAATAACTCCCCTCAAGGCTGCCTCTGTGGGTTCCAAAAGTAAAATGGGCTCATTTTCATGCTAAACATCCAAAGGCTCCTAGAGATTCTAATGAAAGGCAAAGGAAGGAAAGAAGGAGAAAAGAGGACTCAGGGGGGGGGGGGGGGGTAGCTGATGGGGGGGGGTAGGGAGGTTGGCGGGGGTTGTGTCCATGAGGGTCTGCCCAGAATTACCAGCTGCCCCTGCCAGAAGGGAAAGGTAGAAATAACAGACAGGTCTTAGGTTCCAAATGAAAGACAATCTAATTCCACTGGCAGACTCTGCTGTCTTCCCCTCCAGCCCCAAACCCAAGCGTATTCTTGGAAGACACACTATTCTTCACCAAGAACGAGCCGGCTTCTGGCTTCCAGAGGACTCTCCTGGGTAGGGTCCAGCCAGCAACTTGCTTCAAGGTCAGAATATAAAGCCATGCCTCTCTGGGATTTCAGGTTACCTTTGACATTCGAAGTTGTCCATGCTGTGTCCTTAGCAGTAGCAGCCGCATTATCTCTTAGACTCGGCGAGAGGATCTAGACGGTGTGGAGGGATTTCCTGCTGGCCGTCCAGGGTTCACCAGGCCCACAGAACTCCTCGTAGGTCATTGTTGACTGCATGATGGCAGCTGCTTATTGCCTTTCCAAGCAGGAAATGCCTGCTCTTTGCCGAGTCAAAAGCTGCCTCCCAGTCACTTCCACGCCTCGGTTCCAGATTTGCGCCCTGGAATAACACAGAATCTATATTTCCACGTGAAGCCTTCAGATATTTGAGAGTAGCTAGAAGCGAGGGTTAGAGCGACATTGGATATGTTTTCAGGAGGGACCGGTCCCTGGAAAAGGACACCGTGCGTGGTAAAGCAGAGGCTCCGGGACAAGGAGGAAAGCCCTCCGTGACAGTGGGCTGTAGCGGAACATGGATGTGCAGATGGAGCCAGATGGGCAGTGTTTCCTTCTGCTGAACAGACAGGGCCCCTCTGAGCCAGACTGAACCGAACTGCTCCTGTCCACAGCAGCAGGTTTTCAGGAGTCCCTGCCTAGATCAAATGGTCAAGCCCTCCCCTGAGAGCTGAAAGAGGGGACCGTCAGACCCACCCAGAGCTTCCTCAGGAGAAAGGCCAGGCAATCCTTGAGGAAGTCAAATTGTGGCCCTTTGAAATTTGAGTTTGAGGAAGTCGGAGGGGCAAGATGAGCTGAGAGCGGTAGAGCAGACCAAGTAAGGCGTCCCAGGGAACTTCGCCCAGAGCACCCCTGCTACCCTTGAAATGAGCAGATGCGTGGCAGTGACGGGGAAATGTTCTCAGTGCGGCTTTGCTGGCCTCTTTTCCACCAATGCAGTTTTCCAAAACGTCTTCCTAATTAGCCCCTGTGATTCTCCTGCAGCCTTTGAGAAAAATCTATCAAGCGTACCTCCTCCAGAGTCTCAAAAAACAAGCACCATCCTTTTCTCAGCTGACTTCTCCCCCCTTGACTTTCACTGGCTCTGCAGACACCCTTAGAAGCCCCTGGTGTGACTGGGCTTTGCTCTCTGGATGCGATTGGCAGATTCAAGATTCAGCCCTGGTTATGATACATTCCATAAAATCATCTTCGAGAGCTTCGATCCGGGTTAAAAGATGCTTTGGGCACTCGTTGCTAAAGCCAAGATGTTCGCTTAGAATGTTCCATGCCAAACCATATGAGATCCCAACCTTGGTGGCTACCTCATCAATAGTGTTCATTGTTTTCATTTATTTATTGACTTATTTCCAAACCACTTTACTAGGGGCTAAGGTGGATACCACATGATTCCGTAGTGTAATCACATCAAGCAGTATTGTTCCAAAATATGTTCTTCCTTCTCGAACTCCTGTGTATCTGCTCCCCCTTAGTCCCCATCCCCACCTGCCCTGCAGCACCCACCTGGAACTCTTTTCTATTTGGTGCCTCTATAGATGCCCCTATCCTGAGTTTCACGTGCCAGAAAACATAGGCAAACGCATACCAGAGACTCAAGAAGGCTACCAACAATGACAAAATAGCACAGAGACAAACCCCAATATGAAACACACACACACACATATTGGAAACCAGCTCTAGCAGGAAGTGTATCGGAAGGGAGATCAAGTGACAAGGTTTTAACCATTCAAGTCAGCTGGATCACTTTAATCTACTACAGTCGTCCCTCAGTACTCTCAATGTTTCCTTCATGAGCGCAATAATCGGGCAAGGCCAGGTGCTAAGAACTAGTTCTTAGACTGGAGCTAGGATTAAGTGCAAGCCTGAAATCCACTCCCGAGTCTATGTTTTCCGTCTGCTTCTGGTTCACCTTCGGGACCTCCTTGTTAATTAATGGGAAAGAATCTTATAGATCATCTCCCTGGAGCATAAAGACCTTCTGTTTATAGTGTCATTGATTAGCCCCTCGTACTAGTTTTAAAACACCATTGAGAGGGTGTTTGAACAAGTACAGGCTAACTACATATCACAAAACACGGATTAGTCACTTTCGTGACTGGACGCTTCTTGTGTACTTTGCACAGACAATGGGAGTTGGTGGTCAGGGAAAACGTACAATAATATTCATTGAGAATGTCAGTCACAGGTTTTCCAGAAAAATGTAGATCTTATTACAGCATATGGGACATTGACAGATTAAGGCAATGGTTGTCTGCCTACCAATAGTTAAATATCCTTGGTATCGCCGTCTTCTGCTTCTTCACGTACCATGTAGTTTCAGTCTGAAGCCCTCAGGTTACAAGTGTGTTTGAGGTAAAGTCTAGTTCACCGACTGAGGTTTTCCTATTGTATCTCTCTGCTATGACCTTCGGAGTGTTGTGTGTACCTTGAAGATTCAGGGTTCAATTTCCCGATCTTGTGTGGCACATGACCTGGGTCCCCAGAGGTATGTGCAGAGACTCAGAGCAATGTGGCTTCTTAGGAGCATATTACCAGGCATTCCCTTTCCTTAGGACCTTACAAGTATTGTTAATCCATTTTTTTGCCCTGCCAAGAAGTTGATTCTCCCCACTTTTCTACCAACAGACATGTGTTTGTCTTCTCCAATATGTGTCTGCTCCCTTTTCCCTGTCCTGACTTGATTTTCCCATCAGTATCCCTCATTGCTCTGGTAGGAATGCCTGCCAGTCCAAGTGACCTCATCATCATCCTCAGAGAGATACTCACGGAGAGAGGATGGCACATGGACGTCAGGAAGGTTCTCTACCGAGCTGCCTGGCCGGCCTGAAAGCCTGAGCCTGCTCCCATCCTGGGGCTCCTCCCTCCAGCAGTAGACTCAGACCATATTTGTCCTTCTGTGCTCGACTGACTTCACTCAGCATAATGCCACCACGTTGTGAGGTGTTGTGTGTATTTTTTAGGGATGCGTACTATTCCATTATGTGTACATATCAAAGTTTTATTTGTATATATTCTTCTACTGATGGGGATTTGAGCTGTTCCCAACGTTTTGCTATGCGAACTGGGCCGTAATTCACCTGGGAAAGCATGTGTCCTTTCATCATCAAGGGTCATGCCATGGCCTTCTTCCACCAGTTTCTGGATTTCAGCCACACTTCCTTCCTTTGTCAAGGCTGACAATGTTCCCTCTCTTGGCTCATTGCTGCGGTTTTCCAGATTGCCTTTAAAATACGTGATCCGCCTGAAAACGTGTTTAATGTGGACACCATTCCCATCAACGTATTGAAAACACTTCAGTGGCTGGGGAAAGAGTTCACTGGAATTTTTGTTTAAAATTTTGATATTATTCCTGACCTCAAAGCTGTTTTTTCTTTCTCCCCAGGGCAAAAAATGATCCTTTATTTTTCCCTTAAAAGAGTCAAAGCAAGTATATTGCAGTGTGAGCGGCAGTGACAATGAGAGTGTGACTCGCCGTCGCACCGTGTCCTTCTTTCACGCAAGTTGCATTTTAGTGAAGGAAGTAGAAAATAAGCACGTAACCCAAACCGAGGACAACTTCAGGTAGTAAGAGTGCTACAAAGAAAAGCAAAGGGGGACCGGAGTAGGGAGGTCAGGGAAGGCGACTGTTGGAAGGAAACATTTCAACAGTGGCCTGACTCTGCAAAGGGTTTCATTGAGAAGAGCAAGGGGAAGGATCTTCTCCCAAGTCATCAAATCTCAAAATACTCCCCTCCGCGGCCTGCACTCCCCCTCAGAGGGACAGACAGGACCGAGTGGGAAACGTGCCGGTGGGTTTCTGAGACTCATGTTTGTTTGTTTTTGAATCATTTTATTGGGGGCTCATACAACTCTTATCACAATCCATACCTGCATCCATTGTAGAAAGCACATTTGTACATTCCTTACCCTCATCATTCTCAAAACATTTGCTCTCCACGTAAGCCCCTGGCATCAGATCCTCATTCCCCCCACCCTCCCTCCCTGCTCCCCATCCCTCATGAACCCTTGTAAATTTACAAATTATTATTATTTTATGATACTTACACTGTCAGACGTCTCCCTTCACCTACTTTTCTGTTGTCTGTCCCCCAGGGAGGAGGTTATATGTAGATCCCTATAATTGGTTCTCCCTTTTCACCCCACCTTCTCTTCACCCTCCAGTATCGCCACTCTCAGTACTGGTCCTGAAGGGATCATCTGTCCTGGATTCCCTGTGTTTCCAGTTCCTATCTGTACCAGTGTACATGCTCTGGTCTAGCCGGATTTGTAAGGTAGAATTGGGATCATGATAGTGGGTGTGTGTGTGTGGGGAAGGAACATTTAGGAACTAGAGGAAAGCTGTGTGTCTCATTGTTGCTACATCGCACCCTGACTGGCCCGTCTGAGACTCATCTTTATGGGAGTCAGAAGCCTCATTGTTCTCCCTCAGAGCGGCTGGTGCTTTCTGACTGCGAACCTGCAGACGGCCTAGCACATAGCTCATGATGCCGCCAGCGGTCCTCTTCCCGCCTTGGGAACAGCAGGTGCAGGGTCCATGACGTTCAAACCAGAACTGTGGGTTTTGCAACCGAGAGAAGGCCAGAGAGGCTGGAAAATAATAATAGAGCAAGAAGGTAGCAGCAGCTGAAGTGAGAGGGGAGAGAGATCAGCAGAGGTTGGACTTTAAAGTGGAGAGGATTGGGGGTTTTATTCTAATTGCAGTCAGAAGCCATCGGGGCCGAGGAGTGACATAATTTGATTTACGTTTCATAAGATGTTCTCTCTGGCTGTAGTCCAGCGGTAGCTGTGACAGGACGGGAGAATGAGAGGAGGGAAGCCGTTTGGGAAAATATCACAGTGTTCCAGGCAAGAAGGGACCGTGGCTTGCACTGTCACGGTAGTCATGGTGGCAGAGAGAAGTGACTATGTTCTGGATGTAATTAGGAAGCAGAACCAACAGGACGTGCTAACAGAGAAACAGCGGGAGTCCAGGGATCTTAAATGACTTACCCAAAAGAGATCAGATACCAACAGATGTAGAGTATTTGACAGTGCTATTGTTATTAATGTTATTGTTAACATATGAATCCTAATGTTTAAATAATAACGCTCTAAGGGAAATATTGTATTAACATTGTGCATAACAAGGTACCCCCCCAAAAAAAACAGAATATTTTTCCAAAGCTATGTATCTAATTTTTTTTATAACACAACCATAGCACCTTCAAAGAACTGTCCATTACACTTAATATATTTTTCAAATCTGCAATTCCATTCTTAGAAACATTTTTCAAATTCATCTGTTTGCATGGCTGACAGCACCTCCCTCATTTTTTTCTTTGTCTCTTCTATGTCATCAAATTGCTGTCCTTTCATGTCCCTCTGCATAGAGGAAACAAAGAGAGGTCACATGGACTGAGGTCAGGTGAGTAAGGTGTGTGGGACAAGAGAGGCATGCTGTTTTTTGCACACAAATAAAACAAAAAACTGGTGCACTGAGATGGCTGTGTGAGCATGTACATTGTCGTGGTGGCAAAACCAGTCCCCTGTCTGCCACAAATCGGGCCTTTTTTGTGGCACACTGTTCCACAATCTTTTCAGAACCTCTAAATAGAAACCTTGATTAGCAGTCTGACCTGGTGGAACGAACTCCAAATGTATGACTAGTCAACATGTTTGTCCTGTTCAGGAAGTTGAAGAACGAGGTTTGTCATCAACCAACATTTCACCTGTTTTGAAAGGAGAAAGCCACTCGTACACTTGAGTTTCCCCCATAGTGCTGTCCTTGTACGCTGTGTTCAATATCACAACAGTTTCTGCAGCAGTTTTCCCAAGCAGGATGCAAAATTTCACAGCCACACACTGTTCTCTTAAATAATCATCACAAAAAATGAGGTCCAAACAAAACTGCTTTTACAAAAAAAAAAAAATTGCAGTGACCAGAAAGAACCTTCCCAGGTGATGCCACTGGGTGCACTAACTCAGACTGAGTTAGTTGCTCTATGCTTGCCTAGCAGGGAAAATTCATATTAAGTAAGCTCCACACCACCCAGTTCAACTCTGTTTTTTTTGGGGGGGGTGAGGGGCACCACATTATATAAAAGGACCCCGAAACTCAGAAGTTTATCCTCAAGTCAAACAGAACTATTGGACTCTATCTCTCTTTCCATCATGTTGTTGGTAACTGCCGTGTTCCAGCCATGACTCATGGTACTCACTCTACAACAGAATCTCCGTTGTCGGTTGCTGATGATAAAATGTTCTGTGGTGATTCATAGCGGTTGCACTGGCTGGTTTGGGGAATTCGATGGCTAGACCTTTCTTTCTAGCCCAGCTGAGTCTGGAAGCTCCACTGGAGGCTGCTCAGCATCACAGCACCAGGAAAGCCTCTGCGGACAGACACGTTGTCGTAGCTCTGCATGAAGTTCGTTGGCCGGGACATGAACGTCCTCTTCTACGATGATGGAAGACGAGAAACCCTGACACTACCTGGGGCAGGGGACAGGGCTTTCTCCAAATATCCTTTCTTCCAAGTCATTGATGCCCAACAGTACTTCAAGCAAATACGATCGGTGTCACTCTGGTGTCCTAAAACTGAGACTTTTTCCACTCTCCCCCCTCTTGGGCCCTCACAATCCCTGAGTCTGGGTCAGCTCAGCTCTGTGCACTTGAACAGGAGCTCTGGAAGCCCCTACCTCCCTTCCTAAGGCGCTATCGCTGGAAATTGCTTGTGCAACTAGATGACAACTTATCTATATTTAGCAGGAGAGGTGGTGGCGAGGATCTGTCCAGCTCAATTTTTTTCCAGTTTCAGTGTTCAGCATCTCACAGGCAATCACTTGAAAGGCACATTGGTCCTGACAGTGTTTGAGTGAAAGGAAATTTCCCCTCTCTCCTGGGGTTATCCACTGGAAGCCTCGTTTTTAGAAAGTGCGTGGACATCTACCGTAGATCAGAGATTTTACATGCCGGACCCTTCTCCGGCCCGCTCCCCAGCCCCGGCACCCTGCCATGAGAGACGCTGGTTCTGCGGATGCTTTGAAGCCATGTCAGTGTCAGTCCAAGAAAGGAAAACAAGCATGAAAGGGTTAAGGGGGGAAATGGACGATTACCTAATAGTTTATGCATTTAATTGATATGCATGGGGCTTGGTTTTTATTTCTTTTCAATGTGGCATCTAAAAGAAATGCAGAGGCGTGCCTAGGGTTTAAGAGCAAAGATAAACTTGCTTTTGGGGGGGAGAGGGGCGGGGAAAAACCGCAGCAGGTATTCTCAAATGCTGACGCCGGGCAAAATTGTTGCCACTGAGGCTCACGGTCACGAACACTTAAAAGTGACTCATTCGGGAAGAGGCGCGGTCTAGCAGTCCTCGAGCCAGACGAAGCCAGAATATAGTCTATTGCCCATGACTCTGCCCCTCATCACTGTTGGTCAGCCAGAGAGAATTATCTACTAATGAAATGCAGGACAATTAAGGAGAGCTATGAAAAGAGAAGAGACCATTAACGAAAAATGAGAATCTTCAAGACAGTAAAAGTATCGCCATTTCTATTACCAAGAAAAGATAAAAAAAAGGGAGTTCGTGTGGGAAAAGTAATTAAAACCCTCTACTTCTTAGCATGAAGATGCATCAGTCCTGGGTTGTTAAGAGAGGGGAACGAAATCTATTGCGAAAATTTCCTGTTTGCTTTAGAAATGGTGATTTTATTTTATTTTTAGGAACGGTGATTTTAAATCAACCTTTACGCCCCCCCCATGCCCTACCCCCCATGCATTTTTTCCCATTTCCCAAACTCATGTGGGGTTAAATCTTATTCAGAGGCAAAGTACTTGGTTTACAAATGTCCTCTCTCATTTTCACAAAATCTCTTCTAACGAGATGAGCTTTCGTATCACTGTGTCCATGACGGTGAGCGGTGAAGACATAAAAAACCCATTTTCTTTTTGTGTCTATGTAACAATTTATCAACACGGTCTTCCAAAAGATACTTAACAGATCATTATGTTTCAAACAAAAACTTTGGGGTAATTTTGAAAAAAAAAACAATTCAATAAAAGTAAATGTGAGACATTTCATGTTTCAATGTAAAAGAAAAAGAAGGGGGGGGGGACCACCTGTTATCCCAGCACCAGAGGCTATCCGCTGTTGACAAGAGTAAAGCCAAATACTTTGGGGTACATACTTTGTAGAACACCGGCAGACGGGGTCTTCATCCGCCATCAACCATCTGGCCATCTTCAGCATTGACAGGGACTGACCTCTTGAATGGTCCCCTGAAGGCCTAAGCAGAGGTTGTTGTTGTTGTTGTGGTTAGGTACTGTTGCATTATTGGGTTCCGACTCAGGGCAACTCCGTGGACAACAGAATGAAATGCTGCTTGGTCCTGGGCTATCCTCAGATACTTCCAAGGTTTGAGCACCTGGTTGTGTCCGAAGCTTGCCTTCTTTCCCTCTCCCCACCAAACACACACACACACACACACACACCACACACACACCCCTTTTCTGATTTATTCTCGTCAGACCGAAACACACAATTCAGCAATATCCCACCATCACCCTCAGATGTAATGTTCTCTCCACTAAAAAAATATGCTAAAATAGCACTTTATCCTCAAGCTTGGAGGTTAGGAAGAGTTATGTCTGGGAAGAGTTGCACCTACCAGTTCTCCTTAAATTGCAATTTGGGGACCACGCTCATTTGCATTCCCCTGCTTGCCCTGAGGCAGCACATGGAAGTGCAGAGTCATGGCCTCTACTGGGCCCAAGTGACAGAAACCATTACAGAGAAGCCGAGGGCCAGGCCACACACTCCATCGTCTCAGTAACTCCATAGTCTCATTGTAGAGAAGGCAAACGGTGTCTGAAGGGCTCTGGACTTGCTAACCAAAATGCTAATCGCTTAGAAACGGTGAGAAATTAGAGAGTGAGATGTTTATCAAGTACCTGGAATGAGAGTTGACTTTCTGTGAAACATCCTTCAGGAATCAAAGCCCAAATCTCTCTCTTGTATTCAGTCGAGCCAGGAAAAAGAAAAGAAGACGAAGACGAAGAATCATGTCAGCAGTAGTAAGACGAACAACACAGAGAGGGGTATATAAACAAGCTGATATTAAACATGACAGAGGCGGTGGGGGCAAGGGGGGCATACCTGCTGAGATGCAGTAATTAGATAAGAGCTAGAACTTTAAGAGGCTGAAGGGGAGGTGGGGGGAATGGTAGCACTGTTCTCCCCAGAAGACAACTCTCTAGGCGATCCATCCAAATGACTAACATGCTAAACTGCTGACCGTAAGGTTGGGGGTTCAAATCCACCCAGAGATACCTGAGACGAACTGTCTACTTCTGAAAACTCAGGCACTGAAAATTCTATGGAGCACAGTAGAGTTTGCTCACACAGCGACTGATTTTACTGAACATTTCAGGCCATCGGGGGTAAACTATGGGAGGACACAGTTTGTACCAAGGAAATGTTAAATGGTCTATCCGAAATCTAGGCTGAATGATTTTTAAAAGCAGTGCAAGTATTTTGTGACTTTCTTGTGTTCTTTTTCTAGAAGGAAGGAACAATTACATTTTTTTAGACTGCTTCCTTACAGAAAAACATAAGCTAAACACCTCCCCTCCCTAGAGATGGCCTCTGTTATAAATTGGGTGTATATTCTTCAGAACCCTGCAGAGAGGTAAGAGAAGAATTTGGGGAGCACATTGGTGAATCATGCTTTGAATCCCTCCGCAGCTCATGATATTGAATTGTATTCCTATGCAAAGAAGTTTCCGTACTAAAAATCTTTATATGTGTTTCTCAGGCAGGAGAAAAGACTTATGAGACTTGGGTTGGGCCATTGATCTTAATCGTGGTTTCTATTAATTACTCAGCAATTCCAGGCAATTCTCCACTTTCCTGCCAGAGTTTTCCCTTGTGTGAATCGGAGATAGCGGATCTGAACTTGTGGATGTGGGTCCCCAAGCAGTGCTGTCGATGACACCTGACTTGTAGCAATAGCCAAGGCCTCTCAACTGAGGTCACACTCTTCTGCCAGCTCACAGGAGCCAGGAGGCTTAATTACCTGTAGTTTCAAAGGCCTCTGAACTCTCTGAGAAAGGGGGCTATTGAAGTCCAATGCCATATAATCCAATTCCTGAAGAATTCATCTCATAAAGGGGATGAGTTCAGAAAATTCAGAAAAACATAGATATCGTGTGTGTATATATATGCCTGTAACTACCTAGAGCTACATTATATATTAAACCATAGGCTTTATTTGAGAAAAGTCACATTATCTGCCCATGAAAACAATAAGCCTCTTGGAAATAAAATGTTTCAGTTAAATGGTATGAAGTTCAGGTCATCAAAATCCAAACTGCCTTGCGTGCACCGTCTCTTGCCTTTATTAAAAGGTGCTCTGGGCTTATCTCCTGCCAACACAAACCTGGATCATCTGGAAGATTTGCTAATGTCACTTTGCAGATGTCACGATGGCATAACCTCACCTGGGTGCGCTCAGATCCCAGGGCCAGCGCCAGCCTGTGACAACATTCTCTAAGCGCCAAGAGGCTGCCCATGTTGTGGAAGAATGGTCGCTCTTTATACCTCCTACTTCTAGGGTATCCGAGTGTTATCTTCTTTTCGGAAATGATAGTCAAGGAAGCTGGGCGCTGGGGCTTGTTGGCCCTTGGCGTGTTGTTGTTATTGTTTTCGCACCCCAGTTTGGTCTCATGTAAACTTGATCTTCCCGCCGTTGCACAATGCCACCACGCCTTCTCTTTCTGCACACGGAGCTCGGGTGGCATAATGGCTTCTGAGTGAGTCTGCTAAGCACAAAATCGGCAGTTCGAAACTCCCAGCTGCTCTCTAGGAGAGAAAGTACCTTCTGTTGCTGAAAGGAGTTTCCATTTCAGAATCCAGGAGCTGTTTGGCCTGGTTCTCTGGAGGTCAGAACCGACTTGATGGAAGGAAGGGGTCTGCCTTTCGTTCTGTCTATGGCAAAACCCAAGCCCGGAAAATTCCTGGTCTTTGGATGGTTCTGTCGATATAATAATAGATAGAAAACAGGTCATAATATCTTTTTGTGGGGGTCAAAAGTATCAATTCCCTCCCTGACCAAATCCCGGCCTCCGATGACAAGTGGGACAGGATATGCACTTGGATTAGACAGTGTCCGGGGTAAAACTCTATGACCTTTCCATTTCATTTTTTCTACAGACTTCTTGAAGCCCCTAATTAATTCTCTTTTCACTTTCTAATACTAGAAATGTTTCTTAAGTATTCACCATTTATCTGAAACTCAATTTTAACTGGACATCCTATATATTTTCTCAGACAAATCTAGACCCATACTATCTCATTCCTTAGAAAACACATAAGTTGTCAACATCAATTTAAAAAGAATCCCTCCATTTAAACGACTATTAGGGAAAAGCGCATATATCAATGAAGTACTCATTTCGTTGTATTTGTAGTGACTGGTTTTCTTGTCTCAGAGTGAAAGAGCTAACTCATTGGATTACAGTCAAAGGTTAGGACCTTCTACTGAATCAAGAGTCAAACAAGTTCACTTCCTCCAGTTGGCTTACCTTGTCGATGAACAGATAACTCATGTTTACCAGCAGTCGCTGACAAATCGCCTCAACTGCCCACCTGTGAGCTGACTGTTCCGGGACCTCAGATTGTTTCCCTGAACCTCCTGGTGATGGTTCCGGATCTGCAGTGGGCGGGGGGGGCGGGGGAGGGAAGGCAAAAGTCCGGGTCCAGTGAGAGTCCTTGGCCCTACTCAGCATGCTGCTGGAACACTTCTTCGTTTCTCATTTTACCCTCTGACGTTAAACTTCATACAAATTTAGAGGCTCCACAGTTTTGAACCACTGTCCTACCCGGTAACTGTCGTGTGCCCCACCTCTGCTGGAAACAAGAGTAATAATAAAACTGTCAAGAAGGGCTAGTCACCTCTCTGCGGATATTTGCAAGACAATTACTTTCCAGCTCCAAAGTTGACACCTGTTTTCGGTTAGGGACATGAATTGACATGAGCTGAACTTTGGCAAGGATGGAGGAGTCGGGGTCAGATACCTGGCGTGTATTTCATTAAAACACGTGGTAATGTGGGTGGGTAGGGTTCCCCCCACTTTCCTTCCCGGTCACCTCAAAGTTCTTGCAAAAGGACGATCCGGAAAAAGATGGAGAGCATGCTCCTACTTTCAAATGAACAGGCCAGGGGACTCAAATTGTGGCACCAACACCAAGATGGGTAGCCAAGCACTGCCATGTCCCCAGATGGGCTGTTAGGGATCGTAAAGTGGAAGATGGCCCAGGAACACCTCATCCAGGTTCAAACACCAACCGCCTGGCTGTCTGAGCAGGCACGTGTCTCCTGGATGTCCGTTTCCTCCGCTATCAAGTGACGGGATCAGAAAGACTGATACCAGGGGTCCTTTTGAGCCCTGAATCTCTGTGTAGGTTCAGAGGATAGACAATTCCTGAGTTACACACAAGTCTGTGAACAAGACTCAACCACTTACCTGCGGAGGGCTCGAAGGCTAGAGATTTAAAATAATAGAGACCCTCTCCTTGATCCTTTGTTCTGACCTTCAGCAGTGTAACGCGCAGTCATTCTTTATAGGTCGCTGCCCACCACCTACCTTGTCGTCCTTGGTCTTCCCAGGAGCCCTGTGAGCTCTGTCACTAACTGTCCCTCTGGACTTCCATAGACATAGGTCACTGTCACCTTCCTTTTTCAAAGCTGTTCCTCAGACCCGAGTTCAACCATCACAATTATTGGTGTGGGTATACAAAGATGAGATATACCACATTTTTGTTACTAAATCACACTGCAGAATCCAAGTGTCTTTGCCTTTTTTAAGGTGGCTCCTTTTAGTCAAAATCTCTATAAAACACCTCTCGTTTGGTCAACATTAAAAAAATGAACTTGGGGAGGAATATAAAAGGGGACATCAAAAAGTTCATAGAAAGATTCCATTGTTTTGAAATTCCATTTGTTCACAATCTTTAAAAAATGCTGGTGTGATACCAAGGGCTCAAGTAGAAAGAAAAGAAAAATGTTTTGAAAATGATGATGGCAACATATGTACAAGTGTGCTCACCCAATTGGTGGATGGATTGTTATAAGAGCTGGAAGAGTCCCCAATGAAATGACTTATTAAAAAAATTTTTTTCTTGTGAATTGGATGAAGGTTCACAGAGCAGATTAGTTTCCCATTCGACAATTCATACACATTTTGTTTTATCTCATTCACTGCAGTTTCCCGAAACACCTCTTCTCCTACTTGTGCCCTGGGTTTCCTGTTTCCCTGTCTCCCCTTTTCCTTCTCCATCTGCAAATGTTGCCCCATTCATCTGGAATGATTGATTAGCCTAATATGTGTACTGCTCCCCAGAGCTATTGTTCCTCCTACAGCCTTGTCTCTTGTTTGGGTGGAAAGTGAGTCGCCGAGGTGCGTTCATTTCCAGATGTGATGGATGGCTTAGGGGCATAAACACAGGGGTTCCACCACACTCTACTTGACAAGTACTTTTGGTCTCTTTTATGATTTTGAGATGGGTCCTGCATTTCCCCCCACTCTATCCGGAACAATCTACTGGGGTCTCTTTCAGAGCGAATGGTAATGGTAGCCGGGCATCATCTATTTCTTCTGGTCCCTGGGTTGTGGAGGCTGTTGGACTAATTATTTATATATGTCTTCCATTCTCCTCACTTTTCCTTTCCTCAAGACTGAGAGAAACCAACAGCCCACAGATGGTCACTCAGGAGCTTTTAAGACCCCAGTCACTACTCACCAAAGTAGGATATGGAGCACCGTCTTGTGTCCTTGAATGCTTCAAACAGTCTTGTATATGCTTTTCAAGGTGAGCAGCGTATACCTGATTCTGTCCTTTGTAACCTTGTAGAAAGCGTGGTGGAAAAGAGAAAACTTCTACAAAACCATTTCCGCTCTAAGCCCTGAAGTTCATTGAGATTTCCTCGTGATTCCAAAGATGGCCACAGTTTTCTAGACATTGGTGCACCTTGTTAATCTTTCTTACTGGGAAGCATTCATTACATAGCACCCTTGGCCGAGTTGGGCTGGTGCCAACATAAGAGTTGTTAAAGTGAGTACTACTCTTGCCTTTATGGGGCATTCTGTATTATTCTCATGCGTGGAATGTCTTCTCAGTGGTCATTTATGGAGATACTTTTAAAGCCCCTGACCCTCCCTTGGCCCTGGTTGTTTCTTATTGCCCAATGAGCCCTTGTTGGCCTTCCCAATGGAAAAGTACTAGATGGCCTGAACCTTGGTAAGGCCTGCACTTAGTACATTGCTGGCCTTTGACCAAATTATGCCACCCCATTCAGGATGACCTGACACCATTGTGATCCATCTTATGACTTGGCAGCATCCCATCTGCCTACCCAGTCCACTCTTGCTCCATTGCCTTGCCTCTTATGGCAGGTGCTCCATATCTTGTTGTAACCATCTCAGTCTTGTCAGGCTCATCCAACATCAAGCCATTCATTCACTAAACAAGATACCATTGATTTGCACTATGTGCCTTGTAATGTGCTCTTTAGGGTGAATAGAAAATATAGGAATTGCCAGCAAGATGCTTGGACTCTAGTGAGGGAGAGGGACATTAAAGGAATAAGCATCCCAACATTTCAAACTTTGTCAACAGTCAGGAAGAAGAAAACAGAGTCATGGAAGACAGATTGACAGCGGGAACCTATTTTAGAAAACTGGCCCATGAAGTCAGGAACTCAGGAAGGAGAATAAGCCAGCTAGGAGATATTCCAGACACAGGACTCAGCTTGTGAGCAGGTCAGGGAAAAGTGCGGGGTGTTTGAGAACTTGAAAGAGACCTTCCACAGAGAAGTTGCTGACCTCACCTGCTAACCTGGATTAGTCCATCTCCTAGCTGCCATAGGTCATTCTCTTGGCTCCACTTACCTGACATCTGGTTGCATGCTGTCTTTTGTTATTCAGCTGTGTGGAAGATCTTTATAGAACTTGCGTTCTCTATTGCATCTCTCCAAGGGCAACTATCAGGATTCTATTTATACAGAAGGTACTCAGGAAATACTTGAATTCTATTCAGTTCAATGAACATTAATCAAACGCCTGGTCTATGCTGGAAGGTATATGCTCGCTGAGTGCTGGTGCTTACAAGTCTAAATCATGAGGAAAACACCGGACAAATCCAAATTGAAGGGCTTCCTATTCCTGCCTGACCTCCTCAAAACTTTCAAGGTCATTGAACACCAGGGTAGTCTGAGACACTGTCACCAGAGGAGACAAAGAGTTGATGACTGAATGTCATATGGTACCCTTCATGGGTACATTAAGGACACTGAGGGAAAGTAGGAAAGTCCAAATAAACTGTGTTAGGAATAAGGAGCCATTGCTGACCTCTTGCTTGTCACAGATGTACCACAATAATGCAAGATGTTTACAGTGAGAGCTGGGTGAGGGGACATACAGTAACTCCTCTGGACTCTTCTTAGCAGGCTCTCTGGCCATCTAAAACTATTCTAAAATAGCTCATTTAAATTGACATAAACAGAGAGAAAACTAAGATCTCTGCCCTCAATGAGCCTAAGCCCTAGTAGAGGAGATGGACATCTTTTTAAAATATAGTATGATTCAATTATGCGTCAATTACAAAAGCTACCCAAATGAGGCCACGGTTATCTCTAAGAATCTACGGAGGAACTCACCGAGGAGGACAGTGCCTCGGACTGGGTTTTAAAGACTTACTAGGAGTTTGAAGGATGGAAGCCAAACCTGGAAAAGGTTAATTCGGGCCTAGTAAATACCATTAAGCAAGACAGAGAGCCCATTAAATATCTTGTTACTAGAAGAAGGGATGAGAGAAACAAGAATAGAAACGTAGCTTGGGTGTTTGCAGAGCAGTTTGGGTAGACTAATTAGTAACCTCATTATTTGTGGCTGCAAGTCTACTGCCCATGACAACTGATCCACAGGGTCCCTAAGAGATCTACCAGGAGGCTTCTTCGTTGTTCTGCTAGCTACTGGAAACATTTGTTGAATCACCTTGACCTCTACGGCCCACAATGCAGATAACCATAGGAGGCAGTGACTTAGGGACTGAGCAAGAGGCCAGTGGTCAATTGTTAGCCACTTGTCTGAACTGGACAGGCCCAAATGCCTGACATACCCATAATGACAGGCAAAGAAGCTAGAAGGAAAGTGCCCTGGGAGAAAAGACTGTATTCTGCTGATTATTTTGTCACCATGCCAATGCCTGTTCTAAAGTCACCTGTCAGTCACAGATAAATGGAACAAGATGGGAACTGGATCTGGGCCAGCCAATCTGTTGGCCAGGGAGTGACCAGGGATACAGCTGACCTCTGGTGCCAGGATAACCTTCTGATGTTTCTCACTCAGGCGTAGGAACTGGAGGTCTGAAGAGGAGGAGGCCTCTAGGAGTGGCCACTAAAATACAAAAGACGCCTTGAGGTAGAGGGGAATCAGAAAGGATGGGGGGACCTGGCATTAACAAGCCAGCAAAAATCAATGAATGAGCCCAGGAGGCAGAAAATCAGCCAACTTCTATCATAGGAGAGAAGCAAGGCTACAAGGGGGAGCAGGTCTCTATGAGGCTGGAGAGTAAAATGAAGAAACCAGCAGGTTCTCCAGCGCCCTTTTCCACAAGGCTCGTCCACTCTGAGGCACCAGTGACCTGTACCAGTCCAAACATTCTCCGCTATGACATGGTAGCCTCCTGGGTGTAGGGTGAGGTTGAAATGATATCATCTCTATAAAGTATTTGGTCCAATTCTGGGCACATACATACTCCGTGCACCTTATTTTTAATGTGCAGAACAATCACTGGGCTGTGTTCTGCACAGGTTGGTCAAGGGAAGTCACCGGCAGGCATATTAGTCATGGGCTGCTGGGCTCAGGCAGAGTGCAGGTTGGGCATTCCTGGGCTCATCCTGGGCTCCCTGGCCCTGGCCCTGGCAGGCATGGCCCTCGGGAGGAGGGGGCACTGAGGGGAACATGGGAAAGCTCTGAAGACACACTGCATCCATCCCTGTTCCCAGAGAACGTTACCAACTTCGTTGCTGTACTTTTTTAATCACAGTGGTGTCATGCACATAAACATGATTTCATTTCTTTCTACTAAATAGGTCCTATGAGTACACAATATATTATTCAAAAATCACAAAAGAATATAGAAGTAAAAGTAAGCCCCATCCCTTAGCCATGTTTTCCAATTTCTAATGCAAGCTTTTGGAAACCCATCCCTGAACAAATGAGTATTATGTAACATATTCAAACATATACGTGTATGTGTTTTTGAATATGTACCATAAGTGTGTGGGTGTGGGTGTGGGTGTATATCCTCCAAAAAGCTAATGGAAAAAAATCTCATTATCTTTTGATTCAATTTTTCTATAAACTTTTTGAAGAGCTCTCTTATTTGTATAGACTCTCCTGCCTCATGGGTTTTGTCAGAGAACATTACATCTTTAGGGATCATGCATAACAGTTTGTGCAAAGCCCCCACTTTTTAACAGCTCTGTGCTATTCTAGCGCAGTTTATGGGGACCCTCTCATTTATATAACAATTCACTTCGAATCAACCCTCAACTGTTTCCACTCCTCTGCAAATACAAACACTCCTCAGCGACTGTCCCTGGGTGAGCACCAGTCTGTACGTGTGCAAATTAATGAGCAGAATCAGGGCCCGGCAGTGGAATTGTTAGGTCGATGGAGAGTGTCACTCTGCCGTCGGCTACCCTGCACATTCATCTTCCATGGAAACTTTAAGATGACTGTGTGTTGCACCAAGCTTGTACCACGCGTCAATGATCTTTTCCTTTCAGATGCGATTATGGTTTTGTAGCGATGATGAACATAGGGGTAAAGCCTTGCGTGTCTGTGTGTGAGTACGTGCTGCTGTTCATTTGCCTGCCTCTGTCTCTGTCTCCTTCGCAGATACCTGTGTGCACCCGTGAGTACACGCACACACGAGCACCCACACACGTGCACACACGCGTGCGCACACTCATGGTACCTTATCCTATCCATTAGAACTCGGTTTAAAAACTTTAATTTTTATTCATGTTCATACTGCAACAAGCTTTCATCCTTGGTGGTTTTAATTTGCAAATGCAGAAAATCATTCTTGGAGGAGGGTTATCACCAAATCCTACACTCCCCAAGAGAAAGTCACGTGGAATCTTTCCAGAAGCGATAGCTGCGGCCAATATACCAAAGCCCATTTCTGCATTAATTGTCCAAAGCCCTAATAATACCCGGGGAATGAGACCGGGTCGATAATGCTCAGTAATTCCCAGTATTTACACAGCTTCTTTGTCGGGACCCTAAAGCACCTGACAGCAATAAGTCCTTACCTTGGCTCTCTCAAAAGCAGCTTTGAACATAGATGCATCGGCCGGGAAGCTCTGATTTCTAGCCAGACAGTGACTGAGAACAGAATACAAGCTAACCAGCATGGTGCCTGGCTTTCACTGTCTGTCCCTCTGCTTGTCCAAATGTATTCATTGTGGGTACATTTCCAGTGAGCGACCATTTATGGATAAGCAACCAATTGAACTGTCTCTCGTCTCTACCTTGGGAAAGGGATTAAAGACCATCTGGATTTGGGGTCCCTGGGTACAAGGGGAGACACGCTTGGGCCTTAGGTCACCCGGGAGCTCTCTGCTTTGAGTCTCTGTGAATATGAAAAATGAGCATTCCCTTCTATCGTCTCTCTTCTAGAAGAAGGAGGAAGGTAAAGAGGGGAGAAGGTGGAGGGCAGCCTTAATTAAGCGCTGTTATTTCCTTCCAATGTTGATCTCTATTGAACAGAAAGCCCAGCCATACCCATTCCCACCACGGAGTCCTCCCCTATCCCACCGTTGCACTTCTTCCCACCCCACGGTCTCCACCCACCACCATGTAGTAGACACACAGAGCGCGCATGGACAATTCCAACTCAAGGCAGGTCTTTTAGTGGGAAAATGTTAGCAGAAGTTGTCTCGGATTTCAAATACCAAAACAACGTATTGAGTGATAAAGATTTCCTGCTAGACACACCTTTCCTAAACTTTAACGATCGAATCGGGGGTTATCAGTCAATAACATGGATTTTATTTAGTCGTTGGTCTTCTTTTTCTGCATCAAAATGAAAGCAAGCACCCGCCTCATTCCCACCACTCAGTCATCGGGCGTTATTTCTTCTTCCCTGCCCTTTGAAATTCTCTGTTCCCATGCTCAGGATAGTAGCATCCTAAAGGCAAAAGCTACTTGAATTTATATCGAATATCTAAATATTAGATATACAGATAGATAGATAAAATACCAGTCACTCCTGACTGAAAGGGCCTCAGTCCACGCATCTGTAAACTGTCAATATCTAGCCTACCCACCTCATGAAACTATTGTGTAGCATCAATATAGTAACCCAATGCCACCCAGCCAATTCCAACTCAGCGACCTTCTAGGACAGACTAGAACTGCCCCTTTAGGGCTTCCGAGGCTGTAAATCTTTACAGGAACCGCCAACCTCTTCCATCTCAAGAGGCAGCTGACAGGTTTGATCGGCTGAGCTTCTGGTTTGTAGCCCGGCATGTCACTCACTGCACCAAAGGGGTGACTTTGGTAAGGGTTTGCTTCTGTGGTTACCATTCATTTTTGTTTCTTGCATTGAAAATGCATCAAAAACAAGCAGGGCTGTGGCGGCTTCCTATGAGCAAGGTGACACTAATCTGCGGGGGTGACACCCAGGTGAAATTGTGCACTACAGATGAGTAAGCAGGTACAATTAAGACCTTTGCTTGTTGGGTAAGTCCTCCCTGTTGATAGCACACGACAGAATTGACTAATGGATCTTTCTCTTCCGTGAGCACAGTAAAAGGATACCAATCAGGGAATGTGACATCAGCAGAGGTCTACCATACAACCCCCAGGCCGCTGTTGGATTTTCCAAACTTCACTTGAAGGAGCAGGTGTGGGACGACGATGACGAATGTATCACCGCCCAACTAGGCCAGCTGTTCACCTGCTTTTCCTCTTCGCTGACATCACACCAAGCCCACTTCCAACCAGCCTTCCTGCGGGCTGGTGTGGGCTGCTCGCTCCACCTGGCAGGATGAATTTCCCTGCCCATGGCCCTCTTGTGTGTCCCTGTCACGTCCCTACACACTGCAGAGCAATAAGTTACTGTCCCTCCCCACACTGGCCTGTGAGGAACCGAGACCAAGGGCTCAAGTAGAAAGCAAATGTTTTGAGAAGGATGATGGCAACGAATGGACAAATGTGCTTGACACGATGGATGGATGGATGGATGGATTGTGATGAGCATTGTACGAGCCCCCAATAAAAAAAGAAAAAGAAAAAAAGATCCCGGGGCGCAGACTGCCAGACATCATGGTTGCCGTGACTTGATTCCCACTGTAGCCACCAGACGACAGAGCCAAACAGGCCATCAGGTTTCCGAGGCTGCCATCTTATCACCAAGACCTTTGTCCCATGGAGCCTCTGGGGCGCCGACCCCACTGACCTATTGGTTACTGTCAGAGCTCTTTAACCGTGACCTACCAAGGCTCCTCTGGTTGGTGTTAGGAAATGGGGGGCGGGCAGAAGGGTACGTTTTAGGACAAGAAGAAAGCATCACCAGGATCTTGGCTCGTGCCTCACTGCCACTCCTCAACCATTCCCTCCTCCCAAAAATGTACTTACCGCTGAAAGAATATGGTTAGGAGCAGGGAACGTGTGTAGACAAGCTCTCTGCAGAGCCGTGCCTGGAGCATAAGAAACATCCTGAGCTTTCAGTCCCTAGCAACTCTGGCCTTTCCGTTGTGCCTGCCGTGTTAGCACGTTGGAACTTTCCATCCCGGCTCTGGGCGGAGAGCGTGGAGGCGGACGGAGCTCCAAGCTGTACCCTTCTCTAGCCTATGGCACCACCACTACCACCACCACCGGCCCTGTGCCAGGGTTCGTGGTGACTGCAGCTTCCCTGGCTAACATCCCCCCAAAAGCTACACATCCCCAGCCTGGGGAGTGTGCCAGCTGAGCCAAGTTTGTGACGGAACCTGGAGACTTCCGTGGTGCTGGACAGCCTGACCACCAGCAGCCTTGGCTGCTCCTTCGACCCAGGCCCACGCAGGTTCGAGTGTCCCCACCCAGAAGGCAGTTGCGTTCAGCAGTTATTGAGCAGCTGCCCCACAGCTGGCAGGATGGTGGAGTTTGGCAGGACAGTGCCATTTCATTTTCATGTTTATTTAATAAATGCTTATGGGACATTTGCAACATGCCTGGCACGGTTCTCGGCACGTTACAAGTGTGGACTCATTGAATTCTCATAGCCGACTAGGAAGTAGGTACGATTGTCTGACTTTTGGGGATGCGAACCCTGAGGCGTAGGTTGGTTAAGGAACTTAAGACGCTAAGACGGGGACCTTCACTTGAGCCAAGACCACACTCCCATGTTCCCTAAATCCTTTTCACTGACTTTCCCATTGGACAATGACGTCGTCAGCAATCTCATCAACCTGTTTTAAAATATGCACTGATACTGATGCACATTACCTATTCTGGACCCCAAATAAATCCAAGGCACAGGAAGTGGCTTCTATGAATGTGTTGAGGCTCCCCCGTAGTCCCCATTCTAAAACCAATAGCATTTGCTTATCCTCATTGGGCATTTACGTTGTGTCAGAATAGAGTTGTGCTCCATAGGGTTTTCCGGGACTAATTTTTTTTTTAAATAGATCCCCAGGGCTTTCTTTCAAGATGCCTCTGGGTAGACGCCAACTTTCAACCTTTTAGATTGCAGCCAAGGTTAGTTAAATCCCATTATCATTAAGTAGATTCCAACTCAGAACCACCCTATTGAAGTGCTCCCTGGTCTTTCTGAAACTGTAAATCTTTATAGGAGCAGACTGCCTCATCTGTCTCCTGCTGCGTGACCAGTGGGTTTGAACCACCAACCTTGCAGTTAACAGCCCAACACTTACCCCACCCAAAATCAGGTGGTGAGCAGAGCTGGCCATGAGAACTTTTAACTGGCATCAAAAGGAGACGGAGAGTCTTACAGACAGGAATGGTTGATAAAGGACCCAGAGAATGTAGGTGGAGCTCTTCAACAAATAAAAGTTGGCTTCAGGTAAATGAACTCCAGAATCAAACATGGAGGTGAGACTCCCTTGATCCTTGAAGCCAGCCTAGTACAATCCACCTTCTGTAAAAAAGATGACTGAACCTTGTCTTGCAAGTCAGCATAAGTAGGATGAACTAACAAGTCAGAGAAGCTTGGAGACCAGCAGAATGGCAGCCAGAATGTACCCAGATTCAGTGCTGTGAGGCAGAAGAAAGAAGAGGGTCGATAACTAGTGTCTTTACGGCTCCAGGATTCGGAGTGGCTTTCTCACTGAGTGGCATTCCCGGCTTCTTTCTATGATATCCTCCCAAACCTGCAAACCAAACCCACTGTCGAGTTCATTCCAATTCACAGCAACTCTGTCCATGGGACACAATAGAACTGCTCCGTAGGGTTTCCAAGGCTCTAATGCTGGAGCTGCCTCACATTTCTCCCTACAGAAAGTTACTGAGCTCCAACCTGCACCCTTGGTCAGACCCTCAGCACCTTAACCACTGTGCTACCAGGGCTCCTTATGATCTCGCTACCCAAAGAACCATTAGAACACATCATCCGGGAGTGTGGGTTGCCACATATGTAACCCCAAGATATTTTTTCCCCAAAATTGATCACACGAAACCAAAATGACCTCCGATGATGTAGAAATCCAAATGCAATCTGTGGGTATCTGAACTTGTCTTTGGCTTCAAAGGTAGATGAACTCCCGAGGAAGATGTATACATTTTTAACTACGGTTCGAATGACCATGATCCTGCTTTATGCCATTGCCATGTCCTGGATTCTGGAGTGTTCTTTTCATTAGGAAACATTACGGTGAGCTGCGTATATCCAACATGATCGCAATTAGAGTTGAGTGAACCACAAGAAAGGAAACTTCATGTTGGATGTCCCAGTCCTGCCGCCTGTGCCAGGAACAAGTTTCAACCTTTCGTACAGCTGTTGAGGGAAAAGGTCCAGGTCTTCTTAGGAGACTGCCTATCAGATTTTCACTTGAACAAGGAACACGTCTGGTATGTTTTTGAAGACCACTCCCTTCTTAAGCCGGGCACCTCCTGGGCATGTGCCATGAGGAGGTGTTGGGGCACATGAGAAGAAGGAAAGCAAAATTAGCAGACCAAAAATCTTATGTGAGCTTTAAACCCGGCATGGGAGTAAAATGATGGGGAAATGGCCAGGCCAGACTCCCAAAGAAAGCATCCATTCCCATGACACATAAATGTTAAGAAGAGAGATTCGCAGGGTTATTTTGGGATGTGAGCGGAGGATTTTCTGAAAGG
Source organism: Tenrec ecaudatus (assembly GCF_050624435.1). Classification (NCBI taxonomy): domain Eukaryota; kingdom Metazoa; phylum Chordata; class Mammalia; order Afrosoricida; family Tenrecidae; genus Tenrec; species Tenrec ecaudatus. The sequence continues at coordinate 122,014,209 of NC_134543.1, read as the reverse complement.
TAAAAATGCACAGGAAAGATGACTTTCAGCTACCTTGAAAAGAAAGGATTCTTTTTTTCATCACTAAAGAACAGGAACACACTACCTGTAGGCCCTGACTCCCACAAAACTCCTAGAGAACAAATGCACAAAGAAAGTAGTGTCCACATCATTTTACTGGGAATTCAAACTTGGTCAAGACAATGACAGGATGAAGTTGGCGTCCTGCCTCCTGATATGTCGATCCAGTTTGTCAATATTAGATATTCCTTGAGCACTACTCTATGACTCCATATTATACCTGAGAGTATAACAGTAAGCAGCACAGGTATGTCTCCCTTTGGGAAGCTTATCTTCTAGGTACCACCAAACCAACCAGACCCGTTGCTATCCATTCAATGCCAGTGCACGGTGACCCCTGTGTTACAGCACAGGATTACTACTCTGGGGTGGGAGTAGGGCTTTCCTGGCTGTAACCTTTTCGCCGAATCTGATCACCAGGTCTTTCTTCTGTAGCTGTGCTGGGTGAACTTGAACTTCCGATGTTTAGGTTAAGAGGAAAGTACAAACCTCTTGTGCCACCGAGGGAACTTTGTTCTAGATCTAGCAAGACCAACACTTGTCAAGAGCCTGCAGTTAGCCACAGTCACGAGAGGACAGGAGTTGAATCACGGGTGTGTGTGTGTGTGTGTGTGTGTGTGTGTGTGTGTGTGTCTTACAGGCGCTGCAAGTGTGCATCTACCAAGTGGGTTTATGTGGGGAATCTGATAGGTGGGAGTCAGCAAAGGGAGAGCTGTCGTGAGTGACGGTTGGGTTGATGCTCTTGCCCAACATCTGACTTGAGGGAGTCATGAGTAAGAATTGACCCGCTGTCAGTGGGTTTGGTTTGGTGGTTGGTGAAATCTGAGACCCACGTAACCATCACTGCTCGGGAGGCTAGAGTTGCCGTCCGATTCTACAGCTCACTAGTTGATGCTGCTTCACCTTCAGGCACTCAAGAGGGGAAAACATGCCACCCTGTGTTAATGCCCAAGAAAAGAAACTTCCCTGGCATTGGGAGAGTTTCTGTTTAAAACGCTTCTCTAAGGCCTCTAATAGACCTTGTCCCTAATGAGAATTGGAATCGGTCTCCATTGTAAACCCCAGATATTCCTCTGTGCCTTGGTAGTTTTAAAAAAACCAACGTGTGGGCTTGTCCTTGGCACCTCCTATTCAAACAACTCTCATCACAAACCCTCTCCTCATCTTCCCCCTTACACACAGGGCGCCTAACATGTCTAGACCTTGTCTGAAGTTTGGTTCACCATTTAGTCAGCCTAGTGGTGTCGCCTGGAAAGCTTCTCTGGTCACACTGAATTTTTTTCATAAAAGCAGTTTGGTTTGCACCGCATTTTTGTGATGGCCGATTTAAGAGAACAGCATGTGGCTGTGGAATGTTGTTTCCTGCTCGAGAAAAATGCCGCAGAAACTGTTGTGATGTTGAACACAACTTACAAGGAAGGCGCTATGGGGAACACTCTGGTGTACGAGTGGTTTTCTTGTTTCAAAAAAAGGAGAAATGTCCATTGATGACAAACCTGGTTCTGGAGGCCCATCAATTTCCTGAACAGACAAAATGTCTTTGTAGCCCTGGGAGCTGGAGGAGCCACATAGAGACCCCCAGTGCTAAGATGCTTACACTGCCACTGGATCCACAAGACTTTCTACCCACTGTCCTATGATTGCCTTGCATTCAGCATCATTGCATGTGTTTCTTGAGTCTGAAGAGGACTTTCTAGATTGATATTGGACATATGGGCTAATATTGGGCTATGGGCTTGATCTGGACTGGGGTGGGATGTTTTCTCGATATTCAATTACTCTTATATATAAAACTCTTTATTATACTCAAGAGTGTCTATAAATTTCCTCTGGTCTACCCAGACTAAAACGCCATCCAAACAGATGAGTTTGAAAAATGTTCCTAAGAATGAAATCGTAGATGTGTCAAATGTATTAAGTGTAATGGAGAGCACTTGGAAGGTAATAAAGTTGTTTTGTAAAAAAAAAAATGTTTGATACATAGCTTTGAAAAAAATTCCAGTTTTGTTTGGGTAACCCCTCGTATTTAGATTTGCTTGATTTTCTCCCTTTGTGATTAATACAGCTCATCGTCCTCTGTGCAATGAAGCTGTAACAAGCACTGAAACTGGCCCTTGTGGTGGCAGCTCTGTGAGTCAGGTGTTCTGGGAGAAGGCCTCCTCCCTGCCACGGCTCTCCCCTTGCTAACTTACTACCATAGACCATGTTGCTCTGTAAGAGGTGACCTTGTACTCCTCTATGAGTGTCTTCAAACACTTCTTGGGAAAATCCCACTAGCTCTGGATTCTTGTATGTCTGAAGTGCAGCAGGTGCCCTTTCAGTCCTGGCGCTTCCTGATCCTGTGTACAACATGACAGAAGACTGCCCGGCGCCCGTCCTGTGCCAGCCTCACAGTTGGGCTTAGTCGCTGCCGAGTCAGCTCCATGTGTACAGAGTCAAACCGCTCCATAGGGTGTGAAAGACTGTGACCCTTCGAGAAAGCAGAGGACCCGATCTGTCTCCTGAGGCACATCCACATCATTTCAAACCACCAACCTTTCACTTTGTTATCTGACATGTCACCGGTTTACAACATTCCAGGACTCCCGGCTGTAAAAGTAAGCAAGACCCCTTGCCTTGGAGTCAACTCTGATTCATAGGGGTCCCGTAGGGCAGAGCAGAACTGCTCGATAAAGTTTCCTAGGCTGTAAATCTTGATGGAGGCAGACTGCCGCATCGTTCTCCCCTGGAGTCACTAGATGGTTTTGAACTGCCAACCTTCCAGTTAGCAACCGAGGATTTTAATCACCGTGCCACTGAGACTCCTTAACACGGAGCTCAAATTTCACTTGTAGCTGGTCTGGTTTTAGTACCTTCACTAGTCACCAAGCACTCATTGAATACATACTGGGTTCCCGACCAGATACAATTTGTTTATTCAGCAAATAAGGAGGCAAAAATAGCATCTTCGGTGTGCCAGGCCCTATCACAGGCTCGGAGACTGTAACGCTGAGCAAGACAAGCACAGTCCCTGTTCCCTGAGCTCACCCTGCCTCGCATAAGTTGTACTAGGACTGACAGGAAACAGCATGGCGCTGCCGTTGGGTTTAATTGACTCCAGATTGCAGACGTCTTCTCAAAAAAGTCCTTATCCTTCACATGAACTTCCCCGCCATAATAAGAGCATCTCAGATAAAGTTCTCCAAGGTATTCCGCAGGAAAGCTCACCCAGCGACCTTCAGGGGCCGGTGTGACTGGGTGAGAACAAGGAGTGGGGGTTGGGGTTCCTGTCGTCCTGACACGGACTGGGTACCCTTTTGCATTAGTCAGACTGGCCCTGGATGGCCCCGAGCCATCGGCAGAATGGAGGGGTGGGCCATGCTGATTCGCTCCAAGGGCAAGGTTATGCCGACAGAGTCTGTTTCCTTTTACTTTGAAAGCTTCCTTTCCCGGGTGCTCTTCCTGAAACAAACTCCAGGCCTGAGGAAGACGCACGCACGCACTGTGCTCTTGTCCTCCAGGGGTGTGTTTGGCTCTGGAGATCAAAGTCTCTGGAGCCCTGTGACCAGAGTGTCCCTGAGCCTCCTCCCAAACACTCCTTCGCTGCTCTTCCAGATCCCCGAATCGTCAGGCCCTTCCCATGCACCAGAGGGGCTGTTTCCTAACTTCTGCTGAACGACAGGCACCAGGAAATCGACAAACAGAAGTCAGAATTTCCCAATCCTCCCCAACCAACAATCGTCCTCCTGTAACCAGGAGGGTGGCTGGCAAGTGTGGGAGACAGATTTTAATAGACAAGGTGAGAGAGAGGAAAGAGAGAGCGAGAGGCACCAGCCTTAATCTCATACATGCTGGAAACACATGATAGTACTGCCCTGGGGAACACACGCCCTGACGGGACTGCACGAACACTTTAATTGTTTAACACCGTCATCTCACATATTCTCCAGTTCATCTTGCCCGGGATGCCCGGACCACAAACACATATATGCATATGTATGCATGCACCCATGCAAAGTGTTCATGTGTGTGAGCATACACAGACACACACACATAAGCATATATAAATAGATGACTAATGTTCGGCATTCGTGTTATGTACTGAATGATACTCTCTATATGGAGTTTTATAAGATTTATTTCATGGACCGGCATTTGCTTCCCATGGACCAGTGGTACTTTCTGGACAAAGTAATTTCCGCTCCCCCCAATGAGACATGCCCACGACAACACTCATGCTGACAGCGTGTCCATGCGCCAAGGAGAAGGTTCACGTGGGAGGGTGAAGGTTTCTTCCAAAACAGCTCTCTGAAGCCTGGTCCACGAAAGCCCAGGCACCGAAGGGTTTTCATGGTGGCAGGGCGCCATCCACATCATTGCTTACTCATTAGCAAAACAGCTTGTCAGCTGGTGAGCTGGTCGTCGTGTGTTCATTGTGAAGAGTTCAGGACGGACAGGTTTCCAACACACAAAGGATTTTTGGCAAACAGAAAACATAAACCGTTTTCACGTGAGCTGGATTGGCAGGAAGCAGCTTCCCCAGAACTTGGCTATCCTGGTGCTTGCATTCTTCCTCCACCTACCAGGGGGTACGTGTCTTCCGATTTTGCTGGGAAAACTGCTAATCCTAGTATTAGCCCTCTCTCCCGGGCTGCTGATGGAGTTCCAAGTTACCTACCTTCCAAGCTCCCGATAAACCCTCAGCCCCCTATCCCGTTAGACTCTGCAGAGAATCTGCTCCCTCCCTCACGTCACCCGTGTTGCAGGGCGACGGTTAGAGATGCCAGTAAGAGTGATGCTCTGTCTTCTCAGGAGGTGTCCAGAGGAGACAGGCAGACAGCCGGGGTTTAGAAATAGTCTCTCGGGACTCGGTGGGCACCTTATGTCTCTTTACTTGTATTCTCTGACCCCAAAGAGGGCAGGCATGGGGCCTGACAGAATTTAAAAGACGGGAATGAGAGAAAGCCACATGGCCAAGCCCTCTAGCCCTAAAATGAAGAACACAACGACCTTTCAGCACGTGCCTCTGATGATCACACAGACCATCCACGGACATGCGAGGCAGCAGAATGGGGGCCTGTAGGCTAGAGCTGATTGATGTTTCTCGGGCAGGTGTTTAAACCCACAGTTCCCTGAGAAGGCTCTTCTGGTCCCGCTCGTGCACATAAACTGAGACTGTTTAGATTCCGTTTATTTTCTTATCAGCTCAGCACGCAAGTTCCTCTCTTGCCTGCTCCCTGAGTCAAGAACAGGTACACTCTTTGAGGGCTTGCCATGTTCCAGGCATCTCTGGTGTATGTCATGGTATGGGTGTCTCGAATCTCATTTAAACCTTATGGCCATCGTGACTGTTAAGCAGCTCTTGTTTCATTGTTGGGGGAAAAAAAGCACCTGTGTGTCAGATGTTCAGCCACTGGACTAGTTCACGTGTGGCATCGGTAGATGTGAACCTGGTTCTGTCAAGCCCCAGAGCCACAGTCTTCCTGCTGTGCCAGGCTGTCTCCCTAAGGTTCATAAAAGCCACACAGAAGTAATGTCTTTGCAAATCACATTGTAAGTGAGCTGAATTCCAAGCTTTTAGGTGCTTTTTGGGGAGTCTTCTCGAGAGACATGGAATTTAGCAATGCAACTTATTGAGGCCTCTTTTCTTAAGAAACACACACACACACACACACACACACACAACCCGATCGACCTTTTAAAAGCACCTCCTACACAGCCAGTCTCCTTATCTGTGCCTTTACCTTCCTGCCCGGCACCTGCCCAGGCTACTTTCTCCAAGACTGTGGCCCTCAGCTGCTGGCCACCTGCCAACATGACCCTTGGTCTTCTCTAACTCAGTCAACACTCACGTCCCCTCTGTGCTATTAGGAGAAGCATGCTCCATTAAGCTAAATTGTATTTAATCTACATTCCTAAAATATTTGCCCCTTGAATAACTAGCCCATTGACCTAAAAGGTTGATACCCGAATCATAGAATCCGTTATTTTCCACCCAAATGTCTACATAAGAATGACCAAGAACATCATACATGAAAAGAGAAAAATGTACCTTCTTTCCCACAACCAAAAATGTCTCCTTTCCCCTTTTTCATCTCTATCCCATCCCTCTGTCACTGTGAGGTTTGCTCTGTCATTGAATAGAGGAAACATCTTTTCTTTTTCCACTTCACAGTATAGTGTGGGCGCTTCTCCCATGTGGCTTCCTAGCCCTGACTTCAAGTAGAGAGGGTTTAGCTCCACAGGGCTATTGTTAGCCTTCCCATTCTACCCCCTGGGCATCCTCAGAGCCATCTACCTGAGATTGTGGAGGTGACCACTGACCGGAACAGTAGAAATGAAGGAAGAAAGTCTTGTATTTTAAGCCCCCCTTTCCGGCACCTTGGTCATCCCATTCCTGTTTGTCGCTGTGGGATCCATTTGCTCTCCTGGCAGCTCATGCGCCCCCAACGGGTGCAGGGATCAGCAGTGCGCCACCAGCCTTTCTTCCTGCGGTGCCCCTGGTGAGACTGGAACTGCCAAGCTTTAGCCAGCAGCCAAGCTGTCTGAACATCACCCCTGCCCCCTCCCCCCCAGGGACTCCTGGCATGGCCAATCAGGAAGAAATCGCCTGGCTCCCTGGTGGGGCATTTCACAGTGAGTTGATTCACTTGTATCTCAGGACCACCTTTTATGGAGGAGAGAATCTCCTCTCCTCGTTTACCATAGAAGAAACCAACCAGAAAGATAGAGCTCCCGCCCAGTTGAGGAGGGACAGAACAAGATTCAGAAATGGGTTTGCTGGACCTCAAAGCTCCTTCTCCCCTAGAAAACTCTCACAAAATAAGGCCTGCCCCACGTGCCATTTCCAAGGTGCCTCGACCACGGCGCGTCACCCGGGTAAAGAAACAGAAAAGACTCTAAGGTCAGTGTCACAGGGGTATATGCGCAAGCACCTGGAGACTATAAAATGTATGTAAATGTATTCCAGTGTGATGAGGGAGGTGGTGGTATTGCTAATCGGAGACGTATTCCTCATAATGGATTTTGCGGATATTTTAGCATCCGACCTGCTTAGTGCTTCATTGAGGTGACGTCGCTGAAGCAACCCATTTCTTATACTGACTTCGGAAAGATATATCCCCTTCGTCGACACTTTTTTTCCCCAAATGGAATTTGGTAGTGGTGGTATTTTTGTTTTGTTTTCAGTAATCCTTGAGCAGAAGGCATCAAGAAAGCAAAACCTCATGTAGCGTTTTCTTCCTTTAGAAACTCTTGGATGATTTCAGTTATCTGAGTCTAAGAGCAAAAGATTGCTAACAAGGACAGAGCATTTTGCACGGTGATGGGTGAGGTCGCCCTGAACGAAAAGTCAAAATGTCCACTCACCCCGGCCCAAGAATCATAGGTGCAGTCCCTGGGGAGGATGCCCTGTTTAGCATCCCAGGAATTAGTCATGCAGACGGTCTTAACATATAAATAAATTTCATGTCTGAAGAGCTCCCTGTGCCACTCAAACTGGAGGGGTGGGAGGGGCAGGTATTCTTATCGGAGCCAGCGGTGTCTCTGAGCCCATTCTGCTTAGGACACAGGCTAGTCTCTTAGGTTTGCTAAAGCCTGGCCCAAGCGTACCAAGGGTGAGAGATGGGGGAACGGTCCAGGTAAAAGTGCGTGACTCTCACCTCGAGCCTCACGGGGCGCACATCCACCTGCTCCTGCCTGAGGCTAGCTGAGGCTTGGAGGAAGGAACAGGGCAACATGAGGGCGTGGGGAGCTAGGGGGGCTCATTTTTGTTTCTCAAGTTGGCAGGGCTTGTCTCAGGAAAAGAAACAGCATCGGCATACCCAGCTTTCACGGAGTATGAGACACCTGGGCGTTGGGTGAGAAGGACGTGGGGCTGTGGGGTGTGGTGTGAAGGAAAAGGCAGGCAAAGAGAGAGAACAAAAATTATTCTTGAGAACTTGCGAAGAAATAGGTCTTGCTGGCCAACGGTGGCCCTGGGTGGACATCTGTTGTGCATTCGATTTGAATGCGTCTCTTTCTTAATAAATGACCTCAGAGATGCGCTGATAGTGTCCAAGGGAACAAGTACAACATGAACTTGAGAAAATATGTTTCCTGGGCTCCTTCTCCCCGTGCCCAACAGGGCCAGAGCCAGTAGAAGCCCTGCCTAGTCTAACTTGAGGCCACCCATTGGCTGGTAGGACTAGGATGAAACATGAGCACCTTTAATGTGGGGTTGAAAAACCGAAAGCCAGGAAGTTCAAAGGACTTAGGGGAAAATGTCCTTTGGCCTTCCGCTGCGTGACAGGATTCTGAAGTGGCAGCTAGTGAGCAGACTAGACTCAGTTAGTCCAGTCAGGAAAAAAGCAGCCAAACCAGAGGACCAACATCAGTAATATCTTTGAGTACAGTGATGAAAGAGCGAGCAAGGCTCGGCCAGAAAGGCGGGCCTCTTCAGCATGTTTCCCAAAGCAGTTTTTGTCTCTCTGGCCAACTGTCTGAGCAAGCGACCCTGGCCTTGGGGCTGGTAATTGTTGAGCACCTACTAGGTGCTTCGAGCAAAGAAGACTCCATGCTGCGCTTCCTACCAAAGCCTACGGCTGGGGTGCGATGGAGAGAGGCGGCGTGTTTGCTTTCTGCGAGGGCAGAGAGCGTAAAGTGAGGAATGGAATTGTGGACAGGGCGCTTTCCATGTTGGTAGAAATCCAGTCATCGTGGATGCCTTGCGGAGGGCCCGAGCTGGGGCGGATGCAAGCCCTCTGGTCCTCCATCTTTGCCTGTTTGATTGCTGATGAGGAGTGAGGCAATGCAAGGGGACAAAGCATGGTCCCTGTCCCTCCTCTGATGGAGAACCCCACGGAACTCCTCTGAGGTGTGAGAGTTTGATGGCACCTGCCCAAGAGTCAAGGGTGGGCCCCCTTCACCAGGACCGGTCTCCTACTCCGCACAATGTAGGGGAAAGGAGAGAAAATTCCTTTACCTTCGATTGGAGTGGAGATCACCACCAAGAATGCCACACGGCCATAAACTGTGAGTGACACACCTCGTTAGCTGTGTACACCACACACACACACACCACACTTTAGATCATCCTGTGATGGCACCCTTTACAGGAACAAAAACGCCCTCCCTCCCGCATTGGGGTTGCCGAGTGCGGGGTGGGGTTTGCAATCCCTGTATTCTGTCTCCGCACTGCAATCTATCTCCTTGAGTGGACGGTCATGCTTTTACTCAGCTGCTCCTCTGTTGGACACAGTCCTAAAGAGCTTTCGTTTCCTTGTCTCCTCCCCCTCCACCCTTCCCTCCTTCCCTCCCTCCTTCTCCCAGATTCTTGCTCAATGGTGCTGTTTCTATCAGTGCCTACTGAGCACCAGCGATGGGAATCAACCTTCAGAGGGATAGCCCATCCTGTTTTTTATGCTCTTAAATCTAATTACAACAACAACAACCACAGCACGGCGAGTCGTTTCGTTCATCTCCCGTCTTGCCCATCAGTCCACATTTTTCCACCTCCTTGCGATGATTTCCTTTGTGCTGTGGTTCCCAGCCACAGCCTGCTTCCTGCTGAATTAAACTGCAGCCCAGACAAAGCCGGAGAGCACATCGCCCCCAAAGGTCACGTGGAAGGTCACCCCCCGTGCGATGGACATTGCTGATGTGCTAGCAAGATCAGAGGCCGCTTTGATGAAACCTGTGTCTGTTCTTGGCTCCTGGTCCTCGGAGTGGAAGACCGGGTGGGTTGCCTTTGCCTTGCATTATTTAAGAGTTTTGATGAGCAGTTCCCAGAAAAATTCTCCACTGACCCCAGCGTGTGTGTGTGCGTGCACGAGTGCGCGCGCGCGTGTGTGTTAAACCACACTTTAGAATGATTGAGATGTTCAAAAGGACATTTTTGCAAAGTGAGCCCTTTCCAGGGGTTCACGTTCTGCTAAGCTGCCTTTCCTTAAGGTCCCTCAGTGGTCCTTCCCTTTTATTTGTTGGCCATTTCTGTTCATTCCAGATTGTATTCAATCTCTTTGGCCGCTTCAAACACTTCTCTCTCTCTCTCTCTCTCACACACACACACACACACATTACAGTTTTAGCCTTTGGGTGCTGATCCCACCAGAACCTGGACTTTTGTCATATCTCACCACTTTGATGGTTTTCTTCCATCCCTGTGTGCACACCGGCTTCCCCTTTCATCTCCAGCCTCTGTTCTGCAATGGTGCCGTCTATTCATTTCACAAAGTCCAGCCATTCAGCCCTCCGAAGGAGAGGCCATTCCCTCCCTTCGTGGGCCTGGCTTCCACAGTGGGTAGTCCAGCCTCCGAACCTTTCATCGGGCAATTGTGGAGAGATCCCTCTGTGGGCCGGCGCCTTGGTGATAGGAAAGGAATTCGTGGATCATGGTTTCATTTTTTTTATCAACCTCTTCTGTGTCTTCTCGCTTTTTATTGAGATACGGCAGCTCCTGTGATGGCAGGTATTTTTATAAAGCACTTTGTCTCTGATCATCTCAAATGAGGGAAGGGAGGCCATCTCCTCGCCATCAGACGGGTTTCCACAGCTCGTCCGCTGGTCCTATTCCTGAGGGATGTCGGGATGATCAGCACACCTGCTCCAAAAATGACTCGGAAGGTTTGGTTTGGGGACCTGTCAGGATCTCCAGCGAGGACTTCATACAAGCCACTGACCCCTGGAACGTCCCTGAGATTTACTTTTGCATGTGGTTGTGCCCAAATGAAGAGTTCACAGGTTTGATTTCAGAATTCCTGGTGCGAAGAATATAGGGAGGCTGCAGCAGGGGGAGACGGGGGGTGGCTTTGAAAAGTTAATGGAGAAATTCTGTTATCTTTTCATTCCAGTGTTAGATGAGATTTTTTGAAGGCCACTTGTGTGTATTTTCAAAAGAGTTTGTACAACCTACTCTGGTGTTTTCCTACACGAATTCAGTAAACAGTCAACGGTACCAGAGATATTTGACTAAATCAGTGAAAAACAAAAGCCAAAAAGAGAGAGACATATTTTAAAAAAATACATTTTAACATCTGATCGGCACCAGGCTTCTCACCAACAGCCCAGGGAGCACTGCTTTTGAAAGGGCTCGAAGGGGCTCTGAGACCATGGTCCGGAACAAGGTTGGTGAGCGTGCTGCGGGACGTGACTTTGTCTCTTTCCCATCGATTGGAAGGAGACTCCATTAATAGAAAATCAGCCGTTGGCTCCTTGATGGAACATGGTGGAGAGCCACGTGAATTATGCATTGCAGCAGGAATGAATAGATAATATAAGGATGTCCCAACAAGAAAGGGGGGGGGGAGTTAAAAGCACAAACCTTGGGAAGGAATGCAAGATAGCCTTGGTGTGTCACTTTCAAAAACCCTGCGACAAATACTTGCTGCACCCTTGCCAACCGGAAAATAGGCTTGCAGCGACCGGGACACGAGTTTCCCTGTCTGACTTGCAGCAGCGTGGAGTGAGCACTGGACAAGGAGTCCGAAACCCTGGCTTACATCCGAACTCGGCGTCAGTCTTGTGACCCAGGCCACGTCATCAGTCCTCTCCACGCGTGGTTTAGCCCACCTGTGTTTATGTGCGAACCCTGCTAAATGCCTCCCGGGCGTGTGTGTGTTTTTCTCAAGCCTCAAATGATTGTCTCATGAACAACCACCTCAAAATAATCACAAAAATATACTTGTGCATGGCCATCTGGGGGTGGTGCAATAGGTGTTCTGTTCTATTGTGCATGGCATGGACGGCACCCAACGACACCCAAGATGACCTTGTTCCCGCAGTCCGGAGAATACGCAGAGAAGCCCCAGGCCCGGCATCTTCACGGCACAGGCTCACCCTTCCCAAGTCTAGGCGGGAACCGTGAGAATTCATTTCAGGAGCATCCGATCCTGCCATGTGGCGTGGGAACAGTGTGGATCGAGCCTGGCAGGTGGAGAGGCAGCAGTTTCTGTGCCTTTAATAAATGAACGAGCTTGCACGGATGTTTTGCAGCTGCCTTGGAAACAGCCCAGCAGTTTTGAAGGAGAAAAGGGGAAAGGAAACCAGAATATTTGCAGCCACGAAGGAGGGATTGGTATCATGTGTGTGCATGTGGAGCGCATACTTTTCAAATCCTGCCCCTTCGCCTGCGCTGGGGTAAACGGTGCCCAGCTGTGTCCGCGGTTTCATTTCTTTGCCATCAGACTCGCTCTAGATGGTCACCTTTCCTTGCCACACAGTGCCAGCGGGTTGAACGTGGTTCGGTAATGAGCAGCTACAGCATGTGTTTTAATCAAATAGTAGCTGTTTAAAGCTCAGCTCTCAAAACTCAAGTAAGCAATTGCCAAAAATGCATCCAAGGTGTGTCTGAACGGTTCCTGTGATTATCATTGTTCCTCCCGCTATGTGTCCAATGGGAGAATCGAATCAAATCCCCGTGTTTAGGGAGGAAGACTTAGCCTCCTATGGAAAACGTTCTAATCTTTCAATCTCCCTAAAACTGGAGCTCAGCCTCCGCTTGCAGTGCCGTAAGGAATTTCCTTCGGATTATTGCTTGACGTAGGTCTAGCAATGCCTCATTCACAACTATTCGTGAAAAATAAGGTCTTCCTTATAAAATCATTTCCTAGGGTCTAATCTCCATGATAACTGCCTTGATTTGTGCAGGTGGGATGGATATATATATATACATATATATATATACCAGTCAGAAACATATATATATATATATATACCGGTCAGAAAGTATTGCTACTCCGGTTCCAATTCATCCACATACAGGTGTGTCTTCTAAACAAAACGTGTCGAAACATGTTTCTGCAATTAGTAGATGGCCGAAGACAAGTCCTCTCTAAGCCTGCTCAGAGGGCCTTCAAATAACAGTCCCAATTGGTCTGGTGCCTTCTGCGCAGGTCTGCTGGGCCAGTTCATTGACGGTAGAGAGAGTGGCTCAGGAAGTTGTGGCAACTGTTCCTATCTGATTGATTTTTCTTGAAGGTCAGGATGATCATGGGGGCTTCCTCTGCGTCGTCAGAAAATTGGAAAACCGCGTTGACTTATAAAAGACCAGGGAGGTCGTTCGCATGTTTTGTGTGGTTTTTCCTGTGACAGCAGCGCACTGGCTCATTCTCAGAGGGTGGTGGCAAGGGCTGGCCTAGGAGGATTTCATGAGGAGGCCTTACACAGAGCTTCTGCAACCGGCTTCATTTGGTTTTCAAAGTGCTCAAAGACATTTCAGAGGAACTTGATGTGGGGCCCGGAGGGGTGGGGGGGGGGTTGTGGGGGGAATGTAAATCAAAGAGCTCAGCATTGCCCAGGGAAGGGTCAGAAAGACAGAAGCCCCACCTTCCGACATGTGAACACCCAGATGACTGGCCTTGAGGAGAAACAGTAGCCTGGGCTCTTGCTACTTGTGTTTGACAAAGGCTTCTCTGGTTTGGTCCCAGCACTGTTTTCCTGCTTCTTAGAAATCATTCTTAAGCACTCCAAGTCACAGGAAGCCTTTATTACTGTGGCATGTCCAGTATGTTGTGACACAGGACGTTGGGGGAGCTCTGAGGGCTCTCTGGGTGTTTCTCCCTACTAACCAGCCTCGTGCTGCCGGGGTTTCTAACTTTTATCATTTATAAAAATGCCTTCCCGCCATTTTTATTGCTTCTTCTTGCTCTTGTGAGCAGAACACGCCACTTCCTTTTTGCTGAGATTTTGTATACGTTTTATTTATTGCTAGCCAGATAGCATCGTTGATGAAGCAATGTCCTACAGAGAGTAAATGGTTTCACTTGCGTGAAGGCCAGTGGGAGGTTTCCAGGTACATATGTGAACTTCGGTTCTTGGAATTTTAGCACAGTCTTTGTGGCTCATGCTTTTTCTTTCTTTCTCCTCTGTCTGCCCCCCCCCCCCCTGGGTTGGCAGGGGATTTTATACTAGAGTTCAAATTGGGAACTATCAGTCCATGTCAATGTATTGGGTATCAACTGTGTGCCAAATATTGATGGTTTCCATATTTATTGTCTGACTATTGAGGAATGAAAACAAAATTGTTTTTTGAACTGACGAGATATTATTTCTCTAATTTTTCAAATAAGGAAATTGAAGCTCAAAGAGTAAAAGAAATCTGTCTCCGGTTACTCAACCAATAAGAGGAAAGTATTAAAGTGATCGTTTATCCTTCTAGGGTAAAGCTCATACTCACTGCGATCTAGTCAAGTCTAAGACAGGGCACAAATATGCTTCACACAGTGGATGTACGTATGGATTGTGATAAGAGCTGTATGATCCCCCAATAAAATGATTTTTAATAAAAGAAAAAGATCAACGAAATCAGGAATGATGAGAGAGTTCGGATTTCTTCGGATGCTGATATAAAAAAATAAAGGCCTTGAGAATAAAAAAAAAAAAAGAAAAGCCCTTAAAATGATGATGGCAACATATTATAAATGTGCTTGACACGATGGATGAATGTATGGATTGGGATAAGAGATGTAAGAGCCTCCATTAAAAGTACTTAATAAAATTTTTTCTCTCTTTTTTTTTTTTTTACATTTTATTAGGGGCTCATACAGCTCTTATCACAATCCTTACATATACATACATCAATTGTATAAAGCACATCCGTACATTCTTTGCCCTAATCATTTTCAAAGCATTTGCTCTACACTTAAGCCCTTTGCATCAGGTCCTCTTTTTTTTCCCCCTCCCTCCCCTCCCCCTCCCTCATGATCCCTTGATAATTTATATATTGTTATTTTGTCATATCTTGCCCCATCCGGAGTCTCCCTTCCCCCAATAAAAATTTTTTTAAAAGACAGAGTAGAACCATGGCTGTGAGTTTCCAAGGCTTTAAAACTTTAAGGGAGTAGAAAACCTTGCCCTTCTCCCTCAAGAGGCTAAAGGTTTTGAACTGCTGACCTCACGGTTAGCAGGCCAATGCACAACACACTATGCCACCCGGGCTCCATTTTACTTTGGTGACAGCAGTTGTAATTTGGAATTACTCTTGTTAACCATTTGGCTCACATGTGGGCATGCTGGAAACGGTACACCTTCCTGAATCTTAACACCTGTCTTGGTGTGGAAGTAAGCAACAGCGGGTTTCCTTCTTCCCAGCTTCCTATGGGAGGCCAGTGCCTTCCCCACCCAGTGTCCCCAGGAACATATCAGGTGATTAACTGCAATCGAAACATGATTGTCACACACAAGCGACACACAAGTAAAACTTTCTAGGAACGAGAGTTTTCTTTCATAGTCTGGAGAATTGCCCGTGTTTTTCACACCTTGGTTTAAAAAGGAAAACAAACAAGACCAAGTGGAACATAAATGATTTTTTAAAAGATTTTAACGGTTAAAGAGCTTGAAATAGAATGATTTTCATAGCTAGGAATGCTAAGTACATTGAAGCTTTCCTCTGGGATTGTTTTCTTGATGGAGGACTTGATAGCTCATAATTAGAAACTCTTTACTTCATTCATTCATTCATTCATTCATTCATTCATTCATTCTAACAGTGCTTAGTGACTGCCTTCTGGGGCTCGCTGGGGACGGCCGGCGGCTCAGACACACACTCTCTAGAAACAGGCTTCGGGGGCCAGAACGGGAAGGTGGTAGGAAGCAGAGTCCTGCTGCCATATGTTACCTTAAAGCTTGAACGTGGTGAAGCTGACCTTGTTCTTCAAGACACCTTGATGCGGCTAGAGTGACCCCAGAGAGCACGTGCTGGAAAGAACTTTGACGGAGGGGGCGTTGTCCTTACACGTTCCTCTCCCCTGACAAGGTCCTTAGTGCCCTTGCCCAAGAACATTGCAAACAGCCGGAAAATCATCCAAAGCGGTGTGCCTGTGTGGAAAACACGTGGAGGATGCCTGTTGGCCGGTGCTGCTTTACAGCCCTGGTTTTCATTTAGCCCTGTTGTCAGGCTCCATCTGAGAATGCATGTGTTTTTAAAATGCCCCGTCCAGGAAGTTGATATAAATGTAAGCTGAGAAACATATGAAATCATAATTATTGATTCTGTGGGTTTTTCTTCTAGGTTCTGCTTTGTCATCAAATCCACACAGCTAACATCTCACGCTCCCTCTCCCCTCCCTCCCAGTAACTTGCTTTGTCAGTGAATCATCGTCTTTTGCATCTGTTAAAAGCCAATAATCTTCAATAATGCCACCTTATCATATCTGAGCATCAGAATTTTGTAAGACAATCATAGGCCTACGTCTTGGGCGAAGTCGCCATTGCGCGGTGTGCGTCACTCCTCCTCCAGGCTAGGGCAGCGTTTGATTATGTTTGTTAACTTTGGTTACAAACAGAAAGGAAGTGGTGATGTGATATTTTTGTATTGATATTTTTCTCATTGGCTCGTGGTCTTAAGGGACACAGCAGCTCTTTGTAAGGAAGCATTTTAGGCAGCCAGGACTAATAAACTAATATGTTTATTAGTTCAAGTAAATATCATTTTTTGGCAAGGAGGGGGATTATCTAAACTATCTTTTTTCCAGAGAGTACAAATTCTGTTATTGAAGAATCATTTTTAAATCTTCCAGTAATATTTTTGAAATGGGTAGAGAAATCAATGGTTTTTATGAAGGCATATCACTTTTGTATAGTATACATATGAACCCCTAATAAAAGAAAAACAAAAAATATATACATATAGTATACACAGCCTTCAATCATGAGCATTGTGCCAAGGTTTTTTTGGAATGCTGAGCAAATAACCTGAGAAGACGGATGATAGGAAGAAGAAAAAGGTGTCCAAGCTGGAGGAAGGCTCATTAACAACCCATCGTATGTAATTGCCCCAAACCTGAAATCTTGCTGAAGGTGCAGAGAACTGGAAGCACTGCCTGATGAAGCCCAAGGCCTGCCTCCTTCAGTACGGAGCACAACTTCACGTAAAGAAAATCAAAATCCTCACAACGGCACCAAGAAACAACATTGTGATTAATGGAAAAGAGTGACATTGTGAACTTTTTTTTCTTTTGAATGTGGATCCACACCGAAGGTTCATGGAAGCAGCAATCAAGAAACCCAAGCGCGCACGGAGAGCATTGCATTGGGCATTCTGCTGTGCAAGCCCTCGTTACAGTGTGGAAAAGCAAAAATACCGCTGTGAAGACTAAGCTGTGCCTGTCCCTAGCCTCGGTGTTTCCTGTCGCCTCTCATGCATGTGCACGTTGGACACGAAGTGAGGAAGACTGGAGAGGAATTGATACACTGGAATGATGGTGTTGGCTGAGAAGATTGGAAGTATCGTGGACTACCAGAACAAACAAATATTGCTGGGGGAAAGTACAATCAGAATGCTTGTCTCATGGGCTTCAGACATGTTATCAGGACAGGCTAGTCTCTGGGAAAAGTACAGCATCATCAAAAGAAGAAACCCATAAACCCCTCAGGAACAGTAATGGGAGTAGCAATCCCATGAGGGTAGGGGGAGGGAAGGGGGGGCAGGGAGTAAAGGGGAATTGATAGCAATGATGGGTGTGTAACCCCCTCCCCCTTGAAGGGGATGAATCCCAGAAGTGTAGGTGAAGGGATACAGCGGTCAGTATAAGATATGAATCATAATAATCATAAATAATTTATTAAGGGTTTATCAGGCTGGTAGGGTGATGGAGGGAGGGTAAAAGGAGGAGGAGCTGATATCAAAGGGCTCAAGTAGAAAGATAATATTTTCAAAATGATGATGGAAACATGGGTACAAGTTCGCTTGGCATCATTGATTTATGGATTGTTAAAATATCCTGTAAGATACCATAATAAAATGATTTCATATTTTTTAAAAGAAGAAGATGAAGAAACCCATGCAGGGAATGGACTGGCCCAGTGGCTGAAACAATGGACGGAGCATACCAACAATTGTGAGAATGGTGCCAGGCCACGGTGATTTATTTCATTGGACACGGGGTCACTTGGAGTCAGGGCTGACGTAACAGAACCTAAAACAATGCTCACGGTATGTAGCATGTGTAACCTTCGATACTGAACCTGACGCACGGGTGGCAGAATGACCAAGGGACTGTGTAAAGTTCTCACGTTTGAATGCTGGGAGTACAAGCACTGAACACTTGGGGCGCTGCCAGGGTCCGAATTGCTAAATGAACTCATGGTTCATACTGTTTACCAGTGTGTTCTGTCTTGCTCCTGTAATTGTGGTTCGAAGCCTTGATGGTACAATGGTCAAATGGGGCGGTGTGTTGAACCCACCTGGCAGTCGGCTCTGATACAGATTACCGCGTAGGAAGCCCCATGGGAAGTGTTACGTTGTCAGACAGAGTCACCATGTATCAGAATTGGCATGGCAGCGCCCTGGTTACTAGGTCATTCAACCCGATGACTATTGCTTATCAACTAAGTGCCAGACACTGGTAGTTTTCACATATATTGTTGGACTTTTTAGGTCCTCGAAAGTCTTGAGAGGTAGACATTTTCCCCCTCTAATTTTTTAGATGAGGCACTTGCCTCCAGTCATACAGCCACTAGGTTAGAACTTGGGTGAGAAACTTGATTTTCTAACTTCAAGTCCAACACTCTTTCTGCCATATCTCCCGCTTTCAAAAAGGTACTCGTTCACTTAATAAATCTTTATCAAATACCTTGAATGTGCCAGGAACCACGAGAACCCCTAATAGTACACGAGAAAGGCAGAGGTGCATTAGACCACGTGGGATGCTGACAGCAGTCCAAGGTAGCATGATGTAGAGAAGGGGTTTGTTTAAGACATATGACAACACAGACAGACAGACAGACATGTCACACTCAAACCCACTGCCATCGAATCTATGTCCACCCACAGCGACTTGATAGGACGCAGTAGACCTGCCCTGGTGAGTTTCTGAATCTATGGAGGAAATAGCCTCATCTCTCTCCCATGGAGCGTCTGGAGATTGTGAACAGCCAACCCCACGTCACCTCCATAGCACCAACGCTCCAGAGAGATCAACACAGAAACTCAGTGCACTCAAGTGTGTTCCACGAGGCTTTCCAGTCCCATAAAGAGTCACAATATTGAAACCCACGCGGGCAATCTAACCTGACCTATAGAGTGGCTATGAGATAGGTAAGTAGGTAGATAGATGATAGATAGATAGATAGATAGATAGATAGATAGATAGATAGATAGATAGATCGATAGATAGATAGTCCTGAGAGGATCAAGTGCTAACCAGAATGAAGAACAACTGAATTATTGCTGATGGGAATGGTAAGCAGTGCAGCCACGTTGGAAAATCACTTGGCTTTTTTAAAGGAAAGTTAAGCTAGAAAGGCCTTTACAATCTAGCTGTCCCATTCCTAAGTATTACCCAGAGAAAATGAAAACTCTGGTTCACACAAAACCTCTCTGTGTGTGTGTGTGTGGTCGTAGCAGCTTTATTTGCCATCCTCAATGAATAAAATAACCCAAGTGTCAAAAAATTGGGGCATGGGTAAACAAACGGTGGAATGCTTTATTACTCAAAGGTTAAAAACATGAAAACACATCTGAATCTCAAGTGCATTATATTAAGTGGAGTAAACTGGAATTAAAAGACGATATACTCTGTGATCACATCTACCTCAGTTTTTTTTAAGGGGAAACTATAAGGAGACAATCCTCCAGGGGCAGCGGGAGTTTGGGTGGGGCTGGGGCATAGTTGACGATGGAGAAGCACACAGTGACTTAGGGTGGATGGAGCTGTTGCACACGTTCCGTGTATTGATGATTGCCCCACCAAGTGCCTGAGTCAAAACTTGGGAGGCCTGTACACCAGGAAGAGTGAATGTTACTCCATGTAAATGATTTCAGTTTATTAAATGAAAAGAAAACCAAACCTCGGCCATCTGAAGGATGAATTGAATTCCATTCTTCCACTTGGTTACAGCCCCAGCAGCAAATGCCATTCAAGCAGAGAGCGCCCCAGGCGTTTGACTGCAGGCCACTCAGTGGCAGTGGGTTTGCTGTTGTTTGTTTGAGAGTCTATAAATACTGATTGGGTGCAATCAACACTAAGGAGTAGTTTCTGTTACACTACAAATTGAACTGGGTTGGGCCTGAACGGAATGAACATGCTGTCTTTTCTCTTACTGCTTGGTTAGGACAGGGAAACCGTTTCTAACTGTTTGTGAGCAAATGTAGAAATCTGCAAGAAATCCTGTAAGTCTAACATAAGTGTTATTTATCAGAGGGGGGGGGGTTGCTTGGTTTTATTCACTCAGTTAAGTGACAGTTTGGCCTCGGGAGAATAGAGAAAACCAGACCGCCGACACAGCGACAGGGCTATATCGTTCCCGTTGCTGGTGTGCAGTGACCTGGCGGCACAGCGGCTGAGCAGTTCGAAACCACCCACCGATCTGCAGGAGAACAAGATGTGGCTTTGAACTCCTGTAAAGACTTATAGTTTCAGAAACCCATAGGGGCAGTTCTATACTGCCCTAGAGGGTTTCTATGAGTTGGGACTGACTCGATGGCAGTGATTTTGGTTGGGTTTATAGCTGAGTATTTCAGGGTCTGCAGCACGTTGGACCTGGATGGCTTACATACGCTCTTCGTTGGAAGCAGGGAGACCTAGCACATGGTTTCTCTGAGCCTTTTCTGTACCTTATGTTTCCATTTTTCACTCTTCCTTGTTTTTGCCTTCTCCACGTTAAAAAACAGTTACCTGTCAAGAATTCGTGGTGACTCATGTCAGTGTAGAACTATGCTTTTGGAAAACTGAGTTTTCCAGGGCTGAATTTCCCCCCCAAATATTTGATTGCTAGGGCTTTCTTCTCAGGTACCTGTGGACCTGACCCTCCAGCCTCCCTTCTGGTTTGCAAGATGCAAGAATTCCTTTGTCAGACTGCCTCTGCTAGATTCCAGGGAACAACGTTGTTGTACATCAAGTCACTATGGTGTTCCAGTTTATGAAAGTCATGGTACAGCATGTGCTTGACCTTTGGAATAATGGAAAAGTTCATCTTGCTGAGACTATTATTCTTCTCAAGGCATATTACAGCAAATTCAATAAGACATATCAGTAATTTCTCAATAATGTGTGCCATAGCTTACACAAATACATCACTCTTTCACACTTGTATTATGACATTCTGAAAATTGCTTTATCTATATTTGACTCAAGATGCATTGTCAAAATAGCTCCAGGCTATGTACTGTCTATCTGCATAAATAGCAAGGCCAACTATCGCTATAGTCACTTAATAAATGTGAAAAAATAATTTATTCAAACTGCACTGAAAACTAAGTGGTTCTATTTAAGATTATTATGCTATCAAAGTCATTTGCTGGGTGATTAAAGTAAGTGAATCAAATGCTATATTATTTGACATACAAGGGTAAGTTGAGCAAAGAATTGCTACAAAATCTTAGAAACATTTATGAAACAAAATGCCAACATGGGAAACGCTTGTTCCTTCACATATGCCTCCTCTAGGCCTGTCCATTTCGGAGGGCAGTGTTTCCGACTCTCAGCTCTTCCCAGGAGGAGTTCTGCACCCTTTGATCTAGATCGTTACAAAACGGCAGGTGTGGCTTCCCCAAGGGACTGCAGTCATGGGCAAGAGTGGGGCTTACAGGTGGATGGGGTCAGGCTTCCCAACAAATTTCCACCAGGACCACAGACTTTGCTGCCTTTGAAGGATGAGCGGGCGCAGGGTTGGGATAGGGGTGTGAAAGGGATTCCTTGGTGTAGCAGACTCCCTGGAAGCCACTGTTTTGATTACACCTCTTTCTGGAAAGTACCCTAAGATGAAGCCAAGTGTAGTCCCGAGATGACTCGTCTGCAACCATTTACTGATTGCAGAGACACGTGTAACATGTCACATGTTTAACCTGTTTAACAGAACATGTTTTGTTTGGACTAAACCTGTCTGTGTGGGACCGGAATCGTAGTAGCAATTCTTTTCTTATTTCTTTTCATATATTGCAAAAACAAATATTATTTATGAAAAGGAAAGCGCTGAGCTGTGGCCCGATGGGGAAGCGGCGGTCACCGGGAGCAGGGGAGTGCTGGTGTTTGGACTTTTGGGTTCCTTGCCTTCTGATCTGGCCTTCCACTATCAACACTTCGAGATACTTCATTATTCCAAACCGCAGAAGAACTCCCTTCCAGGGTTAACTTAAAGTGTAGCAAGTGGTTTCTTAAATGTACACATGCAACATTGTTTTCAAATAGGATAATTACCACCATCTACAGTATGTTTCTTCATTAGTAAGTAATTAAACAACTCACTAAATTGTGCAGTAACTCATAATGACACATGCTAACCGTGCTCAATTACAGGAGCTAGTGATAAAGGAATTTTCCTGAACACATGCCCAAATTTTATTAGGGCAGTAATTTCCGATTACCGACAAAGTCAGTTGGCTGCTTTCAACATAGTGAGTAGTGCAAAATTCAAGGAGGATTTAAGGACATCTTTGAGAGGGGTACCCTATTGGTTTGAGGCTGCAAGTCCTACGATCAACATCCCTAGATGTGAACGTCAGTGCCATCCTAGTGGACACCTGGAATAATGTATCCCTGCCTCCATTTCCTCACCAGCAAAATGGGCACCATAAAAGTCCGGAGTGTGCAGGCATGAGTCAGCTGTTTAAAAGACCATAAAAAAAGAGTGAGCACATCCAGTAAGCCCCCAGGAAATGTTAGCCAGTAAGTGAGCTCGTAGCTGCAGCAGCAAAGAGAGTCTATAAATATTGTAAAGCCCTTTCCGTTTCAGAACATTACCTTTGGGGGCACACATTTTAACTGGGCACTGAAAATCCCAAGGGCCACGTGGAGCCTCTGAATGGCGGGCCTCATGAAGCTCACCGCGATCTTACAACATGTAAACGTGGTTTTGAGGTCAAGGGGAGGGGGGGTGATTATTTCTTGATCTGGGTCTGATATATTTAGAAGAATCTAACATATTTATTAAAAGAAGAAATATATATCCAAGTCTATTCTTATTTCACTGCTCACAACACACTTCTCCAGTGCTGGACTGGCCATAAATAATAGATGTACTTCTGGGAGCAGAGAACGGACTTCTGATGAGACACTGTCAATCTGATGGTCCCGTCCTATAAGCTGAAGCTAAAGTAGGAGCAGTAAAAGCCACTATTGACATGTGGCACCAACTGCCTGAACTGTCAATAGTTATAAAATGAGGATTTCATAATGCAGAATAATTGATTACTTCGCTTGACTGAACAGAAACATATTTTCTCCATGAAAGCGAAGGGATGCCAGCGTTGGCTTCCAGACCTCTAGTAGCAGGGAGACTTGGGAGTCTGGGATTTCCCCAAGAAGCCCTTGTTCCCCTGGGGCCCTGGATCAGGCACGACAAAAAATAGAAACAAGGAGAGCCATCTGTAACTGCTTATCTTTCCTTCAGGATTTGAAACTATAATTTTAAGATAGTGCCTTTTAAAGCACTAACAACGAAACGTGGCTTATATGCGAAGCTCTTATATTAATAGAACTGTCTCGGATCATCTCCAGCACGGAAACGGACAAGAGACAAACGCGAATAACATTCCGTCTGTCTTGTTCATCCAAAAATGCCCCACGGAGCTTTCTCACTCCGATGAAATAACTCCCCTTTCTAGTTTTATTCTTCCTCGCTGTGATGGGGACCTCTTTTGCTCTCTGAGTTTTATTAAGTGTAATTGAACTTGATGACTGCCACACCAACGATTAATCCTTACAAGAAGACTATGAAATAGGCCTACTGCGAAAGGGATTTATTTTCTGAAGCAGAAGATCCCTCTTCTGCCCTCACTTTTGTTTAAAATTTCAAAAGCTACATTCCTGCCTGTCCAGTTTGCACAGCTCCAGAAGACTAGGCACCCTGGGGGAGATGCAGAAAAAATAGCAGTGACCCCCTGTTGAGCTCTGTACATCTGCTACTGTAAACCTGGATTTCCAGTTGGCCCTTGACAGAGAGATGCATATATATATTTGAGAAATATGCATTTATATATATATCATTTTATTGGGGACTTTTGCAGCTCTTATCACAATCCATACACACACCAATTGTATGAAGTACATTTGTACATATGTTGCCATCATCATTTTCAAAACATATTCTTTCTACTTGAGTCCTTGATATCAGCTGATGTTTTTCCTCCCTCCCTCGTGAACCCTTGATAATCTCTCAATTTTTTTTTCATGTTTTACACCACTGCTCTTTCCCTTTACCCACTTTTCTGTTGTCTGATCCTCTGGGAGAGAGTTATATGTTGATCATTGTGATTGGTTCTCCCTTTCTCCCTCCACTTTCCCCTTTCCCTTCTGGTATCACTACTCTCGTCATTGGTCCTGAGGGGTTTATCTGTCCTGGGTTCTCTGTGTTTCAAGCTCTTATCTGTACCACCAGTGTACATCCTCTGGTCTAGCGGAATTTGTATGGTAGAACTGGGATCATGATAGTGGCCGGGACGGGGGGGGGGGGATTAAAGAACTAGAGGAAAGTTGTATGTTTCATCGGTGCTATTCTGCACCCTGACTGGCTCATCTCTTCCTTTGACCCTTCTGTAAGGGGATGTCCAATTTTCTACAGATTGGCTTTGGGTCTCCACGCTTCCCCTCATTCTCATTGATAAGATTTTGTGTTCTGGGTCTCAGATGCCTGATACCTGATCCTATAGACACCACGTGATCACACAGGCTGGTGTGCTTCTTCCATGTGGGCTTCATTGTTTCTGAGCTAGATGGCTCTTGTTTATCCTCAAGCCTTTAAGACCCCAGACGCTGTATCTTTTGATAGCTGGGCACCATCGACTTTCTTCATCACATTTGCTTAGGCACCCATTTTGTCTTCAGCAATTGTGTCAGGAAGGCGAGAATCACAGAATGGTGGATTAATAGAATTACATGCTGTTGCATTGAGGGAGTACTTGAGTCGAGGCCCGTTGTCCAGAGGGATGCATTTTTTGGTCTCGTGTGTGTGTGTGTGTGTGTGTGTGTGTGTGTGTGTGTGCGTGTGCCCTATCCTCCTCCTAAAATGCCCTTCATTCCCCTTTGCGTCCATTGTAATTTGATTTGTCCTTCAAAGTCGAGCTCAAACCCTCAGCCATGAAGTCTTTCTTCTCATGAAGCCGGCCAGAGGTTACCCCTGCACAAAGTCATTTCCCTTATTCTTGGCGTACACAGCTTGTTACACCCGGAAATCTTCAAGCGTGCCCCGAACTTCTGTTTTGCGTGATCAGGATTGTGTCTGGTTCCTTTGAGATGTCAGCTTCTTGAGAGAAAGAAAGACTGACACCCTGACCTTTGTCCTTCCCTCCTTTTGCCCTACCTCAAACTAATCCACACAGAAGACGGTTAGTCATTGTGGTGACAAGTAAATGAACTCTCTCCTCGAAGAACTTGCTCTAATAGGAAGTGTGTTAGTCTGGGAACTTTAGAGAAACAAATCCACAGAAACTCATGTAAAAGAGAGAGTTTTATGTAAAGGCTAAGTGCGCATCAAGAAAACATCCCAACCCAGTGCTGCCCAAGCCCACAAGTCCAACAGTAACCCATATGTCCTACACCAATCCACAAAGTCCTCCTCCATCTCACAAAACACACGAAATGATTCAGACTGCAGGAGGAAAGCCGAATCTGTGAACATGTAAGCATCTCAGCACTGACAGGGGTTTCCACATGGGTGGCTAAGGCAGTTGCACCCTGGTCCAACCACCAGAAAACAGGAGACCCGAGAACTCAAAAGGTGAGGCTCACCGAGTCATTTATCCCTCTGCTCTTCAATTAACCCCACATGTGTTTATCAGCCAGGTTGGCACAATAAACTGACTACCTCAGGAAATCAGGCACAGAAAGTTTACTAAACCATGAGGCCTCCTAAGTCAGTGATTCTCAACCTTCCTAATGCCATGACCCTTTAATACAGTTCCTCATGTTGTGGTGACCCCCCCAACCATAAAATTATTTTCGCTGCCACTTCATCAATGTAAGTTTGCTACTGCTGTGAATCGGACAACCGCTATGTAAGGGTCATTCAACCCCCCGCCCAAAGGGGCCGCGACCCACAGGTTGAGAACTGCTATACAAGGTGTTATTCTGATCTATCATGTTACCACCAGGACTTAAACCCACTGTCAGTCAGCCAATTCAAACTCAAAGCCTGACTGCTTAGCAGGTGCTGAGTCTATTTGATGCCAAATGTATATTCCAAATACCAGCTGTCTGTACACCAACACAGAGACTGCTGGTGGGGATGGCCCCTGCACATCTTACGGCCCTACTAAGATGTGGTCCCTCTGCCCTTTCTTTATGTTCTTTCATTGAGTCATCCCTGGGGCCCAAGAGGGATCTACTATTCTCTATTTCACAGGTGAGAAAACAAAGGTTTACTCAAGATCCCTCAGCTGGTGAGTGGGATGGAAGTTGGGTTAGAGCCAGCTTTGTGAAGTGCCACAATTTATGCTACCACACCACAAGCTACAATGAAACAAGGAGGCTCCTTGGGGGGGGGGGGACTAAGTAAACATGGTTTAGAAGAAAGAAGGGGAGGGAGGTGTTCCAGGAAAGTGAATGGAAATCATCCTGAAAACTGTTCTGAGATGTCAAAGGAGGTCTTTGGGGTCTGTCCCCACCCCTTAACTCTGCAGGCGAGGAATCCAATGGCCACAGAGTTTAAAAGACCTACCCAAGGATGTGCCGGCAGTTGGAGACTAGAACCCAGGTCTCTAGGTCCCAAGTTCATATCTATTCGTCCTATACCCGTCACTACGAATGGTTTCCTTAAAGACTTGTTCCACTGACAGTTGCAGGAGCCGAGCGAGGACAGCCCAGGAGAACAGTGAGGGATGGAGGGTTTCTGGCCACGGTGTGTATGGCTCTCTTCTCTGCCCTGGAACGTACGTGCGTAGTGAAGCACCTGCCACTACCTATCTGTGGCGATCGCTCACTCTGTATGCCTGTGAACTTTACTCTTTTCTTCATTGTGAAGGTTACAAAACATATGCCGTGTCTCTGAATTTCCTAATAGGTGTACAAGCTATGTGGTTCCAGAAATCCAAGTCCCTGTATCATTGTCTCTATCCAGCCTAATCTCTCACCTCCAACATCCCACTACATTAATGGCCACCTTTAATAATTCGCAGCCAACTATCAGCTGCGAGTAGCAAATCGCTGGGCAGACGTCTTTTTGGTAGCCACTGGACACTGCCCTCTTTGAGTGTCCACACTCAGAGCAAAGGCCAGCACATCAGTGAGCCTCTCTAGATCAGGGCTTCTGTCCGGATCTTATTCAATTCTTCAGTTTGTAACACCATGCCGGGTGCATCATAAGCATATATGTAGCATGTGGTTGAATATACAGAGCTATATCTCCAAAGTCACAGCCATCTGCTCAATTCTAACTCAACAGCGCTTCACAGGGTTGCAGAGACGGTAAATCTCCAATGGATTTACAGTCCAATGAAGCTCTATCTTTCTCCCATGGAACAGCTGGTGATTTGAATCACTCACCTTACAGTGAGCCCGGGGGTGGTGTGTGTTCCTCAAACATTTAAAGCTCCGTTATCTTTTTATTCCATTTTTTCATGAACTACGGGATCCCTGGTGGTGCCGTATGTTAAGCATGGGCTGCTAACCACAAGTTTAGCTGTTCAAACCCACCAGACAGTCTGAAAGATAAGACTATCTGCTCCCATAACGATTTTCAGTCTCTGAAAGCCTACTCGGTCTTGGGTCACTGAGTCAGAATCACTCAATGGCAGCGGTTGACTGGTCGGTCATATCTGGTCAAACATATCCTATCAGTAGCACTCTTGCCTTACTCTAGTAAGGGGACTTCAAAAAAATACTTTTTGTACCATGGAAAAAAATTATCCAGAGGTCAGGACTAATCCCAAATTTTTAACAAAACCCAAATCGGTGATTTCCCAGATCACCGAAGCTTTACTTTTCGTTTATGGGGAGGCTGCCCCATGGAAAACAACCATTTTGGGTAGGATCAGGCATTTTGTGGTAGGCCAAAAAGACCTCAAAGATGAACCAACAGAGGGAAGACTGTCAACCTCCACAAATGAAGAAAATGGCTGAAATCTAGGACCTCACGAAGAAGACCATGGCATTCCTCTAGATGCGGTAAGTGCTGAAGTTGGACCCCACGCGGCTCGGCAATTTAAACTGTAAGCGGTTTTCTTGACCTCAGCAATGTTTCTGCTCAACTGGTGCCCGCGGTGTCGTACAAAGATCAGTGAGCTCAAACGGCTGACCCGCCCCTCGTTCTGTCAAACACGATTGAAGCTTGTGAAGATCATTTTATGGGACAAATCATACCTTTGGGTCAGTCTTGGATTTATTTCCCAGAACAATCCAGACAGCACGGTACAATCAAAGTAGTGGTTTACAAGATCTGCTGAACCACTTAAAGTTAGGGCAGAGGGGTCAGCTCGTGCCATGGTGACTGCTTGGGGGACTTCTGAGGGGGTCATTTGGATCAGTTTTCTCAAAGGACACGGGACTAGTACGGGGACTTATCATAAAGACGTTTCAAGAAAACGGAAAGCTCCATTGGTGAGGAAAACACCAAGGAAATCCTACCAAGGTTTTATTTTTACCCCCATCTTGGTGATGCACATGCTCATTTTTTGTGAATTACAAGAGCTGCCCTACGAGAATCTCATTGGCAAATCAAATTCCTCCACCCTAAAGCCTCATCTTTTCCCCTTCAGAGTTGTTTTGTTCCCATACCCCAAGGAACATTTCAAGGGAACACAACCAGAGTCCTCCAAGGAGCCCAAGCCTGCTGCTTTGACCTGACGTGCACTGGAGGGTCAGAGAGACGGAAGCTACCGCTTCCCAAGTGCCTAGACCGCGATAGAGGCTATAAGGAGCAACAGTAGGTTCACATGTTGATTATTTTTGTTTATTAAAGGTTGATATGATTTCGTTGCAATGTTTTTAACCTACCTTCAAATACACTCAAAAGTTTGTTGGGAAACTCCATGCCTTTTTGATTCCACTTTTCCACGGTCTTTTTTTTTTTTTTTTTGAAGTCATACACACACACACACACACACCATTAAATCGACATCTTTCTATTTTGTTTTCAAATCACAAGTAAGATCAAGGAGCTATAGTAATCTGCTCATTTCTCTACTCTTGTCACACATAAATAAGGGCCCTTTGTCCCCTGTAAGGCGTACTAGTGGTGACGCGCGCAGCCTACCCTACCAGCAGCCACTCCACGGGAGGAAGATGTGGCCGTTGGAGTCCATGAAGGTTACAGCCTGGGGGACACTACGGGCCAGTTCCACTCAGTCAGCCGGGGTCAGGTCACTGCGAGTCAGAATCAATTTGTCATCAGTGGGTTTACCAGCTGTCTACCTTCTTTAGAGTCTAGATCTCACCAGTATTAATCCATTGACAAATGTCCCTGTATGAGACTGTGGCTCCATCCAGCATCAGAATTTTAAGCAAAACTAGGAACTATTGTACATAAGCCTATTCCTTTGGATGGCTTCCTAAGTAGTCCTGCCTGGAACATTCTCTGTCAGACCCCATTTGGTCTAAGAAAACCTAGGCCCCTGGCTCTATGACACCCCAAAGGGCCCACCTCCCAGAGAGCACAAGACTTTGGGGATGATGAATACGGATTCAAGGGAGTCAAGCTGTTAGGACCACATCAGCCTTTAAGTGAATTAACAAGCTGCCACGCACCGGAGAAAGAGAAGCCGGGCCAGGTGAGACAAACTGCAAAGCCCAAACCCTCCCTCCCAGAGTCATCAACAGACTTTGGTGTTTGGCCACCTGCCAACTTGAGATTCTCCTCAAAAACACCTTGTGTGCGTGTGTGCGCGCATGATTCAGAGTGCCCTGCCCTGAACTCAGAAACTGAGTGAAGGAAAACCAATCACAAAGGTAAATAGCATTTCTTCATTTTAACCCCCATCGTGGGGACATTGGCACCGATTTTGTGACCATCCTCCTGCCTCAGTCCCTGCGGAACTGCGCAGGCTTTTCTCGTGGCCATTTGGAACAATCTGGCATCAGAAGTGATTGCCTGTTTCCTTTCTAAGCGACAGATCCAGTGTGAAACTCGGCACACAGGAACACCACGTGGGGCTGTGGCCATCTCTAGGGGGCTCTGAGATGAATTGCATGTGTTCATAAGCGTTCTGTGTGTCTTCTCTTTCTGAGATTAGCCAACAAGGGGGAAAAAATTGAGTCAAGAATTAATACATAACAGACTCCCATTCACAGCACAGAATTTCCATCCTGGTTATTTATCTTCATTTCAGCAGTATTGTTTTTCTGGTTTTGATTTTTGGGCCATCCCCTTCCCCGCCTCAAGATACTTGGTAAAGCGACAGAGGAAAATAAAAAAGCAACAATCTTCCCAAACTCAATGCCATCCAGTTGGTGCCAACTCACAGCAACCATGTAAGACCAGGTAGAACTGCCCGCTGAGTTTCTGAGACTGTCGGTCCTTATGGGAGTAGAAAGCCCCATTTTTCTCCCAAGGATTCCCCGGTGGTTTCAAACTGCTGACCTTTCAGATAGCAACCCAACTCATAAGGAGTGTTTTCCTCTATACTGGTGAACCATAACCATTTGTTGACCTAAATTATTCCTCCATTAATATGCATTGGATAAAAAATTGCACTGAATTGTGCTTCATTTATAGCTCTCGTTCAAAAAGTATTGGAGGGAGATACGAATTATTTCATTCCTGATTGATTTGCTTGGGAATTCGTAATTCTGTTTTTAGTATTCTATTTCAAAAATGTAAGTGGCTCTTCTTGTTTTTATAAGCGGTCTCTCATTTTTCATTTTCAAAGTTTGATGAGGGCTTTGGGTTCACCTAAGGATCCTATAGATTCAAAGCTGAAGACATTCAATGGGCTCATGTGCTACAAATCACACCTAGCCACACAGGAAAGTTCAGATTCAGTATCTGAATTTCTGTTGCCCATTAGTTGTCATCTACAAGTGAGATACGTTTTCAAAGGTCAAGGTTAGCAGCACATTATTCTGAAAGTGTCTTCGTTGAATAAATGCGTAAATATTTCAAATAAGTATTCTAAGGGATATTTCTGTTGGCGGTGCACCGACAGGATAAATGCTTCTACTATTTGTTACAACAGCAGCATAAGCCGTGGCCCTGTCATTCTTGATTGCTGACTTCATTTGAAATTGTCTTGAAATAAACAACTGATTAATAGGAATAGAAGATGAGACCTTGGGGTCAGGTGTCTGATGGGCAGTGCCAGCATGAATGGATTCGTTTGTTCATAAAGCTCTGTTTGCTAAAAGCAGAATGCGGTGGCAGAGGAACATGGTGACTCTTCAGAATTGCACACCTAGACTCGTTTGAAACTACTTTGGAAGAACATACCTAGGATCAGGAATGCTACATGGGACCTCCCTAGGGGACAGGGAGCCCTAGTGGCGTCGTGTTAACGTGCTGGGCTGCTAACCCCAAAGTCAGTAGTACAAAATCACCAGCAGAAAGACCAGGCTTTCTACAATCATAAAGAGTTACAGTCTCAGAAAACCCACAGGGGCAGCTCCACACTGTCCGATCGGGTCCCACTGAATCAGGATTGACTATGGCAGTGAGAGGGACCTAGGACCTACCTACAGGATAGCTTACCATTCTCTTTCCTCCTTACCCTGTGAACACCAAAGGAAACCAAGAACCACGCACGAGTGGTGGTGTCAGTGTAAGCAAGAGGTGTTGTCTCCCTGGGAGATGTCATTGCGTTATGAAGTGTGGGGTGATTTAATTTCATCATTGTAAACACGGCAGTGGGTACGGTTGATTCATTGGAGACTCATGTCCAGTTTGCTATGGCTGGACAGCTGAGTTAACATGGGTAGGTCTTGGCTTCACATTTTTATCATTTCTCTTTACGTGGTTTGGTGGGTTTATTTGGAAATGTTTCTAAGGAGGGGAACTACAAAAAAAAACCTGTTGTAGGATGACTTTATCTAAAATCAAACTTGTATAAGGCCGTGCTTGATTTAATTTTGATCTCTTAAGTCGGAGTGGAACTGTTTGAAAGATTACATTGTGCCCTGAGAGTGGTGCGGATGGGAGCATGTGTGAACCCTTGTCCACAATGCTGTCTAAGTGTGTTTTAAATCAAGGCTGAACTCGGTTTCAAGGATGACATCAGGGAGATGGGGGTGGGAGTGGGGTGAGAACACTCCCTTTTGATCACTAGGATGGCCACAACAAATAGCCATCTAGTATTATAAGCTGTCAATGGAAACCTAAGACTGGCAGAAAGCAGAATTGAAATTACTTGAAGAGCAATCGGTATGCAAATTTGACTTCTGAGAATTGGGTCTGTACTCTCAATGCTGTAGATGGTTCGCCCAAGTTGTAACGCAGACTTAGAGAAGGTACCACTGGAATTCGTCTGTACTAGTAGTAATGAGGACAAATAAGTATTTGAGGGGGTTCCATGAGGCCAGTAAAGAGTGAGCGGTCGACGTTTGGAGGGTATTAAACTCTTGGTTGCAAGTGAAAAGTCACAAAGTCGACTTTCAGAGAGACCTTTTTCTTTCCCTGTCCGGAGTACACAATCTCTTTCTTTTTAAAAAAGTTGAAAGTCGAGCCTATCTGACTTGTAGATGGGCTCGCTAGAGGGAATGCTGGTGTGGAACAGCCTGGTAATCTTATGGCTCCAAAGGGCTGGAGACAGAGCTCATTTGCGTGAGAGTTCCCTGTCCCAACAGTAGGATAAACCCAGATCTTGGATTCGGTGTGAAGAGGGGCCTGAGAATCCACCTCCCTCCAGACTGGACTTGTTTGCTCTACCTCCTCGCCTAGGCCCAGCTCCTTTCTGGGATCTCCTGCTTCAGGGCCCTAGAGGAGGCGACGGCGATAGCCTCCAGTCATAGTTGGGCGCTCTTGGGAGCCCCCAAACCCGGCCCCTTCCCGTTGCCATCAGGTTTGCCCCTCCGCACCCCAAGGGGGTGGAAGAGGCTGAGAGTGGGAACGTGGCGTTGGGTTGCGAACCTCTAGTTCCAGGGTTTGGGGGTTTGAGAAAGTGGGCAGGTTCCGCGGGGCACTGTGCAGCGTGCGCCCCGGCGGCCACAGGTGCTCTGGGGGCAGAGAAGGGGGCCCGGAGTGCCCGCGCGGGCCGGGGGCGCCGAGGGGAGCGCAGGGCCGGGGTGGACTCGCCCTGCCGCGCCGCTCACCTGCCCACGGGGGCGGGGCGGGGCGGGGCGCGGCGCGGCGCTGGGGCTCCCGGGCTCCCGCCTCCCGCCCGGGAGGAAGCCAAGGGGCGCGGTGTAAACAGAGCGGCGGCCGTGATGTCAGCCGGTCACATGGAGCCTCTTATGGCTCGGGATGGCTCTCGGCGGGCGGGCAGCTGCGGCAGCTGCTGCTGTGGCTCGGGCGGCGGCGGCGCGGCGGCGGCGGCAGAGGGGGCTCCGGGGTCGGACCATCGGCGCTCGCTGCGCTCTCCGCACCGCGGCTTAAATGATGTATTTTGTGATCGCAGCGATGAAAGGTGAGCCGGGGCGCCCCGCCGGGCCCGGTGGGCTGGCTGCTCCGGGGGGCGGGGAGGAGGGCGCGCAGGGGGAGGGGTGGGCGCGCCTGCCCCGGCGCACGTACTGCCTTGCGCTGGACGCGGGAGCCCGCCCGGGCCTTCCGGGCCACCGCCGCGGCGCCTCCGGAGCCCGCCCGCGGGGGCCGCCCGTCTCCTGCTGGGGCACCGGACCGGGGAGGGGGGCCGGACGCCCCGCGCGGGCCCTTCCGGCTCGGTCACTCGCTCGGGTCCGCTTGGCACCCGGCGCGGCTCCGGGAGAAAGTTTGCTGCGAGTCGCCGCGCTTCGGGCCGGGAGGGGACGATCCGAGTCGGGGGCGCCCGCGGCCAGGGCCCCGGGCCCGCACCCCGAAGCGCTCCGGCCTACGTGGGGGAGGCGCCGCGGCCGGGCCGTGCGCGCGCGCCGACGCGTTGTCATCCCCGGGACTGGTCAGCGCCCCGGGCTCCGCGCGCTCCGCACTAGGCGGCCGGGCGGCCCCGAGCTCCCCGGCTCCCTGGCCGGTCCGGCCTGCGTCCCGCCGCGGCCACTTCCGAAAGCGCGCGGGCCCGAGCGGGCCGGGACGCCTTCCGCGGCCGCCCGCAGCCTGCGCGCAGCTCCGCTGGCTACTTTGGGGTGCGATGCATGTGGGGAGAGCACTTCTCTGGCCACGGGGTGCGCGGGCAGACGGGGAGGTGACGCGTAGTGAGGACGGACGGGCACGGGTCTGTCGCAGGCAGACAGCCCTGCGCGCGGCCAAATCCAGCCGGACTGGCCTTCGGCCCAGCTCCGGACTCTTTAGTCGGCCGGCGGCCGGGGGGACTGGCTCGCGGGCCTCCCAGGTGAGGCGGAAAGAAGTCCTGGCGAAGTAGCGAAGTTCCTGGTGGGCGAGCCAAAGTTTAGAGGTGTGCAGAAGTCGTTCTTGGGATTCTTACAAACAGCCCCAGAGCACGCGAACGCGCGGGCAGGTCCGCGGTGGAGAATCCGACCGAGCGAGCGGGCCTCAGGGCGCTGTGCTGATGGAGAGCCCCGCGTTCTCTGCGGACAGGGCTCCCCGGGGGCGCCGCCTTTCCGCAGACCCCGGCGTGTCCTGCGGGTCCCGGCTGGGCCGGCGCCCAGCGCGCGGTACACATTTGCTTGGCTGGGGAGTCGTGGCAGTCCGGGGTGAAGGACATGAGTTTGGTATCTCTGCGGGGGTTACTTTCGGATCACTGGGCTTTGCCTTTCTTCACTTGAGATTGGGTGGCATCTCTTGTATTAATAATTAACAGGCCGAAATGGACTGGGCGCCCAGCTGGGCTGTGGAGATGAAATCTTTCTATAAGGTGTACCCAGAGAAAATGGGCGCTCTTCTACCCTGTGGTATGCGGGAAATGGGACTTTATCGTTTTTTGGAATATGCAGCTTATACCGTAAAAAGCGAAGAACCCCGATTTGTGCTTTTCAATGCTCAGAATCATTTGGGGAAGAAAAATATTACCGATTTTTATATACAATAAATGTATTCTCCAAGAAAACTTTTATGCTATTCCCTGTATTTCCTTAAAATGGCCAGTGTAAAACGAAGAGAATATTGTAGTTCTGACATCGACTGACGCTTGCTTTTTTTCCTTTTAATCACAAGATAGATACTGCCTTTTTGGGGGGGGGGGTGACAATGTCAATCTGTCGATTTTATTTTAATTTGTTGTGTTGGTGTGGAGGCGGTCTAAGATATTTTGAATTTCTATTCTCCTGGTGAACTGTCACTGCCCCCCAAATTAATAAGGAAAGTACATTCTAACATTTTTATTTCATAGTGATATTCCCTCCTTAAGTAGACTTGCGGTCCTCGTACCAAATAAAGTTCTATACCCTCCCTTCCTTTTACACACACACACACACACACACACACACGTCAAAGCCCAAGTTCACATATTTGTCTTGGATTGACCTCTGCCAGCCATAGAATAATAGATTCCTAGTGTTATATGCCTTAAGAAAAATCACTTAGAAGTACTAACAATGCATTTTTTCCCAATAAGTTCAGCGGCCTGAGAGGGAGAAATAGAATCCATCCAGACAATTAGAATATTTCATTCCCAATATCATAACATCTTGGATTTTAATAGGATTATCTTGCTTTGGTGCAGATTTAAACGAAAGGAAAATAGTTTGTGGGAAAATGAGAAATGCTATAAATGTTTCCTTAAGGGGGGGGGCGGGAAACAGTCCCCAAATCATATTAAATACTTCCCTGCTGCCTCTCAGTTTTAATAGCAAATTGGTCCCATATGTAGGAGACTTTGTATAATTAGGCTTTTCATGCAAAACAGAGACACTCTTTACAATGTAGCTTTTTGATATGTGTATGCATGTGGACAAGGGAGGAGAGAACAAGCCACCACAAAAAAGAAACATTCTCTTTGTTGGCTGACTTGCTTATGTTTTTTAAACATCATTAAATCAGGCCTTTTGAACTCACCAAAGAAGACAAGCCTCCCTTTGCGTTAGTTGTCAGTTAACTTTAGGCTTTAAGTGGTTTCCTGCGCAGAAGTAATAAATCTTTGCCCGACCCACTGTAGTGCAAGCCTTTAGTTTTGTATTTGTGTTTGTTTGTTTAATTAACAACAAAAGTCCAATCCAGTTTGATTGCTTCTCGGCAAAGGGAAAGAGCTGGCGATAACGCTTGTGATCACAGGAGGCTGTGTGCTACTCATGAACGTGCACCCGCCCGGTGCTTAAAGGAAATGGAAGCGGCTCATCAGTTTCAGTTAGAT
Source organism: Tenrec ecaudatus (assembly GCF_050624435.1). NCBI lineage: Eukaryota > Metazoa > Chordata > Mammalia > Afrosoricida > Tenrecidae > Tenrec > Tenrec ecaudatus. The sequence continues at coordinate 121,978,001 of NC_134543.1, read as the reverse complement.
TTATCTCTGCCTCGTGTACGTGTCTGCCCGTGGTCATGTACACTGAGCGCAGACAGTGACCGTCCGAACCACGGCCATCAGGCTGATTCCGACTCACAGGGACCCTATGGGGCAGAGTAAACTGCCCCTTAGGATTTCTAAGGCCATAAATCTTTACGGAAGCAGCCTACCCCGTACATCTTTCTCCTGAGGAGCAGCTGGTGAGCTCAAACCACCAGCCTTTCCTAAGCAGACAGGCACTGTAACCAGCGCGCCACCAGGGCTGCTTTAGCTGAGTGAAGGGAGGCGCGGGAGGGAATTTCTGTCCCATGATAGATTCTCCCCTCAATACAGTTCTTAAGCACAAACACGGTGCCCTACCGCTCGGAAAATAACTGTGTATATTGGTAATGTGAATTTCTAATAAAAGCGGCGTGTTGGTTGTTAAAGATGGCCTTTCTTAACCAAATGAAGTTTGCCTTTTAGTCTCAGTCGCTTTTTAAGCAGTGTTTCAGTGCCGGTACTCATGTTGCTGGAGATTTGTCCCATTTTTGTGACTTTTGATGGCTAAGATTGGAAAGAAGGTGACAGCGAGGTCCTATGGGGCATTCTGAAGCAGCCTTGCTTCTGTGGCAGGGAGTGGGGGCTTGAAAAGAGCAAACCCCAGTTGCTCCCACGGCAGAGCACTCACCTGTCACGAGGGGGTCAGCTAGTTAGAAGCCAGAGGGGATCTCAAAATCAGCTAGTCCATCCGTCTGTCCGTGGGAGGAGAGGCGGCCAGGACGCTCCGAGGATTTTAATAGCACGGCTCTCGTGGGCATCCTTTGGAGTCTATTCCAGTGAAGGGCCTTGAAATGCAAGGCCACCTCAGTGCCAACTCATTTATTTAACACTTCTTGCTCTGAGATACAATTTCTAAATAGGAATTGCCCTTTATTTTTGCCAGGGGAGGGGGGCAGATATCCTATATGATTGAAGTCTTAGTTTCTGATCGATCTAGTCAGTATATTAATTGTCCTGATAACGTTTTTTCTCACATCTGTCCCCTGCCACCTCCCCCAGCCAAGCAATTCACAGGATCAGCTCTCAATATCCCATCAGACTTAAGGACAACCCCTCCCTGTCATTTCGTGTTCTCTACAGGTGCCCTCACTCTGCAAAGATTGAACCAGCCTCTGCTCACAAGCAATTCTTTATCACACTCACCTTCACCTGCTGCACCTACAGCTTATCGATCGCTGATGAATGCTTTGAACCTGTGATTGCTCTAACCGCAAACTAAATCCACTGCTATTGCGTGGATTACGACTCATCATTGCCTTATTAGGCAGAGTAGAACCCCTCAATTAGGGTTCCCGAGACCTTAAATCTTATGGGAACAGAAAGCCTCACCACTCTCCTAAGGAGATGCTGGTGGGTTCAAACTGCTGACCTTTCAGTTAGCAGCCCAGCATATAAACCACTTCACCACCAGGCCTCCTTTTCTTGCCCTAAAGTAAGGTTCACCAAGAGCTGTATGCACCTGTTCGGACTCACCTTGCGTTCTCAAAGTCACGGATAGAAACAGATCTCGTTCGCTGCCTGTATCGTGGAGGAGATCAAGAACTGGGTCATTGCCAAGTTCCCGCGCCAGCCCCCAGCCACTTTGCACCTTGCTCTGGCGTGCCTAAGAAAATGCTCTTTGCAAATGACTGGTCCCTGAGAGAGAAAAATTATCTGGACGGATGGATAGAGAGATCCATTTGCACACGTAGAGAGATGTTCGGTATTCGGTAACATCTCTTTTATTTTAGGTTTCGTAACTTCCTAGATGAAAGGAATCTCCTAAGAATACCTCGCCATAGAAACGCTTCCTGTGTGCCTTTTCACTGGCCACACCTATTTCTTACTAAGAAGTCAAGGCTGCCGTAATGCAGTTCACATCTGGTAATTTTGAAAACTGTAAGTAGACACTCACCGTCAGCAACTACAGTTTTTGTGTTTACCCAGATGAGGGGCAACGGGGGCGGGCACGCAGGGGAGAAGGGAAAACATGTCATTTGTCCACCGACGATGCTTACCTTCTGTGCTCGCCTTTGGAGCCATGGACTGAGCGCCAGACTCTAGCTACCGGTCTCGTGGATGCTACAATGGAGTTGGTTTCTCTGCAAATGGCCGAGAGTACTATGTCCCGAAAGAAGAGGATGAACAAATAATAGCACGTACTGCCGATGAGTGTAAGAAAGCATCCGGAATCTTTCGGGTCTAGGCTTTTGTTTGATACGTGAACCGTGTTAGCCTTCGTTGTATTATAAGAAGGCAGCCTGATTGATCATTTGAAAACCTTCGCCCAAGGAAAAGAGTGATCTCAAGTGAGCTCCCTAGTTTGCTAGTGATTTCATCCACCACCACCGCCACCACCACCCTTTGGAGTTTTATTGTCTGTGAAGTGTCCTGGGCATTTCATAAAGAAACAGAGGGGTGGTGTTAATGTATAGTTATGTGCTGCTTTATAGCTCCCAACGACACTTATCTCACTTCATCCTCCCTGATACAACCTTGGTCATCGTTTTTAGTTGAAGAAATTGAGGCCCATGGAGGTTGTAAGACGTGCCCACGCGCTCCCGGCTGACACATGGCGGAACAGGGACCAGCCCCTAATGTCTGCTCCCTTCATGCTGCCGCCTCTGGAGGAAGATGTGAAAATGCCCCGGATGGAACTTTGTCTCTCTAGTTAGTGGAAATTATAACTCTGGCATTTATGTGGGGGAAAAAATAGATTCAATTATGTAATGCTTTGCTGAGCCTAATATCTTTAAATTACTATTTAATAAAATCAATTCGGTGCAAATGCGGTTATTCTTATTTGCTTACCATTAGCTCTCTACATCCATGGTTTTTATTAAGCCCTCTTATTTTAAGAGGATCTGGATGAGATGCAAGCATTACAGTTTCCTCAAGAATACGGAATGCCACGAAATGCCACCAGACCTGCGTAATCTGTCTGCAGGGCATGGAACCGAACTCGAGAGTAACCCATGTGCCCTGTCTTATCTTTGGCCACGCGAGCTTCCACACGTGCATCTTCCAGTGTTCATAAGCCTTCCTCTAATGGAAAGCGCGAGAATCCTGGTGCTTTTGGGTGCCTTCCTATTTGTTTCCATGACCGCTCAAGGACATGATGGCAGACAGACTCTGAAGAAGTTGTTGTCTTTTGAAAAATCACCCAAGGAGCCCTGGTGTTGCAGTGATTGAGTGCTTGACTGGCAGTCGACTTCCGGAAAGACTTCCAGGCCTCCAAATCCTCTGGGGCAGCTCAGCTCTCTCCTGCTGGGGCCTCTGGAGCTGGAACCAACTCACAGGCAATGGTTTTGTTTGTTTTGCTTGCTTGTCTTTTGCTTGTAAAAGTTTTCCAAATAGATAGGCCAGGAAAAGCCCGTGTGTCACTTGATGGGTGTTTATCTAACTGTTGGATTGAAGTGTGTTTATCTGAAAGCAAATGTCCATTATTTCATAGACTCTTGGAGCTAGAAGAAACCTGGAAGTTCAGATAAATGTGCCTTTAGCAAGTGGGTCTTCTCCACAGCATTCCTGCCCAATGTATATCTGGCTTGTGTGAATGTTCCCAAAGATAAATATCTGATGTCTTTAAAGATAGTGTATTCCATATCTTATATTACATACCCATAACTATCCATAAACTATACATCAATAACTATCCATCAACTATATTAAATTAAATCGAATATAACTATGTCCTTTTTTATTTTCAATCCTTAAGGGTTTTTTTGTTGTTATTCTTTTTTCTTAATTCTTTTTTTGTTTTGTTTTAAATCATTTTATTGGGCTCATACGACTCTTATCACAATCCATACATACATCAATAAACCCCCTTTGGGCCTGGCAAGAGCACAGTAATCCATCTCTCAAATGAAAAGTTGTCAGTAAGTTGGCAGCTGCTGGCACGGGGCACTCAGAAATGTGCAAAGTAGATGGTCAGTGAAGATGGACAACAGCCTCCCTGAGATGGCCTCAGAGCTCGTGAAGTTGGTGCAGGACTGGGCAGAAGTTTCTTTCTGTTACACAGTGGTGTGGTTGGAACCCACTCCGTGGTAGCAAACTAACAACAGCACACACACACACACACATACACACACACACACACCACCACCACCACCACCACCACACCCCCTCTAACCCTTTACTTCCGCTGTCCCCCTCCAGTCCATCTAAACGATATTGAAGTTTATGATCTGCCTACCCTCTGCCTGATTTCTTCCTCAAATATATTTCAGTTGGACTAGATCTGCTGGACTTTGGACGCTGAAAGTGGAAGCCCGTTCCACTAGCCGTATGACTGCCTCAGCCCTCTGCTTACCACTGAGTAGGGAGGACGAAAAGACCTACCTTAGGCAGTATCCTAAGTCCATCTCACGACAAGTCCTTGCTTGGTATTGTAACCTCCGAAAGCGAACTTTGATCTGTTTAGGAATAATTGTAGTTCAACTGAAATTGATTATTACGTCTCCCGGAAAATCAAAGGCATTGCAAAAAAATAAAATAAAATAAAATAATTGAAGGAACCTTAGAAGCTGCTCAGTGGTATTGCTTTGTAGTGTCGTGCGTCAGAGCTGAGAGAAGGTTGCCCTCTAGTGGTTACTGACTGCTGAAACGCTAAAAGCTAGGCGCGTGCCAATGAATTTCCCATCAGGCTAGTGGAGAAGGTCAGAGGTTGACATTGTGTTCTCAGTCTCTGTGGGCCCCTCTCCATCCAGATGCAAGAGTATTATTCACTGTTGTCACGCTTACTTAGGAATGTAACCGTGGGGTACACTGGATTTTAAAAGTTTGCATGGACGGAATTGACGAAAGTTTTAAACTTTTAAAACTTTTATAAGTGTTTTTCTCTGCCGTAAGTATAAATGCAGTTTCGTTAGTGAGTAGATAATTACTATAGTCAGTAATACCTGTATCTTCCTTAACGCTTTTCCCCTACACCTGTGTGTGTGTGTTTAATCAAGGTAGTCACTCTTGCTGATCCACTTTGCGCAGTCTTGCTTTCCTCTTGAAATCCAGAGTTTCATTTTCAAAAAAGATAGATGCTTAGAAAGATACAATACCATAGCTCCTCGTGCAAGAAAGCCATTATAAACGTGGCTTCAAAAGTGTATGAACCCTTGATTGCTGACAGCCGGTGGTCGGTCGCCTGGCTCTCTAGGGTTTGCCTAAAACTCAAAAGAGCATGTTTTATTTCAAATTTTTAAAAAGCCTTCGTATGGGCTACTCTTCAAAACCCTGCACGATGATCAAGAAGCCCCTGCTGAGGTGGATTTTGGAGAAAAATAGATAATGCTGGTGACCAATGGGCTCTCACTTTGGTTGCCCGTGTGTCGAGTGTGTTGGCATCAGAGGGCTAAGGACTGCCTTCCCCGTGCCCGTGGATGCCACTTGTTGGGGAAGCCACGGAGAACTCAAGTGTGCACGGACTCTGCTTCCGTGGCCCACAAAGTCACAACTTCCGCTCTGAGCTGGAATTACCTGGGTCTTAGAAGCCATGGGCAATCGCTAAGGTTTTAAAGGATAGTCAGCCTCGCTTGTTTTCACTGAGAACATGACATCTCACTGTTTCATGGCAAACACGGAAGGGAAAGAAATTAGGTAGTAAATACCTGCTGTGAGACCCCCCCCCCCCATCGCAGTGATAAGACAGTGGTTCAGAAGCGAAGCTTGTGGTTAAGCTGCAGATCAGCTATTGCAACAATCACTTTTTCAAACAGCACTACCCAGGAGTGTGATGCTTGTGGCACATGAGAGAAGTCGACTCTGGTGCACAGAATGTGATTTTCATTGTTTAGTTGTTGGTACCACCTCCCCTGTGTTGGTGTTGTTACACCTCTCTAGAGTTACACACACACACACACACACACACATACACACATTGCATATCATCTCATTTAAAATCTTTTTTAGAACGCCGGGTTGGATGATGCAATAAACAAACGTGTTTCCATTTCACATTTTGAAGACCTACTGCGTGCTGGGTTATCCAGGTGCTGTGTGCGCACTTTTGTCACAAAGCTGAGACATCTTCCTCCCCATCGTGTGCCCTAAGACATGAATCAGCATTTTCAAAAATGCAGTGAGGAATCAGCAGTTGTCTTACCAGAGAAAGCTAAGCTACTGGTGGAGTGTGCTGTGCTGTGGGGATGGGGCTTCAGGAGAAGGGAAGCCCAGGCCACCAAATGCTGGAGCCAGGGGTCCTTCCCAAAGCAGTACAGCTGATTCCCTCACTGGTACTCTGATGGTACATCCCATAATATGCCCCCACCCCCAACAACATCGAATCAATCCATTGGCTTACTGGATTAATGGTTTCTCTAAGCCATGTGTTCTTTAGACAAAGCAAGTGTTGTTTTTGACATGCAAAGAAGTCCAATGTAATGTGTTGGGTGTGGCCAGCCTGCTTTTAAAATGTGCATGTGACTGGTGCCCAGATCATGGGCGGGTTAGCTCTAAATTACTGCCTGGAGTCATGGTTCGGAAATGTCAGCGTGAGAAGCTACCCCCAAATCCAGTGCCATTGAATTGGTATTGACTCTGCACAGGGTTTCTGAGGCTGTCAACCGTCATGGGAGCAGACAGACAGCTGCATCTTTCTCCCAGACGGTGACTGGTGGGTTTGAACTACTCTCCTTACTGTTGGCAGCCAAATGCTTATCCCAGGCCTGCTTTGTGAGAGGATAAACTCCACACCAAATGCTCTGCCGTGGAGCTGATTCTGACCGGACGATAGAACTGCTCCTGCGATTTCTGAGACGGTCACTCTTTCTGGAAACAGAAAGTCCGGTCCTTCTTGCAAGTGGTTGGTGGTTTCCAACTGCTCCCTGTGGGACCCCAAGGAGTCTGTGAAAAAGGTAGATTCCTCGATCCCACCCCCGGAGATGCACCAATCTCGGGCGGAGCTCAGGCATTCCCATTTTTATACCTAGCTCGGTATTTCCGAGACAGGTTGTCCGCAGAGCTCCCTGTACAAACTCCTGCCCAAGCCTGGCTTTGCTAAATGGCCCTTAGAGACCTCCTACAGGTCAGTGGCTCTCAACGATCTTCACATTTCTGTTTCCCATCACCGCCGGCTGCACAGACTCTGTCTGATAGGCTGGGGTGAGGCCGAGGTTCTGCGCGTGAGAGCTCCTTTGGTTGATATGAGGATCAGCAGGGTTTGGGCATCTCCTTTTACGAAGGAGGAAAGCGAGTCTTTGTGGGGGTAAAGGATGCGGAGGTAAGTTAAAGCTTCCCTTCCAACCTCTTAAACATCCTTTCACCCACCACGCCAATGCCCTTTCACACGGGAGCACATTTTCTCAGTACTGAAAATCCTGTCGCTGTGACTCCTGGCGCCTCGTGTGTGTGTCAGTGTGTGTCAGCGTAGACCTGCGCTCAGTCGCGAGGGTGTTCGGTGGTTAATGTTTCAGTCAGACATTGTTTTGCCCCATCTTTCTTCTGCTGGGCCTCTGGGTGGAAGGAACCTTCAGCCTTTGTGCGCATGAGCTGTGAGTACCACCCAGCGACCCCTCTGTTTATATCAACTCAACCATTAGTTAACGTGTAGGAGGAAGTGGGTAGGTTCCAAATACTTGACCCTCAACGGCCCAAAGAAGGGAGACCCCGGGGCTATTGCGTGTTGAAGATGCCTTGCTCGTCCCAAACACGAGTCTCCTGTTTGCATGGAGCCTTGCCAGTGAGATCTGGTCTCTGCCCGGGACAAGGATGGGCTGCGTGCTTCCCCTCCATGTGTCCAGGGACAGAGTCGGGCCAGATGGGGACTGTGTCCTGGGAGCCAGGACCAACTGAGGTAGACACTGTGCTGCCTTCTCTCTGTTGCTGGTTCTCAGCAACAAAGTAAAGGTGTCAGTGCCCAGCAAGATGGTCGGTGCTCCTGACGTACGAGAGGCAAGTCCATGACTGAGCATGTAGTATCCAGACAATTGAGGGCTCAAAGCCCCCGCCTTCATGCAACCTAGAGTGCAGTGCAGTAAAACAGATACAACTGGAATTGCCTCTGGTTGGTGTGATGGAGAGGAACCTGCCCCCTTCCACATAGTAAGTCCCACCCATCCCCTTCACGGGCGATGGTTGCCCATCCTCTTATAGATACCATGCTGGGGGGCTGTTGGTACAGCAGCGAATGCTAAGCAGAGACTTAGTCTCTGGTCTCTGAACATGATCTCATAGATGGACACCGGGGGAATGGACTCCAGTCATTTTTTTCAACTGATGGGTGGTTCTGACCCCAAATTTGCTACACCACTTTTGTCAGGATGCCACAATTTCCCAGTCTCTGGATATTTATAATTAGACTGTTACCCTCGATAGCCCTCAGGGTCTTCCACAGCCCTACCATGCTGCGAACATGTATCTAGTGCAACAGACAATGAGACTGGGTTCTTGTCCACGACTTGGAAGAAGCAAGCCCCTTTCATTCCTGTGTTCCCTGTCCGCCTCCCACCCTTGCTATCAGCCCTACAACCAGGGAACACGTTCCTTTTGGAAGTGACAATCTCAGGTAGGAAGAAGAGAATTCCACGTGAAAATATTTAGGAGCCAACACGCTTTTATGGATATGCAGAGCGGCCGTGCCCACACGTCTTAGTTCTGAGGCATTTCGGTCACTCCTCATTTATGCAGCCCTGTCCCGAAGCCCTTTCTACCTTTGATGGTTGGGTTAAAACTGAGGGTGCTGGTGCTTAAAGGGGGGGGGGCATGGAATAGCCTTAATCATGGCACTCTTAACCAAATATCCCAGCCAGAACGCCAACCCTGCATCTCCTGGGGGTGGTCAGCGACTAAGGAGAGGATCCCAAAACTTGAACTCCCGTCTTGACAAATCTTATTTAACTTCCTCGGTTGAAAGTCGCTCTCTCTAAGCACAAGGCGCCCCTAGTGGCGGCAGTCTTTAGTGCGCGGGGCTGCCGACCCAAAGTTCATGATACAAACCTCTAAGAGAGGGCTCACCGTCTGCACCCCTAAAGACGGAGAGCCTGGAAATTCTAAGGGGGCAGTTCTACTCTGTCCTCAGGGGTCGCCAGGAGTGACGGGGTGCCATTGGTTGTACCTGGGTTGGGTTGCACCCAAGGACATTCGTTTCGCTGCGATGTTAATTCAGGAAGATGGCAACTCATCACAAACCAACGTGCAGTGATGGAAGTGCTTCAACTTTATTTTCTTTGGGTGCCGAATGGCCTAGTGGAATTTGATACTCTCTCGCAGTGCCGGAAGTGATAAAGGAGTTGGAAACGAGTACCTGATGGGATCGAGCAGATGCAACTAGCCATTTTCACCAGAGATGTTTTTTCAAGAGTAGCATATTGCCTAGTTTTGTGCGGATCTGTTTGAGAAAGTATGCCCACAGGATGAGCACCCTCCACATGTCTACCTCAAGACGGAAAGCCCTGGACGTAAGGTGATGAGAGAACATCTTCCTGGAGCTTACATTGCATCCGCTACTAAGCACCTTCGGAAAATGGGATATTTTTTTTGTCCCCACAGAACAATTGGTGTGGTAGAAATCTATTTCCAAAGGAATCTATCTGTCCCGAGCAAAGCCATGCAGGACCAGCACTAGTGGTGGGCTCCCGGTGCTGCTACTGCAGAGAAACAAAGCTGTTTAGCAGGAGTTAAGATGTCTCCGAATTTTGGCAGACTTTCCAAGCCCCCTGCTGCCGTTGGATTCTGAATCCCTTTTGAAGTGGTGTGGAAGTTTCTCTGTGACGATTCCTGTCGAGTGTAAAGACGAGGCGTGTTTTCAGAATGTTTTCATTTGCTGGAACTGTGTTTTGCACTCCGCCATCTCTTGTCGAAGAAGTTTGGTTACCAGCCATCTGATGATGCCTCCGGGTGTTTACAGAAAATGTGGGTGCTGTAGTTATATTTGAGCACGCACAACACCCCCCCCCCATCCACCCACCCCAAAGATAGTGCTGTAATCAGCAGGAATTCGAAAACATGTATTTAAGGAGTGATGCTTGTAAAAGAGGTGCCGTAAAGCAGCATGGCTGTTCAGATGTGAAGACGTGACTGACAGGTCTCCTTGTAGGCTTGCTAGTAACAATAAAGTCTCCAAGTTCAACATCAAAGCCCTCACAGCTGACTCCGCCAGCGAGTTGCACATCAAAGACGGAGCGCAAGACAAAGGAAGTGCGCTGAGGTATGCTTCTGCCGCATAGTCAGATCTTCAGGGGGCCCTCCCAGAACTACTTTCATGAATGCTAAGTGATTTTCCTGTAGATCAGCGTCTTCGTTTCATAAATGACCAGGAATATAACAGCGGGGCAGATGAACACTCTTATTGCTCCCCGTCACTTTGCGTTTGGCTCCGAAGGACTCCTCGCAGGAGGGAGTGGGCCCACTGGTCTCCTTCGGTCTCCGCGTGGGCAGCTCTCCCCACCTCGTAGTAGAGGGCATAGAGGTAGCCCCTGTTCAATAAGCCAGTGCAAGGGGGTGACATTTCACGTCGCTTGCTGGGCATTCTGATTGGAAACATAAAACTGGGTCCAAATTAGTGGAGTCATGCCTCCCCCACCCCCATCATGAGTTTGTATTTTATTTTTCTTAAATGCGTCTTGGCGGGTGGATTTTTGCTGAATCAGGTGTGCCTTACCTAACAGGTGTGTGTGATAATGAAGCGTAGACCTGTTCAACCAGCTCCTCTGTAATTGCCACACCTGCTCCTGCCTCAGGTCCATCACTCTGGCTGAGAACGCCCCAAGCGGAGCACACCGAGCAGTCTGGGCTTGACTTCTGTCTTCGCTCACTCTTTCTCCCCGAAGTAGGCTGAAAATAAAATGAACCGCCCAAGTATTACGGGTGGGTTCAAAATAATGTGCTTTCTTTCTTTTCTTTCTTTGGCTTGCCTTTGACATTTGGCGTTTCTTTCTAGTTCATCTTTAGTAATTTGCTCATTTTTAACTGGTATTGAAAAATAGTAGTGCTCTGTGGAGTCATTAATAAATACAAAAGCAGCTTTCTCAAAGCTCTGGGGAGACCTAATAAACACCACTGTGTTACTAATTGATGCTATACTGAACTGACAAAAGGAGCGCATCGGTAAACAGAAGTTAGAGAGCAAGAAGTTAAAGAACTATAGGGGATTCTGTAGACATCAAGGGCTGGAAATTATAATCAGGCCTCTTTCGGGAGCATTCATTAGCATGTGGCTGAATTAGGACACCCAATTATTTCCGAGGACATTACAAAAAGCTCATCCAAAATCCCCCAAAGTGAAAGGTTAGGGAGGGGAGGGCTGGGAGGTGGGTGGGGTGGTGGGGGGACCGAGCATTTCCTATAACTCATGCGAGCTTTCTCAATAGTCGCGTGGAGTAGCTTTCTTTGTTAGGGAGGAAAACTGCTGATGGAACCAAGAGCAGTACCGTTTCTTTGTTCTGTGCGCACTGTTTATGCTGCATTACCCTGTGGTTTTGTTCCCCTGCCCCGAAGGCAGAGGGGGCAGAAGGGTGGAGACAGAAATGAACCTTTCAAATCTTGGTCTGAACCCCACAAGGGCGCCAGCCTTGAGCAGATTAGAAAGTATTTGGATTTATACAAGTACTGTCCTCCAGAGTAGGGATCCGCAACGTGGGCTCCTCGGTCGCCTGGGAGCCTCCCAGGCCCGTCCAGGGATCCCAAGAGAGAAAAACAACTGTATGTTAATACGCAGATGCTCTTCTTTCTTTCTTTCTTATATGTTGACATCTGTACAAATGACACAAAAGCAGTGGAGAGTCAACATTGGAAAGCATAACATGAATCGAGGCAGTGGCCCCCAACTGCACCAGGTGTCTTGTGTTCCTTTGTGCTGTCTTCTTGCTGGGAAAAAAACAAAACAAAACAATTTCCATCTTGATGAAGCAGTAAATATTAAGTTTTTTACATCTTGAGTACACATGTGTTTAATATTCTTTCTGACAACATGAAGAATCCATATAGAGCCTTGCTACTCATAGGAAGCATTTCTGCTCCATGCCAAAGCCTGACGTTTATCTCCCGGGAGAAATGTGTGCCATTGTTTGAGTTAAGAGCTGAACTAGCTGCTTCTTAAAGGGAATGCCACTCTGCTTAATGAGATGACTGGCTGTGGTTATTCAAGCTTGGGTATATCTGATACATTTTCTCAAGAATGATTGCAGTGAGCCTGGAATTTCAAGAGAAACAACTGATGGCATCGATTGCCCCTGAATTTACACTGGAAGACGAATTTTAGAAAACTTGTTTCCAATGTGATAAACTCAACAGCTCCCCATTAATTACTTTTCTAATGACGTGGGTGGCAATATAAATGAGACTATTTGATAATGTAGTATCATGAAATGTGTCAATATCTGGAAGAGTGGCATTACTCGGTGAGCCAATAGTTTCCAGATAACTAGCACATGATGTTACAAACGGGCGCGTGCAAAAGAGATTCATTCAGAGTACAAAATGTGCCATTGCTTTTGAAAGTAGCAGGCTACAAAGAGTTACTGACACAGTTAAGGTTCTATATTGCAACTAACCTTTAAGAAACTCCCACTTGTTGAGTTTGGGTGTACTATCAAAGAGGCATGTCCAATATTCTCTGAAAAGGCTGTTTAACTGCTCTGCCCTTTTCTAGCTACATAGCTATATCAAGGTCGACTTCCTTCACATACTTCCACCAGAAGAAAATAATACATCAGACTGAATGCAGAAGCAGACATGAGAACCTTGTTTTCTATTAAGTCCAACATGAAAGAGATTTTCAAAAATGTAAAATATTGGCATTCTTCTCCTTAACGTTAAGGAAAAGATACTTGTGTTCAGAAAAACACTTTATGTTAACATGCAAGAAGTTTACTTTCGAATAAATGGTGCATGGGTATCAGGCCCAGTTTTAACATGGCAATTCGTTCTATGTAACTAAACATCAACAAAGACTGTGTGTCTTCATAGCATCCGGAAGGTCCTGGGGCTGGGAAATGTTGTGGGCCGTGCTCTGCAGTTTAATGTTTGGGGGCATCGAAGGTTTTGTGGCCAAGTACAAAGTAACAAGAGAAGGAAACAAATTGTATGATATGGGAATTCCATACCAATAGGATTATCTTTTGAAAATAGGAGATTTACACTTGGACAGATGAATTGTGTTAACTGATAACACATCTTCTTTGCCACAATTTACTCTGTAGTGGCAGGGCAAGTTTGTAATCGTTGGAGTCCTCCTTTTGTTTAACCTCAGAATCAAAATGGTGTTGTTGTTTTGTTGGGGTTTTTTTGAGGGGGTTGGGAGTGAAAAGAAAAAGTCATTGCTGATCCTATCTTTTCATGGTCTTCTTGTCTTCATGCAACAGAGATGGTATAAAATGGTGAAATAAGAAGCCTGACAACTTACAGTCCCTCATCTCCAACTCCTTAAGCTATTTTAGGAAAAAATATTTAGTATAGTTAGCACCAGTTCCAGGGCTCTGCCAACTTCTATGCGGTCAGACCTTTCTGCCCTTGGGAGTGTGATGGAATGATGGAGAGCACTCACAAGTCCTCCCACCACACAGGTGGCAGGTCCATCCATTCCGTCTCCCTGAGACCTTCTCTCCAGGAGACGGGAGTTCTGCCCACAGATCAGTAGGCAAGTAGGGGAGCAACTAGCTCAACAGACTCTTGGCAAAATCAGTTCCATTATGCTAATGAAATGTAGGCAAGTCCAACCTTCCCCAGGATGTCTCGTGAAAAATCATGTGTGGTTACAAAGCTAGGCCCAAACACTTGTTCCTAATTTTATCATCGCGTGTTGGCATCTTGCTTTTATGCATTTGCATTGCCTTCTGCTGGCTGCCTTTTGCCTTTACAGCCACCTTTTGGTTACGATCAGGCAGGGCCTGAATTCCACTTGGTTTCTAATCCACAGGCTGTCAGTCGAGTGGAGGCAAATGTACCTTGGCACACGCCAGACCACCCGAGTCCTCCACTTAATTCAGAGTGGGGAGCTGGTGCGCCAGCAGCCAGAGGAAGCCTGGCGTTTTGAGGCACCTAACTTACACGGGGTTTTATGAGCTAATTAAAGTGCAGCTGAGACACCCTCGCTATTCTAAACAAAGGTTATGCAATAACCCACAGCGAGGCTGGCCCTGAGAAATAAGCACCTCATTCCTTCCCTGGATGGAACTCCCCCCCCCCCCCAAATCATGAGGGCTGAGGGAAGTGTGACCACCGAGTTCTAGAATAAACCAAGGTCATAATGTATGGTGTGGGGGGGGCGGAATGGATGAAAGCAAAGACAGTCATTCTGTATCCTTAGAAGGGCACTTGGGAAGGTGAATTTGAGAAAAGGAGGCTTTTCAAAGGGCCACAGAAACAAGAGTCCTGGGCTGTGCTGACTCGCTCAGCTACGAACTGGAAGGTCGGAAGTTCAAGTTGATTCAGATCCCCCAGAGGAAAGGCCTGGTGAAAACGCACCGTCCTGGCTGGCACGCGTGGGGTCGCCATGAGTCAGCGTGAACTCCGCGTCAGCTAGTTTACAGAAAGCACGGCGTGAACATGCTTGGCTAAAAAGACAGCCCGACCTCCACGATAATCGATCACTTTGTAATCGATCTGTTTTTGACGAAGGGCTTTATTACATCTCTAGCATTTCCCTGCTAACTGAAGTGAAAGTAAGAGCATGTTAGAGTTAACATTTTATATTTGTCAGTGGCCTTGACCCGGCACGGAACACTAACTTTCAACACCAAAGGACACCGTGGTTCTTGATCTGGGCATGCTCGCTGTCTGCAAATTCATCAAGCTCGATATTTCAGAGTTCTGCCTGTTTCTGTCTAAGCACATCAATTAAAAAAAAAAAACAACTTCCTGAATGGCAGGGACATTCTAATAATATTTTTGTAGATTCCACCCTCAGGACTAGAAGTGCACCTTGCTAGACATTCTGGCCTGGGTCGGGCAGACCAACGAGGTTTCCAAAATCCATCACTTACTTCCTTTCCCCAAGTGCTCAGTGGTCCCTGGCTGAGCAGCCAAGTGAGGAGGTGGGTCAGCACAGAACCAAGGAGTGCGTCTCTCCAGCTTGCTTCCCCTCACGCCTCCCTCGCCTGACACTGTGCTCGCTCGGGTCTCGCCTCCCATTCTCTCCTGGTATTTTCTGGGGCTAAGTGAACAGGCAGGAGTGGAAGGAATTTTCCATAGCTGTAAGAACGTGCATACAATTGGAATTTTCGCCGAAGCTGAGGTTTAAGTCTGAGAAATGCTACTTGGTAGCCGAATGACCTTGGGCAAGTTGTACAGTGTCTCCTCCTGTTTTATCATTTGAGAAATGAAGTTGATAATACCCACCATGTGTAGGTTTTGAAAAGGAACGGATGACGCCTGGGAGGCATGTACGGACTCCCAGACCTGTCCCGATGTGGGAGGCACTTGGCACAGGGTAGAAACAGAAAGAATGTGGTTATCAGTATCTTCATCATCATGCCCCTGTGGTGAATGGCGCACCTCACATATGCAAGCTGAGAGATAGCACATCGCTTCCATCCAATCTGATCTCAGCTAGAACACGGCTTCTTTTTTTTTTTTTTTAAATCATTTTATTAGGGGCTCGTACAACTCTTATCATAATCCATTCATGTATCCATTGGAACACGGCATCTTAACAGGGCCCGAGTGCCAGGCATAAGAAAGGAGTGCTGGTGGCGTAGTGGATTATGAGTGGGGCTGCTAACTGCAAGATCAACAGTTCGAGCCCCACCAGCCACTCCCCAGGAGAGAGAGAATGCTTTCTACTCCCATAAAGAGTCACAGCCTCAGACCCACAGGGGAAGTTCTGCTCTGTCATGTAGGGTCACTGTAAGTGAGTCGGTTTTGGATTTTGCCAGGATCTAAAGACATGGGTCACACAGTCTGGCAAAGGGGGAACTTTAACGATAATGATTCTTTCTCATCCTGCAACGTAAAAGGCTCCTGATTCTGCACGCAGGGCCCCCCCGTTGTAACCAGTAACGCGTGCTCCCAGCCTGTCACTTCTAAGCCGCTTCCTCTGTGCCAAGGACTGGGAAGTAGATTGCTACATTGAACCCTTGTGCTCGTTTCCCATCGGCCCCTTTACAGAGGAGGAAAATGAGGTTCGGCGGGGCCAAGGAGCTCATCCAGAGCACAGGATGACCCGTGGCTGCCGTTGGAGGGCGTGTGTCTCTGACGCCAAAGGCCTGGCTGCTAACCCTTGCTATTCGGAGGCACCCACCCCCAGCACTTCCAGTCTCCCGAAAAAATACATCATCCCAGACTCTGGACACAGGTTACTGTGCACATTGGGGCTGGGGGTTCTCTCTCAATCCTTCTGCGAAATCTAGCTTGGCAAAATGCGAGCAGATGCTGCTGGGGCATCTGCGGACCGCCTGCCGCTAGGTAAAGTCCCAGAACCGGCGAGCAAAGGTGTGGTGTGACCCTGCCTTCAAGAAGCCCACAGGCCAGCCAAAGGTGGAAATTAAAAAAAAACAACCCTGCCGCCTAAGTGGGTGCCGGTTAGCGTTAGACAAGGTTCAGTGGCAGACAGGAGCGGCCTCCCCTGCCAGGCAGAGGGTGAGGAACCGCTCTTGTGAGGAGGCGATGGCTTATCTCTACTCAGAATTAAAGGACGGTTACTCCCCCAAACCAAACCCACTACTACTGCCATGGAGTCATTTCCAAATCACAGAGCCCCTGTATTGGTTTTCGGGGGTTCTGTTCATTTTTTGGTGTCGGCCTCATCTTTTCCAAGGAGCCATTGGGTTTGAACTGCTGACCTTGAGGTTACCAGTCAAACCTAAACAGTTCCCTGACAGTCCCACCGGGGCTCCTGTTATTCCCAGCAAAGGGCACCGAAAACCAAGCCAGTTGCCGTTGATCTGATTCTGATCCGTGGCAACCCCACCTGCTACGAGGTAGAACTGGCCCCCATCAGATGCTCAATGGCGGGGACCTTTGGGGTACAGATTCCCAGGGTTTTCTTCCTCGCTGCTTCTGGTGCGTCCAGAATGGCCAGCCTTTGGGCTAGTGGTGCTTTACTCAGGTGCTCCATCCAGGGACACCAGCAAAGGAGACTGCCGTGACCATTCTCAAAGGCTAGTGAACGAACGGCCCTGTTGGGAATGGCTGGTCATTCCCGTAGGAACTGGCAGGAGAGGAGAGACGAGGAGACAGCTAGCAGGACTGCAGGAGTCCAGGCCCTGCTGAGCCCTGGCTGCCATCCTGGGGGAGTATTCTTCATAGAGAGGGAAATGTAAGCCACGTAGGAGGCTGCCCAGCAGATTTTTAAGACACATGAAAAGAATCATTTGTGATAGTCCGATGTTTGAGGTCACTTCCTTTCCCGTCATCATTTTGGGAAATCGAAAGAGGCAGGGGGGCAGGGAAAGCGAACAGAAAGAGGAAATGGCTTTGGGGCTGTAGCGCAGGGCCTTTCTTTGGTCCGATTTAGGTCCTTGTGAAGATCGTCTGCCTCGTGTGTGTTGTTGGGAGACGTGTGACAAGCATTGCGCTCAAGACACCTTCAGTGGGTTTTGCACTTTGCTGGTTAGACATTGATTCAGGGATGTCATTACGATGTCGCAAAGATGAATGGGGCCGTGCTGTTGGGGCCGGTGCTGCCGGGAGGAGGGGAAACACTTTTCTCTGGGGCCGCAGTTCCATCACACTGCTTGCAGAAGTTGCCCCATGAAAGGGTGGGGGAGTGTGACTTTGATACCAGAAACCCTGTGGCCCAGGCTGGTGCTACAAGTGGATGTTTAAACTCAAGGTTGGAGCCAGCTTTCAAGTATGGGCTGTCGAGCAAAAAGCTCAGCCCACACGCTGCACTTACTCAAGCTTGTTAAAATAAAAACACACTCGGCTGAACTCCCGCCTCGGCTCGTGTAATGATTGTATTGGAGACGGCGGTTTGAATTTGAACTTGCTGTAGCATACAAGTATTTCACGATCTGGTTGGTAATTGAATACGCGTTAGGAAGGACTTATGCCCAAACGCTGGAGAAGTAAATAACACTGTCAGGTGCCTGTCGGGCTGTTTCTCCTCCTGGTGTTCAACAGAAAGTCGGCACGTGTCTCCAGGACAGAGGCCTGTGGATTGACCTGCTCAGCTCTCACCCATCCAGGAGAATGGTAATGGCATCCACCCCGTGGGACAATATTGAGGATTCCGATGAGATCAGACATTTGCGATATTTGGCCCCCTTACTAAATGGGGCCTTGTCATCAATATTATCTAGCAAACTGGATGTGATGATGTGATGGGAGAGGGAATGGGACTGAATGGCCATCCTCTCGCTCTTGCTAACAGCTTTGCCCTTGACTGGCCTCCTCTGCCCACCTTGGAAGGTTGAGACTTAGGAGCAACGCCTGTGTCTCCAGCAATGTATTTTAGGCCAAAGAAAAGCAAACCACTACCCCCGCGGCCACGCCAACCCATTGCAGCCCTGCAGCCCTGCTCCATCGGGGCCCGAGGCTGTACGACCTTACGGACGCAGGCGGCCACAACTTGCTTCCACCATAGGGCTGATGAGTTCAAACCGCCTGTCTCTTGGCTAGTGGCTGAGTGCTTTAACCAGCTCTCCACG
Source organism: Tenrec ecaudatus (assembly GCF_050624435.1). Classification (NCBI taxonomy): domain Eukaryota; kingdom Metazoa; phylum Chordata; class Mammalia; order Afrosoricida; family Tenrecidae; genus Tenrec; species Tenrec ecaudatus. The sequence goes on along the minus strand of NC_134543.1, from coordinate 121,959,459 downwards.
AAGACGCTTCAGTCCGATCGCAGCAGGCTTTTCATGAAAATTGTACAAATCACCCTCACACACCACACTCATGCGGGGGGTGGGGGGGTACTGCTTTTGAATGAGGAGGTAACAGAAAGGTGACGAAGTCGACGTCTGCTTTGCACGGCGTTCTGACAGGTTGCATTTGGTAATTCCACAGCTGGAGCAGAATTTGGATCGTACAGAGGTGCCGTAGCTAAAAACCACAATCCCTGCCCAGCCTACCACCATGTGGTCTAGAATATTAGATCTATAGGGAGTCTGGAGGGCGGTGGCTTAAGTGTGCGGGTGGCAACCAGAAGAAGCTCAGCAGTCCAAGCCTACCAGCCAGGTGTAAGAAGAACCTGGCTCCGGAAAGAAGAGGTGTCACCCACGTCGGTAAAGATGGACAGCCCTGGAAGCCCTGCGGGACAGGCTTCTCTGAGTTGCCGTGTCTCTAATCTAAGGGTACCTGATGGCAGCAGGTGTAGTTTGGGTTTGAGACCTGTAAGCAACCTTAAAACTCATCTAATCAGATTAATTTACTTTATAAATCAGGTAGTCGGGAAATTAAAAATGAATTGCCCAGGAGTCATTAGGGACAGGTTAAGGATGAGAGCCAGGTTCTCCTAACCATTTTCCACTGCCCATGCAGTGCCCCCCCCCCCCCAAAGATTTCTGCAGAGGCTTTAGGCACATATGGTATCAGACTCTGGACGTGTGATCAGGTCGGACCAGTCCGGAGAAAGGGGCACCAGGCGAAAAAGAGGAAGGCCCTTGATGAGCTGGATTGACACGGGGCTGCCACAATGGTCCAAACATAGCCGCCAATGTTTCCTTCTGCTGTGCTAGGAACTGACTCAAGGGCAGCAACAACATTGTAACGAATGGAGCGGAGCAAGGCATGTGATGGACTCTTGTTGTGTGGTCAGCCCTGTTGCTGTGTGGTCAGCCCAGCCTCATCACAGACAGGGACTGCGGCCCAGGGTTTCCCTGTTCAGCAATGGGTCACCAGCCTCTCTTCCACCTGGCAGAGCGGCTGGATGGCTTCGAACCGCTGATCAGTCGGTGAGCAGCTGGATGCTTGGCGATACATTTTAACCAAAAGATCCAGTTGATCTTCCTGTGTGTGTGTGTGTGTGTGTGTGTGTGCGCATGTGCAAAATGAATCCCAGCTAAGAGTAGGAACACAAAAGACTATATGCACCCCATCCTTCACTTCGTCTTTAAAAGCCCAGGAAAACACTTCAAATACAGCATTACAATGAATTCAGACGGTGTCAGGGAAGCCAGCAGCTCCGCGTCCTTCATGCTGACGATGGTGAAAATGTATCCTTGTTGGCTGTGGTCTCCCTGCGGGAGACACATCAAAATTCCGTCCCCGCCCCAAGGAAAAAGAAAAAAGGAAAATGAAAAAAAAAAAAACCCGAGCACAGTAAATAACAACCGTCAGATAATACAGATGGGTAAACATTTCCAGAATTGATTATATAAAGTACTGTTGACAAGCCACTGGCTGGCAAATTGAGGGAGAGGAAAGAAAAATGTTTTCTGTGCCAGGCAACATTGGGCAAGCGAGCAAGCGAGGGAGGGAAGGCTTCTGTGTGGTGAGCGGGGAAAGGGGCACCACTGCACATGCAGGACGCTAAGAGGGGCCTGAGAGGTTATGTGGAGCTGGCCGTGGCTGTGACTCCAGAGGACACAGAAATTCTGAGAGGTTAAGTAGCTGGACCGGCATCACACACTTAGCAGCAAAGCCAATTTTGGAGCCTGGGTCTCTTGACTCTCGACGCTCCGACCACCGTGCCATGACCCTCTAATTGAATGGGTTTGGCGTCCGGGACATCAGATGAAGCATATGGAAGTCGCACTCAATGGACAGGTGATTTGAAATCATCCTTAAAAACGCTCGGGATTTTAAGCTTCTCCCCCAGACAAAGGCTTGTGAGTAAGGGAGGGATTGCTCATGATCGTTCAGACGTTCACAAACGTCTTGGGTGCCCGGGCTGTACTGCGCGTTCCCCGTGTCCCCTGACCAGTGATCCTCTCTTGCCTTTGAGCCTCGCAGGCGGAGAGCTGGAAGGTCTCCTTGGCCTTGTCCCCTTCCCCTCCCTCTGTGTCCAGGATGGCATGCTGACTGGTCTCGCTTTCCTCTGGTCCTGTCTATCTCTAATCTTGTCTTGAAAGGTCAGTCTCTGTATGCTTCTCCTTGCGCCAGTGTGGGTGTATTGTGTTGACCCCTTTGCTGACGTATTTGTATCACTTTAGCTGCAGTTAGTATCTGCTAATCACACCATAGCAGCTTGAATGGCTTCCATTGAATGGTGTATAATAGGATGCTTCAGCGCCCGGCCCTGCTTTCTGAGCACTCTTTGTCACCAGTAGGCTTGATTTACTTACTCAGAAGCAAAACCGTCCTTGTCTGCAAGCCTCTTAAACCCTTCTCCGCCTCCTTTTGAGCTGCTGTGCCTCTAAGCCCCTTCTCTGTTTGTTGTGGGTTTTCTTTTTTTTTGGGGGGGTGGGAGGAGCGGGGAGGGTGGTAGTGCTGTTACACTTGCTCCCCCCCCTAGGGAATGAGCAGTCTGATCGTCTTTCCTTTCTCTTTGCTCTTGCCCTCCTTTCACTTTTAATCTCCACTCTCTCCCTCAAGTCATTGTTCCCAAGCCAAGCCCATGGCTGTCCAGTAGCTTCCCACCCAGAGGGACCCTCTAGTACAGGTAGACCTGCCCTACGGGGTTTCAACGCTCCAAATCTTCTCAGAAGCAGACTGCTTCTCCCCCGCAGAGTGACGGGAGATTCAAACTGCTCAACTTTTAGATTAGCAGCCAAAATTTAACCACGGCACCCCAGGGCTCCTTAAATGACCACGGCGGTGGCAACTAGAACGAAGGTTGTCATTAGCCGAACCATATTAAGCAGCTACTCCGTATTAGTTCCTGAACATCACTCTGAAGACGTGGGTTTTGTAAACCTTCGGACCCTGCTTTCTCTTGAGAAGGGGTGCACAGGGAGCCAGGCGCTCACGTCGATCCATTCAGCACATTTTCTGTATCCAATACCGCTCACAGAGAGAAATGATTAGGTTCTAAATGCCAGAAGAGGTGTGAAAAGATATTAACCACAAAAAGAGCTTTTGTAAATCATATTTTCAGCCTACTTAAGACTACGGGAAGTGCTAGAATCTTGATTTTTTTTTTTTTGAGTAAGGGCAAAACCAACCCAAACAGAAATCAATGTGAAAAAAGATGAAAAGGATTCAGTAAGTTGTCACCTACTTCTCAGCTTGATTATTCAACAACTCCATGTTTGATCCTTCCCCAATAAAAGAAACTTTAAAACAAAAACCAAAAACACGCTTGCTCCTTCCCCAATAAAAGAAACTTAAAAAAAAAACCCCAAAAACTTCCACTATGAAAACATACAATGAAAAAAAAAAAGAAAACATAAAACCGTCGTGAGGGTCTGATAACAGAGCAATCTTGCTTACATTCAAGGTAACTCATTTTACAGGAAAGGAGAAAGTCACGCTGAGCTCGGTGAGCTCTGTGACTGAGGCCTTGGGGACCTGGTCTCACACATTCTGAGACCAGCACCTGGCCTCCTTCCCAATCAGATATCAGCAGGCACACAAGACTTCCCTATACCTTGTTAGGGAAACAGGTTTCTGATGGCACTGTAAGCTAGGCGTTGGGTTTCTAACCACAGGGTCAGCACTTCAAACCCACCAGCCACCCCACCGGAGAAAAATGAGGCTGTCGATAAAGATGTGCAGTCTCATAACCCCTGTCTCAGGTCGCTGTGAGTCAGGATCGACTGGATGGCAATAGGCTCTCTTCCTCATGGATGGCACCGGTGACCAGCGTGTGAGCCGAGGTTTGGATTTGAGAACAGAGAAGGCAAGGGCTGTCCTTTCTCGACGCCATCAGCAATCGAGCAGAGAGAGGAGGCTTCACCAGCAGGCTACCTCTTGAAGATTCACACAGGTAGGAGAGGTCTGGAGCCATCTCGAGCTGAAGCTGCCTGGCTGTTCATTTCGCTCCCTCAGGTTGGGCACACCCTTGGCCCCAGCTAGAATGGGAAAGTGTCCAGGTGCAGAGATACCAGCATGTTGTACAAGGCATTGCCCTGTGCATTCCCAAGCAGGGAGCCCACCCCTCTAACCCAGACCTTCTTGTTGTTGAGTTGATTCTAACATGTAGCATCCTTATGTACAACAGAAGGAACACACCACCCAGCCCTGCACCACCGTTACTGTTGCTCTTACGCTGGAGGTGATTGGTGCAGCCCCTGTGTCCGTCCGTCTCATGGGCACGAGCCCTCCTCTTCTTCGTGCCCCTTCACTCTGCCGAGCATGAGTCCTCTCCAGGGACTGGTCTCTCCTGATAGCATGTCCAAAGGACTTGAGACGAAGTCTCGCCATCCATACCTCTAAGGAGTAGTTTGACTATACTTCTCCCAAGACAGATGGATTGCTTCTTCCGGTAGTCCAGGGGCCTTTCAACATCTTGGCCAGCCCCATAGTTCAAATGCATGGATTCTTTTTCTGTCTTCTTGATTCCGTGTCCAACTGAATGAGAGGTGGAGGTAAACACCGTGGCTTGGGCCAGGTGCACTGTCGCCCTGGAAGTGCCCTGCTCCTAGAGCAGTGTGTGGCTCTCAGTCTGGGTCACCTGTGACCCATAGAGTGTATCTGGCAGTGTCTGGAGGCTGTGGTTCTCACAAGTGGGGCTGCTACTGACACCTGGAGGAAGGCCAGGGGTGCTGATAAACGTCCCGGGACTCCTAGGGGCAGCCCCACAACCAGGAATTCTCACGCCCAGAATGTCAACAGTGCCGAGGTCAGGTCGAGAAGCCCTCCCCTGGAGTGAGCTCTCCGCCCTGTGTTCCTCACAGACCGCCTGCACTTGACTCTGTCTGCCCCCCTCCCCCACCACCGCCAAATAGATTCCTTTCCCAACGTTTGTCTTCACTTTTACATACAGGAATATATGCACAATCTCATTGGCACGAGTGACCAAAACAGGGGGCAAGGGGAGGCGTTGTTAGCAGGAGAAGCCAAAGATCAAAAGAATTAACTCGCTAATTATTGTTTCTACTGCAGGTAATGGTAGAGAGACTCCCACTAGGATATGCAGGCCCTTTGAAAGGGAAGGTGCTGCCTAAGGGCTTAGTGCTGTCAGTCGGGTGACCTGAGTGTGGCAGAGAAGAGGGGACCCCCCCCCCCCCGACAGCACATATACCAACCCTGAGTCGGGCCTGGTGGTGTTACCAGCACTCAACTGGCCACCATCACCCGCTCTTTCCCTATCACAGCAGAATCCGGAGATCCGGAAAGCAGTGACCCCTGGCTTCTTAAATCTCAGAGACAACTTTCTTTTCATCCTAAACTGCCAACGGGCTGGGCCTAATCTGTGCCCCAGGTTTTACGGACTTTGAAATCAAGTCTAAACTAGTTAGCAGAGTATCGAAGCTCCGGATGAGCACTAGCGGCAGCAACCACAAAGCTAGGGGCGCGCCCCATCGGTTCCCTACGTCCTACACATATTGAACCTTTGCGTCCCTTACCTCTCCTTGATGTGCAGTCAGCCTCTCTGAACGCCCCATGGCTTTCCCACCCCCTTCTCTCCATGCTCCGCCTCCTGAACAAGGCTGTTCACCCGGCATCACCCAGATCAAATGGCCCGTGAGCTTCCTGATGATCTTCCGCCAAAAGTCTGGGCTTTCTGGATGATGTTCTCAGGATCTTTGCAACCATGTACTCATCTGATTATCTCCTGGGTCCCTGTAATATATTGGATTTTGAGGATCGGCCCCCAAGGTTACTTATTCCTTATTCTTCCATATAAACTTAGCCGCTGGTAAATTTAAACCACCTCCTAAGTGCCCGCCAGCATGCTCTGTGTTTAACAAGAAAGTTTCAACAGTTATGTAACCTAAAAATTCCCCCTTTCTTTTCACCTGGCTCGCTCTCTCTCTCTCTCTCTCTCTCTCTCTCTCTCTCTCTCTCTCTCTATATATATATATATATATATATATATATATATATATTTTTTTTTTTTTAAAGCTGCAAAGAACATTGGAATGTTACTACTGCACTAAGTTGGGCTGCAATCCACAAGGTCACCAGTTCAAAACCACCAGTCGCTCCTCAGGAGAAAGATGGGGTTTCTACTCCTGTTAAGAGGTCCAGAGTCAGAAACACACAGGGGCAATTCTACCCTGTCCTATAGGCTCGCTAGAGTGTGCATCCACTCAATAGCGGCAGGTTTGGGTGTTTCGTTGGTTTGGCATGCAGTAAGGGAATTATGATTTCTTTTCCTGCATTATGGAAAGCTTTTTTTAAGAAGAGGAAAGCAAAAATGGGACAGATGGGTGGTGCAGCTCCCCACCCCAGCCGCGCCATCCAGAAGTAGTACATACCTGTGAACCGTGTGTAACCAGAAGGTTACAGAGGGAAGAGGGGATTGCCGGGCATTTATATGGCCAGGTGGGGGTGGGGACGTGGGGGTGGGGAGGGTGCTTTGAGTATTCTCAGAGACTCAGAAATAACCTAACAAAATCATACCAAGTAACATACACAGCCAAAAATAATATTTACTTCGTGCCTACAGACATCTCCCCTGTGTGACCCCGTGGCTGCGAGGGAGCCTGGCTAGTCCCCCGTCGTCGAAGCCCCTGTCTCCTGGCTCGCTGCCTCACCCACAACAGCGACCAAAGCAGGATGCTGGGTTCACGGTTCACCTTTTCCTCACGAAAGCACAGATCTTCCAGATTTCTTGTTGTTTTCTATGATCATTTTATTGGGGGCTCTTAGAGATCTTGTAACAATCCATACATCCATTGCGTCAAGCACGTTGTACATGTGTTGCTATCATCATTTTCAGGACATTTTTGTTCTACTTGAACCCTTGGTATCAGCTCCTCTTTTTTTCCATCAGTCCCCCCCCCCACCACCACCACACACACACACACACACACACACACACACACACACACTTCCTGGATTTCTTCCTTTTGGTCTCTTGGGACTAATGTAGGTCTTCCGTCTTCCAGGAAAGCAAGGTGGCATGAAGTGTACTTTCGAAATGCCAGGAACACCGGTACTTATTAAACATTTGGAATAACATTTAAAATAAGTATTTTTACACGGCTATTTGCGTCTATACTTAGATGTATAAATTACTATTCTTTCAACTCGAAGTGGATTTTGAACTAGGCTCTCCGTAATTATAATAATCATACATTTTATTTATATACACTTGGCTGTACAGACATTAACCAATTAATTCTTGATCTCGTTGCCTGGGAGGAAGACTTTCCTTGATCCCCTATTTTTAGAGTGCGTGTATGAGTATGATTTAATTATAGGCCTCTTTCATTAATTTTGCATCATATTACCCAAATGCTTACTTAGCAATTTACCAACATCAAGGGGGTAGGTGGGCAAGCAACTTGAATCAGAATTAACTTGTTTTCCTGCCAGGAGGCAAGTGACAGTCATAAATTCATCAAATACCTGACCTGAGACCAATGGCAATTCATTTTCCTTAAGTGTTTGAATGATTGTCTACAGGGGGTGTGCTAGCTCTCAGGTCAGGTCATAATGAGCTTTCTTTCTTTCTTCTTCTTTTTTTTTTTAAGCAGAGGTGATACCTATGGCTGTTTGAGCTAAATTGTGTTTTAGCATCATCTCGGTTCTATGTAGGTGACTTGCTTAATAGTTAAGTTATCCCCATTGGGCTATGATTTCAGAAGTTGCTATTGCCTGTTCCATTTTTTTTTAAAGCTACCTTGATTGTTCATTTTAAGATGAAGCAGATCCATCTGAAGAGATCCATTGTGAATGAGACAGAGTTGGTGGCTGGATACCCAAAGTGTAGGCCCAAGGCTAATTTTAAACGTTATAGAGAACGGGAGGTTATTGGGCAAATGCAATTTGTCTCCCTCTTCAGGAATTTGGCGTTCCAAATGGCTGTGCTAATGATCAAATAAAACAGGTTATGTTTATTTGAGCGACATTTGCAGAATGATGCTCGCCCCCTGACCAATGTCAGAAACCTACGCTTTGAACAGCATGGCGCTTGGGCTTCTGGCGGCCAATCAGGAGCTCTGTTAACGATGAGAAAGAAAAGAGGAAAAGGTGGTGTGATATCTATGGGCCTTACCTTTATGGACGAATTCTTGAGACCAGTTTCCTCCAAGTCCAATGGCTGTCCTCAGTTCAACCTGGATTGTCCCAGCGATCAGCTCCCATAAAAAGAAGACCATGTTCCGCTTCGAAGCCCTGCAGGACATATGCACAGACTGAGGTCGTTGGGACACTCCTGTCTTTTTGGTGAGACACTGGTGGACCACAATGGGCAAGATTCACAGAGCTCACAGATAGGAGTTAGTAGACCATTATATTTAAAAATTTAAAACCCAACCCACTGCCACTGAGTGCAGTGGGACCCTGTAGGACAGGGTAGAACTCCCCCACAGGCTTTCCCACACTTTCCTCCCAAGGAGCTGCCCGTGGGCTCAATTCACCAACCTTCCTGTTAGCAGCTAAGGGACCTTATCACTGAGCGACCCAGGCTCTGTATTGATTCTCATGCCTCTCAGAAACGAAGCAACAATGTACCAGGAGCTTCAAACACAGAACTGATTGAATGAGGCAGATACGGGGAGCATTGTTGGAGGACCAGGTCAGTAATCACAACCACACAAGCTGGCATTGATTGCCAAGCACCGGGCTATATCTTCGCAATGAGTCAGAACTGGCCAGACGGCAGCGGGATTTTTGGTTTGAGAGGCTAACCACTCAACATGCGTGACCATAGTTAGCTTTCATCAACTCTCTGATGTAGGAAATGTTGTTCTCCCCACTTGGCAAATGAGAGGAGCTGAGGGCCGAAGAGGTGAAAGTGACTGGCACAAGCTGACACAGCGGGGTGGACTGCAGCTTGAATTTAGGTCTGTCCCACTCTCAACTTCTCCACCATGCCGCAGAGACAGCTGTGATACCTCCCGATGATGTGCTTGCTGATGTTTTACAGGCTGTGTTATCGTCTGGACAGACAAGTCACAGACGAATCGATGTATATGGTGACAAGGAATGAGGGAAGCCTCCTACATTCGAAGACAAAGCACCATAGAATCCTCTGGAAATGTTTCAGTGAATATTAAGCACCAGGCTCACTGACCAATTAATATTTAGAGCCCATCTTTCCCTGTGGCGTGCTTGCTCTGTTGGAGCAAAGTTACCATGGCCACTAAGAACAAGCCACCGTCTGTGTCTTCAGGTAAACACTGCCTGTGATGTCACCCCACAGAAGAAGCTCTGGTTTCAACCTCCGGCGTGACACAAGCCATTTGTACTCAACCACTAACCTGGTGGTTGGCAATTCAAACCCTCCTGGTGGCTCAGCAGCACCAAGGCTTGGCACACAGCTTGCCTAAGGATGGCAGTCAAGAAAACCCTGGGGAGCAAGTCTTTGTAACCCATCGGGTCCCTGTGAGTTGGAATCAACTCCATGCCATTGGATTTGGATGATAGTGGGTTTTTTGTTTGTTTGTTTGTTTGTTTTGTTTTGCTTTGGAACCTCTGGGGATCCATTTGCCCAACATCTTAAGAGCTACTGTTTACAGAGGGGCCTAAATCCAGCAAGAACCACACTATCTCTTTGTGTTCTTCTTAGACCACCGTGGGCTGGGGTGAACGGTAAGATCCCCGTGCAGCCAAAGATACTGAGAGTCAAAGGCATTGCCCTGAGACATACTCACAGGACAGGCCTAGAACGTTAAGCACGTTCAAGACCACAGCAACTGACAGCATTCATAGGGGCTGCAGGAAGTCTGTTGGAAAGTGGCATTACCTTTTTATTCCATCTTCCCACACACTTTTTGAAGCCCCCTTGTACGTCAGAGGCTAACCTGGCATGAAGGCAGAGGTCCCTAATCAAACTCACAAGGAAGGATGTATCTGGAAGTGAAGGGAGACACCTTCCAGTTCCCAGGTCTCAAGACGTTGTGTGATTCATGCAGAATACAGGGAATGCAGACCCACGAGGAGCATCGCTTGTGTGTGTAGGTAGGCAGAGGACCTGACAAGACTGGCCAGGTCTCTGGCAGCCCTGGTGTGTGCCTTGTCAGAACATAGGGTGCTAATCCAGTATGTGTGGTCCTTGCTTTGTCAGTCTTGCAGATTGCTGGCTGAACAGTCAAATGATGGCCTCATTTGGGTTTTCCTGGAATCAGCTGGTTCCCTGTTCACACTGGGCACATTTCTGCTTCTGGGGCTATACTTTTGGATTGACAAACACGTTCACTCGGTACAGCTCGATCCTTTCTGAACGGTGTTGGTGTTTGACCATTCAAACTGAGCCTGTCACTTCATGGAAGTGGGCCAAGGTCCTTGGGAGCCATCGTGTGGCAAATGCACCCGCTTAAAGTTTCCTACATCTCCATCCTCGGGTGAAATTCTTACCTCTGTTTCAACGTTAAAATACTTCATTGGTTTTTTTCCCGCATTATGTTCTTGTCACCATACTTAAAACTATTTAATACCATGCTTAAAACTCCATCCTTTATCATTAGTATGCATTTTCTAATAATTAAAAAAACCCACCCATTTTAAGATACCCCATGCCTTGCAAACATCGTGGGCAATATGAGTATATGTGTATGCTTATACACGTTTTCAGCAATGTATATATATTTTTCCCTATTTTAAAGCCTTGGTGATATCTAGGAGTAATGGCTATGAATACGTGTTTTCTTTTTTCCTTATCATTTGTGTGTGTGTGTGTGTGTGTGTTTTTTAAATGCGCTTCAGTATGCCTAAGAGTAGGAAAAACGGATAGCCTGAAACCACCGTTCAGTGCCAGCAGCTGCTTCTGAGGGAAGATGGACAGATTGCTCAGGCAGCCACATTCAAAGAATAGCCATGAAAATAGAGTTATTACACATACGGATCTGTGGTGGCACACTGGTTAAAGTGCTGGCCTGCTAATCAAAAGGTCAGCGGTCTGAACCCACCAGCGGTTCCATGATAGAAAGGGGAGGCTGTCTGCTTTGGTGAATATTGACAGCTTGGAAACCCCTTGCAGGGCACTTTTGCCTTGGTCGTTAAGAGTCAGAACTGGCCATCTGTTTACTTTGGGGTTTCTTTCTCTGTCTCTTTTTTTTTTAAAGCTAAAGCATAACAAACATAGAGTGACAACTCAGTAATGAAATAATAAAGGTGTGACCAGGGAAAGGTGCTCCTAACTAGCTCACAGGAATTGGACGGTTTCAGGAAACACTCTTGCCAAGAAGAAGAACACCTTCCAGGAAAGCCCTCTTGCCACTGGCAGGCAACCGTTTTTAACAATCCCACTGAGCTGCGTTGGGGGCTCCGCGATGATTGTCCACCTAAGGCTTCCGAGGAGGTGAGGTGATTTCTCAAACAGGATCTAAACGTATTGCAGTCAGCTGCCCTCCATTAATTCCCTGTGTGCAGAGTAGCAAGCCCCACCCCGCTGTGACCTTCTGGGAGTGCACCCCCAGGCCTGTCTGCACGGGTGCCGCTGGGTGGGTTCAGGCCACCAGTGTTTTACTGGCGAGTGGGCATCTCAGAGACCCCTGCCTTCCCGTCGGGAACCCAGTGGAGAGTTGCTCTGATAAACTGTCCTTTGCAAGAGAGGAACTGCACTTGAATGGTGGACATGGTTCAGAAGTTGAACTAAAGCCACAGAGTGGAGGCTTCTTGTTTCTTTTGTTAAAAAAGGGCAGCCATGCAAAGGATATTTATAGAAGTCTAAATACAGGCATGTACATACGTAAATATATTTATATGGGATGATGGGGAAATAGATCTATATACATATATTTATAGTTTTAGTATTAAGGTAGCAGATGGACACACATTGGGCCTCCACTCAAGTACTCCCTCAATGCACGAACACTTTGTTCTATCAACTTGGCATTCCATGATGCTCACCTTCCTGACACGATTGCTGAAGGCTAATGGGTGCATAAGCAAATGTGGTGAAGAAAGCTGATGGTGCCCGACTATCAAAAGTTATAGCATCTGGGGTCTTAAAGACTTGATGGTAAACAAGCAGCCATCTAACTCAGAAGGAACAAAACCCCCAAGGAAGAAGCACACCAGCCTGTGCAATCACAAGGTGTCGAAGGGATCAGGTACTAGGCATCAAAGAACAAAAAAATCACATCATTGAGAATGAGGGACAGTGGGGAGTGGAGACCCAAAGTCCATTTGTAGGCAACTGGACATCCCCTTTCAGAAGGGTCGTGGGGAGGAGACGAGCCAGTCAGGCTGCAGTGTAGCAACGATGAAACATACAACTTTCCTTTAATTCTTGAATGCTTACCCCCTCCCACTATCATGATCCCAATTCTACATTCAAAACCGGCTAGACCAGAGGATGTACACTGGTGCAAATAGGAACTGGAAACATAGGGAATCCAGGACAGATGACTCTTTCAGGGCCAGTGGTGAGAGTGGGGATTGCAGGAGGGTTGAGGGAAGGTGAGGTAGAAAGGGGGAACCGATTACAAGGATCTACATATAACCTCCCTGGGGGACAGACAACAGAAAAGTGAGTAAAGGGAGACATCGGACAGTGTAAGGCATGACAAAATAATAATTTATAAATTATCAAGGGTTCATGGGGTGGGAATGAGCTGATACCAAGAGCTCAAGTAGAAAGCAAACGTTTTGAGAATGATGAGGGCAACAAATGTACAAATATGCTCGACACATAGATGGCTGTCTGGATTGTGATAAGAGCTGTACGAGCCCCAATCAAATGATTTTTGAAACGAAAAGAAAAAGCAGCTATGCCGGTGCTTGACAATTGAGAGCAAAGAAGAAGCCAGTGGGCAGGAAACAGAAGGCAAATTTCTATATCTAAACAAGCACTCGTGTTTGACTTTGTAATCCTTTACCTTTGGAGCATGACATGTGCTTGGCTTAAGTAAATATTAAATCAGTTGGCCGTTCTTGAAAAAAACCTCGATTTGACGGCATTGAAAAGCGACGGAGAAACTGACTCAGACTGAATGTGCTGCCGAAGCTCACGGAGACGTATCAGGATGCACAGACGTAGGTAGACAACTTCACCCACGCCCACCACCCTGTCTCTGGGTGATTGAGGAGCATGGTCTTTGGGCCACCGCTGTTGCCTTCCTACCATAGTAATGTCTCACCTTTGATGGAGCTGTCTTCACGCTACCCTTACATGAAGAGCCATGGGGGACCTAAGCACTAAGCAGCATCCCGAGGCCTCTAGGCTGCCAAAACAGCCATCAAGTGCCAGCACACTTGGCTTAGAGGGAATTCTTTTGGACACGATCCATCCTGTTTAAAATCAGTTCATACGTAGGTCCTTTGACAAGCTTGGTTTTCGGGTTGGGGTTTGATCCCAAAGCCACTTCTAAGATAAAATATTGATGACCAATAACAGGGAGGACCTCAAATGATTCACCATATGCTGACAAGTGGAAGAAATAAAACTAAAAGGGGGGAGGAGAAAACAGTGTTAAGTGTTAAAAGGGGGGAAAGGAAACAGTGTTAAGTGTAACAGATAGGCCAAGGCCTTTTAGATGTGTTTGCACCATTTCTAAAATCATGACTTATTTTCTTCCACCTTAAGATTATTTTGGACAGAAGTTACTCTCTCTTGATTGGGAGGAATTTTTCCAAAAACAAAATTTGAAATCTGACTAAGATGCTTTTAAATGAGGGAGGAGATTTTCAATTAAGTTTTCAAGTGAGTTTGTAGAATGATTCTCTATCATTGTAGGAAAGTAAATTATGTCCAGAATACTTTTAAGAAGAAAGGAAACCCGTTATAATTTGAGGAAAAGGGATTAGAATTGCTTATGATAACTATTCCTTTTGGATTTTTGTTGTTGTTGTTGTTTTGATGTGCCTAATTGGACAAAACTTCAGCAATTTGAAAATTCAGTTCTTTGATAATTTTCACTCAAAAGCCAGAGATGTATATCAATGTGTCCTGGAGAAGTCCCAAAACGTGTACGGTTCACAAGACTTCTAGCGTTAGGAGAATTTACTCCCTGGAATTCTTTAAAGAATTCCCCAGACGTCTATGCTCCTAGTGTCCATCCATCCTGTTTCCTTTTGGCCCCAAGGGAATGTGCTCATTCTGCACAGGGGGCTGGTCCAACTGCGGACTCCACTCAGAACTTCCTCTGTTTATGTTTCCACCCCAAGCGGTGTAGGCTGACCGTGCATCTCATTACAAAGTACCGAGACACATGCTCCCTCCCCTGGCCCTTCTTCTGGGAGAATCTCCAGCCCCCTCGAGGATTCCTGCTATTTCCTAAGGAAGGCCAAACCACATGTGTCCTTGGCTGCAGCCTCTTTTCCCGCCCACCAGCCCCAGGCTTTAGTTCCCAGCGCTCACAACTGCTTGCACTGTAGGACTGGCTGGAGCAAGTTGGTCGCTGTGGGCTTGACTTGAGACGGGTTCAGCAAACTTTTCTACGGCTCCTGGAACTGGGCCTTCGGCGCATTGGCGAGGACCAGAGACAGAGAGAAAGAGAGGCAGGGCGATTTGTTGCGGGGGGTGGGGGTGGGGGGAGGATGACCAATCCAGGGACCGTGGAATGAAAGCGACAGTGGGGTTGGCTAAACACTCATCCTGAAAGGCCTAATGGCCCAAATGCCTTCATTGCAAACCCCAAGAGTCTCTCTGTGCTGTGCGTGTTTTACAGGCAAGGAAACCCACTTCTACTCTTTCATGTGAGGGAGATTTGTACAATAGAGAGAAATAGCCAAAAATAGGTCAACAAAGTCTCATGACTGACACAGATAGTTATCCTTAGATGTGTATGTTGTGGATCGCGAAGCCCTTATCAGATTCACGTACTGATGTTAGGAGCGAAGGCCGAAAGTGGAAAAATATTTGCCGAGCAAGAAGGAATGAGGAAGAGATAGAAATGGGGTATCGTTTGTCTTGCATATAACTAGTCCTTGAAATTTTTTTAAGAAAAGTTTCCTTAAAGTCTTTTGTTCAACCGATGACAGTATTCCTTGAAAACGGTATTAAAAAAGAAAACAAACTAAGACCAACTCCAGAGCCTATGCTTGTCCTTCCAGCAGCGGTGCCTGCCTCCTCTCCCTGCCTGTCATCATAAGACAGTGTCCTTCCGTTCTAGTGGGCCCCTCACTCTGCTTCAGTCTCGCAAAGCGGTGCACTCACTTCTGGTGGCAAACAGTATCCTGGAAAAACAACAACACAACAACAACAGAGTTTTAGCAGCGCCACTAATTCTTGTGAACAAGGCTGTGTTGGCAATTATGAAACAGGGGTAGACGTTGGCAAGAGCTTTCAGAATAATTACAGGGTTCCTCAGGGCGTACAGTATAAATAATTGCCGGTTTAAAAGCGTTATTGTGAGCAGCAATTTATACTAAAATTTATATTTGCTCCTTGAAACCAATCTGCGTCAGGAGTGCCTCGCTGCCACCCCCGCACACCCCCACCTTGAGATCTCAAGAGCTTTGGAACCTTTGATTCCATTACACTTTTATGGTCCCAAGGCAACTACCAAGCGTGTCTGGGCTGCAGTCAATAAGGGGAAGAGTTATGCATTTAATAAATGGGCATGAATGGAATAATGAAACCGCGCCAGCACCGGCCACCTGGAGTGCTCCCGGGATACGGATGGGCACAAAGGCCATTTGGGTACAGAGAGTAGCGAAGAAGTGCAGCGGTTTCGCTTTTGCCTGGCAAGTAGGGCATGACTGAAGAAGATTAGCACCTTGTCTTCTTGGCGTGTGATGGTGCGGACCCAGGGAACGAGACACAGGAAACTCGGGAGAGAGTACAGCTTTAAAATAGCTTATTAGATTATACACTGAGACTTATTGGGGTATACAGTGCTCCCCGTGTGGAAACGTTCCCGTTCTCTTGCAGCACGTTCATAGTGGGAAGACAAGGGCGTGAGACGGGAGAAGCAAACCTGGGAGAAGGGGTTCCCCTCTCGGGATGAATACTGAATCGAAGCCCTTCTTTTCCGAGCAGGTGACCGTGTGTCATCTTCTTGTCTTTCCATGGCTCCGTGTGGCTTCTCTAGCTCCCCCGAGATGTCCACGGCCTGCCTGAGTGGCTCTCACCAAAGTAACCAGTGTTCTGGGATACTGTGCTTTTGTTGCAACTGCAAGTCCTGGCTTCTGCTCTCTCTCTCAAAACCCTTTTAAGCCACATTTTCCATGACTGTTCAGTGCTGGCTTTGGTATTTAAATAAGCCCTTCCATGGGTCATTAGCCCTGTAATTAATCCCAGCTATATTTAAATGAGGCCTTGGGTATGAAAAGGCTGCCTTATTCATAACAACCCGTCTTTCTTCCAGCATCGTGAAGCATTAGCTGATTGTCTTTTTTTAGTGTCAAAAATATTATCATCTTTTCTCATTTCAAATAGATTTTCTCACTGGTGGGAAGAGACTCGCTTTTGAAGGAAGGCAGAATAATACCTAGCAGTCACACTTCTTTTCAAAGCTTGATGCTTTACTTTTTTCTCAAAGGATCTCAGAAAATACCCAGGCAGGACATCCTCCTCCTGCTGGCCAGGCCCTGTCCTTTATATACAGGGAGGTTACCGCCCCCCTCAATTAATTTAAAAAATTTTTAAAGCTATGTATTTAAATCTTTTTTGCAAAACAACCTATCACCTTCAAAGTACTTGATATTACACTTAATACATTTGTCAAAGCTGTGATTCCATTCTTGGAAACATTTTCCAAACTCAACTGTTTGGAAGACTGAGAGCATCTCCCTAGTCTTTATCTTCACCTCTTCTATGGCATCAAATCGCTGTCCTTTCACGTCCCTCTTCATTCGCAGAAGCAAAAAGAAGTTGCACAGAGTGAGGTCCGGTGAGTAAGGTGCAAGGGACAAGAGAGACATGCTGGGTTTTTTGCCAAAAATGGCTCACTGGGATGGCTGAGTGAGCAGGTGCATTGTCGTGGTGGCAAAACCCTGTCCCCCACCTGCCACAAATCAGACCTTTTTATCACACACTGTCCCTCATTCTTTTCAAAACCTCTAAATAGAAAGCTTGATTAACAGTCCGACTTGGTGGAACAAACTCCAAATGCCCTACAAGTTGACATTTCCATCTGTTCAGGAAGTTGAATGGATACCCAGAACGAGATTTGTCCTCCATCGACATTTCACCTTTTTTTGAAATGAGAAAACCACTCCTGCACTTGAGTTCTTCCCATAGTGCTGCCCTGGGAAGCTGTGTTCAACATCACAGCAGTTTTTCAGCATTTTTCCTGAGCAGGAAACAACATTTCACAGCCACAGAATGTTCACTTAAATCGTCCATCACCCAAAAAAAGAGGTTCAAGTGAAACCGCTTTCACGAAAAAATTCACTGTGACCAGAGAGAACCTTCCCAGGTGACGCCACTGGCTGCACTAACTCAGAGCAAGTTGCTGGATGCTCGCCTTGCAGGAAAAATGCATATTATAAAAGCTTCACCCAGCAGAGCTTTTTCCGATTTGGGGTAGGGGGTACCCCTTCGTATAGTAGCAACATTTTTTGAGAGGAGAGACTGACATACACACATCATAGGAGTTGAGCAGGAAATGGCCTTATGGGGAAGAAGAAGTGACTGGATTGAAATTGTTCAGCCAGTTAGCCGCAAGCTAGAATTAAAGCCCAGACCACCCCTTAGTCCACTCTTTCCGTTTCCCTGTGCTGTGCTATATAATATGAAAATAGGGCGAGTCTCTAGGCTACTGGCAGAGGCTTACCAATTCTAGTATTAGAACCAGGGAGCCTGGCCCCACACCCTAGGCAGACGTTACCATCAATCTCAGAACAATGCTTTTCCGCCCGCAACCCCTGCAAATCCCACTTGCCATCATGGCCTGATCGTAATCCCAGGATAAAGCAGTAATTCCTGCTTCCGAAAAGCAGATGGAGATTAACTTTGATTATTGAGTATTATCTGAGATCAAACAAAAGTACCAATTGCTTATCTAGTAATAGTAATTGCAGCTACCATTAGGTGCCAGGCACCAAGCAGTTGCTTCATATGCATCCCTGTGTGTGTGCTCCCTCATAACAAGCCCACAGGGGACCTGCTGTTAACCCGCGGCACAGCTTTGGAATCAGGGTCTGAAAAAAGGTGAGATGATTTGCCCAAGACTCCAGGGCTAGGACGTGGCAGACCTAGCAGTTGTGCCCTCGGCTGCCTGGCTTGGAAGGCCACTCTCCTGGTCATAACGGGGCACTACTGGAGTAGCCAGATGTGGACCCCTCACAGCACAGCGCAGATGTCAGAAGAGTGTTCCTCCCCTGCCTTTCTTCAGCCCTCGGAATTCTTTTAGGCATCTTTTGAGCTACGTGCTCTAGGAAATGTAGTTCAGAAAAGAAATACCTGCCCCCGTTGATGTTCGGTTTGCTTGTTTCATTTTATGATAAACTGGGAACACTTGAATTGTTTCATTCTTAGAGTTATCAGCCTAGAAGGAAAGGCACAAAAATATCTTTACTAACCCCTTCCTTCCATGAGAGAGAGTGGGGGGGGAAGGGGTGGATTACATACTAGAAGCAGATGTCAGCAAATCAAACCAAACCTCTGCCGCCGAGGGCATTCCGACTCGTGGCAGCCCTAGAGGGCAGCATAGCAACAAATGCGCCACGAGATTGCCAAGCCTGTCATTTTTAGGGGAGCAGCTTGCCTGGTGTTTGATCCTCAGAGCTGGGGTAGCTTTGAACCACACAGCTTTTGGTTAGGAACTGTGCGCTTGAGCTGCTGTACCACCAGGGCCGGGACTCCTTTCTTTATTCATTCCTGTTTTGCATACCTGCCCTGTGTCGGGCTCTGAGCGAGACATTTGGGATACAGGATGAGGAAGAGAGACAGGTTCCTCCTCTGTACACCGTACCTTCTAATATGACAGCTAATAAATAAGCAGCCATCCAGGTAGTATAATAGCAGGCGGGTTTATTTATGGGTGTGGGAGGACGAGTTGACTGTCTCCAGTGGAGTCGGGACAAATACGAAGGAAAACTTGAGAAGGCAAGTTAAGCTGTCCCGTCGGTAGGTGTCTATCATTCATCTGTGATGAGGACTGGACTTCAGGCAAAATGTAAAACCGACCCGGTCTTACGTCATCTTCTTCTTTGGCATTTCTGTCCTTTTCCCAGGTATCCGGTACCTCCTGTCTGTAACACCTCTCTGCTCGCCCCCCATCTATCCAGCATTCTGCTTGCTGTGCCAGACCCTCTCTGCTTTGCCTGACACCCCGGCCCCCTACCCACTGCCCCGGTCCCTGATTGTGTTCGTCTGGGTACTTTAGAGAAACAAATCAACAGAAACTCATGTATAAGAGAGAGTTTTATATAAGGGGTAAGTGCTCATCAAGAAAACATCACAACAGTGCTGCCCAAGCCCACAAGTCCAACATTAACCCATATGTCTGACACCAATCCACAAAGTCCTCTTCCATCTCACAAAACACACACAATGATGCCGACTGCAGGAGTAAAGCCGAATCAGTGAACATGTAAGCATCTCAGTGCTGGCAGGGGCTCCACACGGGTGCTCCAGCACTCAGGGCTGCATCAGGGTGGGTCCATGTGGCTTCTCAGGGATGTCTTGTAGGAAGTGAGCCTTGCCAGCTGAAGCAGGGAACTGGCTAAGGCAGCTGCACCCTGGTCTGACCATCAGAAAGCAAGAGACCTAAGAACTAGAAAGGCGAGGCTCACTGAGCCATTTATCTCTCCACCCTTCAATTAACCCCACGTGCTTATCGGCCAGTTTGGCACAATAACCTCACTACCTCACTGATCCTTTATAGATGTCCAGCTTCTTGTCCTCAAGATCAGGTCCCTGTGGTGGCAAAGCTTGGGCTGACTACCTGGAAACGCTAGCATCCACCCACTTCTCTCCCAAGTGAGCTACTTGTGTGGACAATGGTTCTGTTTTCCCCGTCTGTCAGATTGGGGTGGGGGGGTAAACTTGTTGAGAGGATGACAGGAACCAGGAACAGAGGGAGGACGTGGTTCCACCTCCACCTCGGCCTGGGCTCCCCTTGCTCATTTCAGGGCAGGCTTGGCTTCTCTGAGCCTCCGTTTGCTTCGCTGAGCAGCAGAGGCTTGCACTGGTTAATCTCCGCAGTCCGTACCAGTCTGGAAGTCTATGAACTAAACTATCGTTTGGCTCTTCAGCCTCAGCGAAGCAGACCAAAAGCCGTGATTCACTACAGGTAGCGACTCCCCCCGCTGGATGCCTCACCCGGGGAGGAGTTGGGGACAAGCAAGGAGGCCACTGGGGTGTCACTGCAGGGTAGTCGGCGAAATTATTGGAAGTTTTTAAAAATGTCCCTTTTTCAGGACAGCTTAAGAAATGGCCTCTTCCTGAGGTTACTAATGAGATAGAAACCAAGAAGAAGGCTTATCATATGCCCAAGTTATGTCTAATTGCTAAAACTTTAGAACTAGCAGATTCTAACCAAGCCAGCCGAATCTGCTGACCAAGATGTGGGAACTGAGCACAGAATAAGCATCAAAATCACTTACTTCCGGAAGGGGCTGTCTCCTACTTCCTTGTTATCTGTCCTCACACTCCCTGGTGGAGGTCAGGCTGGTAGAACTGTTCCGTGGCCTTCATTTCCTTGATCTTAGAAGACACGAGCTTATCAAGAAAACCGGTGCCCTGCATCACCCTCACTAGCCATTTCCAAAATGCTGAAAATACACGTGCACGGTGATATTGATGTGCTGTGTATTTATTCTCTGTGTAGCTCGACTATTACTTAATTGAGGTCATTATGGAATCCCCGGGCAGCCTGGGTGCAGAAACCTTGCAGAGAGCTGAAGAGCTACCCCTTAAATCAGACCTGTGTCATCCTCTCTGAACCTGGTGGCCTAGTGCTGGCAGAAGCAAGGGAGTCAGGCAGCGAAATCTCCTGCACCAACATCTCCGCACAATTGAAATCTTCTTTTTGTACTGCTGGGTTTGGTGTGATGTTGCGGTGTGAATTCAACCATTCGTTGCTTGAGCTTTTATTGTTTCCGAATGAAATTGACCCTTTGGGAGTCGCCCAAATGTGTGTGTGCGTTTGCATCCGCTGATGACTGCCCGTGAGGAAAGCAAACAACAAAAGATGAATTCTTTCCCCATGAAGTCTGATCCTGACAAAATCCTTCCCCTGCCTTTGAGTGGATTCTGACTCATAGAAAAAGCAGACTGCCTCAGCTTTCTCCCTTGGAGGGGACTTGAACCACTGACTTTTTGGTTAGCAGCCCACCATCTGACAGTGCCTTTAATTCCCTTCGTTTGGTAACTGATACATGCCTATGGATATTTTCTGGATAGGACACTATAACCCAGTGAAAGTTAAAGATGCCTTTTTGGCAACTACCTAGAGTGGATCGCCCAGAGCCCCACGCTTGGAAAAAGCCCTAGCAGAGTGCCCGGAATGCCAGAGGCTGGAAAGTCGTGGCCTCAATGGGGATGAGTGTAGTGCTCATGGAGACAGTGTTTTCGCATGGGTGACATTAATGACAGCCCAACGCTGTGCAGTCACTCCGTGTTTTCATTTCAGAAGAGCTTCAAAACCACTGAGCCCTTTCAAGTCGTCTTCTTTTACTGCGAAACTAGAAACCAGGCCGGCGAGGACTTTGAGTAATAACCTGTGTTCCAGCTGCAGTCTGTATTAAACTCCTTGTCATATAATTTTCTAATTTGTGTGTAGGTAGTTGGAGCAAACAACATAGTTTATTTGGGAGCATGACATCAGGAAGCATATTTTAATGCAGCGGCGAGGGTAAAGAAATCAGCGTTTCCACATAGCCCACTCTAATTGAGCAGTACCGTAAGGAGAAATAGAACACAATACTCAGTCATTTCTGCTACCGGGCAATGAGGCTGATTTTATTTTAACAAATGTCCTAGAAGGTACGCTTCCCCATGAACGTGGTCCCTTTCAAAGAAGTCAACTGGGGAGACTAGCCATCTCTGCCAATCGCTGGACAACGCTGCCAAAAGCAAGCCTAATTCCTGTTCCGGGACAGCTTTCCACTCCTTCAGCAACATCACCCTTTTCTACATGGCGGCCCTTGTTCTCCTGAAAGAGTATATCTGGGTTGTTTTTTTTTTTTTTTTTAAGACAATCCAGAATGATTTTAGTGACTAAAGTAGGTAGGCGATTGAACCAGGCTGTTTTCTTTTTTCAACAAATCCAGATGTAAGCTGTTACTATACAAACCATCACAGTTTCTTTGTCATCTCATTGCAGGGCTTCCAACCAGTTCCTTCCCTTCCGGGGCCCTGGTGAGAATGTGTGTCTTTACCCCGGACACGCTGAATCAGAATCTGTATTCGAGCAAGATCATGTCACCTGGTGATCTTGTTCAGAGGGAGCTTTTGATCCAGTATAGCCTGGGTGGGAAAGGAAATTGTCAGCAATTGGATCCAACAAGAGGGAACCCGTTCAAAGGGTCCAGTTGGCACTCTGAGCAGTCAGAACAGTGGTGTTCAAGGTCATTTGGATTGATGGCGGCAGCGCTGCTTGCCGATCAACCTCCTGTTGGAAGAAAAGTTGGTGATAGGGGTTTGGTTGGGAGAAGATACTGCCCATTAATTTCCAGCTTCCCGAAAAGGCGGGTGGTTGGCTGATGGTGAGCACACCACCAACAAGGGCCATTGAACATTTCTCTTTCCCTTGGAGCCTAAGAGCATCGCCCCACCTGCAGGGAGAGTCAGAATTAAACTGGGTTATCATTCCTTGTGTATGTCTTCTGTCGTCTCAGCATTACTACTCTCCTCGCTGAGAAGTGTGTGCAGCCAGGAAGGATTGTGAGAAGCTGCATGGAGGGGGGAGAGAGGGAACCCCTTGCCCAGGAGGATATGGGCCGGGTGACTCGTTGTCCTAACCTGACGCTCATCACAGGAGAATGCTGACTTGGACTGCCGTGTAGAGTTCACCAAGAAGCAGCCATTTGGTCCTGGGACAGCAGCGCAGTGTGCTGCTGCCGTCCGTACACAAAGCCTTGTGTCTGGGCTCAGCACAGCAGACCATAATGACTTGGGCATAGGGTTTGAGACAAGGGTGCCTTGGGGAATTCTGCATCAATTTTCAGTCTTGACGTTGAAGCTTCTCCAGTTGAAGTCCAGATGACCTTTGGAAGTATGGCTGTGGTTGTATTCCATGCCTCAATTTGGGCAAGTAACATTGCACTGTCTTAAATATTTGGTTTTTGGTTTTTTTTAAGCTGATGAGTTGTTCTTGAAGAGTATATAGGAGTTACTACCTATCATTCTGCCTCTGTGACTTGCCCCTAGTGACTGCTTTGGCTTGCTGCAGATGTGTGTGTGTGTATATGTGTGTGTGTGAGATTGTGTGCTGTGGAGGGGGGAGGCACAGAACACACCCGTGTCTGGCAGTGATTGACGACTTTCTTGGGAAAAAGCATCCCTCACCACCTGAAGCCCTGTGGCCCATTGTAAATTTAGCCCCATTGTAAAAATAGCTGTGGTGAATTTCACCAGGTTAGCAATTCCTCTCAAAAGATAAGCCAACCATTAATTCCGGTTAATAGCTATTTGAATCCCTTGGATATTAAAATACATCATTAGGCACTGTGTTAGTTGACTTCTGGTTTTTCAACATTCTTCTATATAATCTGTTCTTGGCTTCACTTTTTTTGGTTAAAGCTGGATAAAAATAGGACCTGGCAACGTTGCCAGGAAGAGAGATGGTCACGTGGCTGTGTGTAAAGTTAGGAAATTGTGATAAATCAAGGTGTGAAGTGGAGCCGATGGCTCCACAGCCCCTGGAATCGCAATCTTAAACCTTTACTGGGGAGCCATAGAAAGGAAAATTCACAAAGACCTCTTGGAGTCTTAGATAGCGCTGTGCTGGGAAATCTCCTCTGCCTTACTGATGGCCATGCACTGTGTGTCTCAAACTTTGATCTAGTTCACCCGGAAGACTTATAAAACCATGCCCAAAGGAAATATGCTTTGAGAGTCGCACATCATTCCTCACTTAAGACATAATCAAGTTCCAAAGACCAAGTATGCCGCGTGAAAATCAGCATGATTTGAAAATGGAGGCTGACTACGTCTTTACATAACTACCTGAGAATCGTGGTCTGGCCAATGTAACAGATGGTGTTGAACATCACCGACAGCTACGCACACCTTGTGCTTTGGATGTTGTCAATGTGCAGGACGGTTGCATAGTGGATTTTTAAAACTATTGTGACGTGTGTGAAATGTTGATGAGATAGTTGATAAGTGAGGTGTAGGGTCCCAAATATTCAAGAAACAGGAGGGAAGCCCTCTGAAATGGACCAGGCTGTCTCGTTGAGCAATGGAATGCCCCATTTTCATGAACCTACGAGGAAGAAGGGAAAGGCCTGATCTTTCAGAGAACCTTTAGAAATGGCTGGTATTTCTCTGCCGACCCAACCTACTCTGCTGCAGGAAGTTCTTTTGCAACGTAATCAGCTCATCTAGTCTGAAGACCAAAACTCTGATTCCAAGAACAGGAAATTGGCCAGACTCTTTGTTTACTTTGGAAGGTGGAGATAAGCTAAGACTAGGCAAACTAATCTTCCTGACGTATTTTAAAGGACGTGTTAATTGACTAATAATGTCGCAAGGAAGCGAGTCATTCTGGATATTGGTGGGTATGTTTGAAGTGCGATTCATAATATATATATATTTTTCTTCACCTGAAAAAAAAAATCATGTCCCATTCAGAATTTCAATATGGATGTCTTCCCACTTATTCAAACACTTTCTCAAAAGCTCCTTTTTCATTTCTTGGAATTGCATTTTCAGAGATGCACCAAGTGCTTTTGGGTCACAGCGAAGGCCGAATCAGGGGGTGCTTAGGTTGGTTTTTCTGGAGCCTTGGTTGCTGCTTATTGGTTCCCCAACCTTGCTGCTTATTGGTTCCCCAACCTCTCAGGGAAGGCTTCTGTCTGCGAGTACACTGCTGTGTTATCACCGGTGCCTACTTCTGGTTACTTCTCAACTCTCCAATGGCCCTTGCCTTGGGCCTGTTACACACATCTAGTCCCTCACACAGTTGCAGCTGGGATCCATGCAAGTGGAGATCTTAAAATGCCTTGCTTATGGAAACTGCTTTGTTTAGAAAAAAATGAACAATAGGAAAGAGATTTTCAGTACTGACACCACCTGCCATGAGCTTTGCCGTCTATTGATTGAAAGCAAGAGCACGTTATTAGTGGCTTTTAGAGAGAGAGAGAGAGAGAGAGAGAGAGAACAAAGTCAATGTAACTCTGTCACAGCAGAGTCAACAAAAATATTTGGCTATGGCAGGAAGACCATCATTCCTTCTCCAGCAGTCAGTCCTGTGTTAACATCGGGTTGTCCTGGCTCTCTGGTGACGGCAGGGTGTGTTATCAGAAGGATTTCTCTTGGACTGATAGTCGTCAACATAAAAAATATATACATATAGGCATAACATTTTGAGAAGACAGGTGTATAAAAGCTGTGTTCTGTTGTTCCTCCCCCTGGGAGGGGGTTATATATAGATCATTGTGATTGGTTCCCCCACCTTCCCCTTACCCTCCTGGTATGGCTACTCTCATTATTGGTCCTGAGGGGGTTATCTGTCCTGGGTTCCCTGTGTTTTGAGCTCTTATCCGTACCAGCATACATACTCTGGTCTACCCAGATTTGTAAGGTAGAACTGGGGTCGTGATTGTGGGAGGGAGGAAGCATTAAAGAACTAGAGGAGAGTTGTATGTTTCATCTGTGCTACACTGCACCCTGCCACATCCTCTTCGTACCCCATCTTCAAGATGTCAACCCAACTGTGGGCGGTACCCAGCAAGTGGCTGGCTGACTTAACCCACTGGGTTCTTCTCCGGCATACTGTGCACCCCTAGGATTGCTTCTCCCATGAGACCTCTGTGTCCAGAAACATAGTTGTCCAACCCTATGTCTGTCTTTATGCCAACGGGCTAGGGTGGCTTATCCCTCTTTCACCTTCTGATAGGTGATGGGGATGTATATTTTTTCAAAGATGTCATGAGAACTTCCTATGTGCCAGACACTCATTCTGTACTGTGCTTGTGTGTCCTGCAGACTGAGGTAAGTGTCCTTTTGAAGATGAGGAAATGGAGGCACAGAGCAATTGCGGAAGCTACCCAAGCTAGCATGGATAGTAAGTGACAAGACAGGGAGCCAAGTGACAGGACGAGGGATTCCCGGGTCCTCTGGCTTTAGAGCTCGTACTTGCAACTTTGACACCTGTCCTCAAGAGGTCATACTCCACTCTCTTCTCCTTTAAGAAGTTTTCGCTTCTACTGGAAAATTCTGTGCGATGAACCAGGTGCCACAGGTGGGCCCTGTGTCCAGGCCCGGACCTGCGGGTCCTCCGCAAGTGGTTGAGGACTGGCAGCTGAAGGGCCCCCAGGTGCGAGCCCGTGTGTGTGTGTGTGTGTGTGTGTGCAGGACTTGAGATGGTAACAGGCAATGGTAGTAAAGGGAACCTGCTGTTCTGAGCTGTGGCTGCCACAGTAAGACGGGCCCGGCGTGGTTGTTAACAGTCTGAATGTACTTCCGTGAAAGCTGAGCGGTACCACCATCACTGGTGAAGTGGATTTCAAAGCCTTCCCATACCCAAGTACCAAAGAGTGTGAATGGTACACTTTCCTGCAAATTAGAGTCTCTTGTTTCACACATATCGTAGCACTTGCTCACTCTGTCTTCAGTGACAAACACACGGGTGTCTGGGTTGCTGCTCGGAGTTTGCTCTGAATATCCAGCAGAGCAACTGCAAGAAGGCCCGTGGCCTCTCGGAGCCAAGACGGAAAATGGCTTGGGATTCAGGACAGTGTGGAGCCTTTGGCTGTGCTACCTGTACATGGCTCTGCATTCTTAATGCACCTCAAGTGCATGACTTACATGAGAACAGGTAGCTTCAAGATAAACACCCCAGATCCACATCTCCTTTAGTTGAAAAGAGAAATTATTAAGTGTTCTCTTCTCTGAATTGATGCTCAGCTTTCAGACCTTAGAATAAATCTGATAGTTCCTTAGTGTGGCCCACCACCTTCCCTCTCCTATCTCAGGTACTCAGTGTGCCCAAGGGGCTTTACTTCCCCACCAAAGGAGAGCAGCCAACCTCTGCTTTCTCCCTTTGGGAAGAGACAGGGCTTCCTAGGAGTTCATTCTGCTGAGACTTTGCCTTTCCACCCCGATACACTGAATCATAATTACAGTCTAACAAGATCCCCAGGTGATTCTTATGTAGATATAAGATCTTGTTAAGGTGTAGCTTCAGATTCTGTGTGTACAAATCCTTAGCAGGGGGTCCAATCACAGGGAGGCACCTGGAAGCCCTGGAGTAAACACAGAAACAACTGGGCTTTGGCTGTCCGCAAATATTGTTACCCATTTTCTGGTTGGCCAGGTTATTGTCATTAAGAATGGAAATGTTTCTTTAATAAGCAAATTTCAAGAGCTGGCATCTCTTAAGAGGGTATTAGCAACAGCCCTCAGGCGGTATGTGTAGCCATTCCTATGCCTGCCCAAACTGACTGTCTCAGAAAAGCATTATAAAAGAGATTGTTACACAATACTTTTGACCAACTGTCCAAAAATACATCTGTGACGTGTCTGAAAGTTTAGAAGTTGCCATTTCTTTGGTTTAAATGTCCTGCAAATTGGAGGTGGCAAAGCAGGAGACTATTCCTCGTAGAGGGGAGAGACGGGGAAAAAACACTGCCATCAAGCCCATTCTGACTGCATGGGGGGTCTGTACCCCCAAGGCTGTACCTTCTTATGGGCACAGAGAGCCACTTCCCTCTCCTGAGAAATGCTGGTGTGTTAGGCCCTCTGACCTTGCAGATTACAGCTCAATGCTTAACCTCCTGTACCAGGAGTTGGTCGTTAATCCTGCAAGATCATTTGGTCTTAATATGTCAGTCTCTACACTTCTGCTACTGACATCCGTAAATCAGATGTGATTTGTCACAAATGGCAGGTCGGTGCCTGGTCTCACACCCACCGTTCCATTTCCCTTGGCATTCTAGGGCGGCGGTCCTCAACCTGTGGGTCGTGACCCCTTTGGGGGTCGAACGACCCTTTCACTGGGGTCGCTCCATTCATAGCAGTAGCAAAATGACAGTGATGAAGTAGCAACGAAAATAGTGTTGTGGTTGGGTGGTCACCACCACATGAGGAACTGATTGAAAGGGTCATGGCTTGAGGAAGGTGGAGAACCACTGGTCTAGGGAGATCTTTCAGAAGGGGGAGCTGCACAGAGGTGGAGTTGGAGGTGTGTGCTGCGGAATCACCTGTTATCTATAGACGTGGGGAAATTTCCAGTGTCGTTTTAATCCTCTGTGGCTTCCTGTTGAAAAGGAAGTTGCCCTTGAGTCGTCTCCCCAGTTTTCCATGGCAGATGACTCAGGAGTCGATCACCCGGCCTTTCTTACGAAGCGCTTCGAGTGTGCTCCTACCGACCCTTTGATTAGCTTCACTCTGTTAACCATGTGCGTTACCAGGGACTCCGTGACTTTACGGCCAGGCCTGCGCCAGCTGATTGCAACTCCTGCAGACCCTATGGAAAAGACGAGAACGACTCCGTGCAGTGTCCAAGGCTTGGTCTCTATAGATTCCCCTGACATCTCTACTAACAAGCAAGCACTTAATCGCTGCATCATCAGAGTTCCTTTGGACTTGATACAGAAGTACTTAATGAATTTTTAAAGTGTAGTTACAAGTTATTTCCAATATTTGGTTGATTTAGGTGGGGGGCGGTTCTTAAATGACCATCTTGTTTTAAGTGAGCGATATTTAACCAATGGTTAAAAAAACAGACAAGTTAATAGAAAGAAGCTATAGATCTTTGTGTCTGGTAAGCTTTAGCGATTTAACCTGGATTCTGGTTACGTCAGCCCACTTCTGTTTGGTGATAACACAATGAGGGGGTTAAAAAACGCGTCATTGGGACTGACAATAAAAACTCTAAGACTCACTGGCATCAAGTTCACTGTGATTCATCGTCAGAGCCTGTAGACCAGAGTCAAATTGCCCCTGTGGGTGTCCAGGACTGTAAGTCTTTATAGGGAGTAGAAACCATCATCATTCTCCCAAGGAGTGGCTGGTGCTTTCAAACTGCTGACCTTGTGGTTGATTGCCCAAAACACAGCCTACTCTGCTACCAGTGGCTCAATATACAATGTGAGTCTGGCACCAGACTCATATGAAGCCACAGGACAAACAGATCTGAAAAAACACCCTACTTGGAGTTAGAGCGGTAAGAGCCCCAATAAAATGGTTTCTAAAAATACCTTCCTTGTTAGAAAGCTCATATCTGTGTCACCAAGATTTTTTTCCTGTATTTGTTTGTTTTTTTTTAAATTTTTTTAAATTAATAAATCTTTTTATTGGGGCTCATACAGCTCTTATCACAATCCACACATACATCAATTGAGCAAAGCACCCTTATATATTCGTTGCCCTCCTCATTCTCAAAATTTGCCTTTCACTTGGGTTCCTGGAATCAGCTCAGTTTCCTTTTTTTCCCCTTTCCCCTCCCTCCCCGCTCCCCCCTTCTCCCCGGTCCCTAAATAGTTTGTAAATAATTATTTTATCTTATCTTACACTGCCCGGCGTCTCCCCTCACCCACCTTCCCATTGCCCATCTCCCAGAAAGGAAGTTACACATAGATCTCCAAGATCGGTTCTCCCTGTCTACACCCCCTTCCCTCCTGGTGTCGCCAATCCCACCGCTGGTGTTGAGGGGTTCATCCGTCCTAGATTCCCTGTCTTTCCAGATCCCTACTGCACCGCTGTGCATCCTCTGGTCTAACCAGGTCCTCAAGGTAGAATTGGGGTCATGATAACTTGCAACCAGATCACCAGATGTGCTCGTGTTAGTCACCCAATTTAAAAATAAATGAGTAAAAGTATCAAAAATAAGATATACAATGGGTCTAGCTCAACCTATCCATACACATGGGCAGGCGTCCAGTTAAGAGTCCTATAAGGTGAGTGGCTATTTCTTGGCCTTAGATGTGTCAACGTTGAGGTAGTTGTGTGAAGGAGGATGGAGCTGTAATTCCGATGTTTCTGGTTCAGCAGAAACTAGATAAGATCACGACATTTGCTTGGTTTTAAAGATGCTCTTTTCTGATGTGAAAAGCAGACTTTGCCTTGAAGAGAGCCCTGGGCTGACCCCATTGCTTTCAACTGTGAGTAAGGAAGCCTTCACCTACACGTGGCGTAATTGTTCTCCTCTAAGGGGGAAGGAGGGACTGGTGTGGAGAGTGAGGGCGATCACTGGAGATTACATGCAGATGTGTGAGTCCGGTGGCTTTCCTTCCTTCCTAGCACTGTCGGCACTATAGAAAGGACACCTGTTGGTGGAAAAGAAGTTATGAGGAATTTCCTTAAACGTGGTCCGCTCAGCTCAGGGTCAGCAGTTGAAATCCACCAGCTGCTCTGAGGGAAAATGAGGCTTTCCCCTCTCCTCACATGAGGAATTCCAAATTACAGCCTCGGAAAGCCACAGGGGCCGCTCCACCCTGTGCTATCGGGTCGCTGTGACTTGCTCTGAGTCAACGCCATGACAGGGAGCATTTTGAGGTCCTGGCTGCTCGGATGTCTTACTCAAGCCTTAGTTGATTGCCAGGGCTGGTTAGAAGAAGTGAAGACTGGCTGCCTTAAAGGGAAACATTTTGTGCACTTAAAGTACCTACCAAGAATCAGGGCGAAAATCAAAGGCATAGCCTCTCTTTCTTGATAGGAAATCTGTTTCCTCCCTGATTTGACGAGAGTCATAGGCTAGGGGCAAAAGCGCTCATTTGGATTTATCTTTTTGCAAAGATGCATAAGCTTCAGGGAACGTGAGTCCGTTTCTCCAGAAAGCTTAAGCTAGTTGGGATAGAAATAAATTACCAAAAAATCTAGCCATCACTTCCCATCATCCGAACTGCCCGTATATTCGCAGACAGCCACGGGAGAAGGTGCACCGCTTCTTCATCTTCAGAGATTCTCTCCGTGCACAGCTGTTTCCTCTGAATCCACACAGGCCATCTGACCCCAGGTTTAACTCTTCTCTGTGGAAGTCTAAACTGATGATCGATTCTAGATAGAGATAAAGATAGAGATAGAGATAGATTAGATAGATATAGATATGCACTGATCAAGGAAAATTGTGAACCTTCCAGTGAGCAACCTGTGCCTGACTTTACGGTCGGTTTGCAAGAGAGGCGTGTTTGTGCATATGGCAGGTGTGTGCAACACAGTTATGTTAAAAAATGATTTTTTTAAGTGTTAAAGTTTCAGCAGACGTCATAAACAAGCGAAAGCTTTTAAGAAGTGACTTAAACAGTAAAGTGCTGAGTTCTTTTTAAAGGCAGATATAATTTGATAGTCTTTTCAGTGTGAGGAATTGCTAGAGCCTCGTGGCTCAGAGGGTGACAAGTATGTTTGTTGCACTGCATAAATGTCCCGTGATGCCCCACCAGGACTGTCACAGGAAGGAGAGAGAAGATGGCCATCAAGCAGCCTGACTCAGGATGACCCTATGAATGTCAGGGTAAAACTGCTCCGAAGGATTTTCATGGGCTGCTTTCTGTCTGAATGAGATCACCCAGTCTTTCTTCTGAGATACCTCTGGGTGGCTTGACTCTAACTTTTCAATTAGCACCCAACACCTTAAAGTCTGGTCCTGTGGCTTTGCATGTGACAGCTATCATAGATAGGTGACTTCTCACCTGGGTGCTTCCACTCTTCTCCCCTTTTAAAGTAAGACTAAGTTAAAAACTTCTGGACCCAGCAGTCCTTCAGAAAAGCAGGTTGGAAGCAATGATTTTTTTAAAAATTGAATAAGACTAGTTAGTAGAGGCAAATTACAGTTCTATATATTTTTCTTTATTCTCTAAGTGGAAGAGCGTGTGTGGGTAGGAAGGCTACAGCGTCCTGGTCTTTGTCAGGAATGATATGCCAAGCTTCCTAAGCTTCACATTTATATAGATCTTTTCATCTTCAAAGACCTGTGTGAGCTCTCGTTTACCACCACCTGCCTGGGAGGTAAGAGTTATTCCCATTTTATAGATGGAGGAAGTGGACATGTAAGTGACTGGCATGGGGCCACCCGGGGAGTCAGGTGTCAGAGTGAGACATAAATGCCAGCTTCCATTTCTTGGCTGACTCAACCTCCAGCTTTTCCTCCCTGGTCTCACTTGGCCTTGAGATTCCCTCCTCAAGTGGTCACCTACAAATGGTAGGACAGCACGTGTGTGTATGTGTGTGCGCACACGTGCACTGTTCTAATTAAGCTGTGGGAAATCTGAGACACAGAGAACAAGCCATTTCACCTCCTGAGGCTCATTCCCCACATCTGTAAAATGGGGATAACAATACCCATCCGCTCACTTCAGGGTTGTTGTGAGCACTAAAATCAAAATGAGCTCAGACGAACAAAAACGTTTAAAACTATGTAGAACCCTGAAAATCGTGGGCGTTAGTACTGTTGCCGACATTGACTTGTCAGGCCACTGCCTGCAGGAGCGGTCTGATTGGGTTCTCATCGTGTCAGGGATGGACAGCAGGGATGAAGTATTGTCATAAACTAAATCATTACAGAAGAAAGGCCTGTGTTCGAGCAACGTGTTAGTGTTAGGGTGCGTATATATGTAGGAGACAAAAAATGGCACAATGAGTCCATTGCTAGCTTGCGCCATTTGTGATTGTACTGGGACCCTCCCTGGCCCAGAGTGGCTCTAAGCATGCCCGGGCTATGCTGTGTGCGGTGCTGGCTCCCAGGCCACCGCAGGATGTGCAGGACTGCTCGACACCCCCAGCAGACCTCATGGGTCTGCGTGCCCACAGGGATGTGACGAGAGGGCTCTGCAGAGCTTTACCAGGGCCCAGAGGCTCCACATAACGGCCACCCAGAGGTTGGCTTTCAGTGCCACTCAGCAGCCCTGCAGAAGGAAGCGGGTAGTGTCTAGACTGTAGTCTGTGTTTGACTCCTAGCATCCCCGTATGACAGGGAGGACCGGCCCCACAGGGTTCTAGGAGATGATCTGTAGTGGGACAGATCAATTGCCAAGCTTTCTCTCATTGGAGCCCTCGGGGGCGGGGAGGGGGGGTCCAACTGCCAGCCTCTCAGATAGCAGCCAGGTGTTTAACTGCAGCCTCTCAGATAGCGGCCAGGTGTTTAACTGTGCACCCCAGGCCTCCTAGAAAAAAGGCCCGGTGCAGCTGGCCTCCGACACCTGGCTGAGTCAGAATCTACTGCCGCAGTTTGGTGGTTCTGTTTGCTTGTTCGGGCTGAACACGTGCAACACGGGTGCACAGTGTAGACAAGGATGCCTGCTTTGGAAAAAAAATGGTTTGAAAAATAGGAGACCCCTGGGCGGACAAGCAGAGGTGCTGGTGACAACTCCAGCAGGACCCCTCCCTCAGCCAGGTGAATTTCAGCCCTGACCTTGGCCCCCTCTACCCGACTCCAGTGAGCAGCGCAGTCTGCACATCTGACCTGGAAGGCGGTGAAACAAGGAAGGAGCCAGACTCACAAACTCTCTATTAAACCAAAGTCACTGCCATGGGGTCCATGGCCGACTCATAGTGACCCTGTAGGACAGGCTAGAACTGGGTCAGAACTTTTAAGACTGTAACTCTTTATGGGAGTAGAAAGCCTGTCTTTCTCCCTCAGAGCGGCTGATGATTTTGAACCTCAGACTTTGCAGTCCAATGCATATCCATTACACCGTCAGACTCCTCACCACAAAACTCTAGAAGCCAGGAAACCCCCAGCGCTCCTTCCAGAGAGCAGAATTGAAAGGCCCCAGCCAGCCGCCCTTGCCTACAGTCCAGGCCACCCCCGCCAGGCAGTTGCAGAAGCCTTTAATACCCCAGTAGTTTCAAGCGGGGGATAAAATAAAGTGACTAATCCATAAAGGACTCAAGCCATTTTTACTGAAAAATAAAAATCAAATGCCTTGGGGTTTTCCTTTTTAATCTTTATTGGTTTTTATGCTTACAAAAGTAATACATGGTGCTTGTGAAAATTCAGACATTAGAAAAATATGTAACACGGCAAGTGAAAAGTCTTCCCTATATTCAGCCCTTCAAAGAGGGGCCAGAAGGGGGAAAAAACACCTGCCAACAGATCGGTAGGAATGATAGCTTTTCTAAAAACAATAATTCTAGATGGTTTTTGCCATGCACAACAAAACTGACCGGTGTTTGTGTGTGAAGCATACTCTCGTACATGCACCTAAGAGCATGTGGCGATGGTGACGGAGAAAGCAGAGCCTTGTCAGTTGAGTCTTATGTGAACCAATATAAAACTTTAAACATATATATAGTTATATATATATAAACATATATCTACTTTAAACATATATATATATTGCAACCGATTCCTTGTGGCACACCCCACAACTGATTGCAACGTTGTTGCAGCGAACTGTGAAGTGCGGTTGTCACACAGGGTTGCGGAGGCCCCTGCTGTGAGCTGCCTGCCGTGTTCTTTGGAGGATAAGCAGCTTTGCTCTATCCCCTTTGGAAAGAGCTTAAAGTCTGCAGAAAAGAATTTCATTTGGCTATAAGACAGGATTTCTTATCAACAACAGCAATAATAATAACTACCGTTTGTTGAGTGCTAGCTCTTTCCAGGGACTGTGCTTTCCGCGTG
Source organism: Tenrec ecaudatus (assembly GCF_050624435.1). Taxonomy (NCBI): domain Eukaryota; kingdom Metazoa; phylum Chordata; class Mammalia; order Afrosoricida; family Tenrecidae; genus Tenrec; species Tenrec ecaudatus. Next base: position 121,924,785 of record NC_134543.1, on the reverse strand, counting down.
GAATGCATCTATCAGAATGATCCTGTGTACAACATCCAGGCATATGATTTGATCTTCGACTAAGAGTGAGCCTCAGAGAGGGTAAGTGATTGGCCAGAATTGTCAGATCTTAGTTGTAGTCACCGTAAAGATCAAAAACTCTACCCAGAACTTCTGTAGCATTGGGCTGAAAAGCGTTTGCGGATTGCTTCCAGCCCCCATGTAGGCTGATAACTCCCGAGAAGGGCATCGCGACCCCAGTGGCCCAGTGGTGGGTGAGTGGGGCCTGACCGCTCACGTGCGCGCACGGTCTGAATCCTCAGCAAAGAACCGCCCGCCGAAGGCAGGATGCCACTGAAGTCTGTGAGTGCCGGAGTTTGGGGCGGCAGTGTGGCAGGAAGGGGGGGATGGGACAAGCGCACCGTTTGCCTTAGGGAAAACGAGAAAATGTGTTTAACTCGCGCCGTCTCGCCGCTTCCCAGCTTTCTGACTTCGGCCAAGTTGTCACTGAATTTCTCCGCAACTCTCTTTTCTCACCTGTAAAGTGTGTCTCAACAGTGCGGGCTGCTGGGAGAGGGACCAGCACATGATGCACACAAGCGACCTTGGGGCCTGCCTAGGCGGATCTGGTGACACTTCAGATCCCTGGGCCCCTCCCTCTAGAGATTCGGATTCACGGGGTGCCAAGTGAAGCCCGAGGAGCTGTGGTTTCTCTGGGTCCCCACGTGACCCCAATGATCAGCCACGCTTGTGTACCCGGGCATCCGACGATCCTATTTGCTATGGTCAACCCATCAGCCTGTTATTGAGAGGCCCAAGAATGCAGTGATGGGTGCATCTGTGCTATAATGTATGTTCCAAACTCTTTGGGAAGGCGGGGGTCTGTCTCTGGAACAACACAGCTCCCAAGACAAGTCTGGAGAAATAAATGAGGTGTTGAGCAGACCAATGTTCACCAACTCATTCATTTTACAATTGTGAATAGAAACCCACTTTCAATACTAAAAACAGTGCTCGATGGCAGCCCGGCCTCAGGACCCCATCATTAATTAGTGCACTTGCTGGCCAGGATTCCCCATTCCCCCCACCCCCCCCCACCCCCCCACCCCCCGCAGCCACTTGTTGTCAGCGCCTTGAAACTTCCAGCATTTCCCTATGCAGGTGTGGAGAGCCTGTTTGGATTACTTAGGGCACATAAAAGAGCGAATTATTTAGGCAATAGAGCTGAAAATGTGGGCAAATTAGAATTTTCCATAGCAAGATTGTTCATTGTTAAGCCAATTCATGATTCTATGTGCACGTCTTGCTTCAAATACCCCATGACACAATAAACCTCTTTGCTGCAATGAATATGTATGTGCGCTAATTTAATCAATATACTTGTACGCGTTGACAGTCGTGGTGTCTGGCAGAGCTCATCCTTTGAAATGCTGCCTGGGTGGATATGTGCAGCAGAGAGACGGGCCAAGACTCGTATAATTTGTGTTAAAAGCGAATTATTTAGAGAAGACACAGCACTACCTGCTCAGAAATGGAGATGTCTGAGGGGGGGAGGCAGAGCAACAGGATTTTTTGACTTTTCCTCGCTTGTTAAGCTGAAAAATAGAGTTTATAGAACTCTACTACCTTCCTTTTGAGAGCTCCACAAGGCCTTCATTACTCGTCCTCTCACCCACCTTGCACTTTGTTGATTCACTTGAATTCTGTAAATTAATCTTCTTAAGAGGTTCGATTGAATGGAGAGCTAATGTCCCCAAAGTTCCTGGGAAATTTTCATCATCTTTTAATCCCATTTTACCCCCCAGGAACTTTTTGAAGCCCACTTTCAAGTGTCCCGCACCCATGTGCACATGTTTGCTCTCTGCCAATATCAACCTGTCCGATCAGATCACGTGTCATCACCTTGCCCTTTGGAGTAAACAAGTGGATTTCAGTTGTTTCCTAAAGAACACTTGGGCCTGAGGTTTGCTTCTGAGAGGACTGCCACACAACTGGTAGCACGGTTTAATCCCACCAGTCAGAATACCTAAAGGAACTATCGATCGCCTCGGTAGAGAGACTCGCTCTCAGTGATGTCTGCGCTTGGGAATTCTTATACTTTGGCCAGTGGTCCATCCCAGGACTCAGCACAGACCAGTGAAAGCCAAGGTCTGGGTGAATACCCTCCTCCTTGGCAACTCGAGGTCATTCTACAGGAACCCACTTGCACCATGCTGACTGGTCTCCATAAGTCTTACGAGTGGGCCCTCATATGTACCTTCCAAAGCTGAGAGACCCTGGAATTTGGTACAAGGTTTAAACCCAAGAATTTGAATGTCAATCACACAAACACCTCTCAACCATGAACCACCCCAAGGGGCGCGGGGGGCTCTGCTAGGGCCTGCCAGAGCTCCAGGACCACCCACCCCATCCTGATCAGATCTCAGTGCAACTTCCAGGGTTTGGAGGAGCAGTTAGCAGGCGTTGATGCCAAGCCCTCAGACGCAGTCATTTCTATAGACCTGGGGGACGCGCCAAGAGAACCGTCTGACTGAGAAGCAATAAGTCATTTTTTAATTTGACCCAGACTCAGTTCAGTTTAACTTGGCGTTCCCAATATGACTCGCCCAGGGCCACCGTATTTTTAACAAAGGACATGTAGTGATGCTTGGTCTTCCTGTTCTTAAGACGGAACGGCGATAACTCTTGAAAAGACCAAATCTTAGTGTCAGTGTTGAATTGATGGCTCTGGGTGGCTTTAATGCTTACTTAAAGCATTGGGCCCATTCCAGTTTCCATGATTACACTTTACGGTGAGCTGTAAGCAGAAGCTCAGTGCCAGCCTGTCTTACTTCACACATCAATGCTGTTGAGCAGGTGGTGGAGCACTGTGTTTTGCCTAAGCATTCTGTTCCTTATGGGCCAGGTGAGGGAGGCAGGTTTTCATTGTCAACTAGTTGATTCATGTGAGAGAGTCCAGGCAGCAGCTCTTGGCTCCTAGTCTTACCCTTCAGTGTTTCTCTTGCTCCACATGGCTCTTGTGAATCTTCAAAAACTGTTGGACCTCATGGCCCCCTTTAGATTTGGAGGCGGTCTGTGGCACAATATGTTTTTCTTTGACTGCATAGAATAATATGGAGCCCTGCTGGCGTAGTGGTTACACGTTGGGCTGCGATCAGCATGGTCGGCAGTTCAAAACCACCAGCAGCTCCTCAGAAGAAAGACTGGACTGTCTACTCCCATAAACAGTTGCCGTCTCAGAAACCCGCAAGGGGCTGGTTGCAAGTCAGCATTGACTCAATAGCATCGAGTGTATTGAAAATATTGAAGGTATTCTAATTTCAGAATTCAGAAAGAATCTTCCTTGAAGAAATCAACTGAGGTGCTAACATGGGGAGACAGGCTTATCAATGGCCATATTTCTGTTAAGTGCAACCTGATGTTGAGGTGCATACCTGAGATTATACAAATCAAAGAGGACACAAACACTACATGAATGGGATCGTGGAGAGCTTCAGGATTATGGGCAACATAGTGGGGGTGAGATTTCAGATCATCTCTAAGTCAGGTTGAGCAAAAAGATGCTACATGTCCACACTAAAAGTGAAGGAATTGTCCTTGTAGAATTGCTTCCAAAAAACTCGCTGCCATCCAGTCAATACTAACTCAGAACGGCCTTCCAGGACAGAGTAGAATTGTCCCCTTCGAGTTTGGAAGGCTGTGCCTGCTGACAAGAGTAGAAAGCCTCATCTTTCTCCCGAGCGGCTGGTGGCTTCAAATTGCCCACCTTGAGGACCACAGCCCAACACGCAATCACTGCGTCACCAGGATTCCTGTAGAATTGTTCCCACTCTGTGGAAGGGGAAAGGAAGTTGCCAGGAACACACAGCCAGGCATGCTCTTTCTAGGTATTGAATGCACCCTCATGCAGGTCCAGAGTGAGTGAGTGTGGACGTTATCTTAGTATATCCAGGGGGCTGTGTGTACACGAGAGGATTCCCCCCAACCCAAATTTTTTTTCAAATCTTGTATTTAAATTTTTTTTACAAAATAACCTTATCACCTTCAGAGGACGCCCCATTACACTTAATACATTTTTGGTCAAATCTGCGATTCCATTCTTGGAAACATTCTCCAAACTCAGTGGTTTGGATGGCTGACAGCACCTCCCTCGTTTTGTTTTTTGCATCTTCTACGTTGTCGAATTGCTGTCCTTTTGTGTCCCTCTTCGTTCTCCAAAACAAAGAGTCACACAGAGCGAGGTCAGGTGAGTAAGGTAGGTGGGGCAAGAGAGGCACGCTGTTTTCTGCCAAAAACTGGCACACTGAGATGGCTGCTTGAGCAGGTGCGTTGTCGTGGTGGCAAAACCAGTCTGCCACCAATCAGGCCTTTGTTGTGGCACACTAACCTGCAATCTTTTCACAACCTCTAAATAGAAAGCTTGGTTAACAGTCTGACCTAGTAGAACGGACTCCAAAGGCACAACCAGTCAGCATTTTCATCTGTTCAGGAAGTTGATCGACGTCCAGAATGAGGTTTGTCATCAGTCAACATTTCACATTTTTCGAAACAAGAAAACCACTCCTACATTTGAGTTCTTCCCATAGCGCTGCCCATGTAAGCCGTGTTCAGCATCACAACAGTTTCTGCAGCATTTTTCCCAAGCAGGAAACAAAATTTCACAGCTGTACAGTGTTCTCTTCAATCAACCGTCACAAAACACGAGGTTCAAGAGAAACTGCTTTCACAAAAATATTCACTGTGACCACAGAGAACCTTCCCGGGTGACGGCACCAGGTGCACTAACTCAGAGCGAGTTGCTTGATGCTCACTAGGAGAGAAAATGTGTATTACAAAAGTTCCACTCCACCGAGCACAATTCTGGTTTTTTGGGGGGATTCCCTTCTTCTATACATTTCTTCCATTATGAGGCCTAGCCTTTGAATGTAGACATTGCTCTGTGCACGGTCTAGAGCTAGGTTAGGGCTATATAAAAATGAAGCTGGTTTGGTTTTAGTTTTTTGGTTAAGTAAGTGGCATCGAGTTGACTCTGACTCATAGCAGGCTTCTGTCCAATGGAACAAAACACCACCCAGCCCCGCGCCATCTGCACAATCTCTGTCGTGTTTAAGCCCGTTGTTCCTGCCACTGTTGACGCTCTTCTGTTTCCCTAGCTCTCTACCAAGCATGACGTCATTCTCCAGGGTCGGGCCTCTCCTGACCACATGCCCAAAGTCCATGAGCTGATGTTCCGCCTTCCTTGCTTTGCTTCTAAGAGGCATTCTGAGTGTGCTTGCAATTGTGTTTGTGTGTGTGAGTTTAGTAGATAACCTGGCATAATACCTAGTGGTGGAAATCTTGGACTAATAAATTCAGCATCAAGGAATACTCCAGGTGAGCTGGGAAACATTGTCATTACCGTCTATGCCGCTTGGTGTCGGATCTTTTTTTATGTATAGATTCTACTTAAATGGGGGTTCAATTATTCTACTCCTCGGGTTGGTTGTTTATTGTTGTGCTTGATCCTTAATGGTACTATTTCCAGCGCTGCTCGAGATGCCTAGGTTTGCTTAGGAATACACTTTATCATATCTGATAACTTTGGTGTGATGTCTATTCATTATTTGGTTAATCTTCCAGTGTGTAGCTTCTTTAAGCAATCATATGGCAGAAACACATGGATGCTGTAGCAGGCAATCAGCTTCCCCATAAATAACTCAGAAGCTACATATCTGATTTGTCGGGGGTTCGTCCTTGTTAAGTCCAGATAGAATATTGAGTTCATGGCTGGGAGCTTTGGGTGGTCTGTAGAGGGGTGAATTGTGAGCACGTGGTACCTACATTAACTGAAGATGAGTCGGAATCCTTCACTTACTTTTCTATCTTAATGTTTGGAGCTCTGAATTATTTTCCTAAGTAGACCTGGCTTTTTGGAATTGAGTTTTCCCCACCAGCCAAGCCACAATGCTCAGCCACGGCAGATTTATGACCTTTTAAAAATAATGATGGAAAATGAGATCGGAGGAAACATTTTAGTATCTGCTTTGCTCTGAGGCCTAAACTGCGAACTCTCTGGTTCTTGCAGGCTTTGAAATGCTGATCCCAGCCTTCTGGTGGGTTCTTAAACACCTTCTCAAATGACCCATTTTAATAACCCGAAAGCTATTATATAACGAGCAGCCATAATTTAGTCCAGGGCTCTAGGGGGACCCTCACAGTTCAGCAATGAATAGTTAATGCAGTATAATGTTTAGCAGGTTATTAGTTTTCACCATACAAATGCTGATCAGGGACCGCTTTTATAAGGTGTTTAAAAGAAAATGTAATTAACTGGTTGCGTGCTTCTGTTGCAGCTCAAATTGAAATTATTCCATGCAAGATCTGTGGAGACAAATCATCAGGAATCCATTATGGTGTCATTACATGTGAGGGCTGCAAGGTAAGCCTTTTTAATTGGTGGTGTTGTTTCTATTATTGCTGGAAGGTACTTGTGTGGGGTTTGGTTTTGTTGTGTGTTCTTTTGCTTTTTTTTTTAACTGCTACTATTTCTAAAACTTCAACTCCTTGGGATTGTGAGTGATGGGAAATGACAGATCGTGGTAACTGTTTCTGTCTTCAGTGACAATTAACTGCTGGGGAGTCATTTCTGCGTCATGGTGACCCGTGTAGGGTTCCCACGGCTTTGTAAACCTTTATGAGAACCGACGGCCTCATCTATCTCCCAAGGAGTAGCTGGTGGGTTTGAACCTCCAACCTTGAAGGCATTCATATACAAAAATATTTTAGCTCCTCCCTCCAAAATGTAAGCTGCCAAAACATATTCAGACACCACTTGTATTGATTGCCTCTTCAACCCCAGATTGATAAAATGACAACTTCTATATCCCATAGAAGTGTCATCAGAAGGCATTCCCAGTAAATCGCACTGGGATGTGATCGGGAGCCTTATTGGCTCACGGATGCTGACACAGCCGATACAATTAGAGGAAAGGTATTAGAAAGAATTGCGATCTGATATCGGCTCTGCCATTTGCCCACGTGATTTGGGGCAGGTCTTCATCAGCTGGGGACTCAGCTCCTTCATCCCCAAATCAAGCCTGGTACCTGTACTTCGCACCTTTTTTTTTTTTGTAACCATTTTATTGGGGGCTCGTACAATTCTTATCACAATCCATCCAGCCATCCATTGTGTCAAGCACATTTGTACATTTGCTGCCATCCTCATTCTCAAAACAGTTGCTTTCTACTTGAGCCCTTGGGATCAGCTCCTCATTTTGCCCTCTCCCTCCCCCCTCCCTGATGAACACTTGATAACTGTAGATAGAGAGTCCTTCTTAGCCCAAAAGTGCTACTTACATTTAAGAACCGGCCCTTATTATTGATGTTGTTACTGCTTTTATTTATGACTGACCTCAGGGCACACATACAGCCCAAGCCCAATAGGGAGATGGAAAATTGAGACGTCAGTCCTAATTATGCGAGACCCCCTCCCAAGCCAGCCTAGGTTTCTCCCATTATTCAAATTTCAGTTGATTAAGATTTAAATCCTCCTGCTCCTGCTGGAAGGGCCTCGAGACAGCTTAGAAGATGAAACTGTGAAAAACAAACAGGAGACAAGCTCTCTCAGAATGTCGGAACCCTGGCGACAGCCAGTTGCTGCCACCAGGTGGGAGTGAGGCTGATGCAAAACACTAAAAATTAGAAAGAAGAGGCATCAAGCATAAAGTCACTGTTATGGACCAATCATGACTCAGAGGCTTCCCGGAAATTGTCTTGTTTGCCTTCATTCTTGGTTGGCCTGTTGACCATGGTGCATGCGCAAATGCTTAAGGTTGAAGCCATCCCAGGGAAGCTCTTCCTTGGAGATTTCTGCACACCCACCAACTAACACACTTTATTTAACAAAAACAAAACACCTGCCTGGCACCTTAAAGGGGAATTTGAATTATTCATTTCTTTTTGGTTTTTTTGAATTATTCATTTCTATGAGAACCCCTCCACCAGCCACTCCTTGGGAGAAAGAGAGGGCTTTTTATTCCCATAAAGAGGTATGTAGATATGGATTGTGATAGAGTTGTATGAGCCCCTACTAAAATGATAAAAAAAATTAAATAAAATATTTTTAAAAGATATGTAGAAAGGGAAAAGGTTCTACCCTGTTACTTTCTCAACCGGCCCTCTTTCAAAATAAATAAAATAAAAAACTCTGCCATCGAGTCTGTTCCATCTCATAGTGACTCCATAGAGAAGGGTAGAACTGCCCCCTGTGGGTTTCTGAGACTCTTTACGGGAGTAAAAAGCCATGTCTTTCCCCCGAGGAGCAGCTAGTGGTTTCGAACTGCTGACCTTGCAGTTCGCAGCCCAATGTGCAACCACTACACCCCTGGGGCTCCTTTTAATAAAAGGAAATGAAAATGAAATGGACTGCCTGGCCTGTGCTGTCCCAGGATGTGAGGCCGAGAGTGTGCGGCCATGACGACCGTTGAGCACTGGTTTTTAGAGGTGGCGGGGCAGGGAGGTGTGAACCTCTGCCCTCAATCCCTTAGGGTACCATCTCCCAAAGCTGTGTCAATGGCCTTCCCCCATGAAAGTCAAACCGCCTTAGCGACGTTCCTGCCTGCACCCCCAAGCAGGCTTGCTTTCTGAATGTGGCATCTCCCCTTCGTGGGTTATTGTTTTTGTTATTTAATGCATTGGGGTCTAGGCAGCATCCTGGGTGCAAATCCACTTCATGTCTCTTCAGGCTGTCTAAACATCCGGCCACTTTCATGTGTAGTTTTGGGGTGTTATTGATGGGGGTGGTGTTTGTGCAGTACAAATCAGTTTTCCATTCAACACGTCACACACATTTTGTCTCCTGTCATTGATTGCGGTCCCCACAATGCCGCATCCCTTGTCCCTCGTCTTTCCTGTGGGCCGATGTAGAGTCTGGGAATCAAGTCTGGGGCAGGAGCAGAGGGGGAGGGCGGGGCCAGGATGCTGGTTGGTGCTTGGTGCCCTGGAGTTGATTCCAACCCACAGTGACCCCAGATAACAGAGTTCGAGCCGACCGCCAGTCGCTTCACCAGGCTACAGTCTTTATGAGATGGCTGGGCCTTTTCTTGAGTGAGGCAGCCGGTGGAGTCACCTGCTGACCGATAAGGTGGCAGGGGAGTGCTGAACCATGGTGCCACCAGGGCCCTTTGGGGGTGGGGCTCCTTTTTGTGTAATACCCTTCAACTTAGAAGAGCAATTGAATATATGGTCAGTCACACCTGAACTGACCGGCAGATTATCGCCATGGCAACAGACACAGGCACAGACCTCATGCCTCCCCATCCAGAGTTGACACATGACAAAAGTAGAAACAACAAGGAAAGAAAAAAAAAAAAACAGCTATTATTTCTTTTTTTTTTTCTTCACTAAATTCCTTTGCAAACCCTTCCCGTTCACAGCCTCGGTGACAAAAGTGGTTCTCAGTCACCCATGGCCCTTGGCCTCAGTTGTATATTGACATCAACAGAAGCCACAAAAGTAAATCATTGAAACAGTCTAATTAGATACGGGGCGTGTGCCCAGCCAAGGTCTTTGTAGAGTGTTATGTGTCCATGTTAAATCCATATCATATTTGTTCTGCGTTATCACTTCTGTCCACTGTATTAATATTTTTGTCCCCACTTATGGCGGTGAGCCAGCGTTGACTCCGGGACAGGATGTTAGGACGCAGTTTTAAAAAAAACCCTGGGCTTTCTGCCAATCACAGCATTGATGTGACTGATTTGTCATGTTCTAAGCAGGTGAAAGTGATTCTGCCATGACCAATTGTAAATAATGTATCTCTGTGATGGTATAAGTAGATATGGGGACGTTTTCTAATTAGCTATATTAAATAGATATTTAATGAGAGGCGAGAACGTGACTCGGTCATTTTTGAACTAATCATTTTGTGAGCGTATTTCCAATTGCATCTCAAAGCCAACTGCCTGAAACCTTAAGAAACTAGAGAACCGGTTTAATTACTGAAACAATTATCTGTTTCAGCACAGCTCTGCTCAGGTAAGATGGCGCCTGGACAGCAGAAAAGGTTGCTGTGAGCAGCTCCTTGTCTTGTCCCAGCGGCTCGCTCCTAGCCGCACTCCCACGCCCTGTGGAGCAATACCAGACTCATTACTCACGGGCTGATTCTGACTCGTGGCGGCCCCTTGTGGTCAGAGTAGAACTGTGGCCCATAGGTTTTCAGTGACTGGTTATTTTCCCCTTATATCTACTTTTTAAACTAGAATTAACATATACAATTCCCTCCTATCCAGCAAGGTCGTCCCTTTGATCAATTGCGGAACATTTTCTCCCTTCTTGTTCCCATTGGTGTTGGCTCTTTCCCCCCACCCTCCCCACCCATGCTCCCAGGCAATCTTAAATCCAGCTCTGTTTTCATACATCCACCCATCCCAGTTTCCCTAGACAAATAGATAGGAAACAAGGCGGGGTTGAAAAATGAGGACCTAGCAACGATCATCATAGAAAGGTCTCAATCTTAAGAGAAATCTCAGAGAATATTAAAATTTTAGAATAAATTCATGGTGGGTTCAAAGGGAGATCTAATGACAAGGTGGTTATATTTCAGCCCAAGTACGGCTCCTAAAATCCCCTTTACGATGTTCTGTTAGTAGGATGGTGCACATTCCTGGTCCATGGACATGGTGACACACTAGAGACTCAATCCATGAAGGGACACCCCCTTTGTGGATACTATTATAATTCATAGTGTTCTGAAACTGAGTGTTTAGAATTTGAGCACTCTTACCATTCCCTCCTCTGGACTTGTATCTTATTTATAATCCTTAGATCGCACAGGCTGGTGTGCTGCTTCTGTGTGGGCTTAGCTGACTTCTCACTTCGATGGCTGCTTGTTTTGAGACAAGCTTTTAAGAACTCAGTCACTGTCTTTCATGATAGCCCGGCACCATCGGTTTTCTTCACCATACTTGGCTCTGACACACATGTCTTCGGTGAAAATCTCATGAATGCTGGGCAGGGCCATGTCCTAAGAACTAATTGTTAGAGCAACAATCAAGTGAGAGCTCAACATTCCTTCATAGAATTATGGTTTCTCTTTGTTCCTGGCTCACTTTTAGAGACACAATTGTCATTTTATTTTAGTACATCATAAATCATCCCCGTGAGGCTTTAGGTAATTCTACTGATAGTGACATTCATGTTAGTCAGTGAGGCCACACCATTGATCAAACGGGTTTATACATGTGAGGCACCAACACATGAATTGCGAACCTGTACACCTTTAAGACATAGATGACTGGACACTAGGTACACATGCCATGAGGGTTGGGGATACAGCAGTACTTTCAGTAACACTCATCTGCAAAGGCATAACCACGCCTGACACACTAACACATGAGTGGCTGATTTTTAAGGACTAGATCACCGGGACTTTAAAAATTTTTCCCAAGTGGATTTGGATCACTGACTTTTCAGTTAATAATTGAGTCGTTTCCTATGGATACCCCCAGTACTTCCCTTTTGGTTTGTGTGGGGGGCAGTATTGTGCCAGGCTGAAGCTTTAACACTAGAGTCAAGCAAGCTACCTGGGTTTGAATCCCGGCTCTGCTACTTACCTCTGTAGCCAACTGTCTTGTGCTACAGTTTCTCCAGATCTGAAAATGAGGGTTGCAGCTCCATCGTAGCTAATCACAATGCAATCAGGTAAAGCATTTATTTATTGCAGAGGGACCAACAGTGAGCTGGGAAATAAAGAAAGAGGATTTGGACAGAGCAAGAGAGTTGGAAGGAAATCCTGGGTGGGAGAGTCAGCGGAGCAGGCAATGGCAGAGACAGACAGCCAGGAATGGAAGAAGCTGTGGTTCTATTTCGGTAGATAGCTGCCTCTGAGTCAACACGAACCCATGCCAACATGTTGGACAACAGAACGAAGCATGCTCGCTCGCTCCCTCACTCTCTCACTGCCATCAGGTCGATTCTGACTCCCAGCAACCCTACAGCAGAGTGGAACTTGCCCTGTGGGTTTCTAAGACTGTAAAACGTTTTGTTAATCATTTTTGGGGTGCTCATATGACTCTTATCACAATCCATGCATCCATCCATTGTGTCAAGGGCATTTGTACATTTGTTGCCGTCATCGTTCTCAAATCATTTGCTTTCAAACTAAGACTGTAAAACATGACAGGAGTAGAAAGTCTCATCTCTCTCCCTTGGAGCAGCTGGTGCTTTTGAACTACTGACCTTGGGGTTTGCAGCCCAGCGTGTAATGAACGAGGCCACCAGGGCTCCTCCAATGAAACACTCCAAACAAAATTCCTTGGCATTAAGTCAATGTTGACTCATGGCCACCCCATCTGGGTTTCTCAGACTATAACTATTAACTGGAGTAGAAAGCCCAGTCTTTCTCCCTCAGAGCTGCTAGTGGTTTTGAACTGCCCAGCATGCAAATCACAGCCCAACGCATGGCCACTACACCACCAGGGCTCTTAGAATGAAACACTGCCTGGTCCTAAATCATCCTCATGGTCAGGGGGATGTTGGAGGCCACTGTCATGGCTGCGGTGCCCATCTACTTCACTGAGGGCCTCTGCTTCACCAGCCATGACGGCGACTCCAGCCATGGCTTGCTTCTGATGAGCTGCCCCAAACCATCGAGCCAGACAGTATCCAATGGTGATCCATAGTTTTCCATTGGCTGTGTCTTGGCATTAGTCTTGTCTGGAAAATCCACTGGGACTTGGCCACCAATGATGGAATCAGCTTAGCTTCCAGCAGCATAGCAAGCACCATAACACATCCAATCGACCAGTGGTTGTGGTTTCCTTTGAGGGCAGTGGATCTATCACCCAGAAGGGACCCCTAGTGGCACAGGGCTGCTTCCTGAAAGGTTGCAGTTGGAACCCAGCAAGCACGCTTAAGAAAGATGTGGCAATCTGCTTGCATAAACGAAACCCACTACCGTCTGGTCTATTCTGACTCATAGGGACCCTGTAGAACAGACAAGAGTACAACTGAGATTGTGACTCTTCACCAAAGCAGGCAGCCTTGCCTTTTCCCCAAGGAGCTGCTGGTGGATTTGAACAGATGACCTTGCAGCTAGCAGGCCAGAGCATAACCCACTCCTCTACCATGGGTCCTCCATAGAGATGGCTGCTATGGGGACCTTAGAGGGCAGTCAGCTCCGTCCTCTAGAATTGCTGTGCGGCCACTGGCTTCAAAATGGACTTGATGGCCACAGGGCTGTTTGGGTTTGCTTTGTCTTGCTTTATGACCTCGTTTGCCAGTGGAGAGAGGAAGCTAAAAGCAGACAGGCATGGGGCCCTACATGCTTTCCTCTAAAGCCGTGCCAACATTTTTATGACAAAGATGCTTTACTTGTTCTTCTGAAAGAAGGAAGAAACTCTTCACTGCGCAGGCGCCATTCCATACAGCATTTCAGAGACGCTCCTGTTAAAGTCCTGGCCTGCGGAGGGCTAGTCCTGTCTGTTCTGTAGAGACACGTCTGAGCTCTGGGCATAGAATGTAGGGCCAGACCAGGGTCAGAGCTAGGAAGTGGAGGCTGGTGAGCTAGGCGGGCCTGCGTGGGAGGGGGAACATGTCTTGGAACAGTCGGGCAGAGGAAAAAGCCAGAAATAATACACGAGCTTGCCACGCTGGGGCTAAGGCTCCATCCGCACACGAAATGTCAAAATGAAGTGTTTAAATAAAATGGATCATTGGTTGGGGACATGTCTTTTGAAAATTGGTAACACTTCTCATTCCGCGTCAGTCTCTAGCTTCATTAGAAGATACGATGATTGCTAAGTTGATGAAAATTTATTACGGAATTAAAAAAAACTTTCATTGTTAAGACCTTCATTTTATCCTTATAATGTTTATACCCCATAGCTGTACTATTTCAACTCTTACTTATGAAAATGTACAGTTAAGGATTGGGGTGATTTGGGGTTTTTAGAACCAGTGAGTTGCATTTAGAACCAGTTGCTCTTGATAAAGAATAAAGTAGCTTTTGTGGGTCAAATACTGACTGCACACACACACACACACACACACACACCACATTTAAGAGAATGGCCTGCACAAAGTGTCCTCTCCCACCTAGTGAAGGGCGAGCTTAGAATCTCTTCCTTGCTAATATAAAAGACTATGTTTGCTAATATACTATTACCAAATGTAGTCTTTTAAATTTGTAATTTTAAAAGCCTTTTCAAAAACACCTATGGGGTGTGTGTGCGCGCGCACCCCATACACCCATACCCAAAGAAAATAGAGCAATTTCTGAAGCATTTTATATGTATTAATATGCAAATAAATCTCCCCAAAATATTCCTTTCTGACCCACATTATCTTGTAAAAGTCTCTAATGTTTTTATTTCCATGATAGAAGTGTTCCTAGTTCCGCGCCCCGTTCACCAATGAAACACTCGTGCTGGACCTTTCAGTTTAAACCTTAGCACCTGCCCCTTCCTCCCCATCAGGATTAGCCATTTCATTGTGAATGGAACTGGGACTTGGGGTGGCATGGTGGGCTGTGGCTGCTGCTTGGTGACGTCAGCCCGTCAGTCCTGTGGAGTACTGGTGATTAGCACACCTTTGGGTTTAGCTGAATCTTCCCGTCCGGCGATGGGAGGCACCATTGGCTAGGAATGTGTGCGACCCCCACGTGTGTCCAAATGATTGGGCTTTTGTTTGTCCTGCGGGTTGGTTGACTTTGGTCTTTATCATGGAACTGCTGTGCTGCCTTGGCTCTCCAGCAGACACTGGGCTGGTGGCCATGTCTCAGACAGAGGCTCTGACCAGGCCTCTCGCCCTGGGCCTGGCCCAACAGTGCCTGTTGTGAAGTGTGATCACATGAGTTGTTTCTGAGAATGGCAAAGTACAGTCCAAACCAGACATGCACACTTACCAGGTAGACACATAGGGTCAGCGACCCTTTGCGCAGACAGTTCGGCACGGAGACCCGTTGTTAGCAGGGACGGAGCAAGGAGCTGTTTAGGAAACCGAGCTGCTGTCATGTACTGCAGCCAGATCCTTGCATGGGGGGCTGTACCCTCCAAGTCTGGCCAAGGAGGCAGCCTGTTCTTTTCTCAAGAGCAAATATACCGTTTTTTCAGCCCATTTTTTAATGCAGTTTTTGTGGTAAAATTAGGTGCCTCGCATCATCAGAACAAAAACAATCATGTCATTGTGAATGAAGGGGGGTGCCGAGTAGGGACCCAGGACACATGTGTGGGCAATTGGACATCCCCTTAGAGAAAGGTTGCCAGGAGGAGACAATGAGCCACTCAGGGTGCAGTGTAGCAATAATGAAACCCACAACTTTCCTCTAGTTCCTAAATGCTTCCTCACCCCCACTCTCAGGATCCCAATTCTACCTTACTAATCCAGCTAGACCACAGGATGGACACTGGTACAGATGGGAACTGGAAACAAAGGGAATCCAGGGCAGATGATCCCTTCAGGACCAGTGCTGAGAGTGGCGATACCAGGAGGGTGGGGTAGAAAGGGGGAACCAATTACAAGGATCTACATATTACTTCCTCCCTGGGGGATGGACAACAGAAAAGTGGGTGAAGGGAGATGTCGGACAGTGTAAGATATGACAGAATAATAATTTATAAATTATCAAGGGTTCACGAGGGAGGGGGAAAATGAGGAGCTGATGCCAGGGGCTTAAGTGGAGAACAAATGTTTTGAGAATGATGAAGGCAATGAATGTACAAATGTGCTTAACACAGTGGATGGATGGGTGGATTGTGATTAGTTGTATGAGCCCTTAATAAAATGATTAAAATAAATAAATTTTTTAAAAAATCAGGTGCCTCGGCTGATAGTCGGATCGGCTTATACACGAGTATATATGGTACTTCCCCATTTGCTCCCTTGGGAAGAATCACCCCTGCCCCCATCCTTTTCATTTGATCATTTCCTCCCACCCCACCCACGATCCCCTCAATAAACCTGTTGGCAGGTGCCATCTTACCCTCTCCTTTATCTGGGTACTTCACTTCCTCTCCATACTTAATAAACCCCAAAGCATTTCCCTTCCCTGCTCCCGGATGCTTCTCTGCCCTCCTGACAGAAGGTCCCCAAGGCATGTCAAGCTGTGCCATAGGGCATCCTTTTAACACCTTGGGTACCCTGCTCTTCCCAGCCTTGGAGATGGGCTTTGAGGGAGACACACACCACCCCCAAAGCCCCCCAAGTCCCACATTTTCAGTTCTTTAGGAAGTACCATCACTGGGGCAGGCATCTGAACATTCACAATAAATCACAGAGTTATGAATAAATCTGGGCTGTCAAAGGCAAATGTGTAGCCATCCAAAAGAGTCTGCCATTAGAATTCAGCGAGGCAGCTGTCAGCTGTTTTCTTGTAATTAAACAGCCAATGAGCAGCTAATTAAGACATATGTGTATACAGAAGTGGAAGTGGGTATGTTAATGAACTGTAGGAATCAATTCATTAAGTGAAAATTGTCAAAAGACCAAACATCAGATCAGCATTTCAGCCCATGCTTTACCAAGAAGGAGCCCCCAGCAGGAGGAGCCCCCTCGGAGCTCGACCTTCTGAAATACTCCCCTTGGTCCCCCGCTCGCCCACCTCCCTGCTGGGCAGCCACCAACCCACTCTCATGGACAAAACTATGAATAACCCCCCAATAGGTCATGCCAGGTATCTTCCTGAGCTTTTTAATCCAGTCAATCTAGCAGGTGAATGTGGTTTCCTCTCTCGATGGAGACCTGGTCTTCAGTGCAGTGTGTAATGCCCTCTCCCTCACCACGTGCACCTGCTGTGGCGCACTTCTACTCTGGTCTTTGTGGGGAGGGGGGAGCATGAGTCACAGTCGACTCAGGAGCAACTAACTGGTTAGTTACCGGTTTTCATGGGGGTTCCTCGGCCAGCCTTGGTCCGAGAATGCGCTCAAAGGTGTAGACACAAAACAACAAAGAAGCCCAGAATCTGCGTCGTGTGTCAATTTCTTTGGTGTAAATTCTCCCAGCACATCACTAGTTTCAAGTGACTCGGCATGGCATCTCAGCCAATCCAGGGTTGAGAAAAGATAGAGCATGGACCACCATTGGATGGCCTTTCTATCGATGAGCTACCGTCGAGGTAAAAGAACACAGAGGGCAATGCAATAGTAGCGAAACTAATGGTGTAAGAATCTTTCCCCATGAAATAACTAGGAAAGTATGAGAAATGTGTATTCGCCTTGCTTTTAATATAATTTATTTAAGTGTAAGTTTATGCAAGTTCATTTTAATATAGGCAGTCCCAGGTTGCGAATTCTATCCAATCCTGTGCCTCTTAAGTGAAGGATGTAGGCAAGTAAAACAGGTGCATCCAGTTATTTAGCCTTGCCTTAGTGTGAGAAAAGTCTCCGAGCCTTTTCTGTGAGTTGAAATGAGCGGCATTTGGAGGTGACTGTGATAAAGAGACTTAGCTGTGAGGAGGGGGCAGCTCAAGGCGTGGTAGTGGTGCTGCGGATTAGGTGTCGTGCTGCGAATTACAAGATCTAAGGTTTAATCTCACCAACCGCTCTAAAGGCAAAAGAGGCAGCTGTCCGCTTCTATCGATTGCTAGTCTCAGAAGCCTTATAGGGGGTCTCTAAGGTTGGGCATCGATTCAACGGCAGCAGGTTTGGTTTGGGTTTGTTTTTTTTAAGAGTTGGTTCAGTTCTCTCAAAGGGAAGTTAAATGTAAAGGATGAGTAGGAGGTGCCCGTACATCTATCAAAGCCTCAGAACCCAGAGACTGTCTGCAATGAGCATGCTTAATAGTCAGAGCCTCAAAATTCCTGAAACTTTTAGCAATCATGCATTGCAAGTCACCACAAGCCTTGGCCCGCACACCATTGCCTAGGCCTGGTTCTAGGGAGATCCAACTCTGCAGGGTCAGTGAGCAATTTCACAGGGTTTTAGTCATGTGGACATAGGGTCGCTGTGGGTCATAACCCACTGGAAGGCACCGAAGAACAACAGCATGGTCCTTCGGGTTTATAAAACAAAACAAGCAAACAAACAAAAAACACAAGTACTGTGCAACAGAATTTTCCAGAAATCGAAAAACAGAATATCCGAACTAAAAGTCGATGAGCATCCCTTGGGAAGACAGGGTGACACCCATGGAGAGACACCACAGTTTTTTCCATGTGACAGTGGGGACATGAGTCCAGGTTGAAATGCAGGAAGTCTGTGCACCAGGGGATCCAAACCTTGTGCTGTCAGCGTGTCAGTTGCACTCTCAGGAAGGGAGCCTGAAGTCAGAGAGCACGGGGCTCAGAGCCAGCCTCTGCAGGGTGAGACCCAGCCCTGGCCCACACCAGCCACGGGACCTCCACCAGTGCCTTACCACCCGGAGCTTTATTTTTGTTATCTGCCAAGTCAGAAACTAGAGGAGATCTAGAAGCAGAAGATATCAGAATCCTAGGGGGGGTGGAGTTGTAAACATATTAAGCATATAAAATTGGTCCCTTCCCCCTTTGGGCTCATAATCATGAAATCATAGGTTCATATTGTTCAAACTAATAAGGGTGCCTAGGCACATCCCCAAAGGTTCCAGTTCCAACATGCCAAGATGTATTTAAAATCAATCAGAAGTTGATTGATTTAAAATCAATCAGGGTGCTTCTCATATGCTATCTGGTCAGCACTAGAAGACCCGAGACTCTCTGAACATACCTGAAGATTTCTTTCTTTCTTTTCTTTTTTTTTTGTAGTTAGTTCAAGGATTGTTTGCTGGCCTTTAGGAGTGTTTTCCAGTCCAGTCTGTTGGGGCACCATGCCCTGGCCCCAAAGTCCACTTTCAGCATTCCCTGGGGACTTCGCCGCTCCATTCACTTGCTGTTCCGCTGCACTACCCCAGTGCTTTGCCTCGGTGTGGTGGGATCAGGTCGGGTTCAATTCCCACACTGTGTCTCCGGTGCTGTCCCATGCGGGGCCATGGGTCAGTGAGGGACGTCATGTCTCATAGTGGGGCTGGCCATGTGGTCCTGTCTGTGGACTGGCTGCTCTAATTGGGGTCATCGTCCTCAAGGCCTGGTGGGCCAGGCTGTGCTCCACTCTCTCCTCCTCCCCCGTCATCTGCTCCCGTGTGCTCCGATCAGATATGCCCCTCTCCCAGAGCTGCAGATTCAATGCCGTCCTTTGAAATAAATTCTTCTGCCGGGAGGGGCAGGCGTCCACTGCATATTTGGTACTGGGTGTTTGCAGGATTCTAATGGACTGTTTGTGTTAGCTGCATGTGAGAATGCTGCCGCTAGGTGGCAGTGGTGTGCCACAGTCACACTAAGTCAACCCTACCCTGAAATTTCACCATGGTGGCCCATGGAGTCAAGCCCACCATGTTTATAAGTACACACCCCTAACAAGAGATTTTTTACAAAAGCCAAACCCAGTTTTTAGACATTATGAAACCCCAAATTATGCACTTAATATTTTCCCTAGCTAATCAGAATACCTTAATCACAAGCTCAGCACTTCCTCCTTTCTACACCCTTCCTCCATTCCATCCAAGTCTCCATGCACTGGCTTGTGCTGACCTTCCTCTCTGTGTGCTCTCCGTCTCCCCAACACCCCAAGAGTGTGCCTCTCCACCCATTCAGCTCTCAGTGGGACTTTCTCCAGGATGGCTCCACCCTCAGCCAAGATCCCACGTCTATAAGAAATGTTTCCCTCTAAGTTCCTACTTTTCCCCTCCTCCTTCTGGCTCTTCTCATCCCTCTTTCTAACCTGCTCTCCTCAGTGTTTAACACTTGATCTGTTGGACTCCCAAATACTTACACCTTGGCGAAATCACAAGGATGGGCTTTCTACAGAATTTTAAAATGGGCCAAGCCCCCTTTCTGTTTGAACAGCCAACCTCAGAGTGTGTGACACACAGAGGCCTCATTCTCCGTTCATTACAGTGGAACTCCGCTTGACCCCTTGGTAGTGCTCCATAGACACGGTTGGCAACCCAAGGAGGGGAGAGAGAGAGAGACACAGAAAGAGAGAGAGAGACCTCATGTTCACAATGATGGCTCTCCCACATCTTATTCAGAGCCTTTTGCTCAGTTGACTCAGTGGAGGAATCGATGATCTAGGAAAGAGTAAGAAGTGTCTGCTCACTGGTTTCCCCTAACTCTTCAAAGCTTAGGTGTCTAAATTAAATTCAACTCAACTCTCTGCTGTCGAATTGATTCCTGCTCATAGTGACCTTATAGCACAGAGTTAGAATTGCTCCGGTGGGTTTCTGAGGCTCTAAATCAGTGGTTCTCCACCTTCCTCATGCTGCGACCCTTTAATGCAGTTCGTCATGTTGTGGTGACCCCCCCCCCCCAACCATAAAATTGTTTTCCTTGCTGCTTCATAACTGCCACTGTGCTACTGTTAAGAATCAGGCGACCCATGTGAGAGGGTTGTTCGATCCCCAAAGGGGTCATGCCCCGCAGGCTGAGAACCGCTGCTGTAAAGCTTCATGGCAGTAGACTCCCTCTCTCCCAAGGAATGGCAGGTAGGCTTAAACTCCTGCACATATATAACCCATGACACCACACAGGAGACTCCTTGGAACTCTAAGTTAATGTGTGCATCGCCAATCACATGCCTATCGGATCCACTTCCACTCTGCCCCACAGTTTACAGGAGAGCGCTTGCCCACTCCCCAGGAGAGTCCACTTCAAAGTAGGTCACTTGGAAGCTAGACACTCGTGCCAACCAGAGTGGCATTACAGGACACCCATAGGAGATGCCTGCTGTGGTTTGCCTTCACAGTTGATGGCACCATCGACCCTTTTGTGACCCAAAGGACATATAGGACACACCTATGTTTTGTTCCTCTGGAGTTTCATGGGAAGCCCCTCTCCCACTCTCTGCATGTGCTACAATCCGGTGAGGGCCGGTGTGATTGCGTGGATCTGAACACAGGAGCCTCAGCCCACCAACCTCAGCAGCAGCTGTTGTGTCCCCCTAATGGCTTCAAAACCCGTGTTATGTTAAAAAAAAAAAAAAGGAAGAATTTTCTTTTCATTCAACATGCCTTACTGAAAAACACCATGGTTTCAGCAACACATTGGGAGCAGAAAATATTTGACCCTTAAAAGAGTTAAAAAGTAAATATCATATTGACTTCTTTATGATAAAGGAACCAAAGTCAACTAGAGAGAACTAGAGCAGCCATAATGCTTCTGATCAGGACGGAGAGGAAGTAGAATCGGGGAACTGGACTTGTCAAGTGAACCAGCCTGGTTCAGGAGGCAGGTGGAGGGGAGCCCTTTGCCCAGTGTCTGAGCAGAGCTAATGTTGGTCAGCTCACACGGGCTCACGCGGGTGGGACTCTGAGTGAGTGACTGTCTCGGCCTTAGTCTCTTGGGCTTTCCAAGGAGGGGAGTGGGAGTGCCATGGTCAAGGTGAGATGACGCAGTCTACCTGAAGCCCGTGGTGCCTCGCCCAGAGAACACGCTCCTTCAAATGCACGCATCTGCATCCTCGATGGGCCAGCTCAGAGTGCCCCAATGGTGGAGCAAACTAGAAGGTAGCTATGGCCTCTGCTAACATCCTGGATCTTCCTTGGGGGTGGGGGGTTATTAGCCTGAGTTTAAAGCAAAGGGGCTTCGGGAAGATCCGAGGAAAATGCCAAAAAAAACTCCAAACTCACTGTTGCCCAGAAGATGCTGACTCACAGTGACCCTACAGTCTAGCTGCATGAGTCTGAAGAAACAGGCCTACTGTATATAGGACAGAAGGGAACTGCCCCTGTGGGTTTCTGAGACTCTCACTCTTCACGGGAGTACAAAGCCTCACCCTTCCCCCTCGGAACAGCTGGTGGTTTTGAACTCCTGGCCTTGCAGTTAGCAGCCCAGCACGTAATCACTGCTCTGCCGGGGCTTCTCCATATGCCACGAGGGCTCCTGTGGTAACATTCTATTATCACTTAATTCCAGTTTTCATGAACTTTCTGAAACCCCTTCATACATGGAAACTGGAAAGCAGCATTCTTTGACCTCATCATTATTCACGCTGTGCCCGTTTGGAGCTGGTTGGGTTTGGTTTTTTTTTCTGTTTTATATTCTTGAAAGACAATTTCTCTTCTCAAAAAAAGGATCCTGATGCAGGAGGAAGGGAAGGGTGATGGACGAGAGCTCTCAGGGGGATGGGTTAGAAGCCGTCCACGTGGTTCCATCGAGAGAAAGAAAGAAGCTGTGGAGACAGTTTCCATATTCAGTGACCCTGGAGCACAACACACACAGCTTAATGTGAAGCGAGCGGAATTCAAGGTCAGCGACAAGAACAGCAAATACCGCCCTGGTCCTAGACCCCTCTGTACACAGACCGTGATAGGAAGCACGGAGCGTCAGCTTGACGGCGGCTTTTTCGAGAAAGAGATTAGCGCCTCTTGGCTTTGGCCCAGATTCGGTGCCTCGGGCCAAAATGAAGACCTAGACAGGTGACCGCTGGGTAGCCCTTGCTAAGGATTACCAGGCGCCGTTACCATCCGTATCTTCTTGACTTTTCCGCACCAAGTCCTGAGAAAGCTCTCCTTCGTTCCACTTCCTTTTCAGGGGAGGGGGCGAAAAATAAACCCATAAACAAAAACAGTTTGAACACACTGCTGTAGGTATTTGGGGAAGCGGGAGACTGTCTCGCAGAGAAAGCGGGACCTGGTGTTGGGTGGATTGAAAGTGCAGTGGAGCTCGCCTAAGGCGCTGGGACACCTGGTCTTCTTGCCTGAGGGGAAGTGAGCCGCAGCTTCTGTGTGTGTGTGTGTGTGTGTGTGTGTGTGTGTGTGTGTGTGTGAAAGAGAGAGAGAGAGAGAGAGAACACACTCTGCACTCTGATGGTGATGCAGATCCGTGCATTTGAAGGAGCGTGTTCTCTGGGTGAGGCACCACGGGCTTCAGGAAGACTGTGTCATCTCGCCTTGACCATGGCACTCCCACTCCTCTCCTTGGAAAGCCCAGGAGACTAAGGCACACACTCAGAGTCCCAGCTCCCAGCGGAGGGAAGCCACAGGGGGATGAAAGCCCAGATTGATTTTCAAAAGAAAGCACTGAGCATTAGCATCAGAAACATCAACTTGATCCACAAAGACCCACCACCACCACCATCATGGAGAAAGCAGATGTTCTAGAAGGTTCTTCCCTTTTGATACACATACTTTGTGAGTTATGCATATGTGTAATACGCATATCCGTATAGTGCTTTGGGCTGTGGAAAAGTCAGAAAGCACAGGTAAAATAAACATTGAAATCAACCTTGGTACAACCAATCACAGCCGTTTTGGGGCTCATAACTTGCCAGACTTTCTTCTGTGTTAATCTCCCACCCAGGAATTGAATTGTAGTAGGTTTAGCTTCTTAGCATGCTTTTTTTAAAACTCAGGTGTATATATCTTTTTCACTTTTCTACATCAATAATTGTAATTTTGAAATATCGTTGAAATACTTTTCCAAATGATTTATTCTGAAACCTATGTAGAAAAATATGTGGGTTCCAGTTAAAATGTAGCCCAAAAGATCCTTGATCGTCCCCGCCCCCCCACTACCATGATCCAAATTCTACATTGCAAGTCTGGATAGGGCAGAGGTTGTACACTGGTGCAGATAGGAGCTGGAGGCACAGGGAATCCAGGGTGGATGATACCTTCAGGACCAGGGGTGTGAGGGGCGATGCTGGGTGAGTGGAGGGTGAGTGGGTTGGAAGGGGGAACTGATTACAAGGATCCACATGTGACCTCTTCCCTGGGGGACGGACAGCAGAGAAGGGGGGAAGGGAGACTCCGGATAGGGCAAGATATGACAAAATAACGATGTATAAATTACCAAGGGCTCATGAGGGAAGGGGGTACGGGGAGGGAGGGGAAAAAAAGAGGACCTGATGCAAAGGGCTTAAGTGGAGAGCAAATGCTTTGAAAATGATGAGGGCAAAGAATGTACTGATGTGCTTTATACAATTGATGTATGTATATGTATGGATTGTGATAAGAGTTGTATGAGCCCCCAATTAAAAAAAAAGATCCTTGATCGTTTTAACAAAAGAATGAAACTGAAGATCCCGCTTAAGACATTAACAAACTACAACCTTTAGAGCAGCAGCTCGTCCTTGGCCGTCTTGGTTTGCCCTCTCCTTTCCCAAACGGTGCTCACGATCTACACAGGAGCTTAATGAGCATCTAGTTGTGTTGCTTACATCTCTTATTTTGGGGGGTAATTATTGTTGTATACACACATATACATCAGAGAGCTTCCAAAGGTGAGTAGGGAAGCCCCACCCTATTGTCGTTCCATTTTCCCACCGTTTTGAAGTCAGCTGTCTCCATGACACACCCCTGCTGTTGAGGGTGCTCCCACCTCCTACAAGCGGAGCCGCCCTCTTGGATTTCTGTTTGTTAGAAGTGGGCCGCCAGCCAGTCTCCCACAGATCGGCCGGAGGGTCAAGCTCCCGGCTATTTCCGTCAGCAGCGGAGCACTTCAACCACTGCACCACCCAGCTGCCTCCACAAGGCGCCCAGAAGGGTGGTGGTTGAAGTGGGCAGCCCAGACGCCCACTAGGCCACAATGGCAGCTTCCCTGGATGGTGGAGCGGCTTCACTTCCAGAATCTCTGACGTAGCAGAGAAGCGCCATGTGTTTATTTCACTAAAACAAAAACTGGTTTGGAGATGAAAGTGCAGGATAGGCCCCTGTCTGCTGCGCCACCAGCATGTTCCTTTTGCTCAGCGGACGCCGCGGACGGGGCCTGACCCTGTGCCTTTGAAGAGGTACCTGTCTGTTGGTGTTCGGGAAAGTTTTGCATGTGTCAGGGACCGGAGGACCGGGCTCCTGGGATCAATTTTACTGAAGGAAAAAGAAGTCGCTTTAATTTCATTAATGGTTTCCTGCATGACGCTGCTACAAGTTTAATTCTCCATTAAATATTAATGCTGCTCAGTGCGTCCTCCACGGTCTTTAGCGCAGCACGGCCCAAACGGACACTAACCTGCTTCGTGTTTTATAACCGAATCACAGGGCTTCTTCAGGAGGAGTCAGCAAAGCAACGCCACCTACTCCTGTCCTCGGCAGAAGAACTGTTTGATTGATCGGACTAGTCGGAACCGATGCCAGCACTGTCGCTTACAGAAATGCCTTGCCGTCGGGATGTCCCGAGATGGTGAGTGCGGGGGTCCCCAGCCTGAGTGATCGGATCGGCTGTGGGGGTCAGGGATGCCGAGGTGCCTTCCAGAAGCTGGACCCAGAGCAGCCAAAATAGGATCTTCCCCACTCTCCTAGAGCCTCCTCTGGCCAACCTGTGGGCATCACAGCAGTGGGTTCCTCCCCTGGTCTGCGGGGTGGCTGCTGGGAGGTGGTGAGGGAAGGACAGGCCCAGCAGACAGACCACCGTCCGTTTTCTGAGGGTTCAGCCCTTGCAGGTGCATGAAGCAGCTGCCGGTGAGTGTCATCGGAGAGGCAAACCCTCCCTAGGGCCTGGGCTTTCCCCTTGCCCGGTCGGAAGCACTGCCCACCCACCACCATGTAGCATTCCTGAGCTTATTGGCACATGGGATGGGTTTGTGTTCATGCTACCCAGATGTTTTAAATCCCGTGTCCGGTTCAAATATGTGTACCTACAGAATGTGTGAAAGTAGCGCAGAGCCTGGCTCAGAGGCAAATGCTGTCTTCGTTACATGAAGCTATTTTAAGAGATAGACGATCATCTACCCTCCAATTATAAACCATTTCCAGATCTCCCTGGAAAATTATCTTCAGTGCACCAGATTTCAAGACAACTATTCTGATACGTGGAAACTGGGCAGAAAATGCAGCATGTCCATTTTAAGGACTGCTCCTGAAATACCAGCTGGTCCTTATAGGATGCCCACCCCCCCTGGAAGGGAGCGTCTCTTCCAGTGGGGTTCCTTCTGAAAGCACCCACCCAAGGGTGAACCTTCTGAACGCCAGGCAGGCCAGACTTTCTGGAAGTCAGCCTTCTCCATAACCAGGTACTCTCGGGCCTGCTGATCCTCCCAGGCACCTGTTCCAGCAATCTCCAGTAGCGGGACGTGGACTGGCCCCCTCAGAATATGTAAGGAGCCAAGGTGGAACCCTAGGCTTTGGAAGTTGCCAACACAGCATTCTTGGAAACGCCTAGGATGCACCCCGATTCCCTCTCCCGGGGCACTCAGCTGACACAACCCGGCAGGTCTTTCCTGAACTTGTGTATTGAGTCCCGAGTTGTATGTACCCTTGCTCAAGAGCGGGCCTTTCTAGTTCGTGTATGTGGCGGCATCGGACTGTTGATAATACTGGGGGCAAAGGCAAAGGGCAGCGCAGTCGCATAGTCCCGGTGTAAGGAGGTTCACCCGTGGGTACTCATCCTTATGGGTGCCCTGGTCTATCCTCCCCCCCACCAAAAAAATGTCTTGAGTTTACCTTCTTTAGATTGTGCCCACCATAGACAACACACCTTGAGTGAGTGTGGGGACTTACAAAAGCATGAGCCCGAATCTCAGGTCCATATCAGCCAGACTGCTGTCTACCCACCCCCACCCAAGGGTGTCTCTAACTGTCACCTGAATTGTGGAGCTCCCAAAGTGACCAGTCTCCCAGCTTCCCGCTCCCTGCGTAAAAAGGCAGCGCATCATACTCCTTGGCATGCAAAGAAGCCACCAGCTGCCACCGCCTTGCCACCATCCCCCCCCACTTCCATCTGTCCTGCCACGTGGACATACCTTGTCACATGACTGTGCGACAGCCATGTGGACGAATTCATCCATAGTGCTCTATTTATCCACCATCGATTAGTTTCCCTAGTTAAATCCGTTATCAGTTTATTAATTATCTCTTCGAGACAAGAGATAAATTCCATTATTAAGTTACCCATCCTCTGTTAGAACAAGTAAGTCCCTCCTGCACAGGCATTACCTAGGTATTCCGAGTCTCGGGGAGAAATTAACTGAATCAGTGGGAGGATTCAGACCAGGAAATCCTTTTTATTTTTCTTTGCCATGGGGTGGCGCGGGAAATGCCCTTGGGGAAAGGAAATAAGCGGAGTTCCCCCGACGTTGCTCTGTGTGAAATATGGAGGAAACTGCGTGGGCCTCGCTGGTCTCCTGGAGACACCCCTTCTCCTCTCTCTCGGTTCCAATCGGCACCTTTAGAAGCCCCCTGGCCTGCCAAGAAGCACCACCCCATCAGCTCGCCCACCGTGTCTCACACAGGGCTCAGCCTTTCCAAAGCCCCGAGGGTCCTTGTCCTGGAGGCTAACGGATATCAACAGAAAGTGACCTTGAACGGTGGACCCTAGGTCGACCCTGACCTAAGTCCAGTAGATTCTGGGATCTCGTTTCAGGAATGACCGAGACTGGTTCGGTCCGGTCGGGTCTCTCAATAAGGCCTCAGCATTCCTTCATGGACTGGGAAGAAATGCATGAAACATACAGAAGGTACAGAGTAGGGAACTATCCCTGTGCATCCGTGCACCCGTGGGCTGACCGTTAAGCAGGGAAAGAGGCAGTGTGGCCAGCTACATGGAGAAACAGTGAACTAGCACGTGACACCTTGGAGTACGTGACATGGGTGGGCATTGCCAGGGGTCTAGTTCTGACCCATCAGTTCCTCGTGGGGTGTTCTGGCTACCAGACGTGGGGCTGCCTGCACGATGCAGGACAGCGTCCATGGGGGGGGGGGGGGGGAGTTGCGGTGTCGTCCTGTCCTGGGGCGGGCAGGCGGCTTTCGCTTGCGGCTGGCTGAGGCTAATGAAGGGAAGCCTGTAGCTTGCGACGTGTGGTTTGACTGTGTTTTCTTCCAGCCGTCAAATTTGGCCGCATGTCGAAAAAGCAGCGAGACAGCTTGTACGCGGAGGTGCAGAAGCATCGGATGCAGCAGCAGCAGCGTGACCACCAGCAGCAGCCCGGGGAGGCCGAGCCGCTGACGCCCACCTACAACATTTCGGCCAACGGGCTGACAGACCTCCACGATGACCTTGGCAGCTACATCGACGGGCACACCCCCGAGGGCAGCAAGGCAGACTCTGCAGTCAGCAGCTTCTACCTGGACATCCAGCCTTCGCCGGACCAGTCGGGTCTGGACATCAATGGCATCAAACCAGAGCCGATATGTGACTACACGCCAGCTTCGGGCTTCTTCCCCTACTGCTCTTTCACCAACGGAGAGACGTCCCCCACCGTGTCCATGGCAGAATTAGGTAAATGGCACTGCCACTCCTGTCGGTGTGCGTGCGTGTGTGCGTGTGTGTGCGTGTGTGTGTGTGTGTGTGTGTGTTGGGGGCAGAGCAGCACATCCATGCCTCTTGCAGTAAAGGGGACAGACAGACGCCTTCCACTTTCGGCTCAAGAGTCGAATTCTTAAAACGCTGCAACGAGAAGGGAAATTCATCTTCGCCATTTGCCTCACCCCCACCCCACCCAGGACCATCCTGCCCTGTCCCCTTGACTGTCTGCTGTGGTCGTGGTTCGTTCCACTCCTGGACTGACCTCTCCGTGTCAGAGGCTGGGGGTGGCGTGAGGGTGACCTTAAAGCATCCCTGGAATTCCAGAGCAAGCTTGACATGTGGATTTCACTAGGTACTGAGTGATTTATTTTCCAGGTGTTGCGTATGCCGCAGGTCACGAAATGGCAGCCATCGAATGAAATCCACTTCATACATTCTTTAAAAAAAATCAAACTCACGGGATTTGATTCTGACTCCCAGTGACCCTATAGGACAGGGTAGAACTGCCCCTTGGGGTTCCTGAGACTGTCACTCTCCTCATCTTTCTCCCACAGAGCAGCTGGTGGGTTTGAACTGCAGGCTTTGCGGTCCGCAGCTCAGTGCATCGCCCACAAATCTGCCAGCGCTCCTTGAATCTGGTCCACGAAAGATTTTTCATTCATTTATTGTGTAACGTGTACAGAGTTGTGTGCTTATCGAAGCAGTCGCTGACGTTTAAAATCTGGAGAATGACAAAGAAAAGCCCAGATTCCCAGCTCCTTTGGCGAGCTTCTTATATGCCTGCAAAACAAGGAGCTTGCACAGAACCCTCTTTCATCAATGCCTCCGGCCCTGGCTCGGAAACTCGGCCCTGGTGTACAACTGGGCTCACTTCTCGCCCATCAGCTGCCCAACCCCTGGCACACAGGCGCACCTCGTGTGTCGGTGTTTCGCAGGCTCTGCTGTTTGTCTTAGGTAGGACTCAAAGGCCTGTAGCCACCCCGTGCTCAGCACATCTGTCAACAGCACGTGCTCCCGCCACGTCTCTGGATTCTGGCAATCCCCAGAGCACGGCAAACTTCTCGCACGCTGCTCTTATTGCACACTCTACTTTTAATGCACTGGCAACCGAAAATCCAGGCGGCTGCCTTCTTCCGATCCGCCCTCGACCGTGGCGGCAGGGGCCTGAAACTGAACCCAGGAAACCTCTGAAGGTGGCCTGGCCACTCTAGACGGCGAAGAAGCACTGGCTTCTTTAAGTGCCTGTGAGTTTGGGTGGTGGATACTGACGGTGAAGTGGAAGCGCTTCACTGAAGGCTCGTTCAGTAAGCCCAAAGCAAAAGCATTATTTCCTTGTTGCCGTGACGTGGCTGCTGCTTGGGAAGCGTGGCCTAGAAATGTGGGTCACACAGAGCGTGGAACACTTCTATCCAACGAAGTTGTGTTCCTCTTCTCTGCTATAGAGTTAAGGACCTGGTGGCGTCATGGGCTATGCGTTGGGCTGCTAACCACGAGGTCAGCAGTTTGAAACCACGCACAGTTCCTCAGGAGAAAAATGAGGTTTTCTACTCCCGTAGAGTGACGGCCTTATAAACCCATATGGGCAGATCCACACTGTTCTTACAGGTCACTATAGGATGGAGTCTACTCAATAGCAATAAGTGGCTGAGCTGTCTACTCAAGGCACTATTATTAAGGAGACTTTGGTGAGGGCCTCTCCAGTGTGCAGATCTCCTCCTTCTGATGTGACTCTTCCGTCTGTGGTTCTTCACATAAGGCTCAAGGCCTTTGTAATTAATCGGGTGCTAAGTTGAAAGGGAGATGGAAGGGAGTCAGATGGAAGGAAGCCGGCTGATTCTGACCGAAGCACAGAAATCCTTAGTTCAGAGAAATAATTGTCATGTTCCTTATGGTGATTTTGCCACCTCTGAACCCCAGAGAGGCGGCCTGGTGGCACAGTGGTTAAAGCACTCTGCTGCTGGTAAAATATAGGCGGTTCGAACCCACCAGCAGCTCAGCCGGAGAAATGTCGGGCATTCTGCTTCCAGGAAGATTTTCCACCTTGGAAACCCGCGGATCAGTTCTGTTCTGTCCTGCAAAGGTGACTGTGAGTCGAAAGCAGTTTGGTTGCAGTCGCTAGGCACCCATAACACATTTTTAAAGTGAAAATGTATATGTCCAGTTAAATCTTTCTCCAAATAGAACAAATTGGAATGTTCTTTATGGTTTTTACACAAGCACCTCTTCATGGGTCTAAATTTAAGTCCTCCAGAGCAGGGACATTTTCAGCCCGGTCTTTAACTACTGAACAGCATTAAAGTTGGAACACAGCTCTTTTGATTAAGAGAGAAACCTGTGAACTAGAAGTCAAGCTGGGCAGAGTTGGGCTTGATTCTTCTTCCTCTTCTTCTTTTTCATTTTTTTCCCCCTCTCGAACT
The DNA here is from genome assembly GCF_050624435.1 of Tenrec ecaudatus. NCBI lineage: Eukaryota > Metazoa > Chordata > Mammalia > Afrosoricida > Tenrecidae > Tenrec > Tenrec ecaudatus. The sequence continues at coordinate 121,894,227 of NC_134543.1, read as the reverse complement.
AGAACAAAAACCTTCCATTTTTGTCATGAAATCTTAGTTGGCTGAGCCTTCAGCAGCCCTGGAATGAAAGTAACATTTTCAGAACTAAAGAAGGATTTCACAGAAGGCCCACAGGAGTCTGTGAAAAAATGGCGTGGCTCACTGAGTTTGCTTCCACCTTACTGTGATCCCAAGCGGGCCTCTCCTGACCGCTTGTCACATGTCCAACCCTGAGCGTTGCCCATGAACAGGGCGCTTTAGGCTTAGCGTGCACTAGTGCCCGAGCGAGCAGGGCCAGCAGCGGCTAAGGCTAATCCCCCTGACCCCATGCACACTCACCAGGTTGGTCCTCAGTTGTCAGCTCCAGTGCCGTCTGGGCTCCCCGGGCCCGCGTATTTCCTCTACGTTCTTCTAATCAAACATAGTGCGGCATTTTCCAGGATGAGTAAAACCAGCTCATCCCTAGGATTAACCCCAAACCCCAAAAGAAACTAGAGCGTACCTGCAGAGGGTCTAATTGCGCTCCACTTCTCTCTCCTCCACTGACGCACACCGAGCTGCTCAGCAAGCTCAGAGTAGCCAGGTGTCCAGAGACTTCACCGCTGCTTCTTCGAAGCCACCCCACGGCCCCTGGTATTGCCTCCAAGTGGAGCCCGTAACCCAATTTAAGGCTCCGTTTTTGATGTGAGTTGTGAACAAAGGAAACCTATTACACAATCTGAAAGGCTCGCGGATCTTGCGCCTCCCAGCTTGTCATTCTGTGGCTGTGCCCACAGCCGGTGCCTTGTGATGGAGCCGCATTTGCATCCCTTACGAGGAAGTTTGGTCTCGCCATGCAACCCCGGCTGAGTCATTTTAGAATTGTGCATTTCCAGATAAGCAGCTTAGCTTCACTCCAAGCAAAATGTAACTGTGCTTGCTGCCGTCGCTGAAAACTCAAGCCTCCTGCAGGAGGGACAGCCAGAGACCAGGAGTTAGTTTCTGTGGATTGTGGTCCTAGCTGCACTGTCTGCGGTATCTGAGAACTCACGGCCATCAAGTCGCTGCTGACGCACAGTGACCCCCTGTGGGTTTCTGAGATTGTAAACTGTTCATGGGCGTATAAAGCCCAGTCTTTCTCCCGAGGAGCTGGTGGTGGTTTGCAACTGCCGACCATGTGGGTTGCAGCCCAACATGTACCCACCGTGCCCCCAGGGCCCCTTGTGTGGGGTACAGACCCTGGATACATGCCATGGAATCTCCATCTCCGTATCCTGTGTCGACAAGCACAGACTCGAGCCAACCTGGGTTTGAGACCTGGCTCTGCCTCTTGGCGGCTGGCACACCGTAACCCCATTTGGTCTCTGTTTCTTTACCTGTGCAATAGAGCTCATATGACTACTTAGGTTGCTGGGAGGGCTAAGTCATACATCGATTAGATACATTGTTTTATACTTGGCATATAGTATAAAGAGATCAAATAGAGGCTGTAGCAGATGCTACATCCCAAGCCCTCTACCATGAAGTCAATTCCAACCCATTCCTTCGCATTGTGGAAATCTGTGGCTAAGACAGAAGCCAGGATTTTATAGCTCAAGTAACCCTGCTTTGATCGATGAAGTAAATAATCATAGTCAAGGAGGTGACGTAACTTAATGTGAGCACAAAAATAAGGGATCGACTGAGTGAAGGCCAAAAATTATGCCGTAATTCCTCGTTCCAGGGTATTTCACTATCCCTGGATGTTTTTTCTGAGAAATCGCACTAACTTATTACACTCACTTTTACTTGGACTTGACATATTCTTCTTTGCTGAAATAGAGATTTAAACATAGTAGTGTCCAAAAACTTACACTAGCCAAATTGACCGTGAATTGGAATCAAAGGCTTAATAGCGATTGGTGAGAATGCAGCCACTGCCCTCTGCTGGTAGCATACACACATTGCACCATTCCTTCTGCTAAAAGCTAAACTAAAGTGGTGCAGTGGATCAGGCATTGGGCTGCTAACTTCAAGGCCATTAGTTCAAACCCTGGGACTACTCAGACAGAGACAAATGGGACTTCCTGCTCCCATAAAGATGTATATTCTCAGAAGCCCCCGACTGCAGTTCTTCCCTGCCCAATAGGGTTGCCAAAAATCAGAATTGACTCAGTGGCACTGAGTCTGAGTGAAAATTGGCTGATGCTCTAAAAAATCTCATCAACGTAGAGGTCTTTTGATAAGCGATAGCTCACAACCTTATTTTCACACTTGCTTTTGTGTCTCTAATCCACACTATTTTTGTCTTTATTCCCTTCATCTTTCCCCAAATGTTATTGGTTCTCAGACTCAAGCTTTTCCAGCTTCCCTCTCCCCTTACTCTGCCTCTGTTTCTTCCCTTGCTTTTTGCCTTTTACTTATGTTTTACTTCCGTATGTATCGATGTGGCCTCAGTGTCTGTGTGTTGCCAAAAGCCTTGAAGGTGGATTGTGTTTCTGGGTCTCTAAGGAGATTCTAGTTTCTAGCTCCATCTAGGTGAGCCTGCTCTGTCCACCCCATCCCCCACCCTACCCCCCTCCGCACAAGACTGCCTCGGTTTGAGCTAAGAAATTCAGCATCATTTGTTTAGATCACTTCTGTAGCATGTGTTCAGGATCAGAGAAATGGAGTCATGATTCGGGGAGAGGAGAGGAACGGGGAACATGATAGGTCTTTTTTTTAAAAAAAAAAAACCGTGTTGAATTCCTCCTTCTCATCTATACCAATTGTTGTCCACTTGCTCCTAGCTGTTTGCTAGGTCCCAACAGCCTTCTCACTGGTCCTCCCGCCTCCAACCTGCCCCTGCACTGACCCACCACGCACGAACTACTTGCCCTGTCGCCCCAGCTATTTCCAATCCACGGCTTCCCACTGAGAATCCCTCCGGGTTTTCATTTTTGCAACAAATCCAAACTCTGACCCGACGTTCACGATTCTTGGTGACCAGGATGCTCATCTATCCAGGTGTGTTTTGCTCTGGGCACGTCAGCAAGTCTTCCCCCTCCTCTGTACATGCACCCCCTCAGTGGGACTAGCCTCCCTTTCCACACCCAAGGCCTCTGCCTACCGATCCTACACACCACCAGGTTCCTCAAGTGTTCTTCTGCCCAAAAACAAACCAGCCGCCAAGCCCTTAACCCTCAGGCCCACCCCTGTTTCCACCAAGCCAATGTTGATCTCTATTTTCCCCTTTCTCTTTTAGGATTCAGTTTTCTATTCAACGATCTCCTGTCCTTAATTGCCCCAGCCCCCAGCCCACCCAGGGTGTCCATTCACATCCACTGGATGAGAAGTTCCTAAAAAAAAACACCTTTTTTTGACAGCTATTTATTTAATAGCTCCAAATCCCTAATGCATTATTATACTAACGCTTGCATAGCTCATGCTACAGGACTGCCCTGCCTAGCTGCTTGAATGGCTCAATTCTCACACTAGCCCTGTAAACTAGGTGCAGGGATAGAAAGCCGCCTCCTCTTTCTCTCTCGTAGCTGCTGGCGGTTTCAAACTGCTGGCCTTGTGGTGAGCATCACGATATATTCCTTCCCGTACAACTGTGTGGAGGCACCTAACAAAGGCAAGGCCAGGAGGGCCGTGGAAGTCACCAAGCCTTATTGTGAACTGTTGAGTTCCAGACCCTCTCCCTTCCTCTCCCACGCTCCCAAGTGCAGAAGAGCTTCTAATTAGTGCTCACTCGAACGCCATTGCCACGGAGCGGACGCCAACTCATAGCGACTGTACAGGACAGGGTGGGACTGCCCCTTGGAGTCTCTGAGACTGTAACTCTTTCCTGGAGGCGAAAGCCCATCTTTCTCACACGTAGGAACAGCCGGGGGCTTCAAACTGCCCACCTTGCCATTCCCAGCCCAACGATGCCACCAAATTAGTACAGCACAGGTTAAGTACAGCACTGCAAATAGCTCCGGCCTTTAGACTCGGCCCACGTGTGTATGACAGAGCTGACCGATGGTCCCCTGACCCCTGACTGACCGTGTGCATGCTGTCCTCTCCCTCCTCCTTAGAGCACCTGGCACAGAATATATCGAAGTCGCACCTGGAGACTTGCCAGTACTTGAGAGAAGAACTCCAGCAGATAACGTGGCAGACCTTCCTGCAGGAGGAGATTGAAAACTATCAGAACAAGGTATCATCGCAGGGCTTCTCCCGAGGGGGAGGGAACCGTGGGACGGATGTGTGGGTGCCGGAGAGTTGGCCCAGCATCTACAACACACGAAAGAGAGAGGGCTTTTCACGGGAAGCCAGCCTTCGGTTGCAGAGTTGGGTGCAGAGCTGATGATGGACTGCTCTGGGCCTTTCCATCTCACCGACAGACCTGCTAGTGAACTTCCAGTGGTCATGGATGGGGTCTTTTGTGCTTACAACTCTGCTCATCTCTCCCGCGATTTGTCCCCAAGCGACCAGAGGAAACTGCCGTCCGAAAGGTTGGGGAATTGGGATTTGTCCCAGTGTCGCAATGGCGGGTGTTAGGTCAGGACGCTGGAGTGACAGCATCGTCTTGGCTTCCTGTTTCCAGAAAGGAACAAGAGGGGGTTTATTAAAGACGATGTGTTTTAAAAGGCCGGATCATAACTAAGGTCTGAGCTCCACTCTGAACCTAGCAATGTGAGACTATAAAAATTAGGTCGCTATTTACCTTCTTCTAAAAGAACCCTCTGCTCAATAAGACACTAGGCCAGCAGGGGTAGAAGGGGGCAAGAACGGAGGCGGGGAACTTACAATTGTCCGTCTGTCGCTGATGAAAAAGCATGTTGCCATTTTTCCCTCAACCAAGTTCAAGGTTGAACAGACCCTTGGAGACGACCTAGATTCGAAGCCCTGGCTTCGGTTGCCCCTTTATTTTATGCACACGGAAACTCAAGTCCCAGAGAGACTAAAGGTGTGTCCACGTTTCCCTGTGAGGTCACTGAAGACCCCGCGGCACATGGCTGAAGAGTGAAGACATCCAAACTAGAATCAGCGACTGTGGTTGCGTGACACCCACCCCAGGTGACACAGCACACCTGCACCCTTAGGTGTTCTAGACTGCGGTCATCGACTGAGTCAGAACGCCAGGCATTTCTCCTGTGGGTCTGCTGCGTGGGTGCAAACCACCAGTCCTTGGGTTAGCCGCTAAGCACATAAGTGTTGCACTACCAGGACCGACCATTGGCTTTTCCATCAGTGTTTCTTCCACCCACTCAGATTGGTAGAAATAGCCTTAAACTGAGATTAAAGAAACAAGCGAACAGTGCAGCCATCTGAGATCACCCTGTCGCGGAATTGGAGCGTGAGCTTATACCAGGAATTAAACAGGGCAGGTGAGGGACTAGCAGCGCATCCATTGATTTGTCCTTAAGGAACATGCAGTGCCGATAGCCATAATCACACACACCCACACACACACGCCTCACTTCCAGCAAGTTGATGCCGACTCATAATTGCCCAATAGGGCTGGGTAGAACTGCCCCTGTGGGTCTCCGGGACTGTCACTCTCCATGGGGTAGAAAGCCTGGTCTTTCTCCCACAGAACAGCTCGTGGTTTCAGACGACCAAGCTTGCAGTTAGCAGCCCCGCCCGTAGCCCTCTGCCATCGGGGCCCCTGAAGGGAAGTCAAGGCGGCACTTTGAGGTAGCAAAACGTTTGCAATGGGATTTCAGAGTAAGACAGACGAGGGCCTGAATGACAGCTTGTCTATGTCCTGGCTGTGAAGCTGTTGTGAGCTTTAGTACCCACCTCTGTGAAACAGAAATGGGGTCTTGTGAAAGCAAAGTGAGGCAAGAAAGTCATAGAGCAAACCAGTCCATAGTACGTCCACAGGAACTTAACGGACTCCCTTTCTTTCCCTTCCTCCATTAAAACCCCTCAAACCAGAGACAATGCTGCTGTACTCTGTCCTGGCCCAGATGGCCCTGCCTGGCCCTGGGTTTGGCTTTTGATGTCCTCATCCTCTAGCCCAGGGGTCCTCCAACTACGGCCCTCTGGGCCACATGCGGCCCGCCGAGGACATTTATCCGGCCCGCTGGGTGTTTTTGCCCCATTTTTTTAATTCAAAATAAGCTATGTGCAGTGTGCATAGGAATTTGTTCATAGTTTTTTTAAAACTATAGTCCGGCCCTCCAACGGGTCTGAGGGACAGTGAACTGGCCCCTGTTTAAAAAGTTTGCGGACTCCTGCCTAGCCTGATTCAACCCCTTGCTCAGCGCCAGTCTCGCAGAACCAGGACTAGGAAGGCCGGTTGGGCCAGGGCTAGGGGTAACCGCGTCCGTTGGTGTCTGCCTCTTCCCCAGCAGCGGGAGGTGATGTGGCAGTTGTGTGCCATCAAGATTACAGAGGCGATCCAGTATGTGGTGGAGTTTGCCAAACGCATCGATGGATTTATGGAACTGTGTCAGAACGATCAGATCGTGCTTCTAAAAGCAGGTGGGTGCTTTCGCAGGCGAATCTTGCGGGCTCTTCCCAACCTCCTTTCACCCACTTGTGAAAGAAATGCTTGCTGGGGGTGGTCTTGGGGGTGGTTTTCCTCCAGTGAGAATCACGTAAGCTTCTCATAGCAGAAACTCTGTACTCGGTCATTTCTCTTAAGCTCCTTTCAAGAACCAACTCCTCCCTTTTGCTCCCACCTGAGCAAAGTGGGTCATTTGAACATTGCCTGCAGTTCCCCAGTTTGCCCTTGTCTCTGTGTTGCTTCTGCACCCCAGGCCCGCTGGCCGTTACAGAGTGGTTAAGATGAAGGGTGTTGGTCGAACTCAGAGAGATCGTCCTGTTTTTGTTGGTATGGGGTGAGTGTTTTTCAAAGCAACGATACATGGATGTTTTTCTAGCAACGCTGAGAATTTTTCCAGGTGAGGCAAAATGGGGCCATGGAGGTATGTGTGGAAATCAGTGCTCCCCTGTCAGAGAGTCCTCAGCTTCAGTTCCATAGTCTTTAATTACAGTCAAACGCCTCACCCTTTGAGGATCGTTGGGGCCGAAAGCAGACTCGCCTCCCACGGTGCGTGTGGGTGGGTGCGGTCACGTGCACTAATCTGGACGGACCGTGTCTGCCTTGCTCAGGTTCCCTGGAGGTGGTGTTCATCAGAATGTGCCGTGCCTTTGACTCTCAGACGAACACCGTCTACTTTGATGGGAAGTATGCCAGCCCAGAGGTCTTCAAATCCTTAGGTGAGAAAACTGCACCGTGCTTCCTCTTCACATCAGGGCTGCAGGAAAAGGCGGGGGTGGGGGGAAGGCTCTGATTGGACAAAGTAGACACCAGCTATTCGGGAACAAAAAGTACAGGGTTCTACTCCATAGCCGGGGTCTGCGGGTGAGCCTCATGTGAAGTACTCTTATCCTTTATACTGAATCCCTATAGAAGATTAACGCAGCTCAGCAGCTTTTTAATATCTATATTATGTGTAAAGGTTCTAGCATATCTTTTTATCTCAAACAAAAAACTCACCGCCATCAAGGCAATGCCACGTGGTAGTGCTCACAGGACAGAGCAGGACGCCCCTGTGGATGTCCAAGAAAGCCTCAGAGTTCTCCCATGGAACTGCTGGTGGCTTCAAACCGCCGACCTGGTGGTTAGCCCACCAAGTAACCCACTCTGCCATCAGGACTCCTGTCGCTTTATCTTGTTGTAGGCAATCAAAGGGATTTAAATGTCCTTCCAGAAACCAGACTCATAAGATAGATCGTAGAAACCAGAGTTATGACAGATATACCCCTCAGATCACTTAGAAGGTATGCAAGGAAGCAAGGAGCTGAAAGTCTACTTTTCTATCCCCTCCAACAGAGATGATCAATGACAATTAGATCCAGGTATCAAAGAAACAAAATATCGCTAAGGGACCTCATGACCATTGTAAATTAAGTATTGGTAGGTTTAAATCTCAAATAAAGTAGAATGTAGTCATTCAAAAAGAATAGGAGGGAAAGAGACCTCCTGCCACCAAGAAAGAGGAGCCAGGAGGTGAGTGTGTCCTTCGGATCAGGCGTCCATCCCTGTGCTGTGGAACTCCTGGTCAAGGACCTTCCTCCGGAGCTGACAGGAAAAAGCCTCCCCTGTAGCTGGTGCCCTCAATTCAGATTCTAGCCTCCCAAACGCTGAGAAAATGAGCAAATGTTTATTAATGTGTTTGTTGTTGTTGTTAAAAAGAATTGAAAATACCCATTATATGTTGTTAGATGGTTTCGGGTGGGGGGGGGGAATAAGCAAAAAAACTGATGGTGTCTCTAGTTCAATATAGTGTCAATTTAGACATGTGTTCAGTGGCAAGTGTTGACATTAAGAGCCTTATGTGGACGGGCAATGACAATTAGAGCAACACACCCAGACATTGTGCAGCTTCATTTTCCCCCATTATACAAGGAGTTACGCACTTCAGGATTTGAGTCATGAAACAGATATACATTTGAGTTGACAAAGTTGACCAATTGAGATGTTTCAACAAACGACGTGAAGCTGGAAGAGCACGCATGTTCTTTCCCAAAAATGGTGATAGCTACCAGGCCAATCATCGAGGAGAGATCTATATTCCAAGGAGAGGTGATCCAATATCATTAATACCACACACAAGTAAACTTTCACTGAAGATAATGCAAAACCATGACAGCAGCACATTCACAAGCAGCCTGAAAGAAATTCAAGCCAGGTTCAGGAAACAATGTGGTATAAGAGACAGCATTGCCAATAGCAGATGGATCGTGGCTGAGAGGAAGAGAGATAACAGGAAGATATTTAGCTACGTTTACTGACTATGTAATGGCATCCAGAGTGGAGCATAACAGATCATGGATAGTGTTGTGAAGAATGAAATTCTAGGACAACTCATTAGTTATCTAATGGTGCTGATGTAGACACTGTACGTAGACCAGGGGGCAGTCGTTCAAATCCAACTAGAGGTTCGAGCTGACGCCCGGGGCTCAAGTGGAAAGCAAATGTTTTGAGAATGATGAGGGCAACAAATGTACAAATGTGCTCGACACAATGGATGGATGGATGGGTTGTGATAAGAGTTATACAAGCCCCCATTAAAATATTTTTTTAACAGTTAGGAAAGGATTGCACATCAGGGGTTATATTCTTTCACCCTCCTTGTTCAGTCTGTGTGCTGAGCAAATTATCTGAGAGCAGGACCCTATGGAGAATGGCAAGGCATTGAGTCTTACTCATTAATAGCCTGCAGTTTTCAGAGGACACCACCTGGCTTGCCGCAAGTAAAGGTGACTTGAACCACTTACTAATAAAGATTAGAGACTACGGTAGCCAGTATGAATTACAGCTTAATATCAAGAAAACAAACATCCTTACAACGGGACCAATAAAGAGCATCGTGATAAGCAGAGAAAGGATTGAAGTTGACCTTGCACTTGAATCTGAAGTCAACACCCATGAGAGCAGCAGTCAAGAAACCCAGTGGCATGTTTCACTGGTCACATCTGCTGCCGACGCGCTCTTGAACGTATGAAAACGTGAAGTTGTCGCTTTGAAGAGTAAGATGAGCGGGAGCCATCATCTGCATGTGACAGCCAGCCTGGGGATGAGGAAGCCCGACGACGAGGCGCTGGCTCTGGATCACGGTGTGGATGACGAACATAGCATGCAGCTCAGACGGCCACAGAAAGGGCCGCTCTGTGTGGGACGTCCAGCAGATTGCTCCTTACGTGGTGAGGGATGGTGGCGCTTCAAGTCCACATCGTTAGGACCTGAAGTCAGGAGGGACCAGGACCTGGACCTGGAGAAAGACAGCCTACCTGGTAAATCACTGAAAAAGAGGAATACCATCAAGAGATGGACTTGCAGGGTGGCTGTAAGAGCGGGTTCAAATCCAGCAAAGATTGAGGATGGCGCAGGACCAGGCAGGGTTCTCTTCCAGTGTCCGTAGGATTGCTTGGAGTCAGCACCAGCCTTTCTTACTTTCTTTCTCTTTTCCCGCTGTAATAATAACCCAAATCCTGTCTCTTTCAATTTCGGCAGGTTGTGAAGACTTCATTAGCTTTGTGTTTGAGTTTGGGAAGAGTTTATGTTCTATGCACCTGACTGAAGATGAAATTGCATTATTTTCTGCATTTGTGCTGATGTCCGCAGGTGAGCTTTTATTTATTTAAAAATAAAACGCCTTTACAACTGTCCAGGTAAAGAGTTTTTTTTTTTTAACAAGGTGCATAACTTCTAGTGTCTGTAGAATATTAGCAGGTGTGGGGAGGGAAGATTGTTACCTTTATGAAATATAATTTTATGGTTTTCAAGTCACACTCTCCCCCACACATATGCCCACACAAATGCCACCTTTCAAAAGATCTCATGCTGTTTTGATAAAACTTTAAGAAATGAGAATTGAAAAAAATAAAATCTAGTCTAGAAATAACTTCCTAAGCCTTTGGTATGGTAAGGTTGTCTTTCATGACCCCAATATCCAAGATAAGAGGTGGTTTTTAAGACATCTTTCTTTTTCTTAAAATTCATTTGAATGTCATCTACAAGTTTATCTGCATTTAATCTAGTTTCAGTCTCATGAAAGTAATCAGGTTTTTTGAAAATTTACTCTCTTCTCTCTGGGATTCTTGTAAATAAAAACATTCTCCCGAATTCCCCTTCCTTAAGTCACTTTTTAGTTGCCTTGGATTATAAAGGAGATGGTCATGTTTTCTAGAAAAATTAGCAAGAATAATCCTGAATATTTCATTGAGAAATGTAATTATTGGGATGGCTTCTGGAACTGTGGTTTTATTTGTACCCGTTCCAGGTACGACCTTAAATTTACATGGCTGTCCTTTTGAAAGGGGATGCCCCTTCCTCCTTTTAAGGCTCAGTGACCACCCAAGGGTTTCACATCCTCTTCTCTGACTGTCCCAGGTTGATTTTGCATTGCTGTAGACACTGGTCCATTCGCCTTGAAGTAGGCGCCGTGGCCTAATAACCTGTGCATAGGAGTCCAAAGGAGACGGGTGTCTCCACACCACGGTGGAGGAACATTAAGTTGTGTCACTTTTCATGTTTAGATCGCTCGTGGCTGCAGGAAAAGGTCAAAATCGAAAAGCTGCAACAGAAAATCCAGCTAGCTCTTCAGCACGTCCTACAGAAAAATCACCGAGAGGACGGAATACTGACAAAGGTAAGACACAAAGGGTCTCCAGTGGCAGGAACTGAACTGTTCCCTGGCACGGCTCATGATAGCCGCCGCCCTTGTAAGTAGAAGAAATGGGTCTGCTGACAAGCCTCCAAAAGTCCCTGTAAGCAACCCCCGATTGAAAAGAATTGTCTTCATGTTTTAAAACGTTGTTCGGACTAAACCCATTCTTTAGATGGAATCATATTCATGATCGTTACAAAGTAGCTTGAATAATAGGAACACAGTCTGAGAAATTAGTTTTAATCGGTAGCACATCCTGGACACCTTCTAGGACAAACCAAAAATACCAAACTCACTGCCATTGAGTCAATGCCAAGTCATAGCGACCGTGTGAGTTTCCGAGACTGTAACTCTTTAGGGAACTAGAAGTCCTGTCTTTTTCCCATAAAAATTGAGGATAAAGTTGAGCTCGTGTTCTTGATTGATTAAAAGAAAGCTGAATTTAGAAGGCTAAAAGAATTAACTATATACTTTAAAATTAATTCACTCTGTTTTCATGAAAGGCAATAGTAATTAAATTAAGCAACGTACCATAAAAGTACCAAGGGGTTAAGGAAGAAATCACAAGTTTATTAGATGCAAATAAATATGAAAATGTAGCATACGAACACTTACAAAGAGCAGTGAAGATAATACAGGGAAATTTATAGCAATAAATGCTAACCAAAAGAAGAAAGAGAAGAGGAACAATCTTGAATTAACGGCCTAACTGGACAATTCTAGTAACTACATTCTACCAGAAGAATATAACCAAGATCAGAGCATAAAGAAAATTGAAATCAGAAAAGCAATAGAATCATTAAAACCAGAAGCTGACTATTTTAAAGGATCGATGAAATTGACAAGCCTTTTGCCAAAACTGGACTGACAAAGAAGATAAAATAGAGATAATCAAATTCGAGGGAGGAATAAAGGGGGAACCGTGCAACTGAGGCAATAGAAATAAAGAAGTATGATAAAATCTTATGAACAACTGTATGGCAATAACCTGATAACCTTGATGAAATGGAAAAATTCTTAGAAGCACACAGCCTAACCAGGCTGACTCAAGAGGAAATAGAACATCCCAACAGACCCACAACTTGTGAAGAAATCATCAATGGGGACCCCACCTCCATCCCCACCAAGGAAGAGGTCCTGGACCAGATGACGTCACTGGAACATCGTGCCACGCATTCAGAGCAGACTTAGCACCAGTGCTATTTAAATTCTTTTAAAAGACAGAGAAGGAAGGAATATTTCCTAATTCGTCTTATGAAGCCTCATAACCCTGACACTCAACCCAGATCAAGGCGCCACAGGAAAAGAAAACTCCAGGCCAATATAGTGCAAAATGCCAGTGCGCATCCTCCAAAGGCAAATCAGAGGAGTGCCGTCTATCGTGATGGAGTTATTCCAGGAAAGTCAGTCATAGCACACCGGATCAATACAGCAAGAGGAAGGGACACCCATGATCAGCTCTCTGGATGCAAAGAGGAGGTGTTTGATAGGATCCAGCGTGCTTCCTTGATGCAAGTCCTAAAAACTGCTGGAATAGAAGGGAAATTCCTTAATAGGATTCAGAGCTTATGGGAAAAGCCAACGTTTACTGACTGGAGAAGCACTGAGAATTTTGCCCTTGAAACGGAATAAGGAACAGGTGCCACTTCTTTTCCATATTGTATTAAAAGTCCTGACTGGGGCAATGAAGCGAGAGAGAGCGGGCGTAAGAGAGCCAAGTTGGAAAAGAAATCAGCGTCTCTCTCTTTGTGGATCACATGAACCCATGGCGGCAGAAGAATTTAGCAAAGGTACAGGGTCCGGTGTCGACAAATGGAAAATCGGCTGAGTTTCTATATGCCAGCAATGACCAAATCTGAAAAGAGATGTAGGGAAATAACTCCAGTTATATTCGCATCAAAGGAAATGAACTACCTAGGAATAAATCTAAGCAGAGTTGGGAAGGACTAACTTCGGTCCAGAAGTAAACGCACATGTCTGTCTGTGCTCACCTGATTTTTGACAGGAGTTCTAAGTTCATCCAATGGAGAAGAATCTCTCCAACAATGGTTCCGGAAAAATTGGATTTCCACCTTCGGAAAAATGAAACGGGATCCATGCCTCGTCATACAACCCACAAAGACAAATTCAAAGTGGGTTATGGACCGAAGCAAGAAACTAAAACTGTAAAATTCTTAGAAGGACAAGGGGACAATGCTGTTAGACCTAGCTTTTAACAACAGGCAACCCAAGATAACAAGGGACAAACAGCAAAAAAAACAAAAAAAAACCAAAGTAAATCAATGAAACCTCATTAAAAATTAAAAACTACTGTGCATCGAAAGACTTGGCCAAAAAGGGAAAAGTTACCTACCACCTGAAAGAATTTATAAACCGCATATCTATCAAAAATCTAATAACAAAATATACCTAAAACCTGGACCACCTAACAACTGAGACAAACCCATCATAAAATGGGCAAAGGATTTGAATAAAGCAGCGGTTCTCAACCGTCCTACTGCCGCGACCCTTTCATACAGTTCCTCATGTCAAGGTGACCCCCCCACACACACCTTAAATTACTTTCATTGTTACTTCGTAACTGTCATTTTGCTACTGATATGAATCGGGCGACCCCTGCGAAAGGGTTGTTCGACCCCCAAAAGGGTCGTGACCCACAGGCTGAGAACCGCTGGAATAGACATCTCCCCAAAGAAGACATTCACATGACCACTGAGCACATGGGGAAAGCTCATGCATGTCAGTCATCAGCAAGATGACGCACAGGATAAAACCACAATGAGCTGCCTCTCTCAATAGGTGATATGATAAAAACATCAAACCAAGCAGACAGTAACACATTGAAACCCTTATCCATTGCAGGCAAGAAAGCAAAATGGTTCAGCCTTCCTGAGAAACAGTATGGGGAATCCTCCGAAAGATGGAACTACCAAACCCAGCTCACGGCCAGGGAGTCCTTTCCAGCTCAGGGCGCACCTGTATGTAGGTCAGAGTAGAACCACGCCCCCTGTGGGTGTCTGAGATCATACATCTTTACGGAGGTCAAAAACAGCTGAGGGTTTTGAACTGCTCAACCTGCGTGAACAGTCCACTAAGGAACCATTGCACCATGAGAGCTCCTTCTAGAACTGCCAATGCCCCAGCAAGTCCACTCGGACTTCAGGATGTCACCCCAGGGACTTAAAAGTAGACACTGTTCATTGCCATGGCCCAGAGGTGGGAACAGCCTGCCCATCAGCAGACGAACACAGCGCGGTTCCTCTACAGACTACTCAGCCAGTCAGAGAAACAGAAGTAACGGCCCATGCCATAGTATGGATGGAGCTTGGAAACATTGTGCAGAGTGAAATAACCCAATCCGCAAATAGTGTAGGACCTCACTTTATAAACAAGGTGCGCGGGGGGGGGGGGCAGTTCTTTGTCATCACTAGTAAATGACGTTTGTACTTTCTCCATCAGCTTCAGAGTAGAAGGTTTCGCCTTGGTTCTTAATGCTTTCGCATCAATTTAAGATGCACTCCTCTTCTTGCCGTTTGAATTGTGTGCTTTAGAACAATCAGCTTTACTCGTCCTTAGAGTAGGGTGTGTGTGTTTTCATGTTCACAAGGGGATTTGAAAGCTTTTGTTTCGTGTTGGGCCTCGTGGGTTCATTGTTTTATTTTCTCCTGATAGCTTGTGTAGAACGTGTAAGGACGGATAGAGGAAGTGGGAGGTGAATTGCTGGGTTGCTTTTTTTATTATGGTTTTGGTAAATGAGAAATTGGGGAAGAAATAGGGAGTGGCGGGGAAAGAAGAGTTGGGAGTTGCACTCTCCTCTCTCCCTGACCCCAATGTCAGGGTGCCCTTGTTGCAGACGGCCATCCTGTTGCTTCAGACTCAGGACCCCAGTAGGCTGCCATCTGCAAGGCAGCCCATGGCTGGGTCTCTCCTCCCACGTGCAGAGCAGGCGGGTGGGTTAGAACTGCCTCCCTCTTGGTGCTGTAACCACCGCACCACCAGGGTTCTGTTAATGCACCCTTGGGTCCTTTTCTTTATTTTTAAGAGAGCTGTGGACCTGGTGAACACAGTTCTTGCATTTGGTTTTTTGGGGTCGAAGTAACAAGCGTTTTACGTTTAAAATTTTTTAAGTTTATCAAGCATTTTGGAATGTATTTATTAATTGAGAATATATATATGTCATATCCTGTTTATCAATCATAATTGTTATTCCAGCAAGGAAGTGGTCGGTACTGGGAGTAAAGTCCAGGCCTTCTTTAGCTTAGTTTGGTTTTCACTCAGGATCTTTTGTGCAAACCCGTAGTTACATGGTGCCGAGCCCTGTCCCTCATGGTGGAGAATCCTGTCACACTGGGGTTGACTAGTCCTTGTTCTAAGTGACACAAGGGAATGTTGGTGGTGGTCTCAGGCCCTAACACCTCTTCTGCTCCAGAATTGATAACAAACACTTAAAAAATATATGCCTCGCTGCCACGCAGTCATTTCTGACTCATACAGGAAGGGAAACATGGTAAAGCAGAAAGCATGTTGGGACAGAAAGAACTGTCAAGACTCGGTGTTCATCTCAACTCTGCCGCTAGCAGGCTGCGCCCACTTTTGCTAATGAGCAACTTTCCATGTGATCCAATTCTGCATCTTCCAAACCACGTTGAAAGTAGGTCTGGCATCAAAGAACAAAAAATCGTATCAGTGGGTGCCCGCCTTCCCAGTATGATCGCTGAAGGCAAATGGGTGCATAAGCAAATGTGGTGAAGAAAGCTGATGGTGCCCGGCTATCAAAAGATATAGCGTCTGGGGTCTTAAAAGCTTGAAGATAAGCAAGTGGCCATCTAGCTGAGAAGCAACAAAGCTCACATGGAAGAAACACACCAGCCTGTGTGAGCATAAGGTGTCGAAGAGATTAGGTATCAGCCATCTAAGAACAAAAAATAATATCATTGTAAATGAGGCGGAGTGCAGAGAGAAGACCCAAAGTCCATCTGTAGGAACTGGACACCCCCTTACTGAACGGTTGCAAGGAGGAGACCAGCCAGTCAGGGTGCAGGGTAGCACCAATGAAACATACAACTTTCCTCTAATTCTTAAATGTTTCCTCTCCCCACTATCATGATCCCAATTCTACCATACAAGTCTGGCTAGACCAGAGGATGTGCATTGGTACAGACAGGAACTGGAAACACAGGGAATGCAGGACAGGTGACCCCTTCAGGACCAGTGGCGAGAGTGGTGATACCAGGAGGGTGGAGGGAAGGTGAGGTAGAAAGGAGGAACCGATTACAACGATCTATGTTTAACCTCCTCCCTGGGGGATGGACAACACAAAAGTGGGTGAAGGGCGACGTCGGACTGTGTAAGCTATGACAAAAATAATAATAATTTACGAATTATGAAGGGTTCATGAGGGAGGGGGGAATGGAGAGGGAGGGGAGAAGATGATGAGCTGCTATCAAGGGCTCCAGTAGAAACCAAACGTTTTGAGAATGATGAAGGCAACAAATGTACAAATGTGCTTGACACAGTGGATGGATGTATGGATTGTGATAAGAATTATGTGAGACCCCAATAAAATGATTTTTTTTTTAAAGAAAGTAGCTCTGGTATTCTAGGACACGACTGCATCCCCATTACTGTTTGCCAGCCCGTGGTGATGGGACATTGAAGTTGGCTTCAGATGTCTCACCAGGGTAAAGAATGTGGTCACGACCCTCCTCGTCCCCCGCCCCTTGATTCTCATGCCCGCTGCCTCCTAACAGCATGTCTCCCTTTCCGTTTACAGTTAATATGCAAGGTGTCGACATTAAGAGCCTTATGCGGACGACACACGGAAAAGCTCATGGCGTTTAAAGCAATATACCCAGACATTGTGCGACTTCACTTTCCTCCGTTATACAAGGAGTTGTTCACTTCAGAATTTGAGCCAGCGATGCAAATTGATGGGTAAACGTAATCACCTAAGCACTTCTAGAATGTCTGACGTACCAACAGGAAAAGCAAACAAAACACTCTCTATGGCCCTGCACAGACCTGGAACGCCAACCCCCTGAGCATCTTCTCGCGGTCAGGGTCAGGCCAACGAGGGAAAACAACGACACGTAGAAAAGCTGAACTTGTTTTTCTCATGCGTATGATTTCCATTATGCCCACAGATATGGACCCTTTTTCTTTCTCAGCTTCTTGACCGTTGACCTCTGTTCACCCAGAAGGAGGGTACTAAGGTCGGGGAAGCCCCTTTTCTTGTAGCTCACTGCCCACAGACTCTCTACAGCATCCCCCATCCGCCCGGAGCAGCAGGGTCCAGCAGTCGTCAGTGGCCGGCGTGCATCGCGGAGGTTGCGGCGTTACTTTGCACAACTTGCTCTTTGTTTTCATGAAGGAAGTTTTTGTGTGTGCGCGTGTGTGTGTGCGTCCGCTTTTGTTTCGTTCTGTTTTGTTTTGCTCACCGATTATTGCCAGCTGCAGGGACGGCATGAAACGTGTCCACAGCACTAGCAAAATAGCATTATAATATATTACAGGGTAAATGGGCATGAAGACTATATATAGCTAAAAGAGATATTGTTTATATTATTGTTTTAATTAATATAAAATGTAGTTACTGGTGTAGCTTTTCCTGTTGAATTGATAAGGCACTTTCATTTCGCACCTTTTTCTTTGAATTAAATACTAGGGTGTTCACTGTCATGTCGCATGTGCACCAGAAACACAAGTTGAACTGAGAAGGCTTGGAAGGTACGCTGGGAGATGTTTATGCTGCTGTGTACAGACTAACTTTTCAAAGACTGGCTGGTCATATCTAGAAATCACCATGTTGAGTTTTCTTTTTTTTTTTTCCTTTTTTAATATATAGACATGAATTTAGAAATGGAACTCTCTCTAAATTATACTTTGCTTTGGGGTCAGCTTCTGAGTCGATGTGTTTATGCTTCATACAAAGCTGAATCTTCCGTAGATGTTGCGGATTTACCCGAACATGCACACTGCCGGAGTAGGAGCGGGAGCGGGACACGGGGGGCAGGGGGGGTCGCTTTTTCAATGGCCCCTCGTGGCGGAGGCCGAGGAAAGGCTCTTTGTGCAGTTTCGTCGGGCAAAGGACTTGGTCTCCATTTGGAACCCTTAACACTTTGAGAGCAAATCAGTCACGAGTACTTATTAGAATCTCGCTTCTCTACAAATTTTATTTTAAGAAGGATCCAACGATTTTATCAGGAGCGGAGACGCACACCCCACCTAGGGGGATGGGAAGCATTCCTTGGGGGGGGGGGCGGTGCTTCTGTTTAAGAGTTTGTCCAGAGCGGACTAATTCTAGACCTCTCCGTGTGGTCGTTTCCGTGGATTGCTCATCCAGACAGGGATGGGGAGGGTGAGGAAGGCTGGGAGGGTATTGAAGGGGCTTTCTCTGATTTACAGAATAGGTATCTTAAACCTTTAAAGTGAAGTTGATACGAGCTGCAAGCCTTTACTTGTGGGTTTATCCTCACTAGACAACTGTGGACTGTAATTTATTTTATTAAAAGCGTTGAAGATTGTTCAGTTCTTGTGCTCAGGTGAGGCTTATTGATTTGTTTTCGTTTGGGCTTCTTGAGGTTTTTATAGTCCCCAATTCGGGGGGGCGGGGGGGAATGGAGAAGTCTAATGTGTGTGCAGGTGCGCGTGTTTTAGAAAAGAGCGTGATCTTTTAGGAACCAGAGCATTTCGAATGTGTTATTCACACCGGGTATGGGGTTGAGACCTCGAGGCTGACCCCCACAGCCTCGTTTGTACAGAAAGGAAACATCTTCCCAGGGCATAGAGACGGGAGTTTCCAAGGAGCCCTTTACAACCCAGCAAGTGTCTAGCCTGTCCCTTGGATCCCTCCTGAGCTTTCCCCAGGCCTTGGGCCTCCTGATGTGAGAGACTGGATTCCCAGCCTCGCTCCCCAGCCTGGGTTCCCCACAGCCCTCATTGTGCTTTAAACTCCACTGACTTTTTAACATATTTCCAAAGGGACTTGGCAGAAGGAAGAAGTGATTTACACAGAAGTATGTATGAAGCCTAAATAACATCTCAGTCTTTTGTTGTTGTTGTTGTTTCCCCCCAAAATAGAGTAAGAGTTTAACCATAACTAGAAGACGAGAGTAATATTTACTTAAATTTCTTACAGATATATAAAACTTTATGTGTTTATATAGAGAGGTTAAGTGTCAGCATATAGTATTTATATCTGGGTAAAAAGGGTTAAATCAAATTGCTTAAAATTTAAGTAAGCATAGTTCCTTTAAAAGACAAATAGTATTTATACTCTAAAAAGAGTTCTAAGCCTAGTTCAGTTATTTATTTGTCCATTGTATTCTAGTCTTTGTTCGTTGGAGTAAAATGTGTTTGGTTTGGGGGTGGGCATCTTGTGCTGTGCTGTTTTGTTGGTGGTCATTCCAAGTCACACAATTTGGGAATGGTTTCCTTAAAGTTCATTAACTTCTTTTTAACCAAAGCTTTCTGAATATGACCAGCCTCAGGTGCTAGCGCATTAAAGAGCAACTAAACCTATTTTCAGTGTTCGCGATGAGATGATCAGCGTTAGGAGAACCGCAGAGGGTGAGGGAGAACTTAATGCGGAAGTTAAAAGGTATTCCTTTGCCAGGAAGGATTTTGCATGTACTTAATGCAAAAAGAAAAGAGATACTCCAGTCTCAATAGAGGTCACTTCCTGTGTGGCATTGCTTTAGAGTTAAGCGGGGAAGAGTGATGTAACCCTGCTGCTCGGTGGGAGAAGAGCAAGGTTCGCCGGCTACGTAGGAACAGAACCATGGGGCTGTGCTAGGTGTGATGAGTATTTGGATCTACATTGGGAAGTAAAGTTAAACCATAAATTCAGTCAGAAAAAAAAATTACAGGGTCCAGAAAATTATGTGGAAAACGTTGCGTTTGGGTTTTTTTTTTCCCCCTTCCTTGTTATAGAAACACCTAAAAAAAAAAAAAAAAAAGGCTTGGTGGCGCCAGGTTACAGGTAGAGTTTCCAAAATTTAAATATCCCCCAGTGTTTTCCGGATTGGAACTGTCCCTGTCATCTTGGCTGCTGTGCTGCATGCGTACTCTCTGTTCTTGAAGGTAGGATCAGTGAGACTGGGAGAAAGCCGGAACAGTGGTGCCCAAAGAGTTGTGTTAGGTGTGGAAACACTGGCACAGTGACAAGAAAAGAGCAGATGAAAGTGCTTGGGGGCAGTTTGTCAATTGCATTAAAGCTCTGTTGTTTTTTCCCTTAAGTGTCCAGCATCCTACTTTGTGTGACAGCTACAGATGTTCCCCAGTCTGTGACACCCTCATTCGCCCTTCCTGCGATAAGGAAAACATGACTTATGACACTGCTTCTAAGTTTGGTTGTCTTTATAGTGTGGATTCCCAGATCTCTGTGAGCGTGCGGTGGGGTGAGGTGAGGCGTGAGCGCACGTGTGTGTATGTACACGCGTGTGCGTGCGTGTGATGTGCGTGCGCCAGACTGCTTCTTAGGCTACTAAGTGTCAATGGAAAAGAAAATGTATTCAAAACAGTTAAATCAAAACTTAAAGATGGAAAAAAAAAGATTTATTCTATACAAAGCCTTGTCTGGACCACTTTAGAGAGATTTCTATTTTTTTAACCCTTCTATAAATATTTGATGGCACTTGAGCTATTCCTGCAATAAAATGTGATTTGTGTAAAGAAAAAAAAAGATTTTGTAATGTGAAACAATGAAAGAAAGTAATGTAATTTTCTAAAAAAAAAGATACAAAACAAACAAACTTTGTATTATTTTCTTGATGGAATTTGTCTATCTGTCTTTGGGAAACTTTTTATTTCATTGAATGTGCCATAGTAGACATCTGTGTGTTTAGTTTAGACTAAGGAATAGAAGCTTGTGTTCCGACATTCCAAAATGCTAACCCACCTTGAAGAGTCCTTTCGTGAAGAGGTTGGGGAAGTCGTCCGTCAGCTTCTCTCGCCGTGGCTTGTTTGCACATGTTCTTCATTCCTCTCTAGTGCAATATGTACATTGAGCACTCGCGGGTGTACCTTGATCCCTCAGGGAAAAAATACATATGTGTACAGTTTTTTTGGTTGTTGTTCGTGTTTTGGTTTGTTTGCCTTTTTGGTTGCGGGCTAAGGAATGTCGACTGACGTCGCGTGTGGGAGGCAGCCAGATAATGATCCTAAAGCCACTGTTTCCAACATTGAGTGTGTCAATCACGTGTCCTGCTAGTGCTATTCTTTTAAGATAATAATAATCTTTAAGTTATTTTCTGACAAGTCGTTGTGCTGATAGGTGAGAGAGACTGAGAGAGAGAGAGAGAGAAAGAGAGAGAAGGGTAAATAAGCACCTTATGATTGACTTACTGTGAATGACAATCCATCTTGCTATCAACAACAGAAACCCTATCATTTTGGAGTTGGGGTTAAGAGTCAGAAACCATGTGCTCAGGGATCTTCTAAAACTCTTAAAACAGGGTGGCCAGTACTACTGGGACAAATTGTGTGGTGTTTTTTTTTTTCTTTTCATAATGATAATAATACTATCCCTCAAAGGCACAAGTGAGCTGTGTAGCACTGGGGGTGTGTGGGGGTGTGTGTGAGTGTAGACGTCTTACTATCTCTTTGTGTTGAGTTTGGCACGTAGTGTACTATTTGGTCTTGTGTGCTTGGACATTGGGAATCACTTCCAAAGCAGTGCGAAGTCACGCCAGTTTTGTTCGAAAGGTAAATCCGTATCGAAAGTCAGGACAAAAAAGCCGCCGCTCAATATGCAGTCCCACTTTTCGCCATTCGCCAAGCTCTACTCAATAAAACGTTTTCCTCGAGGATCTTAAAAGCTGTATGTGTCAAGAGCTATTTCAAATTCTAACTCTGCAGACTACAAATTTTTTTTAAAAGTTGTTAAAAACCAGTGGCCCTGTGAGAGACCCATCTGTGTAGTGAGGTAGGTAAAAAAATGACGCACTTTTTTTTAATGGCAGTAATTATGCTTGTGTGCCCTCTGTCCTCATATAGGGGTGGAGGGTGCGAAACAAATATCCCTGTAAGTACAATGATGCTTCTACTAGTACATTCATGGTTTTTACCTGTGAATTCAGAGGCTAGTGTTGAAAAATGACACCTGCCCGTATTACGACACCAGAACCAGCTTTTAGGATGGCAGTTCACAGTTTTGAAATACAGTCCTGTTTTCATATTCTCATTTATTTTTTCTCCCATCGTGTCAGTCAACCTTAGGGTTCTTGTTGACTTTCATTGTTCCACACCTGAACCATGTATTCACAGGCAATGTTACATATGTTCTCGGTACCAAAAGAACTTCCAGGCTTCACAGATCAAAAAGATAACTTCATCTTGTTTTTTGTAAGAAACCCAAGGGAACTGGCACACACCATATATGCATATATAGGCAGATTATTGAGGGTTTTTTTCTACGTGTTATTACACATGAGTGTCACTTCTTCCTTGCGAGAGGCTCCCCCATAAAGCAACTTGATATGACGGATCAAATTATGTGCCAAGAACTGCCCTGGGATTAGTAAGTCTGGATCTGTTGCTAGTAGTCCCTAACCAGGTCTTCATTTTAACCCCCAAATGTTAGTATTATGAAAAGGTGTGACTAGATTTCAGGGGGGTGAGGTGGGGGTGGATGTTTTCTTACTATCTGACTTTGAGCCGTGAACAGGGTGAGCAGCAATGCCTTCCCAGAGCAGTTGGCTTCACCTTGGGGTCCCGTTTGTTCCTTGGTTTGCTCGTTTGCACATTTGTTTGGGTGAGTTCGTTTTTGTCAGGCTCTCAGATGATTTTAAAAGGAACCCAGATGCCTGGCTTCATCCCAAGCCATCATCACAGACGGGGGGGGTGGTGTCCATGTTCAACCAGACCCTCAGAACTTAGAGCAATAAATATATTCGGTCATTTATGCATCCATGAATGACGGAAGATTCAATCCAAATAGAAACCATCCTTCTTCTCCAGTGATGCCACATAACACGGAGCCCTGGATGGAGAACACGCAGGGGAGGATTGGCCAAGGAGGCTGAGAGAATGTGTGCTTGTTTTTTACACTCCATGTGCTTTGCCACGTGAAGCAGTACCCCCGTGTCCTTCTCTCTGGTCCTTCTAAGAAATAATGAAAGACAGTACGCCCACCATTCGCTTTGACACACTGCACAGGCCATGAGGTTGTTCTCGAAGAACAACGAGATCCTCTCCAGTGTGTGTGTGTGTGTGTGTGTGTGTGTGTGTGTGTGTGTGTGTGAGGCCTTTCTCGCTCATTCTGACTTTCATGTGGATGAAGACTCTTCCTAGGAGCTTGGTTATCCTGGAGCGGATTGCAGGTGTAAATGCAGATCGTTCTTGAGCAATATAGTGAATCAGCGTTCACACAAAAAATTCGTATGTACTGTACACACCTTCCTGAATCCAAAAGGCTCTTCTTATCCACAATGGTTTGAAGTCTCATCGAAAACAGTGGTCGATTTATAAACAATAGGACATTAGCTGGCTGCTTCTTTAAATGTACCTGTATTGTCTGCCTGCTCCTTTAATGGAGACGTGTTTTTGTATTGGATGTTTGGGCCAATGGGAGGCTTCAAGCTGCAACATATTTTCCCAGTTTAAATATATTTAACATATGACAAACCCCAGACAAGGCTTTTGATATGTATAAAGAACTGCAGTGTTAGGTGGTTTATTTGCAAACCGTTTTCAATGTTGTCCATTTTTATGGCACCTTTAACAATATTCTTGTTTCCAAAGTACAAAAAAAATAGGTTAAATAATCTAGCCATAACTGAATGTCAAGCAATAAAACAAATGACTTTTGTGCATAGATTTTAAAAAAATACAAATTTTAGACATCTGCATGTAAATGCAACCTCTTGTTTACTGCTTTCTTCAACTTGAGCAATTGATTCCTTATTTACTCTTAACTTAAGAACTTGTAATGGCCTGTAAACATTTTCTCTTACTCTCCTTTCAAATTTACCTTTGTCTCTGCTTTTGAGTCATAATATTTAATGTCGTTCTGCACATCTCTATACAGTTAACTTTTTGGCTTTCATTCTGTATAGATAAGAAAAATGTTATATGATAAACAGCCTACTCAGTGCAAATATTTATCTGTTGATCAAATACCACAATATGCTGTATAATACAGGTTTTACTATATAATCTATTTTAGACATAGCTGTTTAGAACTAGAGCGTGCTATTTTTGTGTTTTTCTGATGTGTGGTGCTAGATAAGTTACTTTTGTGAACAACAACAAAAAAAAAAAACCCCTTTTATTCCTAGAAACTACCACCTTTGGGTCTTGTTAATTTCACTGAGTATAACTATATATTTGTGTATATATATACATATAAATATATATATATATACATACCTGTGCCCAACTGGCAGCTGTATCAGAGTGCTGGATTTGGGGTACGCTTTTCTCTTTAAATACATAATATCGTTATACAAATTATTCTAGAGTATATTTAATTGGGATAAAATTACTTCCTTAGTATGGATATTTGACATCTGTTTATAAATATTGATATATGAAAACGTATCCGTTACTTTACGTTTGCTACTTGGCTTAATACCGCATCGCCTGAGCTGAAAAACGATGTGCCAGGCCTGTAGGATCCTGAA
This sequence comes from Tenrec ecaudatus, assembly GCF_050624435.1. Taxonomy (NCBI): domain Eukaryota; kingdom Metazoa; phylum Chordata; class Mammalia; order Afrosoricida; family Tenrecidae; genus Tenrec; species Tenrec ecaudatus. Next base: position 121,869,512 of record NC_134543.1, on the reverse strand, counting down.
AAAACACTCTACTGAGTGGAGTAGCGTGCTTTTTCACCTCTTGTGAAGGGATTGGGTTACTGTCTGCTGACAGAGTTGTGTGCCTAGCTCCTTTGACGAATATTAAGAGTCTACAAAAATATCCTCGGTAGCCTGGAAGCAGAATATCCCTTTCCCTTCCCACTGGAGTCCCGTGACGTATGGAGGCATCCCTTGCCAGGACCTGGGCTATCCAGCAAAACCCAACAAGGAAGTCCTGCTCTATTGAATCACCTCAGCCAGTTCCATGAACTGAGTGGAGGACTTTCCTTTTAAAAGTAATGTATTGTTAACCTTAATTAAACTCTTTCATCTAGTTTCCCAAGACGTAGGGGCACTCTCAAAAGTCAGAGCATATCAAATATCTCACTAAGGATGTAGTTAGCCTTCTTAAATATTGCTTAGAATTGTTCTCCAACATTACCGAATTTGTAAGATCTTTAGCAAAGATTTTTTGAGCAATTTATAAATCTAGAGCAAATGTTTCTGTTTACTGCACTTTTTGTAATTGAAGGTGATAAATTCTCAAGCCATGATGGATGGCTTCCATGCGTTGCATACTCACCCATAATTCTAGGCATTACCCATTTCTGTGGAAGAGGCGCTGTTACCTTACTGATACATGCAGTCATGTGTGGTTAATGAGAGCGAATGCTAGCAGGCTAGCCTTTTGAAGTGAATTGGCTGAAGTGTAGGGAGAAAGTTCTGTGAGTACAAATCACATCATTCCAGATGGCTTTACTTAGAACATGGTTGAAATCATTTGAAGATTGGGGAGAAAGAAATACACACACACACACACACACACACACACTCCTAAACCTCCCGGGGATAGAGATTGAGATCTCTCTGAGTCTGCGCCAGGGCCGGCACATATCCATACTTAACTAAGGTTAATTGACAGCAAGTATAACCCTGGGTGGTTTTGGTCAATTTATATAGCATACCAAGCCTATGGCAAACAATTTCTTCTATAACCAAGTATTAAAGCCACATTAAAAAAAAAAAACCAACCCTGAAATGCTGGCTCTCATTGTGTGTAGGTCTTGAGGATTAAGCACACAAAGTTCACACAACGTGGTGAGTAGCGACACTCAGCCTTCTGTAAATAGACATGCAAGTGTGGAACCAGTAATACTGTACTGTATACGCTCTGTGTTTTTTGTACAGTATGTCAAAGCAAAACAAAAAAAGAACCTTTTTCTGCCACACTAAAATTGCAAGCCATGTATGGGAATCCCCAAAATAGTATTGGACTAAAACTTTGCTAATGATCTTTATTAGAGGCTCCTCCAACTTTTCACTTACATTGGGTTTTCCTTTCAATTCACTCTTACAGTAATCTGCTTATTTCCAGCTGTTTGTTATTTTATTGAGTGCTGAATTAAAAAAATATTTTGATTCATTTTGTAAATACAAGCTGTAAAAAAAAGAGAGATTTAATGTTGTCTTTTAAATACTCCAATTTTCATTCTAATATGAATGTTGTTATATTGTACTTAGAAACTGTACCTTTAATATTACATTACCTTTATTAAAAGTGCATTGAACACATCAATTTTAGATGTGCTTTATGTACAATTATCCTATAATAAAACTTCAGCTTCTAATGGAACAGCTGCCTGGCTTCTCTTGTTTTCTTGGTGACTGAATTGCATTGTGCCTGGTTTTCTAGAGCATTCTCGATGTTACACCTTGCTACCAGTACGTGGTCTGCCAGACCCTTGTCAGTGTGTTTCATGGACCAGTGGCAGCAGCATCACCTAGAATCAAAAATCATCCAGTTATCATAGGGAGGTCCTAGTGGCGCAAACTCTTAAGGGCTCAACTGCTGTAGCTGGAAGACAGAGAGGTTGCGAGTCAAACCTGCATACAGGGACCCCAGGAGACTAGCCCGGAAGTGTGCTTCTCAAAGACCCTCTGGAAAACTCTGTAGAGCACGTTCTGTTCTATACACAAGGGTCACCGTGACGAGGTAAAGACACCATGGCAACTAGTAAATATCCCTCTATTTTAATTGGTGCCAAGATTTTTAAAAATTATTTTATTGGGAGCTCGTACAACTCTTATCACAATCCCTGCATCCATGTGTCAAGCACATTTGTACATTTGTTGCCATCATCATGCTAAAAACATTTGCTTTCTACTTGAGCCCTTGGTATCAGCTCCTCATTTTTTCCCTTCCCTTCCCTCCCCGCTCCCTCCTCCTCCATGAACCCTTGATAACTTATAAATTATAATTATTGTGTCATATCTTACACCATCTGACACCGCCGTTCACCCACTTCTCCACTGTCTGTCCCCCAGGGAGGAAGTTATATGTAGATCCTTGTAATCTGTTCCCCCTTTCCACCCCACCCTCCCTCTACCCTCCTGGTATCGCTACTCTCACCACTGGTCCTGAGGGGATCATCTGCCCTGGATTCCCTGTGTTTTCCAGTTCCTATCTGTACCAGTGTACATCCTCCAGTCCAGTTGGATTTGTAAGGTAGAATTGGGATCATGATAGTGGGGGCGGGGGAGGAGCATTAAAGAACTAGAGGAAAATTTTATGTTTCATCATTGCTACACTGCACCCTGACCGGCTCGTCTCTTCCCCACAGCCCTTCTGCAAAGGGATGTCCAATTTCCCACAGATGGGCCCTGGGTCCCCACTCCGCACTTCTCCTTATTCACAGTGCTATGATTTTTGGGGAGAGGATGGGGGTCTTTGATGCCTGATACTTGATCCCTTCGACGCCTTGTGATCTCACAAGCTGGTGTGCTTCTTCCATGTGGGCTTTGTTGTTTCTCAGTTAGATGGCCCCTTGTTTTATCTTCCAGTCTATGGGAACCCTGATTACATATCTTTTGCCATTCAGGCACCATCAGCTTTCTTCACTGCATTTGCTTATACACCTGCTTTGTCCTCAGCAATCTTGTCGGGACATGCTGGTGTGCTTCTTCCATGTGGGCTTTGTTGCTTCTGAGCTAGATGGCCACCTGTTTATCTTCAAGCCTTTAAGACCCCAGACACTGTATCTTTTGATAGCCGGGCACCATCACTTTTCTTCAACACTTTTGCTTATGTCCTCAGGGATCGAGTTGGGACAGGCTGGTGTGCTTCTTCCATGTGTTCTTTGTTGTTTCTCAGCTAGATGGCTGCTTGTTTACCTTCAGGCCTTTAAGACTTTGGATGCTATATCTTTTGATAGCCATGGTGCCAAGATTTTTAATCATCTTCATGCACAATTTCCTCCTTACACAAACTGCACTGACTACATATCCTGGCACAGAGCACTCATTAAATATTTCAGTGGGTCGGAAGAGTTGCTGGACTTAGCGCATCGTCCTAGTACTGCTTTTATTTCCACCACCTCCGAGAAGAGAGGAGGAGCTGATGCCTGTGGATCTCGACAGACTACCAAGTTCTGTCCAGTGTCTCTGAACATCGAGAGGCAATACAAATCATCAGTGTTGGATTGCCCGATAGGCAAAGTAAGCACAGACTGACTTCTGCTTCCTTACTGATCTGTAGTGGACCATTTCTTATTTCTCACCATAGCAGAGATTCGGTTTCAAGGTCTGGCTGCCACCTGTCTCTTTCCCCACCGCACAGGACCTTCCTACAGAAGCAGTCTCTCTTCAAATGTACAGCCCCTCCCAGGGACAGAGTCCCCCACAAAGCAGGGCGGCGCCCCTTTCTTGTGCTGCCTTATTAATTTGTGGTGGAAGAGTTTCACACGTTTCGTCATATCAAAGCTGTGGTGCAGCCCATGTGAGGTTGTTTGCTACAGACTAGTAAATCAGCGGAAGGAAGCCGTGTGGACTGGGCACTGTGCCTCTAGGAGTAATTATGACCAACCTTTCCAAGCTGCTTCCATTGCCACTGCAAACCATGGTGTGCACGCCCCTCGCGCCATCTTGGATTCCCTTGCTCACCTTCAAGAAGGGCGCTTCAACAAGAGCTTAAGAGGGTGTTGGGAGTGCTCTGTTCATAATGAGAGCACGAGGAAAATGGGAAGGTTACTAATCAACTAGAAATGGGAAGGAAGGAAGCAAAAGTAATAACCACAGGCTGGCCAGTCAGATCCAGCCACCTGGTTCTACTGCTTGCTGCTCTTACTGCTGTGCTTTGCTTTTTGAGGCGAGATCAGGCAGCTCAGTCCTATGAATTAGAGGCGCCCTGCGAGCACTGGAAATCAAGGGAGCTGGGTGCAGGGGCCCCTGCTTCTCGTGGGAGGGCTGTGAGAAATCCGAACGCAGCTGCACACTGACGAGGGCAGGGGACTGCCGGTGCCCTGACAGGTGGCTCAGCACCTTGTCTTCCCCTTGTGCTAAAGGAACTTGAGATGGGGTTCCATAGTGCTGGACCCCTGGTCATAAAGAGGTCATTCCTCTGAGATGCGAGTGAGCGAAGCGGCGTGTCTCATGATCGGTGGATGACTGCAGACACGTTCTCTTAGTCTTGGTAGGGTGCCTTCCAAAAAAAAGGGGGGGGGGAGGTCCAATCAAAACAGTGACTTCTCAGGTTCTACTGGGTTTACTGCAAGACAAGAAGGTCAAGGCAAAACGTTATAGGAACTATTTGGGGAGATTCCCAAGGGATAAGCTTCATAGATTATTGTCCAAAGACATAGGATAATCACCGGGGCTTGTTAGGAAGACGTTTTCAGAAATTTGGAAACGGCAATGTTGACAAACAGAGAAGGTAAGTTGCACCGAGGACCCTTATCACTACGCTGCGCCCACTCGTTTTTCAAGATGACATGGACGGTCCTACCAGAGTTCCTGTGGGAAACCTTAGCCTTCCACCCTGGAGCCTTGATCGTGTCCCCGCAGACTCCTTTTTGTCCCTGAAATTCAGAGACGATCATATTGAAAAGGAGTAAGACGTGAGCCCCTCCGCCCAAACTGGCTTTCGACGACATGTAAATGGAGGAGATCAGGATTGTTCAGAGAAAGGTCTCAGAGATGAAGCACACAGAACAAGATGCTGGCTAGGTTGAGAAGTAATCACTTCACAGTCTGATATTTGTGCTTAATAAAAGGTTTCTGTCATTTATAGCAATACCTTTTTAACTTAAAAAAGTCATCTGAGACGGGAAGAACCAAAAAGGTATCTCCACCCTCTTGAAACTTAAGAGAATTTTTGTCCTGAGATCCCAGCCAATTTCAGAATAACAGTGTGTGGTTTCAGTCAAATCCCGCTTCCCGCAACCCTCTCCCACTCTCTGACTTTGCCTTGCTTTTCTTTCTTTCTTTTTTTAAAATATACACATTGATGATATTTGACAAATGCTAACATTTTGCTATTTGCTTTTTTAAATTATTTTATTGGTTAGCTCTTCCGTCACAATCCATACATTCATCCAGTGTATCGAGCACATTTGCACATGTGCGGCCATCATCATGTTCAAAGCATTCTCTTCCCACTTGAGCCCCTGAGATCAGCTCCCCATTTCTTCCCCCCCTCCCCTACCCATTCTCCCTCATGAACCCTTGATAAGTTATAGATTATTATTTCCATATCTTACATTGTCCTCCATCACCCCTCACCCACTTTTCCATTATTTGTCCCCTGGGAGGAGGTTCTAGGTTGATCCTTTTGATTGGCTCCCTCTTTCTCCCCCACCCTCCCCTAATCCTACTGGTACCTCTACTCTGCTTGTTGGTCCTGAGGGGTTTATCTATCCTGGATTCCCTGTTTTTCGGGCTCTTATCTGTATCAGTGTGCATGCTCTGGTGTAATCTGATTTGTAAGGTAGAATTGAGGTCATGATAGTGGCGGGAAGGAAGCACCAAAGAACTACAGGACAGTTGTGTTTCATCGGTGCTATACTACACCCTGACTGGCTCGTCTCTTCCCTGTGACCCCTCTGTGAGAGATTGTCCAATTATCTACAGAGGGGCATTGGGTCTCTACTTCATGCCCCCCCAACCCCATTCAACTTGGGTATGGTTTTGTTCTGGGTCTTAGATGCCTGATACCTGATCCCATCAAAACCTCATGATCACACAGGTTGATGTGCTTCTTCCATGTGGGCTTTGTTGCTTCTGAGATAGATGGCACTTGTTTATCTTCAAGCCTTTAAAACACCAGACGCTATATCTTTTGATAGCCAGGCCCTATCAGCTCTCTTCACCATATTTGCTTATGCATCCATTTTGTCTTCAGCCATTGTGTCAGGAAGGTGAGCATCACAGAATGCCGGATTGTTAGAACAAAGTGTTCTTGTGTTGAGGGAGTACTTGAGTCGAGGCCCAATGTCCATCTGCAACCTTAATTCTTAACATATAGATGAGTACATAGTTCTATTCCCCTCTCATTATATATGTACTTGCATATGTACACGCCTGTATTTAGGCCTCCATAAATGTGCTTTCCCTCCTGGCTCTTTCCTCTATTCCCTTTCACTTTCCTCTGCTCCCACCATCACGTTTGGCCTTCATTCAGGTTTAGTAATTCCTCGCTGCTACATTGCCCTTGATTAAGCCCCAGTAGGCATCCAACCACCTTCCTTCCATTGATCTTAGTTTACTTGTTGTTCCCTTGTCCCTGGCTTGGTTACACACACCTCTTCCTTTCTCCCACCTCCCCTTCTCCCATATCCTCCCAGAACCATTGTCTCATTCTTTTCATCTCCGAATTATTTATCCCGCCTATCTCACCTAGATAGACATGCAGATGCATTAATATGTGCAAACACCTGGCAAAGCCAAAGAAAACCACAAAGGAAGCACCCTGACTCTCATAATGTCCCACGGGACACCGGTGGTTTGTGAATTATTACAAACAGAAAGGCTGGTGGTTCTCACCCACCCAGAGGCACCACAGAAGACAGCTGCTTCTGATGGTAGCAGAAGCCTCTTGCCGGGTTAGCAGTCACCGTATCTTGTGGCAGTGCCCCCAGCGCCAAGATGAAGAAGAATCCCGTACTTGTGTTTGGTTTTCCCCCTCGTGTCATTTCGCACGAGGATGGAGTAAAAAGAGAGCAAATTAATCTTTGAGCGTTTGATTTGCTTCTGGGTCCCACTCAATGAACCGCTCACACGGCATTTTTCATTCCAGGCGATTCCCCATTGCGGGTGGGGACCCAGAGGAAGGCTGATTCTGTCTATCGATGATTCTGTGCTTACCAAAACCAGAATCCCAGCTTACCACTAGCGAGTGGATTCTGACTCATAGTAACTCTACAGGCAGAGTAGAACTTTCCCTGTGGGTTTCTGAGGCTGTAAATCTTAACAGGAGCAGAACATCTCAGTTTTCCTTATAGGATTCATGGATTCGAACTGCTGACCTTGCAAGTAGTACTCCAACAAGACACCCACTTCACCATTCCTCTGGCCCTGCACTTAGAGGATAATTCATTTTAATATTAGCTTCACGCCATATTAATTATGAGTGTCCCCCCCCAAGCAGGCTCTACATCTTCCCCTTCTGCCATTCTTTCTCAACCCCCATACTGAAATACACACCCAAACTTAAAAACAGATATAAATATGTTCTCAATCAGTTTTCCCAGAATCATCTGTTCTCTCCCTGGGACACACTTAAACGACTGTGGAAAACGGCAACAATCAACAGCCAGGGAATCAGTCCCAACGCACGACCTCACGTGTGGATCTGGGTAGAACGGAGCTCCACGGAGCTTCAGTAAGTGACTTTGAGCCAGTAGCTCATCAGGTCTCACTTCTGAGGGCCCTCCGGGTGGATTCCCATCACTAACCTTTCAGTTAGCAGCCAAACAAGCCAACGGCACCCCCACCCCACGCCAGGAACTTCTTAGGAGCTCCTGATAAAAGACCACCATTCAAATGATGGATCTCTCTGGATACTCTCAGCCTGCACACCATGCCATGCACGCACAATTAAGCACACTTCAAGAAGTGTTATCTTCCGAGGGGGAAAGTGGGGACTCGAACCACTCTGTTCTGACACAGCGTGTCCTGCGCCAGAGTCTGCAGCACTACCGGTGACTCCATCCCCTAAGAAATGCCAGCGATGGCTGAAAAGCCTGAGATGAACAAGCTGTTGTTAGCAACGGTGTTTTCCGACAGTTCCTGATCGGTTACCAGATTGCAACCTCTTTGTGGGAGGGAGGCCTCTTTCTGGATTCTCGTTTTGAAAGTACCTTATAGATGAGTGTAAACTCATGAAGCAATTCCCTGAGTGAAGCACTCAGCAAGCAATACACTCACCAAGCTATACACACACCAAATTTACCCCAAATCAAGCAAAGGAAGCTTGCTAGCTGGAGGTGGGAAAATGACTCGGTTCTAGTAATGGGGGCGGGGGGCGATAGTCTTTTATAGTTCTCTGTCTTAATTTGGCCACCCCCCCCCACCGGAAGAAATTCCTATCTAGAAACAACTGTGATAACTATGTTAATTTTATCTGATAACTTTTCTTAGAACTTTACTTAGCTAGGTGTTAGTGATTTCAAGAATTCTTTTTGACATGTGTGGATGAAACATCCCAAAAGCTCAGAACAAGTGAATTCTTTAAAAAAAAAGGTAAACCTGAATTTACCATACTGCTTAGCAAGTCCATTCCTAGGTATCTAGCCAAGAGAACGAATAACTTATCTCTCCACAAAGACTTGTACACATGTCTAACAGTATGCCCAACAGTCACGACACGGAAACCACGTTAGTGTGGAGCACATGGATTTTTTAAAAATGAGGAGCTGATTTTTTAAAAATGAGAAGCTGTTTTGGAAATGATGAGGGCAACACGTGTACAACTGTGCTTGGCACAATGGATGGATTGTGATGAGGGCTGGACGAGCCCCCAGTAAAATGATTTTTAAAAATGGATCTATACACAGTCATCTTCAGCCACAGAAATGAAGGAACAACTGGTGCCTGCTGCAAAACATGTCTGATCCTTGGAAATACAAGTCTGCTTTTGAGAGAAACGAGCTAACTGCACAAGGCTATCGGGTGTAGGATTCCAGAGTCAATAAATGAAAGGTTGGCGGCTCAAAGCCACCAGCCTCTTGAAGGGAGAACGAGGCTAGTCAACTTCCATAAAGGTTTGCAGTCACAGAAGCTCTCGCGAGGAGCTCTACTCGGTCCGACAGCGTGGCTAATTTAATTGGAATCAGCTTCACAGCAGTGGGTCTTTCAGCGGGTTCCTTTTCTATGAAATGTCTAGAAATGTCTCAGAAAATCTCTGGAGATAGCAGACTCAGGCAGCCTGGGCTGGGGCTCACAGCGGGAATGATGATTGATTACAAGTGGGCATAAAGCATCTTTCAAGGTAATGAACCTGTTTTGAAACTGCAGAACACTGATGGTTGCCCAACTCTATTCATTTACTAAAAAAAAAAAAAATCACTGAACGGCACCATCAAACATGCGATCTTTATAAAAACCGTATTGTGAACTGGGTGAAGAAGCTCTATGGAGCAGAACATTAGCCTTACATGCCATGATTCATACACGTTCTGTTTCATCACGTTCTCTGTAACAACTATTCCGTCAATGGGACATCACCTATCCTACCTTTATCCTGCATTTCCTGTCTCCATTCCTCCTTCTGAACTTTGCACTTGGGTAAACACTGCCCTTCTGTTCCCAAATGTTGGTTATTCTGAAGTGCACGCAGCTCACTAGTTTTATGGTTCTGCCTCCTGAGCCTGTCTACTGTTGGTCTGAAAATTGAGCCACAAGGGTTAGCTCGAGGCTGGAGGAGTGACCACGTGTCATAATCTTGGTGGTTTCACTGGTCTCTTTCTGATCAGAAGCCTCGTCTCCTTCATGCGTTTGAGCTTTTGTTCCACAGCTCTCTCCCACGCTTATGGAATTCTTTCCACAGCAGCTGGTAGTGGTAGCTGGACACTGTCCGGTGTCTGCTCTCAGGGTCATGGAGACTGATGGTCTCCTGGTCCTTTAGTCCGCTGGACTGATGGTTTTCACGCTTCTTTGTTTCCTACTGGGTTTCACTCATCTTTGGTTTTCTTTTTTAGCATAGAAAGAAAGCATTTACTAATAATTACCTTTTCTTGAGAGTGCCCTAGTGTGGGGGACCAGTCTCCACACAATTGAATGGCTCTATGGGGTGGTTGTGTAATTGAGGGGTAAATTATCAGACAAGATAAAGCATGTAAGGGCTCACCTCTCAGTCGTGACTTCAGGAGCCAGGTCTGAGCAGAGAGAGCAATCTCACGGCCTTATATAATTTCAGGCATGAAGGTCATGCTAAGCACATATGTACCAGGAAGGGGTTATGCAATAGGCCTACACGTAACAGGAGGGGGATGAGCTAGGGGCATATATGAAATATAAGGGGAGGCACTAGAGGCACACATGTGACAGGAAGGCATCCATGTAAAGAGACGGGTGGGATCTAGAGTCAAGAATGCAGGCTAACCTTGGCCATCCCTGAGTTGGCTTGACCATAGGTGTCTTTGAGCTCAACTTCAGGGGAATGGTCTTTTATCCCCTGTGTTTGCAAACAGCACCTTAGATTTGGCATTATTCTGGGGTGGGGGGACATCATGGGGAATAACTTTTACTTAGGAGAATGCGAGTGGGATGCAACTCCAACCCACAAATGTGAAGGTTTTCTCCGTGGGAGCTTTGGCCTTCCAGACTCCTTAACGTATGAATGTTGGGAGTTTATCTGCATACACTTCTTCCCAGTGCTGTTTCCCACACCCTAGTGGCACAGTGGTTAAGTACTTGCCCGCTAATGCAAAGGTCAGGGGTTGGAATGCACCGATCACTCTGTGGGAGAATATGTGCCGTCCACTCCCATAGAGATTACAGCTTTGGAATCCTATTGAGAATCAGCTCAACGCTGACGGGTTGCCATTTGTTAAAGGTTTACTCTTTGCAATGTACTTTTTATCTATTCCCGCAAGTGTTCAGAATTAGCCTATAAATGAGTTATTATTGTGCCCATTATCCAACTGGGGAATTGATAACAAATTAATCTTTGGGAATTTTATTCGTTTCTCCCCCACACCTTTGGAGGAGAAACGTAAGTCCCACGTGCTTTGGAATTGAACTGCCAGCTGGCAGAAAAACAGATACGCAACTGAGATAGAGCCATTGGGCTCCCAAAATCCATGGCCTGCTTATGAAGCTGCTTCTAGTTCACAAGGTAGGCCATAAAGAAGAAAGACAGTGCGTATTATAACTGTTAGCTTACAATGCATTCTAATGGCAAAAGTGAAGTGCTCTGACTGTGCATGTCTGTTTCATTACTGATTTTGTGGTTCTGGAAAAGCCGCTCGGCAATCTAGACCTCAGCTTCCTTATCAGGAGAATGAGAGTGCTGGACTGGGTTAACTCCAGCTGGCGTTCCATCTTGCTTTGAAAATGCTGCTTCTCTGTGCTATCTCGAACCCACCAGAAAGGCACACCAGGGCAGAGAGTGTTATTTGATGGCCATGGAGAATCTTAACAGAGGGCATGGCGGGTGACGCTGCTTATACCACACTACCATGGGCTGGTACATTCCAGCAGAGTGAATTCTTGACCAATGATCATTGCTGTTAAAGGCTCGGAATGTCTGTGACTGCAACCCTTCAAATTCTATGCTTCCATAATGGCTGGACAAATCATCAATAGAAAATGCTACTCACAGAGTGCCGGGCATTTCCCTGCTGGTTGCAAGCATTTACAAACCCTGCCTCCTAATTGACCTCCTTCAATCATACATTACATCACCAGGTAAGCAATCCTGAAGCACAGCTGCTCTCAGTGTGTTACCTTCTGCTTATCACAGTGGCTCTCCCCCTTCCTAAGGCCACCACCCTTTCATACAGTTCCTCCTGTTCTGGTGATGCCCCAACCATAAAATTATTTTCATTGCTACTTCATAACTGCAGTTTTGCTACTGTGATGAATCTTCATGTAAATATCTGATCTGCAGGATGTATTTTCATGGTTACAAATTGAACCTAATTAAAGCATAGTGATGAATCACAAAACAATATGTCATTATACATTGTGAAATATTTATTTCTAATGACAAATCAATGAAATTTTGGCTTGAAGCACGGTGTAGCTTGGGTAACAGTCTTCGTGCATGTGGGCGTATCTGCGTGTGGGCAGACCCTCCTGGAGACGGATAGAGGAGCGGTGTCTCGGTTCCTAAAACCATCAGAAATATGTGTTTTCCGATGGTCTTAGGCGACCCCTGTGAAAAGGTCCTTCAGCTCCAAAGGGGTCGCGACCCACAGGTTGAGAACCGCTGGCTTATAAGGTAGTTTTGTTTGTTTGTATGTTTTGTCTTATTTTGTTTTTTAAGCAGCATTCCCCTTCCCATACAACAAGCACTCCCTAGTTTGGCTCTCAAGAGTCTCTAATCTGGCCCAACCAGCCTATTTTTCCAAGCCCCTCTTTTCTGTTTCCCTTCACAAAGGAGCACTGGTGACACACCATTAAGGCACCAGGGTGGTAGTTTGAGCTCACCATGGGAAAAAGACTTTTCCTTTATAGCTCAGAAAACCCCACTGGGCAATGCTATTCGGACACACGAGGTCGCCATGGGTTGGCAATGGTTTGGCAGAATCTCAAAACAACCATCCCTTTGACACACCTTGCATTACAGCCAAAATAAACTCCCCAAAGGGCTCTTTATTGAAGAGAATTTTAAAAGCATAAGCATAATTTTTGTTAATAGAATTTAATAAAGCTCAAACAAATTGCATTGCCATCTAGTAAACTAAGACTCCTAGCAACCTCACGTAGGGCTTCTGAGGCTGTAAAAATTTTTAAAGTGTTATTGACTTACATGGGGGTACTCCCCAAAAACCAGAATTGTGCTGGGCAGAGCAGAGCTTTCGTAGTTTGCATTTTTCCTGCTGGGCCAGCATCGGGCAACTCGCTCTGAGTTAGTGCACCCAGTGGTGTCAGCTGGGAATGGTCTCTCTGGTCACAGTGAATTTTTTCATAAAAGCAGGCTCACTTGAACCTTATGGTTGGTTTTTTTGTTTTTTTAATGACCGATTTAAGAGAACAGCATGAGGATGTGAAATTTTGTTTCCTGCTCTGGAAAAATGCCACAGAAACTGTTGTGATGTTGTTGAACACAGCTTCCAAGGGCAGCATTATGGGAAAAACTCAAGTGTATGAGTGGTTTTCTCATTTCCCAAAGGGTGAAATATCGATTGATGACAAACCTCATTCTGGATGTCCATCAACTTCTGGAATGGATAAAAATGTCAACTCTCAGTGCATTTGCAGTTTGTTCCATGGGTCAGACTGTTAATCGAGTTTTCTATTTAGAGGTTCTGAAAAGATTGTTTAACTGTGTGTGACCAAAAAAGGACTGATTTGTGGCAGACGGGGGACTGGTTTTGCCACCACAACAATGCACCTGCTGACGCAGCCATCTCAGCGTGCCAGTTTGTGACAAAAAAAAAAAAATCCCACCATGCCTCTCTTGCCCCTGCACCTTACTCAGCTGACATCTCTCCGTGCAACTTCTTTTGTTTCTGCAAATGAAGAGGGACATGAGAGGACAGAGATTTGACGACACAGAAGAGGTGAAGAAAATAATGAGGGAGGTGCTGTCAGCCATCCAAACAGATGAGTTTGAAAAATGCTTCCAAGAATGGAATCGCAGATTTGAGAAACGTATTAAGTGTAATTGAGAATACTTTGAAGATGATAAGGTTGCTTTGTAAAAAAATTTAAATACATAACTTTTTTTAATTCCATTTTGGAGGGGAGTAGCCCCGTATAATTCATGTATCACGTAATTACAGTTGTGCCATCACCACCACAACCGGCTTTTAGAACATTTTCTTCTTTCTTGTACTCACTGTTTCGCTCAGTGGTTCTCAACCTGTGGGTCGCAACCCCTTTAGGGGTCGAACAACCCTTTCACCAGTAGCACAATGACAGTGATGAAGTAGCAACGGAAATAATTTTATGGTTGGGGGGTCACCACAACATGAGGAACTGTATTTTTTTTCTTTTTAAAATCATTTTATTGGGGGCTCATACAACTCTTATCACAATCCGCACATACATCCGTTGTGTCGAGCACATTTGTTGCCATCATCATTCTCCAAGCATTTTCTTTCTACTTGAGCCCTTGGCATCTGCTCCTCATTTTTTCACCTCCCTTCTGGTGCCCCCTCCCTCATGAACCCTTGACAATTTATAATTTTTTTTAACATTTCTTTCACTGTCTGATGTCTCCCTTCACTCACTTTTCTGTTGTACGTCCCCCAGGGAGGGAATTACATGTAGAACCTTGTGATCAGTTCTCCCTTTCTCCCCCATCTTCCCCTTCCCCTCCTAGTACCACCACTCTCATTATTGGTCCTGAGGGATTTGTCTGTCCTGGATTTCCTGTGTTTCCAGTTCTTATCTGTACCAGTGCACAACCTCTGGTATAGCCGGATTTGTAAGGTAGAATTGGAATCATGATAGTGGGAAAAAGGAAGCATTAAAGAACTAGAGGAAAGTTGTATGTTTCAACAGTGCTATACTGCACACTGACTGGCTCATCTCCTCCCCTTGACCCTTCTGTAAGAGGATATCCAGTTGCCTACAGATGGGTTTTGGCTCTCCACTCCACACTCCCCCTCATTCCCATAGATACGATTTTTTGTTCTGATGATGCCTTATACCTGATCCCTTCAGCACCTCGTGATTGCACAGGCTGGTGTGCTTCTTCCATATGGACTTTGTTGCTTCTCAGCTAGATGGCTGCTTGTGTATCTTCAAGCTTTTAAGACCCCAGATATTATATCTTTTAATAGCCGGGCACCATCAACTTTCTTTACCACATTTGCTTATGCACCTGCTTTGTCTTCAATGATTATGCCGGGGAAGCTGAGCATCATGGAATGTCAGTTTAATAGAACAAAGTGTTCTTGCATTGAGTAAATACTTGAGTAGAACCCCAATGTCCATCTGCTACCTTAATACTAAACCTATAAATATATGCACATAGCTCTATTTCCCCATCATCATATATAAATATACTTACATATGTACAAGCCTGTATTTAGACCTCTATAAATGCCTTTTGCCTCCTAGTTCTTTCCTCTCTTGAGGAACTGTATTAAAGGATCACGACATTAGGAAGGTTGAGAACCACTGGCTTAGCTCCCCATTTTGCCCCAGTCACCCTATTCATTTAGTTACTGTCTCTATAGGTTTACCAATCCTGGATTTCATATTTAAGAAAAACATAACATACACACACAAAAATGACAAAATTAAACCGAGGAAAACCTCAATTGAAAAGAAAGCAGGGAAAACATTTTTAAAGGGTCAAAGGGAATTCAAATGGTACAGAGTTAAATTTCAACCTAACGACCATCTGCCAGAATCCACTTCACAATGCTTTCTGTCTGACATCCCTTTCTGTCAGAGGGATGACCATCGTCCAGGGATGGGAACAGCCTTGTTATCACCAGAGGAGCGCCTCCATGTGGGGGACACTGCACGGACTTGGGGAGGAGGCTGAGCATCTTCAAGGAGAGCAGATAACCTCATCTTAGTCTCGCAGAGTGGCTGGTGAACCACTTGACCTTGCAGTTCACTGGTAATCCAACCTTTACCTGACAGCAGCACCTTGGCTGACTCTCTGAACAATGAACAAAACAAAGCAAAACAACACTCAATGCCCTGGAGTTGATTTTGACTCTTAGTGACCCCATAAGACAGCGCTTCTCAACCCTTTGAGCAGTCTGTGTTAGTCTGGGTAAACTAGGGAAACAAATCCACAGACACTCATATGTATAAGAGAGTTTTATATAAAGGGTAAGTATACATTAAGAAAGTATCCCAACCCAGTGCTGCCCAAGCCCACAAGTCCAACATTAACCCATATGTCTGACACCAATCCACAAAGTCCTCCTCAATCTCACAAAACACATGCAATGATGCCAACTGCAGGAGGAAAGACGAATCAGTGAACATGTAACCATCTCAGCGCTGGGGTGGGTCTCCACACGGCTGCTCCAGCACTCAGGGCTGCATTGGGGTAGGTCCATGTGGCTTCTCCTCAGGGATGTCTTGCAGGAAGTGAGCCTTTCCAGCAGAAGCAGGGAACTGGCTAAGGCAGCTGCACCCTGGTCTTACCACCAGAAAGCAAGAGACCCGAGAACTAACTAGAAAGGTGAGGCTCACCAAGCCATTTATCTCTCTGTCCTTCAGTTATCCTGCATGTGTTTTATTAGTCAACTTGGAAAAATAACCTTAACTATCTCAGGGTCGAATGACCCTTTCACAGGGGTTGTCTGATTCATAACAGTAGCAAAATTACAATTATGAAATATCAACTACAATAATTTTATGTTCCACAACATGAGGAACTATCTTACAGGGTCGTGCAGCATCAGGAAAGTGGAGAACCACTGCTATAAGATAAAGTAGCACAAACATGGGTAGCAGGAGAACAGGGCACTAACCCAAGGGGAGGGTGTTGTTTAGATCTCCAAGAGAGGGGAGAGAGGGACCAGACTTCAACCCGGTGCACCAAGACTTGGATGCAACATACCAGCATGAAGCAGGGAACCAACGGGGAGATCCGAGGGGCTGGCCCCAATCCCAACTACTTGGACACCACCCTCTCTTCCCAGAAGAACTCACTTCAGCGAAGAGCATTGAAGCTACATCTCAGGGAGAGGGGAGCCTCTGATCAGAGCACATAGGAGCAAACAAAGAGGGAGGGAGAGAGAGTGGAACACATCCCACCCACCAATCCCCTAGGACAGTATTCCTGCTCAGAGCACCCAATGCACAGAGAGGACCATAGGTTTGGCCCAACCACAAGACAAGACGTCCTTTACTGACCCATAGCACTTCGAGGGACAACACTGGAGGTACTGTGTGGGAAATGTGCCCGATCTGATCCCACCACTCCAGGGTGAAATTCTAAGGGTGTGAAACAGAGCAGCAAGGGGAGCAAAGCAATTAAGTCCCCAGGGAATACCAAAAATAGACTTTGGAGCCAGGGAGAGACACCCCATCAGACTTGACCGGAAAACACCCCTAAAGGTCAACAAACAGACCTGGAACTATTTACAGGCTTTTATTTTTTTTTAATTGTTTTTGTTGTTTTGTTTTATTTTCATTTGTTGCTTTGTTTTTCTATGTCTTGTTTGGGGGCATATTATTATCTCTGCAGGTCTATCTAGCTAAGATAGACTGGATGAACCATCTGGAGGAGAAAACAAAGGAATGATGGTTCTGGGGGTGGGAGGGCATAAAGAGAGGGGGAGGGGGGAATGGAAGTGGGTGTTAGGTAACCCAGGTACAAGGGAACAACAAGTGATCTAAAATCAATGGTGAAGAGGGTGTAGGATGCCTGGTGGGGCTTGATCAAGGACAATGTAATAGAGAGGAATTACTGAAACCCACATGAAGGCCGAACATGATAGTGCGATATTTATAGAGGTCTAAATACAAGCATGTACATATGTAAATATATTTATATATAATGATAGGGAAATAGATCTCTGTACATATATTTATAGATTTAGTATTAAGGTAGCAGACGGACATTAGGCTTCTACTCAAGTACTCCCTCATTGCAAGAGCACTCTGTTCTAATAACATGGTGTTCGGTGATGCTCAGCTTCCCCACACGTGATCACTGAAGACAAATGGGTGCAAAAATGTGGTGAAGAAATCTCATGGTGCCCAGCTATCAAAAGATAGAGCTTCTGGGGTCTTTAAGGTTTGAAGACAAACAAGCAGCCATCTGAGAAGCAACAAAGCCCACATGGAAGAAGCACACCAGCCTGTGTGATCACCAGGTGTTGATGGGATCAGGTATCAGGCATCAGGGACCCAAAACAAAAAATCATATCAATTGGAATGAGAGGGAGTGTGGAGTGGAGACCCAAAGTCCATCTGTAGGCAACTGGATATCCCCTTACAGAAGGGTCGAGGGGAGGAGACAAACCAGTCAGTGTGCAGTATAGCACTGTTGAAACATACAACTTTCCTCTAGGCCTTGAAGGCTTCCTCCCCACCACTATCATAACCCCATTCTATCTTAAAAATATGGCTAGACCAGAGCATGCACATGGGTACGGATAAGAACTGGAAACACAGGGAATCCAGGACAGATAAACCCCTCAGGACCAATAATCAAAGTAGGGATACCAGGAGGGGAAGGGGAAGGTGGGGTGAGAAAGGGGGCACCAATGACAATGATCTATATATAACCCCCTCCCATGGGGACGGACAACAGAAAAGTAGGTGAAGGGAGACATGAGTCAGTGGTTTCAAACTGCCTGGCATTTAATAGCCCAAAGCATAAATACACTACCCACAAATGCCCCTAAAGTGTTCTCTCTTTTTCTCTCCTCTCCCTCCTCCCCTCCCCGCCCCCTTCTTCCCCCTGCCCTCTCTTCCTAACTACTATCAAGTTAATGCCCATTTATAGAGACTCTATAGGACAGGGTAGAACTGCTCTTGTGGGTTTCCAAAACCGTAACTTGTTTTGTTTTTTTTAACCCGAGTAAAGCCTCTTCTGACTCCCAAGAAGCAACTAGTGGTTCTGAACTGCTGAATTTTCAGATAGCAGCTCAAATCATTACCACTATGCCACCAGAGCCTAGGACTCTCTAGTAAGTCTTCCATAAATCTCTTTGCCTATTCAAAAATGTTCTATGCTCCTCTCTGAATACATTTAATCATAAATCGTTTATCACATTCTATTTTTATACATTCATTTACTTGTAGTATTTGAGTTTGTCTTCTCGAGCTGCCCTTTGAAGTTTTCTATTCAGTTCTTTGACTCAATCATTTGTTCAATTTACAGAAATTCCATTTCTACCATTAAGAGCAGGTTTCACAGTCTATTCTGACATCTGATCCTTTCTTCCTTTCCCGTCTTTGAGAACCTTTTGATTTCTTCATGAATGGAGATCTTGATGTTCCCCCACAACTCATCAGGACCTTAGCGTTGAATGCGTCAAATTTGTTCTTCAGATATTCTCAAAATTCAGGAGGGATAGACGCAAGGTGGTTATTTTGGCTCTTACATGCTTGTTCGAGTTTTCTTCGGCTTCACCGGAACTTACAGACGAGCGATTGATGGTCTGTTCCACAGGCAGCCCCTGGCCTGGCTTTAAGCTGTCGATGCAGAGCTTCTACCTCGTCTCTTCCTTATTATATGTTCAACTTTCACATGCGTATAAGGCAATTGAAAGTAGAATGGCTTGGTTCCAGAGCGCCTTAGTTCTCAAAGTAACGTCCTTGCTAGAGGATTGATGCTCCTTGGGTATTCGGCAGAGGAGACTGTGGGGAAAACAGGAAGCCTATAATAAGGAGTACAAGAAAGAAGAAAATGTTCTAACACAGATTGTCCTAATGATTGTACGACTCTTCTTGATATGATTGAACTATTGGCTTGTATGCTACGTGGAGTGTGGCAGTTACATAATCTGTCAACTCGATAAGGGGTGGAGTCTAGCCTGCCAATCAGGTCACAGTCAATGAGGCCTCTTTGTGAGCCTGGCCTTCTCCTGAGGATTCTGGGAACTCTTGTCTTCTTCCCCAGAGGTGGGATGCTTCCACTGCCACTGTAGCCACAAGACTTTCCACCCACTGGCCTGTGATCTTCCTGCATTCAGCATCTTTGCAAGTGTTACGTGAGTCTGAAGAGAAATTTACAGATTGGTATTGGACATATGGGCTAATATCGGACTATGGACTTGATCTGGACTGGGCTGGGATATTTTCTCAATATATAATTGTTCTTTTATATAAAGCTCTTTTTTATACATATATGACTGTCTATGAATTTGTTTCTCTGGTCTACCTGGACTAACACATCAAGTATGTGGCAATAAAATTGTTTTTAAATAAATAAAGCTTGAAGCAGAAGAAAAAAAGGATTTGTGCAGCAGATCCACCCAATGTAACTTTTTACTCAATGACTGCTTCTTCCTTGAGCGTTGATTGTGAATGCAAACACAATTGCGCATGAAACCCTTGACAACTTCCCTGTTTCTCTGTCTGTTCTCCAGCCTCTTCAGAATAAACGTAAACAAAACCAGCGCTGGGAGCTGGCATGTAGACGTGGGATTGGAGAGGAGCAGAGGGGAGTGGTCTAAGCTGGAGTCCACCTGATGGCACTGAGTACTAGGTGCCAGATACTGCATAGAGCACAGCTTCAGCTCTTATTTAACTTAATCCTTTCAAATAGCCCCGCCCTTGCCCCCCACCCCACCCCCATGCTAACACTATCCCCAGCATTTTACAAATGAGATTGTTCTCTTTTCATTTCATCACCTGAAATTGATGAGACTTTTCACCAAGGTCAAGGACTTTCTATGACAAGCACCTCCTAGACCAACCATGGGTCCCGGCCCCTTTGGGAGTCAAACAAGCCTTTCACAGGGGTCGCCTAAGACCATCGGGAAACATATGTTTCTGATATGGCTCCTCTCTCCGTCTCCAGGGGGTCCGCCCACATGCAGATATGCTGATCTGGTGAGAAAGAAGCTATCTCAACCTTCACACCGATGTTGGCTTTTTATGCATACTATCGCAAAATGTAGCAATGTAGTTTACTGTTGTTATATTAAGACTGTTACCCATGCTACACCATGCTTCAAGACAAAATTTCATTTATTTGTCATTAGAAATAAATATTTCATAATATATAATTACATAGTTTGTGATTAATCACTATGCTTTAATTATGTTCAATTTGTAACAATGAAAATACATCCTGCCTAGCAGATATTTGCATGACGATTCATAAGAGTAGCAAAACGACAGTTATGAAGTAGCAACCAAAAATAATTTTATGGTTGGGGGGGGGTGTCACCACAACATGAAGAACTGTCTGGAAGGGTCGAGGCATTAGGAAGGTCGAGAACCACACTGTACCTAGACCCTTCGGCTTCCGCTAAATGAAACACCCGCATAGTACGCATAGCGAGGTCAGCCCCTTCAGGTAGTACAGGCCCCACCCACTTCGCCTCTGGTGACGTCATCACGCAGGCCGTCGGCGGCGCCGCGGCCACGTCCTTTATATAAGGTTTTCCCCGACCGCGCGAGTGCGCGCTACGGCGTGAGGAGCGGGGTGGCGTTTGGGGGCCCCTCGGCCGGAGCCGCGGCGGACCACGAGGTGGGCGGACAGGCTGCCTTGCAGTGGAGACGCGGCCGGAATGGCGGGCGCGTTCTCCAGGGGCGGGAAGAGGAGACATGGCGGCTCCGTTGGCGCGGGCCGGGCCCCTCCGCTCCCCGCGTTGGCGCGACCTCCTCCTCTCTGCACGCCCCTGTGTAACTCCTCGCCTTGGGGCCACCTTGCCCTGAGGTGGCTTTTGCTCGGTCGCCTTCAGTAACGGCTTCTGCCCTGGGTACAAGGGACTAGGTGGGAGGCCGGCCCCCTGGGAGCGTCGGGGGTCCAGGTAGCACCGGATCCAGCAGTCACCTCCGTGGCCAGGCCGCGTCGCCTCACAGGGGAGGCCGTCTTCGCCAGGCCCCTCCCGGGCGAGGCTTCTTGATCGCCGGCCGCAGGCGCCCCTCGAACGGGCCCCAGCGCCGCCCGAGGCCAGACCCCCGCCTCCTCACGTCCCCCTCCCCACCGAAGGTGCTCGGGCCGCCCGCGGATTCGGAAGGACGTCGCACAGCGTCCTGGCCGCCCCTCTGCAAAGCAGCTTAGGACCTTGCTGCCTTCTCGTGCTAACGATTCGGGCTGGTGGGGTTTGGGATGAAGTTCTGCCTACGTCCAAGTGAACTGCCCCTCCTTTTGATCTTGACCTTTTGTTTCTTCCCCCCCTTCCCCTCCACAGTTGGGGGTCGACTCTGGGGACGCCCGCACTGTCAGACAGCCGCGTTGAGCTAACAAAGTGAAGCAGCCATCTAGGCATCATGAGCTCCAAGATGGTGTTGGGGGAACCCAGGCTGGACTGGTGAGTTGCATCTGCTTGTTTTCCCCCGGAGGAGCACCCCAGCGAGGCGTGGTGGCTAGGGAGGGTTTCCGGCCTGCAGAGGCTCGGAGGGTGCAGGATCGATGTTCAGGGGTCGCAGAATTCACCCCGTCCCCTTGTCACATGCTGAGTGAGCACTTGGGAAATACGTTGTGGTTGTTAGGTGCCTTCCAGCCGGTTCCCACTCGCAGCAGCCGTACGTCCAGCAGAAGCAAACACTGCCATCTTCTCCATCATCTTGCTTGAGCCCATTGCCCAGCCACGGTGTCGGTCCATCTTATCCAGGAGACAGAGCCGACTGCATTTCCAGTCTGAAAACTACGCAGCACTCACATTGCTGTTAGGTCCAATTCAAGGATGCACATACATTGATTTCTTCGCAGAGGAGGGATGCTTGAATGTTTTCTTCCTGTGTCTAAGAACCTTAGCCATTTCCAGATACATAGTAAAGGTTGCTCTTGAGACTACAGGAGCCTTGTGCTCTGTTGGAGTCCATGTCAAGTGTTTATGTAAATGCTTCTCCCTCATTCCAGAAGTATAGAATTTTGCAAGTAGAGCGAGCACCCAATGAATTCATACATGGGCGTTGTAGAAATCTAATGGAGTGTGCCGCTTGGATTCAATTCATTGCACATTTGCTGAGCATGTACTCCTGGCCAGCCTAAATCACACCAAAACAAACCTATGAATTCCAATTCATGGTGACCCTATCGGACAGGACAGAACTGCCTGTAGAATGTCCAAAATTGTAATCTTAATGGAAACAAACTGCCACATCTGACTTCCATGAAGTGCCTGGTAGGATTGTACGCCCATTGTTTTGGTTAGCATTTGAACACTTAACTACTGAGTCAACAATAAGCAGTGGAATGGAACAATAGGCTAGAGTGGTGGTGTAGTTATGCTTTGAGCGGCTAACTGCAGGGTCAGCAGTTCAAAACTACCAGACACTCAACTCCACAGGGAACAATGAGGTTTTCTACTCCCGTAAAGAGTGAGTCTGCGAAACCCACAGGGACAGTTCTACACTAGACTATAGGCAGGGTCAGAATCGACCCGATGACGGAGTTATTTTGCGAATGTGCCAGCCATTCAGAAGTTTCATTGTAGGTTTTCAGAAGTATGCATTGCATTCCTTGCCATTACCATAAAGTGAGTGTTTGGAGACAGTGTGGATGCTTTTTACACCACCGAGACTGTGGAACCAAGGGTGCCTTACAGCCTTTGCACGGTATTGTCACCTTGGGATTCTTCCCACGCAGCCTAGCCTTTGTTCTCACTAGATTAGCAGCAGTTCTCAGTTTTACTGATTTTCTAATTCCTTCATCAAACCACCATTTACTGAGTGCTTACTTTAGGCAGACTATTGACTAATGGCTACAACATGGTAGTCTAAATTATGTTACAAAAAAAATCAAATAAGAATCACTTTAGGGGGCAGTTTTCACAAAATCACACCATTTACCCAATCTGTGAATGAATTACAAATCTGCCAAATTAATGGAAATAGGTAGGATTAAGTTGAGTAGCATATTTCTTCAGCCTTCCAATATTTTAATCTTATGCTTCCCAGCCAGTGGGGAGCCCTACCCCTGCATTTTACTTCATTCTGCCTATCTTGACTCTCAACTCTCTCTGGGATTTATTTAGTTGGGAATTAAATAAAAAAAAAGACTGATTGTAGAACTGGAGAGTTTCAGAATGGGCCTAGAATAGAAGTGATCCAAAAAGTGAAAAAATCTAAGGTCACAGGTCTGGTACATGGAATTAAAATTGTTAAAAGGTGATTGCTTAGGAAAGACACAATTGTAAATTATTGTTGCACCATGTTTCATAAGATGTTAAATAGTTAAATGCAAATGAATTATTTTGTTTCACAGGGATATCTCCCCCAAAAATGGCCTTACGACATTTTTCTCTCGAGAGAATTATAGAGATTATTCCATGGCTCCAAGCTTAAAAGAACTATGTGTTTTATCTAACAGGTAATTATTTATTTGATAGTTATTTTTCTGATATGTGTGTATTGATTTATTCAGTACCAAATGAACTGTTTTTTCATATTATAAACAACTGTTAAATCTCATTGGACAAAAAAATCTCATTGGAAAAGGTAATTTGTATGTCTTTCCATGCTCCAACACAGATAGCATGGCCTTTTTTAAATGGTTGCATATTACCTACATAGATATATTTTGAATATATAATATTTGCAAATATATATTTGAATACATATTTTGAAAATATATATATATTTGAAATAATTTAGCTAGAACTATATTGCTAAATGTTTGGGATGTTCCCACTTTTGTAATTACAGGGATCATATTGGTGAACTTTTTATCAATATTTCTATAAGATTAATTAATAGGTGCAGAATTGTTTACACCAGATAGTGTACATTGTATGTTTTAATAGGTACTGGCAAATTGTTAAAGGTTTTATTCTCTCTGGTATGAACATGCCTATGACATGATTATTTTCACTTCTTATTACTCAGCTGCTCTTCTTTTTGATTGACTCTGACTTGTGAGTGAATTATGAAATCAACTACTGGAGTTTACTGGAAAGGTATATAAATATACCAAAGGAAGGGTTAGGGGAGCACCTTATCATTTACCTCTCATCTTTTCCCTTATCCTTTACCATGCTTATGAATGGGAACTCATTTTTTCCTGCCTCTCCACTCACTGCACAGCACACTGCACTTCCTTCTACTGTAATCGGCGTCCTCCCTCGCTCCATGGACACCACTCTCGGATCATCAGTAAGCACGAGGCCGTCTGGATAGCTCACTCGCCTCGTTGTCCTTTTGGTTACTGTGGTATTTTTCAGTTTTTACCATCTTTCTGTCAGTGGAGCTTTTATAAAACACAGATTTTCTATTCTCAACCTAATATTTTGACCCAGAGCCCCCGAGGATGCATCTGGGGAATGAAATCCCGCTATAATCAATGAATGTATTTACTTATAGTATTATCAAAACAATGAAAAAACACTGCCATCAAGTTGATTTTGACTCATAGTAACCGCACCCTATGGAACAGGGTACAACTGCCCCATTAAGTCTCCAAGGCTAGTCTTTCGTTTTACTTTTCTTTTTCAACCGTTTTATTTGTACATAATCCACATAACATGCAATTCAGTAGTTCAGTCGTATCAAGAAGAGTTGTACAATTATTACTGCAGTCAGTTTTAGAACATTTTCCTCTTCTTGTACTCGTTATTAGTTCCTCATTCTATCCCCCCACCACCTTCCCAAGAAGTCATTAATCCAGTTAGATTTACCGAGCCTGGATTTCATGTACAGAAAAACATACCAAAGAAAAACCAATAGCAATAAAATAAAGCAGAAAAACTCTTGAATAGAAAGTGGAAAATGCAAAAACTAGTACAAATTTAAAATGGGTCAAAGGGAGATCAAATGATAAGGTGTTACATTTTAACCTATCTGCATCTGCGATGATCCCCTTTCTAGCAAGGCTGCAGGCGTGATGGAAGCTGACTGCCATAGTTTTTCTTCTGCAGGTGACTCAGACATTCAGTTACCAACCTTTTATTTAGCAGCCAACCCCTTATTAATACCCCTGTGCACTTATAGTCACTCCTTATCTCAGACCATATTGTATATGGTAGTCCACATTGTACTTTTTTCTCAGTGGTTAAACTTTCCGTTGCTAATGGAAACATGAGCAATTCAAGCCCACCAATAGAAGAAGAGGTCTGGCAATCTCCTGTGAAGATTTTGCCTTAGGGAAGGAACCCTTTGGGGTGGCACTGTCCCGTAGAGATGTTGGAACCAACAGCACACAACGTAATTCAGTGATCTCTTCATGTTTGCACATAGCAGTTAGCCTTGTTCTTTCTCATATCTGTCTATTTTGTATGGGTGCATCATAATTTTTAAATCGACCCCTCTTCATGTATTGCCATTCTTTGTCTGTTGCAGTGAGGGTCCTTTTGTACTTCTTGTATGGTAAACCAAACTGCTTGTGTGGGTGTGATAGACTTCCTCGAGGACGAGGCTGTGCTCACTTGAAGACAGTCTGTATTTTGCCATACCCACAGTAAGGACGCAAGTGCATTTTGATCCCATCCAGCGACTAAGTAACTTAAAAGCAAGCGGTTGCATTAAAGGGGTAATTTCCAAAGTGAGTATTTTCAGGGGACATTTTCAGAGACAACCTTCTTCTTGCCAAAGTGCTCGCCGATGATGTGCGGGTCCCCGTGTGTGCCCTGCAGCGTGGAGGCCGTCAGGGGGGGCCACTTCCTGCCCTGGCCGTTACCATTTGTTCCTTTTTGCTATGGTTATTTTTAAAAACTGCTTCTGTTCGATTTGTCTCATGTCTTGGAGTAACTCGTTACCAAATAAGTAAAGAATTGCTTATATTTGAATCAAAGAAGGCCTTGCAGTTTTTAGATTCTTGAGATTTAGTAATCATATCTTTTGTCTTTTTTTTAAATCTCATCATTTTATGAGCTTCATCTCAACCTTCATATTCTTATTTTTAAAGATTCTCATGTAAATCTTCAGCCTGCTGTTTCTTGGTTACTGGTAATGGTTCCGCTGGTCCAGTCCCACCTCCTGAAGCTCATCCTAGCCTAGCTGTGGTTTATAACCGGGCTTTCCTGGCGGTTAGGTGTGCCTAACGCCTAAAGGCTTTTTTTCCCCTTAGCATATATGCTTATTTTCTTAGATGGTTTATAGAGCAGAATACCATTTATTGGTATAATTTACCTTTTAGCACAGAAAAAATAAAGGCACAGATATTGCTATGTTCCCAGTATTTTTCCTTAAGCCTTATTTTTCATTAAAATCTGTTATAGGAATGGATTTTCAGACTATATTAACTTTCAACTGTTTTTGTTTGTTTTGAGAAAAACCTTGAAGGGTGTTAAATTTTTATTAGCGTTTCTTGGTATTGTTGGGGCGTCTGTTCTTAACATTTTGAAAAATACTGGTATATTTAATTGCACTGCTTTCAACGGTGAAAAGTTCTTATTCAACTTGTCTCCCTTCACAAAAAGGCTTTTTACTTTATTTTTCAATAAGAAGATTTCCTTTTACACCTATAAGTCTTCATAAAATGAAAGGACAACTCGAATCATGTCTTTATTACAGATGAATGATGTTTAAAACAAAATGGTATTTTTGTGAGGTACAAAACAAGTTACATTTATTGTAGACTGTGGGAAGTACTCTTAAGAACAAAGGGAGGAAGTTACATGTTCTATGAGCCATGAATGTAGATATAACCCCTATACACGTTTTACTGTGCCTTCTTTCATTCTTTGTTTGCCTTTTGTTTTAAATTAAAAATTCTGGTTCCCATAATATATAACAACGTTTTAAATCAATAGAGAGATGTAACTGTAAGTAGAGAAATGGGAAACTTTAGTATGTGTAGTCGAAAGGTGAACCACACCTAGCAGGTATAAGTGGATTTTGAGGGCATAAAACACCATTTCCAGATTCTGCTTCCTTCAGAAACTATGAAAACTGATATGGAGCCCTGGTGGTGCTATAGATTCGGCAGTGAGCCCGTGATGCAAACGCACCTGCTGCTCCATGGGATACAGATGAAGCTGTCGCCTGCTGTAAAAATGTGTCATCTCAAAACTCCTATGTAGGAGGCTGCAGTGAGTCAGAATTGACTCGATGGCATTGGATTTGAGCTATCCAAACTGGGAGGCTAAGAAATGAAAAGTTTTCCATTCTGTCTTCCACCCCCTCTCCCCACCCCCCCACCCCCAGTAGAAACTTTCAGTTAAAAAGGAGAGCGGGTAGTTGACAAAATGAAGGGGGAAACTTCAAACCATCAACTGAAATAAAATGGAACGCTGTAATGTGGATGGAGAAACCCTATCAGACGCTTCGGGTGTGCACCCTGATGAAGACTTTGCCAGCACTGTCCCTGAAATGATCTTGATGTGCTGCTGTTCCGTGCTTTGCTGAATGGAGCCAATTTAAACTGCTAGAATTTCTTGACATTCATGCGCTGGCTTATCTGAGTCAGCATCTTGTTGCTGCTGCAGCTTAATTAAATTTGCCAGTGTGTGCCACAAGGACAGACAGGTTCTCATATTCAGGGAGACAGCTGTGAAGCAGTATTGTTAAGAGTTGCGGACACAATACTGTTAGGTTTGAATAGCTCTCAAGACATTTTTTTAGTGAGAAATCAATTTGCTGTAATACATTTCTCCCAAGATCAGCAGTTAATATTCATTTTGTTAACCTAAAATATTCTTATTTTTATATAGTTAGTTTCTGGAGAAAGTTTAGTAGATAAGTATGTCATCTTCTTTCACCTGTATTTTCAGAACGAACTTAAAGCATCCTTATTTTAATTTTCAAGAATTCTTTCCAGTACAGTAAACCGAAGATTGGGAGGAGTGCAGTTACATTTCAGGGACTGCAGTCAGTGTCACAAAACAAAATATGTACAGATTGTCGAATGGGAAACTGATTTGTCCAGTAAACTTTCACTCAAATCATAGTAAAAAATCTAAAAATAGTGAAAACTATAAAAATTTTAAAATACTTTTCTCATATACCAACCAGCTCTCTTGACTAATTTTTTTGGCTACGCCTTAGCTCTAACAGTATTCTAGACTATTCCTCTTTAAGATCCTACATTTCTTTTTTAAAAATACTCTCATCACCTTCTGAAATTATTACCATCTGATGTTAGTATTGAAATTTTGATGTGGAACACGTCATTTATAGTTTTTCACCCTTTATCCTGACGTCATTTTCACTTCACCCTGACAACTCTAAATTGATCATTCTCAACCTTATCCGGCAAAAATCACAGACTACCTTTTATACTAAATATTTTTAAGAAGTAAAACACATGGTGTACTAGCTTAAAATTGAATTTATAGACAATGACTGCACATATAACTTTTAAGAATATATTCTAAATGTAAAAGATGAGATAAAAGGAAATCATTAAAATAATATGTTTATTATATAAAGTATCTACTTAGTCTATAAATGCCCTAGTATACTGGAAATCAGAATGAAGTTAAATGCATGCATGAGTTAAAATGAATGACTTTAAATTTAAGAGAAATTGGGAGACAAACTACTGTAAAAAATTCATGGGAAAATAAAATAAAATGTTATAAGTAGTAAGAGACCAGGTTTATTTGGAATTGATAAGAGAAAATCTGGAGTGGCTTTTGAAAAGTTGTGCAGTCCTTGGTTTTGTTCTGTGTGCAACACGACAACCACACGTTCTACCACCTCGCTTGACCAACATGAAAAGGACACAAAACACTTCCTGAGAAAGATCAAAGATTTGCTTTCACTACTCAGTGTAAAGAAAATGAAAATCCTCACAATTGGTCCAGTAAGGAACCTCACGATAAACCGAAAAAACAGTTGCTAAAAAATTGTCGAAGATTTCATTTTACTTGGCTCCACAATCAATGCCCACAGGAACCACAGTCAAGACAAAAGAATGCATTGCAGTGGACAAATTTCTTGCAAAAGTCTTCTTTAAAACGCAGAGTTAACTCCTCGTAAGCTGTGCCTGACCCAAGCATGGTATTTTCAGTCACTTCATATGCATGTGTAAGATGGACCACCAAAAAGGAAGATTAAAGGAATTGTTACATTTTAACTGTCAGGAAAATAAATCTGTCTTGGAGGAAGTACAGCGAGAATGTTCCTGAGATGAGGATGAAGAAACCGTCTCATGCACTTGGGACATGTTATCAGGAGAGAGAGACTAATCCTTGGAGAAGGACATCTTGCTTGGTAAAACAGCATCAATAAAAAGAGGAAGTCCCTCCAGAAGATGGAACGACAGACAGTGGCTATAAAAGTGGGCTCAAACAAGGTATGAAGATGATATAGTAAAGAGCAACATTTTCTGCTATTCAGAGAGTTGTTGTGAGTCAGAACAATCCACAGCACCTGTAAGCAATGGGCAATAGCCTCCCCTTCCTTTATGACAGCCAGATGCAGCCAACTTGAGGCTTCGAAAATGCCTTTGGGGACTAAACACTAGAAGGTTGGGAACCACTGCTCGGATATTGCTCCCCCTTTCACCTCTTCATCTCTGATGATGGTATCTTTATAATTCTCAGACATGGATTTTGTTTTATATCCATGTGCATTGTTTTAAACATACCCTCCCTCCTTGTTATTTGCATCTTTCTCACTGTATTGGTTGTGTCTCCATCATGTAACATAGGACTGGCACATACTCCTCTTAAATTGAGTCAATTCTGAATCATAGGCACTCTCTCTAGGGCTTCTGACACTGTAAATCTTTTATTTTAAAAATCCTTTTATTGGTACTCTTATAGAACTTATTAATTTCCATACATCAGTTGTATTAAGCACATTTGTGCATATGTTGCCATCATTTTCTAAACATTAACTTTCATTTGAGCCCTTGGTATTAGCTCCTCTTATTTCCCTTCTTCCCCCCTGCCACCCTGTGACCCCTTGATAAATTATTTTTTTCATATCTTACACTGTCTCCTTTCACCCACGTTTCTGTTGTTCATTGTGATCCTTTCCCCCTTCCTACCCTCCTGGTATGGCTACTCCCATTTCTGCCCCTGAGGGGTTGATCTGACCTGAATTCCATGACACTGCAGGGATTTACTAGAACAGTCAGCTTCATCTTTCTCCTGCTGAGCAGCTGGTGGATTTAAAGCAGTGACCTTGTGGTTAGCATTCCAATGGTTACCCAGCAGTACTACTAGAGTTCCTTAAACCAAAAACAAACCTGCCATCAGTAGGTGTAGTGGGTCTGTTAACTGCAAAGTGTGCTATTTAACAACACCAGCTATAGACGAGGCTTTCTACTCTCATAAAGAGTTGCAGTCTGGGAAATGAGGCAGACCTTGCCCTATAAGGTCACTATGAGTAGGTCTTTTAATTAAAGGAGGAAAAATAATTTGTAAACCAAGAAGATGGATTCTGGGCTCCCATTTAATTCTAGCCCTAACCCAAGAATAGTTCTCATAACATGGACCTGGTCAGGACCTTCATGAAGTGATCACTGAAGATCTGAGTGCTTCAGCAAAGTGTGGTGAAGAAGGCAGATGATGCAGGCTATCAGTTGGAATAGTGTCTGGGGTCGTAAGGCATCATCCAAGTCCACATCGAAGAAGCACTCCAGCCTGTGTGATCCAAAGATGACAATAACAAGATCCAGAGAATGAAGGGAAAAGCATCAGAGCTCAAAGAGTGAATTCCTAATTTGTAGAAGGGGATGGAGGACAGTGGGAGCCCAAAATTCATCTGTAGTGTATCTATTAAGATTAAATAGCAGGTCCCCTATAGCCACAAGCAAGGGACTCGAACAGCTTTACTCTCAGCCAGATATTATTATAAGCTTGATTGTGGCGGATTAAACCATATGTAATATATTGGGTCTGTTGTCCGACCTCTTGACCCAACCTGAATTTGCTCTAGGCTCAAATATTTCTTGTTTGTTCCATGACAAATTTTTTCCTCTGGATTTTAAAAAATAATGGCCTTTTCTTTTTATCTTCAAATTATTATTTTCTTTCTGTTTCTTTTTGTTTTATATTGTTTCTATTATGTCTCCCAGTTTATGACCCACAAAAGGAGTGGCTGCACAGAGACAAAGACTGATAACAGTGGTTTATCAGCGACAGGGGCCAAGTATTGGAGATTGAGGATCAGGGAGATGGAAGATTGGGGAGCACTAGAACTGATTGTGATGTGTATACAACTCTTTTTAAAAGCAACTTCATCATGGAAGTGTGTGGTATATGAATATTATATCCCAAAAAGTACTTTAAAAAAAGGTGACCAATGGTTACCATGGGTGACAGAGGGTAGGTTATTGCTTAGGGATCATTTAATTTATGTTAATGGTGGTAGAATAATTAGGAAAAAGGATATCACTAATGACGGTGTAACATGAAGAGTATAATCATTGGCAGTGAGTTGTATGTGTAGAAGTTGAATTGGGGACTGTTTGGTTGTGTGTGTTTTGCTACAGTTACATTTTAAACCACCCATGAGAATATGTTGTATTGCAAATTAGAGTTATGGATGTTGAGTGCTGACCTAGGAAATGTAGACATGAAGATTCTGTTTAAAATATGAGTTTTCCCAGAAATAGAGCTAGATTAAGAACAACATCTGACTACACTACTTTGTATTCACATACCTTTATTGGGGTGGTAAGTTTCTTTAAAATTGAGCTTTGCTGGCCAGTCAGATCCTACTCATGGCGATCTCAGCCTCAGAGTAGAACTGCTTTCAGGGTTTTCATGCTGGCTCTTCAGAAGTCGATGGCTAGGCCTGTCTTCCGAAGTGCCACTGGGTGAAAGTTGCATTTAGAGTGGAGTGGATGAACAATATGCTCCACCCATGGACGCAAAAGCGAATGGGAACATTTCCTACACAAATGTGGTAACGGCCCTCTTGGTACCCACTACGTCCTCTGCTGGTACATTTTATTATAGGTACACCAAAATTCATCTGTGCAAGGCTCAAAAGTGAGGCTAGTATACAACTTTTCTATTTTTCTTTATTATTTTAATTCCTGAGATAAGGCAAAAGGAAAACAGATTTTAATGACTGTTAACAAATTTTTATCTAACCCCCCCGCTCCTATAGTCTGCTTTTAATGATTTATTTACTGTCATTAAATGATATATCTTACTGGATAAAGAAAAAACGCTTAGACCTGTATTATAGTCAAATAAAAAGATGAGTATGAAGTACCCGCATATAAATTAGAGCAATTTTGCTTTTTTTTTTATAAAGGAAAAATTTTTGCACACCGAATAACTAGTATAACATGTGTATCTCTTCCTTTTCAAGGAGCAATTGAAGGTAAGTTTGCAATGCAGCCTATCCTGCAGTATACCTAATCTACACTAAATGGCGGAACATAAAAATGCAGGTGGCAGAGTTAGATAGTAATCTAGAATTTTACTGTGTCAATCACACTACATTCTCCCTGGTGATTGAGAATCATGAAGCTCTGTGATCGTAATCTGTATGTAAAAGGCACCTATTTGTAAATCCTATGTTATTGTTTCTCTCCAGACGTAGAGGAGAAAATATGAATGCCTCCACAAGTTCTATGGAAAGTGAGCCGGCGGCTCCTTCAACAGCTCCCGCGAAGGAAAAAGTTACGGCCTCCACTGGAATGGTTCTCCTTCCAAAGCCAAGAGTTCCTTATCCTCGTTTCTCTCGCTTCTCACAGCGAGAGCAGAGGAAGTACGTGGATTTGTTGGTTAAATATGCAAAGATTCCGGCAAGTTCCAAAGATGTCGCAATAAGTAAAAATGACTTTGTGCAATATCTGGTATGTGTTCTCTTTCTCATCTTCAGTGGAAATATTAAAAACTGGGAAATACTTTCAAACGTTTTCCAGATTTTCACACGTGGTCATTCATATGAACCCAAATAGAACTTTAAGGAGTTTATTTGGCAGAGCACGGCCCTTTAATTCAAGCTTGTTGGTTCGTGAGAGTGTAGCCATTTTGCCTACTTCTGAGCGTGTCTCAGTCCAGTTCACGGCTTAAGAAGTAGCATCATATACTGACCTGTTTCTTTATTACTGAACACTCACTGTCATTTCCAGATTCCAAGTTCTGTAAAGGATAGTGTACTGGGCAGCTTTGTAGCAAATCTTTCTTTGCTTTGTTCCTACCTATGGTTGTTTACGTAAGAGGAATTCTTAAAAGTGAAGTGGCCAGATGAAAGACTTCATTTAGCATGTTTTTAAATTCTTCCCTCTGCATTTACATATTGTTCAATGCCAAGGCTGTGCATTGATGGAAACAGACTGCCACGTCATCTTCCTACAGAATAGCTGGTGGGTTCAAAGTGCTCATCTTTCAGTTAATGTCCAACTGCTTAGCTGCCGTGCCACCACGGCTCCCTGCTAGCCATTTTCATTTCTTCTTTTGTGGTTGCTTATGCATACTGCATGCTACTTTTCCCATTAGCATGTTTGATTGATTTTTAATAGTACTATCATTTTACAGTAAAGCATTTAAAAGCTACAACCGATGTAAGACAGACACCTGACAGAGAAGGAAAACGCGAATCTATTCCACTAATAGAAAATCACAGGAAAGTACTGATACTGTGCCCTGTCCGGGGAATACTTGTGAGACCCAGGGAAAGGGGCCTTCTGTTGAAAACTCGCTGTCACAGGTTCACTGTAAAACTAAGCTCAGCTTTTAAGCATGAATGGCAGCAGTAGTCGTTTGCTTTTCATTTTCATTTTTTGGAGTTCTTAGTAGCAGGTCGATCATGACGAGGTAAGAATGTTAATTGACTCCGTGGTCCTTGCTTTGGATGTGCTGCTTTACTCTTCAAGTTACTCGAGTAATAGCTGAGAAATGGACGTTTCTGCTGAACCCAACCTTTTATTCTAAAACGTGTCTGTTATTTCAAAATCAGGATATGAAAAAGAATGTGGATGAAGAAGTTAGTGAATTTTTAAAGTTTCTGCAGAATTCTGCAAAGAAATGCGCACAAGATTATAACATTGTTACTGAAGATGCTCGTCTCTTCACGGAGGTAAGAAGTAAATCACATTTATATAAGCTGCACAGTAACAGATATTAGCAGCTTTCCAAAATGTGTGACGACCCTGTGAAAAGCATATGCAATTTCAAGATCAACGTAGTCATCATGTATTTAAGTACAACTCAAACTACAACCCCAAATTGCATAGGACAGGTAGTTCTTGGGTTACGAATGGATTCCATTCCTAAATCTGTTTTTATATCAAATCTGTACATAGAATATTTAGGTCTGTGTTCTTACCTAGTGCCAGTTAGTCAAAGGTTTGTCTTAGTATATATTGTACCTTTCTGTAAGGAGTTCTGGAGGTACAGAGCTGAAAGAGCTCAGGTTGCTAACTAAAATGTTGGCATTTTGAATGTACCAGACATTCTGCGATGAAATATGCGGCAAACTGGTTCCATAAGGATTTGCAGCCTTGGAACCTCTGTGGGCAGTTCTACTCAATCCTTTAGTGCTACTAAGAATTGGAGTCAACAGCAGTGAGGGTGTGTGTGTGTGTGTGTGTACACATATGTATAGACTTACACACACATATATCGTCCTATGCATTTAAAAAAATCCATACTTTCCACCTCGCTGCCATCAGGTTAATTTTGAGTCACAGCAGCTCTGTAGGACAGATTAGAATTTCGCTTTTGAGTTTCCGAGGCCATAAATCTTAGTGGGATCAGAAAAACCTCATCTTTCTCCTTTTGATCACTGGTAGATTTGAACTGTTGACCTTGTGCCTAACAGCTTAACACTTAGCTCACTGTGCCATCAGGGTTCCTAACAAACACTTCCAGATAAACTAAAACATCTTTAGCATGATAATAATATGAATGTTTTGGTGCACTGCCATTTGTTATTAAAAACCATGTATGTACCTCAAAATTTTAATATAATGTGTTTAGATGGGAGGTGCTTATAATTACACGTTCTGAGTCTGGTACTTAGAGCCCAGATACTGGCTATACATTGCATTCATGTGTGATTAATTTCTTTTTAAATGAGCTAACGACTGTCTGAAATTTCTGGTTTACTCTTATGTATGCTTTGATCTGAGCCCCTGATTTCCCTAGTGAAAGAAAGTAGGTTTGAGTTTTCATGGTTCTTAAAAACTTGAATGATCCTTTAAAATTCAGCCACATGGACTTGTACTTATTATCTTCATGATAACCATTCACCAAGTGATATACTTTATCTCAGGTTGTTTTTTGATACGTAAGGCATTCACACAAGCATATGATGAATGCCTGTAAATGACCCTAGCTTGTATCCTGTAATAATTCAGTAGGAATACGGGTGATTTAGAGCACATTACTACACTGTTAAATCTCTATTTGTATAATAGAGCTCATCTATAAACTCTTACCGGTATGAAATTTTTTTAAGCCATGTAAAACTAGTCACTTTAAACTAGGATGGGTATGGAGATTATTTTAACTGTTTAAAACAAAACACTTATGAAGGTAGAATTGTGGCTTTAATGTGAATCAGAAGAGTTGTGTGAGCCTAAAAGGAAAGACTTGATGATGATTCTCTTGATATCAAAGTATTACATCCTCAGATGGAATGCAGTAGTTTTTCATATGGAAAAGACACTGGCAGCTGTTCTCAGTGTAATGGTGCTTTTGTGTGGACCAGAGCAATGTTTTTAAGTATATATTATAACCCCTCGTTTTTCTGCTTTAAAATTGCTTTCTATTTTACTCAGGAAAAAACAGAGCCTATATGAAGTTTTTCAATACCAGACATGATCCTAACCCCTCCCTCCAGCTTGGCCTTCTACAGTTGTTCCACTTCAGCCTACTGACCTCTTGGCTGGTCCTTGATGCTGCAGGCGTGGTCTTGCTCTGAGACCTTTGGCATTTGCAGTTCCCACCTTTCCGCAAAGACACCTGTTCTCCAGATGCCTGTTCCTATCTGTTTCCCAGCCACGTGTTCCGCAAAGACCTGCATGGATTTGTGCCTTGATTCCTCCAGGTCACTCTGATCAGATGTTGTCTATCGATGAGGATGTTTCTGATCGCCCTACAGGACGTAGCATCACCTCGGTGTTCTCATTACCCTTGCCTGCTTTATTTTTCTTTACGTGCCTGTATGTAACGACTTTTTTGTTCGCTATCATATTCCCGATTCTTAGCATGGTGCCTGGCACATCGTAACTACTCAATGTTAACAATTGTTGAATCACTAACAAAATGTTTATTAGCAAAGTACATTGTTAGGCAGCTAGAAATAAACATTAAGTTGTTAAGCAGTAGTTTCTCTCATTTTTTATACCCCTGCCAAAAGTCACGTTGAATTTTTTTCCTAATACTTCTCACAGTTTAAAATTTTATCTTATGAATTAGTGTGTGCATACTGAAAAGTGTATAGAATAAATATAAACAATTTAACAATTATAATGTGAACACCTATGTAACTGTTATCCAAGTCAAGAAATAAAACATTTATCAGAAACCCCAAAGCTCCCTGAGTGTCCCCTCCTAGGTAAGAATGTTCTCCTTCCATGAATAGGTAATCACTGTCCTAGCCTCCGCGGTGAGATTTCCACGCTTGTTTATGAGTTCCTCTGCCTGTGCTTTAACTTTATGTGAATGTAATTATTTTGTGTAATTAAAGTTCATTCCTTTCGCTTCTAAGCATTTTGCCATTACATAGACAAATCTTTATCTGGTCAACATTTGCTTCCGATTTGGAGCTATTCTAAATACGGTTGCTATGAAAATTCTCAAACATACCCCTTTTGGGTATGCACATTTCTTTTGGGTCATAGAGTATGCATACCTTCAGGTTTAAAAATGTCAAAATGTGTTCTGAAGTGACTACCAATTTTCCCAGCAGCCATCGGTGTTTAAGAAGTCCGTTAGGTTTTACCTGCGGTAGCAATTCGTATTTACAGTTAGTTTAGTTTAACTGTATGTAGGGAGTGATACACACATAGAAGTTGAGCACCTTTCACTTAGCGGACAGTTAGATTTACTCTTGTGAGTTGACTGTTCAAGTCTTACCCTTTATTCTGCTAGGTTGCCGATCTTGCTTGTTTATATGTGGAAGTTCTTTGTAAAAGTGTAAGAACTACGTGGGTTATAGATGTTGTCTGGGGAGGGGTTAAATAAAGTTTCTTCATACAGGGGACTGCAAAATTTTCATAGGAAAATTGAATTAGAAAATAATGACTTTTCTATGAATTTTTACCTTGCAAGGGGAGACATGGCAGAGGCCCAGGTCAGTGCAGGCTACCGTCTGAATAAGAGTGTTAGGTGGAAGGAGACCTGGTGGCATAGTGGGTCACACACTGGACTGCCAACTTCAGGGTGAGCAGTTCAAACCCCAACAGCTGGGCTCCAGGGGAGAAGGATGAGGCTTTCGAGTTTAAGAGTTCAAGTCTCCGGAACCCAGGAGCAGCTCTGCGCGGCCCTGCTGGGTCAGTGTGAGTCAGGAGGGGCTGGATGGCAGGGAGGCATGTGGGAAGACTCGCCACAGGGACTTTTAAAACCTTGGACACAGGTTCAATCCCTCTTTTGTTCCCCCTTAAAAATGTATTAAAGTGTCTAGATCACTTGAACCTAGGTCATTTGACCTCTAATTTCCCACAGTCTACATTTTGGTAAGTGCATACTCGGAATGATAGTCAACATGTTTCTCTTTCATTTGTATTTTCTGCAACTTGACAGCCAGATCCCAGGCTTAGTCACACTCGGTCTGGCTAAAGGAATCAAATGTATAGATCAAGATGCATTCTTTAATCCCGTGACACATAATGCCTAGTTTTTTCTTGGTGTGTGTGCTCTTAGTTATCGATGCTCAATGAGTAGAGCCATTCATTCACTTTGGTTGTGAAATTGTAATTCTTATTGCATCATTTATTGTTTAGAATGTTTGAGTGACGGTTTCCCCTTGTGTTAATTTATTTCCCAGTTCATGTAACTCACCTTGTAGCAGAAAGAATTGTTTGATTTCTCCTTACTCTCCAGCCATGATCGATATTGTTATTATAGAGTTAAACATATTTGATGGGTGTCAGTTTTAATGTTCCAATTGTATCACTTGTGAGCAGTGAGCTTCTTTATTGGTTGCTAAGTCCTTTTGAATGACACTGGGAGTCTTTGAGATGCATTTTGCTTATTCCTGCCCTGCAAGCAGCCATTTCCCCAAAGCCCTCGTTTCTTATAGTAGGAATTGGTATTTCAAGACTGCCGTCTGGGCACTGAGGATGCTTATGGATTCTGAGTTAACCATTGTTTCTGACTATGCAGTGAACAGAGCTAGGGCATATATTCAAGGAAACGGAAAAACCAAACAGGAAAAAAACAACTTTTCATTTGTATATCTCACAGTGTAGTCACCAAAGCTTCAGGATTACTAATCCTACCAATCAATAGATGACATAAACTAGTGTGAGAAAATTAAGTTGATTCTAAGCTATGGAAGCCCTGTACTCTACAGAGTAGAACTGCTTCGTGGATTCTTTTATGATCATCTTCACAGACCAGATGGTCAGATCTCTCTTCCCTGGTGCCCCGGGATGGGTTTGAACTGCCAACCCTTAAGTTAGTAGTAAAGTGCAAACTTTTTACCCCACCAGGAGACCTGCAAATGCTATGGCAGGTGTAATTTTATTAGAAACTACCCAGTTGTTTTTGATGGTGGCTGTGCCATTGTTCAGTCTCACCAGCAACACGCAGGTGCCGCTTCCTGCACATCTTCGCTAACACTTGGTGTGTCAATGTCTTTAACTTTAGCCAAAGGGTTTTTTTGTCCTACTTTTCACCGAATAGGAAAGTTCTTTATATATTTGCAGAATTTTACTTATGATGAGGTATTCTTGTTCAAGGTTTTTGTTTCTTGGGTTTTTTTTTGGGGGGGGGGGTGTTACTGTGTGATCAATAGGCACCCTGGTGGTGCTATGAACTGCTAAAACCAAGGTTGGCAGTTCAAGCCCACCACCTGCTCTGCAGAAGGAAGATAAGACTGTTCCTTTAAAGAGTTTTCAGTCTTGGAAACCCTATTTAGGGTCAAAGTAAAATGATTAGTTTAAAACATTTTATTATATCAATAACGACCCCTTGATTACTTAAAATGCCTCACCAAGCTTACTGCCATCAAGCATTGCCAACTCACAGTGACCCTGGGTAGGGTTTCTGAAACTGTACATCTGGCATAGCTAGCCTCACTGTTCTCCCCCAAAGCAGCTGCTGGGTTTGACCCACTGACCTTGAGGTTTGAAATGCATACCTACCTGACAGCAGCATCAGAGCCCCTCCTTGAAATACCTACTAATGTGAAATAACATTGATAGTGGTTTGGTCCAAGGTGGGGGGCTTTAAAAGGTACATGGAAAAATTCTATTATCTTTCAATTCCATCTTATTTATCCATTAACTTATTGAAGACCCTTCACGTACCTGAGAACAAGTATAAAGCCGTCTTTGAGATTTACGCACTTAATACCTTGACCATGTCATAATTAATATAGTGAAATACATCTGAAAACACTTAAAATCCTACACAGTTTAATCAAAAAGGAGATGCCAATAAATAGCCAACCAGAAAAGTCTCTGGTCACATAGACTTGATGTACTTTTCTTTGCATGCTCAAATGCTTGTAATTTCCACTGGGGAGGGGGTTTAGGGGTGAAAGTTAACTGTGGCCATAAATAAGGAACAGATGTACATGTCAGCTGTCGAGGGGTCTTAAAAATACCTTTTTTATATTAGCCCATATCTACCTTAGTGACAAGTAATAAATATCCTGAATTAAGTATCAAGATCATCTTTGGAAAAGTACATAAAGGAGGGAGTTAGGAAAGATAGCAGGAGATGGGGATTGGCGAAGCAGGGAAGGTATGTGAAACCAGAAAAGATATATTGAATTTAGATCATTGTAATTTGACAGTAGGAAGATAGGCTTATTCCTAAAGGATTCCTGGTGGCGCATTGGTTAAGCGCTTGGTGCATAACAGAAAGGTTGGTGGTTCAAACTCGCCTGCCGCCCTTCAGAAGAAATAAACTAGCAGTCTGCTCCCTTATAGATTACAGCCTAGGAAAGAGTTCCACTCTGCCATCAAGAGTCAACGCTGTGAGTCGGAATCAACTCAAAAGCACACAACAACCAAAGCCTTTGAGAGCTAAAATACATGAAAAAGGATTCATTAACAGGAAAGGAAAAACATGTTTTAATATATGTGCATGTTTTAATTATAAGTCTTCCCCCCAAAATTCCACTATGCCTTTCTGTTATTTCAGTGTTATCCAAGTGGCACATCTTTCTGACGAGAGCTTTGAATTTTATTTCCTTATGACATTTCCTCGTAAGTCATCAATAGTTTGAAAACATTTCAGAGAAGACAAATACTAAATCCGTTATTTGAATTAATTATACCATTTCTCATTTATCTTTCATATTGTAGATAGAATGGCCTCCACTGTTTTTATTAATTCATTGTGCTTGCAAACCTTTTAGGATATTAAACATTGCTAGTCATTCATATAACCATTTTTATTGCAGTTATTATGCTTAAATTTTCATATGCATTGATTTCTCTGACAGTTTCTTAAATAGCCTAGAAAATATAGTGGGGATTCTCTAGTTTTAAATTTTAATGATATTGCTAATCTTAGTACTCTTGAATACCAGTATTTTAAGCAATTAGGTTAAAAGGAAATTATTCTACAAAACAAAGGATTAAATCCAAAAGGCACAAATAGCATGTCTGGATTATTAGAAGTTTGATTAATGAAATTAATGTTTGGAATATTATTTTGTAGCTATATGTAACTAAGACAGTTTTGTTTCATTTTCAGAAAAAAAACATTCCACCAATGAATTATTTTTTTATCTTTATTTCCTAGCAAATTTTAAAAGCTTGCATTGAACAAGTGAAAAACTACCCAGAATTGTATACTCTGCATGAAGTGACCAGCTTAATGGGATTCTTCCCATTCAAAACAGAGATGGGATTAAAGTTAGAAAAGACTCTTCTTGCATTGGTAAAGTTTACTATATCACAATAGCAACTTCTTTTTATCTGAAACATCTTCCATAGTTCATAGAAATGTTTGGTTGTGTTTTAAAATAACCTGTGAGTAATTAGCTTTATCTGCTTTTGTGGTAAAATACTTATAACAAATTTTTCTGTGGATCTTTTTTTTTCCACTTAAAAAATGTATTATTAATTGGGAGTTAATACATCGATCGTTGCATAATTCAATTACCTCAAGCAGAATTATACACTTGCTATCACAGTCAGTTTCCAAGCATTCTTTTTCTTCCTGGACTCCTTGACATTGTCACCCTTCTACAGAAAATGTTGAAAACCAGATCAGATTCAGCCTGTATCAGAAAGGGCCTCTCAGCTGACAAAGTTTTAGCTGTTGAAGTCAAACTTATGCATTTGGTCTTCTGTACTCATCTCTCCAGGGCACTCTGTTCAGCGATCTCTTTCCTCGCATCCCTTGATTGTGGGTAGAGGGAGTTCACCGGAGGCTCATTTCCTATGCAGTTCCCCACAAATGAGTCTTGGACTCCCACTGTCATCCATAGTTTTCTGCAAATCGGGTTCTCACTATTTAGGCCCTGTTACTAATCCCTCCTTCAACTTTGGATTGTATGATTTATAATCCTTTGGTGACTGACGGTGGTGTGCTTCTTCCATGTGGACTTAGTTGGTATCTCACTTAGGTGGCTGTTTGTTAGGAGACAAGCCTTTTAGACCCAGATGCTATTTTCTCTGATAACCGGGCACCATCTACATTCTTCACCACACTTTGCTATAGCGCCCATGTTTTCTGTGTTCCCTTCCTGAGGGCGAATATCGAGCAGGGTCATGATGTAAGAACTCGTTGTTCTTAAGTTGGAGCTAGGATTTAGTGTGAGCCCAGAATCCATCGTGAACCATTTTTAAGTGTGTGCTTCAATATTAATTACAGTCACTAACCATGTTGTGTAATCATCACCACTGTCTATTTCCCCTTTTTTTCTACCACCATCTAGAAATCTCTTTCACAATTACTCCCCACTTTCGCTAGCCCCAGACCCTTGTAGTCACCGATAAACTTAAATCTGAAAGCATTTTCCTGTCGTAGATATTTCATATGAATGAGACTATATAATATCATTCTTTTAGGTCTGACTTACTTCACTTCGCATACTGTTTTCAAGGTTTGTCCATGTCTGAGGTGGATCAGAACTTAGTCTTTCGTTATGGCTGTATACTATACCATTGTATATGTATTTTGTATAGCCATTCATTTGTTGATTTATTTTTATTATTTTTAAAATCATTTTATTGGGGGTTTGTACTGATACAGCATTTAAAATAAGTATACTAATCGTTTTTTGTGTATAGATAACCATACTTCAACTTCATCCTCTTTTATTTTTAAAAATCCCACCACCAACTTGGTTTTTTTCTCCCTATTTATTCCCACTTCACAGTGCTCTTGAGTGCCAGCAGAAAATCCTCTCTTCTTTTAAGAGATTTACTCACCGTCGTATTGCAAATCAGTGTGTGGACAGGATAATTTCGAGTTCCTCCTAGTATCTCACACAGTGAGAAGTTAGAATGTAAAGGAAGAAGATCAGGATTCACGAAGCCTTTCTTCTGGTCTTTTCTCTCTCCATAAAACAAGTGTGCTTGTTGAGGGAAGAAACAGAAAGCTATTATAAAGGAGTCTGGAAATCTGACGTTTTCATTCAGTATAGTGTAGATTGTCAGGTGGTAAGAAAATACTTTACTTAGGAAAATAAAATTACATTAACATTTTTGCAATGAAACTCTTTTTTCCCCTTTAGGGCAATGTAAAATATGTGAAAACAGTATTTCCCTCAATGCCTGCAAAGGTGCAGCTAACCAAAGATAACATGGCTTCCGCTGAAACGCCAGAGCAGCTCGCTGCAGCTATGCATGACGTGAGTAGCCGGGGCAAGTACTTGGATCATCTGAAGTAACCTGTTACCCCTGGCAACGTGCATGGAACTTGATGCTGCTACATTTCTCCCCTCAAGTCTCTCCTCTGTTTTCATTAATCTAGTGAACAAATGCTCAGCCAGTAGAATCGAGTAACAAGTTTCATGTTGTTTTTCAGGATATTAGTAAAGATCCCAATGCAGAGAAACTTGTTTCAAGATATCACCCACACATCGTTCTAACTAGTCAATCGTTATTTACCTTATTAAATAATTACGGACCAAGCTATAAGGAACAGTGGGAAATTCCTGTGTGTGTTCAGCTAATACCCGCTGCAGGTTTGTGATTTGCCCGTCCAAGTAATGTTCTCAAAAGAGGGTTTCTAGTGTGGTTCTGTTTCAGCTGTCTCAATGTGTGATGACTGTCAAATAAGAAGTGAAACTCTTCGACTGAGGAGGATGTGCATTGATAGAGGCATTCGGTAGACCTGTTCAACCTCGGGTTACCATAGGGCAGAAACTGGGCAATGAATGATGGGGGCCACCCTATCTGTGGCAGACTAGTGGGGTGGTGAGTGATAGTTAGAAAAGTCATGGCATCAGGTGGCCATAAATCCTTGAATTGATGGTGGGGTTCTTCGGTCTCATTCCCACTGAAATGAAAGGAATGCAGGGCTGTATTAGACAACCCCTACACTCCCAAACCAAGCCTCTGGGTCCTTTCCTACTCGTGGCACCTCTGCAGCCTGCTACATAGGGTTGCTGAGGCTGTGGGTCGGGACAGCAGCAAACGGCTTCATCTTTCTCCGTGAAAGACTTGATAGGCTTTAGCCATTGACCCTTTGCACTTAACCCACTGCACTCCCTGGGTTCCTTTAGACAGCCTCAATTGGGTGAATTGCCAGGACAGTCAGTCGGTCTATTGTTGGAATCCAGAATTAAAGTAACCTTATACTTCGAAGCTTAGGAGAGTGTGCATTGACAGTTGAATTGGCATTTTCACATATATTTCTCTGCAACACATGAATCCCTTGTTTGAGTTCTTATTTAATATTTTCTGACATGGCTCCAGAATTAATATTATTCTGTCGATAGGGATATAGGTCTATGTACATTTATATGTTAAATATTAAGATAGTGGATGGACATTGAGCTTCTACTCAAGCCCTTCAATGCAAGAACTCCTTGTTCTAATAACCTAGCATTCTGTGATGCTCACCTGCCTGACACAATCACCGAAGACAAAATGGGTGCATAAGCAAATATGGTGAAGAAAGCTGATGGTGCCCGCTATCAAAAGCTATAGCGTCTGAGGTCTTAAAGGCTTGAAGGTAAACAAACAGCCATCTAGCAGGGAAGCAACAAAGCCCGCATGGAAGAAGCACACCAGCCTGTGTGATCACGAGGTGTCAAAGGTATCAGGTATTAGAAGAACCAAACAAGCAATCATATTGATGTAAACAAGGAGTGTTGGAGTGGAGACCCAATGTCCATCTGTAGACAATTGAACACCCCCTCCCAGAGGGGTCATAAGGAAGGGACGAGGCAGCCAGGGTGCAGAATAGCACTGACGGAACACAACATTCCTCTAGTTCTTTAATGCTTCCCACCCACC
This sequence comes from Tenrec ecaudatus, assembly GCF_050624435.1. Lineage (NCBI taxonomy): Eukaryota > Metazoa > Chordata > Mammalia > Afrosoricida > Tenrecidae > Tenrec > Tenrec ecaudatus. The sequence goes on along the minus strand of NC_134543.1, from coordinate 121,824,577 downwards.
ATCCCCATCCCACTTTCATGACCCCGGTTCTACCTTACAAATCCGGCTAGACCAGAGCATGTGCACTGGTACAGGTAAGAGCCCTTAACACAGGGAATCCAAACAGTAATGGAAGTAGCGATACCATGAGGGTGGGGAAGGAGGGGGAGAAGGGGGGGACTGATGACAATAAAGCCCTTTCACTCCACACAACCCCCCCCCCCCCAGAGGACAAACAACAGAGACATAGGTGAAGAGAGACGGCAGACAGTGTAAGATATGAACATGATAATTTATCATGGGTTCACAGGGCTGGGGGAGGGGGGGAAGAAAATGTTTTCAAAATGATGATGGCAACATGTACAAATGTGTGTGATACAATTGAAGGATGGATGGTTAATAAGAGCTGTAAGAACCCCCAACTAAAATATATATAATATATAACAACATAAGTATAGGATATGAAAGAATATGTTTAAGGTGGCAGGTACATGGGACTTACTGCTCTGTTTTCAGTTGTTTTTTCTTGTCTTTGTTTTTCCCAGCCTAATTACTTAGAAACTAATCACCGTGTCCTGTTTTTGTTTTAAGGATCAAAACCAGTTAAAGTAATTTATATTAATTCACCACTTCCTCAAAAGAAAATGACAATGAGAGAAAGAAATCAAATCTTTCATGAAGTTCCATTAAAGTGCATGATGTCCAAAAACTCATCAGCTCCAGTGTCTGCAGTCTTCATGGACAAACCTGAAGAGTGGCCGGCCGAAGCAGCTGTAAGTCCCACCATGTTGTTGCCACCCCTGCGTGTCTCCCATTGCACGTCTCTCACGCTAGTATATCAAAATGCAGAGTTTCAATTCAGACTTTAAATTGAACCCCCGTCTTAGGAAGGCTTTAGGTAACTAACTTGATCTTTTTTAACTTCACTTTCCTTCTTCATAAGACAAAGATGCCACTCCCTGTATCACAAGGTCACACTGAGGATGAAGTTCAACATTGTATATAAAATGCTCAACACAGTTTTCAACATGAACAGATCAAGAACTCAGTCAGTGATCGTGGTGACAGTCATGCTGATAATTAATGTGAGGTTTTATTTAAGTGGCCTTATGAAACATGTAGAGCAATATCTGGCAATCCATAAATAACATCTTTTATAATTTTGCAGACTTTTAGATATTTTTCTCTCTAAAAGCAGGATATTCTGTTTATCGAAGACTTCATTTCACAAATATTTATTCAGCTGATAAACTTCTGGACTTAGGGCATAGCTATGAATAAAAGCAAAATATTTTTTCTCTTGGAGGTTAAAATAATATAGGAGGCTACAGATATTTAATAAAGCAACAGTATAAAGAAAGGAAAGAAGCAGGCAGTATAGATGGTCTGAAGAAAGAGGTAAGTGAAGGAGAAAATGTGTGAGAGTGAGATTGATAAATTTTAGATGAACAATTAAGGTCTATCTGAGGACAGGAATTACAGTGGAGATAATCTTGAATAAAATAAAGGAGCCAACAAAATTAGAAAATAAAATATTGTTTTATACTGAGCTCCTACCTTTATCTCTCATACTTGTTTTTTATGTTTTTCTCTGTCATTTGCCTTTTAATTATAAAATACGTTGGTGTGTGGTAAAACACTTTCAACTATTAAAAGTTTGCTGCTTTTACATTTGACTTTTAAATCCACAGTCGTGTGAGGTGAGTGTCAGAGAAGAACCAGTGCGATGCCGAGTGGGGTGGGTGCGAGCGATTCAAAGTGACAGAGTTAGGAAAGGCATGCTCCCCCAGGGCGGCCATACAGCCGAGAGCTTGCTTCTCAAGCGCCCTCATGCTGCGACCCGTCAGGACAGCTCCTCGTGTGGTGACCCTCCAACCACAGCATTGCCTTCACTGCTACTGCTTCACTCTCATTGTGCTACTGCGAGGAATCGGGCCACCCTGGGAAAGGGTCATTTGACCCCCAAAGGGGTCGCGACCCACAGGTTGAGAACCACTGGCCTAGAGTGTGGGCACGGATGGAAATATATTGCCTTCTGGTTTGGCTGTGCATTTCTTCTCTGTGGTCTTGTCTGTTTTTTGATAAGTGGAAATTCCTCTGGAGGTACCATATCTACTCATGTATAAGCCAAGTTTTTCGGCACATTTTTTATGCCGTTTTTGTGGTAAAATTAGGTGCCTCAGCTGATAATCGGGTCAGTGTATACTCCGGTTACAACTTGGAAAATATGCTTGCGTTGTGATGAGCCCTTCGGTGGGAAGAAACTCTTGAGCAAATTAGCTGTTAGTCGTTTAATATTAAACTAGCCTGTGGTTACATAACATTACCACTTGTTTTTCCGTCCTGTGGGGTGTCTGGGGAGGCTTTCCCCGTTATGCCCTGGCACCAGCTGAAGACTTGTGTAACCATGTGAACCAGAGAGGAGCTTCTCAGAGACATACTGAGTTGAGAGATTGAAGTGCTGAGTCCTGATTGAGTCAGTGTGTCTCTTTGGTCTGCTGCGCAGTGTGATGGCAGCTTGTTAGTATTTTACTGCTTGCTCGTGTTATCTAGAAGGTGCGCTGTTTGAAAATGGGCAGCATTAAAGTGCGTATTTTTTCCCATGCCTCACCCCACTGAATCTATCAGGACACTATGGGTACCACACAGCGATAAACCCCCATCATATGTAACAAAAGTTTTAAAGTCACTCAATAACTCTGTGCATTCTATTAAAAAATACTATAAAATATAAAAACAAAAAATAATTAGTAATGAATTAAGCAAGAACTTTCCAGAGATGCTAGACTTTTCTAAAGTTCCTTGAACTGTACTAGGGGTGGGACATCCGGTGAAAACAAAGACCTTTTTTGCTAATAGTTTACCAATACGTTTTCCTAAGATGCCTCGTGAAGTTAATGAGTGCCGGAACACTGAAAATCCTGGAAGTGTGGATCTGGAGTTTGATGATGATGTCACAGAACTTGAAACTTTTGGAGTAACCACCATCAGCTCATCAGAGTCCCCAAGCCCAACAAGTGCTTCCACAGCCACAAACAGGACGGATTTTTCCGCCCTCCTCAAGGCGGCCCCAGCACCTGTGGCACCAGCCCCTCCAGACGTGTCTGCTTCTTCTCGAAGTTTATCTCAGATTCTCATGGAACAGCTGCTAAAGGAGAAACAGCTGGTGACCGGTGCAGATGGGGTCCCTGAACCGAGCAGGAAGGACGGTGATCAGGGAACTGGACCACGTGGCACTCCAGTACCAAATCCTGACAAGTCTTTGATGCAAGACAGCGAATTGAAAACGCCTGCCGCCTTGCAATTAGGAAGTTCTCAGACGAAGGGACCTGAAACCCTTGGTAAAAATGGCGTGGCACCTGGTAAAGTCCATGCTGGTGAAAGATGCAGTGTCGTTGAGAATGCAGGCAGTTCAGAGGGAAAGACCGTTACTTCAGAAGCAGACAAAATTGACGATGCAATTCATAGTAGTAGTGATACAGATGAAGACTGCTTAATCATTGATACGGAGTGTAAAAGTAGTAGTAATGAGAAAACAGCTGATGTGAGTTCTAATTCAAGTTCTAAAGCAGCTGTCACAAGTCCTTCCTCGGGCCGCGCTTCTGCAGCGAACTGGCCTCCTACCACTTCTAGTCCCGAGGAGTCATGCATTTTAAAAAAGCCTATCAAAAGAGTATATAAGAAGTTTGATCCAGTTGGGGAAATTTTGAAAATGCAAGATGAACTCTTAAAGCCTGTTTCTAGAAAAGTACACGAGTTGCCCTTAATGAATTTAGAAAACCCTGCAGAGCCGCCTGCTCCCCAGCAACCCTGTGGCCCTTCAGCTGGTGCCTCCTGTTGGCCGAAGTCTCCGTGGCCATCTGCCTTTCAGAAGCCAAAAGGACGTAAGTCAGTATTTAAAGTCAATGTTTCTATCTGTTTTACCGCTTTCCCTTAAGTTTTTCGTATTCCTTTACGTATTCTTTGTTGTAATTTGTTGTTTAATTTTCACATAATCATTGATAAGGTGATTCATTTTTAACCTACCGATAAGTGTTTCGGCTTCCAAACTCTCTCTAGATGTGCACCCAGAGTGTGTGGGTTTTTCAGTTGACGTAAACGGCGGCTCTAAAACTCTACCCCTGGATATTACCAAATCCTCAGCATGCTTGTCTGCTCTCTGAAAGGTTGGAAGTTGAAGTCCTCTAGGGGCACCTCGGGTAGGGCGGGGGGGAGCCTGGTGATCTACTTGGAACAAAGCAGCCCTTGAAAGCCTTGTGGAGCACAGTTCTACTCCAAGAGAGTCCAGTTTCTTTTGTACTTTCTCATTTTGTGAAATAAATGTAAAGCTGCTTCCATAGCAGCTTAATCTCAGCTCTGCCCAGATTAAGAATAATATTATTCTTGCATTCTTCTTCTTGCTTGATATGCAGACTCACCAGTTAAACTCTGCGGAGCATTAGTGAAAGTAGTGGTTAAAAGGAAGAAGGCCCTAAAGCAATTCTAGCCAAAGTAAACAGCAATGGAAAATTGCACCGGGCCTTGTAGACAAAATCGAGAGTTAAAATTTATAGATGTTGAAGAAAAACTTTTCTGTGACCCACCTATCAGTAAATAATTGAATTGTTTTACCTTGGATTATGGTGGACAAAAGGGAGCCTTGTTCACGCTGTGGTTGAGAGCTTAGCTGCTAACAGAAAGATTGGCCGTTGTTTAATCCGTCAAGGGCTCCGTGGGAGAAAGATGCGGCCGTGTGCTTCTGTAAAGATTACAGCCTAGGAAACCTGCAGGGCAGTTCTACTCTGCCCAGTAGCATCGCGGCCAGGAGTCGGGAGTCCACCTGCCAGCAGTGGGTTTGGTTCAGTTATGGTGGATAAGGGGCTAATCTATTGTAGAATCAAATAAGAACATATGACTATTATTTTTAAAGGATTGCCATATGAACTTCAGGACTATGTTGAAGATACATCAGAATACGTAGCTCCTAAGGAAGGAAACTTTGTTTATAAGTTATTTAGTCTTCAAGACCTGTTGTTACTCGTGCGTTGCAGTGTCCAGAGGATAGAGACAAGACCACGTTCTAAAAAACGGAAGAAAATCAGAAGAGTAAGTTATTTTGGAAGTTAGGATATGATAACATAAGTAGATAATCAGCAAACATTTAATATGTAATTATTGTGAAATTCATTCATAAATTGTTGATCACGTTTATAGTAGTATTTCCATGAATTTCTTAGTAAAATACTGAGATTAATTTTAAGAAGATAAAGTATTCTATTACCTGTACTAGTCATGAGGACCTATCGCATGGTTGCGTCGATTATATAGATTTTGTGGGGGGAAGGTGTACCACTACACATCTGACCTGGATTGGCTGATACCCCTGCTTTCTCAGAGAATCTAGCTCTCCAGTAGGCAACATGAGCCCGCTCTCTCTCATGTGGGGGCTTCCTGATTCATTTTAAGGCCCATATTCTGAAAAGAGGCCTGCACACACATTTAAAAGTTTTCTAGGTGTATTAGAAAGCCAAATTTCTGTCTGTCTTTTCTATTGTTGGTTTGGTTTTTTGTTTTTTCGGGCCTGACACATATTTTTCCACAGTTAAAAATACTTTGTCACAATTTGAATATAATTCTTTGAACAGTACTGGCTGGTTTTGACTTTTAGAAATTTGAAGTTCTTTTTGAGACTAGTGTGATTTTTACACTTGTGTGACCACTAAATTCTTGTAAATAAAGAGGAACTTTTATATCACAATTGATTACATAAAAACATTGAACATTTTTTCCTCTAACTTAAAAGAGTATTTTTCCCTTGGTGAGAATTTGTCGTAGTATACTCTTGTGCTCTCGCTTTCTACCCCACTACCCAGTAAGAAGCATCAGTGAGCCCTACAGTGTCTCTGGTTTAGGCTAGGGATTGAGTAAATTTAAAAATGAAGGTGCTCCAACTTTGATTGTTCTGGATCAAGTCCCTGACTACTACTTAATCATATTCAAGAAGAAGTGAAACGAGTAAAAGATTGGTCCACACTAGAAATGTTAGAGCCCAAGAGGCTGCGGATTAGGTGCCTGAGAGCAGTGCTTTTCATAATAGAAATGAAGACATGCCAAACTGTTACGGACTTGATCAGTCTTCTCTTAGATACATAGTGATGTTCTCTGTACTAAAAGATTCGACTTTGTGTGATAATTTCCCCCAGCCTTAACTGTATTTGCCAATTTTGATCATTTAATGTGATTAGTGTCTGAAAGCTCATGAACACCTTGGAAATTTATATTATCAGTGCCATGAGTTGCATTTTCAAGATTTTATTCCTTCCATTGTTTCTTGTTACCTAGCTGAAGTTATTTTGGATCTAAGCCAGCTAGTTTCTTTCACATCTTGCCCTGTGAAACCGCCGTTTTATCTATATTTAGAACAAAGGTTCATGCCCATTATCTCTTAAATAAAAAAAGCTCAAGCAGATTGTGGACACTGGTTTAATTCTCGAATGAAGTGACTTAAGGGCCTTGTCATTCACTGGGCTAGAGTGTGGTTTGTAACTGTGCAGACATAACTTTGTGTATAGGCAATAATTCAGTCTTCATCAAAACACATGGAAAAAGGAGAGCCCCAACGAATAGCTAAATAGAAATCTTACGTTTTTCTGATTTGTCCCACCTAGAGTAGAATTTAAATATTGCAATTAGTACTTGTGATCATTGTAGTTATCATTGTATTAAATAAGTTAATGCACGGGGTTTACGACTCTCGGTAGGATTTAAGTCTTCGTCACCAGAACAGGGATGGTGTTAAAGGAATGGAACTTTAAAAGGGTTGAAGCCATTTTAAAGTTGGTCCTATTTAAGGTTGAATTAGGTAAGAATGCATCTTTAATATTTTCTTACTTACAGTTCAACTTTAGCCAAAGCTTTAGTAAGTTTCTTCCACCTGTGATATTCAAGAACCATCTCTCTGCTGCTTCTCCTTGACTATTCATTCTGTTTTAATGGCTGTTGAGATTTTACTTTCCATGATCATGTATGTGCCCTTCCTTGTCAGAAGCCTCTCCTTGACACCTACGAGGTGTACTTCAGAGAACTTTAATAGAGAAGCCAGTGCCAAATGACGGAATGCTATGACAAGGATCCATGTGAACTTCGGATTAAGCTGTAACTTCATGAACCCTACGCATAATTACGAAATCCCGACTGAGTAACTTTGAATTATTTGCTAGTATCTGTTACTGTCTATTCTCAGTTAACAAGATTTCCTATTGTATCCAGAAATGGTTCAACTATTTAGATGCAGTTAATTTGAAATTTGCATTGGTATTTGAGGGCCAGACTAAAGAATCCTGAGGATGCCAAATGGAAGGAAAGAAGATAGCTAATGGGATCAGCGAGACACCCCCAACCAAGCCCACTGCTTTTGAGTTGTGGTCAACTCAGAGGCCCGCTAGGACAGAGGACAGCTGCTCCTGAGGTTGTCTGAGGCTATCCAGCCATTAGGGGGGCTGAGCCTCCTCTTTTCCCCGAGAAGCTGCCTGTGGGTGTAAAATACTCACCTTGTGCTTAGCAGCTCACTGAAATAGCGACTTGGAAATTCATATAAAAACATTTCAAAGATTATTTTTCTTTTTTTTTTAACATTTCAAAGATGTATGTGAAAAATTGGGAAGCAGAGAACCAAGCAGCCCTAGCCCTTGGCAGGGATAGGAGCTATCCAGCAAATAGTAAATTTAGTTTTTCTAAAAACTGATTGTACTTAAGATTTTAATTTTTAAGAAAAAATACTTATGTTTTCTTTCCACTGGCTTCCTGGAGATGGCAGTAGACTACATATAGAAATTAAAACCAGATTTACGGCTTGTATTTTGTACATATAGAGCATTATGATCAAAGAAAGTCCCCCAAAGTAACTTTTTTTCAGGAATTCTTTATATTTTTTATGTTAAAAAACCAACTGGAGTTAGCTCTCGTGTCCATTCATTATCCAGAAAGAGAATTTGCCTTATTAGTCATTCTTTTCCTAACTCTGCTCTAACCCAGCCAGATGTCCTTGAGCCGGTTTCTCAATTTGTAGATTTCTTAAAAAAAAAAATCTTGCATCTATCTACTGTAAGAGGTACTATAAGAGATTATACATTATACGCAGACTATCAGCTACCAAAGAAATATAGACAAGTGCTTTTAAAATTATAATTATGCTATTATCACTGTACTTACTTATTTTTTAATTCCGACATTTTAGGGTCTTATTACTCAAAGTATGGTTTCTAAAAGTACAACTTGTTAAAAGTCAAAAACATTGGTTCCCACCCCGGAATCTGCATTTTAATAAAATCACCATGCTATAAGAAATTCTGCTTTTGTTTTATACCATTCAAAGGTTCAAATATGCATCTTATGTGCTGTTGACAGCAAATACCATTGGATTTAAATTGTTCTTACCATCTCCATTGTACCAAGCCCACTAAGTTTGTCACTTTGTGAAAAACAGGAAAAGTGGAAATATTGACTCGATTATATGAATGAAGAAAGCTCAAGACAATTTCAGAAGTGCTAATTAACCATACCATTTTGCCTAAGTCCTTTAAATCGTAACGTTTTCTAACCATAGCTGAAAATGGAAAGACCTCGATTCAAAGTATAATTTTTTTTACAAAAATAAAAACACGAGTGTAGTGGGTACCACTAGAGTTATATTACTTCACAAAGATCCTGTATTCCCTACATATCTATCCTCTTTTAAACTAATAATAGATAGTCCTTTATTCCGTATCCAGTAAACTCTGAATGGATAATATGTTTCCTAGTGCTGCTGTAGCAATAACACCACAAAGAACAGACATTTATTTTCTCACTGTCTGGGAGCTTATCATTCCAAATGAGGATTTAGCCGTGTTGAGATAGTGGTTGCTTGCAGGTATCTGCCGTCCTTGCCACATGACGTTTCCCTGTGCCTATTCTGTTCTAATGAGAGGCCATCAGAAGGGCTTAGGTTTAGGGCCCACCTTCCCCATGCACTCATTAACACAACAAGAAACCCCTATTTCCAGACAGGGTCTTGGGTACAGCTGTGGCATTAGGACATCAACATAGTTTTGAAGGGACGCAGCTCAACACTTAGTGCCTGGAATAAAGCGTTTGTATTAATGAAGATGGTGACATCCACAGGTATCCAGGCAGGTATTAATGCTTGTGTATTTATAGAATGGAAAACATTTTTCTCCAAATATTTGTCTTAATACAATGTGACTCCTTCTTTGAAGGGGCAGAAACCTGAATCTTTACGCTTTTTTATCCTCTTGAGAATAAATTTTATATTTCACACTCATTGCCTTTCAGCATCTCGTTGTGAACTTTTGAGCAATGATGCTCAAATGATGTCTCATAAGACTGGTCCCAGGGTTTCTGCTGTCAGTCGTATTTCCTGACAAGTAGAATGTGTGCATCCATGTGGAGAATATGTTGATTTGGAGTGCAAGGTTCTCTCTCTTACTTCCACTTCTTGCCTATCTATTCTCAGTGGATTTTGACAAGTAGGAAATAGGCAACAGGGCCCCACTGAAAGATGGCAGCCGTCCCACGCTCAGAGCAGCACAGGAGTCTGTCATCTTTGAGCAGGGCACTGCAGCCTGTCACATCCCACCATACTAGAAATGTGCCTGTTGCGTGGGACATATATGCTCTTCTTGTGTCTGCCATGATGAAATCCCTGGGAACCTGTTTGAAGCCCCGCTACATAAGTAAAATGTATTTGCTACTAAATCAGTGGATCTTTAAAAAAATTGAACAACCTTGCATTGCAGCAATTTCCAGTGTATGTGCTACCAAAGGTGGAATATCAAGCTTGTTACGGAGTTGAAGCTCTGACTGAAAGTGAACTTTGTCGTTTATGGACTGAAAGTTTATTGCATTCCAACTGCTCATTTTATGTTGGTAAGTTATATTAGAGCCTTTGGTTCTTTCTCCTTTAAAAATCTTGTCCATTCATTAGTTTTGTATTTTCTTTTTTGCTTTGTTTTTGTGGATTTTGGCATATTGTTTAGTTTGAACGTTACCTCTGGGAAGGTGGAAAACTTTTTTTGTAATCACAGTGAAGGGGACATTGAGCTTAGCTGCCCACATTTAGTATTGTGTTAATCCGGTTGACTTGAAAAACAAATTTATTAACACGCATTTGTGTATTAAAAAGAGGTTTATATACAAGAGCAATTGAATATTGAGAAAACATCCCAGCCCAGTCCAGATCAAGTCCGTAAGTCTGATATTAGCCCATATGTTCGGTACCAATCTATAAAGCCCTCTTCTGACTCACAAAACACATGAAGTGACGCGGAATGTAGGAAGGTCACAGGCCAGTGGGTGGGAAGTCTTGTGGATCCAGTGGTGTTGTAAGCATCTCAGCGCTGACACAGGTCTCCACATGGCTTTTCCAGCTCCCAGGGTTCTAGCGTAGTTCCATGTATCTTGTCAGCTAGTATGTCTCGCAGGGACTGAGCAGAGAGAGAGAGCATGTGTGTGTCTCCTGCCTCCAAGGAGGAAATAACGGATTTCCCAGAGTTCTCAGGAGAAGGCCGTGCCCACCCAGAGGCCTCCTTGGCTATGATCTGATTGAGAGGCTAGACTCCACCTCTTCACTCTGAATCTGCTCCAGTTGACCAACGTTTTTATAACTACCACAAGTCTCAAACTGTTGTTTTTTAATAGTTCTATTGTGCTATAATTAACATCATATAATTCAGTCGTTCAATCATATTAAAAAGGGTTGTGTAACCATCACCACGTTGAACTTTTGATCATTGTCTTCCTTGTACCCATTGCTGCCAGGTAGTTTTGTGTTTCCAAGGTCATGATTGTTTACCTAACTTTCTATTAAAGCACCGTTCCTGCATAATTAAATTGCAGAATAGAGCTAGTGATGTCTAATGTTTTGATTTTCTTTTAGTCTATGCCTATATAGCTAGCAAGATAGCTTAATAATTAAAACATTTATTGTACAGTATAATTATTTTAAAATATAGATATGTTTTCTAACAAGCTTCTTAAGATACTAGCTTATTAGCTTAAACCTATTTTGAAATTTTCTTAAAATGGTTATAATCTTTTAAACATCTCAAATCTCTGAATGGAGTGACCTTTGACAATTTTTGTTTTTCAAATGAGATAGCTAAGGGTTTAAATTGCGTTGGTCACAAATTCATGAACAGTAGATACAAAGGGGTACCCCTAAAAAGCAGATTTTTTTCCCAAAGTTATGTATTTAAATTTTTTTACAAAACAACCTTATCACCTTCAAAGTAATCTCCATTACACTTAATGCATTTGTCAAATCTGCGATTCCATTCTTGGAAACATTTTTCAAAGTCATCTGTTTGGATGGCTGACAGCACCACCCTCGCTTTTTTCTTCACCTCTTCTACACCATCAAATCACTGTCCTTTCATGTCCTTCTTCATTCCCAGAAACAAAAAGAAGTCACATGGAGAGAGGTCAGGTAAATAAGGTGCATGGCTCAAGAGAAGCATGCTGTTTTGGGGTCAAAAACTGGCACACTGAGATAGATGGCTGTGTGAGCATGTCATGGTGGCAAAACCAGTCCCCTGTCTGCCACAAATCAGGCCTTTTTTGTCCCACCCTGTAATGCAGTCTTTAGAGAACCTCTACTAGAAAGCCTGATTAACAGTCTGACCTGATGAAACAAACTCCACTCGTACACTTGAGGTCTTCCCATAGCTTTGTGTTCAACATCACAACAGTCTCTGCGCCATTTTTCCCAAGCAGGAAACAAAATTTCACAGCCACACACTGTTCTCTGAAATCGGCCATCACAAAAAACAAGGTTCGAGCAAAATTGCTTTCACGGAAAAATTCACTGTGACCAGAGAGAACCTTCCCAGGCAACGCCACTGGGCGCACTGACTCGAGTGAGTTGTTCGATGCTTTCCTAATGGGAAAATGTGTCTTATGAAAGCCCCGCTCCGCCAGCGCCAGTCCAGTCGTCTTCGGGTACCCCTCGTGTAATTCGTGTAATGGATTACTTGTTCACTATAATTGATACTGTCCTCAGGAACTACAATACCTAATCCCATGCATTACACTTAGCTGCTCTTCCATGAGCCTCAGCGTACTTTTTATTTTTACGTGTGGATTTTTATTTTAGCCCTAGCCCATCTTCCCACTAGATAGTATTTACTAAGTCATTGTTATCAGAAAGACCCTCCTCTCCCTGCTGCTGCCAGTGTTACCTTTGTGACCAGTTTCTGATGAAACTATATTCTCTTAGTGCTTAGCTGAATTCCTTTGTATGTCCTTCATTCTAGGAATGTGTCTTTCCTGCTTCTTTTCAGTCCCTTGAATTTTTTCCAAATTGATTAATCATAAACAATTATGAAATTGTTTTCGTATTTTACGAAAAAATGAAGGATTCACTTGTTAACCTAAAGCAAACATGGTTAGATTTATAATCACTCACTGCCACTCTCCTCCTACTTTATTACTTGAGTGCTTTCCATTTCAGTGCAGCTAAAAACATTCCTGTAAATGTGTATTAGTACAGTGTACACACAGTATATGTACTAATGCTGGAAATACTAGGTTATAGGTTAAGCATACATTTAACTTCCGAAGATAATTCCAAAGTTTTCCATAGAAGTTGTGCTTACTCAGAGTTACACATTTATTAGCAGTGTATATCCCAGCTTCTTCTTATTCTGGCCAATTACTTGGCCTTGTCAGTCTGTTTAGTGTAGCTGTCGAGTTTGCATATTAATATCTGAGTACCTTAATTGCTCTTCCTTGGTTATATATGAGGTTGGGCCTTCTTTCATGTGATTACATAATCACTTGGCTGTTCGATTCAAATAGAATTTTGGTTGTGAGTTGCCTGCTCATACCTTCTACCAGTTTTTCTTTTGAGTTGTCTGTCTGCCTGCCCTCTTGATAGGTATGTTACACACGTTTGCGACCCGTTTTGTGATTTGCCTTTTGCATTCTCTTAATGGTGTCTTTTCAACTGGCATGGAGTCTCTTTTCTGTGTGGTTAGTACTTTTTATCATTACTTAAGAAATCTTCCTGTACAGCAAGGTCATGAAGTTAATCTGCTTGTTCCCATCCAGAAGTGTATTGTTTTCATCCTTTTAGATATATAATTTACCTGGAATTAATATAGAAAAGGAGGCCTCATAGAATGGCCAGTGTGTAGCGTCCTTTACTAGAAAGATCATCCTTTCCCCGCTGTTCTCCAGTGCCACTGTGTACAGGTCATACGTGTTGGTCTGACTCCGGCCTTCCTCGTTGTCTATACCACACCTTCCTAATTACACTAGACGTATGATTTGTTTCAGAGTTTTGGGCTACTGTTGCCCTTTGCATTTCAAATTTTAGAATAAGTTTGTGAATATCTACCCACACTATCCAGAGTAGATTATAGGAAGAAGAGTGCGGCGTCAGGGTTGGAGGAAGATTTATGTACAGCCTGTGATAAGCAGATGGCATAACCTTGCTTGCTTGAACCTAAGGAAGACTTGAAGCCCTTGCTGATGGAGATCAAGCACTGCAGCCCTCGTATTGATGGTGTTCCCCTACCATTAACCCCATGGTTTGTGTAAATAGAAGTTCCCTTGTGGGTTTCTAGGACTGTGACTCTTTATGAGTAGAAAGCCTTGTCTTTCTCCTGTGGAGTGGCTGGTGGTTTAGAACTACTGACCTTGCGGTTAGCAGCAATATGTAATTATAGCATGAGGGCCCTTAGGAACTGTGATAATTACTCAAATTAATGAATTTGAATTTATGTTTAATAATATGTTTTGCTATATGCTATTTGACACTGCTGTTCAGGAACTTTTAAAATCTGTTATTATTTCCCCTTACTAAGCTGTGTCTACTCTTTTTTTTTTTTTTAAGCCATCAGTTGAGCCCTTAATTGCAAATATTGTATTTTTAATCTCTAGATCGGCGGTTCTCAAACTGTGGGTTGCGACCCCTTTGGGGGTTGAATGACCCTTTCACAGGGGTCACCCGTTCATAACAATACCAAAATTACAGTTTTTCAGTAGCAACGAAAATAATGTTATGGTTGGGGGTTCATCACAGCATGAGGAACTGTATGAAAGGGTCGCAGCATTAGGAAGGTTGAGAACCACGGTTCTAAATTTTTAAAATTTATATATATATATATATATATATATATATACACACATACACATATATATAGTTTATAGCTCTCTGGAAATTCTTTTTTCTTAAACAGGTATAATTATTTCTGTTTCTAGTAACTGCTATATAAATTTGTCTTTTGTTGTGTATTTTTCCCCATGTTGTAGACTAGGGCCAGATAGTGTTTATGAAAAGTAATGATTTGAGGACTAAGTTGTTTCCTTTGATAGAATTGCTTTTCTTTGCTTTTGACCAGCAGCCAGCAGCACTGGCAGTCCTGGCTCACCTTAATCAAATGACATGCACTGAGATGATTGCAGCCTCGGCTCTGGACAGGAACAGGGCTGGTTTGCTCTTGTTTCACTAAGGTGTAGCCATTCAGTACCTGTGAACAGAAGAATTAGTGTAGCACACCTGAAACTGCCCGTCTCTAGAAAGGCCTCTTTGCAAAGCTGGCCTTTGGCTGGAGCTTGGGAGTTTGACAAACAAACAGTTGGCCACACTGACTTAAAATGTACACGAACCCATAAACATGGTACAGTGTGCCTAAATTGTACAAACACTGTGGCTTATTCCAAATATCTTTTATTTCCCGAGAATCTAGTTTGGTGTGCGATCTTGAACATGGAGTCTCTGACCAGTTCCCTGCGCTAGTGCGTAGCTCACTGGAGAACTGCAGTGCGCCCTGGTCGGGGAGGACTCTTCTGCCTGTGTGTCTCTCTCTCTCTCTACTTTGCCCCATGCTGCATTTCCTCTTGCTGGTCTTCCTTTTGCTTTGTATCTTCTCGCTGTTACAAATCTTAGCCAAGAGTGGTACTGTAAAAAATTTTATAGCTCGTTTATCTTCTGAGTCCTCTGATCTGTAATAGACAGTCACAAAACCTGTGGGTAGTCTGGGCTACCTCAGACATAGGATCCCAATTCAAAGTTGTAAGAGTTTACCTCATTAATGGTCCTTAAATTCCAGTTTTTGCTTCCCTAATCACAGAAGATTGTTGAAAACTCATTCGTTTCTTAGCCTCTCTGTGGCCTTTTCCCGATTTGACAGACACTAATAAGTTAGAAGCAGCTGTCAGAGCCAGGCTTATGGCTATGGGAGTCCTCCTTCCTCTAAGTGTTGGCTCTTCTACCTTCACAAACATATTCCCACTCCTCTTTCCTAGTTTCTCTGTGCTGTCATCACTTACAATATTTCTTACCTATCTTTTGCTTTCGCTACTTGATATCACAAGCACCTAGCACATAGGGAATATTCAGTAAATACTTACAGAATGAATAAAGTGGGCGTCCGTATTTGGTTGAAGAAACCGTAAAAGTGGAGGATAGAGGAAATGGTAGAAAATTGACCCTGAAATTCATATTCTCTATTTACTGTTCCAAGCAAGAATAAACAAAAGCATTGGGATACACACAGAAAATATCAGACCATTTCTTAATAGTTCATTTTCCCTACAAAAATTAAAAGTAGTACTCATAACGCATATGTCATTTGACAAGTGGTGAATTCTCTTTAATGTTTGTTATAGAGTCCTGCCCAGTTAGCATGGAAGGAATCCTCAGTATCTGTAGCGATACTGAGAGAATCTCCGTCTGGCTTCAGGAGACAGTTTCCTAAACCCCACAAGAATCGTCACCCAGAGTTGTGCAATAGAGCATCCTTGTGTACGCAGAGAGGGAAAAAAATACTACTTTGTCATCCTATAAGGATTGACATTGTGCCCTAAGTTGTTACAGTGTGCTTTCCCACTACAGGACATCTCTAGATTAACTTTATTAGGAATAATAATGCAAAACATAAGGTACTTTCTATTGATGGTATTGAGAGAGATCATGACAATCTTGCATGTAACACAAGAGGTTTGCTGATTATTTTATAGCAGCACTTAAAAAATTGAAAAGAAAAATGAAACAAGTTGTTGGACTTATATTTATTTTAAATCAAAAGTTCTACATATATGCTCATCGTTCCTTGAATCTTAAGACCATTTATTAATAATATCAGTATTGCTGCCTTTTTCCACATAATCTGCCTTTCCATGGTAGAAGTGGAGTTTAATGTGGATGAGCTACTTTTTTGAAAGATACTTTGTAATATAAGGGACTGTCAAAGTTGGTAGGAAAATATAATTAAAAGATAATGGCGTTTTTCCACAAACTTTTAAAGTCCCCTATACTATGGAAAGAGCATTTTGAAAACAGGTGCTTGAAATGTGTTCATTGATTTTGTTGCCAGAAATGAAGAATGTTGAATATCACTTATTGTCAAAAGTGCATCATACTGCAAGTTTATTAAAGATTGGAATCCAATTAAGGATGAAAACTGCCTTAAAAATCT
This sequence comes from Tenrec ecaudatus, assembly GCF_050624435.1. NCBI lineage: Eukaryota > Metazoa > Chordata > Mammalia > Afrosoricida > Tenrecidae > Tenrec > Tenrec ecaudatus. Next base: position 121,808,138 of record NC_134543.1, on the reverse strand, counting down.
CCCCAAGCCCTCAAGTTGTTTCAGGCCTGGTTCTGTGAACTGTTAGTTCTTGTAACAAGTACATTCTCCGGCAATAGGCGTCTGTTCCTTCTCTGACTTGGGAGTTAAAAACCCGAGACTTTACAGCAACTATGGAGTGGTGCTGTGGAGTAAGCCTTAGGCTGTTATCTGCAAATCTGTAGTTCAAATGCTCCATCCGCTCTGTAAGAGGAATACAAGACTTTCCACTTCCATAAAGATGTACAGTCTCAGAAACCCTATAGAACAGTTCCTACTGTGTCATAGAGTGGATGCTAGAGTCCCCTGAGTGGCAGCTGCCTTCAGAGATTGGAATGCAGCCCTCTCAGCATCTTTTAGAAAATAAAGAAAACCTGAATAGCATTAGGATAGATGGACAGTTACTAGAAAAATTTCAGCTAAAACCTTTGTGCAACTGATGGATGGTATTTATAAAAACATCATGCTTTAGTAATGATAGCAATGATAAACTTGTTCCCTATCGATCATAGAATCATTGTTTATACAAGGGGGAAGCCCCCTCGAAAATCCGAAATTGTGCCGGGTGGAGGAGAGCTTTTGAAGTGTGCATTTTCCTGCTAGATAAGCATAGAGCAACTCGCTCTGAGTCAGTGCACCCAGTGGCGCTGCCTGGGAAGGTTCTCTCTGGTCACAGGAATTTTTTCATGAAAGCAGTTTTCCTCAAAGTTAGTTGGGTTTTTTTTTTGTTTGTTTGTTTTTTGTGATGCCTGATTTAAGAGAGCTGTGTGCGGCTGTGAAATTTTGTTTCCTGTTTAGGAAAAATGCTTCAGAAACTGTTGTGATGTTGAACACAGCTTACAAGGACAGCACTATGGGAAAAACTCAAGCGTACAAGTGGTTTTCTCGTTTCAAAAAAGGTAAAATATTGATTGATGACAAACCTCATTCTGGATGTCCACCAGGTTCCCGAACAGACGACAAAACTGTCAACTCGTACTGCATTTGGAGTCCATCCCACCAGCTCAGATTGTTAATCAAGCTTTCAATTCAGAGATTCTGGAAAGATTGCCTAACAGTGTACAGGGAAAAAAAAAAGGCCTGATTTGTGGCAGATGGAAGACAGGTTTTGCCACCACGACAGTGCATCTGCTTATGCAGCCACCTCCATGTGCCAGATTTTGGCTAAAAACATCGTGCCTCTCTTGCCTCACACACCTGATTCACCTGACCTCACTCTGTGTGGCTTCTTTTTGTTTCCACAGTTGCATAGGGGCTGGAAAGGACAGCAATCTGATGACATAGAAAAAGTGAGGGGCTTCCTCTTTCCGTGCCGCCATCATGGTGCGCATGAACGTCCTGGCCGACGCTCTCAAGAGCATCAATAATGCCGAGAAGAGAGGCAAGCGCCAGGTTCTCATTAGGCCGTGCTCCAAGGTCATTGTCCCGTTTCTTACTGTGTTGGTGAAGCACGGCTACATTGGTGAATTTGAAATCATTGATGACCACAGAGCTGGGAAAATTGTAGTGACTCTCACGGGCAGATTAAGATTAAACAAGTGCGGAGTGATCAGCCCTAGAGTTGACGTGCAGCTCAAAGATCTAGAAAAGTGGCAGAACAACCTGCTCCCTTCCCGGCAGTTCGGTTTCATCGTGCTGACGCCCTCCGCCGGCATCATGGACCACGAGGAAGCCAGGCGGAAACACACAGGAGGGAAAATCCTGGGCTTCTTTTTCTAGGGATGTAATGCATCGAAACAAATAAAACGCCGAATTGGATAAAAAAAAAAGTGAGGGAAAAAAATTAGGAAGGTGCTGTCAGCCATCCCAACAGATGAGTTTAAAAAATGTTTCCAAGAATGGAATCTCAGATTTGACAAATGTGTTAAGTGTAACGGAGAGTACTTTGAAGGTGATAAGGTTGTTTTGTAAAAAAGTTCAAATACATACCTACGGGGGTAAAATTCCTTTTTTTTTTTTAAGGTATGTATATATATATATATACATACACACTTCACATAGTTGCATCACAGTATTTATTTATTAAACTAAGACTTAAGTGAAAATGAAGCATGACTAATACATTGTATATTTTTATATCATTTCAAAACATGTTGGTCTCATCTTTTTCCTGAGTACTGGCTGGTGGTTTCGCACTGCTGACTATGTGGTTAACAGATCAGCATGCTCCCACTGTGCCACCAGGACTCTTCTCATGTGTCTTAGAATTGTAAAATCTAGCCTGAAGATTCCCATGTGCTCCTGCCCTCTCATTCATGCACTCAGTGCTCCATATTTCTTTCTCAGCTGTGACCTGGATTTTCCACATCCAACCACTGCTAGCCACTCCTCTGTTTAACTATTTGATCGCACATCTCCCCAGTCCATTCTCATAATCTCAAGACTTCACGGAAATTTCAAGATCATTTCTCCTCAGAAATTAGGTTGATGGTCATTACAAAGATTTTTTTTTTAATGACCAATAGAGGTAGAGATGACCTACATGATTTAAAGATTCAGATTAGGCATATATTTTATGAGGTATAAGTGACCTATCTCAGGAAACAAATTATTTCCTTTAACTGAAGAGCGTCTTGTGTTACAGGATTCTAGTTGAGTAGTTCTTAAACTTTAGTGTGCGACGCAATCATTTGGAGAACTTTGTAAGTAGAGATCGCTGACCCTGGCATCTGTTTGTTGGTCTGGATTCCTAGTATGTTCTCACATGACACTGATGCTGATGCTGCTGGTCCAGGGACCATACTTGAGAACTACTGCTCTTGTATCTCAGGAAAAAAAGATAGTTGTACTGCTTTTTTTGTTGCTTTGTTATGAACATTTTCTCTTCGAGATTCTAGTACTCCTTTTATCATGTAGCACCATAAGAGCCTTAAGATGTACCTGTCTACAGAAATTTCCCAGGGAGCCCTATCCCATCTTCTGTATGCACCTTCCGGTCTTACATATCTGTGTTATAGACAACTGACATACAGATACCCTGCTATATTGACTATGAACATTTTCATAAAGTACAAACTTCCCTTCTGACCCGATGAAATAGCATATGGGTCGTAGGCAAAGGAAAAGGGAAATCTAATGCCACATTTGCCCAAGGCCGATTCCTGTGATGCAGAGACCAGACATGACTCCACTCCAATTTCCTTTGCCCTATTCTGACATTGACTCTCCCAAACATTCTATTTCTCTCCTGGGCTTGATAATGTGTTGCAGTAGCCACACACAACTCATAGACAATGCTCGTGACTGTGGAGTTTATTAGGGAAGGAAAGTGTTGAGCACACAGTTATTTTTGTCCACAGAGCCTTGTCTCTGCCGTCCTGGAAGACTCGTCCTGCTCTGGTCCTTGGTTTCTTGGCCTTGTGGTCCCTTGGTCTGTTCTTCGTCCCCCAGGACAGGAAGCTTACCTGCTGTTCTGGTGCACAGTTAGTTCCTCTGCTTTATCTCATGGTCTCAGTACAGCGGCCCCTAGCGCCTCTTCTGCCTGCGCCACTTCAGGCAGAGATCTGACGTGCACTCTGCTAGTGGCCCTTTTTTCTTGATAGTGTTGGATTCTCTGATCTCGTTTCTGAGATGGCTCACGTTTATACCCAGCAGAATGGCAAAACTGACCAATCTTCAAGTTAGAGTCCGATATACATTATGTGCATCATACTGTCCCACTGTTGCTGCTCGAGGGACTACCTCTGGCACCATAGTGCATTACATACTGAGCTGCGGACCACAAGGTCAGTGGTTCGAACCCATCAACTACCCATGGGGGCAAAAATTGAAGCTGTCTACTCCTGTAAATATTTAAAATCTCTGAAACCCCAAGGGACAGGTCTACTCTGTCCTAGTAGGGTTGCTATGAGTCGGAATTGACTCCATAGCAGTGTTTTGTTTTAGGTTTTTATGCATTCACAAACGTACTTCATTTGTATTAGTATTATATAAGATACTACTTCCCAACTTTGATGCACATTTTTAAAAGTATAGAGCACACACTGATACAGAAGAGATTGCTCATGGCTGACGAGCAATGATCAGACCAAGACTGACTGAAGAGAAAAACATCTCAAGCACATGTATGATTCACTTGAGGCCCACAGGTTAGAAAGCCTCAGAATTCAGAGATGGTCAACTCCTTGATGCTCTATGTTGTCCTAGCACTTCGCTTGGTGTTCGTCGCATGTGTGTCTAATTCCTAGGGAAGGGGATGAATCCCATTGTCCTTTCGTTCTGCTTTCCCATGAACTTTCTGAGGCCCCTCTTATGTTTGACTACCTGTATTTGACATATACAATAGTACGTACTTCTTGTGAGATACCTTTGGAAAGGTAAGAATTGTTCACGAGTATCCCCAAAGATATATTTAATGTGCGTATTACAATGTTAGTTGTACTTGATCCCCCTTTCCTGTACTTCCGAGGGAGCGCTGGTGCCATAGGGGTTCTGCATTGGGCTGCTAGCCGCGGGGTCAGCAGGGCAAAGCCACCAGCTCTTTTCTCCTCCCCTCGATTGTGGCAGCCTTGGAAGCCCACGGGGCAGTTCTGCTCTGTCCTGTAGGGTCACTGTGAGCTGAAATAGAGTCGATGGCAGTGGATTTAGTTTGAATTCTGGAGTTGTCTACACCTATGGTGGTATCGTGGCTATGAGTTGGGCTATAATCCGAAACATCAGCAGGTTGAAATCACCAGGAGCTCCATGGAAGAAAGCCCGGGGTTTCTACTCCCATAACGGTTAGTCTCAGAAACCCGCAGGGCTTTGCGATGAGTCGGCATTGACACCTTGGCTGTGAGTGTGAGTTTTTTCCCGGTTATTAAACCATTGAAGTGTGTGATACCCAACTGCCAAGAAGTCATTTCTGACTTACAAAGACACTATATAGGGCTTCCAAGATTGAAAATCTTAATGAGATTTGAATCACCAACGGTCCAGGTTATAAGCAGCCCACCACGTCTGCCACACCGCCATCTGGGCTCCCATAAAATATGTCATCATTAGTGGAAGCACCACTGTCTCGTGAGGCTGAGAAAGGCAGAGGCCAAGCCACAGCTTGACACAGGAAAGTAGCAAGTGGGCGTGGGAGCAAGGGGATTTGTTGTCCTCGAAGGAACACACATTTTAAAAATATTTGTAAATCTTTTTATGTGTACAGAGCAAATGAATAAAAGGGGGCTAGATATGAAAATGAGATGTTAGATAATGCTTAATGATGTCAGCTCCCCAGGGAACTTGTTTTAATAATTAAATACTGAAAGTTAAAAATAAAAACAAAAGTAGTATTGTTTTTAGCATTGGTGAAAGGTTATACTCAGGGCAATTGATGGTACAATAACCTCTCTGTTATTTTTACTTGAATTAACCATAGAACATGTGATGAGGATTGTCTTTCTCGGCAATCTTCCTTGGTACACCCCAAGGCCCCAGTGTTGTGTTACTGCCTGTGTTAGGAGTATACACATTACTTTTTTAAAAGGAAGTTTGCTATGTTGTCTTTTGAGAATTCTAGAGTTATCTCATGTTTGTACTAAAGTAAGACTTTTTCCAACAGACTTTTATTTTAGCCTTCGGAAATCCTATGGACCATTTCAATTAAAAATAATAAGCCACTGTTTTTTCCCGAAGAATGAGAGAAGCAACAGATTGTGACCAATATTGGCCTTATTGGCTTCCTTTGGCAATAGCACATTTTTCGTTAAGAAATTCCTTTGTTATGTAACTTTAATTGCTATTAGAAACACCAATATTTTAATACTTGTTATTCTTAAATTTTGGCCTTAGAGGTGAATTTTGTATGTGACCATTTAGCAAATATGTGATAATGAATACATATTATATTTTGTCTTTTAAATACGTTACATACATAAGTTTTATTGTTCTTTTAGAATGTATTTAAAGATATTTTCCCATTATTAATATGTTATAAAGACATCTTTTAAGGAAATTAAATAACTCATTAGATTTTGGGTTTTTAAATACTGCAGTACTTTTTTAACTTTGATATTCTGTGTTAGGGCATATTGACGCATTTACTTCAAAACTCTTCCTGCTTGAGGAAATTACCTCCGAAGAATTAAAAGAAAAGTTGTCAGCTCTCAAGTAAGAAAGTTTACTTTGTGGTAGCAATAGAAAAGCTTACTAATACGATTGTTTTTCCTTTATCTCTAAATATTGGTTAAGTTATTTTCAAGGCTTTTTATACATTGAGGCTTCCCTTTACCCAAATGCGACCGTGTTAATCATCTCCAAGTTAAATGTGTTGCTAGGACAACAGCCTTTCTACATAAGATAATGGGAGATAGAATAAGAGTGGCTCACTGGGGAGGTTTGGGGCCGGACAGTTACCCTCTCTTCGCTCCCTGATTATCTACTCGGATAGTGGTTATGCATTGGGCTGCAATGCGGTTGCAAGGTCAGCAGTTTGAAGCCACTAGAAGGACAAGGCTGTCTACTCCCGTAGAGTTACAGTCTCAGAAACCCACAGAGCAGTTGTACCCTATCTTGTAGGGTGGCTGTGAGTCAAAGTGATTTGATGGCGTTGAGAGTTAACATCTAAAACTTTGTCCATTTACCAAGGATTATTAGACAACAGAGGGAAATTAGGTTTTTATGCTCAGAACTTTGAGTGCTTAAATCCAAAAGAAAAATGATTTCTGAAGAACTATCTCATTTAAATCTCACAACTTGCATGGAAAGGCTCTCCGTTTTCGATGTGAGGAAATTGAGACTTGAAGGTGACTTGTCCCAGACATACAGTTGACCTATGAGGCCGACTGGCTGGCTGTCTAAGGCTCGCCTTGGAGCTTGGCACAGGTTTCCTAAAGGCCCAGGTTTAAACTTGAGGACTCCTGCTTGTGTTTACAGATGTCCACTCCATTGTGGGGACTGCTTTTCCTAAGAAGAACGTAGTTTGTGTGAATAAAAAAGTTTTCACATGCCCTATAGCTCCCTGCCCTAGCTTCTGAGTGAAAACGAATAAATCTTATTAGAATATTAATAAAATATATAAAATAATAGATTTCTTTTGTATTTTAGCCTCTGATTTGCCACCTAGTAGCTTCTCCGTCAGCAGAACTTAGTGCACCCATCAGTTTCTCTGGAAGTGAATTTACCACCATTTCTAAAAAGCATCCTTTTCTTGCAGCTGAATTCTGCTAAACCCTTCTGAATAAGTTTCAAAGTATACAACGTGAACGAACATAAAATGGTGATCTCTGTACAGTTCCTCTGGCAAAAAGCTAAATACTTTTATGATTATGGAGAGAAACAAAAAATGGCAAAGAAAAATAAGTTTTATAATTTAAACCAAATAGACATAAGCTTTGAGATTCTGAGTTTGACATGTTCTTTTTCCATTTGTTATTGAGGGCTGTTTCGTGTGCTTTAATTTTATATTAATTTATTTTTACAGGATTTCAAGTTTATTTAACATCCTCCAACACATCCTAAAGAAATTAAGTAGGTAAGTCTGTTTGTTTGTGGTGGGGGGAGGGTAAGTATTTTTGAACATTACTTTGATCTATCTCATTTTGTTGAATAAAATTCATTAAAAATTTAAAGTTTTACATGCATAGTTAGGAAAACAACTTAGAAATACAAAATAGTTTTAAAATTGTGTTGGAATCCAGTTTACGGAGATAAGTGGAGAAGCCATCTGTGATGGCCTTTACCTTCAGTGGGCGTGCACTGCATTTTCCTGTGAGACAGTTGTATTCTTTCACACTGGTGCTGCATGTGACAAGGTACTGTAAATGTGATGGTTAAAAAACCATAGACTGAAGCCGTGCCGGCTTTGTGAGTCAGAAGTCCAAAGCAAGCTTGACTGGGCCGAGCCTCAGTGTCAGTCTGGCTTGATTCTTCTCGTGCTGGTCTTAATGGGAGAGAATTATTTCTCTGGGTTTTTTTTTAATCCCAATTTCTAGTACCACTTGCACAATAGGTTTTCAAAAGCTCTTAGAAAAACAGAATTGAAGGATAATGTTATTTGTCCTCAAAATATTTTGAAGCCCCCTCATATTCTTTGGCTTATCCAAGGAGGTACCCCCCAAAACCAGGATTTTTTTGTTTTTAACATATATTAAAAGATCATTTTATTGGAGGCTCTTACAACTCTAATAACAATCCATACATCAATTGTATCAAGCATATTTGTACATATGTTGCCATCATTATTTTCTAAACATTTACTTTCTGTTGAGCCCTTGCTATCTGCTCCTCTTTTTTCCTTTCCTGCACCTCCCCCACCCTCGTGACCCCTTGATCAAATAAATATTTTTTTCTAAGCTATGTATTTGAATTTTTTTACAAAGCAATCATCACCTTCAAAGTTACTCTTCATTATGCTTAATACATTTGTCAAATCTGTAATTCCCATGTAGGAAACGTTTTGCAAACTCTCTGTTTGGATGGCTAACACCATCTACCTCATTTTTTTCTTCACCTTTTCGACATTATTAAATCGCTGACTTTTCATGTCCCTCTGCATTCATGGAAACAAAAAGAAGTCACACAGAGCAAGGACAGATGAGTCAGTTACATGGGGCAGAAGCATGCTGGGTTGTTTTTTTTTTTGCCCAAAGCTGGTGCACTGAGATGGCTGCGTGGGTAGGTGCATTTTTGTGGTGGCAAAACCAGTACCCCATCTGCCACAAATCAGGCCTTTTTTGTTGCGCACTGCTGTACAATCTTTTCAAAACCTCTAAATAGAAAGCTTGATTAACAGTCTGACCTGGTGAAATGAACTCCAAATGCACTACAAGTTAACATTTTTGTCAGTTTGGGAAGTTGATGGACTTCCAGAATGAGGTGTGTCAATCAACATTTCACCTTGAGAAAACTATTCATACACTTGAGTTTTTCCCATACCATGGTCCTTGTAAGCTGTGTTCAACATCATAACAGTTTCTGCAGCATTTTTCCCGAACAAGAAACATTTCACAGCCACACGCAATGTTCTCTTAAATCAGCCATCACTAAAAACAAGTATTAGGCAAAACTGCTTTCGCAAAAAATTTCACTGTGACCAGAGAGAACCTTCCCGGGTGGCGTCCTGGGTGCACTAACTCAGAGCGAGTTGCTCAGTGCTCGCGTCGTGGGGAAATTGCCCGCTATGAAAGCTCTGTTTGATGCAGCACAATTCCACTGGTTCTTGGGTACCTCGATTTATGTGTCTCACACACACCCATACTTGTTCCTTCAGCTGCCACTTAGAGAGCGTGGTCTTGGAACAAACTTGAGCCAATGGATGTGCACACAAATAGAGAAGCCTGGATCTTGGTTTCAAATTAGATGGATGGAGAACGAAACCCCCACAGACCCTCGTGGAGGGCGATTCCAGCTGGGGTCCAGTGCCTTTGCCAGCTGTTGTCAGGGGCAGCTCACTGTCCCTCCTTCCCGGATAGTCCTCAGACTTGAGTCAAGGACATGTCATCTTTATAAACTACCCGAGGTACTAGCTGGAAAAACACGTGCTATGAAAGGTCACCCCCTGGAGCTTTTTTCTGTTTGTTTTTGGGGTGGGGGAGCGTCCCCTCTTACAGCTCCTCTGTCTTCATATTGCCCCAACCCAATCTCTGCTCCTGTCAACACATTTCTCGTTTTCCTTCTGTAGCAGTGGTGGCTCCCTCTGCCTCACTTAGTAAGACACTTGTGATTTTATCATCTACCCACCTGCCATATTCGCACCTCTACAAACCCATAGAAGACAATATATTCTCAGGTTATGATCAGAACATGGACTTGGAAGGAGTCAGTGCTACCATATATTACGTGGATTGACAGGATAAGGGTACAACACATACCTAATAATTAAAAGACTTGTGAATCTTAAATTATATAGTCTTTGCATCATAATTCATTAAGCTGTTTCACGATAGGAACTTTTTAATATTTCTTCTGCTATGCCTTTACCAGAAGATAAATCAGAAAACCATTTCAGAGCTTCCGTTTCTCAAAAGTTCTAGTCCACTTAATTTATTATCCAACTGGATGTTACTTTCCTGATTTGTAAAGTGGTGGCGTTCAGCGTACGAGTCTCTCAGGTGCTTGTCAGTTCGGAGATTCTGTGGTAGAAGTTTTGTTGTGTGTTCTGTTCTTCAGGTGAAACACGTGCCTACATGCAAATGGACCAGTGGGTTTGAAATGTCGTGATTTCCCATCGCTGCAGTGACAAAGCACTGCACAGGCATTGTCCAGTACTTCTGAACTTTCAGATCTGTCCAGCCGAGGGAAGATCAAGGTGCTGGCAGGACTTTGTTCCTCTTTGTAGGCTCCGAGTCTTACCGTTTCTGGCTCACAGGGACCACTTTCACTCCTGTCCCATGGCCCTCTTCCCCTTTCAGAATTGCAAAAGCAAACCAAATTGTTCTCACATTGTACCACTCAGATAATCCAGGATGATTTCTCCATTTTAAAATCAGGTGCAACTTTAATTCCATCTGCTACCCAAATTCCCTTATACCATATAATATATCCCCAGGCTCTGGGTGTAGAACTTAGGCTTTGGAGAGGCCCTCCTTCTGCCACACAGAGTTGTGGCCATTCATATAGTGTGTCTCATTATTTTCAGTGAGTCACATGTATTTTTCTGTAAAAAAAAAAAGAATTACATCTTTTAGTCAAGGTCATTAGATAAATGATTTCATTGAGAAGCTATTTGTTTCTATTACCAAATCAGTTACTATTTGTTTAATGTGGGGGTTGGGGAGGCAGATTGCCTAGAGCACAAAAATAATTCTGTGGCCCTCGTTTGTCAACACTTGCTACTTTTCTGTTTGAAAAGTCAATGAAAACAATTGATTATGCTTGTAGGTCTATCCACATAACGTATGAGTATTCTTTATTTTTAATAATGTATTGTGGGAGAGAATTAATATCCTCCCTAGCACTTAAATTCAGAGGAGGAATCCCCAAAAAAACATATCCATTTAGCTTTTTATGATAATTTGTTGAATCCCTTAAGTTCTCTAAAGAAGAAGGAAAATTATAGAATTTGTTGTTTTAAATAACTCAGATCCTAGTGAAGGGGATATCCTGTGACATTTAATGGCCTGGGTTTCAATCTCAGCCCTTGAATCACTACTTTGGGCAAATTGCCTAAAGTCTCTAATGCTCATATCTTCATCTCTGGTAAGGGCTTAATAATACTAGCCTTGTAGGGTTGTTGGGGGAACTCACTGAGAAAATGCACACGAACAACTGTAATTTCAGAACTCACTGCCATCGATTAGATTCTGACTCATAGTTAGTTTCCCTATAGGTAGAACTGATCTTCCAAGACTAACTCTATGGGACTAGAAAGCTAGTTCTGCAGAGCAGCTAGTAGTTTCAAATTGCTGACCTTCCTGTTAGCAGCACAATGTGTATCCACTATGCCACCAAGGCTCCATAAATAGTAGGTCAAAACTGAGACTCACTGGCATCACGTTAATTCTGACTCACAGTGAGCCAGAAGTAGTACATACCTGCTTCTGCAGGCTTCCAGCAGTGTAGCTCTTAATGCAAGTAGAAACCACCCTCATCTTTGTGCCACACAGCCGCTGGTGGTACGGCGCCAGGCCTTTTGCTGTTACGGGTCCTTGTTCTACTGCCATCCTAGTAGGACCTCATATTGTCTTACAGTTTTCCTAATGATTGTTTCTGCCACTTTATTTACAGGTGTAAGTTATTGACATCTCTTCTTACAAATTGACTGATATAACAGTAAAAAGAAAATAATCAAATTGTGGACTTTCAAGGAAAAATTTTTAATTTGTTGACCAAAAGACATGAACATAGCTAAAATAATGCTTCCTCCACACCCTCTATCATGATCCCAATTCTACCTTACAAATCTGGCTAGACCAGAGGATGTACACTGGTACAGATAGGAACTGGAAACACAGGGAATCCAGGACAGGTGATCCCTTCAGGACCAGTGGTAAGAGTGGCAATACCGGGAGGGCGGGGTAGAGTAGGGGAACCGATTATAAGGATCTACTTATAACCTCCTCCCTGGGGGACAGACAACAGAAAAGTGGGTGAAGGGAGACGTCGACAGAGTAAGATATGACAATAAATTACCAAGGGTTCATGAGGGAGGGAGCAGCAGGGAGGGGGAAAAATGAGGAGCTGACGCCAGGGGCTTACGTGAAGAGCAAATGTTTTGAGGATGAGCGTAACGAAGGTACAAATGTGCTTTATACAATGGATGTATGTAGGAATTGTGATAAGAATTGTAGGATCCCCCAATAAAATGATTTTTTTAAAGAAAATAGCTAAAATTATTTCTAAATTTCTTTTATTATAAAAGTATTGTTAGAGGTGATATTCCATTTCCCACCATTGTTTTCAGTGTCACTGGTAGTCTGTGCTTCAGAAAGTGCTGTTGAAGTTGGCACAGTGAGCCTGTGAGCTGAGTCGTATTGTATGGATTTAGCTTGCAGGAAGGTTCCTACCTGTTGTCTCATGCGGCAGAAGATTCTTCGCTGTTGATCTACAAGACCTCTGATGGAAAAGTTACTCGTACTGCATACAATTTGTACAAAGCCCACGCTGACCTGCCTGCTGTACCTTCCAGTCTCTCGGTTCCCTGGGTCCCATTAGACCCTGGTCTCCTATTACCCTATCATGTCCATCATGGAAGAATACCTTGTACTTTCCCACCTAAATCAGTAAGTCCGAAAGCACAACAAAAGGTAAGATTCCTTTTTTTAAAAATGAAATGTTCATTAGTTATTTATTTGTACTATTTTGCTGATTATACAATATTTCTACCTAATGTTCACATTTGGCATATTTTACCACAGCAGCGTTCTAAAACCTTTATCCATAGAGAGGTTAGAGATGTGCTGCTGAGTCTGGTCTTCATGTCAGTGGAACCTTCTATTTGTATCAGATTCACAAGTCACCTGGGGAAACATCTGTTGCCTTCCCCAGTGAGGGTATGGGGGTGCTGTGTCCACAAATGTAATCCCTGTGCTTCCTTTGTTTCATTAACTCCCACTGTCATCTAGTCAGTTTTAACTCCTAGCAATGGTATCACCTCCCCTGTGGATTTTCTAGGCTGTGAATCTGTGTAGGCACAGGAAGATCCATCTTTAATGGTGACGGCAATTTTTGTAATTTCTGTGGTCCTGTTTCATTTCATAAAATATTTGGTGAAATTTATAGAGTTAAACATTCTACTAAAACCGATGAGGTATATATATGTATATACATACAAGCAAGTGTTAATACTTAGTGAATGGGGGACTTTATTAAAAGTGCCACTAAAGTCTTAAGGTCTAATTTTTGTTTTGTCAAATGTTATGTGACAAAATATTTCTCAGGTCACTGCCATTTAGTCAATTCTAACTCACAGTGACCTGTTGGACAGGATTTGACTGCCCTGTGCGCCTCTGAGACTGCAACTTCAGCAGAGTAGGAGCCTTTTCTTTCTCCCATGGAACAGCTGGTGGCTTCAAACTGCCAACCTGGTGATTAGCACCCACTGGGCCACCGCTCAGTGAGGTACAATTATTGTTACTGCCCCTACAGAATCCTTTCCAGAAATAACAGTTGAATGACTTTCCTTTTTTTCTTTTTTAACTCTTTATTGTGAGTCGGGTGGTTTAGAGAGCAGATCAGTTTTCCACGTAGATGTCACAGTGTAAAATGCATACAACAAATGTTTCTTCCTCAAATATGATTCCTTAGGCCCTAGCCCACTTGAACTCAGATCTCCTTTATGGCGAACCCTAGGTATTAAGTCAGGGGAAACAGCATAACCTGCATCTCCCGCTCAGCTGCACTTAACAGATTTCTGTTGGCGGGTCTCATTGGATTCGTGTGCTACTCCTTATTTGTTCCACTGCTAGTCCGTCCCCATCCCTGCTCTCTTTCATTACACATAGAGGCATGCACACATAGATGATTGCACAATGGAAGTGTTCACAATGTTTACTTTCCGTATAGTTGCTCTGTTGCTGTCCTCGTCATCAAATTGTGCCCCAACTCATGCTCTCCGCATGCACAACAGACCCCTGGGATCCAGAGGGTTTTCATTGGCTGGCTGCTGAAGCAGATCAACTGGCCTTTCTTCCTCATCTTAGTCTGGAAGCTCTCCTGAAGCTCGTTCATGCAAGCCTCCACTGACGGATGATTGGTAGCAATGCTTGAGGTGCACTGACTGCGAATCAAACCCAGGCCCCAGCATGGAAGACAAGAATGTTGCCACTGAGCCTCACTGTCTCCAGTAGATATAATTAGATGCATTATACTTTTATAGGCAATGCCACTGACTTAACATTTATCAGTTGAGTCTAGAGCGGCATAATCTAAAAAGTTATGGCAGTTTTTAAGTCAGTGTGTTACCATTACAAAAGATTACCAGAGTCATACAGACTGGGAGATTCTTGATTCAGATAATAGTAAACCAAAAAAGTGCCCCCAAAAGACAGAAGATAGTGGGTGAGGGAAACTTGAGTTGATCCACTCTTAGTGAGCCAGTAGTCACAGAGAGCCACCCAGTGCTATTTTTAGTGGCATAGGACTACGAGAGGAGTCCCTGAGTGGCCCGAGCATTTGAGTGCTCAACTAGTAGCTGAAAGATTGGTGGTTGGCAGTTCAAAGGCACTCATAGTTGCCTCAGAAGACAGGCTTGGTGATTTGCTTCCAAAGGCCACAGCCTCAGAAGCCTGTAGAGCAGTCTTGCTGGCCACATGTGGGTGGCCTGGAGTCAGAAGTGCATGACAGCGAACAGCAGAGGGGATACATGCACATGCAGCCCATCCCTTCCAGCCTGGGGTCCAGTGGACACGACGTAGGGACGCTGGAAGGGTAGAGGCAGATTCTGGGGGGTGTCCTCCAACACTGACCTCCTCAACTACTCTTTTTAAAACCTTTCCCCATTCTCAGTGGCCAAAGAGATTGCAGGGTTTTCATGTCTCATCCTCAGCAGGGTTAGGGTCCGCAGAATTGACCTCAGCCCTTGCACTGGACGCGCAGCCAGCCTGTGCTGAGGCAGAAGCCGCACGCTCAGTCTTGCCCTCAGACCCCTGTGCAGCCATGGCTTCCCCTTTGCTGCCCTCAGAGTCTCTCAGGGTCTTCCTCCCGGTCTGCGTTCTCTCTTCCTCTCCACTCTCCCTCCCCGCAGCCTGTCCTTTCCCCTTTAGCTTCTCTTCTCTGCGCTTTTCTTTGGGGCTTTCTGTTTTTCCTAATCTTGATGTCTTCCTCCATTTCCTTTCCCGTCTTCCCTATCTTGCTTCTGACCCTTGTAATCCAGGGGGCTTGTACAACTCTTATCACAATCCCTACATCCATCCATGGTGTCATGCACATTTGTACATATGTATTGCCTTCATCATTCTCAAAACATTTTCTTTCTACTTGAGCTCCTCATTTCCCCCTCCCTCCCTTACAAACTCTTGATAATTTATAAATCATTATTTTTTCCTGTCTTACACTATCCTATGTCCCCCTTCACCCACTTTTCTATTGTCTGTCAATCATTGTGATTGGTTCCCCTTTTCTTCCCCCACCTTTCCCTTACCCTCCTGGTATCGCTACTTTCACTATTGGACCTGAGGCGTTTAACTGTTCTGGATTCCCTGTGTTTCCAGTTCATATCTGTACCTGTGTATATCCTCCGGTCCAGCCAGATTTGTAAGGTAGAATTGGGATCATCATGGTGGGCGGTGGGGCACATGTTATTTTTTTACCATCTCTGACATCTCTCCTGTCTGCCTTCCAGCAGCCCTTTAGCTTCCTCAGTGCAGAGCAACACATAGCTCAGAAGGGTGCTGCTCCCTCACTCTCTAGTTGAGTTTTTCTGCCCCTCCTAGATGAACCAGGAGTGTGTCCCCTTCAGTCCATTCCACTCTGCTCAGGTCTGTTAACTCCGGCCCTCATGGAGACTCACAAGTTCGGAGATTTGAAACTGTCAGAGTTGAGTTTGTTCAGAAACAACCAGGAGGCCAGGGGTTAACAATATGGAAAGGTTCACTTACAACGTGATTAGCACGTGTGTAAATTAGACAGATTTGGCTGTGCACTAGGTATGTTGTAAATATGTTAAGCTTGTCTGCTCTTTGCTTCCTCTCTCCTAGGTTGGTGGAACGAGAATGCTTACGCGTAGCCTCAGGAATCCAGTTTCCATGGAAACCAGAAGCAGATGCTTGTCTGCTCAGCAAGTTGAACATGGAGGAGCGGCTACAAATAAAAGAAAAATAACTTAAGGGCTGTACTAGTGAACGAAATCCAGGGAAACGGCTGTAGCGATGTTAAATTTGGGAAAGGTGTGGGAGGAAGATGCCTAGAATATCAGTAGGCCTGAGGACAGGTTTCATGTAAGTGACCTCGATATTCCCAGAGCGTCTTGAGAAAGGATGCGGGCCATGTGAATGAGAACTCATACGCTGGGGGGAGTCTCCAAGTGTTTAACCTTGTGGCAGGGAATCAATGGACAAGGAACTCTTTATAGTAGACCTTTTCTAAGCGTTGTAAATAGTAGACAGACTTGCTTTTTTAAAGAACAAAGTTTACCATTAAATATTATGCTAATAATTTAAGTTATACCTCCATTCTGTTGAGATTGGATTGATTAAAAGGTTAAATCTGGCCAATGGCAGATAACTCAGAACAGTGTCACCCCTTCCTGACCCTTAGTGACAGTTTTTATAGACCACTTTAAAACTAGGGTTGCTGCCGATTAATAAAGTTAAAAACTAAAAAACAAAACTTAGTGAGCATCTATTACAGAGGAGGCCCCCAACAGGTTTATTTGTGAGCTGCCTCTGAAAAGTCGCGTGTTGTCCTTTCTTCACCCGAGCTGAGCCAAGAGGCCGAGAAGCCATGCACGTTGTGCTTTGTTGGTGTGCAATCAGTTTGCTTTAAAAACAAAACAAGTGATGTGACAGGTTGGCTGTGAGTGCCTCTTCCTCTGTGCACAAGAGGGTGAGCGAAGCGAGGGGGTTGTTTTCCAGAAAGAGCCCATTGTGCCCACCAAAATAGTTGATGAGTGGTCAGACGTGAGCTGTCTTTTCTCACCTGTACTCATTCATAAAAATTTTCCAGGACCATATTTTAAAGAGAATACTGTGGAAAGGGGTATGATCAGGTGACGTAACTGTAATCCATTTGGAGTTAAGGAACAAAATCTAAAATTTTGTCCCCTGGTTGTTTAATATGCACTAAATATTTCAGAAATGAATGTCGCCTGTAAAACACAAGCTTCCTTACCGAAGGCAATATTTTCTCTTTTTTCAGAATTTTGAAAATGTGGTTTATATTAACATAGGTAACTAGGTCTTTAAAAGTCATTAACTGTTATAAATAATCTTTTATCTTCAACTACTTAGTTGTGGTTTTTCAGTCAAGTATAAAACTTTCTTAATTGTTTAAGTGATTAGAATTTGGCTGTCGTTATTTTAGTGAACATGACCTCTTTTTCGAAAGCTTTATTTCAGTCACATTTGCACATATCCCATAATATTTCAGTCCTGAATCATGCGGCACTGAGCCAAGGGAGTGGCAGGGATTCCCTTGAAATTTCCTCTTTTTAAAAAGCTGAACGACTATTGCTACAGACTTCTGAATACCAGAAAGACTTGACTTCTACTCTTTAAATAGTATTTTTCACATAATAAAATGTATGGTCTTACAAGTGATGGCTTTAAAAATTATATTAGCCATACATTTAAATTGACTTGATGGGAGAGAGTTTGTTTTTTGGTTTTGATAATATATAGTTAATCTACTTGTGCATAATCAAAATTTTAATAGAACTTGACCTATATATATATATTTTCTTTTAGTATTGACCGTACATAAGTAAGCAAAACTATTTCTTTTTTTTTTTTTTTTTAATGGTTAAACCCTACCTGTAGTGTCAAGGATACAATGAACCTGGGAACTTCTACTCCATTGTTTAAGGGGAAATTTACATACACTGGAAAACAATTTGATCAGTACGCATTTTATACTATGCAACCTAAAGTACATCTCTACTGTTAACTCTTGCATAAAATTCTTTTTTGCATCTCACAGCATTTGACTTATTAACTGTCTTCTTGAATACACTGTAAGCTCCACAAGGGCAAAAGCATATTAACTGTGTTTATACCCTTTTATCGAAAATACCTAGTGTACTGCCTGTCATGTAGTTGCTTATAACATATAAGTCAAATGCACGAATAAATCAATATGTAGATATAAAGAAGACATAAGTTTGATAGTAAACAGTATCAATCTATGCACTGAGTGCTCTGATAAAGTATTATAGCAAACACATCTGACCTAAACCTGATAATTAAGGAACGTTTCCTAAGATAAATCGTGTACAGAGGTATGAAGGAAGAATGAAGGATGCTCTACAAAGAAAGGAGCAGCAGATGTGAAGGCTGGAAGATGGCCCAACTTGGGGTGTGAACTGAGACAAGAGAGGAAGCGTTGGGACAAGGACACACATTCCATGCTAAGACATTTTAATTTTGTCCTAAGCCACGGGGAACCAATACTTGTTGCTCTTGGGCGTTATCAAGTTCTTTCTGACTTGGAGCACCCTGTGGCGCAGCAGAATGAAGCACTGCTGGTCCTGCCCCGTCCCCACAGTCACTGTCTGAGCCTATTGTGGTAGCCACTGTGTCAGTACATCGCAATCCGGGTCTTCCTCTTTGACTGTTTCTCCACTCTGCCAAGCATGATGTCCTTCCCCAAGGACCGGCCTTCCTGCTAACCTGTCCAGCGGGTGTGAGATAAAAGCTTGCCATCCTACTTCTGAGGAGCATTCTCACTGCCCTTCTCCCAAAACAGGTGGTGTGTAATGGATCTTAATAAAATCACATGTATATTTGCAAAAGCTCTTGTTGGCGTTTATCTAGAGAGTGGAATGAGAGAAATGGGAACGCTGCATCAGATCATTGAAAAAGCCAGACAAGCCCCTGAATTAAAGCAGTTAGGAGAGGTGGCCTCCAGTGATAACAGGCAGAGGGAAAAGAGAACGTGGTGATGCCATAGATTGTGAGGGTCAGGTACGACTTCTGGGTTTCTCAATGGGGACACTGGGTAAGTTATAACCCTTTTTAAAAAAATCATTTTATTGGGGGCTCGTACAACTCATCACAATCCATACATCCATCCATTGTGTCAAGCACATCGTACATTTGTTGCCCTCATCATTCTCAAAACATTTGCTTTCCACTTGAGCCCTTGCTATCAGCTCATTTTTTTCCCTCCCTCCCTCCCCATTCCCCCCTCCCTTGTGAACCCTTGATAATTTATAAATTATTATTTTCTCTTATACTGCCCGCTGTCCCCCTTCACCCGCTTTTGTAATTGGTAGTTGTAACCCTTTCGTTGAGAGAATAGGAGTGGGGTTGGAGTGGGAACACTCAGCTACGTAAAGCAGTATACATTATTGTCTCACAGTTTCCCTGGGTAAGGAACCCAGCCACGACTTAGCCGGGCCTGTCCAGCCCCAGGTCTGACGGAAGGTCGCAGTCATCAGAGGCTTTGCCTGGAGCTGGTGCATCGGCTTCCTTAAGTCTCCCTCACATGGCTCTTGGTTAAAGACTTCCATGTCTCACTGGTTCTTGGCAGGACACCTCAGCTGCTGGCCACACGCACCCTCTGAGTCTGTTGGGGTGTCCTCATGCATGGCAGCTAGCTTCCCCTAGACAGCAAGCCAAGAACTAGCAAAGAAGCTGCTGCAATGTCTTCTGTGACCTAGTCGTGTCGACCGTACACATCACTTCCATCCCAGTCTTTAAACTGCCCGTAGGTCAGTCACTACGCCCACATGCTTATACTCCAATTCTGGATGGGAGAATTGTGAAAGAAGTTACCATGTATTTTCAAGCCACCACACATGCCGGGAACAGTTTTGGATATAGAAGAAGAAACCCTTTTAGTGTGAAGAGAAAGACTTGTGTTGTTTTTTTTTAAGAAGAGCTAATCCTGCTGCTTGGATTCCGTTACATTTTGTAATCCACAGCATATACAGAAGGGGATCAAGTTTAGGACCAAGAGAACACTCGTTTAAATGTTTCGTGACCAAAATGCTCGATCTGAAGTTCCTGATGGGTGTGCAAGGAAAGAAATCAAGAAGATGTTATATTTTATAGCAATGTTTATTGAGTTTCTCTCTGAGCTGTAGATGTATGAGGATGTATTTTACTGGTCCTTTCACATGCCGTGTTCCCTTGGCTAATGTGCAGTCTATCAAGATCCTTAAGAGCACACTCTCTTGTCTGACCTGCCAAGCAAAGCTCCCTAGGAGTTGAAGCACAGTTCCTGGGTCAGATAACTAGGTTGATTTGCTCCATCAAACAAGAAGAGTCAAACAGTCAAGGGTTCACTATGGTCGCTGTATTTGTCTTAAATACATGAACTCAATTTAAAGTGAACAAGCAAACGGTGCACAAGAAGTTGGTTTTGCTGCCGGTGCATGGTATATGACCTGTTTAATTCCCCAAGGAATGAAGAAAAAAACGAGTATGAATTGCATTGAAAGGGAAAGCCCCAGAGATTCTGTAATTAGTTGAATCTACCCCCTTACTGGGGAATAGGTGCTTCTTGGGGGGAAATTAGCAATATTCTGTATTTCCTATCCTAGATCTTGTTTACCCTACAATATCCAGCACAGGGACGTATGTACAAGGTAACCTTAGGAGTCACACTCGAGTCAGGCAGGACCATACTGGAGCCATGGATTTCCATTCCCTCCAGAGCCCTGCATTAATGCAGCATCTGCTGCAGCCAAGATTCACCAGCTCACAAATGAGACATTCTTGCCCCTGCCGGCATGCTCTCGCTTGTGAAACTACATCTGCTTGAATTCATCATCACCTATCAAAACCTGGCCTGTCTATTGATAGCAGTTTTGAGCGTGCATTGGGTGTAATGCATTATTCCCAATCTCACGGGATTTAAAGATGAATAAGATTGGTTTCTGCCTTAAGGGTATTTCCTAATCCAGTTGGGGCTAGAGATACGCACACTTAGCTATAATGGAGTTTAGAATGTTCAAGAAGAACAATAGTGCATGGGAGTGAAGGGAAAAAGTGGGGGAGTGTTGATATTAGGCCTAGAAGTAAGAGAGTGGCATGGTACAAGTGACATTGAAACTGTTGAGAGACCAGTAGAATATGAATGTGGACCAAAAGAGGAGCGGGGTGTTACAGCATAAGGGAAAATCCTAAGAACGGTTCTGCCACACAAGCAGAAGGATGAAAGACAATAGAAAGGAAAAGTTGAAGTGGTGAGTTAAATCTTAGAGTGGAACGTCTTGAATGTTATCCCCCAAACTTATTCTTGAAGCAGTCAGGAGACATTGAAAGCTTTGAGCAAGTTGGCATGATCAATTTCAGGAAGGTTAAAATGTAAAGAATAAAGAAGAGGCATAACGGGGAGATGTCGAGTAGACAATCGTTTTAAAGGTAGCATTGATGAGATCTGACCCTCCAAATGAGTGTTTGCTAATAGGACACTGAGTCACAGCTTCATAAAAGATACTGTGCTGGGTGTGGGAGACCGCAAGGGGGATGAAAAGTCCTCTTCAACCAGCGTTTACAGTGAAGAATATTGTGAAATGTGTGCCCCCAAATTCAAGTTTTGTAATTAGATTATGGAAAAGGAATGGCAGTTGCTTCTACCCCAAAAGAATTTTTACAAATTCTAAAGTGAAGTTTGAGTTGAAAATCATGTTTTAAGCGTCCTCAAACTATAGCCCGCAGGCTACATGCGGCCCGCTGAGGACATTTATCTGGCCCCGCCGTGTGTTTTTACCCCATTTGGTTTTTTACTTCAAAATAAGATATATGCAGTGTGCGTAGGAATTTGTTCATAGTTATTTTTTTTAAAAAACTATACTCCGGCCCTCCAACGGGTCTGAGGGACAGTGGACTGGCCCCTGTTTAAAAAGTTTGAGGACCCCTGCACCCCTCTCTCTAGAATCACACACATCCTGTTGTGGGTAGGGTCACTGGGTCCGAACCTACATGCCGGCGTTAACAGCATCCAGAACAGAGCCTGGTGAATGGTGAAGGTTTCCATAAATGTGTATTGTACACCCATGTGCCTGTTCTTCAAGCTGATAGGGGTGAGGGTAGGAGTGGGCAGAAGAGCAGAACCAGGAATGAGGGACCGCAGGAAACGGTTGTGTGTGTGTGTGTGTGTGTGTGTAACTATGACATGAGAGGAGTCTAAAAGGCTGTTGGAGTTGACCAGTGAACTGCTGCAAAGCCATCAACAAGACAGCGTGGGCTGAGCAGTAAATAAGAGATGAGGGAGGGGACCACTTAGAAATGCAATTCAGGAAAATTATTGAGGAAGCAAGATAGATCAGCAACTGGAAAGTGAACCCAGAAGGAGAAGCATTGTTTTTAGATTAGTGCAGACATTTTTCTTTCTACATCATGGGAATTATACCTATAAATGGAAGTGACAGCAGATGCAAATCAAAGGGCTAATACTTGGTAGAGAAACTGGGAGGTCTTGGGATAAGGATGCAGGTGGATAAAAAGATCAAGATCCTATATGTAAAGGCTTAACGTGAAGTTTCTTGTCCTCTCCAACCTCCTTTCCCCTCCCATCCCCACCACCAAAAAGACCCTATATTCCATCCATTGTGGCATGGTTTGGGGATAGTGTCCAATCAGGACAAGGCTTAGGACTCTGGTTAGCGATTGACAGGATGAGGCACCTCTCCCTCAATATGAATGATGGTGGACCCGTCTTTTCCTATAAGCCAGTTTGAGCAGGCTTTCCTGTTACTTGGAGTCTTGGTGGCATCGGGGGTTACATGTTGGGCTGCTAACCCCAAACCACCAGCCCCCGTGTGGGAGAAAGATATGACTTTCTACCCCTATCAAGATTTCCAGCCTCTAAATTGCTGAAGCCCTGTTGGGGACTGAGCATGATAGTGGAGAGGTGGAAAGTCAAAGGAAATAGAGGAAAGAGCTGGGAGGCAAAGGGAATTTATAGAGGTCTAGATAAAAGACATGCATATATGCAAATATATTTATATATGAGGATGGGGAAATCTATGTGCATATATTTACAGGTTTATTATTAAGGTAGCAGAAGGACATTGGGCCTCCACTCAAATATTCCCTCAATGCAAGAACACATTCTTATTAAATTGGCATTCTATGATGCTCATGTTCCAGACACAACCTCTGAGGACAAAGCAGGTGAATATGCAAATGTGGTGAAGAAAGCTGATGGTGCCCAGCTCTCAAAAGATATAGCATCTGGGGGCTTGAAGGTAAACAAGCAGTCGTCTGGCACAGAAGCAACAAAACCCACGTGGAAGAAGCACACAACCCTGTGTCACCACGAGGGGCCGAAGGGTTCAGTTATCAGACATCAAAGAACAAAATCATCATTGTGTGCTCACCTCCCTGACACGCTCACTGAAGACAAGTGGATGCACAAGCAAATGTGGCGAAGAAAACTGTTGGTGCCCGGCTATCAAAAGAGATAGTGTCTGGGGTCTTAAGGGCCTGAAGGTAAACAAGCGGCCATCTAGCTCAGAAGCAACAAAGCCCACATGGACGAAGCACGCCAGCCTGTGAGATCACGAGGTGCTGAAGTGATCAGGTATCAGGTATCATCAGAACAAAAAAACAATATAGTGAATGAGGCGGGGAGTGCAGAGTAGAGACCCAAAGCCCATTTGTAGGCCAGTGGACATCCCCTTACAGAAGGGTTGTGAGGCAGAGATGAGCCAGAGGGTGCAATGTAGCAACAATGAAAAATACAACTTTCCTCTAATTCCTAAATGCTTCCTCCACCACGTCCCCTCCCCCCACACACACACCTACTATCAAGATCCCAATTCTACCTTGCAAGTCTGGCTAGACCAGAGGGTGTACACTGGTACAGATAGGAACCAAAAACACAGGGAATCCAGGGCGGATGATCCCTTCAGGACCAGTGGTGTGAATGGTGATACTGGGAGGGTGGGTTGGAAAGAGGGAACCAATTACAAGGATCTACATGTGACCTCATCCCTGGGGGACGGACAGCAGAATAGTGGTGCAAGATATGACAAAATAATAATTTATAAATTATCAAGGGTTCATGAGGGAGGGGTCAGCGGGGGAGGAGGGGAAAAAATGAGGACCTGATGTCAGGGGGTTAGGTGGAGAGCAGATGTTTTGAGAATGATGAGGGCAATGAATGTACAAATGTGCTTGACACAATTGATGTATGTATGGATTGTGATAAGAGTTGTATGTGCCCCCAATAAAACGATTAAAAAACTTAAAGATTGCCAGCCTCTGAAATGCACAGGGTGCTTCCACTCTGTCCTATAGAGTTGCTATGAGTCGGAATTGGCTCTATGGCAGTAGGTTTTGGTTTTTGGTTTTCTGTTACTTATCTCTAGAAATATTCTAACTGATAAAGAAACAAATGAGGAGGTGGTTCTCCAACAACTGATGCAATAGAACAAAATTCAGGGCTTCCTGTTTAGTGTCTAGGGCACGGTCCTCAAATTCCAAGTCCACCGAAGTCTCTCCTCGTCTCAGTTCTTACTCTCCCGATTGTAATACGGCAGCTTCCCCCAGCAGTCCCCTGGCGTCATTCTTGTTCAAGTACCTTACTACATCATACACCCTCAACGGATTGTAAGCTCATGAGTAATCATGGTGTCTTTTTATGCCTGTTTCTAACCAAAGGCTCAACACGAGGCTAGGCAAATGGTGGATAGTCAACAAGAACTGAATTATGCTGAGCCCTGACAGTACCCCCATGAAGCAATATGTGACACAGTTCTTTGCCAGCATTTTCACAAGAATCACTTTAAAGCAGTGGTTCTCAACCTGTGGGTCGTGACTCCTTGGTGGGGGGGGGGGGCTGTCTAACGACCCGTTCACAGGGGTTATGAATCACCCAATTAATAACAGCAGCAAAATGACAGTGATGAAGTAGCAATGAAAATAATTTTATGGTTGGGGTGTCACCACAACACGAGGAACTGTGTTAAAGGGTCGCGCTACGAGCCCTCTGCAAGAAGAGAAATAAAAATTTAAGGTCATATACTAACCACTCAAGAAACAAAAATTCCAAGTTTGGGATACATGTTCATAATAGTGTGTAATTCGTGTAATGGTACTCTGTACCGTTTAAGAGCAACGGCAACTTAAAAAAGTGCAATTCGGGTTAGATTTAATAATTCTGAAGACAGCATTTTGCAAGACCTCTTTAAAAACATTCAACCCAGCAGTCAAGACTCAGTCTAAACATGAATCTGTAATCTCCTATCTCTCCCGGGGCAGGGGGAGGAATAAAAAGCTTATCTCGTGCCAAAGGGAGGCCCTGTGCTGTATCCAATCACAGATGGTCTGGAAAGAATGTGTCTTCTTTTTACACAACCTTTGAAGCCTCTCTGTCTGCAAATCATGTTCCCCAATGTCAGGCAAACATAAATCATCCACAGTTTGGCAAACTGGTCTTTCAACTAACCTCTGCCCAACTTAAGCTCCTGAAAGGAAACGTAGTTGACTCTTGTTTTCTGTTAGATGGGACTCTGTCCATACATAGAACATTCCGTCTGAAAACGGCCCCCCGGAACATATCAACCTTCATGAAACATTATTTACATCTGCTCCTGAAGTTTTCAAGTGAACATGAGATACAAGTTAGAAAAAGAAATCTTAATCTACGTGACGTAGTGGCAGCATAAATTTAAAAATCTTCATGTGACTAAGGAATAGCTTGTCTTTGGCGGATTTTGTGCTTTATTGTTAACTATTTACTGACGGGTCCCAACGATGTGCAAACAGCAGTTTTCCTAATGCGAAAAATAAATAATTGAACATATTTTGCAAGTATAATGTCTGCCCTCTGCCCCACCGAAAGTGATGCAAATGTTAATTTCTCAAGATCCAGCATGGGCAGCTAGCTGGAAATAGTTTCTGGTCAGTCCCAATATTCAGCTTCGCAAAACTGCACAAGGAGTTTCTTTTCAGAAAGGAGGGCAGAGAGAAACACTGAAATCACAGTGCAGTAGGCTCGGATGCCTCTGTCGATGTGTGCATGTTGAGGGACTAACAAAGCGGTAGGTCAGTCCCTAATTCAGTGTGGCTTCTGCTCATGCTACACTTGGTGCCTGAAAACTTCCACTCTCACGGAGCCAGGGCCGTGCAACTTAGTAAGTGCCTAAGGCCAAAATGTCATTTTGCATAGAGGGGATTGCTGAGCTTGCTGTCAGGAAGCCTCCGGCTTCCCTGGGGCCCAGTGCTGGAGCTAATTCACACCCAGCCATGGGGGAGTCCAGAGCCTTCAGTTGTCAGCTGCAACTTTGAGAGCCGAGACCTGTGAGCGACTGAGTCTTAGAAGTAGACATCCCAGAGTTGCAATGTGTTGGATGAGATGGGGGGGAAGGGGGGGGCGGAGGGGTGTGTGTGTGTGTGTGTGTGTACACTGACTTATAGGTTCAAGTCCATTTGCTATGAAAACTCTTCATCTTCTTCGCGCTTCAGTCATTTCTTTGGTAAAGTTTGGATAAACGTGAACTCTTGTCAGATCAAAGTCATCAGAAGGTGTCATTTACTCTAGAACTTGAAGGATAAGGAGGAATTTACCCGATAGATTAATTTCCAGCTGGGGCTAACAGATGAGCAAGGATACAGAGGCATTAGCACACGGAGCTTGTTGGGGGAGTGAGTCAGCGTGGCTGAGTATCCTCAGGTAGACCAGCACTAGGACTGAAAGAAGGTGGCCGGAGAGAAGTTGTGAGAGAAAGCCTTGGCCACTTTACTAAAGACTGGCCGTTATCCTCAGATGAAAAGTCAAATGGAGGATGGGGTTGGGAACAGGCATCTAGCGTTGCCCTCCTTTCTGTGCTCACAACTACACCTGCCACGCCTGTGCTAAGTACAACAGGCCCCCCTTCTTCTTTTCCTCTGGCCCCCAACAAAATAATGAAATTCAAATTATATCCTTGGGAGTAGAAAAAGGCGAGTGTCCCTCCAGTGAAAGTCACTTGGAATAGAATGGCTAGCTCCTTGAAGACTACTCTTCTCTACTTAGTCTCTCCAGTTCTCTTACTACTTGGACTTTCCACTCTCGAAGGAAACAACACGCCTAGAAGTATCCAAACAGCTGAATCTGAATCCAGATGCTCCAAATGAAACCCAAATTGCTCTCCCCGAGGGCCCGGAAAATAGGGCATGCCCTGCTGTGTCCACCTCCTCAGAATGTGCTCATGTGAGTGCCCAAGTGTTTACAATGGAGAAAACTGAATTCCACCAGTGAACGCCAAACAAGCATACGGAGACCAGTATTGACAGCCCGTGTGCGTCCCAGCGAGTGCCCCACCCAGCTCCTTTTCTGTTTGATTGATAGGAAGGGCAGAAAGATTCTTGTCCAATGGGTCTTCAAAAAGTTCAAGGAAGAATGGAATTTAAAGATAAGGGAATTTTTACCTGAACTTTTCCAAGGCCCTTGCCTTGGCACCCCCAGTATCCCAATGGGTACGTGGGTGCTCCTGCTAGTCTTTGCCCAACTTAGTCACTAGGTGTGGATTAGAATGACCTGCTGCCCCTCAAAACTTCTCTCATGTGATCAGACTTTGAAGGTAATATAGGAATTCCAAATTATTTTCACACTGGTATCGTTAATGAAACCAATATCCTGCTTATCTGGGGATTAATTCTCTTTAGCTGTTTTTATAACTTTCTTCCTGGATCTTTCTGCTTATACAGAGTACATTGATTATGTTTCTACTTCCTCTTTTATGGTTAAGCAATGACCTTGAATAACTGAGTCACTATAATTTCATTGGTCAAGACGAAATGTCTTACTGTCTTTAATGGTTAACTGTCCTTGGTAGGGTTAGTCATTCTCAAGCACTTTGATTTCATTCCTGATACCTTTACCAAGGGATAATGACTTAATTTACCTTGTGGGTGGAAGCACCAGGTGGTTTTTTCTACTACAAAGACATGCCACAGTGCCTGGCATTTAGTGGATAGTCAAGTTCTGTTACATTCAAGGAAGCTTCCTGATTTGTAGAGCGTAATGGGCAGCTTTTCCAGAGGTCCGCGTGGTCAGAAACAATGGGCTCCCATCTGTCCTAGAATTAGCACTTCCTGACTCAAGCCCAGAAAAGCATTTGCAGAACACTTTCTAAACCAGGTATGCAATCGGTAATGAAAGGAAATTAGGGGACCTGGAATGTGGGAAGAAATCCAAGGAAATATTTTGGGGATAGGTTCTAAACGAGATTGATAGCTGTCCTCTCTGGGAATCCTAATCGTTTTCCTGAGCTTTCTTCCCTCGGAACTGCAATCTAACCGAAATCCTAGGGCTGTGTCATGACCACACCCTAGTTGCTGTGACTGATGAATCATAGAAACCGGAGGAGGGAAGTACCGGTGAAATCATCAGGTTCCTTTCCAAATTAGGGAGCAGAGCGTTGGGAGCTGGAGAGGACAAACCTCTCATTAAAAAAAAAATCAGGGGGGGGTGTGGTTAGGAGGGGCTCGTGGGGGAGAGGGGGGGGATGTGACCAGAGTTGATTAGAGCAACTTTCACATCTGTTTTGCATTTTCCTTCCAGCAACCCTGACCCCGCCCCACTGGCAGGCAATCAGCATTCTTACCAAGGGCCTGGAGTCAGGGAGACCAGACGCCCAAATCTCAAGGCTTCCAGTGCAAGTTTGACTTCCAGAGTCATGAAGTTGGATTAGGAATCCCTCGGTGGTTGTTTTAACTGAATCTTAGAGATTTTGATCAATTTATGATTGTCTTTCCATGTGTTTGACATGAACTTGGATGTCATCGATGCCTCCAAGTGCGCTTCGGTTTCACTTTTCCTCCTACATCAGCCACGCAGACCAATGTTGAGATCTGAGGGGTTAGGCATCTGGAGGGCTCCCCCTACCCCTTTCCCCACCTCCCACCATTCTTATTTCATTTTTTTCTTCATTTATTAATTTTTTTCCTACCTTAAAGGTTTTAAGAGCGAGCAAGGATCTTAGATATGCTCTAGGCTCAAACGTTTACATCTGAGCTGCCGAAACAAAGATTAAGATGTTAAGAAATTCCAGATGGGCCTTGGGGCGCATTGTGGACTCTCAGTTCCTCTCTCTGTGTATCAGAGCCTCTCAGCATTTTTTCCGAAACACTTTCCTCCGCCTTCAGTATTGTCATTCTCTCCTCCTCCTCCTCCCCTCGCCTGTATGCCGTTGGCTTTTGAAGAAATGCTAGAACTGGGTTTAGCCTTCATGCCAGCTTTTCATGCTAACCAGCCTGCCTTCAGCCCACCACCCCTGACCAACCCCCACATAAGGCCTCCCAGGTCTTTGGCACCCAGAGGTACGAGGATACCATCAACAGTCACTTACCACCATGCTCCTCCTTGGTCTTCTCCTTGCTGGGTGCTGTGCCAGCTGCAGACCCTCGACTTCCTCCACTGATTCCGCTTTGTCCTGTCCTGTGCCTTTCTGAGAGATCACAGCCTCCTTTGCTATGTAAATTAGCTCTGCCTCAACTTCTGCTGCCCCTTTTTTTGGGGGGGGGGGCCAGGAAAAGAGTAATGCGTTTATTATATTTGACAGAAGGGTACAGAAAGGTCAACGTAAAAATAATTGAGGAAAAAAAACACCCCGATATGGTTGCAAATAACCAGGTGCTGTCCAGTGGGTTCTGGTTCCCAGCAACCTTGTGGGTGCACAGTAGGACCGCTCAGTCGGGTTGTCGTGGCTGGGACCTTTGAGAGACACGTCGCAGAGGTACCCCTGGATGGGTGCAGCCATCAACCTTTGGAGCAGCCACTGAGTGTTTACCTGCTTGTGTTACTGTTCAAGGACTTCTGTGGCTCCTAGACGGCCATGACCTCAACAGCCATGACCTCCACGGCCATGACCTCAGCAGCCATGACCTCCACGGCCATGACCTCCACGGCCATGACCTCAACAGAGAGGGCAGGAGATCGAGAGATTTATTTTTAACCAAGGTTTGTCTATTTCTGCTTCTTTTTTTAAAGATCATTTTATCGGGGGCTCTTACAGCTCTTATAACATTCCATACATCAATTTTATCAAGAATATATGCACATATGTTGCCATCATAATTTTCTAAACATTTACTATTTGAGCCCTTGTGATCAGCTCCTCTTTTTTTCATCCCTCCTTCCTCCCACCCTCATGAACCCTTGATAAATTATAAATTATAATTATTTTCATATCTTACACTAACCTCTGTCTCCCGTCATCCTTTCTGTTGTTCATCCCCCCCCCGCGGGGGTGGGGAATAATGTGTCAATCATTGTGCTCCCACTCTTCCCTACTCCCCTTAACTTCCCCCTACCCTCCCGGTATCACTACTCCCATTGCTGTTCCTGAGGGGTTTATCTGACTTGGGTCCCATGCATCATGCACTCTTCTCTGTGCCAGTGGACATGCTCTGGTCTAGTCAGAACTGAAAGGCAGGACTGGGGTCATGAGAGTGGGGGGTGAGGAAGCCTCAAAGAACCAGAGGAATATTTGTGTGTTACATAGGTGCTATACTGCACCCTGGTTGACTCACCCCTTCCTTGTGACTCTTCTGTGAGGGCATGTCCTATTGTCTACAGATGGGTTTTGGGTCTCTGATCCTGTTCTCGGTCTCAACAAAATGTTGGGGGGAGGTTGTTGTTGTTTTGGATCTTTTCATGCCTGTTTGCTGATCCTGTTGGCACCTCTTGTTCACACGGGCTGTTGTGCTTGTTTCACATGGGCTTGTTTCTTTGGAGCGATGTGGCCGCTTATTTAACTTCAAGCCTTTTAGACCCCAGACGCTATATCTTTTGATAGCCGGACACTATCCTCTTTCTTCACCACATTTGCTTATGCAACCATTTTGTCTTCAGAGATTGTGCTGGGAGGGTGAGCATCACAGAAAGCCAGGTTGTTAGAACAAAGTGTTCTTGTGTTGAGAGAGGCACACCTAGGTTTATACCTCTATCCATAGCTTTGCTTCCTAGATCATTCCTCTGTTTCTTTTTACCTTCTTTTACCCCACCACCATACTTGCCCTTCTTCAACCTCTTAGTAATTCCTCTCAGCCAGATTGCTGTTGCTCCAACACCACCAGTATCTCTATATCCTCCTCATTGTTCATTTTAGTTCCCTAGTTGTTCCCCTGTCTGTGGCATTGTTTGCTCACTGCTCCTGTCCCCTGCCTCCTCCTCCCCCCAAGTCCCTCCAGAATTGTGGGTCCATTGCTGTCTCCTTAGGCTTGCGTCCCATGCCTATCTTATATAGGTAGGTAAACCAACAATAACGGAGACAAAACAAAGAGAAAACAAAAGACCGAATAAAAAGAGAAACAACAACAAAATGAAAAAGCATACATAATTCCAGGTCTGTCTGCTGACCTTTATGACTATCTTCCCACCAGTCTTGGGGGGTTCTGGGAACTGACCCTCCTAGCCTGAAGTCTGTTTGGGGGCTCCTTGGGGACTTTTTGGCTTGGCTTTGCCCCTGTTGCTGATCTGTTATGTTCCCTTCTTGGTTTGCCCCACTGTGGGGTGGTCAGACAGGACTAAGTCCCTGCCGTGTGTGCTAGTATTGTCTTCTGTCTTGGTATGTTCCAGTGAGGGGAAATCCCGTTGAGCTGTTGTCAGCGCTCTGCTCCTCTTAGTGCCCCCGCAGCCCCGTGCAGGGACGTCATCGCAGGGTGTGGTGTGCCAGTGATGAGTCTAGTCTCTCACTCCTTCTTGGTTTGCTTCTGTATGGGCTCAGACCTGCCTCAACTTCTAAGGTCCTTCCATAGCACGCATGCACAACTCTGGCCTTTCAAGTTAAAAAAGTAGACTTGGAACTCCCAGTGTTTTGTCACTATTTCCTCAGAAAGGAGAGAAAAAAATCATTGATCATACTGGCATCTGTAGATGTGTATCACCCATGTAAAATCTCCCAGCTAGTGTGTTATCATAGGTTTGCAATATTCTAAACCTAAATTCCTTGGCAACATTAGGGATATGCGATACTTGTCTGTTAATATTATTTTTCATAATGTTTTCAACAGCCCCATTTTAAAGTTGTGCTATTCAGTTACAGGTGTATGTTTGAATGACCTCTCTCTTAAGCCATCGAGTCAATGCTGACTCTGCAGCGATGCCCTCTAAGGTTTCTGAGAAAGTAACATTTTATGGGAGTGGAAAGTCCAGTCTTTCTCCTTCAGGTCTGCAGGTCTGCTGGTGGTTTTGAACATCTGACCATGTGGATCACAGCCCAGTGTGTAACCACTACACCACCAAGGCTTCACACTGTAATCTCATGTTCTGCAGAGCAGCATCCTTATACGGGCATCTTCATTAACACAAGGGATGGCCTTCCTGGTTTGGAGAATGAGATAATGGAGACAAAATGGAAGTCTGAGAAAAATGATTTATTGACCAACTTGGAAAGCATGTATACAGTTTTATTATTCACAAATACTATCATTTATTCATTCGATTTCCCTCTTAAGTATGGATTTCAGGAGCTGAAAGAAACCCTGAAGATTATCTAGTCAAATCTTCTCATTTTTCAGAGAAGAAACTGAAAGCCACTGAGGTGAGGTGGCCTGGGCAAATACACTAATGCGCACAGGAGCAAGGAACAGACCCAGGTGTTCTGATTTCTGTGATTAACACAGTGCCCTGGAATAGACTTAAATCCAAGACAATCAGGTCTCTAAATACGGAGAGCCAGTTAGGGGCCCAGCATGGCGTGAGGTGGTGGCATTTCAAAGATGATCAGGTAGCTCCCAGCCTGGTGTATATACAGTCATGGCACTGTGAGATAAGAAATGGCAAGTAATAATACAAAGGTTATAAGTCATCAACTCTACTCTTCCCATAAACCTCATGCCACAAGTTATCATATTAATTTGCTTAGCAAACCTTTTTGTGTATATATATGTGTGTGTGTATGGGATATTAAATATGTTAACTTTAGCCCCACCTAATTGGGGTTCACAACCTGTGCCCCCCCACATACACACACATGTTTTCTTGGTGTCTTGGAATTTAGGCCTGTCCTTGGTTTATTTGGGGTTCTGATTCATAAAATCAAATTGCATAGGCTGCATCAGTTCTAGTTTCTTAGATATCGTGTTCCATTATATTTTCAGCTATTAGGTCATAAAAATTTATTGATTTATCTTAAATATGTGAAGAACCGGACCCACAAATTACAGGATAAGTTTGAAAAGGCAAGAAATATTTGAAAAGAATTAGGTATTAAAGGACTTCCAAGGGAAGCTGTATATGGAACCATGGTGGCTACTTGGTTATGCATTGAACTGCTATTCATAAGGTCAATGGTTCGAACCCCCTGTTACTCTGCAGCCTTTTTCAAAGATTTAAGGTTTGGGACCCCAAAGGGGTAGTTCTTCTCTGTCCTGTAGGGTCACTAGGAGTTAGCATTGATTAGATGACAGATTTTTCCTTGGAGTATGGGAGTCTGTGCAATACACACAGACTACAGACAGGTTGGATACTGAAAGTCAGAGCACAGTTTGAGAAGAGCGGAAAATCAAAAGGGAATGGTAAACGTTCATATATGGAAAGAGAGAGGACAATTTAAAGTGTCCCAAATGGAAAACTTGATACGATTTTCATAAATATTTTGAACATCTCTATTTTTCTTCTTCAAATTAGGCAGTCAACATTTCAGAACAATCTTAATAGATAGGACTCAAGGGATAATTTATGCTCAGTGTTTCAGAAGTGAGGTTGATTCCAAGCTTCTTTATAAGAAAAATTCTAACTTTTCTTTGAAGAGTTTCTGGACAAAAGTGAAATTTGCCATCTTATAACAAGACTAGAACATTAAAAAAATTTAAATCATTTTATTAGGGGCTCATACAACTCTTATCACAATCCATACATACATCAATTGTGTCAAGCACATTTGTACATTCATTGCCATCATCATTCTCAAAACATTTGCTCTCTACTTAAGCCCCTGGCATCAGCTCCTCATTTTCCCCCTCCCTCTCCTTCCCTTTCCCCCCTCCCTTATGAAGCCTTGATAATTTATAAATCATTTTGTCATATCTTACACTGTCCAACGTCTGCCTTCACCTACTTTTCTGTTGTCTGTCCCCCAGGGAGGAGGTTATATGTAGAACCTTGAAAGTTCCCCCTTTTCACCCCACCCTCCCTACACCCTCCTGGTATCACCACGCTCACCACTAGTCCTGAAGGGATCATCCACCCTGGATTCCCTGTATTTCCAGTTCCCATCTATACCAGTGTACATCCTATGGTCTAGCAAGATTTGTAAGGTAGAATTGGGATCATGATAGTGGGGGAGGGAGGAGCATTTAGGAACTAGAAGAAAGTTGAGTTTCATCATTGCTACATCACACCCTAACTGGCTGGTCTCTTCCCTGAGACCCTTCTGTAAGGGGATGTCCAGTGGCCTGCAAATGGGCTTTGTGTCTCCACTCTCCACTACCAACCTTCATTCACTATGATAAGATTTTTTGTTCTGATGATGCCTGATACCTGATCTCTTCAACACCTCATGATCTTGCACAGGCTGGTGTGCTTCTTCCATGTGGGCTTTGTTGTTTCTGAGCTAGATGGCCGCTTGTTTACCTTCAAGCCTTTAAGACCCCAGACACTATATCTTTTGATAGCCGGGTACCATCAGCTTTCTTCACCACATTTGCTTATGCACCTGCTTTGTCTTCGGTGATTGTGTTGGGAAGGTGAGCATCATGAAATGTGTGTTGAATAGAAGAAAGTATTCTTGCATTGAGGGAGTACTTGAGTGGGGGCCCAATGTCCATCTGCTACCTTAATACTAAACCTATACATATATGCACATAGATCGATTTCCCCATCCTCATATATAAATATATTTTCATATATACATGCCTTTATTTAGACCTCTATAAATGTCCTTTGCCTCCCAGCTCTTTCCTCTGTTTCCTTTTACTTTCGTCTTGTCCCACTATCATGTTCAGCCTTCATTTGAGTTTTAGTAATTCTTCTCGGTTACATTACCCTTGGTCACACCCTACCAGGACTCCTACACCCTCCTCTCCACTGATTTGGATCACTTGTTCCCTTGTCCCTGGGTTTGTTAACACCACTTCCTTTTCCCCCACCACCCTCTAACCCAGGTGCCCCCTGAACTGTTGGTCCCATTGTTTTCTCCACTAGATTGTTCATCCAGCCTATCTTATTTAGACAGACCTGCGGAGATATTAACTTGCACAAAAACAAGACAGAGCAAAACCAAGCAATAAAATGAAACAAAACACCAGCACCACCAAGCCAATGACAACAAAAGAAAATAATATACAACAACAAGGGGGGAAAAGCTTGTAGTTAGTTCAAGGACTGTTTGTTGGCCTTTAGGCGGGTTTTCCAGTTGAGTCTGATGGGGCGCTAAGCCCTGGCTCCAAAGTCTGTTTTTGGCATTCCCTAGGGACTTCATTGCTCTGTTCCCCTGCTGTTCTGTTGCATGCCCTTAGTGTTTTGCCTTGGTGTGGTGGGACCAGATCGGGTGGAATTCCCACACTGTGTCTCAGGTGTTGTCCCCTCTAGGGCTATGGATCATGAGGGATGTCCTATATCATAGTGGGGCCAGCCACATGGTCTTCTGTGTGGATTGGCTCCTCTGAGCGGGGATATTATCCTTAAGGCTTGGTGGGCCAGAATGTGCTCCACTCTCTCTTCCTCCCCCTTCATTTGCTCCCGTGTGTTCTGATCAGACATGTCCCTCTCCAGGAGCTGTGGCTTCAGTGCTGTCCTCTGAAATAAATTCTTCTGGGGGAGGGGCAGCTGTCTGTGTAGTTGGGATTGGGGCCGGCCCCTCAGACCTCTCCACTGGTTCCCTACTCCATGCCGGCATTTTGTCAGCCATTTCTATATGGAAACCATCAACTTTTGATTTTTGCCAGGTGAGTTGAAATGCAAACAAGGACCAAGTTATGTACTGATGGAGAGAAATCCAAAAAGTAACAGTAGCAGTTGAGACCATGCTGACACAAAGATGAGATGAAATAACGGAACGTCTGTCCTCAAGGAGTTTCTCTTGGGTACGGGGTTGTTAGGTGTCATCCAGCTGGTTCTAACTCACAGTGACCCCTCGCCCACAGAATAACACACTGCCCAGGCCTGTGCCATCGCCGCCCTTGGCTCCGTCCATCTCATGGCAGAGTGTCCTGTTTTCCACCGGCTCTTTATTTCACCAGAGAACCTGGTTTGGAAGCACTTGTCTACTGTTCAGGAGAAAGATGCAGTTGCCTCCGCCCATACGGTATTGCCGTGCAGTTCTACGCTCTCCTGCAGGAGCTCTATGAGTCAGCGTGGACTCGATCACAGTGAGCTTGCTTTTGTTTGTGTTGCTGTTATCGCACCAAGAAGGATGCCTTTCTCGTGATGCTGTGTCGTGAGTCAGCAGGACGAGTCTGCTCATCCTCACTTCTCAGGAGTGTTCTGGCTGTACTCCTTCTGGCGGGTCATAGTACAGTCAGATCTTCTTCAGCACCGCCTTAAATCCAAGACGTGAATTTGTCTTCGGTCTTCCTTACTCATGTCCAGTTTCTCATGCAGATGAGTAAAATACAATCCATCACAACATCAGTACTTTGGTACTTTGTCTTGTTATCCTGATGTGGCTTGTTGGTCCAGTTATGAGGACTTTATTTTCTTTATGGTGTGGTGTGGTTCAGATTGAGGCTATACTCTTGGATCTTCATCACTAAGCACTTCAAGTCCTCTTCCTTTCAGCAAGCAAGTTTGTGTTATCTGAATACACAGGTGAATGAGTATTCCTACAATCCTGATCCCACATTCTTCTTCATATAGTCTCGCCTCTCAGATAATTCTCAGTACATCAACAGAGACCTACCAGAAATTCAAGCCACACTCAGAAGCAGACATAGAAAGAGGGCTATCGGCTCAAGTAGAAAGAAAATGTTTTGAAAATGATGGTAGCAACAAATGTACAAATGTGCTTGGCACAGAAGATGGATGTACAGATTGTGATAAGAGCTGTGTGAGTCACCAGTAAAATGATTATTTTTAAAAAGAGTAACAAAAAATGAGGGATATAATTGCTAATGTCAAAAGGAACTTGACTGAAAGCAGAGAATACCAGTAAGATAATCACTTATATTTGATTGACTATGTAACGGCATTCAACTGTGTGGACCATAACGAACAATATTTAATGTTGAGAAGAATGTGAATTCTAGAGCATTAGGTGTGCTCACTGCACTTGGACCAAGAGCCCATCTTTGGAACAGAGCAAGGGGACATTGTGTGGTTTAACATCGAGAAAGGTGTGCTTTGGGTTGTATTCCTTCACTATAATTATTCAGGCTGTATGCTGAACAAATAATTTTGGATGCTCGCCCTGCCTTAGTTTGTCGGTTGTTCGAAAGTCCATATTCTCTCAGTGCCCACTTTTCTAGAGGGTGAAGGGCCATTACATGGCTGGGGTGGGCGAGTGGCTATTGCTGGCTGTGAAAAAGGAGGGGCTCTCTTAGTTTAAGGGATTTTGATAGAGATTATTAACCAGTGATTCTATTTTCATCCCACACTATATTTGGTGGTACCTGGTGCCTTGAATTCTGAAACCTTTCCGGTATCTCTCATTGATAGATAGATTTCAGATTTCTAGGTCTACTAAGGCATGTGTGACTTCTCCATCCATTTTTCAATTTCTCAAAATTTTTTATGGTAATCCCTTTTCTTTCTTTCTCTCTTTGACCTAAGGGAACATTCCTGCAATCATGACTTTCCACAACATGAACAGGTGCCTCTGTTACATCCAGAATACATACATTCACCAAACATCATTTGTCTTTATTCATTTCAAAGTTCATTGCAGACAGCAGTATAATTCAACGCAAAACACCTATATTAAATCTCATTGTGGGTTGACATTGAGTCGATGCCAATGCATAGTGGCCCTATAGGACAGGGTAGAACTACCTCCATGGGTGTGTTAGTCTGGGTAGACTAGAGAAACAAACCCAGGAGACTCATGTGTAAAAGAGAGAGTTTTATATAAAGAGTAATCATACATTAAAAAATTATCCCAACCCAGTCCAATCCAAGCCCATAAGCCCAATACTAGCCCATATGTCTGATACCAATCTATAAAGTCCTCTTCAGACTCATGAAACACATGCAATGATGCAGAATACAGGATGATCACAGGCCAGTGTGTAGAAAGTCTTTGGACCCAGTGGCGTAAGCATCTCAGCACTGGCAGTGCTCTCCATGTGGCTTCTCCAGCTTCCAGGGCTGCATCAGGGTAGGTCCATGTGTCTTGAAGGGAGTCAACAGAGAGACATAGTGTCTCCCACCTCCAAGAAGGAATGCCGGAGTTCCCAGAATTCTCAGGAGAAGGCCATGCCCATACAGAGGCCTCATTGGTTATGATCTGATTGATAGACTAGACTCCACCCCTACATTCTTAATCCTCGTATTGACAAACAAACAAATTTACAAACGATTATATAACTACCACAGGGTTCCTTTCAGGAAGCACAAAACATCCAAGCAAGCATGATCCACTGTCTTTCCACACAGCACAGCCAAATCAGGACAGACCATCCAGAAAGTCAGCAACAATAGACACCAGTTCACAGGCTCAGGTGGGGGTTGCTTTTACTGAGAGTTCATTAATCCCCTCAGCTCAGAGGGGTGGAGCTATTGACAGGGGTGCCTCAATTGTTTCTAGGGGCTCAATAGCCTCCTCTTGTGGATCATCAACCCATATGTTTCCATCCCATGTTTCAGGGTCCCAATTCTTTCCTATTAATTCCCTTACTTTAATATCAGACACT
The DNA here is from genome assembly GCF_050624435.1 of Tenrec ecaudatus. NCBI lineage: Eukaryota > Metazoa > Chordata > Mammalia > Afrosoricida > Tenrecidae > Tenrec > Tenrec ecaudatus. The sequence continues at coordinate 121,769,406 of NC_134543.1, read as the reverse complement.
GTTCTAGACCTGCAATTCAGCTGATGCTGTAATTTAGCTACTCGGATGATGAGACTCTGGATTTGTTTTTCAGCAATGTCAGCTCTATTACTAGAGGAGAGAAGGCTCTCATTTGCGGCACATTCAGAAGCTTTTAGGTCTGTTATTTGGCACTTGAGACGTGCTTCTGAGGTTCTGATATTATCCCTTTCCTTGATCACATTTTCTATTGTAAGGCGGACCGGCCAACCAGCTTCCCTCGACTTCTCATCCTGACAAAATTGCTGGAAAATATCAAGCACAGGATCACCCAGAGCCTCTCCTCTCACCAGCACTTCATCTGTTGGTGGTGATCCTGTGGATATCAGCTTTGCTACTCCACACCATGGATTAGTAAGAGTGGCAGACTTATCTATGCCTTTAGAGATAGAGACGGCGTTATCAATGCTGTTAAGCCTAATCAGGCTGGGGAACCAATTTGAGAAGCCCACATTCATGATCATGTTTCTGTAGTCTAGAACCACTCTTGGCACCAATGAATCTTGAGTCTTTGATACGTCCTTCTTAGTGTGTCCAATCAGCATAGTGTCATCAACATAGTGGACTAGTGTGACATTTTGCGGAAGAGACAGCTGATCAAGGTCCTTTCCGACTAAATTATGGCACAGGGTGGAAGAGTTGATGTACCCCTGGGGGAGAGTTGTGAAAGTGTATTGTGCCCCTACCTGCTGAAGGCAAACTGCTTCTGGTGGTCCTTTGAGACTGGGATTGAGAAGATGGCATTGGCTAGATCAATAGCTGAAAACCAAGTACCAAGAGAAGTATTAATTTGCTCAAAAAATGAAATCACATCTGGCACGGCGGCTGCAATTGGAGTCACCACCTGGTTAAGTTTACAATAATATACAAAAGAATAAATAAAGAGCTAATTAGTCCATAGAGCAATACAGAGGGCTCAGTTCAACCCACTTTTATGAGACAATTAATATATTGGCAGTCCTTCAACTCAACTTCTCTTTAAGGGAGTAGAAACCTCTGCATTTCTCCCACTGAGCGGCTGGTGGTTTTGAACTGCTGACCTTGCAGATTGCCGCCCAAAGCATATAAATCTTTTTGTCTTTTGAGGAAAAACTTGCAACAGAAGTACAAATCTTAAGTATGCCGTTCCATGAGTTTGGACAAATATATAAATAGCAGTATAACTCAAACCCCTAGCAAATAAAGACCATTACCATGACCTTGGTGAGTTTTTTTCACGCCCCTTCCTCGATGATTCCCCTCCTCTACTTCATGCCCAAAGTTATTTTTCCATTTTTTCACGATATGGGTAAGTTTTCCTTGTTTGAGCTTCATATCAATTAAGTCATGCAGCATGCACAATGTGTATTGTTTCTTTCACTCAGCAACATGTTTCTGAGAGCCACCGTGAGAGGCATGCAACAGTAGTCTGCTTGTTACTGTTTAATACTATTCTGATGGATGCCTGGGATGTCACAAGCTTTTGATGATCGTTTTTAAAGTTTATGCAAGTCTTTTTTTTTTATTTGTCATATGTTTTCACTTGGTGAATACTTACTTAGGAGAGAAGATTCTAGGCCCGGGGGTAGCTATCGATGTACTTATGAGTCATAGTCTTTTAAGAAATCATACAGTTAAGTGATTCTGTTAGGAGGAAGGTCCCATGTGACTGGACATGCTATTTAAACTTAGTCAGAGGTTCATGAAGGTAGAAAGGTGTTCTTCCGTGATTACACATTTGGGAAAGTCACACCTCTATATACGTGTTTCCATCTTAGTTATCAATTTCTATAAATAATTATTAAGGACCTATAATGTTAGGCACACTTATGATAAATAAGGGGTCATTTAAAAAAAAAGGTGCATTCCTTCTCTGTACAAGGAGCTCAAAAAGAAGAAGGCAACTGGCCCCTCATTAATTTTGATGCAATCTGGGGGGGGGTTTCATTTGAGAGGTGGCCAACTTTTAATATAGATTGACACTGCAGAAGCTAGCTTACTTTTTCTACCAGACCTGGATCCTGCATCTAGTTTGTCAACCTCCATTTGTATTGCCTGCCAGTCCCAGGAGCCATCAGCAGCTTCCGCCCTCAGATTGATACAGTACTGCATTCACTAGCTTGTGGTTTTCCTGATTCATCTTCCTGCTTCCTGTTTGTTAGCCCCTACAGCTACAGGAGTCAGGAGAAACCTTCAGCTGGGATCTGACCCATGGGGTTGACCCAGACCTCTGCTATGGTGTGAGCTTTTTCTTGATATAGATCTCCTTTGATGTGCATGTACAGGCAAGCGTCACTGGTTTCGTTTCTCTGGAGAACACAGCCTAACCCACGCATAAGATAGCCCAGTCATATCGCGATGGCCCATCTGTTGCTATGATGTTGGCACCTAAGAAGATCAGTATTTCAAATACGGAGAGGGTCCCTTAAATTCTAAACTCAAGCAACTCACGACCATCAAGTCAATTTGAACTCATAGTGATGCAATAGGAGGGAGCAGAATTGCTCCTATTGGATTTCCAAGACTTGAAATCTTTATTACAGCAGACAAACTCATCTTTTTCCTATGCCACAGCCGGTAACATGCAAGCACATACCCCGCCCCCTGAGCTCCTTGGACAGGTTTCAGTGGAACTTCCAGACTAACACAGAGTAGAAAAAAGGAAGAGGCGGGCCACTTCTGAAAGCCAGCCAGTGAAAAACCTTAAGAATAGCGGCAGAATCTTGTCTGATACAGTGCCAGAAGATGAGTCCCTCAGGTTGGAAGACTCTCAAAATATCACTGGACAGCCCCCAATAAAGTGTTCTTTGATTTATTTTTAAAACAGTTTTATTGGCATATAATTAACATGTCATACAATTCAATAGTTCAATCATATTAAGAAGAGTTGCACAATCATCAATGAATAATCGATTTTAGAACATTTTCTTTTTTTTTTACCCCAAAGGTCTTTCTTTTTTGAAATCATTTTATTAGGGACTCATACATCTCCTATTAAAATCCGTCCATACATCAATTGTATAAAGTGCATTTGTACATTCGTTGCCCTCATCATTCTCAAATCATTTGCTCACCACCCAAGCCCCTGGCATCAGGTCCTCATTTCCCCCCTCGCTCCCCACATCCCCCTCCCTCATGAACCCTTGATAATTTATAAATTATTGTCATATCTTGCTCTGTCTCACGTCTCCCTTCCCCCACTTTTCTGTTGTATGTTCCCCAGGGAGGAGGTCACATGTAGATCCTTGAATTAGGTTCCCCCTTTGCAACCCACCCTACCTATGCCCTCCCAGTATCACCACTCACACCTCTGGTCCTGAGGGGATTATCCGCCCTGGATTCCCTGTGTTTCCAGTTCCCATTTGTGCTAGTGTACATCCTCTGGTCTAGTCAGACTTGCAAGGTAGGATTCGGATCATGACAGTCAGAGACAGGGGGAGGAAGCATTTAGGAACTAGAGAAAAGTTGTATTTTTCAACGTTGCTACATCACACCCTGACTGGCTCGTCTTCTCCCCAAGACCCTTCTGTAAGGGGATGTCCAGTGGACTTTTGGTCTCTACTCCACTCTCCCTGACTCATTTACTATGGTAAGATTTTTTTGTTCTGATGATGCCTGATACCTGATCCCTTGACACCTTGTGATTGCACAGGCCAATGGGCATCTTCCATGTGGGCTTTGTTGCTTCTGAGGTAGATGGCCGCTTGTTTACCTTCAAGCCGTTAAGACCCCAGATGCTATATCTTTTGATAGCTGGGCACCATCAACTTTCTTCACCACATTTGCTTATGCACCCATTTGTCTTCAGCGATCATATCATGGAGATGAGCATGCAATGTAATGATTTTTTGTTCTTTGGTGCCAAATCAGGCAACCCTTCTGGGTCACTCCCCTGAGAGGGAAGCCATAGGAGAATAAAGTGGTAGGTTAATTCCATAGTGAAATAAGCGATAGGCAGTTCGAAGAAGCACTCCTACAAGTCTCGCAGAGAGAGCCAGTGCTCTTCAACTCCCTGGAAAATGGCATCTGGCTCCTCCAAAACAATGCAACACAAACAGCCATCAGCCCCAATGACCTCAACGAAAAAAGTGGGAGAAACAAAAGGCAATGCCAGAAGATGTCCTGAACATAATGACATGCCTAGAGGAAGCAGACATTGAGCTGACACAGAAAGAAATTTTCAGAATGCTACTTGGAGTCCAAGAGGATATGAGGGAAACAATACAGAAAAAGGATGAAATGATAGAAGAGGTAAAAGCCATAAATCAAAGAGAAATACAGGAGGAGATAACAAAAACCAGTAGTACACTCACAGACCTGAGAAGCGACTGGAGCAATCAGAGAAAAGCATCAGTGTCTTGGAGGACAGCCAAGCAAACTTTAACAAATGTAAACAAAAATCTAATAAGATCATCAGAGAAGCTGAAGAAAACTTAAGAGCTATGTCTGATGTTATGAAGTGGAGCAACATTAGAATTATTGACTTACCAGAGGAAGACTCAGCAAAGAAGTCATCTGCAACAATAGTGAGAGAATTCTTGAAGGAAAGCTTCCCCAGCTTAGTGAATGAAAACCAGGCAACCATTCAGGAGGCTGAAAGAATCCAAGCAAGACTGAATCCCAAGAAGTCACCACGGCACATAATAGTTAAATTATCCAACTTTGAGGAAAAGGAGAAAATCATGAGAGCAGCTAGGGAAAAACAAGCAATCACATAAAAAGGTTCTCTAATAAGAATATGCTCAGACCTATCAGCAGAAACTATGAAGAAGAGGAGACAGTGGAGTAACATATTCAAAAAATTGGAGGAAAACAATGCAAACCCAAGAATACTCTACCCAGCCAAATTATCGATCAGGATAGATGGAGAAGTAAGAGTCTTCCCAGACAAGGAAAAACTCAAAGAATACGTTAGAAGAAACCCAGCCCTACAAAAGATCCTTGCCAACCCAGTATGGGCAGAAGAACAATGCTCACCAAGCATAAATAAGAGAACAGCACATAGAACAATCTCACCCAGAGGGCAAAAAAGAGAAAACAGACTTCAAGACAGCATTGATTTAAATATAGCAAGGCTTGAAAGGCTGCCGAGATAAGGTGTTTTTTTTTAAAGGCAAATGGGGCATAGGGAAAAAGCTATGATATACAAATATTCCTGGGGTGAGGACCAGGTGATATGGCAGGGACCAGACAGAATACAGGGATACACATGGTAGACAACTAAAAAGGAGGCGGGGAAAGGAAAAAAAATAATAAAAAAGAAAAAGGTAGTGGGGGCACAGGGCACTAACCCACCCAAGGGGAGGATATTGTTTGTGTCTCCACAGAGAAAGAGGGACCAGATTTCAACCCGATGCTCCAAGATGTAAATGCATCGTGCTGGTGTGGAGTAGGGAACCAGTGGAGAGGTCGGGGGGCTGGCCCCAACCCCAACTACTAAGGGGACATCTGCCCCTCCCCTCAGAATAATTTATTTCAAAGGACAGAACAGAATCTACAGCTCCGGAAAAGTGACATATCTGATCGGAGCACACGGGAGCAAATGAAGGGGGAGGAGGAGAGAGTGGAGCGTATCATGGCCCACCAGGCCAGGAAGTCGATGTTCCCAATTAGAACAGCCAGTCGACAGAGAGGACCACATGGCCGACCCCAATATGAGACATGACGCCCCTCACTGACCCATAACCCTACAGGGGACAACACTGGAGACACAGTGAGGAAATAGCACCCGATTGGATCCCGCCACACTGAGACAAAACATTATGGGGGTGCAACAGAACAGCAAGGGAATGGAGCGGCGAGGTCCCCAGGGAATGCTGAAGGTGGACTTTGGGGCCAGGGCATGGTGCCCCAACAGACTGGACTGGAAAACACTCCTAAAGGCCAACACACAATCCTGGAACTAACTACAAGCTTTTTCTTTCTTGTTGTGTTGTGTTTTGTCTTGTATTGTTTTGTTTTTGTCATTGGTTTGTTGTTGTTTTGTTGTATATTGGTGCTTGGTTGTGCTCTGTCTTATTTTTGTGCATGTTATTATCTTCACAGGTCTGTCTAAATAAGATAGGCTGGATGAACAATTGGAGGAGAAAACAATGGGACTGATAGTTCTGTGGGGACATGGGAGATGGGGCTGTGGGGGCAAAGGTAGTGGTGCTAAACCCAGGGACAAGGGAACAACAAGTGATCCCAATCGGTGGTGAGGAGGGTGTGGGAGACCTGGTAGGGCATGATCAAGGGTAATGTAACTAAGAGGAATTGCTGAAACGCTGGTGGGGCCTGAGCATGATAGTGGGACTGGAGGAAAGTCAAAGGAAATAGAGGAAAGAGCTGGGAGGCAGAGGACATTTATAGAGACCTAGATAAAGACATTTACATATGCAAATATATTTATACATGAGGATGGGGAAATATATCTATGTGCATATATTTATAAGGTTAGTATTAAGGTAGCATAGGGACATTGGGCCTCCACTTAAATACTCCCTCAATGCAAGAACACTTTTTTCTATTATATTGGCATTCTATGATGCTCACCTTCCCAACACAACCGCTGAAGACAAAGTGGTGAACAACTAAATGTGGTGAAGAAAGCTGATGGTGCCCGGCTATCAAAAGATATAGTGTCTGGGGTCAAAAGATATAGTGTCTGGGGTCTTAAAGGCTTGAAGGTAAACAAGCAGCCATCTGACTTAGAAGCAATTAAGCCCACATGGAAGAAGCACACCAGCCTGTGTGACCACGAGGTCCTGAAGGGATCAGTTATCAGGCACTAAAGTGTTCTTTTAATTAAAATAATAATAATATACCACTGGAGAAGACCTGTCACTTCCAAGTAGATGAAGTAATTCTTTCAGGACCTTCATTTGCTGATGTGGTACAACTCAAAGTGAGGGAAAAACAAACATCCATTAATGATTGAAATATGGAATGTATGAACTTTGATCTAGTAAAGTTGAATACAATTAAAAATTAAACGGAATATATAAAGATCAATATCCTAGGCATTAATCAACTGAAATGAACTGGTATTGACCATTTTGACTCAGCTTACTATGCTGGGAATGATAAATTCGAGATAAATTGTATTGATTTCATCATTAAAAGGGATATTTTATGATCTATCTTGATGTACAATGCTGTCTGGGATAGGATGATATCTATGTGCATACAAAAAAATCCAGTTTGTACAATGATCGTTCCAACTTACCAATCAACCACAACAGCTAGTGAGGAAGAAATTAAGCAATTCTATTAATGACCAGTCTGGAATTGATCAAGTATGAAAATCAGATGCATTCATAATTATTGATGATTGGAGTAAAAGTTTTGAAACAAAGAGGAATGGACAGTAGTTGGAAAATATGGCCTTGGTCATAAGAAAGACACTGGAGATCATGTGATAGAATATTGTGGCCAATGACCTCTTCATTGCCAATATCGTTGTCAACAATATAAATGTAGTCCTGGTGGCATAGTAGTTATGCATTGGGCTTCTAACTGCAAGATCAGCATTTAAAACTACCAGTTGTTTCCCAGGAGAAAAACCAGGCTTTTTACTCTTGTAAAGAGCTACAGTCTAGGAAACCCACAGCAAGCAGTTCTATCCTGTCTTATAGGGTTGCTATGGGTCAGCACTGACACAGTGGCAGTGAGTGGTGTTTCTTTTTCTCTTTGTTTTTTTTTTCCCCTTCAGATATGTGGACTTTTCCAGATGGAATGAACAGGAATCAAGTTGAGTACGTCATGGAAAGAGATGATGAAGGAGCTCTGTATCATCAGCCAAATCAAGGTTAGCGACAGGCTGTGGAATAGCGCATCACCTCCTCATGTACAAGTTCAGGCTGAAGCTGAAAAAAAAAATCCAAACAAGACCAGAGGAGCCAAAATAAAACCTTGAGCCCATTCCACCTGAATTTAGAGACATCTCGAGAACAGATATAACAAATTGAACACTATTGACAGAACAGCAGAGGAGTTGGGAGATGACATAAGGAACTTTATATAAGAAGAAAGCAAGAGGTCATTAAAAAGGCAGGAAAGAAAGAAAAAATCCCCTGCCCCCCCCCAAAAGAAAAGCTCAAAATGAATATCCTAAAAGGCTCGAAAACTAGCTCTTGAAAATAGAAGCTAAGGGGACTAGAAAAAATTTTGATGTAAAACCACTGAGGAGGAAATTTCAAAGGATAGTCCAAGAAGACAAAGACCCATTGTGCGCTCATTGCAAATATTGTAATGAAAGGTGCACACACATTGAGATAGACAGCAAAAAGGGAAGAATGTACTCATAGGATAAGCAGAAGAAATGACCCCAAAATTCTAGTCTCAAATTACAATATTGGAAATTCTATGGGCAAAATAGTGAATAAAGTAGTAGGTAACAAAGAACATAGAAGGAATATAGCCACTGTACCCAAAACCACTGGTCAACATCCAGTCGTTTCAGGAGTCAGCATAAGCCCCAGAACTGATGATGTGGAAAGAGGAAGCCCAAGATGCTGTAGTAAAACACAAGGTTCCCAAAATGGACAGAAAACCATTATCAATATTTCAACAAAATGATGCAATGTTGACAACACTCACTCAAGACATTTGGAAGACAGCTACCTGGCCAATCAACCGGAAGAGATCCATACTTGTTCCCATTTCAAAGAAAGGTGGCTCTATAGGATACAGAAATTATTGAACAATATAATCAAATAACAATGCTTGTAGCAGTACACAGAGAAGCTGCCAGAAATCCAATATGGATTCAAAGAGCACGTGGAATGAGGGATATTGTTGATATCACATGGATATTGGTTGAAAGCAGAGAACTCCAGAAAGAGGTTTATTTGTATTTTGCTGACCAAGCAAAGATAGTCAACTGTATGGATCAGTAAATCATGGATAATGTGAATAATGTGAATTCCTGAACACTTAAAGGTGCTTATGTAAAACTTGTACATAGATCAAGAGACAGAGTTAGAACAAAATAAAGGAATCCTGCTTGGTTTAAAATAACAAAAGGTCTTTGTCTGTGTTTCATCCTATTTATTCCATCTGTACACTGTGCAAATAATCTGAGAAACTGGACTATCTGAAGAGGAACATAACATCAGGATTTGAGAAAGGCTCATTAATAATATAGATGATGCAACCTTGCTTGCTGAAATTGAAGATGCCTTTAATCACTTCCTGAAGTGATTATATTATGGAATATAATTCAACATAAAAAATACCCCATATCTTGATCAATAAACAACATTGTGACAAACAAAGAAAAGGCTGGAGCTGTCAAAGAGTTAATTTTGCTTCGAGGCACAAAATTTGCTCATGGAAGTAGCAGTCAAGAAATCCAGCACCATGTTGCTCTGGAGAAATCTGATGGAAAACACTAGACTTTTAGAGAGTAGAGATGTCATTTTGATGATCAAGGGGCACCTGACCCAGGCCAGGGCATTTTCAGGTGCTTAATATGCATGCAAAAGCTGGACAGTAAATAAGGAATACTGAAGAAGAATCGATTGAACCACAGTGTCGGTGAAGAACATTGCAATTACCAGGGACCGCCAGCAGAAATACAGCCAGGATACTCTTTAGAAGCCAGGATGGTGAGGCTATCTCACTTACCCTGGGAAGTGGTTGGCAAAGCAGAGGGTCAGCAAAGAGAGGAAGACCCTCCTGAGACGGGATGACACGGTGGCTGCAGCAATGGGTCAAGTACGACAACAATCAGGACGGCATGTGACTGGGCAGTGCCTCATTTTCGTATACATAGGGTCACTGTGAGCTGGAAATGACTTGAGGACAGTGGCAAAAACAGCAATAACCCCTCGACGGAGCAGGACACTTTATTTGAACTGTCCTTTCTTCATCTATAAAACTCAGACTGGACAGGTGAATCCCCAGTGTTCCTCTCTGTTCTAACATTCTATTATCCTGGGACTGAGTCTATACTATTATTTTATAACATTGAAGGAGCCCTGCTGGTACAGTAGGTGCCTTGGTGGCATAATGGTGACACCTTGGGTGGTGACCCACAAGATCAGCAGTTGGAAACTACCAGCTGCTCCTCGGGAAAATCACTGCACTCCGAAGAAAGCTGATGGTGCCCGGCTGTCAAAAGATGTAGTGCCTGGGGTCTTAAAGGCTTGAAGGTAAACAAGCAGCCATCTAGCTCAGAAGCAACAAAGCCCACATGGAAGAAGCACACCAGCCTGTGCGATCACCAGGTGTCAACGGGATCAGGTATCAGGCATCATCAGAACAAAAAATCTTACCATAGTGAATGAGGGGTCCGGGAGTGCAGAGCAGAGACTCCAAAGCCCATTTGCAGGCCACTGGACATCCCCTTATAGAAGGATCTCAGGGAGGAGACGAGCCAGTCAGGGTGTGATGTAGCAACGATGAAACATACAACTTTCCTCTACTTCCTAAATGCTTCCTCCCCGCTCCCCACCCCAATCATGATCCTAATTCTACCTTACAAGTCTGGCTAGACCAGAGGATATACACTGGTACAAATAGGAACTGGAAACAGAGAATCCAGGGCGGATGATCCCTTCAGGACCAGTGGTGTGAGTGGTGATACTGGGAGGGTAGAAGAAGGGTGGGTTGGAAAGGAGGAACCGATTACAAGGACCTACATGTGACCTCCTCCCTGGGGGACAGACAACAGAAAAGTGGGTGAAGGGAGACGTCGGACAGGGCAAGATATGACAAAATAATAATTTATAAATTATCAAGGGTTGATGAGGGAGGGGGAGCGGGGAGGGAAGGGAGCAATGAGGAGCTGATGCCAGGGACTTACGTGAAGAGCAAATGTTTTGAGAATGATGAGGGCAATGAATGTACAAATGTGCTTTACACAATTGATGTGTATATGGATTGTGATAAGAGTTCTATGAGCCCCTAATAAAATGATTTAAAAAAAAAGAAAATTATAAGACTTTCTATTCCCATAACCCACACAGGCAGTTCTACCTTGTCCTATGGGGTTACTAAGAGTCAGAACGGACTCAATGGCAGTAAGTCTGTTTGCTTGGTTTTGATCAATGACAGCGGGAGTGCGAACGGTGCGAATGTTTAGAAAAGGAAGCAGATCAGCAAGTGATTGGAGTGGCAAGTGCTCTCTGAGATCCCTCACAAGGAAGGCCTGGTAATCGACTTCCCAAAAAGAAATAGCCATTGAAAGTCCCGGGGACACACCATTCTTCTTAAACACACATGAGGTCATCATGCGTCAGAATCAACACCAGGCATGTGCCGATATCAGCCTGAGTTAGTTAATTGTAATGGTTTGGAGCAGAATAAAAGAAATGTGAATAAGGTTAGTTCGTCCCTTAAAGGAGAATACACCACATGATCTGAGGCTGATGCATAAGCACTCCGTCCAATCCTGGGGTGGGGGTGGCGGGGCAGGGAAGAGAAAGAGAAAAAAGAGATTCTTTGCACCAAGAAGCTAAGATTTCTGCACTACTGGTAGAACCGGCTTCACAAGGCCCGGCTATGGCAGAGCATGACTGCCAATAGCTGTTTTGTTTGAGATAACATCGGTGCAGAAGGCCTCCACATGAAACAGATGCTGACTCGCAGTGATCCGTATGAACCTGGATTTTCCTGGGCACTAGGAAAAGCCAATATATATATACATATATATTCACACACATACATTTATACACAAACATGCGATACATGTGCATCTGGTGGCTTCCATATTGCCTACAGGATTTGAATTAGACCTTATCTTCCACAGAGGACGTCTCCAGTACAGTTGGGAAGGAGAGGCTGAGAAGCTTGCTCGGAGAAGTGCAGAAGGGGGCCGAGTCATGCACACACCTCTTTTCACTGGTGTCCCAGTGTTCCCCCTTCGTTCCAGCATGTTCTGGAAGTAGAAAGAGAAACATGCTTTCTGTCTAAGTGCTTTTTAAAGAGCACAAGTGCTGTACATGTTGGTCAGAAATGCTATCAAGAGTTACTTACTTTCTGTTTGTCCTTCAGCTCGGGACCTACGGGTATGATCTCTAGTGGAAGAAGTGGGTAACCCTGAAGAGACTCCAGGTGTTCTTTGGAATTTGGAGCGAACTCACCAGGTGACGGTCAATGTCTACTGGCCTCAGTTTCACTTACCGCATGAGCAAGCGCGGCCCTGCCTTTTCTATCATTCTCAGATTCTATATAGATGTCTAACCAGATGGGAGGTAAGACACAGAAGCATCAAGTCTTAGAGGAAGGGGCTCTGTGAAGTGTGAAAGGAGGGTCTGTAAAGGCCTCTTTACAAAGCTTTCCTGCGGTTGGAAGTTAGAGTGCAGTATTTGCTCAATCTGTTACACAGTAACATTCGTCTACAATGTTGCTAGTAGCAGCGGAGGCGACAGGGGTGGAAGGAAAGGCAGTAGTAAAAGAAGGCAAACAGCTGAGTATGTCCTGCCAACGGGCCCCCAGAGCTGCCCGGAAAAGCTCTGACGGGGGTGGGGCACGTGGGAGCAGTTAGTTGTACAGGGCTCCGAGTTTGGGGTGGGGGAAGGATTGGGAGGGTCTTCTGTGGGTGGGGATGGGGTGGAATCTAGGCTCCTGGCCACGCGGGGACTCCCGGAATGCCAAGCCTTTGCTGCTCCGGCCTCCAGGCTGGAAGGCCCAGTGGGCTAGGATCTTCTTGGTACAGAGCTAGGGGAATGGCCCCTTCCTTGTGCCAGGGCCTTGCAGGGCAGAGGTTAAACTGTGTCTGCAGAAGGCAATGCAAGACTGGATGCTAATGGCCCAGCTCAAGGAGACTCAAGATTCAGGTTTTCTGCATCGGTTCCTCACCTCACCGACGCTTAATCAAATAAGAGACTTAACCGAGGACAGTGCACTAAAGCGCCAGTTTATTGACGCCAGCCCGAGCTGGTCGTTATGAGTCCGGATCGGTTCCGCTACAGGGAGTTTGGTTTTGGGGCGTGTTAGAGCCCAGGCTGAGAGCTCAGCGTGATTCTCAAGAAGTAAGACCAGGGAAGGAGGAAGAAAGGAGGCCGGCAACGACAACGGGCCTCGAGGAAGCAGGGCCGGCCCAGAGCCTCGGCGGGGCTTTAGTGGAGGGCAGGGCGGTGGGCGCTCGGCGGCTCCCTCGTGGCGCGGTCCCTGTGTTCCGGGGCGGCGGCCCCACCCAGCGGGCCTGGGACGGTGAGTCACCCGGGCCGGGTGGGGAGCGGTCAGGGGAAAGGGGGGCGGGGCGGGGCGGGGCGGGGCGGGCCTCGCCTGGCCGACCGAGGCTGGGGCGGGTATAAAGCCCCACCCAGGCCAACGGCCTGCGCTCCGCATCTGGGGACGCTAGCAGCTCTCGGCTCCAGGCCCAGGTAAGCGGTGCGTGCCAGGCCCGCCGCCCGCTATGGCCCCCGGGGCCACCGGCTTTGCCGAGAGGGCAGGGACTGGAGGGGCTTGGGGAGGCTAAAGCGACGAGCCCGGGAGGTGGTCCGGGCTGGGGGCTGGAGGCGCGGGGGAGGATTTGCACTAGGGGTGCGGGAGCAGGTCGGTGCAGGGGCAAGGTGGCCGAGGGCCAAGCTGCGCCTGGGCCTGGGGGTGCAGGGAGAGGTCGGGGTTGCACATCCCACTGAAGTCCTCGAAGGCAGCGCCTGGGAGGGGAGTAGAGGGCTGCAGTGGAAGGGTGTCTCCTCCACCCCCCCTTCCCCCACATCCTAGGCGCGCCAGGCTCAGGCTGAGGGTGTGGAGACAGGGTGTGGCCGCCCAGGGAGTCGCGGGTCCCTAGCGCAGCAAACGTCGTGGGTATTTCCCTCTAAGTTTAGCAAAAGCTCAGCTGCCAACTCAGTCCTCAGCGTTCCCAGTTAGTGTTGGAACCAAACGCTCAGTTGGTGAGCGAAGACCTACCAGCAGGCGGAAAGCGGTGGGGCTTTTAAAAGTCGCTTGTTTCCCCGACATATTCCACCGCCGTGCCGCCACCCCTGCAGCCCCAAACAAAATAAAACAAACCAGCACCCACCCCCGAGAAACCAGTGGAGTAAAACAACCCCAGCGCACACTCCTTTGTCTAGATGATCCTGAAGAATAATAAGCCCTTTGATTTCACTGCCTCCGGAGAGCTTGCCAGTTGGTTGAGGTTCACAGTGGGGTTGAACACGTTTGCTTCAGGAAGGAAGTGCCCTCCGTGGTTGGGTGGGGAGGGTTAACTTGACTGACTGTTACTCGCTATGATGCCACGGTGAGTCAGGGAGCCAGGGTGCAAACGGGTGTGGCTCCCTCCCTGAGACTCCAGGGCTGGCCATGGGCTCCCAGAGCTGTAGAGAAGGCCTTGTCTGGGAAAAGCGGTTTCAGACTCCTTATGCTTTCGCTCACTCACACAAGATCCTGAGGGAAGGCACAATGAAGATATCATGTGCTGGACGCCTGCAAAGGGTCCTGATGGGTGGCGTTATTAAGAGGGGCCAACACAAAGCTGCGCAAGCTGCTGGATCTGGGTAGAATAGCAGGGGACTCCAGCCAGCACATTGCGTCTTTATGGAGAAGCCGCAAGGCCTCTGAGCTCAGACCAGCTCTATGGGTGGATTCTCTCCAAAAGGGGGTGCTGCATGGATCTTGGTGCCCCGGAATGCAGAACGCCTGACGCCCTGCCAATGTACTTGGGTTCCCAGGCTAGTCCAGAAAAACCCACTGAACGAACACGCAGGGCACTTTCAAGCTAGACTATTATTAAACGATTTTCTTTGGAACATTTTGCCCCTGCCCTCCCCACTTTCTCTTCACCACCTTCCTCCCACCTCTCATGCCCTAGCTTGTGAAATAGTCTGCAATGGGCGGTACCTCCCCTTTGCAGTGCAGTTACATGCAGCACAGGGCTACTGGCAAGCGGGCCTCCGTATCCATTTAGCTAGGGATGACGGCGGCCAAAAATCATCAGCATCCTAGAGGAATTGTGCTTTTACAGAAAACAATCCAAAGCAACCTTGTTAACCGCCCACTGCTGTCATTTGTAGACTTAGAAGCTATGTGAGGCAGGAGCTGTAGCATTCAAGAACTATGAACGTAGGTTTGGGGGAGAGACACCAACAGCTCTAAGTTAGCTCTAAGTAAGCGAAGTCTGCCCTTCCTCTAAGTAAGACCACCTCGCCCTTAAAAGCCTCACGGGTTTCTCCTTCATCTGCGTGGAAGGCTGCGGCCACTTGATGCGTATTTTTTGAGCTGGATGTTTCTGTGTTAGAGATTGCCTAGATCTGTCATTCCCCCAAGTGCCTAGTGGCCTGCCTGAGGGTGGTCAATGTGCAGGAAATATTGCCGACTCACGGACTTTGATTACTTAAGGACTAGCTTCTCTGCATGTAATGTCCTGGGTCTTTAAGCGATAAAAAGCACCGTATTGATTGCTATTAAGTCGGCAGTCATCACCATTAGTTTCCCGGCCACTGGATTTAATTTCAGATTTAAGTAGTTTTCCTGGCAAGGTAGATATTCTTCTGTAATTGGTATTGATTTTGAGGGCACTTCCCGAGCGGCTGGGCCCAGACTCTGGCACTAATGCAGTGTCATGAGCCTTTGTTCTCACTCTTTGCTGGGGCTTTTTCCAGTTCAGGACAACTGGGTGTGTAACCGAGAAGCCCCAGGCTCCAGATCCAACCCTCTGCCATCCAGCCAGTTCCCACTCCAAGCTGTTTTAAGCATCCATTCATTCATTTTGTTTATTATTTATTGAATTTGTATATGCCACTTTGGGAGACAGATCAGGCTTTCTACTGCCAGAAAGAGTTACTGTCTTGGAAACCTGCAGAGACAGCTTTACCTTGCCTCAGAGAGTTCGAATCAAGTCCATGGCAGTGGGTTTCTATTATTATTATTTACGTGTGACTTTGAATGATAGGCACTAGGGGTGTAGCAGTGAGACAAATACACTGGAAACTTCTAGGCTGCTCTTGTAGGCCTTCAATCAAGGAGGAAGAGAAAGTAAAGTATATTGTACCAAAGATCATGAAGATAGTACAGATTGGGCAGTGATCCTGCCTATTCTACCATGGTCATCCTGAGAGGGAGCCGAATCTATAGCAACTAACAAGTAGAACTCGTAGGTCAGTTGGGGAACTGTTGTTGGAAGTGATCCGGACTTAACTTGCCTTCCAGATTTTTGAGAATTTAATAGAAATGGAATGTCACTCCTTTAAAAAAATTTTTTTGTACATGGGAATCCACTTCCTTCATTTTGCCTGGTGCCACACCCTCATCTCAATGTCGGCCACGTCAGAGGAAATTCCAACTCACAAAATGTTCTTTCCACCCATTTACCATCTGGTCTCTTTTTCCTTCGCCAGTTGCCAGATGAAGCCGCCATCTAATTTGTAGAGTGGGCAGGCCAGCAGGAGGGCCTAGAAGACACCCAGGCCCAGATCTTCTCTGAATCTTCTTATCATCTTTGCAGGGTGCACTCAGAAGTGCTTAACCCATCTCAGCTCATCCTTGCCCACCAAAAACCGAACCACCTGCCATGGAGTCCATAGTGACTCTACAGGACAAAGCAGACTGCCCTGTGGGTTTGGAGAGTTTATGTTTTTACAAGAGGAGAGCAGACACCCTTGTCGTGTCCCTTAGAGCAGCTGGTGGGTTTGAACTATTGATCTTGCAGTTAGCAGTCCAGCACCTAACCCACAGTGCCACCGGGGCTCCATCTCTGACAAAGCACAACTCAACAGCATCCGGTGGCTGGTGGGGGAAGCTATGGCTTGAAGTCCAGGCTGTGACCTGGAACTCTTGCCCTTTCCCTCAGCCACACCCCAGCCTTTGTACTCCTTCAGCTCAACAACTCACAGCTCAGAGGAAATCAGAGTCCCAAGGCCACTTGGAAGTCCATCCTCCTCTCTCTGCCTGCCTGCAGTGTGCAAAGGAGAAGTCTATTACGTTCTCCTCCTTTTCCTGTGGACAGAGTGAGGACCCAGGCAGAGGTGGGGTGCTGTGCTGGGGCTGGGACTGGGTGTCGTATCGTGATGGAAAGGGCTCCCCCGATCCACTGGGCCCATTGCTATTGAATAGATTCCAGTCATAGGGACTCCGAGGAACATATTCCAACTGTCCTCATAGGGTTCTGAGGCTGTAAGTCTTTCCAGGACCAGACTGCCATACCCACATCTTCCTCCCGAGAAGTGGTTGGCCAGTTCAAACCAACAACCTAGAGCTTTGCCCACGGCACCAGCAGGCCTCCTTAAGATTTGCACCCGTGCTGGGACTTTCAGCTTCTGGTTCTGAGCATGCGGCCCTGAAGCTGGTTTTGAAATGTTCTTTTTGCAGGAGAGAGGACAGGAGGAAGGACCGTGTGTTGGAACAGAAAACAAAGAAAAAAAACCAGTGTGGGTGAACCAACCATGAATTCAGTTGGGCCCCTGCTGTGTGCCGGGTTCTTTGCTGAGCCTTAGGAGAAAGTAGGAACAAGTTAGCCCCAAGCTCTGTAGGCAGATGGTGTGAAAAGGACCTTACATAGTTAATAGTCTAAGCTGACGTTGCTGTTTGTGTGTGCACGCGCACACACACAGAAAGTAGCAAGTGGTGGAAAAGTGCAAAGCCCAGGGTGTGGGAGGTAACATTGATTTCTCTAAGCAGACGAGACCCCACTGGGAGGACAGTATGTGGCCATAAAGCCCTGAAATGAAGTTGTAGATGTGAAGGCTCTGGGCCTTGCAGTTCTGAAAGTGCTCCGTGCCAAGTGAGCTCACCCTTCCTGCTGGCTTCTCTCCACCCCCTCCAACCTGAAATCAGGAGACTGGTAACGGGAAAGGCTCTGAGAGCTGGAGCTACGTGGCTGGAGCTAGCAAACAAATATTGATTCCCACCAGGCAGCCGAGGTCCAAGCCACACACAGCCAGTGTGCTGTCCGCCCTGCTAGTTTGATTTAAGGCCACTGGGCGGAATTCCAGGGATTCTGAGGGGGATGACTTGGCCAGTGACTCAGGCATGAATCAAGACCATAAAACCAAGGAAAGAGCTGCTTCCAGGAAGGGTCTTCTCAACAAAGACACTGTTGGGAGTGGAGGGTACAGTACAATGTGAAGCCCCCCTTCCCAGCCCACCCCATCATATACCCCCTTTGGTTAAAAATTCTCATCTGCCTCTGTAGACAATAATGGTGCAGACAATATACAGTATGAGGTCTGGTGGGGAAGCCCCGCATTCGTTTCTCCCCCGCCCCCCCCTCACTCCCACACACACCCATTTCTTGCTCCGAAATGCTAGCATGTGTCAGCCAGCCCTGAATTGATTCATCACGGTTGCTAGGGCTGTGTTTTGTGGTAACGCCCCAACATTCCACGTTTAAACCATACGGTGGGTGTGTCCACAGAACGGCTGGATTCGGCTCAACTAGGTCTGTGCAGACTCGTCCTGTTGCAACACGTGTGTGCCCGCCCTCTCGAGGTGTGGTCTGGGCTTCCTGGAGCTGTGGCGTTGCAGCCAGACTGTTGGGCCATCTTGATGTCTAGGTGTATGTTATTCCTCCCTGACCCCCTCACCCCATCCCGTCCTGCCCGACCCTTCTATCAACCTTTGCTTTTCTTTCTCCCCCCTTTTTTTGGGGGGGGTGTATGAGTTGGGGGGGTAAGTTTGAGACAGGCAGTTAACAGCATCATTTATTAATATTTCCCAGCCCAGCGGAAACTATTGTGTTCACTTTCCTTAGGGTGGAGCGCAGCAAGCCCACTTTCCTTCCCACCCCAGTGGGGAGTGATTTCGATGTGGTGTGGCCCTGGCTGCCAGCCAGCCCCGCCCCGCCCCGACCCTCCCCTGCCTCTCTGGTCAGGTTTCTTAAACGAAAATGCTTGCCCTGAGACTGGGACATTTGAGTGATGTTCTTCAGTCGCCCAGCCCTTCCTTGGGAATAAAGGTGGAGATGCCATCTCTTGGTGGTGGTGGTGTTTTGTTTTGTGTTTTGCATGCTTGCAACTTTGAACCAGTTCTCAAATCTGGGTGAGGTCGAGATGTTGGAGGGACTGAAGCAGCTGCCAGCTCCTTGTGCTACAGCAGGGTCTCTCGGGAAAGGAATGTGGTTCTGAATTCTGTACTGATTTGAGGGGGAAGCCGGGGTGGACGTGTCTCCTCCAGCAGCTTGCTGTTGTGAGTCGCCTGAGAGCCCCTCCCAAGCGTGGCCACCCCATGCAGTGTGCCCTCGGGGTGTTCAAAGCTGCGATCGTTTGGAAGCAGTTGGCCAGGCTTGCCTTCCCGAGTTCCACCGAGAGGGTGAGAGGGCTCAAATCCCCTAGGGATACTGTAGGAGTATGAACCGAGAGTTTGGTGGCTCAAATTCCGCCAACCATTCCAGGGGAGAAAGATGAGGCTTTCGGTTCCTGTGAAGAGTTAGTGCCTCTGAAACCTATGTAGACGGTCACTATGCATTTACCCCCTACCCTGGAGCACATAACCATTTGCACTGCCCAGAACCCCCTGTCGGTGTCGTTTTATTTTCATTCAACCCCATAGGAGCAGTGAAGGCAGAGTAACTGTGTTTGTTTTCAGTAAGGGCAAAGATGTTGATGGACAGATAAATGCAAGCATGGCATCCAAATCCCTTGGTGTGAGGCCCGACAGCATGTCCACACTTGAACTTAATTTTGCTAGGAACACTGGTGGTTGCGCACTGGGCAGCTAACGGCCAGGTGGGCAGTCTCCTGCCACTCTGCTGGAGAACGAGGGAGCTCGCTACTCCGGTAAAGAGCTGCAGTCTCAGAAACCCCCAGGGCAGCTCCACCCTGCCCTACAGGTCACCGTGAGCCAGAGTGGATTCGATGGGGGGCACGAGTTTGGTTTGGACTTAATCTGCACCCTTCAGGACCTCTCCTTTAGGCTTCTCACATGACACCATATTAAACGGGGTTCCTTTTCAAGCCATTCTCCTGCTCTCCTCCTTGCAACCGGATCCCCCCTATCCATCTCCCCTGACTTTCCCTATGCTTTCCTGGCTGCACCCTTCGGACTCCAAAAGAGTCTGACCCAGTGAAGCGCTTCCCTGAGTTCCCTGGTGTAACTTTTATCTTCCTCTCTCCACCTTCATCTCTTGGATTCAGCACTTCCTGCGCTGAGTTGGAAAGGGCCAGGAGTCAGGGCACTTGGGTGTGGGCCCCATCTCTGTTACTTAGTGAGCCATCGGGCGCAAATGTCTGGCCCAAGGAGGAGTCCAAGCCAGCTCACGGAGCTCTGCGGGAAGAGAGGGTGTGCCTAGGCCTTGCAGGGGGTACATGTGTGTAACCTGCCCTACTGTGTGCTCGTTAAGAGTAAGTGGATTGTTTGAATGCTACCAGAGTGTGTAACTGACAGCAGGAGTGCCAAGGCCTCATCCTTTCAGCTTCCAGGCAAAACAGTCTCATTGGTCAATGCGCTCCATTAAACCAATATTTTAATAAAGCGTATGGGCGGCGAAGCTGACTGTTTCTCCTAGGGCCGACTCCATCTTATGCAAAATGACTCTGAATTGCCAAGGGGTTTGACGGGGTGAAGAATCCAGGGTATCTTACTTCTCAGGGGAAAATGTATTTGACATTTAACTTGCGCGACAACGGGAAGATTTCATGTGGATACAGAACACACTCACACGGAGGAATAACACTCTCCCTGGCCGTTGCTCTTTGGCTCTTGTGACTGTGGGGCTATGGGGACATTCGCCCTTCTTCTGCAGCATGATCATCCATAGAATCTGGCGAGAGAGCCATTTATTTTTACCTAAATGTTTAGTTAGCGCGGAGTGTGCAAGGACACAAAGCTACTCTTAAATCTCTTGATAAACGAGAGAGCTTTCTGGGGCAGGGGCAGGTAAAACAAAGTCCTTCCCGAAACCAAACTCCTGGCCGTGGAGTTGATGCTGACGCATCGAACTGCTCCTGTGGGTCTTGAGGGAGCTACTCTTTATGGGAGTAGAAAGCCCCGTCTCTCTCCCCAAACAGCCCCGACCGCCCTATGTGTTTGACATTTGAGTGGCGCCCACTTTGTTCACAGGTGGTCGTGGCATCAAAAGGGTTGGTGGCCTAAAAGGGGGGGAGAGCCACTGTGGAAGTGAGGTGTGGTGACCCCATTGGAACAAGTGTCAGGGTAGTGGAAACCTCAGGAATGAGCAAGATTCTTAGAAATAGACAGAGATGGCATTATGGGGGTGTGGGAAGAGACACGAAGCAAGGGACTGTGGGTTAAAGCAGCATCTTGTTTGGGGAGGGCCCAGGGAGCAGAGCCCTTTGTTGCTGGGGAGTAGGTAGACAGGGGCGTGGCTGGATTCTGATGCCAAGATCTGAAGGCTGTAACTTGTGGGGTGAGAGGGACCCACTGGAAAGTGCATTTCCAACGAGTTTGACGAAATCAGGTAGAGCACGCAGGACCGATTTGATGAGAGATCCAACAGTGGATTCCTGCCTGTATCAGTGTGAAGCTGCTCAGAAGTGCCAGACCTTTCTCCCGGGTGCCTCTGGGTGAGCCAGAAGCTTCCGGTAGGCAGCTGAGTGGTGCGGCCCGTTAAGCATTCGCTGCTTCACTGGGGACTCTGATGTGATATACAACAACACAATATGAAGGATGACGTGGAAAGCAAGATTCGTGGGGCGGTGAAGGAATCCCTAGTTTCTGCCGGTGCTTCATGAGCTATAACAGCGGGAGATGGACTAGAGGAGTAGAGAGAGTGGAGGAGGCCCCGACTGTCTTTGTGCAGCACCTCGTGGTCCCACGGGCATGTGCTTAGCCAGCCGGGCAGCAAAGCCAGTGCTCAGACTGAGAACCACGCAATACAAATGTCCCAAGCTTCCGTAATGGACATTTTGTGAGCAGCAGAACCTGTGTGAGGGGCTCAGTTGATGAAGAATAAGTGGAGTCCTAATGGCATTGTAAGTGGAGACACCTCTGTTTGCAGCTCTGAGTTGCAGGTCCCATTTGTATTCCTGAGTTCTTTATAGGCTGGGCTAGAATTCTTCTAGGAAGATTGCGAGATCAGCAGGGGAAGACCAGCTCGGACAGAGCCCCAGGGTGACTGTCCACTCAGGGCTTTGGTAACGTGATGTCTTACGACATGCACCTGCAGGCCCAGGATTCTAACCAGACCCTCTGGAATGCTTCCCTTTCGCCTTAAAGTGGGAGATTCCTTGCTCCACCACAGCCGACTCAAACGTGTCAGCCTCATAAGAAAAGTCAGTCTTCAACAATCTCAAGCACCACCAACACCACAAAGAGTTCGGACCAGGATTGGACCATGGTACCCTGGGGCTCTCTGCATGAGCTGCCTATTAGTAATAGAATGCCAACTGCTGGTGTGTGATGCGTTGAATCATATCCTTCAAGATAAGTGTCAACTTCACTGGGCTGTGATTCTCAGTATTATGTAATCATCCTCTAGCTTATGATGGATGCAGTTACCCTATATGTTATAATTCCCAACCTCAGTGATGCTAGTGAGGCCAAATTAGAGGCAATTGATGCTAATGAGGTAAGATATCTTCTATCGGGATTAAGTTATATTTTGAGTCAATCTCTTTTGAGATACTAAAGAGATTAAACCAGCAAAGCAAGTAGAGCTCAGAGGGGCTTGGCAACCATACAGAAAAAAGAACCGGAGGGAAGGGTGTCCTGTGGACTCTTGATCCCTCTGCTGAGAACCTCCTAGACCCAGAGGGAGAAGGATGTCAAGACCCATGGAGATTTCCTACTGAATTCACTGCCAGCTGAGTGCTCTGGTGGGCAAAGGTTGAGCCAACAGATGTTGAAAAGAGACAAGAACCTTCGCCCACGTTGACAGAGAGGAAGTCTTTTCTAGAGCTGGTGCCCTGAATTTGGACACCTAGCCTCCTTAACAAAGGAGTGCCGGTGGGTCTCCAGTGAACGCAGCAAGCCTCCGGAGAAAGCTGCAGCCATCTGTTTACATCAACTCTTTACAGGGCTTCTGTGAGCCAGATTTGACTTGTTGGCAATGGGTTTGGTTTTAGAAAACGACGATAGTTTATAATCTTATGTGGTGGTGTTGGTCAGCAGTTCGAAACCTCCAGTTGCTCCTCGGGAGAAATATGGGGCTTTCTATTCCCATAGCAGTTACAGTCTCAGAAACTCAGGGGCAGTTCCACCCTGTCCTATAATATAAGGTCACTATGAGTCGTCATCGACTCGATGGCACTGAGTTTGTTTTTGTTTGTATATTAAAAAAAAGAGAAACAGGTGACACTAACCCCAACAATGTATCTTACTTAGCCCAATATGTACCCCAAACATCACAATTGCACCATAAAAAAATCCATATAAAAACTACTCCTGAGAGGTTTTGCCTTCTTTTCCTATGCCATGCATCTTCAAAATCCAGTGTGTAGTTTCGACTTCCAGGACATCTCGGCTTGGACTAACCACATTTCAAGGCCTCCACAACCACCCGTGGCCAGGAGCTGCCGTGCTGGATGGCACAACCACAGAGCAAGGTCCTTTACAAACCAGAATTGTATCTCAGCTGCAGAGCATCCGGGTCTGGGAAGCAACGGGATTGCAACTGGAATAGCAGGGGCTCACATTCTTTTTGTTCCTATGAGCATCCAAAGGGGAAAGGAGTGGCCCGCGAGAGAATTCAGGATAAAAAGCCTCACCGTGATGCATCTTTAGCCACAAGTAAAGGCAAACCCTCTCCCGTTCCACCACGCAGGGCATGGAATCTGCTTAGTCCATTGCTTTCGGATAAGTTTGCAAATGTCTACGTCAATGCTCTCTCCCAACCAGTTTTATGAAAATATTTAGACTAAGCAAACTGTTGGAAGAGCATAGAAAGCTGAATTTGCATGTGCTCAATTTCCTTGACCAAACGACATGAAGCAAAAAGAGACCAAAGCAGAAGGTGCTGGCCGGGCTCATGCTCCTTTCACTATTTGGGGGCCGATGGTGCCGAAGGGTCTGTCTTGTCTCCGGTGAAATGAATTTACCGCCCACCAAGAGCTCCTCATTGGTGAGGGTTTGGGGTGTTCATTCTGGGAACTGTGCTGGGGCAGAGCTGGGAAGCTGAGTCATCAAGCACAATGCCTGCTGCCCAGTTACAGGTTTTAGCTAGACCAGAGCACCCAAGCAGTCGTTTTGAGTCTTAAACACAAGGAATCCAGCCCTTTAAACTCTATGTCAGAGTCAGAAAAATCAGTCCATTGCTTCTCCCATAAAATGTTTAATAATTTCTAAGCGTCGTTGGGTTAAAAAAAAATTATGACAACTCACCTTGAGATCCTCGCAGGATCAAGCTCTGATTCCTGCACACTCACAGTTGATTTTCCACACTCACGGTTCTCAGGTTCTTTTCCGTTTACTAAGCTACAGTTACACGTGAGAAATAACTGAAGAGGCGGCTGGGTTGATGAGCTAACTGCATTTGAGTTTGTTTGAACAAGTTTTGCGTTAGCCTGGGGGAGCATTTGTTTTTGCATTCACAAATCAATCCCCAGGCTCCGTTTAGACAGAGGAAGAGAAAGCCCTAATGTAAGATTGCCCTCCCCAACCTACGGCAAGCCACCCTCCAGCTTCAATTTTCCCAATCATACGATGGGAATTGCATCTATTTGTAAAAATTACACTAATATCCTCAGATGAAATGGTCCAAGAAGTAGACATTAGCGTAATGAATCACTGTGCTTCGAGGGAAAGTCTCTTCGTTATAACTTTGTGTTTTGTTTTGTTTTTTCCCCCGTAGCTTCTTCCAAGATGTCTACTGTCCACGAGATTCTGTGCAAGCTCAGCTTGGAGGGAGATGTGAGTATAACATTTGCACGTCCGGACACGTCTGTGAGTCAGACACACCCCAGCATGGCTGTGCTGTTCTCCTTCCTTGTACATCTGAGGAAAGTCTTCTCTGTTCTTTATTAACTGCTGTTAGCAGCTCCATTGGAAAGAAAGCTCATGATATCAGACATCTTTATTTTTATTTTGTAAGAACCAGTGGCACTGAGATGGCCAGAATTTTTACTTACTTAGCATTCCCATAATGTATATGCTCACACATCGTAATCTCTGCCCCCTCGTTTCATTAATGGTTGACAGAAGCCAACGCCTTATCAAAACTGATCTTGTCTCTCCCATATTTCTTACAACACAATGCCCACACTCCCCAGGAGGCCATTCTGAAGAAGGGCCTACACTTGTAAAAGAAATTTAGTATCTGGGAAAGGTTCTTCTCCAGAAGAGCTAGACTTTGTGTTCTCATAAAGCAAAGCAAAGCAAAACAAAACAAACACAAAGCATTATCATTCATCATGTTTCCTTTTTTGCTTTGGCTACCAGGGAGCTCCTCATTTAAATTTCATTGCCTTTTATAAGAACTACATGACGTTGGAAATGCTGGCACATCTGGTTCTTCCTCTTACGGTTGAGTTAAAAAACAAACAAACTAAATATGAAACTAAAAAAGAATATGGTCTCACTGTTGCAATTAGAATGCAAAGTAACTCTGAGGGCGATGGGATGGAGGGGGGGGGGGATGCAACGGGGGCATGTGAGGATGGGAAATCTTGACATCGACAGCCTCCGGGGCTGCCGTACACAACGCTCTGTGTTGCCTATGACTCTTGCCATCGAAGGGTTGAGTTTGGACCTGTCTGTGCAAGCCCAGATCATGCAGTGCACAGAGCTTATACTTTTGGCCTCCTTGTTTATGGAACAGGTACATATTGTCGTTGGCAGGAATCCCAGCTACATGCTGGGATCCAGACATGCCCAGGTGCTAGATCATCTGTTTTTCTAACAGACTTGGTCATTGGGTTGTTTTCAGTATCAGGTTCCATGAGAGGAGAGGACTTTGCAGGCAGGCTTTGAAGTTCCTCAGCTCCGGCCTGATGCCTCTCTCTACATGGTCAGAGGGCAGTGAAATAGAAAAAAAATTCTGTCTGTCCCCTACTATTTTAGGGGAAGAAAAAAAAAATCTCTTTTACTTTGGTAATTTGATTTTCAGACAAGCAAATTTGATCTTACCTATCTTATGGCTTACCTGTCTGTTTATTCTGTTTCAAATCCACTCCACTCATTGCTGTTTTGGGATTAAGACACACACACACACTCTCTCTCTCTCTCTCTCTCTCTCTCTCTCTCTCTCTCTCTCTCTCTCTCTCTCTCTCTCCCCTGGTAAATGAAATGCCCTGTGAACTGGCTTCTGGCCAGACTGCCTGCCTGTCTTTACAAATACGAATTGATGGAACTCTTCCTAAGCGGGAGGCTGTTTCCCTTTAGGTTTCCATCCATCTTTCTGACCCACCATAGCGCAGGTGGGCAGTGTTCCAAAACCACACTTTGCCTTTAGAGGTTCCCGAATATGTGCCTGGCCACATGGAGCCAGAAACTGGAAAATTTAAACTTAGAAGGAAAACGGCCTGGAGAAGCCATTTATTGGTTCAGAGCTATGCATGTTCACTGAATCTAAACTTTGTCCAGAGTGGCCTTCAAAGAGCAGCTAGAAATAGTCTCAGTTGGGGCATAGATCTCCAGCTTGTCCTAGGAGGCATTTGAAAGGCTGGCAACTTACTAGCCCCTAAACTTGTGAACTTCAACGTTAATACAACCAAATGACCCAGGGAGCCGGTGGCTTCTGACTTAATGCTTGAGGGTGGAGAGTTGATCAGGGTCCCTTCACATAAACAGGACCAAGGTGAAAGTCCTCACAGTATCTCATCATGCATGGGCATGTCTGCGGGGTGGCAGTGGCGGGTTGGGAAACCTGGACACTGAAGGCAGCCCAGTGGTAGCTGCCTCCACCACCCATAAACCATCCGGCACCCCTTTATCCATTCTTCTCTTCTGCCCTTTATGTGGGGGCTTGGGAAACGGGGTGAGCACATTTCAAAGGAGAAGGAAATCAGTTAGCTCAATCTGGGGTTCAGTGGGGGAGGGCAGGGGTGGAGATATTTCTGTTCATTAGATCGGAAAGGGTCATGGGCTTTGAAAAACATTGGGGAAAGAAGATACGCTTGAAATGACAATGGAAAAAAACAAAAAAAGACGCAGCGTGGAAGGCAGCAAAGGGAGAACTCAAGAAGACAGGGCAGGATAAAGAAGAGGAACTTGGCACAGACAAAAGGATGAGGGCTGTGGGTCTAGACCACCTGGGTGCTACAGGGGTGGCTGCAGAGGGGAGGTAGAGGAGGAAAGAGACCCTTACCTGGATGGTCCCAGAGAACGTGGCAAACACCTTCCACGTGCCTCTTCCACGGCGAGACAGGGCCAGTGGAGATCCATGCTTCTGTACCAACAACCTGCCACTGAGGCATGCCCATTTTACTGCTCCTGAGAGCCCTTGGGAACCAACGAGCTTTCCCCGGTCTACTTTGGGGCTTCCACACAGCAAAAAATGAAAGTGGGGATATTCGTCTTTGTGTTTATCTAGTTGCCTGGAGACAGGATGTTTTGAATTGTGAAAAGAAGCCATGTCCAAGCACTCTCTTGTAAGCAGCCCTGCCCCCGCCCCCACCCCCCAAATGGGAAGATGGTAAACGTGTGCTATTGTATATGTTTGGCTTTTCCCCTCAGCACTCCACACCTCCAAGTGCATACGGGTCCGTCAAGGCCTACACCAACTTCGACGCTGAGCGGGATGCTTTGAACATTGAAACAGCCATCAAGACTAAAGGTAGGCTGTCCGTTTGCTCTCCTCGCACCTGACCATGGTTTGGGTCCGAGTGACATCTTTGCCCTGGGACATTTTAAAATGAGGTCTTTGGTAGGACCATCTCTTGGAATAGCCAGACATTGGTCATTTAGACCCATCATAGATCTTGGATGAAGCAGAAGCAGAGATACCGCATTCACACCTGTCTCCTTTCTCTCTCCCTTTCCTCCTCCTGGGAAAGACAGCCCACTTGGCCTTCAGAATCCCTCTGACTCATGCAGCTCAGTGTGTGTCAGCGAGAGTTGTGTGCCACCGGGTTTCTCTCTCTCTCTTTCTTCTTCTCCTCCTCCTCCTCCTCCTTCGAACCGCACAGGGTTTCTCATGGCTTTCCCCTCCAGGTGTTTCTTCTGAGGCCCCTCTGCGTATACTTCAACCACACGCAGTTTGTTGGGTAGCCAAGAATGTTAACTGTTCTCACCACTGGGAGATTCCTTCTTGGGCTAGAAGAAGATCTAAAACATGAGAAAGTTTTTTTTTAATCCAAATAGTGCAATAAAATGGACATCGTGTTAGGTGCCGTCAAGTAGTCTGACTCATAGCCACCCTAGCTATGCAAAGAAGGAGACATTGCCCAGCCTGGTACCACTGAGCGCATTGCTGCAGTCCTGGTGTTAATCCATCTAGCCAGGGTCTTCCTCGTTTTTGCTGAGCCGCCACTTTACCAAGCATGATCTCTTTCTCCAGGAATTGGTGCCTCCAGATAACAAGTCCAAGACACATGAGACACTCTTGCCACTTTCTAAGGAGTGAAATTCTGGCCATACTTCTTCCAACACAGATTTATTTGTTCTTCTGGCAGTCAGTCCAGTCCAGAGTCTATTTAATGTCCCCCACCAGCACCAGACCTCAGGTCTCCCTTCTGCACTGTCCGGCCTTCACATGCTCATGCAGCAATGGAACCCACTCTGGATCACGTGCATTTTAGTCCACACACAGGGATACCTTTGCTTTTGAACCCTTGAAAAAAAGAGGCCTTTTGCAGCAGACGTGCCCAGAGCAAGACACCGTAGGCCTAGGCTGAGAGTCAGGAGTCCTCACCCATGGGTGCATGCTCCGGAGTAAAGGCTCATCCTTCTGAGGCCTCAGTCGCTTTTCTGAAGATGGTCCTGAAGATCCTTCTAAGGGCCCCCCTGGAACAAGATTGTTTGTTAAACACGCAATGGCAAGAAAGTTTTACTACCTTGCTGTTAAATTGGCCCAAGGAGTGAAAAATCCTTGGCCTGGGAGCTCCGATTGGAAGCGCTGTCCAAAGGGGGTGCTTTCTCAAGTTCCAGGGTGAGTAAGAGAAGTCCAGCAGGAGCCAGCCTCCTTTGGGAAATGCAGCATTGCACTGGGTGGAGTTGAGCAGCACTTCCCTGCTTGGGTCTCCGTGTTGTCTTCTGTGTCTACAACACCAAGTGGACCAACCTCTCCTGGAGATGTGGTTGTCTTGGTGAACCTTGTGCCTTCACCGCACCGCTCCCTCTTGTGGACCAAGGACTTCCTTGAACTGTCAGACTGGACTGAGATGCAGATGTGATTGCAAAGGGAGCAGCCGCCAACTCACCCCACTGCCCAAGAGCCAGGCTACAGGCACTCTCTTCCCAGGGGAGTGCTTTGCCTACTGAGCTGTCTGCCAGCGGCTGCTGTTTTGCCTCTGACTCCCTGCCCCCCCCCCCCCCCCGTGTGTCCGGTGGGCCACCAGGGTCTCCAGGCCTTTCTAACATGTGGAGGACCAGCCTTCACAACCGAATGGGTCCTGGGGGGGTGGTTGTATAATTGGGGGGTAAATTTTAAAAAGCCATGTAAGGGCTCACCTTTCCCCTGGCGACCACAGCCAGAGTGAGAGAGTAATGTCTTCTCTCAGAGACTTATATCATCTCGGCATGCAAGTCATGATAAGAACATAGGTAACGGGACAGGGTTGTAATAGAGGCATACACGTAACACGAGGGGGACGAGCCAGGGGTGTGTATGCAATAGGGAGGGGAGGTACTTGGGACATACATGTGACAGGAAGGTACACACGTAACAAGATGGGCAGGTTCTAGAGTCAAGATGGCAGCCTAACCTTGGTCGGCTCTGCGCTGGCTTGACCTTGGGTGTCTTTGAGCTCTTCTCCAGGGGAACAATCTAGGATCAGAAGGGAATGGGCCCTACTCAGAGGGGACAGACAATTGGGTCTGCTTACTCAGATGGCAGATCACCTGCAGGCAAGTACCTTAAGTAGATACCTTCAAGCATATATAGTAGCAACCACATGCTTGCAAAGCAGTACCTTAAAATCAGCGTTATTGTGGGGGGACCTTGCGGGGAATAGCTTTTACGTAGGAGAATGTGACTGGGATTCATCTCCAACCCATGTACAGTCAGGCCTCCCTCCACCAGAGCCTCAGCCTCCCAGACTCCTTAAAATATGAGCGTAGAGAATTTGTCCGAATTCACTCTCCGGTTCTTGGTTTCCCACACTACAGAGCCACAGGTCAGGGAAGTGAGTGGGGCAGGGGTGGAACCTACAACTTTTGGGGTAAGAGCTGAACGCAAGCATCCTTTACACCACCCAGTGCCCAGGGATTCCCAATTACTGACCCATGTGTAGAAGTCATACATGAGAGGGCTTCAAAAAGTCTTGAGGAAAAATTACATGATCTTTTAATTCCATTTCTCCGCACACTTTTTGAAAAGACCAGGATTCTCAACTAGGTCCATGCCTAGCCCAGTGATGAATAGCCGCCCCTTTCACTCTCAGAACTTTCTAATGTGAGAGGAAAATTTACACAGTCATCTTTCCCAAATGCTGTGGAGAAACAAATGCCTTTGTGTTCAGAGCCGAGTACATTGGGGGACATCGCTGCTTTACATCCTATGGGCCTTACAAGACTCAGGGCTTGTATTGTCAGCCTCAAAACAGCCTTCCTTCTACCTGGACACAGGTGTCCCCCACCCCCACACCCCCAGGATGTCTGCCCAGACTGCTGAATGGAGAATGAGGGGCGGTCTGATGAGACCGTGGAAAAGTCCTCTTCTGTCCATGCTCCTAAATGACTATACTTGTCATCAGCCGGGTTGGGAATTCAGGATGTCATTTCTTTCAGAGGAGCTTAAAGCAGGTGCAAGCCCGAGTTCAAATCCTGGCTCTGCCACTCTCTGGTTACCCGGCTCCAGACGAAATGCTTGAGTTTTGTCCTGCCGTCGGCCAGGGTCTTTGTATGTGTTGTTGGCTGCTCTTGAGTTGGCCCCTGCCTCCTGGGCCCAGGCACAGCGGAACCAACCACCTCATGG
This sequence comes from Tenrec ecaudatus, assembly GCF_050624435.1. Classification (NCBI taxonomy): domain Eukaryota; kingdom Metazoa; phylum Chordata; class Mammalia; order Afrosoricida; family Tenrecidae; genus Tenrec; species Tenrec ecaudatus. Next base: position 121,738,574 of record NC_134543.1, on the reverse strand, counting down.
TGTTTCACTGGCTGATGTCTGACTAGTCAGGCTCTCTGCAGCAAAGCAGGGCTCATTAAAAACCCACCTCACAGGCCGTTCTGAAGATTCGGTGAGCCAACGTACGAAGCCTGGGATATACAGTGCTCCAAAAATGTTCGCACCCACATACTCACACCCTCCTCTTTCCTATCCTCCCCCCACCCCACCTACTATTTGGGTGTGTCTGAATTCCTACAGTTTCCCAACCGGCCTTCTCAGAAGCACACTCAAGTTTAGCAGCTAGCTCATCTGAGAAAGATGGTGCCCTTTAAGGCCCCAGACAAAGGCCCCTTTGATCCTGGCATGAGAAAGCTTTTTAACACACTGGAATGTAAAGATTGCGCAAAGGAACTCTGGCCCTGGATCAAGCTCCCGTGGTAATAGAAATACCTCCAGGCCCTTTCTGAGTCAGAATAGTACTGCTGTCTCTAAGCAGACCTTTCTGGAGGGCTCAGATTTTAATCCTGGGATCCAGTGTGGTGACAAGCAGCTGACCTCATCAGAGTTAGCGTTTATGGAGTGCTATGCACAGACAAAGGAGCCGTGCTGGTGACGTGGGTGAGGCACTGGGCTGCTAATGGAAAGGTTGGCAGTTCAAACCCACCGGCTGCTCTGTGAGAGAATGCCAAGACTGTCTGCTCCTATAAAGATTTATGGTTTTGGAAGCCTTATTGATATAGGGTTGCATGCTCGTGAACTGACTTGATGGCTTGGCTTGGCTTTGGGCTATGAGGAGATGTGGCACCAGGCACGTTTCACTCAGTTGTGAACGGGTCCTCACATCCCAGGACATGGGCGAGGGGACGGACACAAGATGACGAAGCAGTCAAAGACAGTGCCAAACATTCTAGTTTGAAGAAACCTCAGTATTGCTTCAGTTTGGTGCTTCGACCGAAAGCGTGCTTGTTGTGTGTCTGCTCTCAGGGTTCGAGGTAGACTCTTCAATTACTTACCTTAATTTGTGTCTCCTTAAAAACAGAGTAAAGCCACGCAAAAGTAGTATTATTGCTTAATTAACAAGAGGCTTCTGCGACTTAACTCCGTGGGAGTCTGTTGGTCTAGATTGGCCTTGGGTTAAATATATACCGGGGAGGGTACAACACAGCTGTGGATGGCTCACCATATGGGCCTCAGTAACTAGAAAGGAAAGTCAGCTAAATTAGAAAAGGATGAATCTAGACTCCATCAAATAGATCGTAATTAGCAGCCGCACAACCCCAGAGTTAGCGTAAGTGCCAATAAACGGGTACCGCTTTGGTCTCTCGGTGGGAAGGGAGGGTAATGAGTTGCCCTGTTCTCCTTGCCAGTTTTGATTTTAGCAGTGTTTGTGTTCTCCGGAAGGGATGCGAAGACTCCTCCGAAGCACAAGTATAGAAACATCACGGCAGCGAGTTTCCACACTTGCTTCCTCCTCTTCCTTTTGAAATGGAACCGACCAAGATGCCCAGCGTGGCCTGGAGACCCACTTCCCGTGGCAGTGGTGGAAAGGGGGCCTTGTTTCTCTGCTGTCAGGTGACCCCTGAAGGTGGACAGCAGTGGGGACGAGGCTCTTTTGAGAGTGGCCAGAGGCAGGCTGCACCAACAAGTGGCCTCTTGCCCAGTAAGTAGGCCAGACTAGGGCGAGGGGCCCTGACTAGTGTGTGAGAGAAAGCATCTTTGAGTCAGGCCAGGTGATTCATGCCGCCCTGCTCTCCTCCCTCTCAGAGGACCTGGGCTCCCCGGGGAACAGCAAGCTTCTGGGAGCTGAGGCAGTGCCCCTGGGTGTCCACGTTTACTTCCCTGACACAGCAGTGCTGGGGGCAAAGGGAGCCCAGGGCTGAACCACGGCCACCTTGACCTACCAACACAGATACCTTTACTTTCTCAGCATTACCGGTCTGCGCGGCTATGTCCCTGGCGCTCCCAAGCTGGGCAGCCCACAAAGGCAGGCTAAGGCGTTCCTGAGACCTTTCTAATTATACATATTATTTTTGTTGCCAGCCTCTTCTCAGCTTGTTCCTCTTTGTAAAAATGGCGATCCCTTTGTCCTCAGAAAGGCCAGGGGACAATGGAAGCATTGTTATCCATTGCTGTTGGTCCCTGGGGCAGGGTGGAACTGCTCTGTAGCGTGTTCAAGGCTGGGAGCTTTTGGAAGAAGATCGCCAGGCCATTCTTCCGCTGCGCCCCTGGGTGGGTTTTGAAGCCCCAGCTTTTCAGTTAGCAGCCAGGAACATGTCTCTGGTGCCGGCCATGCAGAGACAATAGCCAGGGACTCCTGGGTGATCAGCTGAGTTGAGGGTGGGCATGCTGTAGACTCTGTTTGGGGGTGGGATTTTCTGTCTCATGAGGGTGACAGAGGAGCAAGGTCCCAAGGGGCTTCTCCTCCACATCTTTTCTCCTTCCTTCACAAGTGGATTTGGTTTGCCCGGGAGTGGCCCACACGGTGCTTTCCCCCAGGTCCTAGAGAATTTTTCAGAAAGAGGAGGTTATACACGGAAGGCGGACAAGGTTTTTGTGGAGTCAAGTACCAGAAAGGGTTCCCGCACAGTGGACCCCGGAGGGGAGGGGAGGTGGCAGCAAAGTTTTAGCAGAAGAAATTTGTTTCCCGAGCCAAACCTTCTTCCTTGGCACGCCACGAAACCAGTCTTTCCCTGACTGGGGCTGTGCCAGAGCCGAGGAACTTGGCCGTCTGCTCCCCCAGCTTCTCATCCCTGCCACGCCCACCCCATGGTGCTGGGTCCGTCTGCCCTCCCGCCCAGGCCGCCCGCAAAGCATAGCACACTGTGGAGGAACACTGGTGTGCTAATGGCAAAGATGTCCCTTGTCAGCCCGTGTGCATTACTCTTCCAACGACCCAAAAGAGAGTGCTTTCATGTGCTTTGAGCATTGTACTATTTTAAAGAATTATCTAAAAAGCACGACAAAACAAACCCACTGCCCTGAGTCTGGCGTTGACTCATAGTGACTCTAAAATGGGTTTCCGAGGCTGCTAGTCTTGGCGGAGCAGGAAGCCTTCCGTTTGTCCTAAGGAGCTGGTGGATGACTTTCACAGCCGACCGTGCGGGGAGTGGTCCAGGGCTTGCCCAACTGCCCCACCAGGGCTCCAAAGGACGATCCAAAGGAGCAACGAGTGGATTTGAACTGCTCACCTTGTGCTTAGCAACCTAACTTGTAAGCCACGAGGCCACCCAAGCTCCTTCTAAATCCCACCTAGATACAGTGAAAAAAAATATTAGCTGCCATCAAGCCAGCCCCTACTTCTGGCAACCCCACCTGCATCCAAGGAGAACTATGCTACACAGCGTTTCCAATGGCTGATCTTTTACACAGCAGCTCACCAGACCTTTCTTCGGTGGCACCTCTTGGTGGGTGAGTGCCTCTAGCGGGTGGCGTCTAACTTTTCAGTTAGCTGAGGTCTTAACCATTGCACCATCTAGGAATTCTCGGCACACAGCAGATACTGAGTCATGGGGTTGCTAATATTAAAATAAATAACATGTGACCGCAAGACACAGCCATGGATTTGTGGTCCTCTCCATTACTTTTGGCCTCTGACCTATTTGTACAAAGAATTTTCATCTGAGGCCAAATGATAGCTCCAGTCATTAATCTACTCGGAAACCTGCTTTTTTTGGAGAGGATCTGGGCACTTTTCCTTTCCTTCCCAGCGTGGGAGTCTGCAGCCCGGGGCCCCTGGGACCCCTCAGCACACACTAATGAGCTTCGTTCTCTCTGTGCAGTCAGTGGGCCTGGCGGCTGTGAGTCAGCATCCTGTCAGGATGGCCTGTTGGTTCCCTGCCCTGCACAACAAAGACACACATTTTCCATGGGGTCCCAGAGAGCAGAGTGGGGGGTTTCCACCCTCAGAGAGCAGGAGCAAACTCCAGGAGGCTGCGTTTGTGGTTTGGGACTCAGCCATCATTTTAAACTGGAGCACATGTTGAGCTTCTACCCACAGGGTCAGCAGTTCGAGCCCACCAGCGGCTTCGTGAGGAAGCTTTCTATGACAATTTCCAGCCTGGGAAATCCACAAGGGCAGTTCTACTCTGCCCTGCACGGCCACTGTGAGTCAGAATGGACTGGGCAGCAGTGAATTTAGTCTCCGATTCTCTCACCTTGGCCCTATCCACGGTGCCTCATGGCCCCTTCACAAATACTTTCCTGGTGATTGGAACGGGGGCGGTCTGAAAGTGCACACCACCCAGACAGCTCTGTCTCCGTGGCGTCTGGGCCTACCGGCAGGAAGGAGGCTGCTCCGAGAGCCGGGCTAGCTTGCTGGCACTCAGGCACCGTGCGGATGGTGATTGTGCTGACACACGTACCTGAGCATTTCACCCTCTTCCCGCAGCTGCATCCTGTGCAGAAAGGGTGAGGAACTGGGCGGCCCTGGCAGCCTCCACCTGTCCCGAGCGACTTTCTGCAGGGACAGACAGACTTACCCATTGTGGTGGCGGGTCCAGAGGAAACAGCCGTGTTGTGAAGATACCATGGCTGCATCCCACCTGCAGATCTGCGTCAGTTACCTTCTGTTGTTCCGGTGTAGGAGGGAGCATGCTTATTTATGCCTTACGCGGCGGCTTATGCTGGATCACCCAGACTGGGCGCCAAGATTCTGCCCCTTTCCTGTTCCATTTGGAACACACAGACAGTGGTCTTGGGCTAGAGAGAGCTGATTCAGGAGAGGTTCCAGGGGGCTTGCCGCGTGGTCCAGTGGCCTCCACTGAATTTCTTTGTACCTGGTACTAGCATTTGCGGGAGGCACCAGCTCGATGACTTATATATAGAAGGGCCCCCAGCACGCTCCTGGCTGCACCCCAGCAGGCTGTTTGCTCCGTAAATAATTTAGGTAAAATACATTTAGATTCCTTCAGACCACAGTTATTGCTGCCTCTTCAGTGAGACCGGAGCTCTTTACAGGAATTTCCAGTAATTGGCTCACACCCCCACTCTGCTTGGCAGGCGCTCAGCATCTCCGCACTGCGGAAGAAAGGCAACGAGCTGCTTCCCGGTCACAGAGCATGGGTTTGTGCTGACGTGGGGAGTGAGCTCTGGTCGGCTGCTGGTTCTTACCTGAGACGTCTGCGCAAAGGCGGACATTTCTGTCCCTAAAACTGTCGTAGACGTCATCCCGCACAGAAGCCGTAGTTTGAAGTGACCTAGAGGAGTTGCGTGCAGGCAGACTTCTGGGGACCTTGGCCTTTCCCACCCATAACTGCGTATCTCTCGTAATTACCAGGGAGCTTGTTGAAGCTCTGTTTCCTGGAGCCCAAGCCTAAGACAGTCTTCATGAGTAGGTAGGGCTTAGCGGACTATGTTTTAAATATGTACCTACTTCATGGGAGCCTAATGCAGCTTGGCCAGGCCCTCATTCCCACACACACATAAAGTTTACTCGGGTTTCCCAGAGAGAATAAATTCCTGTATGAGTCAGTGTTTTGTTTGGGGCACTGTGTTCACAGTGAGTCAGTGTGTTCAGCTCAGTGACCGCTGAACTGACTGTAGGAAATCTTGGACTTGTGGTTAGAGGGCATCGCTGTGTTTTGTTGAGTTTCTTCAGCATTCACACCTGGGTGATACCATTAAAGGGCAAGGCGGACACACCTAGATACACGGTGCTTTTTGTGACACAACGTTGTTATCGGTAAGTGCCATAGACTCAATGCCAAGTCATAGAACTCTAAGTCACAGAGTAGGACTGCCCCAGACCAGATGCACTGCCCTTGTGTTGACTCACAGCAACACTGTAGGACAGGGTAGAACTGCCCCTTGGGGTTTTGGAGACTTTAAGTCTTTACAAGAGCAGTCAGCCTCATCTTTCTCCTGCAGAGCAGTTGGTGGATTGGAACTGCTGACCTTGTGTTTAGCAGCTCAATGCATAACCTGCTATGCCGCCATGGCTCTCCCTAGGGATTTCTGGGTTTTAATGTTGATGGGAGCAGATCTCCCATAAATAGGAAGGGTGTGCCCAGGTGTACCCAAGATGGATTCAAACTGCCAACCTCTTGGTTAGCAGCTGAGTGCTTTGCTGTTGTGCCAACATGGCATCTTCATATAAAGTTAGAGCCATAGAATTTTTGAGACCAAAAGAGAGGAAAGGGGGAAAGTAGCAGAGTCTTAGGAGAGATGGGTCTGCTATGTCCAAGTGAAACGATATGCAAGTTAGAACTCGAATCTATCTGGCAATGCTCCAAGGAGATCCAAGCTGCCCCTGGAGGATGGACTTCGTCTGTGTGATGCCTGACAGGCGTCCCTCCTTGGTGTGCTCTCTACACCACTGCTGTCTTCTCACAAAAGGAAGGGCTGTGGCCCCTCTGCCTGGAGCAAGTCCGGCGGTGTCCTGTTTCCAACAGCATATGCTCATGCCATGCCTCTGGGTCAAATGTTGGAAGGTCTCATAATATTTCACACTTTGTCATCATGCTATCATACCACTTAATAGGCTCCAGTGTAGGGTGCATGTAGCTTTACGATCCACTTGGAAACCAGAGGTGCAGATTCCCTTTCTCTCACCATTTGCTTTATTGCGTTGCTTGGATCCTCCGAATTAAAACTGCCCCCTGTGGGCTTCCAAATCTTGCAGTGTTCACGGGAGCAGAAAGTCTTCTCTTTCCCTGGAGGAGTGGCTGGTGATTTCGAACTGCTGACCCCTTGGTTAGTAGCCCAGTCCATTCACGCCACCCAGTGCATAATCACGAAGCCCCCAACGTTAATAAAAATAAAAATGTATGGGTGTGTTTGCATTTTACAAAAACAAGGTGATATTGTGTGCATAGTGCCTTGTGTTTTGCTTTTTAACTTGACAATGTAATGTGAATTGTCATTTCCCACACGAGTGAAAGTTCTGGTGATGTCATTTTAAATGGCGGCAGAGTCCCCCATCATACGGTCAAGGGAACATTTATTTAACTTCTGCCTTTTTACAAGACACACTTTCCCTTTATTATTGGGGATTATAGACAAGGTGGAAAGAAGCGTCTTTGAAACCGTCTCAGCATTGGGCTCTTTTGTGTCCCTGAGGGACTTTGAAAAGCAGAGCGAAAGTTGTAATAGGAGCTACAGTTAACGCTGAAGCATCTTTTGTTTTTATACCCAGAAATTCTAGCCTTATGCTTCTCAGGGTTTCTGACACACTTGAGAGTTAAGACCTACCCTCTGTCAAGGTTCTGACCTTTCTGTCAGGACCCACGCGATCCTCTGACGGCCTGCAGGAGTTTGGAGAAAGACAGGCGTGAGCGTGAACTCGTTGGCTTCCCACTAAGAGTGACAGGTCCTGTTATAGCAAAGCCTTTCCTTTTATTAGACCAAGTTCATAGTCAATCAGGAGAGAGACCTTTCACACACCAACTTCATCACGTTGTGCTTTCTTTACATGAAATGGCATGTGTGGAGCATGTCTGATACAAAATTGGAAACTTCCAGATGCCAGGAGGCATTGCTTATCTTTGTAAATACACATGTTCCAATTAAAATAGGTATTAAAATATTTTGGTGGCACTTCAGAACTCCCAATTTAGATTTAATTTAGATTAAAACACTTACTCTTTTTTAATATAGTTGTAAAATTGATTATTAAAATTGCCCATTGAAGATTAAAAAGCAGTGGAACGTTTATTTTCCTTCCGAAACAATTTGGTCTTCAATAAGGACGATTGTATTAATCAATTATGCTATTAAAATACAACTGCCATATTAAATCTGACTCATTTGTCATGACAGTTTCTATAATTATAGAAATTATACCTAGCTGCTTATATTGCTGTAATCTGGCAATAAATATAAATAATTGTCTCTATTAATTCAGTCCACAGTTACTGTCTATTAAATCCCACTTAAATGGCAATTTGAGGGCCTTCATTTAAAACCCTAGTAAATCTTTGTTGTTCCATCTGACTGCCAAAGCCCCACAAATGCACCTCCTACTGTCGAGTCCAGAAGCCCATCTGTGGGTAGAATAGGCACGCACGTGTGTGTGTGTATGTATGTGTGAATACACATTTTGAAAAGTTCCCTTTAGGCTTGAAGTTTGAGGTTGTCAGGAAAGAAAAAATGGGAAAGGTGTACCCAGTGGGTACAGACCAAAGAAAGAACAACCCTTCATGTCCTGGTATTTCAGTTTGGAAAATAGCAGACCTTCCACATGGTAAAACTCAAGTCCTACGGCCAGCGGCTGAGTGAGGATCCCCGAATTATATCTTCACAGGTGTGGATGAGGTCACCATTGTCAACATTTTGACCAACCGCAGCAATGAACAGAGACAAGATATTGCCTTCGCTTACCATCGAAGGACCAAAAAGGTAGGCTGCTTCCTGGAGTTATCAGGAAGAATATATATATATGTATATATATATATATATACACACAAACGTCACTATGCATTTAAACGTTGGCTGATGGAGAGCCGAAACTGTTCCACAATGCCATCCCACCTACATTTGTCAGTGTATCTGTTCTTTGTTTTGTGAATAAAGACTTATTCGAACACACAAAGAAAAAGGCACAGGGAATTCCAGGGGTGGAGGGCATTTGTTGCCAAGTTTAATTTTTTTAGCCATTGTCTTTTAATGAACTTTGGCTCACCACCAGCAAGAACCTCCTGGGATACTTGGGCATCCCAAGTCGTCATCTCTCGTCCAAGCAAGAGGCGGTCCTTCTGCACACCCGGCCCCCGGGGTGCGCGGGGGCTTGTGCATAAAGACACAGACCTGTTCTCCCACCCAGAGTGCGTGGAGGGTAAAAATGTCCTTACACAGTTCTGGAGACCAGAAGTCTGGAATCAAGGTCCTGGCTGAGCTATATTTCTTCTGAGGGAATCGAGGGGGGAAATCTATCTTGCCTTTTCCCAGAATGCCTTGGTTTATGGCTGTATACCTTCAGTCTCTACCTGCATCTTCCCACCATCTTCTCTCCTACGTGACTTACCTTCTGTCTCTTATCAGGACCATTAAAATAGGATGTTGTGCTCACTGGGCGAACCCAAGAGGAGCCCATCCGCAGACTGCTAACTTAAATCTATTGGCAAAGACGCTTTTTCGAATAAGGTTCCGGATTCCAGGGGTTAGGACAGGACATTTTTGGGTGGCAGGGGTGGGGGCCACGATGACAGCCACGGAAAATAACATTTACTGAGCACTCACTTTGTTCCCAGCAGCACATTCAAGTGTCCACGCATCCTCATGACTTCCGCTGACACTTGCTAAGACACGGGCCATTTAATCCTAAGGCCTTCTACTGCCTGTTGGTCTTGACATGCCCCTTTAATTCTTAAGAAATACACTTTCGTTTTGAAGAACATGGATGACAAATAAGGGGCTTCCTTGGCAGTTCATCTGGTCTACCAGGTTATCCTCAACTGGCCAGGCTCCCGCTGTTCATAGGGACTCGTGCACGTTTCCCTTTGCTTGCCTACAAGAGGGTAAGGACCCGCTCTGGGCTAGCTCCTTCTTTATTTTGTCTCAGTGTTGAGGAATTATATTTTTAAGGACGAGCTGCTTTATTTTTAACTTCTGGCTATTTTAAGCATTCGCTTTATTTTTGGACGGTACAGTAAGCGCGGCTTCCTGCAGCCTCCGTTTGACTTAAGGCTTTCGCTCGTAGCCGCGGTGGAGGTGAGCTGCAAGGATTCTGGTCCGCCAGAGACAGAAGTTTCTGCCCTTGGTAGCTGTAGGGCAAGCCTGGATACGGCTCTCCCTCGGAAACAGTTGGCGAGGACATAAATAGGAAGGCGCCTGGCGTCTTTCAGCTTATGTGCATTAACATTTTTCCTTCCAAGTAGGTTATATTAATCTTCTGCAGGGAGGCCTAGAAGGGAATGCTTTGTTTCTCCAGCTTCCCCAAAAGAATCTGAGAACTGGCAGAGCCAACAACCCCTTTTAAGAGCAGAAGATCTACCCCTTTGAACACACACACACGCACGCACACACCTGTTCCTTCAGCTGCCACTTAGAGAGCGTGGTCTTGGAACAAACTTGAGCCGATGGATGTGCACACAAATAGAGAAGCCTGGATCTTGGTTTCAAATTAGATGGATGGAGAACGAAATCCCCACAGACCCTCATGGAGGACTGATTCCGGGTGGGGTCCAGTGCCTTCGCCAGCTGTTGTCATGGGCAGCTCACTGTCCCTCCTTCCCGGATAGTCCTCAGCTTGAGTCAAGGACCTGTCATCTTTATAAACTACCCCAGACACTTTCTGAAGGGGTCGTTGGTGTTGTTGGCAAGACAGAGGGGAGTGACTGTTGCCTGGGCCTTAGGGCGATGGGCTTGGGGAGCGTGGGCCCGTGGAGTGCCAAAGCAGAGCCCACGAGAGAGGGCGGGCTTTGGCTTCTTTCACATTCAAGCAGAGGCCAGTCCTTGCATTTGGCTTCTGTTCTATTCATCGCGTGTTTCTGGAGTTTCTGCTACGTGCAGAGCTCTGTGCCAGACAATATGAGGAACAAGAGGGGGAAGGCCCCTAACGTCCCACTTCTTAGGGAAATGGAAGGAATTAGTAGGTGTCCAAATGCTATTTAAGGTTTGAGACAATATTATGGGCATGAGAATGGCAGAGGGCAGTGTGACGTATCGGCTAAGTTTGGAATTAGCTGACCTCAAAATTGGAAAATTGGTGGTATGATGGGGAGCTGCTGCTTTTTAAAGTCCCAGCGGCAAGTGCTGGGTGTTACGAGTGTCGCAAAGTAGGTGCTTACAAGGTTGAGCCAGATGATTCCTAAGATCCGTGTGTTTTTAAGACCCTTGATGCCCATGAGTGATTCTAGAAGATTCTCTCTGAGGCAAATCGAATACCGCCTCTAATAGCCTGCAAGCAGCTCAAGGGGACTAAACATTGTAGCTGTCATGGGATGCTACTGGAAAGCAGGAGAGCAAGATAGGGAAGGTGGGGGTGGGGCGGGGGAAAGAGGGAAATTATGATGATGGGAGGCACCTGCAGTCACCCAATGCCATGCTTGCCTGTGTCTTGCAGGAAGCCTAATCCCCAAGACATGTTTAAGAGCCATAATGGATTGAAGTACACGGTTATGCTCCTGGGTGACCTCTGACTTACAGCCCTGCGCTATTGGTGGCAGTGAGAAATCCTCTGAAGTGGGGACATCCTAGGGGTGCTTGGGGGCCATTAGTCCCCCACCCTCTCCATCAAGAGCACTTCAATTTGGCTAGGGCAGATAGGTGTTTTCTCAGTCCGGTGTGAAGTGTTTTGCAAACACAGTTTCATGGCTCCACTTCCAGCCCTCTGTGGCCCATGAGTTTCTTGGGGTCATTGAAGAGCCACTCCAGGATAATCACATCTTCCCTGATGATGCAGGAGGCTATCCAGTCCTAATCCCCCTCCTTAGCACGGCCCTGGGCCCCAGGAAGCGCCCTGTCTCCTTAGAGCCTTATGTCCAAAATCAAATTCACTGCCATCCAGCCGACGCCCAGCGACCCTGTGGGACTGCTAGTCTGACTTTCAAGCCTGTTGTAGATAAAACACCTTCACGCACCCTGCACCAGTTTCTGCTTCCTGCTTAAGTGACTGGAGCAGGAGCAACATCAGCTTGGGCCTTAGGAAGTTTTGTTAAAGAAAGTCCCCTCCCTCCGTCTCTGACTTCCGGGCTCTTGATGGGCATACCGTTAAGGGCTAGTTTGACCTTGACCAGGGACCCTAGAGTGGCCAAGGACTCACCATCTGCTGTATAAACAGACCCTAGCTGACTGGTTACTGACCGAGTTTTCCATGTGCCCTCTTGCTTTTTTCTGCAGGAACTTCCATCAGCACTGAAATCCGCCTTATCTGGCCACCTGGAGACGGTGATTTTAGGCCTATTGAAAACACCTGCTCAGTATGACGCGTCCGAGCTGAAAGCTTCCATGAAGGTAAGTAAACACATGTGCGAGCTAATCTCTGTCAAGTCTGCCATTAATATCGGTGAATTACAGCTTTCGGGACGTAATTAGGTGATTTTCAGTTTTGTTGAATTCTCATTTGGCACCCATTATTACTATTTTTTAAAAAAACGAACTGAAGCTATAAGTCTTAGGATTTGTACCAAAAATATTGCAATTACTCCCCCCTCCACCCCCCTTAAATTGTAAAGACATTTCATGATGCGGAGAAGTCAGTTTCCAGCTGCCGCAGCTCAGCACCTGGGCAATTGGAATTCCATTTGGGAAAACGACTTCCTTGATTACACTTCCTCTTTAAAAAGAGAAGTTGCGATGTTAAGGCAAAAAGTAAAACTCATGGTTTTTGTTCCACGAAGCTGGTGAATCCTGCCCACGAGCTTGTGGCTCTTTCTTCTCGGCTGTGCCTCTCCTGGCTGTCGGTGCGTGGCCCGAGTGGCCCCTGTGCAGAACCCCCTCCGGATCATGTCAGATCAGGAAGGGCACTTGGGTACCTGCTCTCTACTCAGTGCACCGGGACACATGCTGGCTGTCTTTGAGCATTTTGCCTGGTAAAGTTATTCATGGACATGGAGCCTTACTTCGGGCAAGATCATCATCACCTTTAAACCCGCTATGCTGGAAGCTCCCTGCATTTCATGCCGATCTAAACCTCATCTCTGTGGTGCCAGTGCAAGGGATACAGCGCAATAGAAGCAAGGTTTATGCTACCTTCCAAAGGGGGAAAAGCGCCGGAAACGTTTTGCACAATCTGATACTGCCCTCTGCTGATAGGCCTGGGCATAGCTTCACAGTGGTGGGCAAGAGCCGCGTTCCTGAATCCTTCTAAGTCTGAGGACATTTTCTGGGATGCCACGGTCCCTGAATTATAAGGAGACCAAGCTGTCACCAGAGCTAATGCCACAGTTCTGTCATTGTCCCTTTTCCCAGGGAGGCACTGGAGAGCGAGGCAGCTCCACACACTGGGCATTTCCAGTGCCCTGACTTGAGAGCTGGGGCCTGCTGGGAGCTCTCTCTTCTTTCAGCTCCCAGCATAGCCACGCTTGGCTCAGCTTCCTCAAGTGACCCTGCCTGAGTCTCGGTGACAGGCTCCACCACAGAGAAGGTCCTGTTCAGAATGAGAAACTGTCAACAGCCCTTCATGATGCGGATGGATGAAGCTCACGCTCCTCAAGACTGACCCCTGGCAGCCCTTGAGCAGAGAGGAACTGCCCTGTGTTTTCACCATCAGCGCCTCAGATCAGCCATCTTCTTTTCATCAGGGAGCGACTGCGTGGTGGTTCGTGCGGCTTTGTGAGCAGCTGCTCCTGGGTCTTAGGGACCTGAAATGGATTTGTGTGCGCTGCCAGTCACTGTGGTCATCTACATCACTGGACCCAGTGCAAGGCGCTTTTAGTTGCTACATCTCTGACCTGGTGCCAGCTCTTCCATTAGCTATCCCTGCGGAGGACCCTGCTGAAATCCATCCAGCTTGGAGCGACATGAACCAGGCGACCCTTGAAAAAACAATCTGTCTTGGCTTCCGGCAATGTCATACTTGCCTTACGTACAATTGAAGTTGCCCCTGGGACAGGGATTGTGGGCTGCCTGGGGAAAGCTCAGCCCACCTTTTGGAAAAGATGCAGATCACCTAGATCACCTCAGAGCACAGAAACAAGACCACCCACAGCTCTCACATCTTACACTGACAGGTCCTTGATGGAAGGAGGCACACCGTAGCCCTGTGTGCGCTGCAGGGTCTGGCTAGAGCATGACTTTACGTTCCAGAGTTCTTATTAGACTACATTTCCATCAACCTTGAGATTGAAGAAAAATAAAAAAGCCCTTGAAGACATCTGATCGTCATTTTATAACGTGTATGATGAAGTGCAGTGTGGACCATTTGCTACCGAGTAATTTCCACTTTATCAGAACCTCTACCAATCATGATTTCAAACAAAACAAATCAAACTTCTGGAAGGAGAAACAGTGGCCCATTGATTCGATTAAGTATGAGCCCCTAATAAAATGTTTAAAAAAACCCAACATGACACAGCAAAAAAAAGAAAAATAATTCACTTGTATTTTTATGATGCTCTAAATAAAGATTTTTGAGGACAAAAAAAAAGAATAAAATTCAGAATGGGCCACTGACCCAAGGCATAGCGTATATTACACAAACCACCCTTTGAGGGCCACATGGACTCTTCATAGGCATAATTAATAGCTGCCACTCTTCTCTGATGGATCAGGAGGTTTCGTATTGTATGAACACCTTATAATTGATTTACATTTCCAACAGTGGTAATTCTGCTTAGTTCAAAGTGCTCTTTCCCTATTCAGAAAGACAAGTATTAGAGGATCCCGATGATTAAATCTTGACTTTGATCACGAAGCCAGCTTTGAACTACATGTTTCCTCGAGTCTTTCATGCTATCTGGCCCACTCGCACGTGTGTACATTAAATTTGAATACATCGCCCATTAATTCTTACTCCTTGACGGAGAGAGAGTGGTGGCGCAGGTTTGTTTGGCGCATTCTTCTTGCCGTTGGCGTGCCTGAACTGCCTTCAGAGTGCGTAATGATCAAGCAGAGTGTAAGCTCAAGACTGAACATTTTAGCATTCACCCAACTTTACATTTCAAAGGCGTGGAAGCTAAAATTTTTATTTTCATCGACACCTTTCCCTGATTAAAAAAAGAAAGACGTGTTCTAATGATGCCGCTGCAAAAGACCGCATGGAAATTCGATGCTCGTTCGTTCTCATTGAGAAGGGTTGTTGAATGGAGAAAGTCATTTCCCATCTTTGAAGGTGAAAATAAAATAAATGAGTGACCATTGCCGAAGAGGGAAAATCGGAAGAGGAAAACGTTCTACCACTTCTGTCCCTTCCCATTTACTTAAAAAGAAAATTCGGAGTTCAAACATGCCATCTCTACCGTTTTTTCACTCTGGCCACGGTTTCTAAGAAAGAGGACATGGATGACTTTCAGCTGAGAGAGATGATGGAGCTTCAGATAGTTTGTGGGAAGTGGACGGCAGTGATCATGGAATTTTCCTACTCATTGTTTGAGGCCTTACTCCCCTGCACGCCCCCCACCCCCAGTACCGATTTCTTAGTGGGAATGTCCAAACGGGGATGCGAATGGACCCTATCTGGGAGTCAGTCCAGAGTCTAGGAGTATCTGGGAGTGCAAGGTGTAGGGTCAGGGCTCAGAGGGCCTGGCCCTGCTGACTGCCCTGGGGCCTGATCCACAGGGGCTGGGCACTGATGAAGACTCCCTCATCGAGATCATCTGCTCAAGGACCAACCAGGAGCTGCAGGAAATCAACAGAGTCTACAAAGAGAGTAAGTAGCCTGTCCCTGTAACTAACCACCTCGGCCCGGTTTCTGGGAACCGCCGTGGCGGCCTGGACGAGGGCTTGGGAAAGGACGCCTTGATGTTTGCCTAGTAGGGGTGTTGCTGTGATTCTTCCTCATGGTGACCCTGTGTGTGTGGTGGAGTGGAATGGCCCCGTCCAGCTTCCTGTTTTGTTTTTTTAAAATTATTTTTTTATATATTTTTTCTTTTTTTCGGCTTCCTGTTTTTGCTGTGAAATGTGCAGGAGCCGAGTGAAGAGTAGAGGACCATGCACCTTGAGGTTAGCAGTTGGAAACCTCCAGCTATCCCGAGAGCGAAGGATGTGCTCTGTGCTCTGTAAAGATGTTGCGGCCACAGGGGCCGTTCTATGCTGCCCGATAGGGTCTCTGAGGGTTGGAATCGTCTTCATGGAAGTGATTTTTTGGGGGTTTGGCTCTCCAGTGGAGCCCCTGACTGGGTTCAGCCGCCAACCTTTCAGAGAGTGGTTCTGAGGTTAAGAGCAGAAATACCTCCATCCTGACTCCCCAGGGGACACTTGGCACGATCTGGCTCCTTCTTCTTCTTCACCTTACTGCCAGGATTTCAATCACATTCTTCCTAAGAGTAGACAGGGAGGAATGGAGAGGGGGGAGAAATGGCCTTTTTGAAAGGGTTTGTGGGGAAAGCTTGAAAATCGTGCATAGATTTCATTTATTAACTTCTGCTCAGCCACAGAGGCTCCCCACTCTGTACTGTGGAACACTGAGAAGAGGTGGGTGAGCCCACGTGCCGTGAGCAGTATGGGGACTATGGGTAGATGCATGAGTGTTGCTACTAGGCGTCATCCTGGATGCTATTTTAACTCATAAAACACAAATTCATTCAAGAGCCCGATTTCTTTCTTTCCAGTCCATTTGCCATGGCACATGGCTTCAGTCAGCCCAGAGTCAAGGCATGAGTGTGTGCGAATATGTGTGTGCAAAGCCCTGTAGTTTTTTTTAAATGTTAAAAATAGTCATAGTCGTAGTCAAAAAGGTTGGCAACCAGTGATTTGGCCATAAATGAGGCCGTTATCAAAGGTGAGGTTGAGGATCCTTGGTTTAATGCAGCGCCATCTGTTCCTGGAAATGACATGGACTCATTTTATGAAGGCACAAGTCGTTCTAGAGAAGGCTCCGTGGGCCCTGCTGGGCTGGCACAGCCCCTCTGCTTGTCAGAGTCTCCGTGCCAGGCAAAGTCACGGGGCTGGGTAGGCAGTTGGCTGCGCAGGCAGGAAGCATACAGCGAGGTGTGCTGTCTTCCCAGTGTACAAGACTGACCTGGAGAAGGACATCGTCTCCGACACATCCGGCGACTTCCGCAAGCTGATGGTCGCCCTCGCCAAGGTTGGTCCTCGGTTTACCCCTTTGTTCTCGCTTCCTCCCCAGGCAAGTCGCAGACCCACTCGTAGCTGACAGTGGGCTGACTGGGTCCTCCCGCGCCTGCTTCAGACAGGCAACTAACTGCATTTCCGACAGCGGTACGCCCGTCACTACAGGCCTGTCATTTTGCAATAATGGGATTTCTTATCCTGCAAAGACTCAAGGAGGAGTGGACTTTGCGGCTGGGGGAGGCATAGGCAGCCCGCAAGTCCTGGTCTGGACTTAGGTGGCAGTCCTCACAGCGTGGCTTAGGGAAGGTCACAGGGGACCTGGTGCAAAGGGACACTCTTTGTCTCTCACCCCTGCT
The DNA here is from genome assembly GCF_050624435.1 of Tenrec ecaudatus. Taxonomy (NCBI): domain Eukaryota; kingdom Metazoa; phylum Chordata; class Mammalia; order Afrosoricida; family Tenrecidae; genus Tenrec; species Tenrec ecaudatus. Next base: position 121,721,649 of record NC_134543.1, on the reverse strand, counting down.
CTCCTCTTTCGAGCGGATAAGCTCCTGCTGGCCTTGTCCAGAGGTGGGGACCATCTCCGGCCCGGTGGCTCTTGTTCTTGCCCGGAGGCAACGGGTTGAGTGTCACTCACAGTGACTGTCTGTGACAGAGACCTCAGTGTCAGGATTTCTGACACTGGCATCTTTGCAGGAGCCAGTGCCCCTGTCTCTTTCCCATGGAGAAGTCCCATGGGTTGAATCCATCGACCATTCCAACAGCGGCCAGCCAGTCACTTTCCAGCCACCAGGGCACCTTACGATCCTGAAGAGAAAGAGGAATTCTCTCCAGGAACTCTGATGACCAGGGATGACGGGAGGCCACTCACATCTCCACAGCACAACCACGCCCACACTGCCCCCCTTGTTCTCACCTTGGCATCTGTGCACACGCCCACCCTGCCTGGGCGCCGCAATCCCAAGATCTTGTAAAAATTCCGTCCCATCAAATCTACGCTGTCAATTGTGTATAAAGGTTCCCTGTACCCCTACCCTCCTACCTCGATTGTCCTCTCCGGGTGTCCCCACGGCTTGCCTGCTGCCCCATCTGGGTGGCCCTCACCTGTGAGCATGCTCTGCCTCCACCTGTGCGGTGCCCCTCTCGCCGTAAGCTGTCTCTCTTTGCCTCCTCCTCTTCACTAGCCCCGCTTGGCACGTCCTGCACAGAGCAGCTAGCCCCTCACTTCCCACGTCACACAAAGACTTCCCCCCGCCTTTCCTAGCACAAAGATGGTGGTGTGGCTTTACCATTTGCTGTTTCTCCGTCTCATTGGAAGAAGCCAAGTACCATTAGCCCTTAGGAGGAGTGGATCATCTAAGGTGCTTGTTAGGCTAGAACTGGATCAAGGAGGGGTTGGTGTTAGTGAGAACCCACCCCCACCTACCCACTTCACTGTGTCAGCTATATGACCCTCCCTAGGTCTTGCCTAAGCCGCAAAGTAAAGAAACAAACATACACACAAAACACTGCACACTCACAAGCCCAGTTAAGGGGCATTTCTTCAGGAAGTTCAATAAGGGCTGACATTGTTCATTTTAATTGTACAAAGAAATGCCTTTGGTGACATTTTCCTTTCTCATCCCCCCTGCAGGGTAGGAGAGCAGAGGACGGCTCTGTCATTGATTATGAACTGATTGACCAGGATGCCCGGGTAAGTGTCCAGCTTCCTGGTTTTCCACCAATCTCTGCAGAGCCTGCATTTCCTTCCCTCTCAATGGCTAACGGGTAACCCCCAGCCTCGTGGTTTAAAGCTGTGAACCTTTGGTGTCTGTGGGTCAGGTGTTTGGGAGGAGCCTATCCCGTGGGTTGCTGGCTCCGAGGCGTCTCCTGGGAGGTCCCAGATGAAGTGCTAGGGAGGCTGCAGTCACAGAAGACTTGACTGGGTCAGGAGGATCCACCCCCAGGGTGGCCCATGCACGTAACTGTGGACTCACTGCCATCGGGTCACTGCTGACCCATAGCGACCCTGGAGGACAGGTAGAACTGCCCCTGTGGGTCTCTGAGACCGTAACAACTTGGGGGAGAAGAACACCTCCTCCTTCAGGCAACCTTCATGCCCCCCACAGGAGCCTCTCTGTGGAGGGCCCTGGCAGCAGGCTTTCCCCAGAGCAAGTCACCCCAGAGAAACCACAGGGAGGAGGCCACAGGGTCTCTTCTGAACAGATCCTAACAGTCACCCTGGGTTGGTTAGCAGAACGGCCACTCGGCACTCCGGCACGTTCTGTGTGTCAGCTAGGAGGAAGTCTACCCCAGTTTCGGCCTGTGCCTAAGGCAGGCTGCCGTGGTCAGCCAGACTGCTGGACCTCAGTGCTACAGGGTGGGCCGCATTTGCAGGGAGAGCATTCGTGTCCCTGTGGCATTTTGAAGGGATGTGCTTGGTTGTTGAGGGGGACTTTTTTTTAATGGTCTTGCTCTGGGTCCTGTGGTTGACTTCCCTGGTTGGCTCTGCTCCTAGGATCTGTACGACGCTGGCGTTAAGAGGAAAGGAACCGACGTTCCCAAGTGGATCAACATCATGACTGAGCGGAGCGTGTGCCACCTGCAGAAAGGTAGGAGCTGGTCAGACCAGGGCCTTCTGGAGCACGCGTCACTCGGCCCACTGCCCCCTGCCCGTGGGCTCACCTAGTTCATGGACTCTCCCATCCCATTTCGGATCTTCCTGTCCCCCCAATATTCTTCTATGTTGCTTGCCCCTTCTTGCTTGAGGACCGTTTTATCTTACCATCTCTGTGGAAGTCGCAACTGTCCTGGGTGTTGAATGCTGTTCCCCATGCCTTCCAGATAGAATGGGCTCCCCTGGGGCTGGAGATGGGGGGGTGGATGGCCAGCTTATGGAGGCTGGGCAGTGCCATGCAAGAGAGGGTGTGTGTGTGTGTGTGTAAGCTGTCCCAGGGCACACCAGCATAGTGCCTGTCTGGCCGACCCTGGTGACCCTGAACTTCCTAGCCCAGCATAGAGTCGTCCTCTTGTCTTGACAGTGGTACACAGCGGCGGGTCACCATCTGCCATTCGGCTTCTCTTGTTTCCTCCTAGTGTTCGAGAGGTACAAGAGCTACAGCCCCTACGACATGCTGGAGAGCATCAAGAAGGAAGTGAAGGGAGACTTGGAAAACGCTTTCCTGAACCTGGGTAAGGAGCCGCAGCTCTGAGGGAATGGCGCCGGCCCGGAGAACTGAGTGGCCTGCGGTTAACCAAGCCAACGTGCATGGTGGCTAGCTACTGGGGGTAGCTTCGAAAGCGTCCCCACGGGAAGCGGACAGCACGGAAGTGAAGGAGGGCTTACATCTGTAGCCTGGAGAGTCGCCGGGGGGAACGAGCAGAGAGTAGAGCGAGCTCTGTCGATGATACTCTTGTGACCTTTGGGGTTCCCGCAGCCCTCGATCGTCCCTTGATTTTTGGGGTCCCTTGGTTTAAAACCACCAGCGAGGGCAGTTAGGTGACCCTGAGCCTCTTCCATCTTGTCACCCATTTCTGTTCTGTCCGATTATTTACGTTTGTTGCCCTGAAGACAGAAGTCAGCTGTGTTGGTCTGGGTACTTTAGAGAAACAAATCCACAGAAACGCATGTATAAGGGAGAGTTTTATATAAAGGTTAAGTGCACATCATGAAAACATCCCAACCTAGTGCTGCCCAAGCCCACAAGTCCAACATTAACCCAGATGTCCGACACCAATCCACAAAGTCCTCCTCCATCTCACAAAACACACGCAGTGATGCCGACTGCAGGAGGTAAGCCGAATCAGTGAATGTGTGAGCATCTCAGCGCTGGCAGAGGTCTCCACATGGCTGCTCCAGCACCCAGGGCAGCATCGGGGTAGGTCCATGTGGCTTCTCCTCAGGGATGTCTTGCAGGAAGTGAGCCTTGCCAGCTGAGGCAGGGAACTGGCTAAGGCAGCTGCACCCTGGTCCGACCATCACAAAGCAAAAGACTGGAGAACTAGAAAGGCGAGGCTCACTGAGCCATTTATCCCTCCGCCCTTCAATTAACTCCATGTGTGTTTATCGGCCAGGTTGGCACCATAAACTAACTACCACATCAGCCCTGCTGATGGCAGCAAGCACCAGCTTCTCCTCTGACCCTGTTCCTTCTATCCACAGTCCAGTGTGTCCAGAACAAGCCCCTGTACTTTGCTGACCGACTGTACGACTCCATGAAGGTAAGGGCTGCTGCCTGAGAAGCCAGTGTTTCTGCACCAGCCATCCCTCCACTTGTGGTCCAAGCCAAGTCTCCTGTGGCGGTTTGGAAAGTACCGAGGAAGGGCCCTGCTGTTGGCTGCAGGAGCCCACTAGTCAGTTGTGTCTGTCTGCCAGCTGAGAAAACCACAAGTCCACCCGTGCCACACAGCCCCTGGAACACACGCTCGTGTGCATGTCGAAGATGACATGCAAGGGAGAAAGTGCTGGTTTGTAATTGCACCAGCCTCTTTGGAAGTCTTCCCAGGGATTCCATCCTAGGCTCCCCAGAGTAAGGCAAGCAAGGCAGATGGAGTGCAGGAGGAAACCGCCATGCAATAGATGGGGGAATCCTGGTTAAGTGCTCAGCTGCTCAGCTGCTAAGTGAAAGGTTGTTGGTTCGAGCTTACATGGTGGTTCTGCAGGGGACAGGCATGGTGGTGGCTCGTTCAAGGATTCTAGCCAAGAAGATGTTAGGGAGCGGTTCAGCTCTGTCACACGGGGTTGCTATGAGTCGAAATGGACTTGGCAGCAAACAGCAAGAGCCGGCAGTAGACTTGGCACTACTTACTTTACATGAGGGGGGGGGGTCCCATCGCCCAAGACCTATCAGGCTGATATCGCCCCCCACCTTTATCGGTGAAGCGGCTTGCCTGCAGCAATCCCCTGCTTGCTTGGGGTTCGATAGCCAGATTTGAACCTAGGTCGCTCTGACTCAGTCTGTGGCTCTGGCTGTAAACCCAGAGGTCCTTCCTGCTCTTGCTGCTCAGAGTGGCAACCACACCCAAACGCCCCCTCACTGCCATCCAGTCAAGGAGTCAATGCTCATTCACCGGGACCCTGGGGCAGGGCAGACCCATCCCTGTGGGTTTCTGAGACAGTAACTCTTTCTCCTGCAGAGTAGCAGGTCATTTAGAATGGCTGACCTTTTGGTTAGCAGCCCAACTTGTGACCACCACCCCGCCTCAGAACTCCCCCAGAGTGGCAGAGCACCCCGAGAAACACTGTGCTGGCATGTCTTCTGTTTGCTCTTAGAATCGGGAGAAGCATGAGACTCCCATGCAGCCAGCGCATGGGACAGGGCGCCCCGAGAAAGAACATCCTTGAACCGAAACTGCAGCAGTAGCCGCTCACTGTGTGTTTATTGAATGCGTTATTGTGCATATTTCATCTTTGTGTGCTGAGGATTCTAATGTGCTCATGTTTCTTAAGGCAATAGTTTCAGTGTGATCTTTGCCATCTCTTGGAAGGCCACACAGCAACTAGATCAGGGCCATCTGCCAGAAAACACAGGGCCGGTTCTTTTATTCTGTGAGTTGTAATTTGGAACATCAACTTGACTTTCAGGGCAAGGGGACCCGTGATAAGGTCCTGATTAGGATCATGGTCTCCCGCAGTGAAGTGGACATGTTGAAAATCAGATCTGAGTTCAAGAGAAAGTACGGCAAATCCCTGTACTACTTCATCCAGGTATGTCCTGTGGGCCAGGCGCTGCTGTCCCGAAGCCCTGGGGTCCCTGGGCAGGTGGCCTGTGACGGTGACAACGGCTTGGCAATGGCCTTCTTTCTAATTCCCTGGGGAAGTGATGATGCAAGGGATTGATTTTTTTTGGGGGGGGGGGCGGGGAAATCCCGTAGGATTGGTCCTAGAATTTATACAGAACCAGGCACATCTTTTCTATTTTCCACGTCTGTTATTCCACATGGAGCAGATGGTGAACTCACAAGCCGGGCTGATAGCCCCAGGAAACTTCCAAGCTCAAGGCCGCTTTACATTTTATTATTTCCAGTTGTTAGACGGTCACCTGTGAAAGGCTGGCCCACGTTTAGTCCCCCAGTCTCAGCTCATGCATCTCTCCCTCCACGTTAAGTCTTGGGCCATTCCAGGAGGATGGAATGGCCATGTATAATGAGCAATGACAGTCCAGTTCTGCTTGGGTGCCTCTGTGCACAGTTCCCCAGAGCTGGCAATTTCCCTTTAGATCAGACCCTGGCACTTCCAAAGGCGTCTCAGTGGTTGCTGAGAAATTAGAGGTGGTTGGACATGTGTGGGTATGTTCAGGTATATGTGTGGGTATGTTCAGGTATATATGTGGGTATGTTCAGGTATATGTTTGGGTATGTTCAGGCAGATGCTTAAGGTTTAGGGACTAGTCAGACTCTTGGAAATTGCTTCGTCACCAGCTCATTTGGCCTTAAGAATCTACTTGCTAACAGCATGGTGGCCGCAAAGAGCCCTGCCCCGTCGAGACGGGCGAGGGTGAGGGAGGGCACTGGAAGGCCTCTGCGGGATGTCGGGTAGATTCTCTCGTTCTAACCTGAGAACACCAACCTGCATCCTCCGTACCTCCTGTTCTCCCCAGCTTTGCGGTGAGAGTGATGCCCATCTCCCGATGCCCTTCCCTGACCACCCTCCCCAGAGGGTTGGTGACAATGGCTTGAGTGGTCCTGCCTGCCTTGGAGCCTCCATGGGCCTGCAGTCCTGAGCCGCCTTCCCTTGGCTGTCGGGTGGGAATGACTCTGCTCCAGACTGGCCCATCTCCTCTGTGCAATGGTGGAGTTTAAGTCTTTTCTCCTGATCGCTCACTCTTTCGTTGTCTCTTTTTCTCCTGGGCCATTTGCAGCAAGATACCAAGGGCGACTACCAGAAAGCGCTGCTGTACCTGTGTGGCGGGGATGACTGAAGGCCCCAGAAGGTGCTCCCACCACCTCCAGCTAACAGTTTTAGGAACCGCGCTTGCGACTAATGCCCCAAGCCCGTCCCTGTGACGTCAGCAGTGCCCCAGCACCCCTGCTTATTCTAGTGGCCCGGCTTTCCCAGCTTCTCTCTCATTTCAGCCGAAGAAATGAACATTCCAAGGAGTTGGAAGTGAATTCTATGATGTGAAACGCTCTGCCTGTTGTGTACTGTGTCATAAACAGATCAATAAACTGCATTTGGATGTCACAACCAACTAACTTGGTCGGCGTGGGTTCCAATTTAAATGGCCCGAAAATGAAACTTGTTTGAGGGTGGCACGGATGGATTAGAGGGTGTAGGACAGGGCGGGTCCTAGAGCAGCGGTTCTCAACCTGTGGGTCGCGACCCCTTTAGGGGTCGAACGACCCTTTCACAGGGGTCGCCTGATTCATAACAGTAGCAAAATGACAGTGATGAAGTAGCAATGAAAATAATTTTTTGGGGGGTTACCACAACATGAGGAACTGTATTAAAGAGTCGCGGCATTAGGAAGGTTGCGAACAACTGTCCTGCAGGAAGAAATCTCCAGGAAACCAGGCTGTCCAATACAGCAGCCACTACCCAGAAGGGGCAGTTTACAATGGGAACATGAGTGCCTCGTTGTACTGCCCACAGCTCAGAGGCTCGGTGTCCCTGTGGGTTTGCAGCCAGCGCGTTGGCACACTGAAAACATGTCTATCACCATGGCGAGCTCCACTGGGCAGCACAGTGTGTCCAAGGGGTAATGGTAGGAGGAGCCTTGGTGGCACAGAGAGTTAAGTGTTTGGCTGTAAGTCACAAGGTCAGCTGTTCAAACCCACTGGCTGCTTCTCAGGAGAAAGATGAGGCAGTCTGCTCTAGAAAGACTGACAGTCTCAGAAACCCTAGGGAGCAGTTCTAATCAGTGCTGTAGGCTGGATGAGTCATAATCAACTCAATGGCAGGAGGTGTGGGACTGAAAATCCCTGAATGGTTCCTTGCCTGCCCCTTTGTCTCCAGGTAAATTAGGTGAAGGCAAGCGTCAACGGTGGGGAACCCCATGGTTGATTCTGGTTAGCAAATATTGCAAGTATAACCCAAACCTTCACTAATAGAAATAAATGACATCCTGTCCCGATGTAAGAACTCACCTGTCAGTGCAAAAGTTAAAGGCAACAGAGGTAAATACTGTGCAGTTCCATGATTCTGCATAGTGAAGCTTTCCACGTAGAAAAGGACATCATACTGTGTACATAGAGGGACAAACAAAGAGAGGAAGGCCTTTGAGAAGGTGGATTGACACAGAGGCTGCAACCATGGGCTCAAAGACAGGAACCATTGTGAGGATGGCGCAGGACCGGGTAGTGCTTCTTTTGTACACAGGGGCACTGTGAGTCAAAACTAGATCAGCAGCATCCTAACACCACCACCACGAGTGGATGCCTGGCTAGACAAGCGGGCTGAGTGGGGATGGGAGGGACAGTGGAAGAATTCCCACAGAGGGTCTTGGTATTTTAAATACTTGAGTATTTAATACTTGGTATTTTAAATACTTGGTATTTTAGTACTTGGTATTTTAATATAGGTATTTAATACTTGAGTATTTAAAACACATCCATGAATGTGGTAAAGCACACATGCATTAAAGTTGTGAAATCTTCTTAGACGTAACCAAACACCTTGAGAGAAAGAATCACTGAACCTGGAGGCTCAAGATCATGGACCCAGGTGATGCCGAGACCCGTGGGCCTAATAGAGTCCACAAAGATATGCTACTTTGGTGAGTTTTTAAAACTCACGAGCAGTCAATGACACTACTCTTGGTGTCTCTCCTCTTCTGGAGGAAATAAGAGTGATGACACATGGAAACAATGGCCAAATGGCCTAGTGGGCCAAGTCACATCAGTCTCTGTGACCTGAGACCAGAGAAAGTGCATGGTGCCTGGCTACCACCACCAACTGCTCTGAAAAGGACCACCTGAGAAAAGATCCTGGACAGAGTGGGAGGAAAATGCAGAACAAAAGCCAAAACCCTACAAGAGATCAGGCTGACTGGTCAAAGGGAGACTTGGGAACTCCCCAAGACTAGAGCCCTTAGTCACTCTTCAAGTCTGGAACTGAACTCATGACCCAGCGGCTCGCTGTCTGTCAAATAATAAAGGAACAATAACACTGGAGAAATGCGCCCCTCTTAGAACACTAGGCCGTTTGGTTTCACAGGGCAGCATTGACTCAAGGCCCGAGTTCAGAAGGGTTAGGAAGGAAGAAAGAATGGGCACAGGAACTCCAGGGAGGGAGTGAGCTAAGCCATGTTACCCTGAGTAAGACGGACCAAAAGGTGTGTGAATTGTTGAGTTGTTCTAAACCAGTTTTATGGTGATTTGCTCTGTAAACCTTTACCCAATACATTAAAAAAAAAAAAGAGGGCATGACATATATTTCGTTCAATAAACGTTTGAATTACTGACATGTTAATAAAAAAGAGCTGGCCTGTCAATAAGTCAGGCCACAAAGTTCTCCTACAGGAGATATAAATCATGGATCCAGAGACCAGAAGAGACTGAGCTTGCTTGGACTGAGCTTGCTTTGGGCTGGGAGGGTTGAAGAAGACGTCCCAGAGGGAACATTCGTGCTGGGCCTGAAGGTGTTTTTTTTTTTTTAACAGTTGGGAGGGAAGTCACTGGGTTCATGGGACTGGTACGTCTTCCAGACGGTATAAGCTCAAGGCAAATATCCCAAGGAAATCCTGGAGGTTGGGTTCCAGGCCATGACAGTAAAGTAAATATAGCAATAAAGCAAGTCCCCTGACCTTTTTGGTTCCCGCTGCATATCAAATATATGTGTGCACTGGTCAGTAGTCTAAGTGTGTAATAAGCACTGTGAAAAAGTGTGAGCTATTGTGAGAATGGCATGACACCAAGACAGGACGTGAGCACACGCTGCTGGAAAGTGGTGCTGCTAGACATGGTGGTCACACTACTGCCACACCATTTAATTTCATCCCCCAAACCAGAACAACTCGCCTCACCAAAGCCCACAATATCTGTGAGGGAAATAAAGCTAAACAATGAAATGCAGTATGTAGTAGGCATGGTGACTATGGTTTCATTTCTTCTCCGCTCCTAAATGGCCAGCGTCCATTCCTAATGCCAACTGGTTTGTGATACATCCCTTCATGGACGGATACTCATGGGCCAGGGAAAAAGAGGAAGACCCTTGGTGAGGTGGACTGACCAAAACCAAACCAAACTCACTGCCATTGAGTCAACCCCAAGTCACGGCCACCCTCTAGAACAGAGGAGAACTGCCCCTGTGTGTTTCTGAGCTGGTCACTCTTGACGGGCAGTGGAAAGCCTCGTCTTTCTCCTGCGGAGCAGCTGATTGTTTTGAAAGCCTGACCCTTGGGATTGCAGCCCAATATAGAACCACTAAGCCACCAGGGCCCCTGGTGCACTGGCGGTGGCTGCAACACAGACTCAAAGAAAACAAAGATGGTGGGGATGGCATCATGTCTCGTTCTGTTGGACAGAGGGCCACCAGGAGCCAAAGGTATCTTGATGGCTCCTAACAGCCTATGTCTGTAATGTGTCTTTACAGGTGTTCAGTAGGAGCTCTGGGGTGCCCTTGGGGAAGCACTGAGCTGCTCGCTGAACGGTCAGTTGTTGACACCCACCAGCTGCTCCTCAGGAGGAACATTCCGTCTTGGGCACCCCTCCGAGCAGTTCTGCTCTGTCTGTAGGGTCTCGATGGGACTACATGGGTCCTATGTGTATAAATATGGGCATGCTGTTCCTAGACTGGTCGAGGAGGACGCTGTGAACAACTCCCCTATACTGTGTGGAGAGTGTGGGGCTTAGCGTGCGGGGAAGTTGATGCCCCCATGCAGGCCCTTAGACCAGGTCTATTTCTCATCACAGGGCGCCGTGTCCACAACTAGGTCTCATCCATGGAAGATGAGCCGGGACTCCTGGCTGACTAGATAGGTCACCTAGATCAATGCGTGACATTGGCTGTTGGCATAGATGTGGGACTGGGAGGAGAACTGGATTTTCTTCTCTGAGGAATGAAAAACAGTGCTCATGGAGTAATTGTGAAGCACTGTACACATGAGCGTGGTTCCCCATCACCTCGCTGGGGGGGCTTGGCCTAGCTATCATGCATTGTGGCATACATGAATGACGTCGCTCCGGAAGTTGAGCGAGGTACTACCTGAACAGCCGTACGCGGTAGCCTTTCCTTTATAGGGACGGGCGAAGATGGATTATTAGGTCTTTTGCTTATTAGGCCCCTCAGCAGAATTTGTTTCTACATTTTAAAAGCTGGAAAACTAGGCTCACTTAGAAACAGACCAAAAAAACTCCTTCAGGCCTCAACTTTTCCTTAAACTCTTGACCTTGGGCCCATTTTATTGGTCCAGGATGCAAAAATGACTATGCACAAGTGTATGCCTCTCCCCTGCCCCACCCCCACTGGAGCGAAGCTCCTCCGGTCCAGCTATTAGCAAAGAGAGGGAAAGAAGAGTACAGCACACCCAGAAAGCAGCTACACTTAGCAAGAAAAATTATTTGAGGACAGAAATCTTTTAAATCAAGTTTCAGTCTTTAAATTACTCTCATCTCCAAGCCTCTCCGTACATTTGGACAAACGGTTCTGGCTTCTTATCCACATCAGTTTATTTGACCTCCTTTTCCCATCAGCAACCAAAATGAAAACTCTGCTGAGAGAGAGGGGGGGGGGAGCAATTTTAAACATCCCTTAGCAATGAGGTAGAACATGCTACAGCCATCAAGTTCTCGCTGTGCATTCTATTTATTGAAAAAAGCCTGCAGCCTGATTTCCTTGATGTGAGTACATTTGAGCAAGCAAAGTTTATAGAGATGACTTATCTCATTCCATTAGAAGAGCGATTTGCTATCTCAGCATCTACAAGCAATTTTAACAGACACCTCTGGATGAAGAAAAGCTTTTGTAAATATATGCGAAAGACACGATTTCGTCAAGCATTAAATTGGAGGTGCCCTGGAAAAATATTACATTTGTGCATTCAATTAGCTTGATTGTGGCTGAATTCTGTCCACCGAAGGCTGCTTTTCTGCAGAAAATCAGCAGCCTTCCCTACGTCAGCAGGTTTCCGAAAACAGAAAAGCACTCTTTCCCCCTCTCGCAAGTCCTCTTTTGCATTTGTGCTGTTCCCAGCTCTTCGCTCCTAATCAGCCGCGCAGTCCTCCCCCCCCGCCCCCCCGCAAGGGGAGAGTGAACCAGGGGGTTTGGCCCCCTAGAAACCCAGGCCCGATCCTTCTGACTTTAAGTAGGTTACCTGTAGCCTATAAGCCAGGCAAGCTCAGGGCGAAACTGGAGGTGTCAACGATGGACAGACTTAAGCCCAACCCACTCCTGGCCTCTGCGGGACTTCTTGGCCCTAAACTTCTCTCCCCACCACACCAACCCTGGCCCATCTGGAGCCTGTTAACGCTGTTAGCCCTTCCTCAGGGAGGGGATGGGGCAAGGGGAGGAGTTTACTGCATCTGACCTACCCTGGAACATACACTTTGCTCAATGAGAGGAATTCCTCACATCATAAGGAGCCCTGGGGCCACAGCCGCTTAAGCACTCCACTGCTCACTAAAAGGTTAGTGGTTTGAACCCACCCACTGGCTTCGAGGGAGGAGGAGCTGGCCATCCGCTACCAGACGAATACAAAACAAAAACAAACCTCTGGCAGGAGAGCTGGTTCCCACAGGGCTGTAGTCCTTGGCTGGCTGCTTTCTCACAAGGAGCAGCTGGCTGGCCTTTCAGTTAGCATCCCAACCCTTAACCCTTTGTGCAACTCGGGTTCCTCTCCAGAAAGGTTACAACGCAGGGAAGCTGTGGGGACAGGTGTTACTCTCCCATGGGACCGTCAAGGGCTGGAGTCACCTCTCTGGAGCATGGCAGTGGCGGGAAAGACAAAAGAGCCAGCGGTGGGGATCAAAGAGCCCCTGGCAGCCCTGCTGGCGTAGTGGGCTATGTGTTGGGCTGCCAACCACCACGTCAGCAGTTCGAAGCCGCCAGCTGTGGCACATCTGCTCCTGTCAAGATGCACAGCTTCCGAAGCCAAAGGGGCGGGGCAGTGCTACCCTGTGCTCTAGGGCCACTGTGAATGGACTCACAGTGAGTTTGGTTTGGCTTTGAGAGAAAGCTAGTATGATCCTCCCTGTAGTTGCCCCCTGCCCCTACCCCACCTCCTCCATAAATGCATACGCCTTGCTGATCTATATGTGATTAAATTTTCTTCTAGTTAGAGACCAACCTGAAAAGACACATCATGTGAAATCTATGTCTTTTCAGGGTTGCCTCTTACGAGTCAAGCAAACCAAACTAACAGCCGCCTCATCAATGCTGACCCACAGGACTGAGCAGAATGGCTCCCCAGGGTTTCTGAAGCTGTGACTCTTCACAAGAGCAAAAAAGGCCTCTTGTTTCTCCAGCAGAGAGGCTGGTGGTTTCAAACTTCCAACCTTGCATTTATCAGCCAACACATAACCCCCCAGGCCGCCAGGACAGAGAGGATCTTCCCAGCTGCAACCGATTGTCGCCTGAGTCCATTACACTCTCAAGTACATTTTGAGACCAATTATTTATTAATTCTGTAAATAGCAAAGACTTGGGATCTGGAGCAGATAAATGTCTATTTAGGTTGATATGATAGTGGGCTTCCAATGTTCCCATGAATTCTTGAGCATTGGAGAATCATCTAGTCTCAGTGGCTCACTTTTGTCCTAATAGACAGGGGACCATATATGTAGTGGGAAGGCTTGTTAAGGTTAAGAGTTTCAGTGGATAGAAGGACAAAGAAAGGGTTAAAAGAAAAAAGTTTCCGCTTTGAATGTTTTTATCAAGAACCTAACAGGTGGGTCCTATGTAAAGAAAGAAAGGCAATAAGAAAAGAGGAAAAAGTTTGAGGCAGAACTTCCAACTCCTATGGAAACCAGAGTTACTGGGTCTGTTAAGCCTGAGTGAACCTCTGAATCGAATGGCAAGCAATCACCTTTAAATTTTACAATAAAGCTGTCCCACAAAACCATCATTTAATTTAAACAGTGCTGAGTCCAGTGAAAAACGTTCATCATGACCATTGTACTCTCCAGCAAGGGTTGCCCGTGTGAGTGTAGACAGACCACAGTTCGTCTGGAGCACAGTAAGGATGGTGGTGAAGGGTGAAGGGCAGCGAATTGGAGGTGAGGAAACAACCTGGGCAGAGCTAACAACAGTGACACGTGTGAAGCCAGTGGCTTTGAACTGATCTTCTAGAAATTGGGAATGGATGCGTGTTTGGTTGTGTAGGTTGCCGCCAAGACCGTGGAAACATAGGCTATTAAAAATAGAACACCTGTTCAGCATCGCCATGGGATCACGCACAGTGCTGGTTTTCATGCAGGTGACCTCTGGCTTCTAGTATGAACACCTGGGAATCAGATGGGCGTCCATCAGGCCCTGCCTTGTTCCAGCCTCTACATGGATTTTTCTTTCTCTCAGTTGAGGCTTCCAAATCCCTCAGGGAAATTCAGGCGTGACTTAACCCTGGTTCCCAGACCTGCTGCGTATTTAACCCACCTCTACTCCTCTGGAAAGGAGGAAATTTGGGGACTCTGGGAAGGAGATCACTGGACCAGGTCTCACACGGAGATGGAGAGTTCTTGAGGGCTATCTCTCAAAGATGAACTAAGCCAATCAATCATTTCCTCTCACCATCGAATAGAGAATGCAGACTGCGTGACGCCCAGTGATTGGCCTGTCAATGGGCATGTCTCTACATCTACTGGCCTAGGGGACAGTTAGGGTGGCCTTCTCTAGTTTGGGCTCACCTCCAACACTGGCCTGTGTGCCATGAGCCACCGCTTTGATTCTGAGAGTCCTAGAAGTCCCCAGTCCATTCCCGGGGGCTTCCTAGTCAGTGCGCCCTACAGATCTGCTTCCCTGGGGATATATATATTTGCCAGCTTTGTAGTTGTCTCCCAACTTCATGCAACCCTGAGTATACTGAGAAGGACTGTGGTGGGCCATAGAATGTTCACTGACTGATTTGGGGAAGTAGATCATCAGATCTTTCTTCCTAGTCTTCATCTGGAAGCATCATTACATTCAGCATTTCAGCACCATGCGAGTCTCCACTGAATGTTGACCCCACCGGCGGGTCTCCTGCGTGCAAAGCAAGAACCCTACCTCTGAAGGACCACTGCCCCTGTGGGAAATAATACTTTCCTTATAAGGAAGACATGAGGATTGAATAAAACAAAGCATGTCTTTCTAGGCCCTGGCCAAGTTCCTGGAATAGACCATGAATTTAATAAACCCAAGAACAAAGTATGGCATATGAGAAGGTATCCTCCCCCAAAAGAGATCCACCCCCCCTGCCAAAGCTATGTATTTAATTTTTTTTGCAAACAACCTTATAACCTTCAAAGTACTTTCCATTACACTTAATACATTGGTCAAGTCTGCTATTCTATTCTTGGAAACATTTCTCAAACTCATTGACAGCACCTCCCTCATTTCTAATCACTTTTTCTAAGTCTTCAAGTTGTTGTCCTTTCATGTCCCTCTGCATTCTTGGAAACAAAAAGAAGTTGCACAGAAGGAGGTCAGGTGAGTAAGGTGCGTGGGGAAAGAGGGGTGTGCTGGGTTTTGCCCAAAACTTGAACATTGAGATGGCTGTGTGAGCAGGGGCATTGTTGTGGTGGCAAAACTCGCCTCCCATCTGCCACGAATCAGGCCTTTTTTTGTTGCACACTGTTACACAATCATTTCAGACCCTCTAAGTAGAAAGCTTGATTAACAGTCTGACCTGGCAGAACAAACGCCAACGAGTCGACATTTTCATTTGTTCAGGAAGTTGATGTAAGTCCAGAATGAATTTGCCATCAATTGACATTTCACTTTTTTTGAAATGAGAAAACCCCTCGTACACTTGAGTTTGTCCATTTGTGGTGTCCTTGGAAGCTGTGGTCAACATCACAATAGTTTCTGGGGCATTTTTCTGGAACAGGAAACAAAATTTCACAGCTATATATTGTTCTCGTCAATTGACCATCACATAAAACGAGGTTTGAGCAAACCTGCTTTTATCAAAAAAAATTCACTGTGACCAGGGAGAACCTTCCCAGGTGATGCCACTGGGTGCACTAACTCAGAGCGAGTTGCTTGGTGCTGCCCTAGTGAGAAAAATGAGTATGAAAATTCTGCTCAGTCCAGTACAATTCTGGTGTTTTCAGGGTACTCCCTCATACAATTAGACAGGTGATAGAAATGTCAGTAGCGCCACACAATATTGCTATTAGAGAAAACTCACTTCTCCCAGTGGGTCCTCCTGGGCCCAGAAAAAGAGTCTTCCCACTGTGTCCTGTTTGCCCTGGAAGTGTGGGTAGGACATTTGACAATCTAATGAGGGTACCCTGGGGCGTGTCCCCTTCCTCTGGCCCGCTCCCACTTGAGAATTCAGCTTCCTCAGTTCTCTTGGCTCTCTTGCCTGGCAATGAGAAGGCTGGGTGCTCCCAGTGGCTCTGCCAGAGGCAGTCTGGTGACCTGCCCCCATGAAGATCACAGCCACGAACACCCAGCCAGGCCATTCTAAACAACAACCCAGGAACACCAACAAGGAGACGTTAGACCAGCCCGAGAAGGCTGCTTTCCAAGCAGTGGTTCCCACGTCTGTTCTCGGGGCTGGGTCCCTGGGAGTCAATTCTGGAAACCTGCTTAATTACACAAGTCAAGAGCAACCTCATGGATGGAAACATTTGTAATTATATGCCTGTATATGCATTCAGTCTTTTTGGTTTTGTTTCTCAGAAATGACATGCACCATTTTCCCTCCTTCTTGCTTGTTCTCTCCTGAAATCTGATGCTGGCTGGGGCAGCAAGCCCTTTGCAGTGAGCCTCAGAGTGCAGGCAGGCACCAACCCAAACCAAACCCACTCCCATGGAGCCCGCTCTAACTCACAGGGACCCCACAGAAGGGGGAGAACCGCCCTGGGTGGTGGTGGTGCTGAGACTGTCACTCTTAGAGGAGTCAAAAGCCCGATCCTGCTCTCCCTGGAGTGGTTGGTGGTTTCGAATTGCTGATCTGGAGGTTGTCCAATCTGAATTCACATGCTCAGGGCGGATGACCTGATTGACTTTCAGTCATTGGCATCTTCTCATTCGTTCTCACCCTTTGGAACTGGGCAGAGCAGCAGCAGACAAGGCCTGCCCCTGTGCATACCTCAGTGGGAAACATTCCGTGTAGATTCTTGTGTGGACGTGTTTCCACATCCGTTGGGTGTATGCCTAGCCTGGCATGTCTGCTGGAGCATACCGAGTCCTATGCTTGGTTTTGCAAGGGACTCACAAAGTGGCTTCCAGATGAGCTGTACCTCATTCTACTCCCTCCAGGACTGGAAGAGAGCGCCCGCTGCTGCAGGATCTCCCTGGTTGTTAGATTTGGTGTTGTCCCTTTTTAAATCTCTCCCCTCCACACACACATTTTAATTACTCCCACAGCTGTGTAGCCAAGCCCTGGTAGTGCTCCTGGGAAAAGATTGGACTGATAATCACCAGGTCAGTATTGAAGCCCACCAGTGACTCCAGTATTTGCTCCCCCAGAGATTTCCAGTTTCAGGAACCTCGTATAGCACGGCTAGGAGTCAGAATGGACTCCATGGCCATGGGTTTGGCCTTGTTTCAGAATGATATGTGTGGAGGCCTGGTGACACCATGGTTAGCGTTCGACAGTCAGACCAAAGGTTGGTAGTTCTAACCCACCAGCTGCTCCATGGAGCAAAAGATGTGGTAGACTTCTCTGTAACAACGACCACCTTGGGAAGCCAGTGCGGAGAATTCTACTCATCCAATTGGGTCTCTATGGGTCAGAATAGACTTGAAGGTACAGCAGCCTCAATAAGAGTGTACTAGTATCTCACTGTTTCAATTTAGGCTTTATAGGTTCTCATGCTTACAAAACATCTTCAAAGTTTTCATGGAGAAAAAAATCCATTCTCTCCTTTTAAATTATTAATCATTTTATTGGGGGGCTCTTACAAATCTTATGACAATCCATTTTTTAATTGTATTAAGCACACTTATACATACATTGCCATCAACATTTCCAAAACATTTTCTACTTGAGCCCTTGGTATCAGGTCCTTTTCCCCCTCCCCACTCCCTCTTTTCCACCCTCGTGAAAACTTGATCAATTATATATTATTGTTGTTATTTCGTGTCTTACACTGTCTGCTGTCTCCCTTCACCCACATTTCTGTTACTCGTCTGCCTGGGGGGTGGACTATATATCCAACTTTGTGATGGGTTCCTCCTTCCTCCCCCTTCCCCCCACTATCCCCCTACTGTCATGCTATTGATACTCCCATTACTGTTCCTGAGGGTTTTATCGGTCCTGAATTCCATGTGTCCAAAGCTCATATCTGTAGCAATGTGTGTACTCCAGTCTAGCCAGATTTGTAAGGTAGAATTGAGTATGGTAGGGGAGAAGCATTCAGGAGCTAGAGGAACGATGTGTGTTTTGTTGGTGCTTTACTGCACCCTGGTTGAATTGTCCTTTCCTTGTAACCCTTCTATGGGGGGATGTCCAATTGTCTACAGATGGGCTTTGGGTCTCTACTCTAACTCCCTCTTTCATATCAGTGTAATTGTTTGTTTTGGATCTTTGGATACCTGATACCTGTGATCCTGTCAACACCTCATGATCACACAGGATGGTGTGCTTCTTCCATGTCGGTTTAATTGCTTCCCTGATAGATGGCTGCTTGTTTAACTTCAAGCCTTTAAGACACCAGATGCTATATCTTTTAATAGCCGAGCACCACACACTTTCTTCACCATGTTTGCTTATGCACCCATTTTGTCTTCAGCAATTTTGATGGGAAGGTGAGCATCAAAGAGTGGCAGGTTATTAGTACAAAGTGTTCTTGTGTTTAGAGAGACTTTGAGTAGAGGCCCAAAGTCTGTCTGCTATCTTAAAACTTTACCATATAAATATATGTACATTGCCCTCTATCCCTTTCATTATAAATGAATATATTTACATATATACATGCTTATAGCTCTATAAATAGCTTTTGCTTCCTACTGCTTTCCTCTACTACCTTTTATCTTCCTCCTGTCCCACTATCATGCTCACCTTCCACTCAGCTCTCAGTCATTCCTCTTGGATACATTACACTTGATCAAACTCTACCAGGCCTCCTCACCATCATTTTTAGATCTCTTGTTGTTCCCCCATCCCTGAGTTTGTTGGCTCCCAGCTCCCCCCTCCCTACCCCATCCTCTCCCATGTCCCACTGGGACCACCAGTCCCATTGTTTTCTCCTCGGGATTGCTTGTCCTGCCTCTTATATAGCTAGATACCGGGTGAAAGAAAAACAACAAAACAAAACAACAACAACAAACACTGATATATAGTTCAGGTCGGTCTGCTAACCCTTATGAGTGCTTACCAATCAGGTCTGGTGAGCTGCCAAGCCCTGTCCCCTGGGCCCAAAGTCTATTTTCAGAATTCCTCAGGGACTTGGTTACTTTGCTCCCCTTACTGCCCTGTTGTCTCCCCTTTGCGTCTCACCCCGCTGTGCATGGAGCAGAGCAGGCACACTTTCTGCACAGTGTCTCCAGTGCTGTCCCCTGTAGTGCTATTGGTCAATGAGGGAACATTGTGTCTCTTGGTGGGACCGGCCCTACAGTCCTCTCTGTACAGTGACTGCTCTAAGCAGGGATATCATCCCTGGGGCTTGCTGGGTTACCTTTTAATTGAATTTTGTCATGAAATTTTCGAAGCCCCCTTGTTTTTGCCATCTGTAGATCTTCTTTTGTGAGCTGTCTGTTCAGGCCCTTTGCCTATTTTTAATTTCATCATTTTCATTATTGAGTTTGAAGGGATCTTTGTATGTCTTGGAGACAAGGCCTTCCTCAGATCCATGCCTTGCAGATCCTGTCGTACAGTCTTTGTTCTAGTCTACCTCCTTCCACAGAGCAGATGGTTTTCACAGGAATAAAGGCCAACTTGTGAATTTCTTTCTTGCACATATAGCTTTCTTTGCTGGGGTGTGCTACTGGTAGCTCACTTAGAAGCTCGTCACTAACCCAAAGTGATGTAGATATTTGGTGTCCTCTTCAAAAGTGTTTTTTTTTCAATATAAATAATTTTATTGGGGGTTCTTACATACCTTATCACAATCCATACATTCATCCAGTATGTCAAGCACATTTGAACATATGCCACCATCATCATTTTCAAAGCATTCTCTTCCCACTTGAACCCCTGATATCAGCTCCCCATTTCTTCCCCCTACCCTCCCTCCTTTACCTACCCTTGATAAGTTATAAAATATTGTTATTTTCATATCTTACATCATAAAGGCTCACCCCCCACCATAAAGGCCCATACCCCCGCTTCCTTCTTCCACCTCCCTGCTCCCATATCCCCCCGAACCGTTGGTCCTGTTCTTTCCCACTCCGAATTGTTTCTCCCACTTATCTTATCTAGATAGACTTGCAGCAACATTAATAAGCATAAAAACCAAGCAAAGCCAAACGAAACAACGAAGGAAGTCCCACAATACAATAACAACAACAAAAGAAAGCCACTACCAAAATGGAAAGGCCTATAAATAGTTCAAGGTCTGTTTGTTGGCCTTTACGAGTGTTTTCAAGTTGAGTCTGATGGGGTGCCACACTCTGCCTCCAAAATCTATTTTTGGTATTCCCCAGGGATTTTATTACTTTGCTCTGTTGTTGCTCTGTTGCATGCTCTTAGTGTTTCACCCAGCTTGATGGGGTCAGATTGGGCACAATTCCTGCACTGTGTCTCTAGAGTTGTCACCTCAGTGCTATGGCTTCTCATGGTGTTCTTGGGGCCCCATGGTCATCTCTGCATGTCTGCTCTGAGCAGGGATATCGTCCTCTGGGCTTGGTGGGCCAGGATGTCATCTCCTCCCTCTCCATCTCTTTTCCTTTCTCCAGTTTGCTCTAATCAGACACGTCCCTCTTCCCAAGCTTTAGTCCCGGTGCTGTCCTCTGAACTGCATCCTTCTGGGGGTGGGGGTGTCCACATGGTTGGAATTGGTGCCGGCCCCACAGACCTCTCTATTGGTTCTTTGGTACACACCAGTAGGTTGTATTCACGTCTTGGCACATCGGGTTGAAGCCTGGTCTTTCTCACCCTCTCCTGTGGAAATATAAACAATACCCTTCCCTTGGGTGGGTTAGTGCCCTGCTCCCAGCTAACCATGTCTTTTTCCCCACTCTTTCTTCCCCCCTCCTATTTAGTTGGCTGCTTTATGTATCCCTGGATTGGGTTTGGCCCTTGCCATAGTAGCTGGACATCATCCCAGGAATGTATGTATATAGTAGCTTCTCCCCTATCCCCCACTTGTTTTTTAAGCTTACCTCAGTAGATTCATGTTATACTTGTCCTTTTGTGCTTGGCTTAATTCACTTTGTATGATTTCCTCCAGTTCTTCCCATGGGGCAATATGCTTCATGTGTTCATTGCTGCTCTTTAGGGATGCGTAGTACTCCATTGTATGTATGTATCACAGTTGTTTGATCCATCCGTTTGTTGATAGAAATTTGGGTTGTTTCCAACTCCTTGAAATTGTGAACTATGCTGCGATGAACATTGGAGCACAGAAGTCTGGCTGTGGTTTGTATGTCTCTTCTGGGTATATGCCCAGTAGGGGGATTGCTGGGTTGGATGGTAGCTCAATCTCTAACTGTTTTAGATGTTGCCAAATTGATTTCCATAATGGCTGTACATACCTACAGGTCCACCAGCAGTGGATGAGAGTTCCTATCTCACCACAGCCCCTCCAACACTTGTTGATTTCTGATTTTTTGAATTGGGCTTTGAGGGTGTTAGGTGGTATCTCATTGTTGCTCTAATTTGCGTTTTTCTTATGGCTAATGATCGGGAACATTTTCTCATATGTTTATTGGCCATTCGGATTTCTGCTTCTGTGAAACTTCTGTTCAGACACTTTGCCCACCTCTTTAGTGAGCAGTTAGTTTTTTTTACTTATTATAAGCTTGCAAAATATTGTGGACTTTAGTAATAAGTCCTTTGTCTGATGTGTCATTGCTGGAGATGTTTTCCCAGTCGGTGGGCTCTTTTATTACTCTCTTGGTGAATTCCTTGGATGTACACAGGTGTTTTATCTTCAGTATATCCCACTTGTCAATTTGTGACTCCTCTGTATTTGTATCCTTCCCTATCTCTGGTAGCCATTGTATTCCCTGCACCAAAGCTCTCAGGTTTGTCCCAATACCCAATCAGGTCACAGCTTGATGACCTCATTTGGAGGCACTAAGGAATTAAATAGCTCCTTGAAGACACATGGAGTTATGCTAGAGCTCTGGAGCTGAAGGAGCCCATGTGGAGACCCCTGCTAGCATGGAGATGCTTCCACTGCCACTGGATCCACAAGACATTCCACCCACTGGCCTGTGATGTTCCTGCATTCGGTGTCATTGCATGTGTTGTGTGAGTCTGAAGAGGAATTTGTAGATTGGTATCGGACATAGGGTTGGAATCGGATTTATGGACTTGATCTGGACTGGGTTGGGATTATTTTTCAATATTCAATTGCTCTTGTATATACTGCTCTTTTTTATACACATATGAGTGTCTATGAATTTGTTTCTCTAGTCTACCTGGACTAACACAGCATTGTATGTGTAGGCCTGTGATGTGAGTTAATTTTTTGTGACACCTTACACGTCCCTGGCTAGATCATTATTATTACGTTGCATATGGATAAGCAGCTGTTGGAGCCCCATTTGTTGAAAATCCAATGTTCATGTTTCTGTCCTGGTTGTGAAATCAGAGTGTCCTAGAAGCTTGATTGGAGAACCAGTCAGATGGGCTCTCTAATAACCTTCTCACCATCTCCTGGCCACATCAGATGCCATCTGCTGCCTATGGAAGAGAACACAGAAGGCTTTGGTGTTTCAATAGCACAGGGGAGAAATCCACTCAGAAAGCCATTCAGAGAAAGACTCCTTTCTCTGGTGAAGAGAGACAGATCCGCTGGGAGACTTTGATGACCACCAGAAACCTCAGGGCACTTATTTTGAAGTCGTTTCTGACTGAGGATGGCCCACGTGTGTCAGTGTAGAACTGCGCTCCATGGGGTTGACAATGGCTGTGATCTTTTGGCAGTGACAACACTAGGTGGGGGTCATGGGTGTATGGGTGTATGTGTGTGAGTGTGCGCCACACCAGAGGATACTGTCAAAGGGATGTGATGCAACAATGATGGTCCATAATATTTGTGTGCAGTGTTTCAGCAAAAAAACATTTAAACAACAATATGATTTTAGTTAATTAAACAAGAACATCATTCACTGCAAGCCCTGCTTACAAGCATCAGTCTATCTACAAGACTGAAACTCTCTGGTAGTTTACTGTTTGAACCTTCCAAGGTGCTCAGGTTGGAGTTGTCATTCTTACCCAATGACTAGGATGCTTTGAGTCATGTGGTGTTATCTGCGTGCCCACACTATAAGCATGCAGTGTCTTTTCAGTAGCTGCAGGTGTTTTTATAGTGGCCGATTTTGTCTAATTTTCTGTCTAATAGCTACGTTATTGTGGTAATTAGTATTTGTGAACCTATAGCAATTTTTTTTTTGAGAATGAAGTAGGAATTACAAGGAAAGAAGGCCTCTGTCTGTTTAGAGATAAAGTGTCAGCCAATAATTTGTCTTTCTGTGGAGGTAAACTTCACAAAACAATTGTTGCAGTTGGCATTCATGTCATCAAAGGATTTAAGCCATTTGCAACGATATTTCTCACATACCATTCTGTGATCAAGTTGGTAACGAACCTTACTAAGGATTCTGCATGGTCTGATTCTGGGAGCGGTCCTGTGGGGGTGACGCCAACCCCAGGGATTGTATTGTCCTTTTGAATTAGATGCAAAAGTCTTTCTTCTGAGGCACCTCAGGGTGTCACAACTGCTAAACTCTAAGCTGCTAATGGGGTAGGCTAGCTGTTTGAACCCACCCAACAGCTTGGTGGGAGGAAGACAGGGAGATGTTCTCCCATCACCAGTATAGCCCAGGACACCCAATGGTGCATGTCCACTCTGTCCTATGGAGTTGCCATGAGTCAGAAATCGATGCAAGGGCACTCAGTAATAGTCAAACTCATCACTCTGCATCGGGTCTGTCCTGCATCCCTAAGGGACAAACTTTTGGGAAGAAAATACTTAAGACATGAGAAAATCTAGTTATCAAAAGACTTGTAATTCTGAATGATGAAGCTAATTTTAGCTAACATTGTGCTTAGCTGTAACTTTTACCACAGTTACAAAAATCTGCCCCAACCACTCTGGAGGAGCCTATGATGGTGGAAGTTTTCTGCTTGGCTCTCTCTAATGCTCTTGGGCAGTGGCAACAAGCACGAGGAAGTAGATGCTTGTCTTACTTACTGGGTGCCCACCCAGCATTGCTGGAGTTGCTGGATGGAGGTCTGGCTGGGCAAGAAAGGCGCATGTGACAGAATTGGGGTCTTTCCTAGAAGATCGATTCAGGCTTCAGGAACCCCGTGCAACATTTGCATGATCTTTTCATTGTACCTTTTGATGAGCTTTCTCAAGCCTCCTATACATTGCAAAGTTGTGTAGGGTCTCCATGAGTCGGGGGTCAGTTTGATAGCAGTGAGTTTGCTTTTTGTCTTCATTTATTCAGAGCATGTGTAACAATCACGTTCTTTAGGGCCAAGATGCATTAAACACAAGGAAGAGTGCCATCTGGTGGGGCTGTCTGCAACTACCACAAAACATCAGGTTTTGGCTGCGGTCCAAGAATCCCAGAGAGTCTTTTTACTACACCTGTGCGGAAGACTTCAGGGATACTGGTCTCTTACCTGTGATGCTCAGAGTCTTACCTATAAGGCAAAGCGTCTTTGTTTTCATGAATGACTAGAAGGAACTTGCCAATAATGTCAAGTTATTCCGTGGGTGGTGGTGCTGATGGACTAAAATCAGCATGTAGAAGAAAAGGTGTGTCATCCATCAGTCTCCTTAACAATCTAATTTCATTTCTATAAGCAGACTGGCTGGCAAGCTTGCGGTGCATGAGGTGGGAATTCCAGAAGTTTCCAGGGAGCGCATTTTGCTTTCAGAGTGTTTGGTTGTGGGTTTCCATGGCTGTCAGTCTTGTCTTCACGAGTATCATTACCACGTATGTATCACCATGAGGACAGGTGCAGCACAGTGATTCAGCCTGCAGGCTGCGGGCCGTGGAATCGGAGGCTGGACGGGGCATGCTAGTGATGGTGAGAGGCTCCCATTTTAATCCCCAATTTAATCCCAAATTTGTGCTTGGAGTCCCCGTGTGGCGCCAACAGTTACGACACCCACCACTGCTAACCAGGGACTGGTGATTGGGGCACACCCAGACTTCAGAAGAAAGTCCTGGGGACCGACTTCCAAAAACCAGTTCTTCCCTGGCACACAGGGGAGTTGCTGTGAGTTGGGATTGATTGGACAGCAGCTTGTCATTTCATCAGGAACATTCTCTCTGTCCCCCAAGTCATCATTTCCCTTGCGTTTGTGTTTAAAATCTCTGTATTTAAAGGGTTTTCGGACATTTAAGACTCTTTCCCCTAGCCTTCTGCTTGAGTGACTGTGTCTCAAGGTGTTTTCAGAAAAGAGGCCGAGGACTTGGAATCTAACAAAATCATCAAAAGTTGAACCCAGAATTGCTGCTTTTCTTTGTCAACATTGTGCTTCTGAAAGTTGTGCTTTTTTAAAAACTATTTTTAAATCATTTTATTAGGGGCTCATACAACTCTTTTTTTAAAGTGTTTTATTAGGGGCTCATAAAACTCTTATAACAATCCATACATACATCAATTGTGTAAAGCACATTTGTACGTTCATCGCCCTCATCATTCTCCAAACATTTGCTCTCCACTTAAGCCCCTGCTTTTTAAAGCATCCTTTTTAAAAAGTGGAACAGTAGTTGCAGTGATGACAGTTGACCACCAGAGCGCGCTCTGACAAAGCGCCTCAAACTCGGCCCCAAACCCCGACAGCAGCCCTCCACAGACACCTCCCTGCTGCAATTCCTGGCTGGTCTTAAAACATTTCGCTTAACGTCACCAATATTGTTCCAAAGTGTATCCAAAGAGGTTTCTTTTGGACCATTGGGAGTTTAGAAATTGAAACCTGAGCACTAATCAAACTGCTTGGATTAGCTGGCAGTGTTGGGCGAGCAGTTGAAATTCTTTCATTTCTTCACAACAGCATCAAGCAACGGAGACTCCACTTTGGGGGTCGTTTTCATTCCCCTTGTGGATTATTCTCCCCCAAACGCCAAGCCTAATAGTCTCCAGTGAGCTAAACCCAAACCAAAGCCCTGAAAGCCTCACACTCCAATTTATCTATGGCTGTTAGATGAAAGAAAGAAAGAAAGAAAGAAAGAAAGAAAGAAAGAAAGAAAGAAAGAAAGAAAGAAAGAAAAGAAAAGAAAAGAGCCTGGTGACACAGTGTGTTAAGCATTAATCCCTCATGCCAGCCGGAGAGGAGGAGGAGGAGGCAGCAGCTGCTCTCTGCTCCTGCCATGCTTCACAGCCTTGGACACCTTAGGGCGCATTCTGCTCTGTCTTGCAGAGTCAGAGTCAGAACCAGCCAAAGGCCAGTAGGTTTGGTTGAGGCAAAATGCTACAATATCTCGCCCAGGTAGGGACGCTTATAAAAGGAAGCAGAGAGCTCTGTGAGGGACTCAGAAGTGAGCTAAAGCACCCGACTCAGCTGTAAGGTGGTGACAAGTGTGCTCTGAGTGACAGGGCCGTGACTCACCATCACTGCACGGAGGGTCTTCCTTCATACCGACTCTGTACCAGCACGAGGTCCCTCTGAACAGGATGCTCCATTCTGATACAACGTCCTTCAGTCGGAATAAAGAAGTCTCGCCATCTTCCCTATGAGGCCATTGCGGGCACCTGAGTTCCTGAAGTGACATCTTTGCGTTTTAACACTTTACGAGGTTTTATTTTTTTAAAGTTTATCTTGTATAATGTCCAGTTATCTAAATATTAACCATGTAGTAATTTGAGACTTTAAACAAATCATGCTATTGGGGTTTTTACAGCTCTTATAATATTTCATACATCGATTGTATGTATACATACAATTTGGTATGTTTGTACATATGTTGCTATCATCATTTCCAAAATATTTTCTACTTGAGCCCTTGGTATCAGCTCCTCTTTTTTCTCCTCCCTTCCCCATCCTCCAACCCTCATGAATCCTTGATCAATTATATATTATTATGGTTATTTTGTATCTTGCACTGTCCGTTGTCTCCCTTCACCCATATGTCTGTTATTTGTTCCCTTGGCAGGGGTGGGGTGGGGATATATATCCAAACTTGTGGTGGGTTTCCCCTTTCTCCCTCTCCCCCTCCCCACTCCTCGACCATCTCCCTGTCCTCATGATATCGCTACTCCCATGACTGTTCCTGAGGGTTTATCTGTCCTGAGTTCCTTGTGTCGAGAGCTCTTATCTGTGCCAGTGTGTGTTCTCCGGTCTAGCCAGATCTGTATGGTAGAATTGGGTCATGGTACTGGGGGGAGCGGGGAAGGAATGATGTATGTTTCATCAGTGCTATACTACACCTTTTCCGATGCATCCCTTCCTTTAACCCTTTTATGGGGGTATATCCAGTTTCTACAGATAGGCTTTGGGTCTCCACTCCACTCCCCCTCATTTGCATCAATATAGTTGTTTCTTTTGGATATTTTGATACCTGCTCCTGTTGACACCTCATGACCACACAGGCTGGTATGCTTCTTCTAATTGGGCTTATTTGTTTCCCTGCTAGATGACTGCTTGTTTAACTTCAAGCCTTTAAGACCCCGGAGACACTATCTCTTTTGATAGCCAGGCACCATCTACTCTCTTCACCCATTTTGTCTTCAATGATCATATCGGGAAGGTGAGTATCAAAGAGTGCCAGGTTATTAGAAAAAGTTTTCTTATGTTTAGGGAGGCCTTGAGTAGAGCCCCAAAGTCTGTCTGTTATGTTAACACTTAACGTACAAATATATGTACATTGGTCCCTATCGCTCTCATTATAAATGAATATATTTACATATATACATGCCTATACCAATACCTCTATAAATAGCTTTTGCCTTCTACTTCTTTCCTCTATCTCCTTTCACCTTCCTCCTGTCCCACTTTCATGCTCACCCTCCATTCGACTCTCAGTAGTTCCTCTCGGATACATTGCACTTGATTGAAACCCACCAGCTTATACGCCCTCTTCACCATCAATTTTAGATATTTTTCATTTTAAAAATCTTAGATCTCACAAGAGGGCCTCTGTAGTTGATTTTCCCTGTGCAACATATGGTTTGATTTCTTGACTGATGCTTGCATGGTCATTAATTGTAGATTCAAGCCAGATGAAATCCTTGGCTACTTTTTCCTGTGTATCATGGTGTTGTCTGTTGGCCCAGTTATGAGGATTTTTGTTTTCTTTATGCTGAGGTAGAAGCCATGTCGATCTCTATCAGTCAGCACTTTAAGTCCTCTTTACTTTCAGCAGACACGTTTGTGTCATTTGCATATTACAGGTTATTAGCAGGCCCCCCTCCCATCCTGATGCTGAGTTCTTATTCATGGAGTCTAGTTTCTCAGGTGGTTATTCGACATTCAAATCAAATAAATATGGTAAAAGGACACAAGTCTGATGCACATCTTTGCTGATAATATATATATGATCATTTTATTGGCAGCTCTTAAAGCTCTTATAACAATTCACACATCAATTGTATCAAGCATATTTGCACATATGTTGCCATCATCATTTTCTAAACATTTACTTTCTATCTGAGCCCTTGGTATCAGTTCTTCTCCTTCTCTGCTCCTTCCCCCGCCATGACTCCTTGATAAATTATAAATTATTTTTATATTGTACACAGATCATTGTCTCCCTTCACCCATATTTCTGATGTTCATTCCCCTTGGGGGGGTGTTATATGTTCATCATGCTATCAGTCCCCCCTTATTACCACCCGTCCCTCCCCGCTCCTCATCCCTGGTATCAATTACTTCCATTTCTGTTCCTGAAGGGTTTGTCTGACCTGGATTCCATGTGTGGGGAGCTCTTATCTGTACCAGTGTACATGTTCCAGTCTAGCCAGAACTGAAAGGCAGGCCTGGGGTGATGATGGTCGGGGATGAGGAAGCCTAGAAGAAGCAGAGGAATATTGTGTGTTTCATCAGTGCTATACTGCACCCTGGTTGATTCATCCCTTCCTTGTGACCTTTCTGTGAAGGGATATTGTGTTAGTCTGGGTAGACTAGAGAAACAAATCGATGGACGCACCTATGTGTATAAGAAAGAGATTTATATATAAGAGCAATTGAACACGGAGAAAACATCCCAGCTGAGTCCAGATCAAGCCCATCAGTCTGATATTAGCCAATATGTCCGATATCAATCTATGAAGTCTTCTTCTTCAGACTCACAAAACACGTGCAATGAAGCCAAATGCAGGACGATCACAAGCCAGTGGGTAGAAAGTCTTTGGGTCCATGACATTGTAAGCATCTCAGTGTTGGCCAGGGGTTTCTCTGTGGTTTCTCCAGCTTCAGAGGTCTGGTTGCGTCCATGTCCCTTGTCTTCTGCAAGGTCTCCCAGGGAGTAGCAGAGAAAGAGAGAGAGAGAGAGAGAGAGAGAGAGAGAGAGAGATGTCTTCTGCCTCCAAGGAGGAAGTACCAGATTTCCCAGAATTCTCAGGAGAAGGCCATGCCCACACAGAAGTCTCATTGGCTATCTCCAGATTGACAGCCTAGACCCCACCCCTACACTGGCCTTAAACCTTAAATTGACACCAGATTAGGTGACTACCACAGATGTCTTATTGTCTACAGATGGGTTTGGGGTCTCTGCTCCAACCTTCCTTATTCTCAGCAATGTTTTTTTTGTTTTGTTTTGTGTCTTCTAATGCCTGTTACCTGATACCATCGACACCTCATGATCTCACAAGTGGGTGTGCTTCCTATATGTGGGCTTGTTGCTTCTCTGCTAGATGACTGCTTCTTTAAGTTCAAGCCTTTAAAACCCCAGATACTGTATTTTTTTAATAGCCAGGAACCATCAACTTTCTTTACTACATTTGTTGATGCACCCATTTTGTCTTTAACAATTGTGCCAGGAGAGTGAGCATCACAGAATGCCAGGTTGTTAGGGCAAAGTGTTGGTGCATTGGGGGAGGGCTTGAGCAGAGGCCCAAGGTCCATCCACTTTCTCAATGTATTGATATATGAATATCTGTACATAGGCCAATGCCTCTATTTTTATGAATTAATATATTTACATAAGTATGCACACCTATATTGATACCTCTATCCATAGCTTTGCTTCCTAGATCTTTTCTCTGTTTCCTTTTACCTTCCTCCTGCCCCACCATCACGTTTGCCCTTCTTCTGCCTCTTAGTAATTCCTCTCACCTGGATTGCGGTTGCTCCAATACCCCCAGGATCTCTACATCCTCTTCGTTGTTGTTTTTTAATTCCCTAGTTGTTCCCCTGTCTATGGCATTGTTTGCTCACCGCTCCCTTCCCCTGCCTCCTGCTCCCCACAAGTCCCTCCGGAACTGTGGGTCCCATTGCTTTCTTCTCAGGCTTGCTTCCCATACTTCTTAATTTTCTGGTCTGACCACAGGCGTAGTGGGCAGGTGACTCCTCCTCAGCTTTCCCGATTTTAAATCACAAAGTCCTCCCTTGTTGTGATCGGAGGACTGCCTCTTGGTCCATGTACAGGTTCTTCCTGAATACAATGAAGTGTCCTGGAATTCCCATGGTTTGCAATGTTATCCATACTTTGTTACAATCCATACAATGCCTTTGCCTAGTCAATAAACCCAACCCATTGCTATGAAGTCAATCTCAACTCATAATGAGTATGTGGGGAGAGTACAGCTGCTCCTTTGGGTTGCTAACACTGTACAGCTTTATAGGAGCAAAGCATCTTGTCTTTCTCCTCCGACTTCTCAGGTCCCACTCCAGTGCTTCACCTACCGCACCACAGCTAACTCCACCTGGCAAAAGCCATGTTCTCCCTTATTCCACACCCTGCTCTGAATTTGTCTTAGATTTCTGGCAGCTCCCTGTCACTGCATTTCCCTAGGAGCTAGATACTAGTTGAGGACATAAATGCTGACAATGAACACCCTTTACCTTTAAACAATCTTTACTGATAACAAAATAATGAGACGAATGTAAGTGCCTCTGTGTTATTGTTCGCCTGGCTCTGCTAAAGGAGAAGCTGCTGCTTATTCACGGATATTAAAAGGCGGGATCCCTCCCCCAACTTTTCCTATGGCATGTTTATACTCAGGCTGCACTTCTAAATTTTTAATAGAGAGGAAGAGGCTCCATTTAATTAGGTGGAGTGACTTGTTTATGTGCAGGTTATGCACTTACGAGTTCTAATGAAGAACGGAAAATACCCATTGAGCGGTCTTTGAAGTTTCGCTTGTTTAAGGATAATTGCAAACCCAGGTCGGTGGAAAGAGCATCAGTCAATCAAGTGATTTGAGAGCACAGCACAGGGAGTTAATCCAGGTAAAACAATTGTACAAATTGCATGTAGATCAATGTTCAAAGGATTTTTTTTTCATCCTCCCAATTCAAAAACCCTTCCACCTTCCATTTGACTGAAATATAAGAACTGGGTTACAGGAAAATATGTTAAGTATATAAAACATCATTTTTTCTTTTGTAAAAAAATTCCCACTAGATCTATGAACGTATTTCTCCTTGGTCCTGTATTCTGCATAGCCTATTTTATTTGTGAATTAGGTAGCGAAGTGCTCCATTTCCCCCTGTATTCATAAATCCTTTCAGAGAATGAGAAGTTAATTTTTTCTTAAACTTCAGCCTAAGGTAAAAATTCCAAATATTTGCGTGTCTAGGGTGCACTGCAAAAATGCCACCTAAATTAATGAGGTTTCATGAATGGGTGTGCAGAAATGAATTACAAAGCTTAAGAAGTCGAAGAGATTTCTTGTGATTTTTAGAGCAATATGGATGATCAGATGGAATGAGAAATTGAGCTCTGTGTTATTACTATAGGATTAGTTTTTAGTTCTTGAAAGCGGATCTATTTATGAGTATATAGAATGGAATTAAACTCTGAAAAGGTTAATTTTTGAAAAATACATTCTGTGGAAGGTTTATTTCCTCTCACCTTTGCTAAGTTTCCTTTTGAATCAGGCGGTTTCAATCTGCATTTGGAGTGAATTCAGGAGGCTGGAATAACAATGTAATCCCAGTGGGGCCTCTCTTTGGGGAGGGAAGGGGTCAAAGGGGACGCTACATACAGGCTCCCCACAATATACTGACTTAACATTGATATTATCACAGCTGATACATTGTCTCAAGGCGACTCCTAGGGTTGACTTTGGCCATCATTAGTGCTGATTTCAATGTTTGCAAAAAAAAACCAAACCAAAAGCAATCCAACAATGCATAATGGAGATGGTACTGTTCCTAGCAGTTCCCCTCCTGGCAACTCTGCACAGTAGAAAACCACCACCCTGTCCTGGGCCACTCACGATCATCGCTGGATCGGAGCCCGTTGTTGCAGCCATGGCATCAATCCATCTGTTTGAGGGGCTTTACACGGTTTTATTTTATTTTAAGAGTTTAATTTCTGAACACACATTTCCAGAAGACTATGGATGGCAACCCAAATGCAAAATCCATTTTCCGAGTCCCTGCGTGGATTCAGCTTTATTTATTTATTTTTAATCATTTTATTGGGGGCTCATACAACTCTTATCACGATCCATACACACATAATTGTGTAAAGCACATCTGTACATTCATTGCCTTCATCATTACCAAAACATTTGCTCTCCACCTAAGCCCCTGGCATCAGCTCCTCATTTTGAACCCTACCTCCCCACTCCCCCCTCCCTCATGAACCCCTGATAATTTATAAATTATTATTATTTTGTCATATCTTGTCCTGTCCGATGTCTCTCTTCACCCACTTTTCTGTTGTTGGTCCCCCAGGGAGGAGGTCACATGTAGATCCTTGTAATCTGTTCTCCCTTTCCAACCCACCCTCCTTCAACCCTCCTGGTATCACCACTCACACCACTGGTCCTCAAGGGATCATCGGCCCTGAACTCCCTGTGTTTCCAGTTCCTACCTGTGCCAGTGTACAACCTCTGGTCTCACCAGATTTGTAAGGTAAAATTGGGATCATGAGGGGGGAGGGGAGGAAGCATTTAGGAACTAGAGGAAAGTTGTATGTTTCATTGTTGATACACTGCACCCTGACTGGCTTGTCTTCCCCCGAGACCCTTCTGTAAGAGGATGTCCAGTGGCCTACAGATGGGATTTGGGTCTCCACTCTGCATTCCCCCTGTCATTCACAATGATATGATTTTTTGTTCTTTGATGCCTGATACCTGATCCCTTCGACACCTTGTGATCACACAGGCTGGTGTGCTTCTTC
This sequence comes from Tenrec ecaudatus, assembly GCF_050624435.1. Classification (NCBI taxonomy): domain Eukaryota; kingdom Metazoa; phylum Chordata; class Mammalia; order Afrosoricida; family Tenrecidae; genus Tenrec; species Tenrec ecaudatus. The sequence continues at coordinate 121,688,752 of NC_134543.1, read as the reverse complement.
CATGTGGGCTTTGTTGCTTCTGAGCTAGATGGCCCCTTGTTTACCTTCAAGCCTTTAAGACCCCAGACACTATAAAGCCGGGCACCATCAACTTTCTTCACCACATTTGCTTATTCACCTGCTTTGTCTTCAGTGATTGGCTAACAGGCTGTTTTGCTAAGCATGATGTCCTTGTCCAGGACTGGCCCTTCTGAAAACATCCTCAAAATTCAGTAGATGAAGTGTTGCCATCTTTGCTTCAAAGAAACATTCTGACTGCTTCTTCCAAGATACATTTGTTCATTCTTTTGGAAGTCCATGGTTTACGTAAGATTCTTTGTTAATACTAGAATATTTAAAAAAACATCCAGGGAGGACTTTTGAGGTGGGTTTGCTGAATGCAGTAAGGCATTTGGTTTCTGGACTGCTGCTTTCACATGCCTTGGTTCACATGGCCAACAAAATCAAAAAACTCTCTGGCATCTTGGTTTTAGGTCTATTCCTGGGGTTATTTTGGGCACTGATTCAGAAAACTGCAGCTCTCGTTTCTTAGATATGGTGTTCCACAGTATTTTCAGTTATTGGGTTATGATTATTTATTAGTTTATCATCCTACTTTTAAACATGATAAGAATTCAGACCCCACAAATTACAGGGAAAAGCATTAAGGAATATTTGAAAAAGCCTTAGCTATTAAGGGACTTCCAAGGGAAGCTCCATGTGAACCCATGGTGGCTAGTGGGTTATATTACTGAGCTGCCAATCATAAGGTCAGCGGTTCAAACCCACCAGTCATTCCGCAGCTTTTAAGAGGCTTTTTTAAAGTTTGGAAACCCATAGGGGCAGTTTTTCTCTGCCCTGTAGGGTAGGGTCACCATGGATTAGAACTGATTACATGGCAGTGGGTTTTCCAGTTTGGTCTGGGAGGCTGTGCAACATATGCAGAGATTAGACACTGCAGAGTTCAGTAGTGCACAGCCAGAACAGCTTGAGAAGAGTGGAAATTAAAAAAGAAAGTAAGAAGGCACATTGATGTGAAGTAGGAGGGCAATTTAGAGTGGCGGTAGTGCCAGACCTGTAGCAAATTTCATAAATGCTGTGAAAATCTTAATTTTTTTCTTTTTCAAATTATGCAGTCAGTATCTCAGAGCACATTGTCATATATAGAACCCATGGATAATTTCTGTTAAATGTTTCAGAGGCGAGATTGACTCCAAGCTTCTTTATAAAAACAAGTCTAACTTTTCTTTGAAGAGTTTCTGTACCCAGGATGAGAGGTTTGCCATCCTATAACAGGACTGGACCATTGTAATATTAATAAAGGAGTTTGAACTCTGACAGCCTCATTTTGGATTTCAGGACATTTTATTCTCTATTTATGGTACCAGACTCACTACCGGTCAGTAGATTATGACTCATCATGACCTGATAGGACAGGGTGGAATTCCTGTGGGGTTTGAGGCTGTTTGTCTCTCTGGAAGCAGGAAATCTCATCTTTCTCTTGCAAAGAAGCTGGTGGATTTGAATTGCTGACCTTGGTACTAGCAGTCAAACACATAACTCACTACCCCATCACCGTTCCTTACTTATTGTACAGTAGCTCTTATTTCTGGCCTCTTTTTAAGATAAAATATTGGAACTGCCTGCTATTTGGTTGCTAATAAAGGTGAAGTGACACTTGGGGGGAAAATTCCAAGTTCATCTAATTTGTACTGTTCAAATATACCTTTGAATTAAAGGACACCATGTGAAGTATAACTTGACCTAAATATTTAGCACAATACAAACTACTTTAAATAAAGCCCATGTGCACTTCCTCTATCTCAAGTTAGCTAACACTATATTGAAACATCCTGATTTTTTTATGAGCAAGTACAGTGAAGAGTGTTTTGAGGTAGTTAGTTTACTGTGCCAACCTGGCTGATAAACACATGTGGGGTTAATTGAAGGGCAGAGGGATAAATGGTTTAGTGAGCCTCGCCTTTCTAGTTCTTGGGTCTCTTGCTTTGTGATGGTTGGAAGAGGGTGCATCTGCCTTAATCAGTTCCCTGCTTCAGCTGGCAAGACATCCCTGAGGAGAAGCCACATGGTGTAGCCCTGATGTAGCCCTGGGTGCTGGAGCAGCCATGTGGAGACCCCTGCCAGCGCTGAGATGGTGACAGATTCGCTGACTTGGCTCTCTTCCTGCAGTTAACATCATTGCATGTGTTTTGTGAGATGGAGGAGGACTTTGTGGATTGGTGTTGGACATAGGGGTTAATGTTGGACTTGTGGGCTTGGACAGCACTGGGTTGAGATATTTTCTTGATACACACTTAATCTTTATATAAAACTCTCTCTTAGATGTGAGTTTCTGTGGATTTGCTCCCTTAAACATGTGTTGTATGGTGTATGTTCTGTATCTCAAAACATTCAAGCTAATGGGGAAAACTGGTGATATGGTTGGAACCAACAGGTTAAACAAACCCAGAAAAAAGCCTGATGTTGGTCCCAGGGCTGGGGATCCATAGAAAACGAGATCCTTGCCAACGTTCCTGTTGGTCACGGCGGTGCTGATTCATGCTGTTGTGTCGTTTTCTTGATGTGGAGGTCTGATCTGCAGTCCTTCATCTTGACCAGGAGTGCCCTTAGTCCTCTTCACTGTTGGACAGCAAGGTTTGAGTGATCGCCGATCAAGAATGAAGGCCTTGGACGCCTTCTTTCCCACACATCCTTCCTAGTGAGGAGGAAGCCCCACCCTGGCTGCATTTACCTGTCCCGCACCGGAGCAGCTCATCTGTCAGCACGTCATGGGGCATCAGTGCTGCTGCCACTCATAGGTGTTTTGGGGCCAAGTAGATCACCAGGTTGTCCTTCCGAGTCTATCTCAGTCCGGAAGCTTTGCTGACAGCAATCCACCAGGAGTGACCCTGTTGGCAGCTGAACTCTGAGTGGCAGGTCTTCCAGCTTCACAGCTTCATGGGAGCTGACTCAGTAGGACACCCTGACAGGTGAGTGGAGGAATTGAAAAGCAGCACCTTCTCAATAGCTCCTGAAGGGAAAACAAGAGCCTCATTGAGGGGAACAAGAGGGGCAGAACATAAAAGAGGAATGAAAAAAGGGAAGTATTTTAGGCTTTGCATTGGACATTTTCACACAGTCATTTTCTTTTTGTTCTGTGTGCTTGTTTAATTTAATTTATTTTTTTAATAATAAAACTGCTCCTCTTGTCCAGAGCCAACATTATGTAGCTGGAATCTTGGATGAGATGGGTTTAGGATGACCTGGGATCCTATAAGGGCGATGTGTTACTGTATTGATCTTTATTGCTCAGAGACTCTGGGAAGTGATAGGGAGGGATTAGGAAAGCAGCTCCTTAGAAGTCTGCTTCCGTAGGAGGAGGCCCCACCTCCAATCCTGAATGTTGCACCAATAGCTCCCACGAGGAGCTCAAGGGCTGACTGAATGCAAGTGACTTCAAGGCACTGTCAGCAGCGGGGAGCTGATTCATTTTGGTGGGCTTTACTTTGGGTTTTGGCAGATGGGCTGATGTTCTAAGCCTTCCAGTGTTTTGTGGAACACACTGGAATTAAAGGCTGGATACAGGGGCGCCCTGGTAGTTTGGGCTGAGATCCAAATGGTCGGTAGTTCGAAACCACCAGCAGCTCCTCGGGAGAAAGACTAGGCTTTCCACTCCCGTCAACAGTTATTGTCTTGGAAACCCACGGGGTCGCTGTGAGTCAGGGGGATGGACTGGCAGTGAGGTAGGGTACAAGAGCAAGACAAAACTTGGGGACTTTGAAAACAGAAGCCCAAACCCGAGGTGTTTACAGGAAGTGACAAGAAAAGAGCGAGAAGCAGAGTTTTGTGAATGAAGTCATCTCTCTCATGGAACCACCCCAGTGGAAAGCAACAAGAGACAAACGTTAAGGAGCCCTGGTCCCACGGTGGGTGACATGTCAGGCTGCTGACCACAGGTCCAGCAGTTTGGATCCACCCACTGCTCTGCAGTAGGAAGACCAACCCTCCTCTCCCATAACGATCCCCAGCCTCAGACACCCACTGGGGCAGATCTACCCCATCCTGTAGGGCGGTGCTGTGAGGCAGAATGGACGCGATGGCAGTGAGTCTGTTTTATTGGCTTATAGGCTCTTCTTGGCCGGATCTTTACAGATACCAATCTCCCAGTCTTATTTCTGAGGACCTACTGGGTAGGTCACCTGCCCATCATCCAGTGAACAGCCAAGGGCACCACCACCGGATCATCAGGACAGCTTTATAGGGTCTTTTCAAAATTTAATTGAACGAGGGAGCATTAAACTCTGTCTTCTATGATGGTAAATAAAATATGTTCGTTTTGAACTAAAACCGCAGAGTGTTCGTGCTGTCAGGGTGCAAGAAAATATGTGCGAAGAGGTGACTTATGTTCAAAAACCACTCCCGTCAGCTCAGGTGTTAAGGGCCATGCTCTGGGTCTGCCCACCTTTCCGTGTCGCAGAAAAGGCAAGAAGGGGAAGCAGAAGAGAAGGGAGTAACCCTTACAAGTGACATACGACCGAGGACACTGGAACGCTCTGATCTCAGAGCTGGCTTCTGGAGGCTCCTTGGCAAGGTATTTACAGATGCAATATTCCTGTCACCCCCTCCCTCATTCCACTCTTTGTTCCTTTAATGGGCGAATTAGCCTCTGGTTCTTATTAAACCCATACCTTTGGGGAAGAGAGAAAACGATGTCCATCGTTACAAGCAGCCACAGCCAGGCAGCGTGTGGGTTGGAGCTCAGGTTCCCCTTTTCAGCTACTTGGCTGGTCTCACGTCTCTTTATTCTGCACTTGATCGCGGTCCCGTGGAGCCAAGTGGGCTTTCAAGATTGGTCCAGCGAGAAGGAATTCAGTTCTATTTGAGCAAGGGGAGATGTTCCCCCCCCCCTGCTGTGAAAGAGGGGTGTTACTTCCTTGAAGCCTGGCTACTCTGGTGGCATCATAGTTACGCCATTGGGCAACGAGGTTTGAAGCCACCAGACGCTCAGCAGGAGCAAGACGGGGCTTTCTACTTCTGAAAAGGGTGAAGCTCAGTCTCAGAAACTCACAGGGGCTGTTCTGCTCCATCCTACAGGGTCGCTGTGAGTTGTCATCGCCTCAGTGGCAGTGAGTTTGGCTTAGATGGACAAGCTAAGGCCCTTTGAAGCTCTCAGTGAGCTGTTTAAGACCATGCTGCGAGTCAGTGGTGGAAGTTTCCGTATGATGCCCCTTTGAGGGGGAAGCTTTAGGGGAAATAAAGGCCTCCAGACAAGAGAAATGTGATCTCTAACCAGTATCTGCCTTACCTGGAGATGATTAGAAAAGCAGTACAGGAAGGCCCACTTCAGACCCACCGGACCAGGAGCTGCATTTTTCGTGAACAAGACCCCTCAGTGTGGTCTATGCAGGAGCAAGTGTGAGCAGCAGTAGGGCCCTGAAGCCCCAGTCGAATGGAGGACCAGTTAGAAAGGGCTGACTCCAGCACGGGTCATGCTGATCACAGGCCCGTTGTGTCTGGCTCAGCAACCCCAACCCTGGAGGATAGAGTGGAACTGCCCCAGGGGGTGGTCCAAGACTGTAATCTTTATGGGAGCAGATTGTCACGTCTTGCTCCCTTGCAGCAGCTGGTGAGTTTGAACTGCCAACATTTTGGTAGGCAGCCGAGCTGCCTAACCATGATACCCTTCTGGGCTCCTGGCAATGTCACAACTACTGAGTAAGATGCTCTGGTAAGACACATTGTTGGCTCAGGTGGGTCCAGCCAACTTTTGGAATCCTGGGTGCCAAGACAAGTGTGAATAAAATTTCATAATATTTCTAACATTAAAGAATTGAAGCAGTCTAAATGTGCTGCCACGGGAGATAGAAACAAAGATACCCATGGTAGAATACTATGCAGCCAGTAATAATGATAAATTAGGTGAGCATTTGCTACTCCAGGAATATGTGTCAGATGTTTGTTGAAAAGTGAAAAACTCAGGTGCATAAAATGATCTCCAATCGTGTTTAGGGCACTGAAGAGTAGGGATGTTACTCTCAGGACTGAGGTGCACCTGACTCAAGCCATGGCATTCTGCATTGCATCATACGCATGTGAAACCTGGACTTAGAATAAGGGAGACGTCAGAAGAACAGATGCATTTGAATTGTGCTTGTGGGAAGAATACTGAAAGTACCCTGGATGCCTCAAGACGAACAGATCTGTCTCAGAAGTAAGGCCAGGGTGTCCTTAGAGGCAAGGATGGCAAGACTTCATCTGGCATGCTTTGGACATATTGTCAGGAGAGACCAGGCCTTGAAGAGAAGGACGTCGTGTTCGGTAAAGTGAAGGGGCGGCAAAAAAGAGGAAGACCTTCGATAAGATGGAGTGACACAGCGGCTGCATCAATGGGCGCAGGTTTAGGAACAACCGTGAGGGTGGTGCAGGACTGGGCCGTGTTCCATGCAGTTGTGTAATGCTCACTTTGGGCACCGAACAAGCCACTTGAGGGCCCCGAACAACAACAACGACAACAACAACAACAACAACAACAACAACATACTTAAAACCCCCAAAGTTCGCACTGCTAAATGCTAACAGTAGGTATTTCAGATGGTGAGATACTAGGTGATTAAAAAAATCATTGGATGAGTCGTTGACAATTGATGTGCATTGATGAGAAGAATCAATGAGGTAATACAATTGTTATATCCCGGTAGAAGGATTTTCCCCACTCCCCCATTTCGCGGGGGCTGCGCTGGAGTGAGGGTCCTTCTCTAGTCTGACTCCCACAAAATGCTTGAGAGGGACTTTGCAAACAGGGCGTGTGTCACAACACGGAGAGAACAGCGTGGTCAGTTTTCGTGACCTCCCCCTTGGCTATGAAGAAGAGCCACCTTGGAAGCAGTAACTGAAGGCAGAAACCTCAGACCTTGGAAAAGCCCATGGGGGATCTCCGTCTGAAGGGGTTGGGACTGCGGAGACCAGGTACAGCGCAGACTGTGGCCCTGAGCCTCAGAGGAGCAGCCCCATGGCAATGGGTACCTCCCCTTCCTGTGGCCTGAGATGATGGGCAGAGTAACACGCGAGCTGCCCTCCTGGTCAATGGAGAAAAAGGGACCATGTGGCTGAGAGACTGAGGACCAGAGATAGAATTGGCTGCTGGCTGGGGAGATCAATGATTAAATTATTTCTGCTTGCTGAACCTGACTTGTGGTAACCTATTAATTGCCCTAATAACCCTCCTTAACTGTGAGGACTGTCAGCGCGGCCATTGCAAGGACTTATGTGATGCAGCATAGGCGTAGAGTGGTGTGGGAGGAACGTCTGGTGTCAGAAGAGGTAAAGGAGGGTGAACCATGGAGACTTGTCTGACCTCCTCTCAGGGCAATAGGGAAGCCAGAGGAGGTCAGGTAAGCCCCTCCATCCAGGGTTCCCCACAGAGCCAAATAGCCCCCCTTCCAAGCCAAAGTCCTGTAATGAAAACCATTTGAACTTTTCTGTGCAGTTTTTGTCATTGCGCCACCTGCCTACAGGGTGCGACCGGTATTTATCAGGTCTCTCTCTTCCATCAGACTAATGGCAAACACCTGATGACACAGACCGGGACACAGACGCCGCTCACTACGTAGGCCCTGCCACTGAGCTTGGCACGCAGTGTATGCTTAGCCAGGGTTTTAAATGAGTGAATGGAAGTAGGAGGACCTTGCAGACTGGCCTAAAGGGCTTTTGGTTTTTCTCTGAGTGACTCAAGGTTTTAGCCCACCCAAATTAAACAGAGGATGTGCTTGGGCTGATGACCATGGAGGGTAACGGTGTACTGGGCCTAATGATTTTGCTGCTGCCAGTTCTACCCTGACAATAAATCACTCTGTGAGACATGGGCCAGGTTGACTGTATCCGAGTCAGGTTCCTGAGACCCAAGGCTCAGGGAGCTTCATCCACCTGCTCAGGAGTTGGCTTCCTCCCAGGTGAACCAAGGGGGCAGGGAAGGGATTCTAAGAGAGCACCGTTGCGATGGTCAAGTGGGTGTTGTAATGGAAACTAGGCTCCTGGGGCCCAGTGTGTTTGCTCATTTGATTTTTGTTGTAAAGTTGGATCTTCAGTCATTTGGAGGTTAGAGTTTGGAGAGGCCAGGCCTATTCTGGGATGGAGACCTTGCGGCGTAGTGGGTGCACTTTGGACCCCAACAGCTCCAGGGGAGAAAGATGAGGCTTTCTACTTAAACTCACAGGGGCAGGGACCCCCCTGTCCTCTAGGGTTGCTGTGAGTCAGCATCGACTCATGGGCAGTGAGTTTGTTTTGAATTTTATCCCTATTGCTGGGGGAGTCCTGGTGGCACTTTGCACCAAAAGATCAGGGGTCCAGACTCACCATCTTCCCTGTTGAAGAAAGACGTGGCAGTCAATTCCCATCAAGGTAACCACCTTGGAAACGATAGGAAGCCGTTCTGCTCTGTCCTCTAAAGTTGCTAGGAGAACCGACTGGAGGGCACCAGGCTTGGTTTGGTGTATAGGTCTTATTGCCGACTCATGCTCACTCTGTTTTGTTACTGATGCTTAGACGTGAACTCGGGCATTCTCTCTCCATGCCACAGAGCAGGAGACCGGAGTGGAAGAGGGTTATGTTACCTGCTCACGGTTCAGGCTTGAAAAGCTAGAGCCGGAATCCCAGTGTCGCGCCACCCTGAGATGAAAGCCCTCCTGTCACTAAGTAGGGGGTTGGCTGGTTGACCTGAGAGCTCCCTCCAGCTGCAGTCCTCTGTAGTGTGGCTGTACCAGCTGGGTTACCCCTGGCCTTCCAGAGTTACCCCATTTCGCCTTGGTAAATGAATTGTGTGTCAGAATAGGTCTCCTCATTCCAGGGTCACAAACTCTCCCCCACCCCCGCCCTTTTTTCTTGCTTTGGCTTTTATCAAAGTCACCAGAAAACCTCAATGTAACTTATAAAGACATAAACTTTGGCAATCAAATCCACTGCCACCAGGTTGATTCTGACTATGTAGCATTACTGAGATGACAGATCTTTACAAAAGCATGGCTGGTGGGTTTGAATGGCGTGGCTGGTGGGTTTGAACGGCCAACCTTGGAGTTAGCTGCCCAAGGCTGATCCCAAACACCAACCTTTCTCAACAACAACAACAACAAAAAAACAAACAAACAAGAAAAGCAAGGGAATAGAATAAAAGAATACGTTCTAAAAGTTGCAGTAATAAACCAATTGCCAAGCAACATTTTTCCCACATGTACAATTCAATAAAAATGTTTGTTAAACAGCTTTATTAGGAAATATGTTGCTGATCGTACAATTCAATAGCTCCATCGTACAGATAAGAGCTGTGTTGTCTGACATGGGGAAATGTTTTCGACAACCCAATCCACATTGTCTATCAATGACCAGGAGCCCTGGGAGTGGGTGAGCCTCGTGAGCTGTGACCCACCAGGTCAGCTATTGCTCAGGAGACAGATGGCGCTCTCTACGCCCATAAAGAGGTACAGTCTCAGCACCCACAGGGGCAGCTCTGCCTGCCCTGTAAAGTCACTATGAGACACCAGCAACTAATGACTGAGTTTTGAGTCTTCTGAGCAGTAGTCATACCTGTCATAATATTCAAGAAAATGGCCAACATGCTTTATTTCAAGATAAACCCTAACCTTGATTTGGTAGTTATCAATAGTAAAGTTCTGAGGGAATTCATGGGAAAATTCATGAGTGTCTCTAAATGTAGGTTATTTACTGCAATATACCAATGTCTGAACCTGGAAATAGTAAGAATTAAGAAAATAAAATCTTATGAGGAAAAGGTTTCTGTTGAGTGATACAGTAATGGAATCTGAATGTTTATCATTGTGGCTGTTGCTTCACCTTTGGAATTTGCATAGGGATCCCGGCGGAATCTTGAAAAACATCTGGAAGAAATGAATCTGAATTACATTTCTAAGAGGTTTCAACATTCACAGTGATAGAGAATTCGCCTGGACTTCTCATAGCTTACCATGCTTTCCACAATTGGGTACATCTTAATTGTAGCAGCATGTCGCTTAAATTGATCTGTCTGATTCGTTGGTGCTTGTCTTTCCCCCTGGCCTGGGAGCTCCATGAGGGCGGGAGAGCCCCCTCTGCCTTGCTTGCTTGAGCTCTAGGACCTGACACAGGATAGCACGGAACAGCAGATAGAAGCAGAGGTAAAGCAGCACCAGCAAGAATGACTATCCCGTCTTCTTGTGCTCGATAACTAAGACTTGTTGAGCTCTTGCTGTGGACCAGGCCAGTTCTGATTTCTTAATACTTATAAGCTCATTTAACATCACTCTTCAACTCATATTAGGCAAATGCCTACTCCTTTACTGGAAGTTGTTAGACTGAGTGATTCAGGAGAGTGTACGTGTTTTTTTTCCTTCTCTTTCATACCTGACCAATATTGGTGTTTTTTTATTTATTTGTTGGTGCCTAGGGCAGGTTTTAGTAACCCTGGTGGTGTACCGATTACCCCTTGGGTTGCAGTTCGAAACCACCAGCCGCCCCGCTGGAGAAAGATGGGGGTCTCTACTGCTGTACACAGCGGCAGTCTCAGAAACCCATAAGGCAGTTCTACCCTGTCCTGTAGGGTCGCTGAGACTCAGCATTGACTCCATGGCAGTGAGTTTGTTTGTTTGTTTGTTTTTGGAGGGCAGAGTTAGGGAACAAGAGCGAAAGCCGGAGACCATCTAATTAGTTAAAGGGAGCGGAAGGCAATGTCCTTCTAAATGGGGCTGTGGTTTTGATGGTGAAGTCTAAGTCAAGAGCAGCTCTCAACACTGCTGGAGGGAGTGCTGTCTTTCAGGAGAGTCTGCATTGCTGTTTTAGCAACTTTTACCTAATTTATTGTCATTTAGCACAAAATTGATGAGACCATAACCTTTGAAAGGTTTTTATGCTTTATTGGCTATAAAAGATAAAATATGGAGTAAAAGGAAGTAGAATAGCATTTTGTTAGGTCGGGGGATGGATTTATGCCTTAGCGCACTGATCGAATAATCAGAGGGTCATAAAGTTCAGGGTCTCTCCCTCCTGTCTCTTCTCTTTTTATGTGTACATTCAACAAGCTGCTCTTTGTGGCTGCCGGACCCATGAGATTGCAGGCAAACACCAGAACCCCTTTATCCAAGGGTTTTAACTCGGCTGTTTAGATCAGAACACCCCGGAGGCGGCTATCTGGTGCAGCCATTAGGCAATTGGGATAAGTCTAAATGAACAGATACTTGACATGTGCAAATGGGGTGTTTGTTCGCAAGGAACTCCCGGCCCACATTGTGTCTTGAATGAACCGTCGAAGACAAAGTGTGTGAGCTAAACCGAGCTCTGCAAGAAACACACAAAGGGACCCCGTGCTTTGGGAATTGCTGGCGATTGTGGAGCAAAGGCCAGTTGGTGAGAAGGCTAAGCCCTCACTCAGCCTCATAAGTTGCCTCTAGCAAAAACCAAACCAAACAAAAGAAGGGTGGGTGGGTGGTAGAATATCAGCCAAATTTCAAAGTGATGACATTTGATTATTTTGATCAGTGTTTCTCAAATTTGAATGTGCATCAGAATTACCTGAAGGGCCTCCCAAAACATAGAACACAGATTGCTGGCCCCAGGAAGACTGGAGTAGAAGGTGAGAATTTCCATCCAGCACAGCAGGATGCTCGTGTCACAGGTGTGCTGTCCATTTATAAGGAACTGCTGCTCGAGGCCCCCTCTGGGCAGTGGTTGAAGGGGCAGCAGGTGGTTGGAGGGGCCGTGCCATCACAACCTCAAAAACCAAACTCACTGCCATTGAGTCCATTCTGACTCACAGCGACCCTACAAAACAGGGTAGAACTGCCCCTGTGGGTTTCTGAGGCTGTAATTCTCCATGAAAGTAGAAAGCCTAAACTTCTTCCTGAGGGACAACGAGTGGTTTCGAACCGCCGGCTTTGTGACTAAAGACCAGTTGGTACTGAGGTGGAACCTCTGGAAGAGTTCAGAAAGATACCTTCTCAACTTTGAAGAGTAGGGTGGGCAAGTCTGTAGGTAGATGGATATGTGTGTCAGAGAAACTATTTTGAGGATAAACACTTTCTCCTTTAGGACTTTCCATTAAAAATTGGACAAAGGAGTAAACTATGCAAGTTAATATATTTCCTTAGGTTTATGTGGTAGAAGTTTCTCCCAAAGTAATACAACTTCACATGATTAGACACTTCACCAAAGAAGGCACTCAGACTGCCAACACATTCACGAAGCATTGCTTGTGGCCATTATCCATTGGGGATATGCGAATCAAAACAATAAGGAGATAATCTCACCCTGGCAATAATAACAACTATAAAAACAACATGATAGAAACCAGCCAGAGAACAACACGTGCTGGTGGGTATGTGGGGAGATGAAATTCTCGTACACTGCTGGTAGGGTGGTCAAATAGCACAGCCACTGTAGACAATGGCATTGTGCCTCCTTAGAAAGTTAGAAATAGACATAGCATATGACCCAGCAAGCCCACTACTGGGTACACTCGTATATGTTAGACAAGTAAGACTGTGACACACGAGCCATGTGCATGCCGTGTTTCTTCCAGCTAATTCACAGCGGTAAGAAGATGGCACCAACCGAGCTGTCTCTTAGCAGATGAGCATGTAAGCAACGCGTGGTGCACATGTGCACATGGCGGAATACTGCAAAACATTGAAGAAGAAAGAACTACCTCGCAATGTGATGAACCTAGAGGATCTTAAGCTGCGTGAATGTCATCAACCACAAAAGGACAACTTTTCCGTGAGTTTACTACTGCAAGAAGTTCAGAAAGGTCTTTGAAGGGATGGGGTGGGCATGGTAAAGGGGGAGAACAATCACTAACCAGAGAGTAGACATGTGTTAATCCAGGTGAAGGAAAGCCAATACACAATAAGGGGAGGGAGGTCAGCATAACATGACCAATGTCAAGGAAGGCACTAGGTGGTACCCGAGTAAAAGGCAACAATGGTTAATACCATCCATTCACAACGCTTCAGCAGCAGCAATAGCATCAACAGCAAGTCATTTTACATGGGTAAACACAGCCAGGCATGCACACTTCTTCCCTTCTTTTAAAAAATCATTTTATCAGCTCCTAAATATGCCCATTTCTAAGGTACAGTAAACCACCGTGAGGTACTCAGTCACTGAGCTTGACGGGTAAGCCCTTAGTCCTGGGGAACACCGAGGCCAGATGACATGAAATGGTCCTCAGAGACGATGCCCCTCACCTGACTTTAGTCAGGAGCACCTGGGCTCCTAGAAGCACCTCAGTGGCCATCTGAAAGGCAACTATTCGTCTTTCCTTGTCTCCAGTCGAGAAGAGAGAAGAAAGTCCAAGATTCAAGGAAACAATTGGTCCAAAGGACAATTAGACCTCTCAAACCACAGGCTCTACTCCCCGTGACCACAGTCTTTTGGAAGCCTCCTTGTGAAGACATACACACACATATACACACATACGCAAGTTTTTTAATCTCCATATTTACCCCTCAGAGAGGTTGCGTTCTTTGGTTGAAATCGACAGATACATGAGCCCAGAATAAGTGCGTTGGAATCATCTAGAGGGCTTGTTGTAAAACAGATTACTGACCCCATAAGACATTTGAAAGCATGTTTGAAAAATTCATTCATTCCATCGACCAACATTGTTGCGCTCTGAAGAAACCCTGGAAGTGCTCTAGGTTGGGTGTCAGGATGCCAACAACCAAATCAGCAATGGAGGTGGTCTGCTTCCGGGAAGACAGACAGGCTCGGCAACCCCATGGAGGGTCACCATGAGTCACAATGAAGAGGAGGCTAGAAGGAGGCTGCAGCCACTTGTACCCACACCAATTCGCCAATAGGTACGCATTTCAAGAGATAGCAGATGACCAAGAACAGATGGAGCTGAAAGAAGATGTCCAAGCTGCACTGTCGACATCAGTGAAAAACAAGGCTTTCGGAATTCAGGAAATGTTTCCCCAAAAATGCAGCACTAGTAGCAGTTCCTTATCTCTACCCAGAAATTCAGAAGAGAGCGACCTAGCCAACAGACTAGAAAAGGTCCCTATTTGTGTCCCTTCCAAAGAAAGGTGGTGTAACACAATGCAGACATTATCAAGCAATATTATTAATACCACACGCAAGCAAAAATTTCCATGGGTCATTCGATAGCAGTCACCGCATTACATAGAGAGCTGTCCGAAATTCAAACCAGAGTCTAAAGAGGACGTGAAAAGGGGGAATCCTGGCTGACGTCCGCTGGATCTTGGTGGAAAGCAGAGAATACCAGAAAGATGTTTACTTGTGTGTTAGGAACTGTGCAAAAACACTCAACTGTGTGGGACCTAATCAACTAAGGAGAGCAACGGACGAAAATCCCAGCACATACATGTCATTGCATTCATGTGGAACCTGTACAGAGACCAAGAGGCAGTGATTCATCCAGCACAGTGGGACACTGCATGACTTCAAATCAGGAAAGGGGAACGTCAGGGCTATTTATCTGTGTATTGAGCAAATATTTGATTTTTTTAAGATTATACCTAAAAGAGTGCAGTAACAGGATTGGAACAAGGTTTAGTAACAACCTGCAATATACAGATGAGACAACTTTGCTCTCTGAAAGTAAGGGAAACTTGAAGCATTTACTGATGAAGATCAAGACTACAACCTTTAGGGTGGTGTCAATGTCATGTAACCGAAAGTCCTCACAACTGGACCAACATCGTGATCAATGGAGAAAAGATTAAAGTTGTCCAGGAATTTCATTTTACTGGGCCCCACGATCAATGCTCATACAAACAAATGGCACATTCACTGGGCAAGTCTGCTGCACAAGACCTCTTTAATAATTAAAGACCAAAGATGTCATTTTGAGAGCTAAGGGTACCTGCCCCCATTTCAATGTTCAATTGCCTTGTATGTATGCCAGAGCTGGACAATGAATGAGGATGAATGGAGAAGACCTAGTGCCTTTGAATTCTGGTGTTGGTGTAGATTGTTTAGCATACCTGGGACTGACCGAAGAAGGAACAATTGTGTCTTGGAGGAAGTACAGCCAAAAACTCCTTAGAAACAAGGAGGGTGGAATTTTGGCTCATTTACTTTAGACATGTTATCAGGAGAAACCAGTTCCTGAAAAAAGATGGCATGCTCAGTAAATTAAAGGGTCAGCAGGAAGAAAAAAAAAGCCACAAGATGGATTGACACCATGGATGGAACAATGGGACAAAACATAAAAACAATTGTGAAAGGGCAGTGGGATCAGGCAGGATTTTCATCTCTGGGACATAGGGAAGCGATGAACAGGAGCAGATTCAATGGCACGCAACACCACCACCAACACGAGCCAGCAGGGATTCTATAACAATACTTTGGGGCTTTTTGGTTCTAGGATTGAACACTGAAATTTTAGAATTGACTCTGGGATGGAAAGTCTGACACTGCTGCTCATGAGACTGTTCTTTAAGAACTTGACGTAGGCAGTCATTTGGGAATGGGGAAGCCCGGTAGAGGGCGCTAGAGGTGCTGTGTGAGGTAGGCGTTCAAATCCAGGGCTTTGAGAAGGTTCATTGCAGTAGGACCCGTGCTGAGACATTTAATTTCACTGAAGATATTTTCAATCAGAATCTACATGGTATCAAAATCTTATGTATATTTAAGAACTACTAAGGCTCTCTGTAACAATCAAATGAGAATGGTGAACAATCTAGACTCTGGAAGGACAAATTCTCAGCAGGATGTTGAACCAGAACGAACCCGTTCCTGGGTTGACATAGACTCAGCTATGGCTTGACTTGATTTGGATTAATTTTCTGAAGTTCAAGTGCATTTAAAAATGTGTGCACGCATGCTTTCCTTTTCTTTTCTAACGGGCACATTTGTCGCTCAGAGTTTAAGTCTCTAAATCCTCTTCAGACCATTCTTTCTACCACCTAACAGACAACAGAAAAGGGGGTGAAGGGAGACGTTGGACAGGGCAAGAAATGACAAAATGATAATTTATAAATTATCAAGGGCCTATGAGGGAGGGGGAGCATGGAGGGAGGGGAAAAAAGAGGACTTGATGCCAGGGGCTTGGGTGGAGAGCAAATGCTTTAAAAATGATGAGGGCAAAGAATGTACAGATGTGCTTTCCACAATTGATGTATGTATGGATTGTGATAAAAGTTGTATGAGTCCCTAATAAAACGTTTAAAAAAAGAAATGTTATAAGAGCTGTACGAGCCCCCAATATAATATTTCAATAATTTAAAAAAGAGAAAGAAAAAAAAGAAATCATCTTTGAGAAATTTATTTATTTGATTGACCAATATGATTGAGCTTCGAAGAGGATTCTAGAATCCTCTTCTGTTTTTCCACTGTAATTTTTGGCTGTACTTTCTGTAGCTACGGAACCCTGGTGGTGCAGTGTTTGTCCATTGAGTTGATAGCCTCAAGGTTAGCAGTTTGAAACCACCAGTCATTTGGAAAGAGACAAATAGGGCTTTCTAGTGTTGCAAACAATTACAGTCTTAGGAAACAACAGGGGGAGTTTTAGTCTGTCCGAGTGGTTTGCCAGGCGTGAGACTGGACTCGGGGGCAGTGTGTTTCTGTAGCAGGAGCCCTGCGGCGCGAGGACAGCTGGGTGCCTGTAATGACTTCATTGCTACCTGAATGGTTAGGTCAGTAGGTCTCACACTTGCTTCTCCCTCTTAAGGTGCGATTGTGGTTAGGTGCTTCCTGGTCTCTGAAATGAGAATAATGCAGTAGCAGAAGTTTGCTGGGGTGATTAAAAGGCATCAGTTAAAGAAAGGGCTCTGATAATACAATTGTGGTTTCCAGGGCTGGTAGGCAGTGGGTAAAATTCATCTGGGTCCCCACCCTCCTCCTGGGCCAAGGGAAAGAGTATTGGAACATTTGGTCTTCCCGGGGGGAGGGGGGTCCCTGCACCAGGGGGCTTCAGGATTCCACGCGCACAGAGCAGTGAGGGTAGGGTACTGCTGTTTGAAGGAGGCTGCCCGGCAGTTTGCGTGAATTGAATCACTGATCAGAGGAGGCTCAGACACATCCTGACACTTGGATATGCTTCTCATCTCTTCTGATTCTTCTCTTGGTTCTCCGTGTTTCCAGGAAGGCAGCGTCTATTTATCAATATCTCGATATCCTCTTCCAATCCTTAAGCTGTGGTTATACGGTAAAGTATTCAAATGAACCTAAAACAACGACATGAAGCTAGGCAGAGGTTTGGGAAAACATTCAATATCCTTACCATATGGATGAAATTCTTGAGACATATCAGAGCAATTTTTTTGAGGAGGTAGAAATGGGACTGGATTGATGATGGCTGTGTTGAAAATTCTAACGTAATATTGCAAAGCCTAACTGACAGACTTATTTGCTGTAAGTGCCTATAAAGTAGCCCAACCTACAAGTCTGATCACAATCCGTACATCCATCAACTGGGTAGAGCAGCCAAAACTTCTTCATTCATTAACTACACAAGAAACAAAGGCCGTGTGATTTGACACCTCCATGGAATAACCTACACTGTTGGTACCAAATGAAAGCCACCTCGTTGTCTCATGAGACTAATAAGACTTGGGTCCTGTCTTGCACACACTGCGGGTAGTGCCTCACTGACTGACAGCCTGCTTCCAGGGGCTTCTGGTTGACCCGGGAGATAACTCTACTAGGGTGATCAAGAATGACATGGATACCTAAAACCAGAGACAAGTTAAGCACTTCACTGCTGCTATGGAATTCTGTCCACCCCTCACTACACATAAAGATATAAACCAACTATAATGATTCTTCCTTCTGCCCTGGGTCTAGGCAAATAAGCATCAGATGATCCGAAGCGGCCACACAACTTCATTGCTAACTGAGCCATGAGGTGCCTACCTGAATGCATCCCATCTCCCTTCTACTTCCCTCTAAGGGAGAAAATGCCATTCCCAAAGAACAACTGTCTTCCAGCCCTGAATGCCCAATCAAAGTACGATTCCAAGACCGATCCTTGATCTCTCACTCCTCTCATGCAACATCCAACTTACATCTCTTTGAATCTATCCCTTCCCTCATCTCCATACTTCCTGCTTAGGTTAAGTCATGGTTCCTCTCACCCGCATTTTAGTGGTCTCTGTTTGGTCTTCCTGTCTCTAGTCTCACCCTGGACCCCAGTTCAATCTACTGCTTGTAGAATAATGCAAACATTACTATGATGGAAAAACCACATTTCTCTTGGAATTAAGTTCAAATGTATCCTTTAGCAAAGGATGAAAGACTTTTCCTAATCTGTCTGTCTCTCAAAATCATCTTAAACACATTAGACTTAAAAAACAACAACAACCGCTTTACTGGGGGCTCTTATAGATCTGTCTCTATCTCTCCTTTAAAAAGATCATTTTATTGGGGCCTCTTACATTCTTTTTTTTGTTCTTTACTTCTTTTAACATTTTATTAGGGGCTCATACAACTCTTATCACAATACATACATACATCAATTTTTTACATTCTTAAAACAATCCATACATCAATTGTATCATGTATGTTTGTACATATGATGCCATCATCACTTTCAAAACATGTTCTTTCTACTTGAGCCCTTGATATCAGCTCGCCTCCACCCCTCCTTGTAAACCCTTGATAAATTATAAATTATTATTGTTTTCATATTTTACACCATCTGCTGTCTCCCTTCACCCATGTTTCTGTTGTTCATCCCCCTGGGGTCACGGGTTGTGATATGTCAATTCTTGCACCTGGTTCCTCCTTTCTTCCCCTTCTCCCCCACCTTCCTCTACCCTCATGGCATTACTGTTCCCATTTCTGTTCCCAAGGACCCTTTCTGTCCTGGATTCCTTGTGTGGAGAGCTCTTATCTGCACCAGTGTACATTCTCTGGTCTAGCCAGAAATGAAAGGCAGGATTGGGGTTTCATTGTAGTGGGGAGGAGGGAGCAATAAAGAATTCGAGGAATGTAGTGTGTTTCATCAGTGCCATACTGCACCCTGTTCGGCTTGTCCCTTCCACAGATGGGCTTTGGGTCTTGGCTCCAGCTCCACTAATTCACATCAGTATGATTGTTTTGGGTCTTCTGATGCCTGATACCTGCTCCTGTTGGTACCTCATGATCACAGAGGCTGCTGTGCTTCTTCCACGTGGGCTTATTTGCTTCCCTGTTAGAGGGCTACTTGTTTAACTTCAGGCCTTTAAGTCCAGAGACACTATATCTTTCAATAGTCGGATCCCATCAGCTCTCCTCACCACATTTGCTTATGCACTTATTTTGTCTTCAGTGATCCTGTCAGGAAGGTGAGCATCACAGAATTCCAGGTTATTAGAACAAAGTGTTCTTGCATTGAGGGAGTACTTGAGTGGAGGCCGTCTGCTTCCTTAATACTTAGCGTATAAATATATGCACATAGGCTTATATCCCTATCATATTAATATATTAATATATTTACACAGGTACATGCCTATATACCAATGTATTTTGCCTCCTAACTATTTTCTGTTAAACTTTTACTTTTATTTAACTAACTTCTCAAAGGTGATAAGTCCCCTTGTCGTCCAGGGCCACTTTGCTATTGTTTTCCTGTAGCCTTTTGTCTGGCTTTGACTAGATACCAATCCTCGGCTGAAGCGTCAGTGCCTTCTTAAAGTCTTCCCCAACATGCCAGGCAGAGATGACCACTTCCTTTAGACCTCATGCAAATATATTATCACAACAGTGGCCGCCAATTTTACCTCTTTGTAGATCGGTGCTTGGAGGCATGGAAATCATCCAACCTGTGGCCACAGGTAATCCCAGGGTTACTTATGAGAGCTGAGATCTGTGCCTAACTGCTCTTTAAGAATGTGTTGCTCAGTTGGGACAGGTGTTTATAGTTCTTATGTAGCCTTTAAGGCAAGCAAAAGCTAGATGCCCTTTCCGTGATTTAAGAGCTGCCAGAGAAGTGATTGCAGGTGATTTTGATGACAGCTCTGTGGTGAATAGGGTGTTTGTAAGTGCTGTCAGGTTTAAAGAAGAAGACATTTGCTGAGATGCATCGACAGGGTGGCTAAAACAATGATCTCTAAGGGAACATTGTGAGGACGGCAAAGGCCCAGGCAGTTTGACTCTGGTGCACACAGCGTGGCAATGATCGGAATGGACTCCATGGGGCCGGACAACAACAGAAGGCCGGCAGAAGCTGTCAGATGCTCATCACCTGAGGACTGACTGTATTATTTATACTTTGATTATAGAACAGCTAAAACATTTTTACAATGAACTCTAGCATATCAGAAAAAAAATCCACTATCCTTCAATTCCCTTTCTTGGAGTCTACTTGATGGCAAAGAGTGGGGTTGCATGCCAAGGAACCCTGGTGGCATGGCCAGGTAAATCTTCGACCACTGCAAGGTCAGTGGTTCAAACCCACGACTGCTGTACTGGAGCTAGATGAGGCACTACGCTCTTATAAAAATGTACAGTCTCAGAAGGTTTCTGTGAGTCAGAATCGCCTCGATGGTCGTGGGTTTAAATGGGTTGTGTATGCAAGAAAGGGTTTGAAAATTTCTATGTACTATTTACAGAACAACCCCATGAAATAAAACACGTGTGTGTTGATGTGCCCAACCTTAGAACTAAGACTTTGACAAGCCTCAGAAACCGGAGTGTCCCGCTCTGATTTCTCTCATGTTTGTTATTGACCCGATTTTCTTTATAGCTTTAAAAGAGTGACTTAATATGTATGCGTAGGCAACATGTTGTTTAATTTGGTCTGTGTTGAAAACTTTATAAATAGAACTGTTCTGTGTATATGCTTTCAGAATTTGCTTCTTTCTTCCATTATTAAGTTTTGACTCTGTCACTATGTACTGCTATGATTCGTACATTTTTTAACGACTGAATAACTTTAAAAATACACAACTTTTATTTACTGGGTATATTGTTGATGACTAGTGTTTTTTTTTCCACAATTTTTTCAATTGCGAGCAAAGTTTCTACAAATACTCTGAGAGCAAGAGAAACGTCAGGGGATATCAAGCTGGGAGAGGACTCTCTGGTAGAAGACAGACGCATATTTACCTTTATCTGGCAATTCTAATGTTTGTCAAAGGGATCTCACCTGGAATTGTGTTTTATTTTTATCTTTCTATTCTAGTGCCTGAGAAAGTAGATTAAACAAACATAGGTGCTCACAGTGTACCCACAGAATGAACGTAGAACCACAAATACCTATTGCTTGACTTGGGTATGATTCTCAGTAACTTGGCAGTTATGCAGTGATGTAACCACCCCCATGATGTGATCCGCGGAGGTCAGTCAATCTGTTCCTAGGGGTTGCTGGTGGGATGTGACAGCCTTACTCAGGTCCCAGCTCTGGTCCAAGGTAAGCGGAGGCTCCCTGCATCATCTTTATCCTGCAAGAGGTAAAAGAAAGAAAGAAGTTGGATAAGAAGGAAGGATCTCATTATCACGAAGAAAGATCTTTGAGTGGAGCAAATCTTTTGGATTCGGGGCTCCTGTGCTGAGGACCCCCTAGACCACGGGGAAGATTCATGCCAAGAGACGGGGAAATCTCCAAGGGATGATGGATACACATGTGTTGAAAAGAGGCAAGGCCTTTCCCTCAAAGTTGACCGAGGTAAGAAAAAAAACTACTCAGTGCAGTTCCTTGATCTATTCTTCATTTTAATTGAATTTATTAATCACTTACTCCAGGTATTTCTGTTACAGCAGCACTAGATAACTAAGGCAACATCTCTTGTCTACCCAGAGGCATTTCAGCAGAAAGGCCACCTACTTCTAAACGATCAGCCATTTGGGACCACTTTTTATCAAAACAATAGACTCAGTGACAGCTGGTCAGTTAGTTGGTCTTGTATTGAAGCCTTATTTCAATGATTCTTTAAAGGAAAACAAATTGATTGATTTAGGAGAAGATTTACAGAGCAGATTAGTTTTATGTTTAGCAATTAATACACTTTCTGATTTGATTGGACTCATCATTGCAATGGCCACAATCGACCATCATTCATCCCACCCCTCTCCTGTGTTTCTCGTTCCCTTTTCTCCTTATTTCCTAGCCGTAAGCCCACACAATCCTTGGCAGTTACTCAGACTTTTCCTTGTTTTCCTGATCTCGACGCCTTTGAAGAGCACGTTTTAGTTATTTTGTAGACTGGCCCTCAATTTGGGTTTGGCTAATGTTTCTCATGATGACACTCGAGTTGTGAGTTTGGGGGAAGAATGTCACAGAGGTGCATGTCCTTCTCCTTATATCACGGGAGGGGTACATAGCAGCCACATGACTGACCACTAGAGATACCACGTTCATCACTTGGTTCAAGTGGCGCACCAGGTTTAGCCACGGCAGAGGGATGACATTTCCCCTGCTGTTTTTTATGAAGGAAGGAACCCTAATATCACAGAGGGTTAGGTATTTGACTATGAACCAAAAGATCAGCAGCTCAAACTCACCAGCGGCTCTGCCTGTGAAAGGGATGGCAGTCTGCCTCCATGCGATACTCTGTCCCCCAGGGTCACGGTGAGTCAGAATTGATTTGATGGCCGCGGGATTGTGTGTGTGCGGTCTTTTGTGTTTTGTTTTTAGTACTCTGTTCATTAAAACCATACCACGAAGTCAAGCCCAAGGACTTCTGGTAGAGCAGTGTTGAAGGGCTTGGCAGCTAATAGGTTGGTGGTTTGAATGAACCTTGTGGCCCCACCAGAGAAATACTTGATGATATGCTACTGTAAAAATTACAACCAAGAAGTAAACCTTACGAGACAGTTCTACTCTGTCACATGGGGTTGCTATGAACCAGGACTTACAGGGGGGCGGGAGTAAAAGGGCATTACCTAAAACTATCACTGTATTTAGTAAATATTTTATGGAACACGCTCAGAGGCAACACCAATATTTCCTTTCTCAGAAATGGTTCTTTTTAAAATAAGGCATGCAATAAAATACGAGAACTCTAAGAACAGAAATCAGTCACAAGGGGTTTGGACAACCAATGTTTTCTTATTCCAGGATAAGTAATTATCAACGAGACACCTCCCCAAGGATCGGATGAAAGGTTTTTCTCCCTCTGATGTGGAGCAGTCGGGAGATCTGAGGAGAGGACCTATGTGAGGCTCATCCATCGACAAGCTCTGTGGATGGCCAGCCCCTTCTGTTTTCCTCTGATTTCATTGACAGTGGTGGCTTTCACAATTTCCTTTCTGGATTTGGGACATTCAGAATTGGAGAAATATCTCATCATTAGCTTTGAAGTCCATACCCACTCCTAGCATTCATATTGAGGAACAACTTCATTATAGAAAATAGCCTAGGAGTTGGCCTAAAGTTTCTAGAAAATCATTATGTCAGGTGTAGAAAAGTGCTCTTCTTTGTTAGTGGGGCTATGCATCCCTTTTACTTTGCTGGCCCCAAGCACAGCTTCCTGAGAGCGGGTCTGTATTAGAGCTTTTTGGGTCGTCGTAACCAAGTACCATACTGGTGGCGTTGGCAACGAGGGCATATTGTCGCTGTTGTGGAGGCTGCAAGTCTAAACCGGAAGTGCCAGCAGTGCCGGAGCCTTAAAGGGAGCAGCCTTCCTTCTAGCGTCAGGAACCTCCAAGTGTTCCTTCACTTGGGGCCGCGTGTCTCTCACCTTTCCCTCTGTCTTCATCTTTACCACGGTCTTCTCCGTGCGTCTGCGTGTCATCTCCTCTCCCCTCTCTTATAAAGACACGTGCCCTTGGGTGTAGGATCCATTCTAAATCCAGGATGATATCATCCTGAGGTCCTGAAATTAATAATATCTGCAGAGACCCAATTTCCAAATAAGACCATATCGGTTGGAACGAAATCAGGAGACTGACATATCTTTGGGGAGGTAGGAACACTACTGTTCAATCTATAAGAAGCCCTAGTGGTGCACATGGTTAAGTGCTTGCCTGCTAAGTAAACGATCTGGGAGCTGAACCCCTCAGTTGCTCTGTGGCATAAAGAGAGGGCGGTGTGATTCTGTTAAAATCTACAGCGAAACCCTATGGGGCAGCTATCCTCTGCCCTATCGGTTTGCTATGTGTTGGAATTGACTTGATGGCAATGGGCTTGGTATTCAACCCATTAGAGGGTTTCTGATTTTTTTTTTATCAGTCTGCTTTCTTATTGTAAGTCAAAAGGGAATATAGTAAAAGGATACTGGCTGCTGTATGGCTCAGCGGGAAGGAGCCCTGGTAGTGTACTGGGCCACGAGTTGGGCTGCTAACTGCAAGGTCATCAGTTTGAAGCTACCAGCCATTCTGCAGGAGAAAGATGAGGCTTTCTTCTCCCATAGAGATTTACCATCTTGGGAACCCACCCACGCAGTGCTACTCTCTCTTATAGGGTTGCTATGAGTCAGAATGGACTTGACAGCAGTAATTTGTGGTTCAGCAATGAATAGTACTTATATAACCAACGTAGTGCAAACATGGAATAATTATCAAACAGGGATTATAATTAAAAATATATTTGGGCCACTGGGGAATGAGACATATGCATGTGCATGGCCTGTATGTGCTGGGCAACAGGTGCAGAGAGCCGAGCGATGGCTGCTTTGAGTTGTTGTCACAGTGCCATCGAGTTGCATCTAGCCCATGACAGCCTTATGCAACAGAGGGAAACACTGCCCCGTCTGGTGCCATCCTCACCACGGAGCCCTGTCTCAGGAGGGAAGAGTGAAAGGGGAAAAAAGAATCTCTGGTTGCTCAATGGTTACGTCCTGGACTGCTAACCCAGAGATCTTTGTTTTGAGCTCAAGCTGTGGCTAATTGGGAGAAAGACCTTGTCATATGCTTCTGTCAAAGAGCTTAATCAAGAAAAATCTTACAGCGACATTGAGCCCCTCTACTCAAGTACACCCTCAACGCAAGAACAGTTTGCTCTAATAACCTGGCATTCTGCGATGCTCACTTTCCTGACACGATCACTGAAGACAAAGTGGGTGCATAAGCAAATGTGGTGAAGAAAGCTGATGGTGTCTGGCTATCAAGGGATATAGCATCTGGGGTCTTAAAGGCTTGAAGATAAACAAGTGACCCTCTAGCTGAGAAGCAACCAAGCCCACAAGAAACACACCAGCCTGTGTGATCATGAGACATTGATGGGGTCAGGTATCAGTTATCTAAGACCTAGAATAAAAAATATCATATCAATGTGAATGATGGGGGAGCATGGAGTGGAGAGCCAAAGTCCATCTGTAGACAATTGGATATCCTTTTACAGAAGGGTCACAAGGAAGAGAGCACACAACTTTCCTCTAGTTCTTTAATGCTTCCTCCCTCCACTATCATGACCCTAATTCTACCTTACAAATTGGGCTAGACCAGAGCATGTACACTGGTACAGATAAGAGTTTGAAACTCAGGGAATCCAAGACAGATAAATCCCTCAGGACCAATAATGAGAATAGCAATTCCAGGAGGGTAAGGGGAAGGTTGAGGAGAAAGGGGGAACTGATTACAAAGATCTACATATAACCTACTACTTCTAGTGGGATGGACAACAGAAAAGTGGGTGAAGGAAGACATCTGTCAGTGTAAGACATGGAAAAATGAATAAACTTTCAAGGGTTCATGTGGGAGGGTGGGGCAGGGGAAATGAGCTGATACCAAGGGCTCAAGTAGAAAGAAAATATTCTGAAAATGATGATGGCAACATACGTACAAATGTTCTTGACACAATGGATGCATGTATGAATTGTGATAAGAACTGTACAAGCCCCTAATAAAATGAGTTCTTAAGAAAAGAAAAATAAAATCACATGGGACAATTCTAGTCTCACCTGAGATCGTTATGCACCTGAGTTTGCAACGAACGATAAAACTGAAAGCGCAAAATGAACGAACTTGCACTTGCTCCTTAAGAGATGGAAGAAAACTGGATTGACCCTTGAACAGCATAAGGCCTACAGTTGAAAATCCTTCTCTAACTTTTTACTCTCTCAATACTAGCCTACAAATGCCCTTCTGGACACCATAAATGGTGGATTTACACATATCTTGAATGCCATCTTTCACACCACAGCATTCAGAAAGTCCCAGGGAAAGTCCCAGGATCTTTTAATGCTTTGTTTTTCACCAACTTTTGGAAGCCCCTTCCCATATTCTGCCCACATAAAACTGCATGTTCGATAGGAGAGAAAAAGGTATTTTGGAAAAGTGTAAAGCTTCCCCCCACCCATTCACCTGTTGGAGGAGGTACAATGACAGCTTCCCAACTTGACCCCACACTTTTTTTTTGTCAGCAAGCTAACTTTATTCTACAGGCAATGGGGACTCCATACAAGTTTTTAAAATATGTTCCCCGCCTCCCCCTATCCACCCTCCTCAGCAAGCTTTTTGGTGCATTAGAGAAAATTGAAAAATGCCCACTGCCCGGCTTGATTTGCTGGCACCTGTGAGACACCGGCGAGGGACTACGTTTCTGTGACCTGCCAGCAGTGGCAGCCTTGGCAATGGGGCAGTTGATGGGCAGGTCCCTGGTGCTGCAGAGCTATGAGCTTCGAGAACTTCGGGAGGACTGCAGAGTTCTGGCTGTTGTAGATCCATTGATGGGGCTCAGACCTTTAGAAGGGTGCAGAATCAATAGCAGCCCTTGTTCCTAAGACGGAAGAGGGACAAGATTCCCGAGCCAGGTCCCCTGGACTTACTAGTCCTTGGCCCATCAAATCCCAGGGGAAAGAGCAGCCTGGCAGCCTCCAGAACCACGCAGCTTTGAATCAGCTCGACACTATGAAAAACAGCTGTCAGATCAGAAAGAGCGGGCTTCTTGTTGCAGGGGTCGTATCATAGACGTTCCTCTCGGCACACGCTTGGTACAGGGTTGCCAAACGTGCTACAAAGGTGCAGTTGGGAGGCAAAGGAAAATGCACTGCAGAATGAAGCGAGATCAATACTGAGACTCACTGCCAATTCATGAACTCCTTACATGCTCACTGGCGTTGTAAACATGCAGCTAATTCATTTTGCAAATGCAATGTCGCCTATTCGGGCGTTGATTCTTAAGAATACACATTCTTTACCATGAAAACCCCTGACCGGTTAGTACATTTAAAAATATGATTACCAAAATAAAAGCTGTCCCCCCCTCCCATAAAAATAAAATAAAAGCAAAAAGCAAAGAGCAAAAACAAAGACCACGAAAGGCAACCAAAATAATTTTGATGATTTGATACTTACAGTTTGACACATCTTTCTATATCCTAGGTGTGTATATCAACAACTGGGTGTACAGTTTTGGGTGGTAGAGGTCCCACAGCATGGATTCATGCTTTCCCCGCCCCCACATATCATGAATATTTACCCATTCAAAGACTTCTCAACAGAAGTCCTCACAGAGAACGCTTTTATCTTGAAATGGCAGCTACAGGACAGAGCAAGCCATTCGACTTCTTGTCACGTTGTGAGCGTGCTGGGCTTCTTGGGAACACTTGCAGCATCACTGGTGGCGCTATGTGAGGACCCTGTGCCGTCAGTGCACGTGTGTGGTGGTGACATGAAGCCCTGGGAGACCCAGGAGCCCTCTCTTTACCGGGACACACAATTTACTGGAGAGAGGAGCTGCTGACCAAGGCGATTAGCATCACATGTTAGTTTTTTAATCTGCATGTAAGTGGGCCCTTGTAGTACAAGCCTATGTTGTGCAAGTCTCGGCAGTACTACCAAAATAAAACAGCTACATAGTCAGATATGGCTGCTTTATTGGAATGTAAAGGAGACTGTGGGTCAACTATCGTTTTCCATAAGTAGCGTTTGCAGAATCAGTCCTTCGGCCTTTTATACCCATTGCACAGGTAATTCCAGTGAAGATATAAACAGATGGCAAACACCACAAAATGTTACAAATAAGAGGCAATTCGCTGTGTTGGCCAACTTTTTCAAGACTTCTAGAAGCTGCTTGAGAAAAAAATTATTTTCAAAGACTTTCAGGTGAAAAAGTTCTGTTCATTTTATTAAGTTTGTCGAAGTGAACATTGTTGCTACTAATAGCTGATATGATCAGACATAATATGACCTTCCATAGCTTTTTTAGGATTTGGTTCAGTTTGTCCAGCCTTTTTCCTGCCTTCTTCTGGTAGTGGCCCCGTTGGGAAATAACTAGAGTTCTAGTTTAATCAGTACTGCAGACGCGTACAGTGAAGGGCATATCCGGCCACTTCTGCATTCCCTGTAGCCCAGAGTGTGGCTCAGACGTGTCTCCACGCTCCATCCTTCTTCACCTACTCGGATGTCACCTGTCCCTCCCACCACAGTCTACTGTGCTGGGTTGGATCATTCCCTACAATGACCACACAGAACTCACAAACAATACTCACAATTATGGGGGTTTACGTGGGAAGTTAACAGATTGCCACAAGTCAATACCAGTTTACAGTAAGGGTACAGTCAGCCGTTGGTCCATAGACACTCCTCTCCTCAACCAAGTCTCTCTCTGGTCCTCAGCTTCTCAGCCACGTGGTCTCTTGACTTCTGCCTCTGTAGGTCAGGAAGACAGCCCGTCTATCACTCTGTCTCACAGTCTCATGGTCTCAGGCCAGATGAGGAGAAGGTACCCCATCGTCTGAGTCTCTGTGCCACAGTCTCGGTGTCTCTGCTCGTGGCCACGTTCACATCAAACAGCAATCAGGAGCCTGATCATCGGATGGTCCTGAGCTTTTGCTCTCTACTCCTGCTTCAAAGGCCACTCATCCATACAGCTACAGGGGTGGAGATGGATAACTGACCAAGCCCCTCTCTCTGTGTTACACACAGCCTATTTGCATAGCACCACCCAATCATTTAGTGGGAGTTACAGAGACTTGGGTAGAAGAGCCATACTTAGACATCTCACTCCTCAATGTGTGATGGTTCTTTCCAGAGACCCAAAATGAACA
Organism: Tenrec ecaudatus; assembly: GCF_050624435.1. Taxonomy (NCBI): domain Eukaryota; kingdom Metazoa; phylum Chordata; class Mammalia; order Afrosoricida; family Tenrecidae; genus Tenrec; species Tenrec ecaudatus. The sequence goes on along the minus strand of NC_134543.1, from coordinate 121,659,914 downwards.
CAGTTTCTGATCACATGACTGCCCCAGGAATGGGCACACGATGCATTAGTCTAAGCAAGATCTTTCTGGTTTTGCATAGGAACTGATGGACAAGAGCAATTTCCCCCTTTCCACCCTTGCCCATGTGGCTGGAGGGGTATATGCCTAGGCTGCATGGTGCCCTGTTTCTAGTGTACGGGGTCAGTTGTTTAGAGAAAGTGAAGCAACGTGCAGAAAGAGGGAAAGAGCTGGGAGTTCTCAGAGCCAGCTGGCCCTGAGTCTCGCTCTGTTCCTGCCATTTTTATGGTTTGACTTCAGGAGTCCACAGGTCCTCTTACTTCTGCTTTTCAAATGAAATAGAGTTGGTTTTTTAATTCCACTGGTCATCAGATCCAGATGAATAGCAGAAGCCAGCATGTTTTAAATCATTCACAAACCCACACAAAACCAACCCATGGCCAATGAGTCTGTCCCAGGACTCCTGGCGAACCTGTCGGGCAGCACCCCGGTGGGTTTCTGAGACTTAACTCTTTATGGGAGAAGATGGCTTCCTTTGTCTCCCTCAGAGTGGCTGGTGGGCTTGGACGGCTGACCTTGTAGTTAACAGCTTAACATGTAACCCACTAAGTCACCTTGGCTATTTTTTAAATCATCAGGCAAGAAGTTTTTTGGTCCACATTCAGGAAAGCAAATGCGCCTGTGAACTATTTAACGATTCGAATTCTATCGCTGACGTGAGAAACCTCTCAGTCACAGTCAAAGAGACATCATGTGGTTTGCCAGTGGATGCACAGGGCTGCCCGCCGTGTGTCAGCCCAGCATCCAGAGGCTTGATTCTGCTCCTCCTGCTGTCTCAGAACAACTCCATCCCCAATGCCATAAGACTTTCCATAAACAGGTACAAATATTGAGCATTTAGTGATGGTCTTGCGGACACTGTATCAGACCTTTTCGAGAGTCAGGAAAAGACAGCGGGTATGACCTGTGTCCTTATGTGACCTAACAGTTGCAAGGTGGATTGCTAGCTGCAAGGTCAGCAGTTCGAAAACGCATCTGCTCCTCAGGATGAAGACAGGGCTTTCTACTCCCATAAACAGTGTTTCAGAAATTTACAGGGGGCAGTTCTCCCCTGTCCTATGGGGTCATTATGAGTCATCATGAACTCAGTGGCGGTGAGTTTGGGTTTTTGAGCTTTGCGCCTTTACCTAGCTTAAAGTCAGCTCAGGGGAGATGATGCAAACTTGTGAAATACTTAAACATCACCGCATAAGGATGGACACAAAGGCAACGAATGGTTCTTTTGGTGCCACTTCCAGCCAGTTGAGCCTAGAACTTGGTTCTCTGCTCTCTAACCCCGAACACCCAACCTGTTGCCGTCAGTGAAGAAGGATGAGCAGAAGTGAGCTCCACATGGCTTTCTTAGAGGCACACCACCAAGCCTTTCTTCCGCAGCACTCTGCTCAAGCCTAACCAAACCCACCGCCACCATGTCCAGCTCAGAGCAGCCCTGTGGGACAAGGTTGAACTGTTGCTTAAAAGACTCCGAGACTGAAAATTGTCTCTCTTTCTCCCACTGCCACTACAGGTGGGTCCAAACTATCAACCTTTCCATTTGCAGCCAAACACAAACCATCCATGCCACCCAGCCCCACACCTACCCTCTTTCCTAGCAGACAGACCATCTCCCTCCTGTTTTCTTTCCCCTCCTCCTTTCCAGGCTGGAACCCCGGGCAGGCTGCAAAAGGACCCGGGGCTGCCAATGGGAGCACAGCAGCCAGGCTGCTTTTGTGTGGTAAGTAAAGCCCCTTGGTGCCAACCTGGAAGTTGAAGAACGCAAGTGCTTTGTTAGGAAGGAAGTGAACAGCTCAGCTGTTCAGCGGGCCAGAAGTGCTGAGCCTGCAGGATCTGTGTAGCACGCAGAAACTGCTTCTCCCGCCCGGACTCCTGGCGGAGGCTGAGTGCATCTGATGCTCCTCTTGCTCCCCCTGGCAAGCGTCGCCTGGAGGAGGAGGAGGGGATGGCAAGGTGCCAGCCTTAAATAATGAATAGCACCCTCATTTGCATGCTTTTTTAGTGTGCCTGTTTGCACACAGCATCGCAGGAGCCAGGAGCCCGAGGAAATCTGCCTTCGAGCCGGCACTGGGCTCCCTCCCTCCAGTGTGCCTAGCTCAGGAAAAGGCAGGGCTCTTCCCGGCAGACCATCTGGCTCTCTTGAATGTGCTTATTAGTAACCGTGGCAGTGGGTCTGTTAGCCCGGGACAGGATCTCTGAGACAGATGCTGAGTTTATGTGTAAAATATGGCTTCCAGCCAACGCACTAATCATGATTGCCTCTGAAGTGGTTCCAATCGTCTGGATGAGGCGGCTCCGCTCTTATGTTGTTTGTACAAGCGGGTAGTTAGAGGTGTTGTGTACAAGATATTTGTAGTCATAATTTCTCCAAACAGGTTAAGGCAAACATTACGAGAATCAGCATATTAATGTGCTGTGTTTCAAATTAGAATTATAAACACACTTTCCTCATCGGAGGCCTAATCTGCTAGCAAGAAGCCAGATGTTTAATGATGAAACCATTATTTAGGAGGGCCCATCAAAGTAGAACAGATTGTGGGTGCCTAAGTACAGGGAAATACCTGCTGGATGCAAGGGGTTGGGAAAAACGGCTTTCTGAGGATGCCTGCTGGTGTTGGATTTTCATGCATCTTCTGCCCTGGCTCAAGATGGAGTGAGCTCTTCTGGGGCATGGCTCAGGAGGCAGGGTTCTGCCCGCCTAGGACAGAGCTAGGGCACAATGCACATCCCCAGGGAAGAGGTGGGAGCTGGTGGACTGGAGGAGTCATTGGGCAAAGTTTGTTAGAAATGGCTTTTCATAAGAACCTCACTCCTCTGTCGCCCTGTGTGTTGTCTCTGAGTCTCCGAGGAAAGATGGGGAAGCAATGTTCGGTGTTGATGGTTTAGCTCCTGAGCTGCTTCACGCAGAGCTGGCACCCACATGGTCAGTTTTCAGATAGAATTAGCCCAGGGCCCTTTATTGTCTACAAGAGGTCGCAGGCCCACACCCTTTGCCTGGATTCACCTTTCCTTCCCCTTTGCCTTCTCCTCTGTATCCACTTCCTTTCCCAGGCCCCTTTCCTTCCTTGCCTAACTTCTCTTTCCTCCTCCTTCCCTTCCCTGCTTCCCCATCCTCTTTCTCCACCCACCCCTCCTTTCCTATAGGAAATACACCTTAGAGAACAGGCCCACTTGCTCCTTTAGGCTTAAGAGCAACACAAGGAGCAGAAAGACCCACAGCAAGTGCCTTGGAGTGCATTGATTTTTTTCTTCTTCTAAAATTTGCCAACCAATTTGTATCTTGGGATTACAAAATGTTCCTACTACTACTCAGAGTTCTGATGTCTTGTCTTCGAAAGCTTTTTTCCCAGGTGGGTGGCTCTTTCATCTGGTTCAAGTTCCAGCAGAGTGCAGCCTGCCGCTGCCTGGCATAGGGGCTGGGGTCATTTGCCACACACGCATTTTGAGTGCTCAGTGGGAAGTGACGGCTGGAGAGCTGGACGCTTCTCTTTGTTGGACAGTAGAACTTGGGAGCTAGCTGGTCTTTATACCCGGGTGGTACAAACTCCTAATCTGATTGGCTGCTGTCTGAATGACCCAGGGGAGCTGGTGCGGGGGGCGGGGGGGCGGTGTGGGGGGGTGTTTCATTTTGCCCAGAAGTGCTCATGAAAAGCCATCACAGGTCTACTCTGACACACAGGAGGTCTCCGTGAGCAGGAGGTAACTGGGAAGAAATAAACAAACAGAAAAATCAAGACGTCTTCAAAGGATCCCGGGAAGCTAGCACCACCCATGAACTTTCTCTCATGAAACCTGGAGGATGGGTGTGTCCCAAAGTTGCATTTCTTGTGTTCTTGTAGCCATTCCAAAGGACCAGGAAGGAATCCAAACACGGAGATGACCGTTGGTCCTGTTTCCGAGGATGCCGTGATTTCTCTACGGTCTCTAGCTTGCCTTGAAAGCCTTATTGAGGCCCCTTCCACATTGCCATCCAGGCGCCTCTGTCCATTCAGTCCAAAGCGTCTGCCAGCTCCTCTTTGCTTATGCTTGCTAAATTATTTGTGTCTTTTTCATTTCAGCCAGGTTTAGAAGGGGCCTTGAAGTCCGATCTGACTCAACTATACATCCGATCCTGGGATTGCCTTTTTAAAAGATTGCCTCTCCTAGTACATCCTGGCCCATAATGGATCAACTCCGAGGACAGGACACCCACACGCTCCAGTGCCGCCTCTCAATGTTGGGGTATTCACTGGTGCCCAGGCTTTAAACTGTTGCCTGTCCACTGACATTCATTCATTCTAGGACCAGTAATTGCCAAAGTGAGAACTCCCTGTGCACTGTGCCCGGTGGAGCGCAGAAAGCACGAGAAACAGTAGCCGTGTTTATGGTTGTTGTTGATGGTGGTCTTGTTGATGTTATGTAACATAAGCGGATTCTTCCAGATTGAAGTTCTTGGCATTCTTAAAAACAGCTCTTCTCACTCCTTGAACTTTAGTTTTCCTCTAAATATTTTAAAGCTAAATATTCTCATGAACTTGAATTGTTCTGCACATGACAGGGCTTGAGATTCTTTAAGGTGACTTGCCTCAAAAAAGGTTGTAACTTGTTATTGTAGGCATCGATCTTAGAAACAAGCAGGAGCAGTAGGCATATGGGCAGAGGCGTGGGTGGGTGTGGGGTGGCTTCTGATTCCTTCAGAGTGCAATAACTGCTAATGAGATCCGAGTCACCATGACTTTCCTGGAAGCCACATTACACTGGTGACTAATATTTGATTTATGGTTGACCAAATCTCTTCAGCTGTTTTGTTTCCTTTTCCGAAGAGAATTATCCTAGAGCTATCATCTTTTTCTCAAAGCTAGGAAACCTATGGTCATTATAGCCAAATACCACTCCATGAATAATGGCAGCCAATTGTTCAAGCTTTGGAAGACCCCCTCTGGGTCCATATGAGGAGCCCTGGTGGCAGAGCATTTACAAGGGCAGCAGTTCACATCCCCACACCCCTCCCGCAGCCACTCCGAGGGAGAAAGACAGGACTTTCTATTACTGTAAGTGGTTACAGTCTCAGAAACCCACAGGGGCAATTCTACCCTGTCCTTTAGGGTCGCTATGAGTCAGCATCTGCCCGGAGGGCAGTGAGTGTGGTGTGGTTTGTTTTGCCTCCTTACACATGGAGCTGGGAACCTATCTATCAATAGCGAGAGAGATGACACTGATGATGTTGAAGACGATCATTTCCATTGATCTATTTCCACTGATGTTGAAGATGATCATTTCCACTAGGCTCTATGTGTGTACTAGGTGCCTGGAACAAAAGGGTGGACAAGACACAGCTTAAGTCATAGAATAGAGACAGTCCATGTCGAACACATTGCTCAGTGCCAGACACATAGTAGGTGTTCAATAAATAGTTGTTGAGTGGGGAAAGGAAAAATAATGTGATGCTCAATGAGTAACTTAAAAAAAAGGCTCCTTTGGATTCTTAGAAAAAGAAAACCCTAGTGTGTGTATGGGGCTGCCGTGAGTTCTGGGGCTGTGGTGTTTACTGGTCGGGCTGTGATCTGCAAAATCAGGAGTTTGGAACTACCAGCTACTCTGAAGGAGAAAGACAGGTTTTTTACTCCCATAAACATTATGGTCTTGGAAATTCGCAGAGGCAGTTCTTCCTTGTCCCATAGGGGTGACTCGGAGGCAGTGAGTTCGATGAGGCTCTTTGTCCACATCCTTCATATCAAATTGAGTTCCTTGACCAGTGATGGAGCTCTGGAGTCTATTACATTTGAGCCCTGTTCTGTTCAGACAAACTCATACGAGCCAGACTGGGACAGAATTGACTCAGTGGCAGTGAGTTTGAGTTTTTTTAAAAATTTGGTCTTGGGTTCCTCATCAGTCCCTTCAAACTTGTTATTGGTGCCACACACCATTTGCTGGAGCATCTCCCTCGGTCAAAACTAGGTGCTCATGCTACGGAGAAGAGATCGCTAAGGTGGCAGCGGTCTCAGTTCATCCAGTCATTTTTTTCTGCATCGAAGTGCCAACTAGCCATTAGGAAGATAAAGCTTTTCTCTTTTGATGTTTTATTTTTTTCAACTCACAATGACTAATTTTACTAATGGGACTTCATGGTAAACCAATTAGTTGTTTCAAATTGCTTTGAAAGTAAGGCTGTCAATCAACCAGCCGACCTTGATGCTTCCTCTTCTTTGATGGAATATAGCACGATTTCAGTGGTGTGTGTGTGTGTGTGTGTGTGTGTGTGTGTATTTACAAACAAACTCATGGCCACTGAGTAGATACCTACTCCCAGCGACCTTCCAGGATAGGGAAGAGCTGGCCCTGTGAGGTTCTGAGACTGCTACACCTTACAAGAGTAGAAAGGCCCAGCTGTCTCCTGAGGAGTGGCTGGTGGTTTTGAACTGCTGACCTTGCAGATGTGTCATATATATAATATATTCATATTTGGTAAACAGTCTTGATTGGCTTAATTCATGCTTGCACAGTTCTTTGTGGCTATAATTTCAGAATCCGTGTGGCATTCGGTAGAGAACTTTGTTAAGCACGCTAACTCATGCTGCCGCTTAGTACTCTTTTACGAGATTACCTATTTCATGACACCTGATGACCTCTGGGTCTCACGAAAGTTAATGCTCCGATTGAAAGTGAGCAACTTGCCCCCTGAGCCTTTCCCATTAGAAGGATCATCCCCAACGTTGCCGAATTACTTAAGGCTGTGAAAAATATCGTTATTTTATATTTGATGACACTTTCAGGTAATGTGAGGAATTACAGAATAATGCTTTCTCTTGGAAAGGATTTGACTCCAAAATAAAATCAAGTCAGATTCTCGGCTGTTGACTGCTAAGTGCCAGTTTGCCATTCGAAATGGTCGGAACGTAGCGATTTGGAGAACCAACCCCACAATCACCAGTGATAACTTTCATCCACTCGAGGCCCATTTGGCCATGCCTGATGAGAAAAGCTCATTTCATGTTGGAGGATTGAATTTGAGCAATTGGGGATGAAGACATAAGACCTAATGATGGAGTGCCCGTGCAACTGCAGGCTCCAAATTTGTGTTCCCTTCAAAATAAACACTTAACTGCTGCGTCTTTTTTATTTAGGACACCCATTCGAATAAAAATAAATGAGTGCTGAGAAGTAGGAGCAGTAGTATTGTCTTGCCTCTAGGAGGCAGTGTTGCACAGTGACCAATGACAGGAAGTGGGAGTTGGGTCCCAGCTCTGCCCTGGGGCTGTGAGCCCTCCTGCCGACCTGACCTTCCATCTTTCTCACCTTAGTCTCATTTCTAGGCCAAGCTGAAGACCATGTACACCCTTCCGAGAAGGCTTGGCGTATAGACTAAGCGAACTGCTCCCGTTGAAAGTCGAGGATGTAGAAAGCGCTCAGTAGAGACGGGCTCTTAAGAAAGCCTCCATCGTGTGCAGGAGAGGTAGTGTGAAGTTAGTTAAGACTTGATTTCAGGATTCCTCACTTACCCCCAAGCCCACTCACAGTGACCCTATAGGACAGAACCGAACTATACCCCGTTGGGCTTGCGAAGGCTGACCATATTGACATAAAAAGCACTTCGGGCTGGTTAGAACCCCTGGGCTTTCTGTTAGCAGCCCAGCGCATAATCCACGATGTCACCTGGGCTCCTACTTAACACGTATGGATTTAAAAATCAATACACTCTTTTGTCCCTAATTTTGTCTTTACCATTGTTTTGTTTTCTTAAACTTAAACGTTATACTTCCTACTTGGGTACAACCTTTAGAGTTCATCATGTAGGGAAAATGCTTTTAGTGGTGGCTGAAAACAAGACGAGATCTTTAAAGCATCTGAACTGATGTATGTTATGAACGAGCCATCCTGGACTGGAAGAGGTATTCATTTGTCTCCTCATATTAATTAGATAATGGATTTATTTCTACTAAGCAAAGTATCAGGGTAGATACTCCTTTGATAAGATTAAGTAATTTGTAGAAAGACTTGCTAATAAATATTAGAACAATAAACCCATTGAAAGAATGTATATATCATTGCCATTGGGTACCTCTGACTTGAACCCCAGCTACATGAATGTATTTTGTACCTTGGAGAGTTTGTTTCTTTTTTTTGGGGGGGGTGTTCTGTGTTGCCTTTGCAGTCTTGGATGCCTGCTTAATGGCTCTAGAAAAGCGATCGGTCTTCTCTAAAGGAGAGGCATTCTGCAGAGGCGCGGACAGTGTGTAGGTAGGACTGAGGGGCATATGGTGAGTAGGCCTAGCACAACTAATTTTTCCCAAGGTTTGTGGACTTGTTCCTAGAGGAAGGGAAGAGTGCAGTCCGCGAGGCATTCATGGAGAGAAACTCGTTACTAGAAAGGCAACTCACGCCAGAGGAAGCATTCTGGACGAGGGCACACACACACGCACAACCAGCGTGCCACCTACTTACTCAGTCACTCACAAACCTGTGGAAGGTGAGTGAGGCCGAGGCTGAGAGACAGATGTGTGCAAAAGATGGAGCGAGGATTCAAAAGGGAGATGATAAAAAGCATTAGTGCCTCCTCTCAGAGCGGAGGTCAAAAGCTGAGGCTAACACGGAAATTAATCTTTTCACAGACACATTTTACAGGGCTGGAGAGTGTGTGCGAGGCAGAGTTCTCTGAAGGTCATCAGGAAGCAGGCGGTGAGGACACCCAGGGAGGGAGGATAGACTGGGACTGCCCGTGCCTTGAGTGGGTGAAGTGGACAAGGGAGCCTGCCCTGGCAGGGATCCTGCAGCACAGCTGGACTGGGATTTGAGAGGGAGTTGTCATGGGGCTGCTAATGGTTGATAGGACCATGGGCTTATGGGAAAGAAACGCATCCAGAAAGCTGATTAAATTCATCGGCTATTAGTTAAGTGTTGGAATGCTTTGTGGTTGCTTCCCTTGAGTGATTAATACTCATCATTTATTAGTTACCTAGTCCTAGCGGTTTATTAGCGCACAGTACACATTTGGTTGATCACAGTAAATATCATGCCTCTAATTTCTTAAGTTACAGTGTCCAGTTCACATGTGACAAGGTTTTCAGCTAAAGCTGCACATTAACAACATTTCACCTGGCTGCTGTTGTTGTTAGGGGCCACTGAGTCATTTCTGACTCACAGCGACCCCATGTCCGACAGAACGAAGCACTCACTGCCTGGCCCTGCACCAGCCTCACAATTGTTGCTCTGTGTAAACTCATGGTTGCAGACACTGTCCATCCATCTCGTTGAGAGTGTTCCTCTCTTTCACTGCCCCTCTGCTTTACCAAGCATGACATCCTTCTCCAGGAATTGATCTCTCCTGACAACCTGACCAAAGTACATGAGATGAAGTCTCACCATCCTTTACCTTGAGAGCAGTGAAATAAAAATATTGGTTCAGGGGAAATCTGATGGTTTTACTGATACTGAAGGTAATGGTGGACATTACATATGGCAGCAATGTACTACTCCTTGCTGACAACGGTACAACACCTCAGTTTTAATCACGTAAATATTTACTAGTGCATCCACTAATGGGCTGAAGCCAGTTCAGTGCTTACTGCTCACGAGAGCTGATGGTGTGCCCATTTCCACAGCTCTGCTGTCAGTGGCATCATGCTGGTAGCTTGAAGTTGGCCATGCTGGGAATATTTACACCATGGAAATTGGCAATCGTGACAAATCAGGGCCCTGAGAGCTTTACCACTGAAATGCTGAGTACATCTCATGAACAGGGCACTGTGGGGGAACAAATATATGAGTGAGCTACACCCTGGCACTTCAGGATCTTATAATATGACAGAATTTAAAATGATGATGATGGTGATAGACCTTTACTGAACACTGACCTTGCGTAGAAGAGAACTTTCCATGTGTTTATTAACCCATTTAATCATCACAAAATATCCTACTAGGTGAGACCTAGATGATTTTGTTTTTAAATTAAATCATTTTATTGGGGGGCTCTTACAAATCTTAGGACCATCCATCATTCAGTGGTATTAACCACACTTGTACATATGTTGCCATCAACATTTCTAAAACATTTTCATTTTACTTAAGCCCTTGGTATCAGTTCCTCTTTCCCTCCTCCTTCCCTCACCCTGTCACCTTCCTGAATCCTTGATCAGTTATATATTATTGTTATTTCATGTCGTATACTGTCCGTTGTCTCCTTTACCCACATTTCTGTTATTCATCCCCCTGGTGGTGGGCTCTATATCTAATCTTGTGATGGGTTGCCTCATTCCCCCATTCCACACCCCCCATTTTCCCACCATGCCCTTACCCTCATGACATCGCTACTCCCACTACTGTTCCAGAGGATTTTATCTGTCCTGAATTCCATGTGTCAAGAGTTCTTATCTGTGCCCATGTGTGTACTCCAGTATAGACTGATTTGTAAAGTAGACATGGGTCATGGTAGTGGGGGGAAGCATTCAGGAACTATAGGACTGATGTGTGTTCCATCCATGCTATACCGCACCCTGGCTGAATTGTCCTTTCTTTGTAACCCTTCAGTGGGGGGATATCCAATTTTATACAGATGGGCTTTGGGTCTCCACTCCAACCCCCCTCATTCACATTGATATAATTGTTTGTTTTGGATATTTTGATGACTGATACCTGATCCTGGCAACACTTCATGATCACACAGGCTAGTATGCTTCTTCCATGTGGGCTTATTTGCTTCCCTGCCATGTGGCTGCTTATTTAACTTCAAGCCATTAAAACTACAAGTGCTAGATATTTTGATAGCCAGGCAACATCCGTTCTCTTCTCACATTTGCTTATGCACCAATTTTATCTTTAGTGATCATGCTGGGAAGGTGAGTATCAAAGAGTGCCAGGGTATTAGAACAAAGTGTTTTTGTGTTTAGGGAGGCCTTGAGTAGAGGCCCAAAGTCCATCTGCTATCTTAACACTTAACATATAAATATATGTCCATAAATATTGGCTTCTATCCCTTTCATTACAAATTAATATATTGACATATATACTGCCTATAGATATACCACTATAAATAGCTTTTGCTTCCTACTTCTTTCCTCTATTTACTTTCACCTTTCTTCTGTCCCACTATCGTGCTCACCCTGCACTCAGCCTTCAGTAATCCCCCTTGGATACATTGCGCTTGATCAACACCCACCAGGCATTATACACCCCCCTTGTCACCCACCATTTTTAGGTCTCTTGTTGTTCCCTCATCACCGAGTTTGTAGGCTGCTCACTACCTCCCCACCCCGTCCTCTCCCATGTCCCTCCAGGACTGCCGGTCCTATTGTTTACTTCTCGGGATTGTTTGTTCTGCCTATCTTATATAGAAAGACATAGGATTCTTTGGAGATTTGGTTACTTTGCTCTCCTCGCTGCCCTGTTGCACTACCTTCATGTTTCACCCAGTTGTGCCTGGGGCAGACCAGGCACACTTTCTGCACAGTGTCCCCTCATAGCGCTATGGGTTACGGAGAGAAAGAACATCGTGTCTCATGATGAGGCCAGCCTTATGGTTCTCTCTGTGCATTGGCTGCTCTGAGCAGGGGGATGTTGTCTCTGGGGATTGGTGGGCCACGATGAGGTCTCTCTCTCTCTCTCCCTCTTTCCCTCTTAGTTCACACCTGTCTGGTCTGGACAGACCGGCCACTCTCTCTGGGCTATGATCTTCAGTGCTGTCCTCTGTATTACAATCTTCTGGGGAAGGGGGTCAGCATAGCTTGGCTTGGATCTGGCCCCATTATCTTCTCTGTTAGTTCACTGCTCCATGCCAGTATGTTGCCCTCAAGGCTTGGCATTCTGGGATGGGGTCTGGTCCCTACCTGGATGAGTCTTACTTTCTAGAGTGTCAACAGAGGCGTAGGTTTCAGCAGATTTCCCATCACTCAGCGAGTGAGTAGTGAAGCTGGGGTTGAAGCCTTTGACAGATGTATGTATGACAGATAAATCAAGGAAAGAGGCATCATAGGACTTCAAGGGAGAAGCATGTGTGGATATGGAGCTCTTTGTAGAACTTTAGGTGGCCTTGGACTTCAATCAGAATGGATCAAGTAGGACCGCTGTTATGGAGAGCCAAAGGCACAGAGAAAGGAGATGTGCTCAGTATGATAAATGGTCCAGACTGGAGCTTTGGGCACCATGATCCTGAACGGTGGAAACAATGCTGAAAAAGTTAGGCTAGGGATGGCACACTGGGTGGCGCTGAATGCCAGGCATCTGAGTTTGTTTTGGTGCCTTCTTTATGAATAGTTAAGCTCAGGTGAACTTCAGCCCACCATATCACAATGGCCTAAAATTTAAATAACCTTAATCCATATAAATGAGAATATAAGGTATACAGCTTTATAAAATCCAGTTGATGTTTTCAACTCTGAACTCTTTGAATGGTGTGTTTGGCAGGGGTCTCTAGAGAAATAAAACCAGGACACTTATGAATATATATATATATATATATATATATATATATATATATATATATATATATATATATATACAGCACGAAGGAATATAACAGCTAATTAGTCCACACAGCAGTACAGAGGGCTCAGTTCAACTCAATTCCATGGAACAGTTAATATACTGAAGTCCTTCAACTCAAGAGGGCTGCAGGGTCCAAGGTCAAGGAAGCAGACAGCTGAGTCTTCCCTCGGGCAATGCAGGCAGAGTCCTCCCACAGACAGCAAACAGCAGGGCAGTTCACCAACAGTCAGCAGCTCAGAAGCTTAGCTAAACAGGCCTGGATGGGATATTGAACTCAAGCAATGCAAGAAGACAGGATCCATAAACCTCAAGCTCAAGAGATGTGTACACCAGCAGTGTGGTGAAGTAGGGAATCTCAAGCTCTAGTGACATGATCCACAGGTTGGTTTGTCCCATAGGTAGTGTAGCTCACAAGTTGAGGCAGAGAACTAGCTAAAGGAGCCGCATGCTGGTCCAATCACCAGAGAGCAAGAGAGAGAGGGGGCAGGTCTTGTCGAGCCATTTATCTTTTTGCTCTCCAATCAAACCGCAACCTGATTAATTCCATATGTTCCTATTGGCCAGGTTGGCACAATGAAGCTACCTGTCACAAGTGGCATTACTTTAAATAGCAAATGGAGATCACCTCATTATCCTTACAGTCGTCATAAATGGATTATTCTCAAAGAAAGCAAATCTCCTTCCTAGGAAGTTGGTTATATGAGTTATACAGATCAGGGATTCTCAACCTTCCTAATGCCGTGACTCTTTAATACAGTTCCTCATGTTGTGGTGACACTCATCCAGAAAATTATTTTCGTGGCTACTTCATAGCTGTAATTTTGCTACTGTTATGAATCCTAATGTAAATATCTGATATGCATGATGTATTTTCATTGTTACAAATTGAATATCATTAAAGCATAGTGATTAATCACAAAACAATATGCAATTATATATTGTGAAATATTTATTTCTAATTATAGATAAATGAAATTGTGCCTCGGAGCATGGTGTATTATGGGTAACAGTCTTCACTCCAGTGCTAGTATGTGGGCATATCTGCATGTGGGTGGACCCACCTGGAGACAGATAGAGGAGTGGTGTCTCGGTTCCTAAAACCATTGGAAATTTGTGTTTTTCAATGGTCTTAGGCGATCCCTGTGAAAGGGTCATTTGACCCCCAAAGGGGTCGTGACCCACAGGTTGAGAACCCCTGCTTTAGATTCTAGAAGCCCTTTGGAGTCCCAGGTGCCAGAGTCCTTGAAGGTCTGGTGCACAACATTATCTGACATGGCTTGATAGACTTAGTGCTCTGTGTTGGAGAGTGTCCTGAGAGGTCTGTACATTGATTGTTAGACTTTAAAATATCTGACGTCATGAGCCAGGTTTGCCTGCAAATGAAGAGCTGTGCTCATTAAGTATTTGATCATGTGAACAATCACGTGATCTCCACCTGCTTCGTGGAGTACGTTCTCCACCAGAACCCGTGTCCACTTCATTGCTGCTGGTGTAACTAATGATTTGCCTAGGAACATCAAGGAAATAACCCTTTCAGATTTTTTTCTATGTATTTGTGGGATTTCTTTCTAGAGAAGACAGGTGGGAATAATTAAGGTAGGGTACAAATGGAAAAGAGTTAAAACCCACCTGTGAAAGCATTAAACATCCATTCCACCCCTCTGCCTAGTCCATCAGGAGGAGTAGATCCAGACAACCTCTGTTTACCTCCTCCTCCCTCACTCACTTGGCTTTCTGATTCTCAGTTTTTCCTTCAATCTTGTAGATAACTTGAGTGAAGTTGGTGCCCCAGCTGGACTCTTTCTTAGACTTGACTTCAGCACCCCCTTGAGGCCACAGCCCTCAACACTCATACCTCAGTCACGTAACCTTGTAGGTATTGCATTTATTGGTGGAGTGACCAATGAATGATGGAATCAACTAGTGACTGCACATATTGTCTAAATGTACATTTTTGCCCCCAAATATTCTAGTCACATACACGCAAATAACGGAATGAAATGCAGGTACCCTTCTAGACTACATAAATCTCTCTTGTTTGGAGGGAAATGCTTCATGGATTCCCCTGGTTACTCATTTTGACCATTCGGAGAACCTTATTCCCCCACAAGGCAGCAAGAATAGGTGTATATAGCCCAACTGAAATTGCTCATAACCCATACACAATCACAAAACTTATCCGCCTATGCTTTTCCACTTCCAAACCCTGGGTTCTTTCCCAACTGCAACAGACTGGAAATGTGGGTGCAAATCCATGTTATGCACCCGGACCACTTACTGCTGGAGGGAAGGGGATGGAGAGGGCACATCTTTAGGATTCAAAAGGGCTCATCACAACCCTGAGACCATTTCCTCCTTATCTCATTCTCTGTGCATCTGGCTCTCACCTTCCAACTTCTATGCCAATTCTTTCCAGATGAAGCAAGTCAAAGGCCACGAGTTTCTCTCCCATCACCCCCTTGATTACTTAATCTATTTACATCTAATCTGACTAACTGAACCAGATACATTTGCCTTCTCTATGATAATAGATTTATTATTTGATTAGCTCCATCCAATGTCTACCCCGCTTTTTCATTGAGTCTTATAAGAAGTTGCCTACTGTCTTCAAAAACTCCAACTTGAGCATCATACTTGAAGCCCTTCTGCCCTTCCTTCATGTTTCCTGTTTCTGGAGGAAAGATATTTGCCAAGGAGGACTGTGGGAAATACCATCCTGTAGCGAGGACTTGCTCGTGGCTGTTTCCTGAGACACTGAACTGACAACAAGCACAGGGAGAAGATACACAGAGAACAATCCAACAGGTGTGGGTATGCTTTGTCTTTTATGATGCCATTTGCAGCTGTAGCCGTATTTGGGGGGAGGGGCGGGCATGGTGACATCTGAAGTGGCTGAGGCAGGATGCAGAGAGTGGTTTGAGGCAATCCATCGGTTGCATAAATTTACGATGGAAAGCAGTGGGTCTGTTTGAAAGGTCAAAGTCGCCCCTCTTCAATTCTCATGCCTTCCCCACTGCTGGAATTTTGTTAGCAAATGGCTGCGGATGAAATCTCTCTTCTCATGAGTTTAAGACCTCGGATCATCTTCCTTCCATTCTCCATCTTTTCAAGCTCAGATTTCAGTCTAGCGGATGCCCCATTCTCGCCCGACTCTAATCCGCTTCTGGGATCAGGTCGCCGTCTTTCTTGGAAGACTTCTTGGGATTGGCAGGCGTCACCACAGTGCCGCTGCTGGTGTCGAGGCCATCATTTCGAGGGACAAACACAACGTCCCAAGCTAGACATCCTTAATGAATCCCCTGAGAGAGAAACACGGGAGACTTAATGATTAACATGCCTTCAGAGCAAAGGTTTTCAGATAAAGCTTTTTACAAGCCCTTTGCCAACTTGTAGCATTTAAGTAAAACATCAAAACAAAGGACTTTGGGGCCACTGAGTTTCGCCTGAGCTATAGAGTGGAGAAGGCCAGCAGAGTCAGGGTTTGTCTGGGCTTACACCTAGAAGGGTGTCGGATGGAGCAAACCACTGGAATGAATTCTTTGGGTGTAGAATTCTGCAATATTCCTTAAATATTTTCTGTAGGAGCGGAGCCCACATGGCTGCTGCAAGACTTCCTCAATAGCCTGAGAAACTGTCAAGAGGAATGTCTTGTTCATTGAGGCAGCAACACATGCTGGCGGCTGGAAATGGATTAGAAGTCTAGCCAAGAGAAGTTATTTTAAAACCTCAACTTGTCCCACGGAGGCATTCAATTTGCGCTGGGAAAGAAAAAACTCAAGTCTTTGCTTTGGTGTGCTTGTTCGTTGCTGTCACGTTGATTCCGATTACCGTGACTCCGTGTGCTGGGATAGAACTGGGCTCCGCTCAACTTCCAATGGCTGGCTTTCTGGTACGTGACCACCAGGCCTTTCTTCCGAGGGGATGACTCCGACTGCCCATCCTTCCAGTTAGCAGCCAAATGTGTTAACCGTTTGCACAACTCGGACTCCTTGGAATTGTTAGTGATTATGGACTATTTTTCTTTCTTTCAAGATTCCTCCGTCAATTAATGTAAACGGGCACTGTGATACGGTTTTCCTAATAGACCACACTGATAAGAACAGGGGTGGGACCAAACTCAGTGGTTTCTGTAACACGTTTACTTTCCTGATGTTGCTGCTAAATGTTGAGGACAATTAGCCATATTTAAAATCATCTGTTTCCAAAAGCGAGTAAAGTGTCGATTTCCTCCTGACTAGCTGTTTTATCCCTTATGGAAATAAATATGGCTTGAAAGGGGGTTGCTTTATGGAGTGGGATATACCTGGGTTCTTGCTACTTGATGCTGAAAGAATTCACGCCGCAGAGCTCTGTGTAATCCAAGAGAGTTGTTAATGAGGGAAAGGAAACATTTCAGGTTTTACAGTCTCAAAAGGGGACATGCTATTTCTGGAAAGTGTGCTGGGCTTCACTACTGGGCACACAAACACCACGCGGAAAAGAAGACCCACACGTGATGAAATTGGGAATTCCTAGAGCATGTGGCGCTCGGGGCAGGCCTGTCGAGGGCCCTGAGGGGCCACGAGAGAGCACCTTCCACGTGCCCCCGAACCGGAGCAGAGAAAAGACATTCCTGGATCCTGGGTATGTACTACCTCTGGCGGGGGAGATGTGGTTTAAGGTATTGGTTGACCCCATTGGCTGAGTTCAGACGCCCCCAGTGTGATGTCTTGGTCCTCAGTGGAGGCTAGGTTTTAGGTTTCACCTGAGCTAGGGGGCTTAGTTTGCACATGCCCAGTTTGGATCTTTCCCATAGGCGTCTAATTAGCATGCCAGATCTCTTTCCAACCCCTGTATTGTGTGGCCCTTTGCAGGCACTGGGGAGCCAACCCCCTTTGTCCTAAATCTAGCGACCTAATAAAAGGATTTTCTTCATTCCCTCTCTTTTTTTTCTGCTACAAATACTGCTATGATTTGCTTCTGGGCAACAGGGAATAAGAGTGTTCAAGGGCATCTCTTAAACCTGGTGGCCATCCATGAATGCAAAAATAATCTAGATTCTCAATTTCTTCTTCAATCCCCAAGCACTTTCATTTTAGAAGTACAAATGGAAAATATCAGTTAATGGTAAATCTTCAATAGTTGATAAGCACTGCACGAGCAATAAATGGTTGAAAAACAAATTGAGAAGACTCTTATATTGATACCGTAGACTTTCCTTTTCCTGGGCGGTTGTTATTTAGGGGAGGGAAAAAGATGGGGACGGTGGAGATGCTTCTTAACCGTGTATGCTCATCACACAAGATGGAAACATCGGTTTTTAAAGATGGCAAATTACTAGTTTCACCAATGCCTCCCTTCCCATTTATTTGCCTTCAGCATGCTCATTTACACACACAGGGTAGAAAACTTAAATTTGGCAGCCCAAACATCTTCTGGATTGCGGTGAAAATAGACACACCAAAGCAGTCACCCGTTCAGTACCCGTTCAGTACATGTGCTACATGTGAAATTCTGTGACGTTGAGAGCATTCTGCTGAAAGTTCCAGGGGGAAATTCCATTATGTTTTAGTTCCATGACCCTTTTGAAGCCCCTTGTGTTGTACAACCGTGATCCTTAGCCTCCTCTGAATCATCCCACCGCCATCAATGTAAGCTCAATGTCGCCTAAGCAAAAATGTCCCTCGTCCCTTCTCCCTCCAAGGCGCAACCACCAATAGCCTTAGTTTTTTCTGCAGTTACTTCTATCAGAGGGAGGGTGTCCCTTTGCTCGGCACAATGTTCTCAAGGATCACCCACATCGTTGCGGCTTGCATTCCTCTTGATGGCTAGCCTCCACATCGCGATCGGCCACACCAGAGTTGTGGCAGCCACTCCCCCTCTGGCCATATTTGTAGAATGTTGAAAAGGCTCCCATGTGTTTAAGAAAAACAGCAGTCCGTCCAACCCAGGTTCTGGGTGTGGGTGTGATTATTTCGAAGGGTCTTGAGTTCTTTGCACATCTTCCTAAATTTGTATCACATCTCAGTGTGCTCTTTTAGAAACATAGCTGGTTTTTTTCTGTGTCTTGGTCTCAGCTGTGGCTGTGCAATTTACCCCCACAGTGAAGCAGTTGAAAACTGTGATGTACAGGAAGAAGGAAGCATCGTCTGTCCTTACACACACACTCCCTCCCTCTTTGGTCTGCTTAGGAATGTGGCTCCTGGGTGACAACATACAATACATTTTACAAGACAATATAAAACAAACCCCAAAAATTTAAAATCATTTTACTGGGGGCTCATACAACTCTTATCACAATCCACACATATATCAGTTGTATCAAGCACATTTGTACATTCGTTGCCCTCATCAATCTCAAAACATTTACTCTCCATTTAAGCCCCTGGCATCAGCTCCTCATTTTCCTCCCTCCTTCACTGCTCCCCCTCCCTCATGAACCCTTGATAATTTATAAATTATTATTTTGTCATATCTTACACTGTCCAACATCTCCCTTCACCCACTTTTCTGTTGTCCGTCCCCCAGGGAAGAGGTTATATGTAGATCCTTGTAATCGGTTCCCCCTCTCTACCCAACCCTCCCTTTACCCTCCTGATATCGCCACTCTCACCACTGGTCCTCAAGGGAACACCCGTCCTAGATTCCCTGTGTTTCCAGTTCCTATCTGTACCAGTGTATATCTCTGATCTAGCCATATTTTTTAAATTTAATTTTTTAAAATTGGGATCATGATAGTTGGGGGGGGGGGAGGAAGCATTAAAGAACTAGAGGAAAGTTGTATATTTCATCATTGCTACACTGAACCCTGACTGGCTCCTCTCCTCCCCTTGACCCTTCCCTAAGGGGGTGTCCAGTTGCCTTTGGGTACCCACTCTGCACTCCCCCTCATTCACAATGATATGATTTTTTGTTCTTTGATGCCTGATCCCTTCAACACTTTATGATAACGCAGGCTGGTGTGCTTCTTCCATGTGGGCTTTGTTGCTTCTGAGCTAGATGGCCGCTTGTTTACCTTCAAACCTTTACAATCACAGATGCTATATTTTTTGATAGCCAGGCACCAGCAGCTTCATTCACCACACTCAAACAAAAATGTTTATAAAGAATTTTTTTAAAAGGAGAAAGCCTCCCTCCATACCCCAGATACTGAGACTCCCTACCAAGGACAATGAACAGGGGCCAAGGCCAATTTGGGGTTCTAGGATCCTCTACCCCTGGGGTGTGAATGCCTCTTGATGGTGGGGCCTTTGTCTTGGATTGCTCTTCCTGCCTGGGTCGGCCAGGCTCCCTGTGGGAAACATGAGTCAGGCACCGTGTTGATGCCAACCAGGGAGGCTTTGACCTCAAGGAGCAGAACATGGAGCTGGAGAGAGAGAGAGAGAGAGAGAGAGAGAGAGAGAGAGAGAGAGAGAGAGAGAGAGAGAGAGAGAGAGAAAGAAAACAGGGGCACTGAGAGCCATGATCACAGAGCACACCACACTAAACATTGCATTTCCCCACAAATTAAGAATTCCCACAAATGTTAGAAAAATTGGGGGCTAAAATTTACACTGTAAATCTTAATTCTGAGATGTGTAAAGTGACATAAAATAGTATGTTCACCTAATTATAGAGTGACAGTCATGTTGCACCCCCTTTACAGTATCCAGAATGACCAAAGGCTGGGATTGCCTGCCTAGGATTGGGTGTTACAGGAAGCTTGGGGTGGCTTAGTCAGTAGGTTAATCTTCCAGCCGGTAGGCTGATTCCTGCCCCCTGCCTATGACTGCTGGTAATGGAGGAAATGGTTGTCTTTGGAAGCCTTTGTTTGGTCTGTTAAGAGAGGCGAGGGACACTAAAGTGTTGTCTGTCTGAATGAAGAAATGTCTCTAACTAGTGGAGAAGCTCTCTTTTCAAACACAGCTGGGACAAGTCTGCAGAGGGAGCTCGCCTTAGGGAATATCCAAGTGGGCTGCTGACAACTGGTTCAGCAATCCTGCCTGGTGGTCATTTCTTAATGACGTGTTTGTCCTATTAAGTCAGTGGAATGGAATGCTTACAAAAATTTTGACTGGAAGCTTTTTATGGTACAGTTTACAGTTCAAATGGGAGCTGAAACACCTTAATTAGGCCACTGTGAAACTTAAATGGCCCACACTTACACGATCCAGAGTCCCTGGCGAAAGTTCAGCGGAGAGAATTCTTGATTTGCTATAGCTGAGGCTCACTGTAGAGCCAAGCTGTAAGAATCCTGTGGAATCTGTAGTGAGAAAATGGGCGGAGCTGCTTCAAAGGGGATTGCTGCCAGTCCACTCATGTCACTGCGGTCTGTTGGCATCCTCTGAATTCCCTCCTGCCGCTCTCTCCCCACTTCCCCTCACCATCTCCAAAGCAGTCTGAGTGGAATAAAGAGCCATTCGCCCATGCCGTACACATAAATAGTTTTGCTTGGGATTTTCATAGTACTTTTGTTTTCTCTCTGAAAAATGAATATGGATGTCAAAAAACAAACAAAAACCAAAACAAAACAGCAAATGGAATAATTTGTCCATAAAAAGCGGCCATCTTGTCAGGGGCTTGAGCAGAGAGCGGGTGTTTTGAGAATAATGAGGGCAATGAATGTGCAAGTGTGCATTACACAATTGATGTATGTATGGATTGTATTAAGAGTTGTATGAGCCCCTAATAAAATGATTAAAAACAACAACAACAAAACCGTCCATCTTCTATAAGAAAAATGTACAGTGTACGAGACAGTGTGAGAATATTATCATTATTATTTTGCTATTTTTCTTTGCCAGGCCAATCCTTTCCGACAAGTGACTAGAATTATATGAGTCATTTGACTAAAATAACTGGCAGCATAGGTGCTTGCAATTATGTTGAGACATTGATGAAAAATATGATGAAAAGAATCTATTTTGTAGTCAGATCCAAAAGATCTCTAAAACAATCTTGTGTTGGGAAGGGATGAGCCAGCCAGGGTGCAGTATAGCACCAATGAAACACACAACATTCTTATAGTTCTTTATGATCCCAGTTCTATCTTGCAAATCTGGCTAGACCAGAGCATGCATACTGGTGCAAATAAGAGCTCTCGACACACAGAATCCAGGACAGATAAACCCCTCAGGACCAATAATGAGAGTAATGATACCATGAAGGTAGGGGGAAGATGGGGGGAGAAGGGGGAGAAAGGGGAAAGCGATCGCAGTGATTGATGTACAGGCTCCACCCCCAGGGGCATGAACAACAGAAACATGGGTAAAGGGAGACATCAGATGGTGTAAAATATGAAAATAAAAATAATTTGTAAATTATCAAGGGGTCATGAGGGTGGGAGGGTGGGGGAGGAAGGGGACAAAGAGGAGTAGATACCAAGGGTTCAAAATAGAGAGAAAATGAAGGGGGACCCGATTACAAGGATCTACATGTGACCTCCTCTCTGGGGGATGGACAACAAAAAAGTTGGTGAAGGGAGACATCACACAGGGCAAGATATGACAAAATAATAATTTATAAATTTTCAAGGGTTCCTGAGGGAGGGAAAAGAATGAGGACCTGATGCCAGGGGCTAAGTAGAGAGCAAATGTTTTGAGAATGATGAGGACAATGAATGTACAAATGCGCTTTACACAATTGATGTGTGTATGGATTGTGATAAGAGTTGTTTGAGCCCCTAATAAAATGATTTTTAAAAATGATATTGGCAACATATGTACAAATGTGCTTGGCACAATAGATGTATATATGGATTGTGATAAGATCTGTAAGAGCCTCCAATTAAATGACATAAAAAAAAAGAATGGGGCATAAAGGTGTAAATTCTAAAAGAGACCATGCTGACTGGTGGGATGAAGACGGGTGGAACTCCTAAGAGCAGGGCCCCTACAGCTCATTCCCCACTGAACAACAGACTAATGTGTAGGGAAACTATAGCACTAGGGGGGATACAAATATTTTAAAATCATTAGGCTTTTGAGGTTTTAAAAGGCAAACTTTACCCAAGGACAAAGTTCAGAGGAGTTAAGCAAGAAAGAAAACTAGAAATAGGAAACACAGGGTGGGAGTAAGGTTAGTGATTTTACATTGTAGTGTGATTGCAACCAATGACATGAAGCAAAACATGTATATATTGTTAAATGGAAAACTGATTTGCTCTGTAAATCTTCATAATAAAATCATAATAAAAAGGTTGTTTCTTTTTTTAAAAAAATAGAGAGAAAATGTTTTGGAAATGGTGATGGCAACATATGTACAAATATGCTTGATGCAATAGATGTATGTATGGATTATTATAATACCTGTAGTAGCACCCAATAAAATTATTTATTAAAATAAAAGAAATAATTTCTGTTACTAAAATGGGCTATCAATCTTGCTAACATAGCATCCTCCCATGTTGCTATGCATGTAGTCACTCCTGTTCGTATTTATTCTGCACCCCTCAGGGCCGGCTCTGTCTAAGGACTCTGGTGCCGAAGGGAATTCAGTCGGACAGGGAGCTGCTCTACAAGGAATGATGTTGAAATAATGAGTCTTCGCTTCGCGGCCTTTTGGCTAAGATCAAGTGTATAAATAATGAGTCACAACTGCGATGAAAGCATGAGGCAGAAGCACAAGGTGTTCTTCAGAAATGACCTATTCAGAATAAGGATGATTTGACTATTGTCTGTATTTGGTTTGGTTTCGGAGCTACTGATCAGCATTCTCTTATGAACAATGGTTCTGAATTGGCATTTCTAGAAAGACTTTGGTAGGGAAATGTAGCTGTGAGTTCAGAGACCATAGGATGAATGCATGTAGATGTCCCTGTAGAGCAGAGCAATTCAGCAAGAAGATTATTGGCCATCCATTTTATTTGGAGCTGTAACCCTCTTACTAGAAAATGAATTCAGCTTTGAGCACTGGGGAATGGTGGCCTCTGTGCTCAGGATAAAAATTTCCAGTGCCTCTTATCAAAAGGAAGCATTCTGGGCACCAAACTTCTTGAGTAGAATGTTCCAGAAGTTTACTTTTACTTCTGGCTTTGGGTCATCACAAAATTGCTCCGTTGTATCAAACTGTTAAACAGGACAGATCAGACATGACAGTTCTTGCTAAGGGGCTAAGAGAGGAGTAATGTGGGGCAAGTTCCTGTTGTACCCCCAAAAGGAACGAAGCACACATCCCTGCCTTTGTCCTGCTCTCGCCTTGGCTGCTTTGTTGACAGGATGTAGACACATGAAGACTCATTTCTCTTTCCAGTCTGCATGCCTTGGGTGGTACCAACTGTAGTAGACTGGTAATAAAAAGCATCCTTACATTTAGTTTTGTTGTTGATAGTTATCATTTATCAGATTAAGATAATGTCATCAGATGCCTACTTTGCGGAGAATGGGTACTGAATTTTATCAGTGACTTTTCCTTCACACACTAAGATAATCATGTGTTTCTCCCTTAATTGATTAATTTTAAAGTGTCTGAGTGCTGTTTAGAAATTAGTGTTAAGCTTCCTGACAGGATTGCTGAGGACAAAGTGGGTGCATAAGCAAATGTGGTGAAGAAAGCTAATGGTGCCCGGCTATCAAAAGATATAGCATCTGGGCTCTTAAAGGCTTGAAGACAAACAAGCGGCCATCTAACTCAGAAGCAACAAAGCCCACATGGAAAAAGCATACCAGCCTGTGTGACCACGAGGTGCCAAAGAGATTAGTTATCAGGCATCAAATAACAAAAAATCATATCATTGTGTGCTCACCTCCCCGATACAATTGCTGAAGACAAATGGGTGCATAAGCAAATGTGGTGGAGAAAGCTGATGGAGCTCGGTTATCAAAAGATAGAGCATCTGGGGTCTTAAAGGCTTGAAGGTAAACAAGCAGCTATCTAGCTCAGAATCAACAAAGCCCACATGGAAAGAGTACACCAGCCTGTGCAATCACGAGGTGTCAGAGTGATGAGGTATCAGGAATCAAAGAACAAAATATCATATCATTGTGAATGAGGGAGAGTGTGGGGTGGGGACCCAAAGCCCATCTGTAGGCAAGTGGACAGCCCCTTATGGAAGGATTGAGGGGAGGAGAAGAGCCAGTCAGGGTGCAGCGTAGCAACAATGAAACACACAAATTTTCTCTAGTTCCTAAATGCTTCCTCCCCACCCACTATCATGATCTCAATTCTACCTTACAAATCTGGCTAGACCAGGGGACGTACACTGGTACAGATAGGAACTGGAAACACAGGGAATCCAGGATGAATGGTCCCTTCAGGACCAGTGGTGAGAGTGGCGATACCTGGAAGGTAGAGAGAGGGTGGAGTGGAAAAGGGGAACCAATGATAAGGATCTACATATAACTTCCTCCCTGGGCAACAGACAACAGAAAAGTGGGTGAAGGGAGACATCGGACAGTGTAAGACATGACAAAATAATAATTTATAAATTATCAAAGGTTCATAAGGGAGGGAGTAGCAGGGAGGGAGGGGGAAATGAGGAGCTGATGCCAGGGGCTTACATGGAGAGCAAATGTTTTGAGAATAATGAGGGTAATGAATATACAAATGTGCTTTATACAACTGATGTATGTATGGATTGTGATAAGAGTTTTATGAGCCCCCAATAAAATGATTTAAAAAAAAGAAACTGGTGTTAAATAAAGAGACCATTTGTTACAGCTGAGTGGTCACCACATAGATGGAATGTGATCTCCTTTGAAGAGGCTGCAGGATGTGGCTCCTTTCTTCCAGAGAGGAAGCATTGACCTTTTCTGTAAAGCCAAAAAAGGAAGACTCATTATTAAAATACTTATTTCTGAAAAGGTTTCAGATAAAATCCAAATGGTAGTGACTCTAGGCTCTTGTCATTACTTTTTAAAAAACTTCCAACAGGAAATCCTTTGTCCGTTGATAGGTGAAGTGGTAGAAACTAAAGAAAATAAAATTGATGACTTGGTAGGTAGAAATGAAAAATACGATGGATGAACCCCAAATCAGTTTAACTGCTATCAAGTCAATTTATGATGGATTGGGGAAAAAAAGAAAAGAAAAACTTGCTGTCATCTCTGATTCTGACTAGTAGCAACTCTATGGTAGATGATAGGAGCCAGGATTTTCATGACTGGGCTGAAATTTATAGGTAAGCAAGGGTCAGAGCCTAGAATGATATATGTGGTAATGTATCAAAGTTGGAGATGTTAGTATGAATTCATGTTTCACTTAATATAGTTACAGATGGCTACCTGTAGAAATAGGTGTGTATGTATGCATGGATTAGAATCCTCACATATATTTTCTTCCTTCATCAGCTGAGATAACCACCTCTAATCAGTGATACTCATTAGCAATGAACACAGCCAGTGGCCAAATCAGATTCCAATACCCTTCCTCAATGTCTAGTAGATAGCTTATATTCATTCTCTCTGTCCTTTCATAATAATAAAAAAACAGAGTTTAGTTGGACACCTGGTTTCCTGGTCAAAGTCTATAATTCTCACATTTGAACACTGGGGCAAGAAATACTACAGAGGAACCTAAAGGATCTTATCATGTCAAAAATTAAAGAAACACACACACACACACACACAAATTTGCAATGAATGTGGCATGTCAAAGAGATTACTTCCTAAAGCTGGAAATTCAAGCAATAAGATAAGGAAATATTTGATTCTAACCCAAAGTATGAAAAAATTTTCCTTGAGTTTATATTGACATCAACAATTGATTGAATAAATGAGATAAAAGAGACAAATCTGTCATGATGACGTGTTCCAACTATTCTCCTCAACCCTGACGGAGGTGGAGCTGAAGCATCCCGGTATCTGTGAGTGCGGCATGGTAATGCTCTTCCGATGACACAGCAGAGAAGTGAGGAGCAGAGGATGGCTTCCTGAGAACACCTGACAGCCATGAGCCAGCTGGTCCAAGTCAACAGCAAAAGTACCAACAGTGAAACGTTGAATTGAAAGTCTGTACCTTTGATCTGATGTATTAGCAGCCATGCTTCTGTGGTTTTTCCAAACAAGAACACATAAAACAAAACAAATTTGAGTCACTCTGACTTAACGTGAGCTGTATGGGCAGGGTTTCCAAGGCTGTCATTTATATGAAAGCAGATTGTCTCGTCTTTTTCCTGAGGAGTTGATTGTAGATTTGAACCACCAGTCTTTCCATTCACACCCAAACACTTTAATTACTATGCCACCAGCTGTAAGGAAAGTTCAAGCTTATTGCCTTTGGGAAGATTCCAAATCATAGTGACCTTCAAGTTCAGGGTAGAACTGCCCTTGTGAGGCTCTGAGACAGTAGGCCTATGAGAGTAGAAAGCCTGCTCATTCTCCCTTGGAGCTGCTGATGGTTTGGGGTTCTGATCTTTCAGTTAGTGAACCCACTCGTAGCTATGACACCACCAGAAAACATCAGACAAATTCTGACTGAGGAACTGTTTACAAAAGACCTGATTGTTATTTTTTAAATCATTTTATTACGGGCTCATACAACCTTTATCACAATCCATACATATATAAATTGTGTAAAACCCATTTGTACATTCATTGCCCTCATCATTCTCAAAACATTTGCTCTCCACTTAAGCCCCTGGCATTAGCTCCTCGTTTTTCCCCTCCCTCCCCACTCGCCCTTCCCTCATGAACCCTTGATAATTTATAACTTATTATTTTGTCATATATTGCACTGTCCAATGTCTCTCTTCACCCATGTTTCTGTTGTCCGTCCCCCAGGGAGAAGATCACATGTAGATCCTTGTAATTGGTTCCCCCTTTACCTGGCTGCTATTTTGTAGTGATCCTATAGCCTAAATAAACTAAAAACAAGCGCGTGCGCGCGCGCACACACACACACACCCTCTGCTATCAAGTCAATTCTGACTCATAAAGATGCGATAGGACAGAGTATATAACTGTTCCCTGAGCATCCTGAGACTGTACATCTTTACAGGAGCAGACAACCTCACGCTTCTCCTGTGGACAGACTGGTGGATTTGAACTGCTGACCACTATGACACCAGAGCTCCCTTGACTAATACTCCTCAAAATTCTCTAGGTCCACCCGCCAAATCTGAGAGACCATTCCAATCACAAGGAGGCTAAAGAGTCAGGACTACTAAATGAAATGTGATGTCCTGAATTGGACTCTGGAGAAGAGAAAATGACAGAAGTCTGAACAAAGTGAAGACTTCAGTTAAGAAATCCCTGCTTTGACTTCTGCAAAGTTTTACAGCCTAGAAGCCAAGGGAGCAGTTCTACTTTCCCATAGAATCGCCAGGAGTTGGAATGGACTCCATGGCAGGGAGCTGGCATTGGCGTTGGCGTTGGCTTTGCACTGCTTGTGTGAGGGTGTAAGTAAGAATCCTGCATCGATCTTGGTTCATTATTGTAACGGGTGTTCTGCTGTGCTTAGTCACCATTCTGACTCTTGGAAACCCCGTCGGCACCAGTGTGGCACTGTTCTCTCTAGGTTTTCAACGGCTGGGCCTTTGTTAGAATTAGATCACCTCTTTACTTTCAGGAGCCTCTGTAAGGACACAAGCCTACAGCCCTTTGGCTGGCAGTTGAGTGTGTTAGCAATTTCTGTCAGTTAGATGTGAATAATCAGGTAAGCTGAGGGGGGAGGACATGGGACTTTGTATTACCTTGGCTAAAACTACTATAAAATTTTATTTAAAGTAAAATAAAAGCTTTGTTTTGAAAAAAAAAAAAAGGAAAATTCACCAGAGAACAGGATTTTAGAGAAATGTAATTAAGTGGATATTATATAAGCAAAAACACAATAATTGGGATTAAATAATACAATACTTGGACTGACAGCACGCTAGCAGCAGAAGAGGTGGTCAGCGCACACGGGTATGAAACCAGAGCGAGAAACATCACCACAAGTGAGTGAAGGCATATTAAGAGAAGGAGATAGTGAAGTGAAGGGCAGAAATCCATGAACTTGAAACCAGAAATATGATAAATATCAAAGAAAGCAAAACTGGGTTCTTAGAAAAGATCAATAAAATTGACAACCCTAAAGCTATATTGACAAAACCAAAAAGTGTTATCACTAAAGATCCCACAAACACAAAAACAACACTAAGGGGCTATAATTAAACAACTTTATGCACATAAGTTTGACAGTTTGATAAAACCAACCCATTTCTCAAACGCCACAACTAGTTGGACCCACTATTTATAGGCTATCAAAATAACCACTTTTAGATTTAAAGACAAAAAGAGTGCAAGTGGAAATGAATGGGGGAAAGATAACCCTAATTCAAGTACTAAGAGGTACTTTGAGCAGCAGAAAGGAGCTCTGGTGGGATAGTGGTTACGCACTGGGCTGAGATCCAGTCAGCAGGTCAAAGGAACACAAGGCTGATTTTATTGAGGAATGTGCATAGTAAAAGAGTTAACTTATGCTGCTGTGGAATCAAAGGGTGGAAGTTTGAGTTCATCCAGAGGTGCGCTGGCAGAAAGGCCTGGCAATCCACTTCTGGAAAATGAGGTGCTGGGAGCACAATGGTATGCTGGCACACAGGAGGTCTCCGTGAGCTGGCATTAATGCAGTAGCAACACGAGTTTGTTTGTTTTGTTTTGTTCCTGGATCTTATTGAAGTGACTCGTATCTGCCCATACATACATCAAGTTAAGGGAGATGCGAGTGGGATTAGTTCAAATCAGTCAAACAATGGACCATGCGATTGGGTACAATAATACTAATATCTAGAAGTTGGAAGTATTCCTCCCGTCACCCCCCTGTACTTCACATGCCTTGCTGTAAAGACATAAGCCAAGTGGCATGTAGATTGAACTTATTTCCAGGACTTCAAATTCTCTGCTGAGGATTTGCATTTCCACCCTGGCTACACTGATTTAGAACTCGCTGTTCAAACAGGATCCCCAGGCAATTCTTGGTGAAATGTAGATTCTAATTCAGGATATTTAGGGTGCACATGAAAAAACTCTCATCACCGTTCCAACTGGAATGAACTTGTTTGAAAACCTGATTGTTTCAGGAAAATAGGATTGATTCAGTAGAAACTCTTACACGACTGCTTCGTGAACCACAATGGAAATTCAAGTCCAGCAGAGATCACGGGGCCATGTTTGTCTTTGAGAAGATTGGTGGGTAGACAAAGTGGGGCAACCTGCCATTGGGGAAAAAATGATTATCATTATTTATATAGACCAGCAAGGGGAAAACACAGTTGATATTATGTCCCTAGTTGGGCACATTTGACTTCGTTTCTATCTAGTCTTTCATGACCTCCCCAAAAAGCCAAACTCACTGCTCTTAAGTCATTGCTGACTCAAAGTGACCCCCTGTTGGTTTCTGAAACTGCAACTGTTTACGGGAGTA
This sequence comes from Tenrec ecaudatus, assembly GCF_050624435.1. NCBI lineage: Eukaryota > Metazoa > Chordata > Mammalia > Afrosoricida > Tenrecidae > Tenrec > Tenrec ecaudatus. Next base: position 121,630,112 of record NC_134543.1, on the reverse strand, counting down.
GAAAGCGCGATCTTTCTCCCTAGGAGGTGCTGGTGGTTTCAAACTGCCAACCATGCTCATCGCAGCCCAACTCATAACCACTACACTCCAGGGCTCCTAGGCCATGTGATAGAGACAACCAGGACTATAGACTTTGTTCTTAAAAGGTGCACAACATCCTCCATAGGCTACACCAGAAAGTTCAGATTTGTAAATCCCACTAAGCCAACTAGACTTTGCCTTAATCTTATCTCTAGCAGATTAAAGGAACTGAAACACTCCCTCGAACTTAAGGCTGATCTTTCCTAATGTGACAAGCAGATGACTACTACCCCAAAGTATGTATTTGGCTGTGGTTGGACTTTGGCTCAGACGTCTTGCTTTGAGGCTGCCCAATGAATTGTGGCGCAAGACTACCATTTGCTATGGAACAATAGCATTTGCTATTTTCTTGCTTTCTTTGCTTTTTTAAAAATAGGTCTTAGTCTATCTAAGACAGGCATGAGTCTGTCTTTGTCAATGAGCGTTATTAAAATTTTCCCGTCTCCAACCCTCATTATTTGTGTAAACAGTGTCCAGCCCCTTGAAGTTTTGCTCCGTACAGGTCAATAATTCATGTAGTTTGGTCTATAAAGCTCTCCTATCCATGGATATCTTCCTTGTCTACACATTATTTGAACATTTATAACACTGGCTAAATTTGCGATACTACCAACAGAATTACGGTGTACCCCATGGGGATGATTAATAATATTCCCCCATAAAATGACAGCATGATGTCTCTAAAGTAGACCAGGACAAAAACTGTCGGTGTCTATACACACATGAATGGGTTTTGAGTTCACATTTAATTGTAGCCCTGAGTTAAGAACCGTTAGCTCTTGTGATGTAGCTCTGCTCAGTACTTGCCTTCATGAAAAGTTCACTGAAGAGAGAGGTGCAATAGCAAAGTGAGGTGAAGAAAGCAGATGGTGCCAGGCGATCAGAAAAAATAGTAGTCGGCACCCTTAAAGACTCATCTTAACACAAGCAGCCATCCAAATGCTTCCACACAGAAGCAGCACACCAGCCTGTGTGACTCAAGGAGTGTAAATAATAAAATACAAGACCAGAGGAGGAAACGGTATTAAGGCTTAATTTTTTGTTAACATTTTCGACAACATCATTTAATGAGCTGCACAGCTTTCTATCTTAAAAAAATCATTTTATTGGGGGCTCTTACAGCTCTTATAGCAATCCCTACATCTGTTGTATCGAGCATATTTGTACATATGTTGCCATCATTATTTTTTCTAAACATTTATTTTCTATTTGAGTCCTTGGTATCAATTCCTCTTTTTTCCCTTCCTCCATCCCCCCACCCTCGTGACCCCTTGATAAATTGTTATTGTTTTCATATCTTACATGAACTGCTGTCTCCCTTTAACCACGTTTCTGTTGTTCATCCCCTGGAGGGAGGGAGAGGGGGTTGTGTCGATCATTGCAATTGGTCCCTTCCTCTCTTTTGACCCGTTTAAAATTTGTTCTAATTTTTATAATTGTTCTCTTATTTTTTAAACGACGTTTTTCTCTGTTTTATTTTGCTGTTGTGTCCTCTTGTTTATTTTACTCCTCATTTTGTTTTTCTTTATGTGAAATCCAGGATAGGTAATCTTTAGGGACAGCAGTTAGATCAGCAGTTTCTTAGGGTTACTAGGGGGATGGGAGGAAGAGGGGAACCCAATAATGATAAGTACAAAACAGAAGAAAAAGTTCGAAAACTTTGTGGTGTTGATTGTATAACTCTTTTTTTAATTAAATCATTTTATTGGGGCTCATAAGTATAACTCTTTTAAAAAATATGTTTAAACCATTTAATTATATGATATGTGCATTACATGTCAATAAAACTGTAAAAATACCAAAGATGGATGCAGGTTGGGCTCACTCATCCATTTGGCCATATGTGGTTATTGGTGGTGGTGGGTGCTATGGAGTTGGTTCCAATTGAAAAGGACCTAATGTACCATAGAACCTAACACTGCCTGAGCCTCTACCATCCTCAGGATTGTTACATTTGAGCCGTCATCGCAGTCCTGTCAATCTACCTTGTTGAGTGTCTTCCTCTTTCTCCCGGCCCCGCTACGTTTCCTGATAACATGCCCAAACCAGGAGACGAAGCCCAGCAAGTTGTTTTCCAAATAGCAACCGCTGAAGACATTATGGAGCATAGTTTAATTCTGAGACACATGGGAATCGAGTTGACAGCCTGGAGCCCTGGTGGCTTAGTGGTTATGTATTGGACTGCTAACCAGAAGGTAAGCAGTTCAAAGCTGGCAGTCACTCCTCGGGGAAAAAGGTGAGGCTTTAGTCCTGTAAAGAGTTTCAGTCTCAGTAACTCACAGGGAAAGTTATACCCTGTCCTACAGGGTTGCTCTGAGTTGACTCAATGACAGTGGGTTTGGTTTGTTTCTGGTAGTATGTTTCTATAGCTTAGATGATATGATTTTTGCATCCTGGTTTTAGAATTTATTTTATAACAAGCAGTTTCTCATTCTATGACATCATTTTGGTTAACATAATTTTAATGCATTACTGTTGTCTTCTCTTGTTTCTTTGCTATTACAGAGAGCTGTGGAAGATAATGAGTGCCTACTCCATGAGTGTGCAGGCCCTCTTCTATAGAACTCAGGCTATTCTTAATTAATTTTAGATGCTGGTGCTGGCACCACGATGGTATTTTGACTGTGTTAAATGGGTCCAGTGAGAGTGAGAGACCAGAGCAATAGAAGAAGGGAAATGCAGTTCAGATGTACATTGGACTTTGCTTTGAAGGTTGAAAATAACGTTGGAGAATCACATTGATAAGTGTCAGCATGCTAGCGGTCCTTCCTTCTGTGATTCAGAACCTGAACGGTGATATTAGAGCACCCTGTCCAACTCTTGAATCCCCCTTGGCTAACAGGGCTCAGGTTTGTGCTCTGTAAAGAGGATAATAATATTATGTACTTTACTGTGATTTTAGGATTAGATGAGCTTGAGGAGTACTTAATATATGGTGCTAATTAAGTGCTTTATAAACATTTGTTATCATTATTATTGTTCATTGAGACAAATTGGCTAATATTGGATGCATATGAAGCATTTTGAAAGGAATAGATCATTAAGACTTTTACCAACGCGAACGATTAGGAGCTTAATGAGAAACCCAAATTGAATTTTTGTTTTTGAATGAATAACAAGTGGCCTCAAAAAGACAAACAAAATACCACCCGCCCCCCCCTCCCCTCCCCCCACACACATACAAATCCATGAGATCAGATCTTAGATTGTGTTCCATTCTGAGGACCCGAGGATGTTCAAATGCTTAAAGATTAAGAATCAGTTGGTATAAAATGCAGTTTGATATTCAACAGTGACAGTGTTCAAGCAGGTCCCCTAAAATATACTTCCCCCAAATAACTTTAGGGTAATGTGCTGTGGAATTAGTGCTTTTAAGTGTTTGATCCTTTATGTTTGTCCAAAACATATTTAAAAATTGTTGTTATTGCAAACACATAGAGCGGATCATACCTAATTCAACATTTTTACATCTATAATTTAGTGACATTGATTTCATCCTCCCAGTTGTACAAACATTCTCACCCTCCCTTTCCAAACCCTTGTCTTCCATGTACATAAGCTCACTTCTCCCTAAAGTTCCTACCTAATCTTGTGAGTTGCTGCTATCAATTGAATCCCATAGAGTTAATTCTTAAAAGAGCACAATTTTCAAGACCGACCTTCTTTACTACTCAAGCCAAACTACGGGCTGGATGTATGAAGACTTTGGTGATATTTTTGCTGTTCAGAACTTTTTAAGGACTCCTAAATGAGAGCCAACTCTATTTAGAGAAGTTCTGAGAAGTAGGTGAGCCACGAATTAAAATAGCTGTGATCAGTTTTGACTAGTCAAGTACATGAGCTTCAGTCAATACCCTCTGAGGTCCTCCTGTAAATCACTGGCCAGCATGACTTTCTGGGGTACTAAATAGAAAAGCCACTCGAAATAAGTCTGTATAATCCAATCGCAAGAGCCCTTGAGAAATAAGGTAGCAGATTTACTGGAGGTGAGACTTTGGACAAGTTATTTACATTTAATAAGGTATAATTTCTTCATTTCAAAAATGAGAACCCAATTGGATTAAGTGCTATTTTCTCTAGAAACTACTGCTCAGGTGTTGTGGGATTCTGAGTGAGAAAAGCCAGATAAGGAGCCGATCAGGCAGGAACATGAGCTCTTTCAGGACGGAGAGCAGAAGAGTCTACCTGGAGAGGTGGTGTCTGTTATAAGATGGCGGGAGTCTCTTCTCCTGGCACATTATTCCACTTTTCTGTGTTGTTATTTATTTGGTATTTTTAGATCATTTTATTGGAGGATCTTACAACTCTTGTTACAATCCACACATCAATTGTTTCCGACATATTAGTACTTCTATTCCATCGTTCTTTTCAAGACATTGACTTTCCCTTGAGCTCTTGGGATCAGCTCTTATTTTTTCCCCCTCCTCCCCTAACCCTCGTGGCCCCTTGATAGATAGACGGATAGACTGAGAGATAGACTGTTAATTATTTTCCAATCTCACACCAACCACTCTCTCCCTCCCCCCTCTTGTTTCTGTTTGTATTGTTATTTTTGCAAAACCCTAATACAATCAGCTCTCTGTGGTCTGGACTTCGTGATAAGAAATAAATAGTCCAGAAACCCCAAAAAACCAAACTTGACTCCAATGTTACTCACGTGTATCAAAGAATGCTAGAAGGAACACAATCCAAAGTGCTGCATACTTTTTAACTTCCTCCTCCCCAAGACTTCTTCACACGGAGGCTTCTTGAGAGCTTCTCACTTCCCAGTTCTCACATTCCAAAATCCTCAACCTCAAATTCTCCTGAAGACCATCTTTCAATCCTCCCCTACCCCTTCCCTTCCTCTCCCTCAGCTCTTAACACCTTCGACAGATGTAGCTTGCACAACTGTGTCCCTCCGCCAAATTGATTTTTCCTCTCTAGTTCTGTTCATCTCATTCACCCTTCAACACCATTTATGTGTGTGTGTGTGTGCGCGTACATATGATCCTGAATTATAGAAGTTTGGAGAAAAATCTGACAGAGCCAGAATACTCTGAGGAGATTAAAAAAATAGAAAAAGAGGTTGAGGGAAGGAAGGCAGGGAAATATTCACTCATTGCTCATTAATAATTCTGGTCTCTTTCATATGTATCCAGAAAATGAAGACGATTCTCATGTCAGCATTTTTTAAAGTCAAAGCAGATTGTGCATATGAAAACGTCTTGCAAAGGGCATACTTTGGGCACATTCTAAAAATCTATTGTATTAAAAAAACAAAAGACTTGCGCTGCTCTATCTAGTTCTATGTAAGCTAGGTTCTACTGTAATAATTAAAAAAAACTCCCATATCCTGTCTCAGTGGCTTATAAGGATGAAGGTTTATCTATTATTGGTGCTTTGTGTTCTCTGGTTTCTGGATCTGGGAAGGCTGGGTGTCATAGTCGTGACACACTGGGCTGTGGTACACAAGATCCAAAGTTCAAAACCACCAGCTGCTCCTCAGGAGAAAGACAGGGCTTTCTATTCTAGTAAACAGGTAACAGTCTCTGACACTCACTGAGCTGGTTCCTCCCGGTTCTACAGGGTGGCTGTGAGTGAGCAGCAACTCAATGGCAGATCTCAGGTTGATGGAGTAATCACCTGCTTGATCACCTGCTGGGATCTTGGCAGTGAGAAGAGAGGAAACAGAAGGTTTTGCCTGAAAATAACATGCGACACTTCCTATCACAGGCATTGGATAGACCCAGTCACCTGGCTGCTTTCAACCACAGGGATCAAAAGTGTCACCGTAGCCTGCCACGAACCCAGAAAAGATTAGGGGAACCCAGATATTTGACAAACAAAACTAATCACCACCATAAATGCAACGATTCTATCCAAACCCTCAAAGTCAAAAGCAAACACTTTAATTTCTGACGAACCAATCTTGTCAGAATGGATCAGGAGCCCGGGCGACTCATTAGACAGCTCATTGCAAGGTTGGTGGTTCAAACCCACCAACTGCTCTACGGGAGGAAGATAAGGTTCTCTACTCCTGACAATCTCAAGACTGACAATCTCAAAAACCCCACGGCATAGTTCTGCTCTGTCCTACAGGGTCATTGTGAGTGGAAGTGAGTGGGTTAGAACTGATAATAACAAGTAAGTCGCATTTATTCAGCGTTCACTGTAATCCAAGTGACGGGCTTTGCCCTTTAAGAAATCTTCTCAGCAACCCTAGAAGGAAGGGGGTATTGGTATTCTCAGATTACCCGGGAGAAAACTGAGCCAATGATTAAATAAGTAACTTGGTTACAGAGCAGCAAGGCAATGGAGGATGGATAGGTTGAGACTCTAGCACTAGCCGGGGCCTCTTCTTCCACACAAACGCAGATGTGAGTTCTCAGAGTCCTTGCTTTGGGATCTCAGTGTCTAATAGGACCAGAGATTATTTCCTCTCCTCGCAGTTTAAAGCCCCTAGTCCACTCTCCAGAACAGAGTTTAGTAACATCACGCTCCCACAGTACATGTTCAAAGTACCTCAGCCTTCCAGCCAGGAGATAAAACAGCTGTTCCCTCAGACTGGCTGATACTGAAATGTAAATGAACAAGGACATTAGAAAAAAAATTTAAAAAGGAAAGTATATTTAAGTTCTTGCCTTTTAAAATTTTTATCATTTCCCGTCCAAGCGTAGTGTTTTTGTTTAATCTTGCCCTTTCTTTTCTTCTTCCTCGTGTGCGCTTTTTCTTAGGGATATGCAAACTTTATTAGTCAGCTCCTCTTTCAAGCTCTGTGTGCTTTTGTGTTTGAGAATTGGGAATCAGGTACTTTTACTGTTAGCCCCGGGATGGATCTGAGCAGGAAGAAGCTTTATGAATAATCAAGGTTGACATCTCCAACGTTGTTCCTTCATTATAAATATTGTTAAAGGCGCTCTGACCATCATGGCTCCCACTGAACAGAGCGTGCAGAGACAGCCTTTGATTTCGGCTCTTTCCTGGTGATCACTTTGCTGATGACCCTGGTGTTGACAGGCCTCGTAGACTGGGCTGTCTCCCGCCCCCTCCCCAAGAAAGTTTTTCTTCCGTTAGCATAAGTGTTTGGTCTGCAGGAAGCTGAGTTCATTTCTCCAACTCCAAAGGCTAAGATCCACAGTTAATATTAGTGCTTGTACGTTGCCTGTGCTTGAATTCCTAATGAATGCTGAGCTGCTTTGTGACGCTAACCACACAGTCCAACCTGGATTGTATTTACAGTCATTTTTAGGAAGGAAAACATTACAGTGCCTGTAGTCGTTGGCTGTTCTACACACTGGCTGAGGGAGCCCAGGTGGCACCCATGTCTGAAAGGAAACCTGAATTTCTGATTGTCCACTTAGTTGCCTCACACCTGTACCCCACCAGGTCCTGATCATGTGACATCCTGAAGAGTTCTTATTTTGTCTTGAGATGGTTTTCATTTCCAAACAGAGGGGGAGTCATGTGAAACGGAATCCATGTCACACCAGGACAACTTAGTATATTTCTCCTACCTCTCTATCCCCAGCTCTGTTGTCTTCCATCCACTCCCAACAGACTCACCAAATAGTGCTGGAGGACCTATGATATGAAAGAACTATTATGGATTATTCGAGGGGGTAACTACCTCCCGCAAAATGAAACAAAAACCAAAAAATGGGTGGAGCTTTCATAGTACACAGTTTCCCCACTAGACAAGCATTGGGTAACTCGCTCTGAGTTAGTGCACCCAGTGCCGTCATCTGGGAAGGTTCTCTGTGGTCACCGTGGATTGTTTTATAAAAACAGTTTCCCTCAAACCTTGTTGTTTTGTGATGGCCGATTTAAGAGAACAGCATGCGGCTGTGACATTTTGTTTCCTGTTTGGGAAAAAATATCACAGAAATGGTTGTGATGTTGAACACAGCTTACAAAGACAGCGCTATAGGAAAAACTCAAGTGTCTGAGTGGTTTCCTTGTTTCAAAAAAGGTGAACTGTTGATTGATGATAAACCTTGTTCTGGTCTTCTGTCAACTTTCTGAGCAGATGAAAATGTCAACAGTGCCCATGCACTTATGCTCAAACACCTGCGATGGACCATTGAAGAGATGGGGAAGTAATCTGGACTGTCTTGGAGCTCTGATTTTAACAGAACACTTGGAAATGGGAAGGGTCACTTTGAAATTTGTGCCTTGGATTCTGCTTGACCAGAAAAAGAGTGTCACTGGAAACATGCCATGCTTTGAAAGAAAAGCTCCGAAGAGACCCAGACTTTTTTCCCCCAAGGTCATTACTGGTGAAGAGACATGATGCTATTCTTACAACCCTGAAAACAAACATCAATCAAGCCATGGAAGACGCCATCGCCACCTTGCCCCCCAAAAAAGCTTGTCAAGAGAAATCAAAGATCAAAATGATGCTCATTTGATTTTTGAGATGAGGGGTAGAGTGCATTTGGAGTTTGTTCTACCATGTCAGACTGTTCATCAAGATTTCTATTTAGAGGCTCTGAAAAGATTGCGTAACAGCATGCAACAAAATGGCCTGATTTGTGGCAGACGGCGGACTGCTTTTGCCACCACAACAAGGCATCTGTTAACACAGTTATCAGTGCACCCGTTTTGGGCAAAAAACAACATGTCTATATTGCCCCCCACACTTTACTCACCTGACCTCGCTCTGTGTGACTCCTTTTTGTCTCCACGAATGAAGAGGGACATGAAAGGACAGTGATTTGATGGTGTAGAAGAGGTGAGAAAGAAAGTGAGGTGCTGTCAGCCATCCAAACCAATGAGTTTGAAAAATGTTTCCAATAATGGAATCTCAGATTTGACAAGTGTAATGGAGAGTACTTTGAAAGTGATAAGGTGGTTTTTTTAAAAGTTGAAATACATAGCTTTGAAAAAAATCCCATTTTTTTGGGTGGCGGGGGAGGGTACCTCCTTGTACTTTACTTAATTTTCTTAAGAAGATGAAATTGCTCTTTTTTGTTCCTTGAATCCTTCAGAAATCCAGACTTAGATGCCAAGGGGATTTCCTCCGGGTCCAATGCTGCATCATGGCTAGAATCTGGACTAAGTGCGGGGTCTATGACGTCAACTCTCTACTGTCTCATTCAGTCCCACTAGCAGTAGTTGCCGTTCATTAGTTCTTCCTACATTACTGAGCATTGTTCTGTGTCAGACACCAGGATTGCAGAGATACCTAGGGCATCTTAAGGAACTCAAAACCTCTTTGGTGGGCAAAACAAATATGTTAGCAGGTAGTGATGATACTGTGTTGGTCTGGGTACTTTAGAGAAACAAATCCACAGAAATGCATGTATAAGAGAGAGTTTTATATAAAGGGTAAGTGCACATCAAGAAAACATCCCAACCCAGTGCTGCCCAAGCCCACAAGTCCAACATTAACCCATTAACCCATATGCCCAACACCAATCCACAAAGTCCTCCTCCATCTCACGAAACACACACAGTGATGCTGACTGCAGGAGGAAAGCTGAGTCAGTGAGCGTGTAAACATCTCAGTGCTGGCAGGGGTCTCCACACAACTGCTCCAGCACCCAGGGCAGCATCGGGGTAGGTTCATGTGGCTTCTTCTTGGGGGTGTCTTGCAGGAAGTCAGCTTTGCAAGCTGAAGCAGGGAACTGCCTAAGGAAGCTGCACCATGGTCCGACCATCACAAAGCAAGAGACCCAAGAACTACAAAGGTGAGGCTCACCTAGCCATTTATCCCTGCGCCCTTCAATTAACCCTACATGGGTTTATCGGCCATGTTGCCACAATAAACTAACTACCTCAGATATGAAGTGGTCAATCCAAGGGTTGAAACAGGGAACTTTGGGGGCTCAGAGAAAATTGCTTGAAGGAAATGATATGTTGAGGCGTAAGTTAGCTGGAGTATGAAGGTTGTCTCACGTGGAAGGTTCTGGGAGCCAAACTTTAGGGAGATGTCTTCCTCTCCTTCATTGTTGTTACTAGTGGCTACCAACTGAATTCCAACTGATGGCAATGCACTGGGCATTGAGTGGAACTGCTCCACAGGGATTTCAAGGCTGGGCCCTTTGGAAAGTAGATTGCCAGGAGAGGCTACTGAGGCTCTGGGTAGATTCACATTCTATCCTTTCAGCTAGTAGGAGAATGCTGCAGAATGCTTCCAAGGGACTCCTCTTCTGGGCCCTTGGAAAACACTTCACATGCTTTTGAGTGAGCCTGTCAAGGCTCATCTGCATGTATGCATGCAGGGTTACAATATTTACATTCCTAAATGTTATGCAAACCGTGCAGGTTTTGTTAGATGTGGACATGGAGACGGTAGTAGCAGGGTTATAGAGAACACTGTGGAGCTCAGTTTGGCGCGTGGGTTGAGATGGAACTCTTAGGAGAATGTTCAGGTGGAGCTATGCCAGGGCAAGTAAAAACGTGTGCTGCTGCCAGGGAGCCCTGGTGCTGCCATGGGTTAAGCGAAGGGCTGCTAATGGCAGCAGTGGGGATCCAAACGCATCAGCTGCTCTTTGACAGATGGCGCTGTCTCCTCCCATAAAGATGTGCAGTCTCAGAAACCCCGGGGCAGTGCCTCTCTGTGCGGTGTGGCTGTTAGGCACCAGTGGGTGGCGGCTATGGCAGCGCACAGTGGTGGTGATGACAATTTCATTACAATGTCTTTTTTTTTTAAGCTTTCAGTCAAAACAGTGGCTCCCGAAGGATCTGGTTAAATTCAAGGCATCAGGGCCAACTCAGAAAGTTATGGCCACTCTCTTTGGAGATCCCCAGGGACTCATTTTTTCTTTCTTTCAGCATTTTGTTTTATGCTGAATTCACACATTTATTCATCAAAGGGATAGCACATTTGATAGTCAGTATATAGTCTAACTTAACATTTTGGCATACACAGTCACACAAGGTGGCTTACCTTACCGGTGGAGAGCTCAGAGTGGTGTGGTGAACTCTCTGCAGCTGCCACCGGTAGGGTATTTTACATTGAGGTAAACAACTTTGCTTAGTCACCCATTACATCAATGGCCCCATCTGGTAGTTTTTTGTGTGTGTTTCTTTCTTTTTTTAAAATCATTTTATTAGGGGCACATACAACTCTTATCACAATCCATCCATCCATCCATTGTGTCAAGCACATTTGCACATTCATTGCCCTCATCATTCTCAAAACATTTGCTCTCCACGTAAGCCCCAGGGGCTCATCTCGATAGATTTTCTCAAAGGACACAGGAAGATCAGGAGGTCTGATTATCAAGAAATAGTTGAAGAAATAAAACTGTATTTGTGGGGGGAAAGGTTAAGAGAGGAACGCCAAGGCATTTTTTTGCCCCATCACAAAAAACGCACTGCTCAGTGTCAGAGGGTAACAAGGGCCATTCTTGGAGAATGTTTCTGGGAAACCGGACCCTTTCTGCCCTGCAGTACTCATCCGGCTCCTTCAGATTTCATTTTGTTCCATACACTCAAAGAACATTGAAAAGGAACCGGGTTTGGGTCCCTGGAGACTGGGCTGTAAATGGGAGAATACAGATTTCTTCAATGAAGGGTTGGAGAGACGAAAACCCCACCTTCAGACTTAGATGGAGGATGTGTTGAGAAACAGCAGCTTCACAGTTCGACATTTTTGCTTAATAAAGGCATCCTTGTTGTTGTAGTACTTTTGGGTTTACCTTCCTCTGTTCAGAGGGAGGGTTGGGGGATGGGGTCCATTAGAGAAAGCTGAGATGGAGACGGATGTGTATGATTCATCAACCTCCAATAAGGCAGTAAAGTCATTACATGAGGAAGCAAACAAGAAGAAAGCCAAAGATTCATCCCTGAAAAACACTAATATTTAGGGCACCAGCAGAAGGATAAAACTTTCCCCAAGGAGACTCACGGAGGAGGTGGGAGGGAAAGAGGGAAGCATGCTATCATGAAGCCTTTTCCCAAAAGGACATATGCTGATACGGCTACTAAGCATGTGCTTGTCCAGGATGAAGGTCCATTTGAATCAACAGCAAGGAAGCATCATGGACTCTGGTGGGACCAATTTCAGGAACTCAACGTAAGGGTAGAGGCATGAATGGAAGAATAAGAACTGGAAATTCTTTTATGAGCTGGTTTTTGAAAAATATTAGACAACTTTCTCTGTTAGACTCTCTGAAGCAGAGGACAGATATAGAGATGTGTACAGAAACTTGAAGTTGAGAGAAAATTTTAGAATGGAAGAGGTTGTTCGGATGCTGTCTGAATGTGCCTAGCAGAGAAAGAGAGGATCAACCAGCTGAGCACATCTCCAAGGTAGGGACAGATGATGGGGTTCAAGCCAGAGGTCGGAAGGTTAACCTGAATAGGTAGGAAAATCCCATTCCCTTTTCACAAGGAAGGATGGGAAGACCCAAGACCTTAGGATAATTTACCCAGTGTTGACAATATGCTAGACAATGCGCCACTCAATTTACATAGCAGACTGCAATCACTCCCATTCTAGAGGGATATTAGAGAAATCAAGTCAGTCTCCCAAGGTCAGAGCTGGTATTTGAACTCAGGCCAGTCTTGCTCTCTGAACGCGTCTCAGGGATCTCAGAAAAACAGGAACCATCTAGCATCTGCAAGAAGTCTGTCTCTGGTCTCCTTTTCCTCGCTTTATTCTCACCCCAAGCTGCCTGTCTCTTTCTGCATTGTGATCATTGCTTCAGTATGGTTCTTGGAGGTGCAAACAATGTATGTCTTTTGAAGATGTGCACATTTGACAATGTTCATCCTAGATCTGTATCCAGTTATCATCTCCGCACCCTACTTCGTTTAAAGGTCAATATTTTTCCAACGAGAACTGTTGAATCAATTTTAGGGTTCCTATGGCCTTCTATAAGAACACACTGTTTGTTTTTAGTTAAAGGATTAAGAAAATCGTGATAATTATATTTTGGGCTACAGAGATCATTATGTTGTAATTACCCTTTGTCTCTTTGTTTCAGGCTCCACATTGTATTTTTATTTATCATTATGTTGACACTAAGACCACAACTCTGCTCAGGTTCTGAGTTAATGAGAAAAGATCAGATCTCTAAGATATAACTAATATATTCATATCAGGTGAAGGGCAAATGACCTCATTTAGCAAATATTTAGTACCGGCGCTATGGCAGAATACAAATAACACAGGAAAAGTCTAGACTGTGCTTTCAGGGAGATGCCATTCTTGACTGGCTATCGAGTCAATTCTGAGCCATAGAGACCTTGCGAAGAGTTTCCAAGACTTTAAAATCATGACGCAAACAGACAGCCTCATCTTTTTTGCCTCAGAGCAGTCGATTGGTTTGAACCACCAACTCTGTGTTTAATAGTCCAACATTTACCCTGACAGTGGAATGAGGACTCCAAACTGGGTGAATAAATCAACTCAAACTCACTGCTATTGAGTTGACTGTAATACATCATCCAAAGAACTCTCCCCAGGGGTTGCTGAGATTGTAAATCTGGATAGGAGTAGAAAGACTCATTTTTTTCTCTTGGAGTGCCTGGTGGTTTCGAATCGCTGACCTTGTGTTTAGCAGTGTAATGCATAGCCAACCAGGGCTCTTTGGGTAAAGAGTGACCTCAACCATTCATGTCCACCTCAAATCTCAGATTGTGGCCTTATTTGGAATGAGGGCCTTTTGCAGATGTAATTAGTAGAAATGGGTTAATTCTGCATTAGGTGGGCCTTAAATCCAGCGACTGGTTTCCTTCTAAGAAGGGCAGAAGACATACAAGGAAACAGAAAGGAGAAAGTGGAGCTATGAAGATGGGCGGAGAATGGAGGCCTATAGCTTCAGGCCAAGAAACTCTAAAGCCTATTGGTAGCCACCAAGAAACTAGGAAGAGGCAAGGAAGGATTCTTCCCTGGAATCTTCAAAGGGAACATGGCCTTGTCGCCACCTTGACTTGGTTTTTCTAGCCTCCCAAACTGTGACAGAATAAATTCCTGCTGCATTACACCAGCAAATCCATGCTGGTTTTATAGCAGCCGAAGGAAATGAGGAGAGTGCAGTGTTCCATTCTGTTGCTCGCAGGGTGACGGTGGCAGTCAGCTAGATGGCACCTAACAGCAATAGCACGTTAATGTACATTCTGTATGAGAAAATTAGGTTGACAGAAATAAATCCGTTGAGGGTTAAAAAAAATGTTGCTTAGGCTTGACAGCAAAAAACCCCAACCCAGTCCACCCCAATACCAGCCCCCCTTACCCTTCACCAAATGGGATATTGGATCCAGTGTTCAGTCGAAGCTGTAGAAAGAGAGAGGGAGGTCACTGAGCTTGTAAAACCAGTTGCCAGTTCTGTGATGCTCACCTTCCTGACACGATTTCTGAAGATAAAATGAGTGCATAAGCAAAAGTGGTGAAGAAAGCTGATGGTGCCTGGCATCTGGGGTCTTAAAGGCTTGAAGATAAACAAGCGGCCATGTAGCTGAGAAGCAACAAAGCCTACATGGATGAAGCACACCAGCCTGTGTGATCATGATGTGTCGATAGCATCAGGTATTAGGCATCAAAGAATCAGAACAAAAAAAATCACATCAGTGTGAATGAGGGGGAATGTGGAATGGAGACCCAAAGCCCATCTGTAGACAATTGGACATCCCTTCACACAAGGGTCACAAGGAAGAGATGAGCCAGTCAGAGTGCAGGGTAGCACCGATGAAACGTACAACTTTCCTCTAGTTCTTTAATGCCACCTCCCCCAACTATCATGACCCCAATTCTACCTTATAAATCCTGCTACACCAGAGCACGTACACTGGTACAGATAAGAGCTCACCACACAGGGAATCCAGGACATATAATTAGGACCAATAATGTGACCAATAATGAGAGTAGCAATACCAGGAGGGTAAGGGAAGGTTGGGGGAGAGAGGGGGAACCAATCACAATCACTATGTAACTCCTCCACTCCCCAGGGGGACAAACAACTGAAAAGTGGGTGAAAGGAGACAGTGGTCAGTGTAAGATGTGAAAAAAAAATTATAAATTATCAAAGGTCCATGAGGGAGGGAGGTTGGAGGAAGAAGGGAGGGGAAAAGTGAGGAGCTGATACAAGGGCTCAAGTAGAAAGAAAATGTTTTGAAAATGATGATGGCAACAAATGTACAAATAGGCTTGACACCATGGATGGATGGATGGATTGTGATCAGAGCTGTAAGAGGCCCAAATACAATGATTAAAAAAAAAAAACAGTTGCCAATGAATTGACTCCAATTCAGGAGACTGTGTTTGTGTCAGAGTAGAACCATGCTGCGCAGTGTCTTCAACGGCTGAGTGCTTTAGAAGTAGAGCGCCAGGGCTTTGTTCTAAGGCACTTCTAGAACGTCCACCCTTTTGGTTAGGATCAGAGTACATTAACTGTGTGCACCAGCTCAGGATTCCTGATTGGGCATGTAGCTCCAGTTATGTTCCTATCCAGAGAGGAGGTCAAGTGAAGACAGCCCTAGCTAGGGCCCAGAGCGTGGGAGAGAGCGAGCAAAGAGAGCATCAGTGGGATCTCTCAGGACGGCGTTCCCATCCTGCTGCTGGCTGCATAGTTCGTCGAGTCTAACCAAGCAGCAACTCGTCCTTGGGAGAGAGCAGGGATGGTACCGTGAACAAAGGCGACAGGGCTGCAGAATCCCCAACCGTGCATGTCTGATGGGGCACCGTGGAGATGCGGTCATTGGAGGAGCGTGGCCGGACATTTCAGCACCAGCACCAGCGCGGGAGTCTTCGGGAGCAGGTTGGATCACTTAGCTTTGCAAGAAGAGAAACTCAAGTTATTTCCCCAGAGGGGATTAGGGAGAGAACTCAATTCATGTGCACAAATCCCACGGGAGACCGGTGCAAAGGGGAACGATAATGTACTAACTGGCAGTGGGAGAGTGTGTCTGGTAACAGCTCTTCACACCAGCCGCGCTTTCTTTTACACGTCGATGCTCAGGAGATTCTGTGAAGGATTAGAAAGTTGCTGGAGGAGTCCCAAGCAGGGGAATGTTCTTGAGAAATAAGTTGATAAATGGCCTTTCTCTAGTCTCAGGGCATGCCTGTCAGAGGTGTCAGCATGGATTATCTTGACTTAGAGTGACAGTCTCATTGACAACGATTTTACAGCAAACTCCTTTGCTGGGCTCGTCGACAATGATTTTACAGCAAATTCCTTTGCTGGGCTCATCCACATAATTAGAAACTTTTGTCCTCACATTTCTTCAGGAAAAGGTGATGTGGTTAGTTTATAGTTACTGGCCATAGGTACTGTTTGGGTTGACACATTACAAGGAATATTTGGGGGGGGAGTACTTTAGTTTAGAAGGCATCCCTCAGTGTGGGTCGCAATCTAATATTATTTTCACCGGTGACTGATGGCCGTGCGGTGTTCAATGTTTTTTTCTTTCACTCTCTTAGAATGTCGTATCTTCCCCTTGTCCTATAATTGTATTAGAATTCCTGTATTGGAAATTTAGTAGGTCGGTATCCTCTGTATCGTTTGGGATGGAATAAAGAAGGGCAATGAACTAACAACGTGGAGATCTTTGCTTGGTAGAAATCCCACGCTTCCTGGTGACATAGAAGAGCTTCCGTTTCACATGTCGGGTGATGGAAGGGACAGACAGGAACCCTGCCCATGGTCATCTGGGGTAAATAGAGGACCCAGAGACCTAGTTTATGCTTGAACCCAAAGGAAGCACTTTTGGAATTCACATTGCTGTTGTTAGGGGTCTTCAAGTTAGTTCTGATCCAAAATGGCCCTGTGCACAACAGAAGGGACACTCCCTGGTTCGGGGCCACGCTCAGAATTGTTCCCGTGCTGGAGCTCATTGTTGCAGCCACATTGCCAGTCCATCGCGTTGAGGGGCGTCCTCTTGTTCGCTGCTCCTCCACTTTACCAAGCATGATGTCCTTCTCCAGGGACTGGTCTTTCCTGGCAGCGTGTCCAAAGGAAGGGAGACAAAGCGTTGCCATCGGTGCCTCTATGGAGCACTCTGGCTGTACTTCTTTCAAGACAGATTGGCTTATTCTTTTAGCAGTCCATGGGATTTTCAATAGCCCTCACCAGCGCCATGATTCAAATGCATCAAGTCTTCTTCAGTCTTCCTTATTCCATGTGCACCTTTTACATGCATATGATGCAATGGAAAATACCATGGCTTGGGCCAGGCACACCTTAGTCCTCAAATTAAGATCCTTGCTTTTAATACTCTACAACAAATCTTGTACAGTAAATTCACCTAATGCAATGATGCGTCTTTTGATCTCTTGACTGCTGCTTCCATGAGCATTGGTTGTGAATCCAAGCAAGACAAAATCCTTGACAGCTTTAACCGCTTCTCTGTTTATCATGATGTTATCTATTGGGCCAGTTGCGAGGATGTTGGTCTTCTTGACATTGAGTTGTAACCCATACTGAAGTTGGCCATCCTTGATCTTCGGCAAGTGCTTCAAGTGCTCCTTACTTTCAGCAAGCAAGGATGTGCCATCTGCACATCAAAGGATATGAAAAAGCCTTCCTTTAATCCTGATGCCATATTCTTTTTCATATAAGCCCGCTTTTCTGACGATTCGCTCAGCAGACAGATTGAGTGAGTGTGGTGAGCGGATACAACCCTGATGCACACCTTTCCTGATTTTAAACCAGAGCACCCCTTTGTTCTGTTCCCACAACTGCCACATGTGCAAGTTCCAAATAACACAATGGCATGTTCTGGAATTCCCCTTCTTTTCAAAGTTAGCCATAGTTTGTTATAATTCCTGCAGTCAAATGCCTTGGTATAGTCAATAAAACACAAGGAAACACCTTTCTGATATTCTCTGCTGTAAGCCAAGATCCATCTGTCATCAGCGATGGGATCCCTTAGTCCACATCCTCTTCTGAATCTGGCCTGACTTAAAGCAATGACTCTTAGCTCTAATCCACCATGGATTGTGTGATTGGTGACATTCACAGAAACAAAGAATTCAAATGGGAATTTTTCATTTCTTCCCAGGCTATGGCCTAGATCATGTAGAAAGTAAATTGCCCTGTATGTCTAGGTGCAGTATCTATAGTACTTTACCTCTGCTGTACATATTGATCAGAAGAATGATTGTGTACTTATATCATGACTGAACTTTACTGATACTGAGACTATACACCCCCCAAAGTTGGGTGCCATAGTAAATACATTTGAAAAAACTTTTTATTGTGACTTGGCCAAAGGTTTATAGAGAAAATAATTTTCTGCTCTACAATTCATAGTAAATACTTTCCATCAAATGTAGTTTTCTATAAATTCAGTAAAAGGAGTAAGCTCATTTCAATTACTATTGAAGCAATGAGATGCACATATTATGAAATCTTGCCACAGCAAAGCAAAATTTGATTAAATAGTAGGTTTAAGGAAACTTATAAAAGATATTTGAGAAGCAACAAAGCCCACATGGAAGAAGCACACCAGCCTTTGTGATCATGAGGTGTCAAAGGGATCAGGTATCAAACATCAAAGAACAAAAAATCATATTGTGAATGAGGGGGAGTGCGAAGTGGGGACCCAAAGCCCATCTGTAGGCAACTGGACATCCCCTTATGGAAGGGGTGCAGGGAGGAGATGAGCCAGTCAGGGTGCAGTGTAGCAACAATGAAACATACAACTTTCCTCTAGTTCCTAAATGCTTCCTCCCCAACCACTATCATAATCCCAATTCTACCTTACAAATCTGGCTAGACCAGAGGATGTGCACTGGTACAAATAGGAACCAGAAACACAAGGAATTCAGGATGGATTATCCCTTCAGGACCACTGGTGAGAATGGCGATACTGGGAAGGTAGAGGGGGGCGGGAAAGAGAGGGAAGCAATTACAAGGATCTACATATAACCTCCTCCCTGGGGGATGGACAACAGAAAAGTGGGTGAAGGGAGACATTGAACAGTGTAAGACATGACAAAATAATAATAATTTATAAATTATCAAGGGTTCATGAGGGAGGGGGATGGGGGGAGGGTGGAGGGAAAATGAGGAGCTGATGCCAGGAACTTACGTGGAGAGCAAATGCTTTGAGAATGATGAGGGTAATGAATGCACAAATGCGTTTTATACAATTGATATATGTATGGCTTGTGATCAGAGTTGTATGAGCCCCCAATAAAATGATAAAAAATAGTTGAAATTAAAATGAACAAGGAAAGTCACTGGATCTTTGTGGCTGATGCAAAAAGCATACTTATCAAGGTAGGCAGCATAGCATTTGAAAAGAATTTGGGTTAGAATTCCATTCCTTGGATTTTGGGCTCACACTTAATCCTTGCTATAATCTAAGAACAATTAGTCTTACGTTATGACCCTGCCTGGTACTTGCCCTCAAGAAGGAAGCACAGACGATATGGGTGCTATGGAAAAGTGTGGTGAAGAAATCGGATGGTGCCCGACTATCAGATAGACTCGTGTCTGGGGTCATGAAGACTTGCTTCCAAACAAGTAGACATCTAAGTGATATGTCAATGAAGCCCACATGGAAGAAGCACACCAACACCCATGACCCAAGGACTGTACATGATATAATCCAAAACTGAAGGACTAGTATCAGAGTTTAAGTTGTGAGATTCTGGTTTGCAGAAGATTATGGATGACCATGGAAACCCAACAGACATTTGTGAGATCTACACAGGAAGTAAGCCTCCACGGATTTCCCTCCAACCATAATGGAAAGACAGGAATGAACTGTCACTCGATCTCTCCTCCAATACCCATTTTCAATGTTGTGTGTGTATTCCCTATTGGGGCTTATCTCTGTGATATGTTATCATTGTGGGTAGCCTTCTTGAATCTTTGTTATGTCTTGGTCTATTTTTCAGTATATGAAACCCAGGATTGAGTAACCTATAGAGAAAACAACCAGAATAAGGGTTCCTGCGGGGTGTGAGGCAGAAGGGAGGGCAGAGGGGAGCTGATATCCAGGAGTTCAAGAAGGAAGAAAAGGTTTTGAAACTGACTGTGGTAGCAATTGTACAATACAGCTGGATGATACTATGGAATATACAATTGTACAATACTGCAGAATGATATGATGGCTGAATTATCTTCTAATAAAATGGTTTGGGGAAAAACATAAATTGAAAATTAAAAGTTTTTTTACATTCATAACAATATAGTTCTGAAGATCCCTGGTGGCATAGTGGTTGCTCATTGGGCTGATAACTACAAGGTGGGGAGTTCAAAACCACCCATCGCTCCATGCGAGAAAGAGGAGACTTTCTACTCCCATAAAGAGTTCCAGTCTCAGAAACCCACAAGGACCAAGGGCAGTTCTACCACATCCTATGAGGTTGATATGAGTCAGAGTCGACTTTATGGCAGTGCGTCTGAGTGACAGTATAGTTCAGTATGTCATCTCTTATATTTCCAACGTTAAGCAGAGTATACATTCAACAAATATTTGGGGACAAATCCCCTGAAGAAAGTCTACTCTAATTTTCTGGGTTTCCTCTGCTCTCCCTACCCCCACCCCAGATTACTAAGATCATGTCTGTGTGACTGATTAAAAAGTGAAAATTCTGGTCATCATTCGGTTGTTATATATTTAGGCTGCCAAATCATTTGCTTGACTGATGTTTATCCAATTAGAATTGATTGACTGCTTTGGCTCCATGTAGACGTAGCATGAGTCATATGTTGTAGTCCTTGTCAGTCAACAGTTGCATTTCCATGTATTACCAGTTTGACTTATGAAGGTCCCATCAATCACAGCAGTCACAGGCATAAATCTTGACAGTCCAATAATTGGTCCTTGGGCATTTTCTGACTGGAATGATTTCTTCCTCCTTCTGGCTGTGAGTGGCACTTACTGAGTAGTCGCCCATTGAGTAGCACTGGACAACTGACCAAAGAACTGTCCTGCTTTGTCAAGATCTTATAATGTAATGTGATTTGCCCAGTGAACATGGTCCTTGTATGAATGGATGCCGACCTTAAAATGAGACACAGTGTAACTCTACCCTAAGGAAAACTGGGCAAATGTGGAATGAGATATAATAAATCAATATGGATTTTTACCTTTTGAGTTATGTTGAACCAACTTTAAGGCGACCCTTATGATCTCTGTTTTCTGATGTCCACGCTCTTTTGTGTTAGGCTGGGTTATCTAGAGAAACAAAACCAGTGTCGCTCTTATCTGTATGAGAAAAAGCTTTACATCAAGAAGTAATATTTTATATCAAGAAGGCGTCCCATCCCAGGCCAACTGCAGTCCATGGGTCCAGAGCTAGCCAGAGCTCCTCTGCAGACTCAGGTAGCAATACTCCCATGACACAGAGAGTTGATGTGGGAAGCAGGGAGAGCACAAGCCAGTGCAAAGTCACACAGAAGAATGCTGAATGGAACATAGCAGGATGGCAACAGCTCCCGGGGGAGGTGACCCAAACAGGGCCACCTCGGAAGACAGGAAGTCAAAGGGCAAGAGAGAGAGAAAGATGCTCCCAGTGTCTCTCTTATAAAAAGACTACACCCAAAGGGCACTATCAGGCTGGCACCTGACTGATAGGTTAGACTCCACCCCTGCATTTTCATCCAGGCACAAGTGGACATACAATTAACCAATCACCTTGAAAGAAGGAGCCACTCAGGGCTCAGAATCATGGCCTTCTCAGGGGACACCTAGGTCATGTGGCAGACATAGTCCATCAAGACAATGGTATTGACTGGCGTCTTCTAAGCTGGTGAGCAACTGTTGGTCTCTCCCTGTCCAGAGGAAAGAAGAGCGAAGAAAATGAAGCCCACATGATTCTTTCTCCACGAACTGAAGCCAGAATCAGATGGAGCTTGCCACCCACACCAACTGCTCTGAGAGGATCACAGGATCCCAGTAGAATTTCCTGCAGAGAGTGGGATATCAATGTGGAACAAAACCATTTTGGAAAAGGCCAGGTTCACTATTCTGATAGAAACTAGGGAAGCCCAGGGCCCTTTAGCCACCCTTCACACCTGGAATTGAAACCACCCTGCGCCTCAACTTTCAGCCAAACAATAGATAGGCCTGTCGGGTGAACGGTAACATCAGAAAGATAGACACACCTGTTAATGTCATCGACCATATATGATCCACAGGGCCACATTTTCCCAGAAGGAAATCCCAGAAGGCAGGAAAGGATTGGAAAAAGGGGATGGATGGAAAAGGGAAACCCAAGGCGGATGTGGGAGAGTGCCGTGGCGATGGCGATCGAAGTCACAAAACAAGCTGCGTGCATATTGTTGAACGGAAAACCAAGTCATGGTGTAAACTATCCCCAAAGCCACAACAGAAAGTTAAAAACAAAACTTAGCCAACAAAAGTAGCCATGGAGCGGCTCTTTCAGAACGGATGCTTATTAAACAG
Organism: Tenrec ecaudatus; assembly: GCF_050624435.1. Lineage (NCBI taxonomy): Eukaryota > Metazoa > Chordata > Mammalia > Afrosoricida > Tenrecidae > Tenrec > Tenrec ecaudatus. The sequence goes on along the minus strand of NC_134543.1, from coordinate 121,607,738 downwards.
ATGCCACAGAAGTCACTGATCGGTATATCAATCTATGATCTATCACAAAACCCGAGGAACGAAGATATTCCCCTTAAGGAACGAAGATATTTCCCTTAAGATATTCCCCTTGATAAAGACATGACCTGGGAAAGCAAAGGCCTGGGATCTTCAGCTGTATTTGAGACTAGTTCGGGGGATGCAGACCCAGCCAAATGGTAACTTAGTCACACACATTCAATGAACAGTGGATTCACATCTAACATTGACTGACTTGCTATTGGGTCCAACTACTGATGGAGAGTGCTCACGCTTGAGACACCAAAGAATCTCTTAGCAGAAATCCTCGCACAATGTGTGCTCAAGGTTAGCTCATTTTCTGCTATCGCTGAACTTGTTGGGGGTGAACAATCCTTTAGCTTTCCATCCTGAGCTGGAGATGCCACTGGACCCAAAGGCTTCCCACCCACTGGCCTGTGATTGTCCTGCATTTGGCGTCATTCCATGCGTTTCATGAGTCTGAAGAGGACTTTATAGATTGGTATCAGACATAGGGGCTAACATCAGACTTGAGGCCTTGGACTGGACTGGGTTGGGATGCTTTCTTAATGTACAATTCCTCTTGTATATAAACCTCGCCCTTATACACCTATGCGTGTTTAAGAATTTGTTTCTCTAGTCTACCCAGGCTCACGCACCTCCCACTATGTGATGGAGAGTGATTTCTGGTACTCTTTCAGAGCGATAGCTTCGACCCCAGTTGCCAGTTCCGTAACATCTAGTATCTGTAACATCTAGTATCTGTCTCTTGAAGAAAGGCAGTTCCCTTTATAGGAGTTCTATTCATCCCACTCCAAGCACATGGAAGCTGGATACACTCTCAGATGGGAACGGCAAGGAGGCTCTAAGGCAGGTGGAAGTAACTGGGGGAGCAATGACGATGACCGCCTTAAAAAATGGTTTTGATGGAGGAATGCGATTAGCATATTAATTAAGATCTTCATACCCAGTAATGATCTCATTTGCTTAGATAAACAGATGACAACAGCATTGGGATAAATATCTTAGAATGCTTGCAATTGGGCTATCGAGTGGAATTTTCTTAGATAGGTGAACAGCTATCACAGAGTTCTGGAAGCTTTAGCAAAATGCTCCGTGCCTCGTCTCTGTGTGTGTTTGCATGCGCTGTTTGTTCCCCCCTTATTTGCCTGGTTTTTCTCATCTATAAAACAGGGAACTGTGACCGAGGGACTGGTTATAATGTTTCTTGATAAACCTTCCTGAAGCAATGTGCTGTTGCGAGTAATGGGCTTCATTCATTATGAGCCCAGTTGATTTTCATTTACACTTGGCTCTAACAATTAGCTTGAGCAGGTGTGAAGGTGATGGAGGGGCTGGGACGCCCAGAGGTCAGTCTCAGCTGGGTGTGATAAATTAACCATTATTATCACCCACCAAAGTGGTTCTTTACGCTTGTCAGCAGCAAACAAAGGGGCAACACATCTCACATCAACTCACTGTTCAGAGCTGGGTTAGTTGAGTTCCCTTTGAGTCCCTACAGACAGACAAGAGAGAGGTCAAGAACCCAGAGATGGACGCGAGGGTGACTTGGGAGGGGATATTTTGGCAGGTGAAATGGCGTCCTCCTCCCGTCCTGACTTGCACACTCATTCCCAAGTGCAGTCATGTCAAGCTCTGTTGGGGGTGAGCACTTGTGCATAAGGATTAGTAGAGAATGAAGTGTTTGCCCATCAACAAAGCAGGCCAATTATTATTCTAGGTATAGTTGGTGCACATTTCCATATACTAAAGACCCCAAACCACTAACATGGAGTTAATGCAAACTCACAGTGACCCTGTAGAATAGTGTAAAACAGCCTCATGGGATTTCCAAGGCTGTAAATCTTTATGGGAGCAAATGGCCTCATGTGCTCCTGTGGAGTGGCTGGCGGGTTCGAATCCACGAGCTTTGGTCAGCAACGCAATGGTTTCTCTACTGCACACCAGAGCTCTCCTCCTACACCCATGAATAGATATTATGAACAATGTTTTATAACTGAATGCGTTTTTCAACGAGATCAAAAGCCCATCAACATTCCTCAGTATCTTTAAATCTCAACCAGTGAGTTGAGACTTCAACAGACTTAAATCTCAGAAAGAAGGCAGAGTGGTGTCTACAAAAGGCAATTCTCGAACCTATGTGCCCTCAGCTCAATAGATTAATCATCTTTGTTCTGAAACAAGAAACAGAAATGCATCCCATGAAAAGCACACTGCATCTCCCCCCAGAAGGGAAGCAATCAAATTAAAAGAGAGATGATGTCTAAGCAGTATCTGTATAGTGAGAACCCAAAGATATGTCTTGCTTGGTTTGACAATATTTGAGAGACTGAAAATCAGCTTGAAATGCCTCAGCACGCAAATGGGACTTCGTTGTGAGCTTTTTAATTTGTTGATTAATTGATTGATTGACTGCAGAAGATAATTTAAAATGGTTGCAGCAGCACATTGACAGGGTGGTTCTCAGATGTGACATCCGACTCATAGCAAGTCTATGTACAACAGAATGAACCACTGCCTGGTCCTGTGCCATCCTCACAATTGTTCGTGCGTTCGACCCCAGTATTGCAGCCTCTGTGTCAGTCTGTCTTGTGAAGTGAGCAGCTCCCTTTTCTTGAGTGACCCCTACTTCACCAAGTGCGTTAGACAGGGTTCTCTAGAGAATCAAAACCAGAATGCTGATAATTTTATATAGATTTATACAGATAGATAGATGTATAACATAAGAAACAAACCGTTAAATTATAAAGCAGTACAAATGGCTCAGTGCAACTTACTCCCCTGAGACAGCTGTGAGACACTGGCAGTCCTTCAAGTCTTGAGGGCCGCCAGGTAGTCCTCTATAGAGCAATTCAGGCTATCCGGCCACAGGCAGCCAACAGCAAGGCAGGTCACCAACAGCCAGCCAGGTGACAGGGTCTGACAGTCCCCAGCTCAAAAGATGTAAATTCCAATGGTGTGGTGAAGCAGGTCTTGAAAGAACCTCAAATTACAGCGACACAGTCCACGAGTTAGGTGTCCCACAGGTAGTGTAGCTTGCAAACTGAGGCAGAGAACAAGCAAGGCAGCCACACACTGGTCTGATGATCAAAGAACAAGAGACACAAAAGGAAGGCTTGCCTATATCTGCCCTTCAATTAATCCCACATGTGTTTATCAGTGAGGTTGGCACAATAAACTACCTCAACCAAGCATGATGCCCTTCTCCAGCGACTGGTCTCTGCTGACAACATGCCTAAAGTACATGAGATGCAGTCTCACCATCATAACCTTTAAGGAGCATTCTGGCTGTACTTCTTTTATTGTTTAAATCATTTTCTTGGGGGCTCATATAGCGCTTATCACAATCCATACATTTATCCATTGTGTCAAGCACCTTTTTACATTTGTTGCCCTCATCATTTTCAAAACATTTTCTTTCCACTTGAGCCCTTGGTGTAGGCTCCTCATTTTTCCTTCCCCCTCCCCCAACCTCCCTCCCTCATGTGAGTTTTATTTTAGAGTGATTAAGCTGAGCCTTCAGTGAGGAACCCCTGATGTCCGTATCTATAGGTCTTTATTCTCCGGCTGGTGGGATCTTGAGAAGAATGTTCTACTGTCTTGCCCATCTGCCAGTGTCCTTTCAGCTAGGTGAGGAAGAAGACTGGGGGCGGTGTGCCTCAGTTTCCTCTGTTATTATTAGGTGCCCTTGAGGGAGCGCCAATTCATAGACAGTAGAAAGAAATACTACCCACTCCAGCACCATCCTCACAAATGTTATGTTGGAGCAGCAGGTACTGGGTCAACCCATCCCATTGAGAATCTCCCTCTATCTTGCTGGGAATGACACAGTCGCCACCAGCCCTGTGTAGTAGCTTTCAGTCCCAGTACTACATGCTTTAGCCTTACCCAGCAAGATGGGTTGTTCCATGAGGTTGGCCTGAACCTGGGGGTGTCTCAAACAACTATGTGCTGCTGACTTTTCCCCCCTTGTTTCCACCTCTCAATGTAACTGGCATTTCCTGCTACTGAATTTTTGGGGTGCTGCTGCAGGGTATGTTTGAGTTTAGTTTTTAGAGGTCTGCGTTGTCAGTTTAGGATTCAACTTTCTTGGATGGCTGAAGCCTTTAGTGCTCATCTCTCTATTTCCCAGCTTCCATGATTGTGTGCTGTGTCCCCTCACCTAGTTCTCCTTTGCTTATGTGTTTATGCTTTTGTAAATTTCCTTGTACTGCGGTTTCAGAGGGGTTTGGGATGAGAGTAATATGTGAGACTGATTTCAATCTTGACTTCAAAAACCAAGCAACCATCTTTTAATTTTCCCCTCAATGGTTTTACAGACATGACCAGATACTAGTTAACAGTCCATCATACACCTTTCTATTTTCATTGAAAGGTGATGAATTTCCAGCTTACGGAGGATGGCTTTTTGTCTCTCGTCTTTCTGGAAATTCTAACTAAGCCATGATGAGTAGAGAAAGCAAAAGGCTGAATTGTGACACCTGAAGCAGTGGATGTCAAACATGAAGTTTCTGCGTTCGTGGTTCTGTGGCGATCAGTAGGGGTGGGTGGCCTCCCCAGCTGCAGGTTCTATGAGACACTTCAATAAGGAGTGATGCAGTGTTGCTTACTTGTCTACATTCTCTATCTGCCTAGTGCTGTCATAATGAAAGTAAAATGAATTCCTACAGTTTGGATACGGTATATATATAAAACATGCCATAGGTTCTTTGGCAGTTAGATTGATTGATTAATTGACTACTTTCACTGGATTTCATCAGAACAACAGATTTGTGGGAGCCAGTACTCAGGAGACAGATTGGAATGCTTAAACTACTTAGAAATATTGTTCTAACATTTGAGTTAACAAGATAATACAATTATGATTATATTTATATAATTACAATTATATTGGTCCATGTCCCTTTTTTCTGGAGTTGTCCCCCCAAACAACTACGTTGAAGTCCTCATCCTTGTACCTTTGAATGTGACTTTGTTTAGGAAAATAGAGTTTTCTTTGAAGGTATCAGTTTAATCAATGGAGTTGGACAGATCTTAGTCCCAAATCCTTCTGATGATAGTGTGTGAGCCCTGGGAAACAAAAACATCTTGCATTATGACATTGTCTCATGACAAAATACTAAGTGTTCTAAAAATATTTAAAATTTATGTAAAGAAGTGGAAAAAAGTTAAAATGTGCAAATTCATCTTTGTTACAATTTTTCACATTTTCCCAATAATTGTATACGTGTCTCTGTGTGTTTTAAACTGCCTCCTACAAAACAAACAAACCTGACCTGAGCTTTTCTGACTCACAGCAGCCATATAGGACAAAGCAGAACTGCCTTTGTGGGTTTATGAGACTTCAAATCTTTGTGGGAGTAGAAAGCCTCATTTTTCTCCCTCAGTGACTGATGGTTTCAAACTGTTCACCTTATGGTTAGAAACCAAAAATTGATCCTATTTTTAATGACCATTTTTATAAGGATTTTGCATGACAGCAGTCCTGAAGTCAATTATTATCCTAAGACATGATTGCAATGATTCCCTTATATTTCATTGTATAGATACACTGTCATTTATTTACCCGATCCTGTAATCCTGGACATCTAAGGATAACCCATTTCCAAAGCACTTGGTTTGAATGAAATTTTTCTATATCTTGCTTATGATTACTCTTTAAAAATGTGCTCTGTTGAACCCTCAGGTGGCCCACAAGGATGTGGTTCTTGGTCTGGTCTGATAGTGGTTTCAATCCCAAAGGCCAGTCTTAATTTTCCACTGTATTAGCAAGTCACCAGTGGAATGAGCCCTGTCTCCCAAAGCCATTTGAAACCAGAGCTTTGCTGGCTGGTGCTGGGATGACTGTGGGTAGGTTAGATGGTGGCTAAAAGGCTTTTGTGCTGGGTGGAAATGATTGACACACTCAACTGCTAAGTGAAAGAGTGAAGATTGGAGTCCACTCCGAGGTTCACTGGAAGAAGAGCCTGGTCGATCTCTGCAAAATAGAGTTACTTCTGGAGCATCTGCCACTGAAACCCTCACGGAGTGCAGGTCTACCAACACACACGGGTTTCCGGTCATCGGCCACGGAGATGTTTTCAGGTAGAATAGCAGCACCTGTGACAAATTACGATGCAGGTGTTGTAGACAGGGTTTGTTCCGGAATTGCAGGAAAAGGTCACATTTGTTGAAGGACAGTAGGACGTTGACAGGGTAAGCAACGCTACAGCCTGGACTAAGCAACAGGAGGAAGGAGGCTTACTTCAAGTTCTAAGAAGGTGCATGGCTTTACAAAAGCACTCATTTCCGGCAGTTTTCATCGTCCTTATCATCCAGCACCAGGTAACAGTGTTCACTTTGCTGTGAGTTTAGACATTATATTGTGGAGGACTTAATTATGCTTTCCAAACCCAAACCTGCTGCCATCTAGTTTGACTCAGGAAGACCCTGCAGGATGGCCTAGAGCTGAACCATAGGGTTTCCAATACACTAATTTTGGGGAAACAGGCAATACCCTTTTTGTCCTTTGTGTGTGGTTTCATTCTGACATTTATCCTCCTTCTGGCATCTAGCGGGCATTTTGCAAAATGTGGAAACAGATATATATTCCAGTAGTCCTTGAAGAAGAACTTTGCACTCCCAAAGTCTTATAAAAGACAATCAGCGGGAAAGTGTGTTTAAATGAAATCAGTTACCTTTGAATGACCTACTTAAAACTTTTGTTTGGTTACTACTGATCCACTTTATGGAAAGCCTCATGGTTGGTGGGTGGATCTGCTGTAAGATTTAGTTATGCTAGTTCAATTTGCTGCATGAAATAAAAATGTGAATTCTAGTAAAGAAGTAATATTCTTTAATCTGTTTTTGGGGAGGATAATAGGAACAGTCTAAGAGAAGATACTATAGGTAGGTTGTACATGATATTGATTTAGAAATTTGATTGACCAACCCAGTACTTAGCGACCTAGTTGACATTTAGCAACTCCCTTGACCTGCAACAAGTTTCGTGCAGTACTTACTTTCCACATGTACACACTTACACTTCTAATTTATTGTGTTCTGCAGCATTTATAAACTGTTGGCTGTGACCCTCTAACTTGATTTAACAACCCTTAACTGATGACAATCTATAGTTTGGAAAACATGAAATTGAAAGATGCAATAGAAATAATCTGAAGTTATTTATGTGCTTGCCTTTTTTGCTTTTTCAAGTAAATGACACTTCCTCTTAAGACATCTTCCTGATTTGGGGATGATTGGAATGTATTTAGAAGGAAAACAACCACAACAAATCAGATCAAGGTATTATTCTGATTCTGGCATTCAAAACAGAGATTTACAGCAAGACAGTCAGCTTTTATAATGGACCAGTTTTGAATATTAATTGTCTAAATTAATGATCTGTGTGTAAAAAGAGGGTCAGGTGGGTGGGGGCAGAGGAGCAGGTAGGAAGATGAAGGGAGAATTCTCATCTGCTTTTGGAATAAAGGAATTACGAGAAGAAAGTGAGAAAGGCGTGAAGATGAGATGGACATGTTTATTACACAGGCCACCGCAACACTGAAGTCCAGGGAGCTCTGCCAACACCCCTTCCCCCAACTTTTCAGTTGAAAAGTTTGGATGAGGCCACCTCAGAATTGGGCCCGAAGCACAGCAAAGCCAAAAGGTGAGCCTGAAATATAATTTTCCCTAGTTTCTTCATGTCTTCGCATAACCTAGTGCTCAGCGGTGCACAGAGAAATCACTGGGAGCTTTCCTGAGAGGTTCACTCCAAAAAACAAAGTCTGGTCGTATTCACGGTTGCAGGACAGATCGCCAGGCTGCAACTGTGTAACATCTATGCAGTTATGACTCCAGAGCTCAGATGAGGTCGGAAGAGCTAAAGCCCATCATAGTAAACCTTGAGTAAGCCAAGAGAATGAACCCTGGGCTCCTGAGGTCATTAGTTCATTGTGTCAACCTGGCCGATAAACACACGTGCGGTTCATTGAAGGGCGGAGAGACAAATGGCTCAGTGAGCCTCACCTTTCTAGATCTCGGGTCTCTTGCTTTGTGATGGCCAGACCAGGGTGCAGCTGCCTTAGCAGTTCCCTGCTTCAGCTGGCAAGGCTCATTTCCTGCAAGACATCCCTGAGGAGAAGCCACATGGACCTACCCTGATGCAGCCCTGGGTGCTGGAGCAGCCGTGTGAAGACACCTGCCAGTGCTGAGATGCTTACATGTTCACTGACTCGGCTTTCTTCCTGCAGTCAGCATCACTGTGTGTGTTTTGTGAGATGGAGGAGGACTTTGTGGATTGGTGTTGGACATATGGGTTAATGGGTCAATGTTGGACTTGTGGGCTCGGGCAGCACTGGGTTGGGATATTTTCTTGACGCACACTTAATCTTTATATAAAACACTCTCTTTTACATGAGTTTCTGAGCATTTGTTTCTCTAAAGTCCCCAGACTAATACAGTTCCCTACTTTGTAGTTTCAGCATGGAGGTTGGCAGAGCACCTAGCAATTGGTGGACAAAGGACATTGTCCTTTGTGTGTGCCAGTTAGCACCCACCCATGAAGCTCCAGGGAGCTGGGTATTTCTTTATCTCAAGTTCACCAGGAATGTGTGAGCCAGCCTCTTCATATACCCGATTGCTTTGGCTGTACATTGCCTACAGAGGCGGGATAAACAATGGAGTCCATTTTGGATTTCAACGCAGTTCCTGTTGACTTATTTCCCCTTACTGGACAGTGGATGGGAGTGTGAAAGGGAAACCACAGGAGCTGCCAACTAAATGAAAGAGCTGCATTTTCTCTCCACTTCCAAATTCTCTCACAATTAACCGGTGGAACGGGCGCTTCTCTGAGTGTTACCCAGGCCCTTGCAGTAATGCGTGTTGTTAACTAGCCAGCTTCCTCAACATTATACAGAAAACTCTTCACTTCTTGAGTGGTTTAGAGCCTAAATTCTCAGTGCGATTCACTAATTCTGTGATGCTACTTCTGTGTGAGTGATATATTGAGAATTTTATCTAAGCTGATATGTAGTAGAACTGATAAGGAAATCCACCAATGCCTTGGTGAACAACGCTTAAATTCTGTTACATATGTTTTGAAGGCAAGAGGTTCATTGTTGAAGCAATGTTATGGCTTCATCAGGAAGAACAGCTTGGAAGGAAGAATGGCAATGAACAGCTGTTGAGGAAAGACCTTAAAAATAAAGGCAATCCCTTAAAAATTAAGATAAATTTTTTAATGGAACAACTTTCAGAAGAGAATAAGAGAAAACATAAGATTCCAAATATGCTACTACATCATATTAGTTTCATAGCTAAAAATTAAAAATAAATCTGACAGTGACTAACTTTAATTCTTAAAGTACCTCTAGGCACTTGGGAAGTATTTCTTCGCAAAGGGCACCAAAAGTTGATTTGTTTGATAAAAAGTACGATTTGAGCCTAGGGAATAATGAGGTCAGACAGTCGGCGCTAATTAGAAGTTGAGCGAGCAAGGCAATGGAGATGAATTTTTATTAATTTTCCATGGCAAATAGCTGTGGTGTAGATAATTATTCAGGAGCCAAGAGAAACATTTTTATCGGAGCTGTTTTCACTGCCTTTCCAATGGTTTCTTTTTCACAAGCTTTCTCAGTCAGCAGGTAAATTTGGGCAGCAGATCTGAGCTGGTGGAGGTTGAGGGAGCTGGACTCCCTACAGTTATTCGTTGGGAGGTTGGTCTTCTCAGATTTCTCAGCGATGGGAGACTGGGACTCAAGGAGCAAAGTTGGCATGTCCAGTCCTGAACAGGACAGGTCAACTTTGAGAGGGGGGAAAAATGTACCTCGCTTCTCTTCAAACCTCTTGGAAGCAAATCAAATTCATTAGTGGCTGAAGGGAAGCGGAGAGATGAGCAAGGTGGGGAGGGAGGAGGGAGGAGCTCCGAATTCCTGGCAAAGCAACTCAAATTACATTTGCTGATTACGGAGTCCGCTTCAAATAAAGAAATATTTATGGTAGATCATTCAGTAACCACCAGTGCATACGTTAAAGAGATTGAATCCTGCCAACAGTACTTTTTAATGCTCCTTCGCTTGAACTCTCTCATTTTTTCAGATAGCATTGAAATGCCATCGGCCTTTGTGATTATGCCATTCTGCAAACTCCCAGGGTAACAGACAGTAAGACTGCAGATAGAAAAATATAAAGGGAAAAAAAATCCAATTGTGGTCCTGTCATTATAGCAGTACTTAAATGACAATGATCTGTCAAAATGTTTCACCTTCATATCTCATGTATAGACACGAGAGATGAATGAAATTCAAGAAACAATACACTATGGAATTTTCACATCTAGAAATTATCTCAGGGAGCCGGTATTAAATGGCTTTTTTTCTAAAGCACTAATTTCTCTTGTTCCTAGGAAATCACTCGATTGATATTATCTAGCAGCATTTTGGTGTCGAACATCTTTAGAGAACTACTTAACATTTGGTTCAAAATAATTGTGTTTCGGGGGTGGACAGTAGAAGATTTTAATCCTGGTAGGTTTTGAAGGCACCCGTTGTGTTGTTTGGTATCTACACATTTTAATTGTATCTATCAGTTACAATTTGCAGCTTAATTGCAGTGTCTGATAGCTGCTGGCTGCTCCAGGCCCATTCTCTTGGCTCTAGCAAGATTGTCCTTCTGGTGCCTTGAGGACAGAGGTCAACTCTTACAGTCTGTGTGCCCCAAAGCTCCCGTTAAAATACTGTAATCTTCAAGATTTCTGAGAGAACAAAACTAACTGCACAAAAGGCGGTTTTGACTCCTAGCAGCCGTATGCGACAGAGTAGAACTGCCTCATAGAGTTTCCAAGAAGCAGACTGACAAATCTCTCTTCTGCTAATCATGAGTGTTCCAAGTGTACATATGCACAAGAACCCTGGTGGCCCAAAGGTTAAGCCCTTGGCTGCTAATCGAAAGGTCATTAGTTCAACACCCCTCCACCCCATCCCAGCAGCTTCACGGGAGATCTGCTTTCCGCCTGGTAGTCTGCTCTTGTAAAGATTACAGCCAGGAAAACACCGTGGGGCAGTTTGGTTCTGCCACTTGGAATGGATTCAGTGGTACCCAACAACAATATGCTTACACACGAGGGTAAGTCTACAAGTACTGCTCCTTGAGCTGTCATTCACACATGCACACATTATTCCAAACAATCCTCCTGTAATCCTTTCGGTGATCAGTGGATGGTTGAATACAAGCGATCAGGAATGAACTCGTCTGAATCTCATTTAGATACCTTGAAAAACTGGTTCAAAGCAGTGGCGGGACAATTTGAGAAAAGATGACTATGAATCCTCGTATATAAGATATTATATTAATAAGTATATTGTGCAACAAACAAAAATGGCTTCTGAGAGGGTCTGCCGGGCTGGTTACGGTCAAGGCCGAGGTCAATTCAGAAGGTTATGGTGACTTTGGGTGGGGGTGGAGGATTCCAAGAGTAAACTTGAGAGATTTTTCTCCCCCACAAGACAATCCAAGAGACTTATCATGAGTAAGTTTTTCACAAAATTGAAAACGACATTAGTAAGAAGAGGCCAATTTGCACGGAGGATTGGTTTGGTTTCCATTACGAATGCCCCTACTCATTCTTTGAGGGAGCCAGGCTATCCTAAGAGGATTTCTTAGGAAAACCTTTCCCCACTCACCCTACAACCCTGATCAGACCCTTTCAGACTTCATTTTGTCCCCCAAATTCTTTAAAGAGGAACACAGTTTGTGTCCCTCAAAGAGGCTAACACTGCTGTTTTGATGTGGTATACATCGAAGAGACCAGGCATCCTTCCGGGAAGGGCTTAAGAGATGGGAATCCCACCTTCAGAAGGGGACAGCCCTGGGTGGAGGTTATATCAACAATCGCTGCACATTTTTGTTTGTTTTTATTTCATTTGACTATTTTAGAAAATATTTTTTGTTTAATAAAGTTTGCTCTGATTCTGTAATAATGCTTCTTGACCTAACCTTGTATGAATCGGAACTCCAGTAACAATATTATTTTTTACCTACCCTTGTATTTATAATGTAATTGTTTTAAGTACTTCCTCTACAGCCAATGAGATCCGGGCCAGACAATCTGATAATTTTGTTTTGATTGACTGATACAATTTTGGGAGCTCCAGAGAGGAAGGAAATCCAATTGCATGTATTCATCTTTTTGCTTTTTCTGTGGTTTGGTCTTCGTTCCTGATGTCCCAGGGCCATTTTCAGGGTTCATGATCAGGGCTGTAGGGTGGATGGGGAAAGGTTTCTTCTTTCCTGATGTTCTTTGGCCATTTTCCCTAAAACTCGAGACCTTTCTTTAGTCGTATTCTTAGGGTAGATCTGTTGGCAACAATTCCCACACATTCCCTTTCTTCGGTCATTTATTTCTTCTTCATTTCGGAATGACAATTTCTCCCAGTGTGGAATTTAGGGGTAAATTTCTTTTCTTTCAGCTCTTGTTCTCAGCCACCCCATGGGAGAGTAAATGACCGCCTTCGAGTCCTAACACGGCAGAAAGCCTTCTTTCCAATAGGGTTGTCATGAGTCAGAATTGATTAGATGATGACAGGTTTTGGATTAGGGTTTACAAAAAAATTTTAAAAAGGGAAAGACTTCATGGAGGAGCCTGTCCAGGGCTTAGAGAAGTCCTGATCTGTAACTAGAAGCTTTCTTCTAACCTTCCCTAGACCCAAACCAAACCACTACCATCGATTCGATTCCAACACACACAATGCCGCTGAGTTGATTCTGACTCATAGCAACCTTATGGGGCAGAGGAGAACCGCTCCTTGGAATTTCTGCAGAATCTGTCACAGGAGCAGAATGCCTCATCCTTCTCCCACAGAGTGGCTGATGGCTTTGAACCACTGACCTCTCGGTTAGCAGCACAATGTTCATCCTGCAGCACCACCAGGGCTTCTCTAGCCTTTCCCGGGGTCTTTAAATCATGCCCCATCGCCTACTCCACCTGCACACAGTGGTGACCCCATTGATTTCACCCTGCGTTTCGTAAGCATCGCCTCGACCACAGCTGGGCCTGAAGAGTGTTCCTTAGACCCAAAGGGAAAACCAGCCCAAAGAACAGCGTTTTCAAGGAAAGGAGGAAATGCTGCATGGATGTAATGGCTCAGTTGTAGGAAGAGGAAACACATATGCTTAATCTTTTGATCTGTCAGATGAAAGGCACGTTCTCCAGTGACTAGATGCAATACACAGGGGCTTAATTACTGAGCTTGGGGAGGGAAACTAAAACACACAAATAATATGTTTATTCTGCGTGTGAGTGTATTATATATGCAGGTCATAATCATGGCAATTTGAAGTGGATAATGTATAAGGTTATTCTGGCCAGTCCCTGGAGCCAGAGTGGGGTCAATAGCACTTTGTATTCGGGACTCCTCTGTCTCATCTAATTGGCAGTAAGGGTCTGGGCTCTTCTGCTTTATTATTATTTTTTTTATGTCAAAGATTATCCATGGGGATGTACAGAGTCAGTTAAAGCATTTGGGGGTTTGTGCATGATCTGTTTTCTCCTCTGCAAATAAGGGGTTCTTCAAAGTCTTGAAGGTCCATGTATCCTAGAGGGAAATATATATATATCACAAAATCCCTTCCCATTCTCTTGAATAATCCACTTGTACAAATTCTTAGTGCAGCTGAGTCTCTGTTATGGGACTAGAAGGTTCTCAGTGAAGGGACCCTGGTTAGTTCTCATGTCCACTTAGCTGACCCAGTATTCACAATGATTTGGTAGTTAACCCTTAGTATTCCCCCGTGACCTGACCTAGAGCAATAGAGTCAACTCCATAATGGTATCTACTATGAGCAGCCAATCTGTTGTGAGAAGATTAGCTTGGGATGCAGCAACTTTACCCAGGTGTTAGCCTTGATGCAATTGAAAGGAAGTTTCCTTGGGGGGGGGGGGGGGGTGTGTGTGGCCTGCTTCCTATATAAGTAGACACTGTGGAAAAGCTTGTTTGCTTTTTACTGGACCTAGATTCATTGACTTCTGTTTTTCTGGGCTTTTGGAGCCAAGGGCCTGCTATCATGCCTGCTGATACTGAGAGTCATCATTTGTTTGCCATCTGATCTGTATTTGATTTGTTGATCTTGGATTCATTCCTCTCTATAGTCATAAGCTAGCTAGGCTGACCTTGACTTCATCCACTTCTGCAGCCACTAGCCTGTGATCTTCCTTCCAATCTTGGGTTCATCAGTCTCTGAAGCACCTCCAGTCAGGAAAACCCTCTAGCTTAACATCAGATACATGAACTGGGAACTTGCCTGGGCTTGGCCTTGCCTGCTTCTGTAACTGTAAGAGCCATTTTCTTGATATGAATTTCTCTAGTCTATAGAAATGTCACAGGTTTTGCTTCTCGAGAGAACCCAGACTAAGATAACGGTAATGAAATTCCCTTCCATCTCTATGAAGTTGCCATTTTGTAAACCTAAGCCTTCCATCCCAATCATGAACTGACTAACACCCTCACTAGACCCCGGTGACCTAATTTGCATAATAAATCGACCAATTCCTGCAAGGGTGTTACTTATTTTATTTGCTTTGTCAACTCCATCACTGCAAAGTTTTTCTTGGCAAAGCCTCTTGGTGAAACTATAAGCCCAGGCCCACAGAGGTCATACGCAAACAGAAACCCACAGCACTACACATGCCACAAACTCCTGGACATCAGGAATCATGTCTCATACAAAGGGCTTCAAAAACTTGTGGGAAAGTGTAATTAGGAGATAATGGAGTTTTTCCAGGAAGTTTTTGAAGCCTCTTCCTATGTCCTTGCATGTGGGTTTAACTGAAGTGCTCCCCACTTTCACCAGATGTGAATTTTCTTCAGAACAGAGAGAGACTTCATGTGGTCTTTTGGGAATGTGGTTGGTGTGGACCAACTTCCCAGGACCCAAGTTGATAAATAAGAACTAAGCCCAAACCCAAATCTGCTGCAGTCAAGTTAATTATGACTCACACTGATGCTTTATGACTCGGCAGAACTGCTCCCTAAGCTTTCCAAGGCTGTGAATATTTAAGGGAGTAGAGGCCTCATCTTTCTCCCGTGGAGCAGCTGGTGGATTTGAACTGCTGACTTTTTGATTAGCAGTTTAATACTTAAGCCACTATGCCATCAAGGCTCCTAATTAGTAACTGGCATTTTAAGACAATTTCACAGGTAGCATTTCCCTTGATCCTCTTACCTTGGAAGGTGAGCAGGACACTTACTATAACCACCCCCTCCCCTCCCCAGTTTTGAGAAGAGGAACAAAAAAATGGTTCAGAGAGGTACTGTGACTTGCCTGGGGCTGATACATCTTTGGAATCAGAGACAAGGCCTCCCTTGTCCTGTTCAACGGTTTTTAATTCATTCCTTAGAACAAATGATCAGGAGGTCAGCTTTGCAGAATAATGTTAAAGAAAGGGGAAGGTAGAGAGGGTACAGCAGGGGAGAGTGGGAAGGCGTTGGCAGTAGGATCCAGCAAGTGAAGTGAGTTTGGTTTCCTCTTAGTAAACTCACTCTCAAGTGCTCTACGTCCCTCCTGCCGCCTGGCTTGGCTTCTTCCAGTTATGTCAGAACAGTGAGCTAGGGAGGCGATCGGCTTGGTGGGGCCAAATGTGTTGCACTCTTAGGTCAACCGAATTTAACTTCATAGAAAACCCGGAAGGCTTGGATCCAGGAGTGTTCTTTTTCCCACTCCTCCTGTCTCCAGCTTTGTATGGGACCTTGCACAGGTTGGTCCTTGCCTGACCCAGACTGCTTTCTGCCTCTGTAAGCTGAGCACACTGTGGCAATTATGGACGAGATCTAGCGTCCAACAGGCTCTGTCCTAGGAACCCAGCGGAAGAGTGAGTGGGGGGATGTGAGCACAGTGGCTATTATGAATCAAGTGAGCTTTGGAGAAGAACTTTGGGATCTTCCACTCATTCTTTGCCACTGGTTTTGAGTTCCCGCCGTAGTACAGTTAGCCAGGAATGACTGAAATGCAACCTGTAGATTAGTGACTTTTCATTAGATTGACAACTAAATCCCCAATTGCCCTGTAATCGATCCCTTTTCCCACGAGGCAATGTCCCAACAAGCTAAAGGTGTGTCTTTCTTTTCATCTTTGTAATAGTCTATGTTCTTTCTGTCCAGGCCTCTCATGATTTTAAAGCTCTCCCCCGAGTTTATGCCTTCAACACCTCTCAGACGCTAGGTTAGGCATCAGACAAGTAACTAGAAATCCACAGAGAAAGGAAAACTGTCTTCTTTGATAATAATTCCCAGTGCAAAATCCCATGGGTTTTGTTTTTTCTTGTCGTGTTAATTGGTTGTTGATGGAATTGTCCTGGGCTTCTGCAACCTCTAGGTCATCGTCCATGTCATTTCCAACCCCGGCTCTTCTCAGAATGACATGGGGAAACTCTGCAAACAAGTTGAGTTGTGAGTATCATTTACATTCATTAGCACTAATTATGATGTACATGCACCCGGAGTCCTAACCACATCTTTTATACATGCAATGAGTACAGAAGTAAATGGCCATTTCTGCATAGTGCATGACATATATCTTCTCTTATCCTTCCCTGTATCTCCTAGTTGGCTATGAGTTCACATTCCCCCCCCCCTTCTGCTCAGTAGGAAATTCATTCAATATTTCCCCTATCTTTTTTATTGGCTTGTTTTTGGTGGAAAGAGGGAACTTTATCTTATGCCTCATCTGTTAGCCTTCCAAGCCTTCTTTAGTCTCTTTAGTTCCTGTTACCAACCAATGTGTTCAATCTCCTCAGAATTGTGCTAGAAGGTGACCAGACAATGCTGTAGTTCTGCAGCACCCACATGGCGCTGGGAACACCAGTGGACAAGAGGGTCAGCAGCCCTTTCCACCCAAGGCCTGGCAGATGGGGATTTGGGTTCTTTTGCTTTGCAAAGATGTGTCGGCAAAGGAACCGCCTGCCAGAAAGAAAGAGATCAGTTCTTCAGAACACCCCCTTTTGGAGGCTACTGACCCTTGGTTCAAGCCAATGGTTTATTTACTGCTCCTGTCAGCTTTTCAAACGAAGTGTTCTGAGTCAAAGAGGCTGTGTCTGCCTCTCGGGGGGCTGCTCTGAGCCTGGGAGCTGGCCACTCACACCTCTCTTCAACTCGAGTCTTTGAGAATCAAACTTGGATTTCCATAATTTTCAAATTCTCAAAATGCGGCAGTGGGGGGTTAAGTGTAAAATATTGTGAATCAACTGTGGAAGCTTGTTAAGGTCCCCACCCATTCCCTCCATCAAAGCAAAAAGCATTGAATAGCAAAAGCATCAAGGTCATATTATGGGTTTGCTGACAGCCTCTTGGGACAACTGCAGATCAGAACTAAGCATTATGTGTTCTGCCTTTTAGTAGAACTTTGTGTCTTAAATTGTGGGAACAGTAGATTTTGCTAATCTCCATCTCCATTTGAGGTGTTTCTGACATGCAAACTGAGACCCAAACATAAAAATGTGAGATACTCAATTAATGACTCCACAGTAAATTAGCAGATGCATCTACATTTAAAATGGTAAAGTCAATAGAACAAAAATACATCTCAGGGTCATTTAAAGCAAAGGCGATTTTAGAAAAGCTATTAAAAAGTACTTCATCATGTCTTTTTAAGTTTGTCTATATTTATAAAGAGCGATTTTTCAATTAACATACATTGGTTTAATTCATTGAACCTGTCGGCAGAGGTTAGGGATGATTTATCCTCTTACTTTCTTCCATTGCATATCTTTGCAAATGCAAGCATTAGTTTAAGAAGTTTATGATTTGGAGAAGATAGATAAGTCAGTCTGGGCACAGTGCCAAACCCAGACCATATGGAATGTGCTGGGAGCCAATTATGAAGCAGAACCTGGGTAAGAGATGGCACCAGAGTAAGGGTGACCTGAACTCTGGCCAGGTGACTTTAAAATGTGGGCTGACAGCTTGAGAGTTTGCAGTGACCACGGCCATGCAGGCTCCTAGAAACAGAGTCTGGGTCTGCCCTTGTCATCAATGTCTGCGGCTTCTTCGGCTGAGACCTCATCTTCTCCAGTGTGGGCAATTTATTTACACCAGGGAGACAGCAACGTCTGCTCCATGTGGGTAGGACATGCAGTGGGACTCAGCAATGGAATTCTAGTTGGAATCGGCAATGCCCACCGATCTGAGATTATATGCCGTGTTATCTGGGGCTTCTCGCCGAATTGGCTTCTGAAGTTGTGTTTTAGACAGTAGGACAGGAAAGAGGTGAAACTAAGACCATAATAGGAAGGGGAGGAAATATTAAAAGACTAGAGGATAGTTAAGCACTTCATCAGTGCTATATTACACCCTGGATATATCATCCCTTCCATGTGGCCCTTCTGTGAGGGCCTGTCCAATTATCCTACAGGTGGGTTTGGGAGTAATGATTCCCTGAGAGTATAGGAAGGTGGGGGGGGGGCAGCAGGGGAACCCATAGGAATGATGACTGTATAATCCCACTCAAGGGGAGTGAGTCACAGCATTGGAGGTGAACGGATACCTTGGTTGGTATAAAATATAGCAATAATAATATGTAATATAATAATAGGGGTTCCTGGGGAGAGTGGGGAGGGAGGCTATAAAGGGGAGCTGATACCACGGAGTTCAAGAAGAAAGAAAATGTTTTGAAATTGATGGTGGCAGCAATTGTACAATTATGCTTGGTCTAATTGAATCATGGATTGTTATACTATCTGTAAGCACTCCGAATAAAATGATTTTTAAAACAGTTTTTTAATACAGCAAAGAGAAGCTAAAAGGCCATTGGTTAACCACATGAGACTAATTTCAGATGAGTCTTAATCTTATACCACAAGAGTCATCCACGCGGCCATAGTAGAGATGGAATCTGTCTGTCTGGTGCCATCTCGGGGATGTCATTTATTGCCGAGCACCTGCCTTATCGTGAGAACAAGAACAAGCAAGCAGCTGAGCATGCCAGAGCCAAACTTCATTTGCACAGCTTGCCCTCCTCCTCCCTGTCCTCAGTCACAGAGACAGGCACAGCCAGTGGACCCTCGGTCAAGTTTGTCATTGTTTAGATACCATAGACTGCACTTGGGCTACGGAAGCTACTTACTAGAGAATCCCCATTTTGCACGGTGGCAGAGGAAGAGGTCAAGTGCCCTTCTGCCCTCTGTTTTTGCCATGTCCAAGGCCTCCCTGGTTTTGCTGCTGAATAGATCCCAATGTGGCCAGAGCGGAACTCCGAAGGATTTTCAGAGCCGTGACCTCTCAGAAGCCGAGCGCCAGGCCTGTCTGCTGAGGACAGCTCCGGGTGGGTTTGAACCGCCAACCTCTCTGCTAGGAGAAGAGTGTTTCATCCTTGCCCACCACCATTCAATCAAGTTCAACTCGTAGCGACTCTACGCAGGCCGTGTGAGTTATAAACCACTGGGGAGCAGACAGAGCCTCCTCTATCTCTGCTGACCTCGTGGTTATCAATCCAATGCTTAACCCACCAGAGCTCTGACTTTTGAGACCCCCAAGGTTTCTCTCCCCAGAAACCATTTTTGTTTACTCCCCACCCCCACTGCCAAATTCCCACAGCAGTCCAGCAGATGAGCAAATCCATGCTTCTGCAGGCGGAGAGGCCTTTCTGGGACTGAGTTAAAGTCACCGTTTCAAGTCAGCTAACACGAGCACTGAATAAACACATATTGATATTATAGAACAAAATAATATATTAGCGCATTGCTCATTTGTGCTCCGATAGTCACCCTGATACCATCCATCATGTGGGGGGGAGGGGGGTGACAAGCACAATTACACCCGAGTGCTAATCGAGAGGAAGAGCAAAACTGCCTGACCCCGGCATCCCGGGTCGCTTTAAATGTTTGATGTCTCATTGAATTAGTATCACAGTGTGAAAGACAAAGCTCAAACTAATGGAAATGAGCCTGGACATGCAATATTGCTGATTGGGCTGACATAATTAGAATAATATTCCGCACAGAGCTAATAACAAGCCAAAGAAATAAATAACCAAGGGATAACCTAATTGCTGCATGCTAACACGTTCTTCTGAATATGCTAAAGTTAGCATTTTTTATTTACTTATAAAGCGCACTGGTGGCTTAAGAGAAAAGCAGTGAGCGGGCTGAGGACCACTGCCTTGGCACCATGGCACGTGGCAACAACTGGATGGCCCAGCCCTCTCGCACTCCGTGGCAATTTCAGTAGTCACCAGTAAGCCTGTCTGCGGGCCCGCAGCCTCTCAGACATGGGCTGGGTTCCTGGGCATGGGCAGACTAACAGGGAAAAGCAGTCGCTGCCAGCCAAGAACTTGCAGGAGCCAGGTGATGTCACCAAGACAGCACCGAGGATGGGGCGGGGGGCGGGGGACTCGCCGAGGGGGAGATGCTCCCCTTGAGGGAGACCCAGGTTCCATTCTGGGCCAAGCCACCTCATGTGCTGCATCTATGCTGCTCTGGCACTGCCAGGTGTCAGAGGAGCTTCTAGTCTGAGAGACTAGGAAGAAAAACCTAGCAATCTGCTTCCCAATGATCCGTAAGACAAAAGATAAACATTCAAAAGTGAAACCAGAAAAAACAAAAACAAAACCTGGACGCAGAGAGGGGGGGGAAGGGAGACTCTGGATAGGGCAAGATATGACAAAATAACAACCTGTGGATTATCAAGGGCTCATGAGGGAGGGGGGAGTGGGAAGGGAGGGGGAAAAAAAAAGAGGACCTGATGTGGAGGGCTTAAGTGGAGAGCAAATGCTTTGAGAGTGATTAGGGCAAAGAATGTACGGATGTGCTTTATGCAATTGATGTATGTATATGTGTGGATTGTGATAAGAGTTGTATGAGCCCCTAATAAAATGTAAAAAAAGAAAAGAAAAAAAAGAAAATGATTAGGGCAAAGAATGTACAGATGTGCTTTGTACAATTGATGTATGTATATGTATGGAACGTGATAAGAGTTGTATGAGCTCCTAATAAAATGTTTTTTTTAAAAAACCTGGAAAATTCGGGATGATTAAAAAAAAACAAAAACGGTACCCAGTGGACAGAAACAAGTGTGAGACAACGAATCTGAGGACAGGGTTTAGGACCTTCTGCTGCAGGACCTTGACCTTCAACAGGTTCTCAAAGACAGTGGCCCAGGGACTCAACTCGGAAGTACATGTAACTCATTGGGGTAGCAGCTTCACTTCTTACCTGGGCACCGAAGAAGATTCCCGTTCATCGTACACTCCAACATCCCCAGCAAGAACCTTTCCTTAAACTTGAGGGTGCGGATAAAACCCTGTCCATCTGTATCGTGGGATACAGTGCTTGCCCCACGTACATCTTGTGCTCAGCTCCTGCACGTCTGAAGGGAAAGATGCTGCTCTGCTTGGCACGGAGTGAGAGGGCCAGGTTGTAAAGATGCAAAGGAAAGCAAGCGCCTTGCCGGGCAGCTCTTAGCAGTGGAACACGGGGCTCATGGCGATGCGAGCCGGCAGCTTTCGTCGCTCACTGTGGGACCCCGAGCCCCTAGAATGCTGCCTGACGCCACAGGAGCAGAGAAAATAATATGTTGAAGGAAGGTTTGTGTTCTCTGACTCCATTCTCTCGCTAAATCCTGCTGCAATCCGGAATGGGGAAGCGTTCCGGGCTCCACGGAATGCACGAGGAAACCAAGACCGAGCGAGGTTAGAAGCGCGATCCCAGTCACAGCTCAGAATTGCTGGGGGCCATTGCCCACCCAGAACCTGCGGTGGCTGTGGACGTAGGTCCTTCTGAGGAATTTGTTCACAAAAGGAAGCAGGGAAACAAACAGGCAATAGGCAGAAGTAGTGACACACCTTGGGACAGGGAAGCCCTGAACAGACTCAAAGTCAAAGGTGCTGTGGGCCCCGCGCTGGGCACCGCACAGATGGCCGGCAGGAAGCAGAACTGGCGGGTTGGCTGCCATTCAGCCAGAAAACAGCGATGCAGAGAAGTGCAATCAACGCCAGCCACCCTGTGGCAAAACATGACTGAAGACTAGGATGCCCAACTTACAAGTATTTGCATATCCTCGGTTCATCGCCTAGCAAGTTCTGAGCTGTCTATGGGGCATGCACCTTTGTTTGAATGGTCTCGTCTCCATTGGCTGTGTGGTTTCAGAGGAATCCCTTAACTATTCTGGGCGAGTGTCTTCCAATTCTCAAACCCTAGTGATCTGTGGACTACTTTGAGCTACTGACGGTTCCAGAGAACCCAAAGAATACCTCCATCTCATTGGAAACCTGTTTGTGAGCCCCATGTACGTCCCAACACCTGTCTTAGGCCTACCAGCACAACAACAAGAGCAACAAGAAGTGAAAACTCTCATTGGGTGCCTTCTGAGAGGATACATGTACTGTGCCCAGGTCCAAAGGGTCTTGGCCACGTTGCCTCCTTCCGAGGTCCTCTTTTGTGGCCTTCTCTTGGCGTCTGCTAGCTTCAGGCATTCCTTGGCTTGCAGGGGCAGCCTCACAAAAGTGTCCTCCCTTTATTTCCCAGGCCCTTTGTGTCCCCATCTCGTCCATACGGACCCCAGTCAGACAAGACTGGGCCCCGCCAGACTTTGTGCACTTAAAAGGACAAAATTGAAAACAAAATGCCATTACATTGATTCCGACTCCTAGTGACCCTTTAGGACAGGGTAGAACTGCCCCTCCGTAGGTTTCTGAAACTTTAACTCTTTATGGGAGTAGAGAGTCCCAACTTTCTCTGGCGGAGTGGCTGGTGGTTTCAAACTGCTGACCTGGAATCTGGCAGCACAGCAAATAACTCATTACCTTACCAGGGCTCCTTACTCCCCTACAATCTCATGTTAACCTAACTGAGAGGATCCTTAAAGAACCTTCTCTCAGAACAAGGTCATGTGTACAGGTGTCCGCAGTTAGGCCTGAACCATATCTCTTTGGGGAGCGTGATTCAATCCATAATAGCCCCATTCACAGTGATTCTCGAAATCTGGCCAACTGATCTCCATCAACAGAATCATTTAAAACACTATTTTTGATTAAATGCCACTGTCTAAGAGACTTCCACAAAGAAAAAGAGACAAAATGGCCTCAGCCCTTGTGAGAACATGATGGGATAATATGTAGGTTTGTGAAATTAAAAGAAACTTGTTCATACCCAAATCCAAGTACTAGACTTTACTCTGCCATCCATTCAGTCATTTGTATCCCAACAAACCTCTTTGGGCATCTTCCGTGGGCCAGGAACGATCAGTCTGTCTTGTTTACAGAGGTATTTATTTGTTTAGATCTTTAACTCACTTTGTACTGAGGTTGTTTTCTTTACATTTTCTTTATGAGTTTTCAGCGTTCTTTCTATATTTGGATAGATTGCATGATCAGATATGTGTTTTGCTAATATAATCTTCAGCTTGCGCCTGGTTTCCTCATTCATTTAGTATTCTCCTGTGTTACACTCCAGAAGCTGCATAGTTTTGCATTTAAAATGCAGGGATGTGGCCCATTTTGAGATCTTTCTTGAGAAGGATATGCGGTCTGGGCCCAGATTTATTTTTCTGCCTATGCATGTCTAGTTGTTAAAGGACCATTTGTGATCAAGATGACCCTGATTTATAATTTTATTAGCAATCTCTGGGATCTTTACATTTTGACTGATTAACAATTTAATTATAGAATGAAAATAGGTTATCAGTTGCCTTCTGGTCGCATGAATTGCAGTAGTGAACTCACGTTCGAGAGGAAACCCACAGGGCAGTTCAGCCATATCCTCCAGGCCCTATAGTATAGGGTCATTATGAGTCAGAATCAATTCAATGGCAGAGAGAATACATGTGTTTACTATTAGTCTTATTGGCAGCAGCAATAGTAGTCGTCGTGATGCGTGTACAATAAGAGAGAGTCATGCCTGTATTGTAGTTAAATAAATGTTAAGATAGGTATCAGTGATGATGATGATGATGCGCTCTAGAGGGCAGGGTTAGATCAGAACATTGCATTAAACTCCCAGGGCCATCAAGTCAATCCTGACTCACAGTGCCTAGAGAGTTTCCGAGGCTGTAAATCTGTACCTCGTCTTTCTCCTGCAGAGTGGATGGGGCTTCAAACCGCTGACCTGCCAGTTAGTGGTCTAACTCATTCCCCACAGCATCAGCAGGACCCTAAGGATTCAAAATTCAGAGGATTGAAGAGTCACTAGGATGAGTCTGAGCCTGAGTAAAAAAAGAAGGGGGAGTTAGTTCCTGAGCTCCTGGCTCAGAGTGGCTGGCATGTCCGAGCAGGGTAGTTAATACGGCTCTGCTAGTACCCTGGAGATGTTCCTTGGCACGCGACAGTTTGAGATCTGTGTAAGACGGCAGCAACAAATGTGGTTCATGGTTGACTGGTTGGCCTTGGAAGTGACTGAGAAAGTCAATATTGAAAAAGCAATTTTTTTTCCCTCTGGCAGGATGTGATGTCAGTGCTGGCATGATAGACTGACTAAAAAGTGCTCTTTGCAACCTGTAAGGCATTCTCAGGGCAAAGCCACTTGATGAATTAAACCCCAGGAGTGGGCCTTGTCTGCTTGGCTTTGGAGGTCTCTGGGTAGTGTTGGAGACTGGGATCCTTGAGTATTATGAGTACTTCACCTTCAAAAAGGGGAAAGCATCAGGTTTACTGAGGGGTATTCTGAGCCTCTTTGCAGGTGAAACACCTCTCTGTCTGTGTGCATCTCATAATAGCTGTCGTGATCTTTCTTTAACTAGCAGGGTGATGGTAAATGCTGGGTCTGTGTGTGGGCCTCTGCTCTGCCTCCCATGGAGGGAGAGGGTTCAGGCCAACAAAGGAAACCACTTTTTTTTTCATTTCACTAGAGTTGAAGACTTCAGCGTTGTTTGTTTCCAGTTGGTACTGAGAGAGCCTTGCTGAGCTCACCAAGTCCTTAAGTGTCCTGTGCAGGGCATATTGTTCCACTGGGTTTCATGACAACTAAAGAACCATAAGCAGTGTTGGTTCCAAATCAGAGTTCCAAAGGCAGGAAGGGGCAGGAGAGGAGGGTAAGTGCAAACTGATGGAGGTGCTGGGCAGCGTTTGAGAGGTTTGCACAAAAAATGGCCACAAAACAGACTGTGTATGTATGGTTGATTGGAAAACTAACTTGTTCTGTAAACTTTCACCTAAACTACAAGCAAACCTCTAAAACAAAGCCTGAAAGTGTACCTCAGAAGTCTACCTGCGGTACCACATCTACTGCCACCAGCCAATACTGACTCAGCTTGTTGGTAGATGCCACCGAGGTGGCTCTCACCGATAGGGGCTCTCTATGCACAACAGAACGAACCGCTGCCTGGTCCTGTGCCATCCCCACAACTGCTCCTATGCTGGAGCCGATGGTTTTAGCCACTGTGTCCATCCATCCATCCATCTCACTGAGGACCGTCCTCTCTTTCGCTGGCCCTCCACTTTACCAAACATGATGTCCTCCTCCAGGGATTGGTCTCTCCTGACTCATAGCGATCCTATATTGGATTTCCATGACAGTCAATCTTTATGGGAGCAGTTAGTTTCAACTTTCTCCCCTGGAGTGGCTGGTGGCCTTGAACCGTTGACCTTGTGGTTGACAACCTAACACCTACCCAAATAGCACCACCTTAAAACGGAAGCGTTGGAAATGCCGGTCAATGACTGCCTCTTAAGACGAGCGATGTCAAATATGCCAATGGCACTGGGCAGGTTTATGTGCCAAGTTAACTTCACAAGACAATCAGGAGTGAATTAAAATCTGCTGGGTACCGGAGTAGACACTTGTTTTTCTCACGAAGAACTTATTATATGATGGCTGCTTTCTATCTGGTAGATTTTTCATAAAGATAGGTTACATTTTTTTAAAAAGAAGCAGAAGGAGCAAAGGCCAGGGGAGTAAAATGCAGAACTAGTTACCAATTACAGTGGATTCCAGTGAATGATGAAGAAGAGAAATGCAGTATTATTTACTGTACACAGCCCTTCAACAAGATGGATCGTGTACTTAACATAATTGTGGGGCAACCCATCATTCTGGTACAAGGATATAGAAGGACACCCACCCATTTATAGGTAAGCCTTTGAGTGGCCAGATGGATTCTCCCTAAGAATTATCACATAGGGATTTTCACTATGCAAAGCATGCCGGCACCGTCTCAAATAAACCAAATAGTATTACAGCTCTCTAATTGCTTCTGGCTATGAGCATCAGACTAAACAAAACAATGTATTTATTAGACTCCTCCTGCGACACATGAGCCTGAAGAACGTTACTGTGGGAGCTGAGAATATACCTGGGAAGGAATCGTCTGGTTTTTGAGTCGTTGTGTTTTGAACAGATGCGAAACCAAGAGCGAGGAGTAGGTGGCAGGAAAAAAATATGGGGAAATAATTAATTCTGATATTCTGACCTAACAGTCATTCAAACGGGAATTCTAACAGCCCAGGAAGAAGTTGTGCCCTAACTTTAGTCACAAGAGAATTTTAATTGTGTGCTTGTAAGTCTAGTGACACAACTCAGCATTTCTTTCTTCCGATCACTTTTATCAGGTGTGCTTTGTGTGCAGAACATGAGTTGGCATGTCTGTGTAAGAAAGACAATCTACAAGGTACAAGTGCAGTAGGCAAAGGGGCCACTTATTGGGCAAGCTCATCATTTTCTTTGTTTTTGTTTTATACATAGGTTCTTTTAAAAAAATTTTAAATCATTTTATTGAGGGCTCATACAACTCTTATCACAATCCATCCATTCATTCATTGTGTCAAGCACATTTGTCCATTTGTTGTCATCATCATTCTCAAACCATTTGCTTTCTACTTGAGCCCTTGGTATCAACTCCTCATTTTTCTCCCTCCCTTCCTGCTCGCCCCTCCCTCACAAACCCTTGATAATTTATAAATTATTATTTTTTGTCATATATTGCACTGTCTGATATTTCCCTTCACCTACTTTTCTGTTGTCCTTCCCCCAGGGAGGAGGTTCTATGTAGATCCTTGTAATTGGTCCCCCCTTTCTCCACTCATTCTTCCCTTACCCTCCTGGTATTGCTACTCTCATTATTAGTCCTGAGAGGTTAATCTGTCCTGGATTCTCTGTGTTTCCAGTTGTTTCTTAAGTGGAAGAACCTTGGGAGGGACAATAGATTGCTTCCTTTTTACACGTTAATCCAGCTGTGAAATGTTAGAAAACTCATCAACAGCTTTATGTGAAGCAAGAAAAAGTTGCAATCTCTTGGTAAAACTCATTTTCATGTGCTTTTTGAACATCTTTTTAAATTAATCATTTTATTGGGAGCTCTTACAGATATTGTAACAAACATAATTGTACAATTGTTGCCACCATCATTTTCAAAACATTTTCTTTCATCTTGAACTTGTTGAAATTAGCTCCCCCTTTATCAACTCCCTCCTCCATCCTACCCTCCAGGAACCCTTATTATAAAATTATATATTATTATGATTCCTTTTTAAATTTTCTTGCTATATCTTAAACCATCCAGTGTATCAATTCACCTACAATTCTGCTTTTTGTATAACTCCTTGAGTGGGGTGATACAGTCACCATTGCTATGAGTTCCCCCATCCTCCCTTCCCTGCTTCTTGTATGCTCAGGTAATCATTACTCCCATTACTGTTTCTGAAGGGTTTATCTATCTTGGATTTCATGCATTGAATGACCTTAATTCTACAAATGAAAATATATAGGTCTCACAAAATTAATTAGGTGAAACCAAGACCATAATAGTAAGGGGGGAAAATAATAAAGAACTAGAGGATATTTATGTGCGTCATCTGTGCTATACTGCACCCTGTATGTATTATCCCTTCTGTGAGGGACTGTCCAATTATCTTACAGGTGGGTTTTGGGTCTTCACTTTGTCTATGCTCCTTCATGTCAATTTGACAGCCTGATACCTATTGACATCGACACCTCATGATCACACAAGCTGGCATGTTTTTTCTATGTGGACTTTGTTGCTTCCCTGCTGGATGGCTGCTCATTTAACTTCAAGCCTTTAAGACCCTAGATGCTATATCTTCTAATAGCCAGGGACCATCAGCTTCCTTCACCACATTTGCTTATACACCCATTTTGTCTTCAGCTCTTGTATCTGGAAGGTGAGTATCACACAGTGTCACATTATTAGAACAAACCATTCTTGTACTGAGGTAAGACTTAAGTAGAGGCCCCAAATCCACCTGCTTCCTTGTACTTACACACACACAAATACAATAATCTTTATATATACATATACTTACATATATACATATCTTTATACCGATATATAATTTTTTAATTTTCTTATTCTTTTTTTTCTTTTTTCATTCCTCTTGCCCCACTATCATGTTTACCCATCACTCACCTCTCAGTAATCCCTCTCAGATACATTTCAGTTGATCAGACACGACCAGGAACGCTACACCCCCCTCTGTCAATTTTAGATTCCTTGCTATTTCCCTGTCCCTGTCTTTATTTGCTCATTGATTCCTTCCCCCACCTCTCCTCCTCTCCCATGCCCCACCCCACCTCGGAAACATCAGTCCCATTGCTGTCTCCTTGGGATTGCTTATTTTGTCTAGCTTATATACATAGACACCGTGAGGCGGGAAAAAAACAAAAGAAAATAAAACAGTTCAAAGTCTGGTTGTGGTCCTGACGAAGAGTAGCTGAGTGTCTCTCTGTTAAAGAGCGAGTAGACCCTGTTTTAATCCATCAGTCCAATCCCCCTTTCTCTCTGGGATCCATAGCTCAGACCCGCTTACCTAATAACACTTATGCCCCTTTACGCCTCAATGTTCACGTCAAGGAGCACACATTCTGCAAGACCCCGCTGCTCTTCCTGCAGTCAAGGATGGAGCAGTCTAGTGCCACCCATACCCCACCCCCATTGCACCTTTACTTTCAGCATGGCCCCCTTGTGAATATCCCCCAAGCCCCCAACCAGTTCAGATGAGGTGCCAAGAACTACCCCCACCACCCGCACGACAGAAGTCTACAATCAGGATTCCCCAGGGACCTTGTGGCTTTCCTCCATTGCTGCTCTGTTGCACTTGCCTCCTGGTTTGCCCCCATGTGGTTGGGCAGACCAGGTGTGCTCCCTGTGTTCAAGCTTCTCTGAGCAAGAAGGTCGCCCTCAAGGTTTGGTGCACGGAAATGAGGTCTACTCTCCCTCTCCCTTTCCTGGGGAGACATAAACAATACCCTCACCTTGGGTATATTACTGCCCAATACCCCCATTGCCATCTTTTTTCCTTCCCCCACCCCTCTATGGGCCGTAAAGTCATGCTGGGGGGCAGGTGGAAGATGTCTTTCCCCCAGGTGCTCTCTGCATCTTTCCTTGTCTTTCTTTCTGATCATGTGTGCATCATGGTGTTTGGCCTGGCTCTTGCCAGAGTGTCTGCTTGAATATCTTTTTAAACAGTTTCATGAAGATACATAGTGATCTATTAACCCTAGCAAATGGATGCTGAGTTCTTTAAAAACTAACAAAAAACCCCACAACTTTAAGATCTAGAGATAATTATAGATTCACATATGGTATAAGAAATAATTCAGTGAACAGCACACCCCCTTTTAATTCCACCCCCCCCCCAATTTTCCTACTGATAAGATGTTACACAATTATAGCACAGAATATTGGTGTTGATGAAGTTAAGACACAACAGTTCTTAAATCCAAAAATCCACTGTCATCGAGTTGATGCCAACTCATCGCGACCCTATAGGACAGGGTAGAACTGCCTCTGTGAGACCATAGCTCTTTACAGAACCATTTTCCTGAGGAGCAGCTGGTGGCTTCAAACTGCTGACCTCACGGTTAGTAGTCCAAGGCATCACCTCAAGACTCCCACATGCACACACTCACCTCCTGTCAGCACGTCTGCCAACCAACCTCTGTAGTCTCCTCCATGTCACGGACTCGGTCATTTGAAGAATGTTATAGAAATGAGTCATACAGTATGCAACTCTTTGGAACTGTTTTTTTTTCTTTTTACTCAGTAATATTCCCCAGCGACTCATTAAGATGTTGGAGTATCCATTATTTATTTATTTTCTTTATATGTGTGTGTGTGTGTGTGCACGTGCAGGCACATATGTGTGTATAATTGTCCAACCATTCAGCAATTAAAAGATATTTGGCTCATTTCCAGTTTTTAACTGTTACAAGTAAAGATGATATGAACATTTGTGTACAGTTTATTTTACATGAACGTAAGATTTTATTTCTTTGGGATAAGCTAGATGCCCAACAATGCAATTCTATGTTTAGTTTTATCAGAAACTCCCCAATGTTTTCTGGCATATCATTTTTTAATTCTCACATAATTCTCTTTTCAAAAAAAGGGAAAATTATGGAAATGTTTTGAGACGACATTTTCTACCAAATAAGTCACATCTTTTCTAGTGTGTGAGACTCTTGTCTCTTTCCTGCTCCCACTTTCTTTCTTTTTACTTTTTAAGTTTTATGTCCTATGAATTTCTTCCCACTGTATAGGCATCCCTTATCATGCAACATTGGAAAATTCTGGGAAAGTAAGAACACTTTCTTTTCCAAAAATGCTCTCACGAAAAGCCTTGTAGTTTCCTGAAATGAAGCCCCTGGAGCGCAGAGCCATCGACAGTCCCACTGATGACTGTGGCGCAGGAATGGATGGGTCACCAGCTTCTACCCCAGGGCGCAGGGTTATACTCTGAGAGTGCACTGTTAGAAACATCATCCCAGGCTCACTCCATTGTGTCCTCAGGCTTGTCAAGCAAACAAAAGCCAGTTGACGAGGAACAAAATCATGCTAGAAAAATGTGACTGAGGCTGAAACCTGGGTCAGTGGGGACATTGATGGTCTTGGTTGTTTGAAATGGAATGAGGTTCTTATTTACTTTTAAGATAAGCCTTAGTTTTAGGAATAAGGTTTTAGGTGGCAGAAAAAACGAGAAAATAATACTGATAATTATTACATACACGCTGAATCAATCTTCCTCATTTACATCTTACGTGGTGAGTGTTCACAATGGATGAGCCAATATTGATACAGGATTAACAATATCCCATCACTTATTCAGATTTCCTTATTTTGCACCTAATATTTTGTTTTCTGTTCAAAGATCCCATCCAAGATACTACAGTGCATTTACCGGTCGAGTTCCTGGTTAAGTGTTTTGTAGGATATCCCTCAAATGACATTTCTCTGACATCTTTTTATGATTAGACTAGGATGATGGGGGTTGGGGGGTATGACCACATTAGTAAAGTGACCATTTCATCACATCATGTCAAGAGCACATGCAAGCAGCATGATTTCTCACTGTCGATAATGACCTTGATCACACGGCTGAGGTAGTGTGTGTTGGCATCCCCATTGTGAAGTTGCTCTTTCTTCCCTTTCCCATGTTACTCTTGGGTAGGACATCACCTAGTGCACTCCATACCTAAGGAATGGAGATTTATGTTCCACCTGCTTCAGGGAAGTCTCTCCAAAATAGGTTTGAATTATTCTGCATAAGAAGCTAGTCTCTTCTCTCTCACTTGTTTTATTCCATCATTTAATTATATCAATATGGGCTCATGGGTATTTATTTCCTATTTGGGGGTTTAATCTAACATTAATTTTTTAAAATTTTGTTCTTCATCTTGTTCCAGGTTTGGCCATTGTTGGTTCTTTTAGGTGGTTCCTGTGTCCATTTGACATGGCCATGCCCCAACAATATAGGAGTGTGTTTTATTTTAAGCACTCCTTTTTTTAAAAGCATTTTTATTGATATTTCATCCACATGTCATACAATTCAATAATTCAATTATATCAAGAAGAGTTGTACAATCATCCCCACAATCAATTCTAGAACATTTTCTTCTTCCTGGTACTCCTTGTTATTCATGTAATAATAGCACTCCTTCATTTTCTGCTTCTAGTTCATCTTGAATATTTTAGTTCTAGAATCTAAGTATTAGAAACCAAGATCTGGGTATGCTTCTTGCTACCAGGGCGTTGTTGCTTCTAGGCCCTCTGAGAAGAAAAAACATAGAACATACTAGGCTGTGTAAATGCTTCTCTATATAAGCACATATGTAACCCATCTGTATTTAGAGAAGCTAAACACAAGTTCTCACTGATTTCTCCAACTTGAATCCATTACCACAAAGATCATTCTATCCACCTACTCTTGTTCTCTATCATTCACACTCACCTGCCATCCTTGTACTTGAGTGTTCGATATGACTATACATGGAGTTATATCAGAGTTAACCCTCCCCCATGGGAAATAACTTTATCAACCACAATGCAATGTACTCTTATAGACAGCATGCATTTCCAATGTCATTCAGTAAATACCTTTCCCTCTCACCCTCCTGACTGAGCCTGCTTCATGTTAGAGCCTGTAGTCCCCGCTGGATCCCTTGACCTCCTAAAGGATTTCTTCCTATTTTGCGTATGATATGGTTCCATGTTTTTGCTAAAATTCTATAGCTTGGACAAATGCATAAGGGCACATGTCCACCATTCTAGAGAATCACTTCACCACCCTAAAAAACTCCTGTGCTCTACTTAGCCAACCCTCCCCACCCTCCTGAACCCTTGGCAACAACTGATCTTTGTATTGCCACTACAATTTGACCTTTCCCAGAATGTCATAAACATAGAATGAGATTTTTCAGACTGACTTCCTCCATGAGTAGGATGTATTTGATATTTGTCTATGGTTTTTTTGTGGCTTGGGAACCCATCCCCTCCCCTTTTTTTACTTAATAATACTCCATCATATGGATGTACCACAGTTGGTTTACCCATTCACCTATTAAAGAGCATCATTCTCATACTCTGTCTTTGGGGATTGTGAAGAAAACTATGGTTGTAAAAAAATGTTCTTGCTCTGTATGGGTATTGATTATCAAATCCATTGGGTAAATACCTAGGCTGATTATACAATAGTCACGGTGTTTGATATATGAGAAACAGGTGGCTTCTCTTTTCTGAACCTATTATGCTCATCTTTGAAAAGCCCCTTTCTGCCTCTGCTGAACTTCATCACTTGTTTGGACCATATGTTTAGCCCTTTGAACACTTTTAGGAATTGTATAATTCACTCATAATATCTTGTGGGAAATTAGGGTACAGCACAAAGCTCAAATGAGTGATAGGGTGTCCCCCTCTGGGTATTTGGCACGGGTTCTCTTTATGTGATATGTTTGTTTACTGAAGTAACAAATGCTAGGGGGGGGAAATATAGTATTTCATCCCAAGTACAAGCAGTTTTATGAAATGAGTAAATAAACTGCAAGCATCTTTCCATCTAATTTTTTATACCTATGAATGGATTGAACATTACAACATTACCTGTTGGTTGCAAAGGTGAACTTTTAAAGAGGGTAAGGACCATAAATTTGTAATTTCCACATGGAAGAGACGGGCAGATGCCCACCTTAGAGAGAACCCTTATTACAAGTCCCATTGTAATAACCACTTTACCAAACTCAACAAAAAATTAGGTATCAGTTCTGCTGAACCAGTGCAGACCATCTGAATTCCACCACTGGGGTTCAACCAATGCACGTACGTGAAGCAGGAGCATGCAGCTACCTGTAACAACCATTCAAGAAACGTGGCAACCGCGCATCCTCCTCTTTCTTGCGAAATGCCACAATTGTGCCATGTATGCCTGTCGGCAACACTGAACAGCTATAGTGTTCTCATCTTCATTTTCCTGTTGCTGAGCAACAGGGAGGTAAGTGATCTGCTTAACATAGCGTGCTAACAAATAGTAAACTCAAGCATCCAGGTGAAGTCTCTGCAATTTTAATCCTAATCTTTTCGTACTTTGACATTTGACACCCCTCCCCCCCCCCCCCCATCGCAGGAGACCTCATACCTCTGCTATGAAGGACCTGGTAGAGCAGCAGCCATGACGATGTCATTCTGATGTGCCACTGAGTCGATTCCCGCTCAATGGGATGGCACTGCCCAAAGGGTCTCCACTCCACGGTGGCAGTCTTTAGAGAAGCAGGCTGCCACATCTCTCTCCTTCAGAGAGTCTCCTGAGTGAGTTCCAGCTGCTAAACTTTGATAGGTAGATCCCTAACCCTGACCATTGCAATCCGCATTCCTGGAGCTTTTTCGGTGACAGGTGACGTGCAGGCCCTCTCATACGCATCCTTTGTGATCCTGACTGGGCGCCCTAGGTGTGGGGCCATTTCGTAGAAGAGGAAACTGCGACTCGGGGAGGTGAAGTCACCGAATGTCCTCCAGAAGGGAGAGGCCAGAATCAGGAATTTTGTAGGTCAGGGAGTGGAGATCACTTTTAAGATAAGTTTGATGACAGTGCACAGCAGAGATGAAAAATTCCAATGAGGAATACATTCCAGTTCTCAGGAGCAGAACTGGTGAAGTAAGACAAAA
The DNA here is from genome assembly GCF_050624435.1 of Tenrec ecaudatus. NCBI lineage: Eukaryota > Metazoa > Chordata > Mammalia > Afrosoricida > Tenrecidae > Tenrec > Tenrec ecaudatus. The sequence continues at coordinate 121,573,353 of NC_134543.1, read as the reverse complement.
CGGTGTGGGTACAGATGAGGTAATGGGACCGCTGGTGCGAACTGCCAAGCCCTGGCTGTCGTGCAATTTTGTCATTGTGATCAGTGGGCCCACATTCCAGTTCTGCCACTTACCGGTTGGGTAACCATGCACTACTTACTGAGCTTTGAAAAGTTCCCTCCCGGGTTAAAACACGGGGGCCCCCAAGGCCTAGTCTGTATAATTGCTATGGAAATTACATTAATGTATGCAAAACGTCTGTCATAATGCATAACACCTGGGAAGCCCTCAATAGGTGATGTTTCTGGCTGTTCTTCATATAATCGTCATTTTGGAAGCTCTGGGTAAACAAGAGTTGCTTAGACTGACTATTCTCCACAAGAGAAGTCACCACTACTGTAGGAAGCGAGGGGATGCTGCAGAAGAGGCATGTGGAGGGGGGTCGGGATTGCACAGGGCTGGGAACATCATGGACTTCATTGGAGATGTCTGACACGAGGGTTAGACGTGACGGATGGGGGTGCAGTTTAGCGGCACTTATGTGCATACAGGTAGTAATCAAAACCAGGTGAGCGAAGCCATTGTTGTCAGGAGGACATTGTGAGGTGGACGGGACTCGGCAGTATTTGGCCAGTAGGGACCTAGAAATGTGTGTGTGTGTGTGTGTGTGTGTGTGTGTGTGTGTGTGTGTGGTGGGGGTGGGCATGTGCCTGGGTGCTCGCACCCCCAGAGCAAGGGGGAGGGGGATGTTTCTTATCAGTAATGCTGCTGGGAAGGCACTGGCCCTTCATATCAAGGTCATTTCCCCTTTTCTGATAGCTGGAATCGATTGCTAGAGACCAGGTGAATAAAGTAAGATACAGTGTGCACTCAGCATCTGTGGCACACCCCATTCACTTTGATACCCTTTGACCACCTCGTAATTTTTGCCAAGATGTGCTTAACATGCTGTTTCATGCAGAGTTCTCGGTCCTCCCCGCCCCCCCCCCCCGCCTCCTTATGTTTTAAAAAAATACACGCCGTCGTGCATTTGCAGGCCTGGATATTAATTTTGTTGAAAGCACCGTTTATTTCCCTTTCCTTCCACATTGTGTAAAGTCGGTTGTTGACTACTCCACAGCTCTCACCACTAATAATTGCTTAAGGACCCCTAACTTCTACAGATGCTGCTTTCAGCTCTGAAACCCCACGTCATCTCAGGGAGAAGAAAAGAAAGAGGGAGGAAAGTGGGAGGGGGCGGCGAAAGAACTTCTTCTGATGAATTTTTGATTTTCCTTCTTAACAAAGAAATGTCTGAGATTCAAAGCAATAGCTTAAAGTAATATTATAAAATAGCATATGGCGTGCACTGTTCTGAATTACTCTTTGCTTTTAATGTGGGGCTGAAAAAATTGTCAGTGGTGTTTTTTTTTTTAATTAGATGGGATTCTTTTTGTGTGTGTGTGTGCTTGATCTAAGAATTGAGCAAAACATGCTACTTGCATTTGAATATGGCACGAGCAGAGCTGCAATGTGCTGGAGACAAAGTAATAGCAGCAACGCCTTGAGGCAGCACCTGTATCTCTCGGTCAATGCCATCTCTCTTTAGATCGCTGCAGTGCCACTACGTCTGTGGCTGCTTTATTAGGGCTAATTAGGCCGGCTGTCACTTTTATTGGTGATAGGAAAGGAAGATAAGTAGATCGCTTGTGTCATCTCTCTCTATCCCAACGTGTCTAAAAAGTCTAAAATGATTGCTGTAGGCCACAAACATATACCGCAAGAGGGAGAGGGGACGGGGGAAGGGGGGGGTGGGATAAAGAAAGTCATGCCCAGACACATAGTAAAAAAGAAAAGACGACAGACAGAGTAAAAAGCCCTCTAGAAAGCCCTTACCTTTGGCACCGTGCCGTGTGTTTCAAACCCACCGAGAAGAGGACATGAAATAGCCCGGAAGCCTTTTTGAGTTCAGAGGGAGAAAGAATCTTGTCCGATGGGGTCGGTGAGCGCTGCCTGCGCTGGGTTCTCAGGGGGAAAGTTGGCTCCCCGTGTACCAGGAGCTTCCCATCGGGCGCTGCTGAGTCTTAGAGCATCACACTGCTGCTGGTGTTAATGCCGCCGAGCTCATTTTGACTCCCCGCAGCCTCATGTGACGGAGTAGGAGTGCCACAGAGGGTTTTGGGGGGTTTTTTGGGGGGGAGGGGTAAAGTGGGGGGAATATACTTATTTTTCTGTAATCTTTTCCAAACTAGCTCACCGGGGTTTTCTCTCACAGAGCCACTGGATGGGTTCACCCTTGCGGTGTGCTGGCAGCCACGGAGGTTTGCAGAGGGGCTGCCAGTGTTGCTGCTGCTGCGGGGGAGCTGGCAAAGCCCCACTAACTGGATTCCGTATGGGGGCCTTATTGACACTCACAGCAACCCTGTCGAACAGAGAACTGCCCGGTGCGTTGCTGAGACTAACTCTTTACAGGAGCAGAACGCATCCAAGTTTCCCTGTGCCGTGGCTGTTCAAGCCCACTAGGCACTTAGTGAGCCAAAGATGAGGCTGTCTGCTCCCAGAAAGATTGTACCCTCATGGAAACCCCATCTGGCATGGGTTTTTGTTTTGTTTTTTGGCCCAAAGATTTAAGTGAGGTGACATTGTGCTGAATACGTTTTGGCAACTCGAAGGTTGGGAGAAGACCCTAGTCTTCCGGGGAAAATGTCACTTCACAGGGGACCGTGATAAAAGGAGAAGCGAGGACCTCACAGACTTGCTGGTGGCAGCTCTTGTCAATCAGTGCAACTTTTACTCTGGGGCCAATCATGTTTCCAAGGGCAATGTGTGGGGTCCAGTCAAATATGTCTTCTTGTTCTAGCCACTTGCTCTGTCCATCTTGGCGAGGTACCGTTACCTGGTGCAGGACTGGCAATGGACATCACTGCCCTGTTTTCCTGGGATCATGCAGGACATCACTAATTTGTTACAGCATGCACCAGAGGCCACACAGAACATAGGAGCCTTAGCCTGGTGCACCAGGGAGTTATTAGCAATCCATCAGACTTGGCATACTACTTGAGACTTATTTGTCAGCCCTGGGTTAATGAAGCAAGCACTAACTCTTCTCTGTCCTCGTTGTCTGTGTGAACTTAGGCACACATTCGTCTCTCTGAGCCTCCCCCATCGTCTATAAACAAGAGATATTACCTATGGGCTAGGCCAAATTTGTCTAAGTGCCGAATGAGATTTATGATCCTTAGAAAGGGGAAGCCTCGTTTCCCATGTAAGGGGATGATATTTTCACCCAAACTGACTTTGTTTTTGCGAGACCATAATGCAGTTGTCAGATCACCCAAAGTAGAATGATTGGTGATTTTGTTTCATTCGCCTACTGCATCCAACATGTCCCCAATGCTCATTGATTTTGTCTTCTAGATGACTCTCGATTCCTCCGCTTTCTTCTCAGTACTTTGAAAGGTTCTCATTGCGGGTCTCTGAGCTAGCGGACGTACCGGCACAGTCCTAGAGTCTGTGCTCCACTTCTCCGTGGCCAGAGTGACTCTTTGCCAGATTGTGTCTCTCCTCTGCATGACATCACTCCTATGTTAAACTCTAAACACCCTGCTCTGGCTCCTGTGGCCTTCACCTTTCGGCCTTCACCTTTCCGCTCTCCATCTCTTCTCTACGTCCTGTGTGCTGCTTACCATCCTCTCAACCACACATGACCCAGTGTCTTTCTTTCCAGGTGCTGCAGGCCCAGCAAATCCCACTCGCCCTCATCAACTCAAACTCCTTCTCTTTTGACCCAATTCTACGTGACTTGTCCAGACCTCTGGAAGGTATTGTGATAAAGGAAGCATTTCATCAGATGGGGTGGGATAGACTTTTCTTTTATACCCAGACCTCTTTGGTAAGAGCATCCTCTGTAACAGTGGTTTTGAACCTGTGGGTTACAATCCTTTGGGGGGTCAAATAGCTCTTTCACAGGGATTGCCCAATTCGCAACAGTAGCAAAATGACAGTTATGAAGTAGCAGCGAAAATAATTTTATGGTTGAGGTGTCATCACATGAGGAAGTGTGTTAAAAGGTCACGGCATTAGGAAGGTTGAGAACCACTGCTCTACAACTATGAGTAAGTCTCAAGGGAGAGATGGACCAGACTTCAATCCAGTGCACCAATGTAACATACTGGCACGAAGGAGTGAACCAATAGAGAGGGCTGCGGTCCAGCCCCAATTCCAACTACATGGCTACCCCCACCCACAGAAGAATGCACTTCAGAGGACAGCACTGAAGTTACAGCTCAGGGAGTGGGTCATGTCTGATCAGAGCACACAAGAGCAAATGAAGAAGGAAGGAGAGTGGAACACATCCTGGCGCACCAAGTCCCAAAGATGATATTCATGCTCAGAGCAGCCAGTGCACAGAGAGGACCATAGGGCCCGCCCCACCATGAGACACGACATTCCTAACTGCCCCATAGTAGCTATGAGAGACAACAGTGGAGGCACAGTGCTGGAATTGTGTCCAATCGGACCTCACCACACCTGGGTGAAATGTTAAGGGCGTGCAACAGAGCAGCAAGGGGAGCAAAGCAAAGACGTCCCCAGAGAATACTAAAAGTAGACTTTGGGGCCAGGGTATGGCACCCCATCAGACTGGATTGGAAAACACTCATAAAGGTCAGCAAACAGACCTTGAACTATTTAAAGGCTTTTCATTTTTTGGCATTGGTTTTGTTGTTGTTTTTGTTTTGCTTTGTCTTGTTTTTGACCTTATTATTGTCTCTGCTTGTCTATCTAAACAAGATAGATGGGATAAACAATCTGGAGAAGAAAACAACAGGACCAATAGTTCCAGAGGGACACCTGAGAGGGGGAGGCGGAGGAAAGGAAGAGGGTGTCAACAAACGCAGGGACGGGGGAACAACAAGTGATCTCAAATCGAGAGGAGGGCGTAGGATGCCCATTTGGGATTGACCAAGAGCAATGTAGCCAAGAGGAATTACTGAAACCTGAATGAAGACCGAACATGATAGTGGGACAAGAGGAAAGCAAAAGGAAATAAAGGAAAGAACTAGGAGGCAAAGGACATTGATAGAGGTCTAAATGTAGGCATGTACATATGTAAATATATTTATATATAACGATAGGGAAATAGATCTATGTACATATATTTATATGTTGAATATTAAGGTAGCAGACAGACATTGGACCTTTACTCAAGTACTCCCTCAACACAAGAACACTTTGTTTTAATAATCCGGCATTCTGTGATGCGCACCTCCCCAATGAGATGTCTAAGGACAAAATAGGTGCATAAGAAAATGTGGTGAAGAAAGCTGATGGTGCCTGGCTATCAAAAGTTGTAGTTCCTGGGGTCTTAAAGGCTTGAAGATAAACAAGTGACTACCTAGCTGAGAAGCAACAAAGCCGACATGGAAGAAGCACACCAGTCTGTGTGATCACGAGGTGTCAATAGGATCGGGTACCAGGCATCAAAACCCAGAACAAAAAAATCATATCAATGTGAATGAGGGGGAGGGCAGAGTGGAGACCCATCTGTAGACAATTGGACATCCCTTACAGAAGGGTCACAAGGAGGAGATGAGCCAGTCGGTGCAGTATAGCACCAAGGAAACATACAACTTTCCTCTAGTTCTTTAATGCTTCTTCCTTTCCATTATCATGACCCCAATTCTGCCTTACAAATGCTAGACCAGAGCGTGTACACTGGTACAGATCAGAGCTGGAAACACAGGGAACCCAGGACAGATAAATCCCTCAGGACCAATAATGAGAATAGCGATACCAGGAGTATAAGGGGAAGGTATGGGTTCATGAGGGAGGGAAGGTAGGGGAGTGGGAAAAATGAGCTGATACCAAGGGCTCAAATAGAAAGAAAACGTTTTGAAAATGATGATAGAAACATATGTACAAATGTGCTTGACACAATGGATGGATGTATGGATTGTGATAAGAGTTGTAAGAGCCCATGACAAAATGATTTTAAAAAATACAGGCCCCACATAGGAGGCAGATGCTGTTTCCTCATACAAAGGGGCCTGGATCTTAGCTGAGTTCACATCAGTTACCGTACTGTTGACTCTGAGTCACGATGACCCCAAGTGTGATCCTGGTGTTTTCAAGAGCTCATTCTGGGAAGTAGATTGCTAAGCTCTTCTTATAAGGAGCCTTGAGTTCGCAACTGAACATGGTAACCATCTTCAGGAATGCTAGGGGGTCCATAGGACCTGAGAATATGGCTGAACTGATCACACGGAAGAGTACTAATTGTATAGATTTAACATTTTTGAAAAATTTCTGTTTTCCCTGTTCGACTAGAAGAAACATCTTCCTTGTACATGTCTAAGACTACAGGAGCAAGGCAGACTTTCTGCCCACCACGGGCTCCCAAACACTCCACCAAATGCTTGGGCATTGCTCCCTCACCTGGCTTCTTCTCCTCTTTCATTCTTCTCTAACTTCCTCCTGCTTCCTTGTAAGTGATCATCCTTCTAATGACGTTTTCTAATTTGCAAAGAACGTTCACACGCATTGCATCCTCACTACAAGCACGTGAGGGGCATTATTGTTATATCCCCAATTTAAAGATGCGTAAACAGAAGTCCAGAGAAATGAAAGGTTTTATTCTATATCACAAAGTTGGTATGCTATGGAATTGGGATTTAAACTAAGTTTTCTCCAACTTTACATCTCAGGATTTTGCTGTTGATTTTACTATTATTATTTTAACATTGTGACATTGGTTTTTTAGCATCTTTCTTGGGACTTAAAATTTTTGTTTTATAAACTCCCATAAAGTCACTTGCTTTGGCTGTTTTTGTTTTGTTTTGCAGGGAGAAGGGAACTTTCTATATGCCTGTTAAGAGAATCTACATTGTAATTGAAGGAGTCTTGTGGCATAATGGATTAAGCACTGGGCTGCTAGCTACAAGGTGAGGGGTTCGATCCCATGAGATGCTCCAAGGGGAAAAGGCAAGGTTGTCTGCTCCTGGAAAGATTTACATCCTTGGAAACCCTAAATAGGGTCCCTTTGACTAGGAATCAAATGGATGACAGTGGTTTTTATAGAGTCGTATGAGTCAGTATCAACTCACTGCTTGTGGTTTGGGTTTGTAATATTGTAACTTATTGGTGTTCTTATGCTTAGCCCCTTGCATTATAAATCCCTTTGTGTTCATCTCTCAGGGACAGCTATGAGTAACATCAGGGCAGGGACCATGCCTGATTTGTCTTGTATCATCAGGACCAACCACCCAGGGATTGGCACGAAGTTTGTTAAATGAGTGAATGGTTCATAATAAAACTGATTCCTGAGTGCTTGCTATTACTAGTAACTTTGTTTCCACCTTTCTATCTATTAACATCTAATTTCTGCTAATTACTGTACAATCTCTATGAATCTATGCGATTGTTTCCCATTTTACAGCTGGGAAAACAAAGATTTAGCAAGGTTAAGCAGTTTACCATGAGTTACCCAGCCAATAAACAGTGGGCCATGAAGTATGGGAGTCACATATCTCCCCTCTAGGCTCAAGCATCAGGCAGCTCGGTGGCTAAGTAGCAGTTCTGCTGCGGGATGTGATCAGAGGAAGGTGTTGTGACATCAGAAGCCTCACCCTCAGCTCTGTCCCTTAGCCAGCTGAGAAGCTGGGAGTAAGTCACTAAATATCTCTTCCTCTGTGAAGCAAGGTGTAATGTGTGCTTCGGGGTGGTGAAGTTTGCGTGATGGGATGGGTAGGAACCCGTGGGATTCGAGAGAGTTCTCTTGATGTCATGCTAATGATATTATTGTTGTCGCTGTCACACCAGTATTAATAGTCTCCTGGGAATCGATCACAAGGATCCACCTAGAACCCCCTCCCAGGGGATGAATCATGGAAAGGTGGGTGAGGGGTGATGGAGGACGATGTATGATATGGAAATAATAATCTATAACTTATCAAGGGTTTGTGAGGGAGGGAGAGGGAAGAAATGGGAAACTGATATCAGGGGATCAAGTGGGAAGATGATCAAGTGAAAACAATGATGGCAGTATACGTGCAAATGTACTTGACACACTGGATCAATGTATGGATTGTGATAAAAGATCTAAGAGCCCCCAATAAAAGTATTAAAAAAATAGTCTCCTGGATCCTGCTCAGGACTGACTCTCCAGGAGTTGTCTAGCACTGTGTTGGGTCTACTTATCAATTAGTGATGGGAGGGGAGGAGAGCAGGTTATTTCTAATTAGTTTTTGGCCTCTGGCCAGCCAACACATTCTATATCTATTTTTTCAAGAGAAAAGAAGAAAAATGTGGAAAGAAATCTTTTTTGACCTTATGATGAGCTACATTGAATCTTTAACAGCACTTGTTATTTGTGTAAAAATTAGCTTGTCCACTGCCCTGTGCTCCCTTTTCTCAATGCCTGCCTCCCTCCCTTCCTGCCTCGCTCCCTCCTTGTGGCCTTTTTCTTTCCTTTATCCCCATCTTCCTTTCTCTCTGCCTCTCCATCAGCTCTGTGTCCCTCTCTCTCCATGTCCTGTCCTGTCCTATCCCTTTCCTTTTCTGTGCTGCTCACGCAGAACAGAGATGAGATGCTCACACACCCTTCTGAGAATCTGGTCCTTTGTGTTTCCTTTGGGATGCCTCTTTCTCCAGCCACTTGATTTGTAATATAAGGTTAAGCTTGTGAGCTCTGAGATCCTATTTGCCTGGATTCGAATTCCTGTCCTACAACTTAAAAAGAAATCCAAATTAACTGCCCGCAATTAGATTCTAACTCATAGCGACCTATAGAGACCCTAAGTGTAAAACAGTGTTTTCCAAAGTGAGGACTACAATCCCCTGGTTAACACTGGAGCGACTCAAATCAAATTCAGTACCATCCAGTCTATTCTGATTCTTAGCAACCCTGCAAGACCAGGTAGAACTGCCCGTGTGAGTTTCAGAGACTACCTCTTTAAGAGAATAGAAAGCCTTCTCTTTCTCCCACAGAGATCTGGTGATTTCAAACCTCTGACCTTGAGATTGGCAGCCCAGTGCAGAGCCAGGTTACAGGAGGGATGCAAAATCAGGTGCCTACACTTTATCCTGGATTATGAGCTATAGTACAAATGTTAACTGTCGAGAGGTTAGGGTGGGGGTCAAGGGGAGGGGTGCTGAGCAAAATTACTTTTCTCAAAATGGGGTGGTAGGAAAATAAGTTTGGGTCCCTATGGTGTAGCCCTTAATAAACAACTCATTTCCTCCTTGGCTTCAGTTACCCAGGGATTTCGTGAAACCTAAATAAAAAGCATTGAAAACTAGGTCGGACACATTGTCAATACTTAAGTCACTTATTAAAAAGATACAGCATTATTAAATACTGCTAGAGAGAGAGAGAGATCTAAGCTGTTGATCATGATCATGCTTTGAAGGAATTGCCTGGATTGAAACATCATTAAGTCAATTTTCATATGATGCCTAACCCCCTGCCTGAATAGAGAGAAAATTGACCGTGACTTATTTTTATATCTAAGGACCCATGGTGGTGCTGTCTGGTAAGCAGGGGACTGCTAACGGCAAGTTCCAAACCCACCAGCTGCTCTGCGGGAGAAAGATGTGACCATCTGCCCTCTTGGAGATTTAAAGTCTTGGAAACTCTCTGGATATAGTGGGGCTCAACCTTCCTACTGCCGCAACCCTTTCATACAGTTCCTCATGTGGTGGTCACCCCCAACCATACCATTATTTTCTTTGCTACTTCGTCACTGTCATTTTGCTGCTGTCATGAATTGGGCAACCCCTGTGAAAGGGTCGTTTGACTCCCCAAAGGGGTCGCGACCCACAACTTGAGAACCATAACTCTAGCGGGTCAATATGAGTTCGAGAGTATGCTAAACATCTCAAAATGTTTACCTGAGATGATACAAACGGTCACCTCACTTCCATATTTGCCAGCCTGTCGAATCAGCTCTGGAGGCACGTGAAGAGGGCTTGAAGTGCTTCCTGATGAAGATGGCTGCCCGTCATCTTCAGTGTGGCTCACATCTCCACAGGAACAAACCACAAATACTCACCACTGGGCCCGGGGCCACAGCATATGACAGAGAACAAATACTAAGGATTTCACTGTGCTTGGATCCATAGGCAACACCTGTGGGTGTGGCAGTCAATAAATCAAATAACGTATTCCATGGGGCAAATGTGCTACAAAAGAACTCTTGAAGCTGATAAGAAGCAAAGAGGTCACTTGGAGGACTAAAATGCCACTGACCAGAGCATGGTATTGTCCACCCATCGCACACATGGGAAAACTGGAAATAGATTAGAAAGACCAAAGTAGACTTGATGCCGCTGCACTGTGGTGCTGGCAAAGCATGCTGAAAATAAAACCAGTAAGCACCTTAGAAGTGTGGAAGGCAAGACCTCATCTCATGTACTTTAGACATCTTATCCAGAAGGACCAGTCTCTGGAAAGGGACATCACACGTGGGAAAAGCAAAAAGGAGTTAGACCCTCCTTTTCGGATGGATTGATCAGAGGCTGCAACAATGGGCTCAGACATACAACAATGTGAGGACCGCATAGGCCCGGGCAGTATGACGTCTGCCAGCAAATAATCCCATTGAGGAAAGGGCAATCAAGTCTTATGCAGTGATGGTAGCAAGAATGGTGGGAGACCCATTCAAGAATTCAAAACTCCATACACTCAATGTGACCATGGGAATCTTTGTATTAACCCGTAATCATAATTACAGCCAAATGCCTTAATTTAATGGTCAGTAACAGCAAGGAAAAAACTCATTATGTTAGCTTTTACATTATTCAGAAAGCTAGCTAATTGTATTATTTTCTGAATTTCTATTTTATCTCATTAACTTAAGTTTTTGCTTCTTAGACTAAAGCAAAACAAGCCATTGCTAAAATGCTCAAATATTGTTGTTCTGAATTAATGGCGTCTTAGTCCAATTAGTGAGCATTATTGGTTCAATAGATTTGTACTTGCACAGTACACTAGAGACAGCAGAAAACACTCAATGTACAAGCAAGCACGAAACACACAATGCACGCACACACACACACACACACACACTCAATTTCGGAACAATTCCATACTTCGGCTCTTCAATATCTCAGGGCTAATTCTCCTAATTTTCACTTGCTTGATGGTTCTGGGCACTTCTGCCAAGAGGTAGGCTGTTGATCATCTCCCCAGCCCTCCTTTAAATCCCGTCACAAGGCAGGATTCGGCTGCAGCCCCTGTGTGAATATGGAGCATGCTAACTTTGCTCGCCTGCCAGTATTCTTCAGGCGAGAACAGACCAGCCCACAGCAGGAACGGCACTCCCCTCCCACTGCAGGTGATGTAACCTGTGTGTGCAGCACATTATAAAGAGACACTCTGTATTTTAATGGTCAGTTAGTAGCTGGCTACCAACCGTCTGTGTTCTCTGCCTGGGGACAGGAATGCCAGGCTTATTAAATATTGAAAAGTGGTTCATTACTATGGGGATCTATGACAACAGAGTATCTGCATATTTAGAAAACAGCAAGTTTGCATGCTTCCGCATAGCTGCTCCAGTTCTCGAGAAGGACTAATGTTTGTCTGGCTAAAGATGCATAAAAATGCAGGCGCAATCTTGGAGATCCGCTTGGTGACTTTTTTTCTTTGAGTGAAAATTTCAGAAAACCAAACTTGCTTATGGAGAGAGAGTAAAAAACAAACAAGCCTTTTTTGGAGGAAAAAAATCCAATTGTTTCTTATGGGCCATTTTGGAAGAGATCCTGAATGTTGGAAATTCTAACTTATATGTCACTACAGAACATGCACTACATTAGTTTACTTGGGATTTTGAGCAACTGAGAGATTTACTAGGACGTAGGAACATTGTAGACAGACAAGTGGTCGGACATTAGCCGTGTCCTTAATGTCTTCTGAATAACAGGAAAACTATCATCACAAAGGGGAATCCAAATGTGCTCCATTTTGCCTTCAAAATGAGGATTTCTCTACATGAACATAGGAACTGGTTACTAATTCAATGCCAGGATCCCATGAAGACCACTACATAGGGTTAGACTGGTGACCTGCCCAACCAGCTATTCAGGACCAAAGTACCAATCAGACTTGTGTACCTCAAAATAGGTAGGATATGAAAAAAAGTGTATGTGCAACTAACTATAATCCAGGTGTGCACAATTGCCCTTCTTTACCAAGTACAGCTAGATCACTATAAATACTGGTTGATGTTATGTGTAGAGGCAGTCCTTGGGGTGATGAATGTCCATCTTACAGAGAAATCTTGCCTGCCCTTTCATTTGCCCTCACCTTTTTCTCACTATGTTTATTTTATTTCTCTTTAAAGAGAACATTTGTTAAAGTCTTAAATGGACCAAGGACAAGACAAAGACATCCAGATGAGGAAGATCATTCGTTTGAGGTTATAATGGTGTCCAAGGGTTGGCTAATAAATATAACTTTTAAAAAGGACATGGGCGGTCAAGGTAAACTGCCACCGACACATGGTTGTCGGCAGATTGATACATCATAGTTACAGGTGGGATTCCTGGAATGGGAGCAGGGCCTGATTGGGATATGTAAGTTGTGGCAGACAGAATTAACAAGATTGGTCCAGGTGCTACTTCAAGGCAGTCTGCATCTGACTCATGACCATGCACCACCCCCCCAAGCACCCCACCTCACCCCCTGGTACAGTGATCTTCAAGGACACACATCTTCATCAAGGTCTCCTAAAGGAGACTGCCCCTCCTTGGACCGGTCCCGTGGGTGGATGGAGGTAACGCACTTCCCGATGCACTGTCTGAGGGCAAGACTATTGAATTCCCTGATGTATATTCAGAGGAAATTCAGTGGACGCTTAATTCATGTGGAGACTGCAAATGGATTTGGTGCTTTACTGTCATTTAAGTGCTAATACAATGCCTTCTAACACAATCTTGGGTTTTATTATTTACCACGTGGATCACACAGGCTGAGGTTGCCCCTCCCTTCAGACTTGGGTGATACCTCCCTTGGATTACTGCTTGATTTAAGAAATACCTTTAAGAACTCACATGCTATTCTTTCTGATTGCCCTTACATTTAAAAGTTTGGAGCCTTGGTGGACATAATGTGTTATGCATGCATGCATTTGGCTGCTAGCCACAAGGTCAGCAGTTCAAATCTTTCAGCTACTCCCTGGGGAAAGGATGACGCTTTCGGCTCCTGTCAAGATTTATAGTCTTGCAAACACACAAGGGCAGTTCTACTCGATCCTATAGGACTGTGATAAGTGGAAATGACCCTGACCGAGAGTATGATTTTGGCGGAGATTTGTCTTTTCTTTACTTTTTTTTCCCCAGCCACCAGTTGACTTTATGGAAGGGGATTCTCCTTCCAAACAAGGACTCTCCATCCCTCCTCTCCACATCCGTGTCCACAGATCAAGATCCTCATCCGTCTCAAGGTATGGACCATATTGTAGTTGTTGAAAACTGTTAAAATATTGTGTTTCTTTCTTTAAAAAAATCATTTTATTGGGAACTCTGATCACAATCCATCCATCCATTGTGTCAAGCACATTGGTGGAGCTTTTCAACGATTGAACCTACCCCTATGTGCCCCAGACTCTTCATCACCATCACCTCCATTAGCTGCAAATACAATTTTAAACCAGACAAAAAAATCTTTGAGCCTTTTCTTACACTATCCCCTAGGTTCCCAAACTTGTCTGATGATTAGAATCACCTGGAGATCTGATGACACTACAGATCTCAAGGCGTTCTGATTCATCAGCTTACAAATACAGCGAGCCCAGGAGTCTGTAATACGATCAGATCCCCAAATGATTCCAATGATCAGCCAAGTTTGGAAACTTAGGCACTAGTAAGGCTAAATAAGAACTCTGTGTACCTACTTCAATGTACCTAGAATTCTTGAAGACATAGGAAGAGATACAGCTCACACACCAGAGACTGCATATGTGTGTGCATGTGTATGCATACACACGCTTACATATTTACATATGTGAGTGAAAACATATCGATTCCACACTTGCTGTATGTAGTAATCAGCGACTGATTATATTCTTCAATTTGTGCAACTATTCTCTCCATTCCTTTCCAAATTACTCTGTAAGAGTACATATATACATAATTATTTATTTTAACCCTTTCATCACCATACCATTCATGTATCATGAATTTTAATAGCTTGATCCCATTCATACGGGTTGTGAATTCATCACTACTGGAAATTCCAGGGTAGTTCTTCCTTGTACTCCTCCTTGCCAGCTCTGCCTTTCCCGCCCAACTCCTCTTTCGTGTCCCTTGAAACTGTTCATCCAGCTGTTGTCTCCATAGGATTACCTATCCTGGGCTTCATCTACAGAAAAACAAACAAAATCAAAGCAAAGCTTAAATAAATGGCTCAAGAACAGCGACAGAACGAAACAGAGAAAAGCCTCATTCAAGAACAAAGCAGAACCGATTAAGACCTGGAACAATTATACCCTGGATCAAGAGGGGCATCAGACCTTCAGGACCAAGGGTGTGAGGGGCGATGCTGGGAGAGTGGAGGGTGAGTGGGTTGGAAAGGGGGAACTGATTACAAGGATCCACATGTGACCTCCTCCCTGGGGGAGGGACGGCGGAGAAGGGGGGGAAGGGAGACTCTGGATAGGGCAAGATATGACAAAATAACGATGTATAAATTACCAAGGGCACATGAGGGAGGGGGGAGCGGGGAGGGAGGGAAAAAAGAGGACCTGATGCAAAGGGCTTAAGTGGAGAGCAAATGCTTTGAGAATGATTGGGGCAGGGAATGTATGGATGTGCTTTATACAATTGATGTATATATATGTATGGATTGTGATAAGAGTTGTATGAGTCCCTAATAAAATGTAAAAAAAAGAAAAGAGGAGGAAAAAAAGAAAATGATTAGGGCAAAGAATGAACAGATGTGCTTTATACAATGGATTTATGTATATGTATGGACTGTGATAAGAGTTGTATGAGCCCCTAATAAATTGTTAAAAAAAAAAAAAGAGGGGCATCAGATGACAAGGCATAGTCACGCTGACCTCCCTATCACTGCAGTGAAACACCCTCCAAGGTCCTGCGTCTGATAACAAGGCCTTTGCCACCGCTGGTCCATCATCAGAGGCCGCCCTGGTCCGCTCGTCTTACTCTGTGTGCGGGACCCTCTGAATGGGTTGGGGCTTTCGTTGTCATCTGAAGCCTTCTTCAAACCGAGTGTTTGCTTTCTGATTCCATTCTCTCCTTTGGATTTGTTTTTCTTCTTTATAACTCTTGCATCACGTAGGTTGGTGTGCTTCTTGCCTCCTTAGATGACTGCTTCCTGAGACAAGTCTTTAAAAGCCCGGATGCTCTTCTTTGTGATAGCTGACCACCGTCTGACTTCTCCACCACAGCCTGCCATAGCTCCCAAATGTTCATGGGAGCAGGTATTGAGCAGGGCCATGTCATAAGAATGAAATGTTCTTAGATTAAGACTGCAATCAAGTGCAAGCTCAAAATCCGCTCATATATCTATATAATGATATACGTCCCTGGTTCACTTTACAGACATCGTCCTTATTCTGTTGAAGGACATTATAAATTATCCTTATGGGGTAGTTCTACTGATAGTACCATCAATTTAGCCAGTGATATAGAATTTAAAACACTGTTGAGAAAAAGAAAGCATACATATATCGGACTGTTTTCGTTTTGCTTGTATTTTGCATTGATTCAGTTATTATGAGGCAGGCCGAGTGCCATTTCAGTGAGGACTCTCATCAATGTTCATTGTAGCCGTACACATCTGCTTCACTATTTAACATGGTTTTGAGGATGTATACTCTCTGAGCACTGTGATATAGGAATTTCTTAAGCGCTTACTTACATGAGACAGATTCCATTGCTGCCTCCCTACCCCCACCAAGCCCCCTGTAGGCGGCAGAGACTTTATGGCTCTGAAGAACAAAGGGCTTGGTACTAAGGGGCCAGACCTCAAGTGCCAACCCGTCAGGCGTGTTACTTCAGAGTGATTTAGCAAGTGAAAGCGAACTAGCCAAAAGCAAGGCATAACCATATTCAATCTTACAAAAGCCTGCTCCCTAATATGTACATGCATTATGCCTGCGAATTGTGAGACTATTGATCATAGCGCTAATTCTTGGTGCCTAAAACACCCATGATAAATAAAGGTAACCCAATAGAACACAGAGATTCTTGAACAACATTATTAATATCACATGCAAATAAGATTTTACTGAAGATCATTCAACAAGAGTTGCAGCAGTACATCCATAGGGAGCTGCCAGAAATTAAAGCCCGATTCAGCTCAGGACATGGGACATGGGATATCATGGCTGACGTCAGATGAATCTTGGCTGAAAGCAGAAAATACCAGGCAAATGTTTACTTGTCTTAACTGTGCAAAGGTATGTGACTATGTGGCTCATAGAGAACAATGTATAGCATCGAGAAAAATGAGAGTTTCGGAATGCGTAATTGCGCTCACAGAACCTGTACATTGATCAAGAGCTAATCACTTGAATAGAATAAGGGAATACTGCATGTTTTAAAATCAGGATACTTGAATGTCAGCGTTGTATCCTTTCAACATACTTATTCATTCTGTATGCCGACAAAGCACCTGCGACTCTGAATTTTATGAAGAGGGGTATGTTGTCAGGATTAGGAAGACTTATCAACATCTGTAATATGCAAACCATACAACCCTGCTTGCTGAAAATGATGGTAACTTAAAACACTTGCCAATGAAGATCAAGGTTCGCAGTCTTCAATATGGGTTACAACCAAATTTCACACAATCCAGTAACATCATGATAAACAGAGAAAAGATCAAAGATGTGAAGGATTGTATCTTGTTCGACTCCACAGCAAATGCTCCTGGAAGCAGCAGGCAACAATTCAAACTACAGCCATTCCATCGGGTAAATCTGCTTCACAATAGCTCTTGAAAGGTGTTGTAGAGCAAGGTTGTCACTTTCAGGCCTAAGGTGCACCTGCCCCCCAACATGGTCTTTTCAAGTGCCTCGTATGCATATGAAAGGTGAACTGACATTGAATAAGTAAGACTGAAGAAGAACCACTGGCTGCATTTGAATTGTGCTGCTGCTGAAGAATGTTGGAAGTGTCCCGGACTGCCAGAGAACCAACAGCTCTGTCTTGGGAGAGGCACCCCCAGAATGCTCATCACAAGGGAAGGTGATGGAACTGTATCTCACGCACTTTGGACATGGTATCGGGAGAGACCAGTCCCTGGAAAAGGACATCGTGCTGGGTAAAGTAGAAGGGTAAGGATGAGGAGAGGAAGGGCCTGTCTGCAGCATGGCTGCCATGAGGGGCCCCGACATAGCAACTGTGAGGATAACCTAGGGTTAGGCCTATGAGCTGGAACCAAGTTGACAGTACCTAACAACGACCTGGACTTCTTTCTTACTTTCCCTCTTCCTTCCTGTAGGAGGTACATCATTTCATAAACTTGATTGATAAATACGTATAGGGTGGAGCCCAGCCTGACGATCAGGTCACAGCTTGACGATGCCTTCTCATGAGGATTCTGGGAAGTTCCCTTTCTCTTAATTCTGCCATCAGAAGAGGCAGCCACCTCCCCCCCCCCTCTCTGCTTTCACCCTCCGTTGCCACACTTGGAGAACTGGAGGAGCCATATGGAGGAGACCTGCCTCAGGACTGAGATGCTTCCACCTTCACGGGAGCCACAAGACTTTTCACCTACCAGCCTATGGTCTTTCTGTATTCCACACCAATGCATGTGAGTTCAAAGATAAATTTATGGGCTGGTATGGACATATGGGCTACTGTCGGACTTATGGACTTGATCTCGACTGGGCTGGGCTTTTCTTTAAATACACAACTTCTCTTTGATATAAAGCTCTCTCTTACACACATATGAGTGTCTCTGATTTGTGTCTCTAGGCAGCCCAGACTAACACAGTTCCCATTTCTTATGATTCTTCCCTTTTATTTATTGTACCTGGGGAGTCTTTCCCTTTTAGACATATTAAATCAGATCAATGGCCTTTCTGCTATTTAAATAATTCAATTTTTTCCTTCATGACAGAAATGTTATCTTTAGAGGTTAGAAATGTTCTCTAAGTCTCCCTAATTTCTGCTTATTAGAATAGTCGTCCAGGACAAAACCCGGGTTAGAATTCACCATTCAGGTTTCTCGACAGATGCCTATGGCATTTACCAATGCTAGGTGATTTATTTCTGTTTGTTACCCCTTTTGACTAATTTGGAAGAATAGAGTGATTCAGAGTTGGAACCCTGGGTAAGCAAATCACTTTTCTATGACATTTTCCAGTTGTGTGATGGGACCAATGAAGATGTATGTCTAAAACTGGCTGCCATCAAGTCAATTCTGACTTATAGAAACCCCAAAGCACTGAGTAGAACTGCTTCCCAAGGTTTTGGAGACTGTAAACCTTTGTGGGAGTAAAAAGTCTTATTTGTCCTGTGGAGCAAGTGGTGAGCTTGAACCACTGATTTTATGGTTTGCGGCTTAGTGCTTGATTTACTAGATCATGTGAACTCCATGAATCTTACAGGTTATGTTAAGGATTAAATAACTAATGTTTGGTGCTTAGCGTTGGAGTCAATACATAATACATACTTAATGCATGTCAGCCATTTTTTTTTCATATTCAGATTCCACAACTTTATTCATCTGGTCAATTCATTTTTCTTCCTTCAGCCTCTTTCCCTTCATATGTAAAAGAGAATCAGTAATAGTACTTAACTAATTGAATTATCATGAGAATTAAATGGGACAATACAGTTAAATGGGACAATACAGTTAGAATGATTCAATATATTCAATATTTTAAGCTTTCAATCTATGATATATATACATGAAAGCTTCAAAAATTTTGTGAAAAATGACTTAAAAGATAGGAGAACTATTCCATGAACTTCTAGATGCCTCCCTCTGTATAGATAGATATAGATGTCCATAATATTTAGCATTGATTTTTATTTTGTTTGAATTTTCATATATTTTCAAACTTTTATATATAATATCCATTTATAGTTGAATAAAAATGTTAAAATTTTACATGTGAGAATTTTCCAAACCACCTTTGTTGCCTAGGTAAGTGAAATTATCTATTCATAAATATCATTTTTAAGAATTTGGTAACTTCAGAGGAGCACTGAACTGGTCTAAAAGTTATATCTGATTTTTTTTTTAATTTTAACAATTTATTAGGGGCTCATACAATTCTTATCACAGTTCATACATATACATACATCAATTGTATAAAGCACATCTGTACAGTCTTTGCCCTAATCATTTTTTTCTCCTCTTTTCTTTTTTTACATTTATTAGGGACTCATACAACTCTTATCACCATCCATACATATACATACATCAATTGTATAAAGCACATCCATACATTCCCTGCCCCAATCATTCTCAAGGCATTTGCTCTCCACTTAAGCCCCTTGCATCAGGTCCTCTTTTTTTTTTTCCCCCTCCCTCCCCATTCCCCCCTCCCTCATGTGCCCTTGGTAATTTATACATCGTTATTTTGTCATATCTTGCCCTATCCGGAGTCTCCCTTCCCCCCTTCTCTGCTGTCCCTCTCCCAGGGAAGAGGTCACATGTGGATCCTTGTAATCAGTTCCCCCTTTCCAACCCACTCACCCTCCACTCTCCCAGCATCATCCCTCACACCCTTGGTCCTGAAGGTATCATCCACCCTGGATTCCTTGTACCTCCAGCCCTCATATGTACCAGTGTACAGCCTCTGTCCTATCCAGGCCTGCAAGGTAGAATTTGGATCATGGTAGTTGGGGGGAGGAAGCATCCAGGATCTGGGGGAAAGCTGTGTTCTTCATCGGTACTACCTCGCACCCTAATTAACCCATCTCCTCTCCTAAACGCCTCTATGAGGGGATCTCCATTGGCCGACTGTATAAAGCTACTGTATACAAACATTTTAGGGGTGAAGACGGTGTAGTATGGAAGAGATCAGCCATTTTTATCATAATAAAATCAACAGTAACTTCGACAACCTGTCCAGTGTTCACTGTATACTATAAACTCACCTATTGCTACTTAAGCACCTACGGTAGCTAGACGATGGTTTATAAAGAGATGATAAAACATAGACATTCAGTGGGACAAGCTCAGAGTCTAGCGGCAGAAATAGATAACAAAGCAATGTAACATGGTAAAGTACCTTTGTAAGGGCATCCTGTTCTCGTTTGACTTTTAAAACTGATCTGTGAGATATTTTCAAAGACTATGAGGCGCAGGGAATGAAAAACCTGCAGTTGGGAATCAGTGTCTCTCTCTCTCTCTCTCTCTCTCTCTCCAGCTCTTGCTTTGTCCACCAGGTATCCCCACCTCACGGCATAGATTTCTGATAATTTTGCATGAATACGTCCTCTTTCCTTGGACTCACTTTCTATGTATTATAACACAAGAAAATTGGCTGCCTGTGAGTCAACTTCCACGCAAAGTTGACTCAAGTCAACCTCCACCCTGTGTGCGTCAGAATAGCACTCTGTCTGGCAGGACTTCCAATATCTGAGTTTCCAGAAGTGCATTGCCAACCTTTTCTTCCAAGGCCCCTCTGAGTGGACTGTGACCTCTTACCTTTTCCTTACATTAGCACAGCCCAGGAATTCCTGTGTATGACAGTCTGGGTCTAGGTGAATTCCATTAAAGACCACGGTCTGTGGAAACAGCCCCGAACAGGTTGTCAGAGTTACTGTAGTCATAGTCCAGGTCTGCTACTGATGTTACGTTGTGTCCTTCCTTATCTGTGAGCACCATTTCTCCAGCTGTTCAATAAGGGCCATGGCTGTAGGTTCTAGGTCAGTTCTTGGTTGCCATTGAATGGAATGAGAGTTCCCTGCTCCTCTACAGCGCTCTGCTCTGCGGCAATATCTTCCTGCTTTATGAAAGACTGACTTTGGAGGAGGGATGGACTCTATGCTACAAGTGTTTTGAAAACCTCTGCGCAAAATGATTTCTGAAATCTTAGTCTAAAATTCCCTGGTTTTAGTCGTGGAAAAAGCAACGAGAAAGCTCCAAATTCCAAAAGATGGGAAGTGGTTTAAGAGATCTGCATCCTTGCCACCATTCAAGAAGTGCCGAAGAACAAACGATTGACTGTTAATCATAGCTGATTGGCCCGTAATGAGATCTCTTAAGACTTTGGTCTCTCGGATGCAGGCAGACAGAAAATAAGCTGTGTAAAGCCCACACGGTGGGGGCAAGGGGGCGGAAATCAATGTGGTGTGTGATGCAAGGCACGATTATGGTGCGAAGGGACTTGAGCTCAAATTGTAGCTGCAAGTGTGCTGGTGTGCGCCCTTCCCTTCCAGTCACTGTAGCGCTCTTGGTGTGAGCTTTCTCTGCCCTGTCTGCTCCCTAGATCATCAGGATATAGAGGTAGAGGACCTGAACATTGCCTGTCAACTGTGTGGTTGTCATCGCCCTCAGATCTAGCGCTTGCTCACGGGGACTTGACACGGAATACAATGAAGCATTGCCTGATGCCACCGTGCCAGCCTCACAGTTAGAACATCCTCGCAGCTCTGGAGATAGTCTCTTTTCCTCCTTGCTTTGCCCAAATTACAACCAATACTCAAACGGTTTCCACGTTCAGCTCTGAGGCATGCCACACATTTCTCTCCAACATGCTGCTCCTAGGGTGCAGATGTCTCCTGTGTTTGTCCCAGCAGACAGCGCTTTGGTTAACAAAGAGTGTGTGTGTGTGTGTGTGTGTGTGTATGTGTGTGTGTGTTGTTTTATGTCCCTTGCTGTCCAGGCAGACAAATGGGTTTATGTCCAGACTTCCCCTTACATTATTCATGAAAAATTTCCTATCACCTGAGGCTAACTTAGTTCCCTTCACAAGTCTTTGGCAACTAACAATCTTGTTGCTATCTGAGGAGAAGGCTGCCAACCAATGAATCTTTCCCTTAAGAAACAGTTTCGTATGCCCAGCACACAACTGCTTCAAATGAGGTTTGAATAAAACACGGTGATAAATAAGTCAGTGTCTCCCCTACTCTGATTGCCACTTGTTTAGGGATTAAAGTATCGATTTCTGAATGTTGCTGGGATTTAGACATGGGTTAATTAAACATTTACATATATGTGCTGAACAATATATTGCATGGCACAATAATGTGCACTTTAATCAGAAACCATGGGTGTTTGTGTTTGCTTTTTCCATGTTAATTGGCAACATGCTGGCTCAAGCTTAGGTATTTGGCTAGATGGAAGAAAATAGACATGGTGTTTTAAATATTTTAATTAGGACCAGCAGTTCTCAGCTCGCTCATTTCTCATTGGATTGTTTTTCATGCATGAATAAATTAGCTAGCATGGAAGTACTCGGCCGAAAGTGGTTGCCCTGTGGCCATAAAATGAGTCCTGTTCATTAATACTTTAATGAAATTAGCTGTGAGCAAAATATTATTCCTTTTAACTGTGTTCTAATTTCTTAATTTTAATTAGGCACATAATTGTAGGGTGCTGAAATTATCTCCACGTTCAGCATCTAAAGTTCCATCATCAGGAGCCCGTGGCTGGAACACCACACTCTCCCAACACATTCCAGCAGGAGACGTTCCGTCCAACTTTGCTTTCTTTCTGTTTCCCCCTCCATTTGCTTCACCAAAGACCCTCCTCGTGGCTCTGCAACCAACCAGAAGCATTTCAAGGCCCGGCCCCGGACTGAAATCGTCGGCAACAGGGCTGTTGGGCCTTGGATCCACGCAGAAGTCTGCAGTGGGGAGATCCTCTGAGAAGCTGCTCTGCTGAATTTCCCCCTCATCTTCTGACTCCCCAGGACTCCACCCAAACATCTGCCCCCCTGATATGTATTTTAGAGTCCTCCCTTGAGTGCCTCCTTCTTCTCACTCCTCATGAGGCATTGGTGACTCCATGGTAGAATTCTTGAGTCCATTCTTGGCCAATGCACTGCACAAGCAGCCAGCCCCAGGCTTGTCAGTGCAGACTTGGGCGCTGCTGTGATGCTGAACAAGTTTCCGTGGAGCTTCAAGCTAAGACAGACTAAGAAGCGAGACCTCCCGGTTTACTTCTGTCACCTTGTAAATTAGTCCACGACACCCTACAGATCACAACAGTCCAATCACCAATCCATCATGGTCATGCTACAGAACCACATGGTGTTTCAGTCTGCTGCACATATGGTTGCCATCAGTGGGGGCTGGGGGGTGACTTGAAGGCACTAACAACAACAACAACAACATTTTTTTATTAACTCATTCAGATAGGATCTGTGAGCACTCTGAGGCCGGGGACACCTTTCTCTCCCAACATCCAGTATGGAATGTGTCTCACTCACTGCCATCTGTCAACTCATAGTGTAGTCTTATTTAGCACACATGTAGTGGTTGCAGGTATGATACTTAATGGACATGCTCTTTTCTAATGCCGGCATTTTCTAACATAAGCAGTGGCATTTTATGTCTAAGGTAAATAAATTGCTCAGTTAAAAACCAAAATGGAACTTCTGGGTTAGATAGAACAATAATCTGAATTTGATGAGTTTTGATTTGAAAAGAAGTCGTGTCTAGATGAAAATTCAAGTGAGAAACTAAAAGCTTATACATACAACTGTAGGTTATTTCTCAAAATTCAGACAGAGATTGACAATGACATATATGGAATACCTGTTATGGAATAACTACTGAAAAAGACAGAAAAAATCTTCAATGGTTGTTTGCAGCATCTCCCCATGCCAGCACATGATACAACTGGATTGATGGTTTGGGGTAAATTGTGACAGATAATTGACTCACTTATTTAAATATTCCATGGGCATCACCTCAAACGTAAGGCACTCTGGGGGCACAGTGGGTTTACACATTGGGCTGCTAACCACAAGGTCAGTAGTTCAAACCCATCTGCTGCTCTTTAAGAGAAAGATAAACATTTCTGCTCTTATAAAGATTTACACCCTCAGACACTCTAGGGGCAAATCTTTTCTTCCCTATGTCTTAAAAAAAAGAATTATGTTGAGTGAGACTATGTCTCAGATTTAGCCTGATGTATACTCAGACCTGACTTCAGGGATCCCAACGACTGGATACGTAAAGGTGGTGGACACAGCTGAAACACCCTGCTTGCCATCTCAACCCCTCTCCGCATCGTGAAGGGAACCAGGATCTCCAAGTGGTCAGTTATTCCCATGCATCCTTCCGCTCGGACTGCATACAAGGCATGCATAAATAATATATAGTATGCTGGGGTGGGCCCAATTTTACACACCTGAAGCAAACCCTGGTGGCAGAGTGGTTACACATTGGGCTGCAATCCTAAAGATCATCAGTTCAAAACCATGTCAGCTCTGAGGGAGGAAGACGGGGCTTTCTACTCCTGTAAAGAGGTCCAGTCTCAGAAACTCCAAGAGGCACTTCTACCTGTCCCACAGGCTCACTATGAGTGAGCCTCCACTCGATGGCAGTGAGAGGAAGTGAACTGAATACAATTTTGACAGCTTTTTAAATGGAATAATTCTGACATAAGTTAAAAATGTAAGCATTCATGAGTGTTACAGAACTCTAGAAAAAATAATACATTTTTTGTTTATTAACTGCTTGTACATTCCTATTTTACCTAGTCCTCCAAGACTTTAGAGATTATTTTGCCTACTTTTAATTGAATATGCAATGGCTTAGTAATATTAACCTTTTATATGATTTTCTAAAAATTATCTAAAAATAGATATTTTCTCCTAAATTTCCAGAGAAATACCATTACCTAAATAATCTGAACATAAAGGCGCCGTGCAGACAGCTCCATGCTGCATGTCAGTGCTCTGCTGCCCACAACCAGAGTTTGTACTGTCCACTCTTCTCGATGTTTTCAGTGGGAGAACTTTTCTGATTCAAGCTTGTCTTCTATGGCTGAAGAGGAAGAATCAATGCTTTTGTTATTAACTTTTAAATTTTATTGTATGATTTACTGTTTTTTTAAAGTAATTTTATTGGCATATCATTCTCATCATTTAGACAATTCCATGGTTCAATCAGACCAAGAAGAGTTGTAGAATTATTACTACAACCAAGTTTAGGACATTTTCTTCTTCTTCGTTTTATTAGGGGCTCATACAACTCATCACAATCCAGGCATACGTCAATTGTGTAAAGCACATCTGTACATTCATTGCCCTCATCATTCTCAAAACACTTGCTCTCCACCTAAGCCCCTGGCATCAGCTCCTCATTTCCCCCTCCCTCTCCACTCCCCCTCCTTCCC
Organism: Tenrec ecaudatus; assembly: GCF_050624435.1. Classification (NCBI taxonomy): domain Eukaryota; kingdom Metazoa; phylum Chordata; class Mammalia; order Afrosoricida; family Tenrecidae; genus Tenrec; species Tenrec ecaudatus. The sequence goes on along the minus strand of NC_134543.1, from coordinate 121,548,122 downwards.
CATTCCCCCCTCCCTCATGAACCCCTTAAACCTTATAAATTATTATTTTGTCATATCTTGTCCAATGTTTCCCTTAACCCACTTTTTTGTTGTTCATCCCCCAGGGAGGAGGTCACATGTAGATCCTTGTAATCAGTTCCCTCTTTTCAACCCACTCTTCCTCTACCCTCCCAGCATGGCCACTCTCACCACTGGTCCTGAAGGGATCATCCGCCCTGGATTCCCTGTGTTTCCAGTTCCTATCTGTACCAGTGTACATCCTCTGGTCTAGTCAGACTTGCAAGGTAGAATTCAGATCATGATGTGTGTGGGGGGTGGGGTGGGCTGGAGGAAGCATTTAGAAACTAGAGGAAAGTTGTATTTTTCATCATTGCTACATCACACCTTGACTGGCTCGTCTCCTCCCCTAGACCCCTCTGCAAGGGGGTATCCAGGGGCTGACAAATGGGCTTTGGGTCTCCACTCTGCACTCCCCGCCTCATTCACTATGGTAAGATTTTTTTTTTTTCTGATGATGCCTATACCTGATCCTTTTGACGCCTCATGATCATACAGGTTGGTGTGGTTCTTCCAGGTGGGCTTTGTTGCTTCTGAGCTAAATGGCTGCTTGTTTACCTTCAAGCCTTTAAGACCCCAGATGCTATATCTTTTGATAGCTGGGCACCATCAGCTTTCTTCACCACATTTGCTTATGCACCCATTTGTCTTCAGCGATCATATCATGGAAGTGAGCACACAACGATATGATTTTTTGTCTGATAACTGATCCCTTTGGCACCTCATGATCACACAGGCTAGTATGTTCTTCCATGTGGGCTTTGTTGCTTCTGAGCTATGGCTGCTTGTTTATCCTCAAGCTTTTGAGACCCCAGATGCTATATCTTTTGATAGCTGGCCACCATCAGCTTTCTTCACTACATTTGCTTATTCAATTTTAGGACAGTGTCTTCTTACTTGTTCTCATTGCTATTAACACCCAGTTCCCCTCAACTTGATGATGCAGAAGGGCGCTAAGACCCACAAAACCAACAATCCAGTTACTGTCTGTAGATTTACCTAGCCTAGATTTCATGTACCGAAACACACACAGACACACACACACACAGACACACACACACACACACACACAAAGAACAAAGTAAAAAATAGAAAAACCTCAATAAAAACTAGAAAATATTAAAAACCAGAACACATTTAAAATGGATCAAAAGGAAGATCACACGACAAGGTGTTAAACTTCACTTCACCGCCTCTGGGATGCTCCCTTCTCCAGTGCACGCTGGATGCTGGCAGGGTCACTTACAGCCCTGGTTGACGGCTAGGGGGATTCCCCAGAGGCTTAATCCACGTGGTTTTTACCCCTTGACTTTTTTTGACAGCATGGCTTTTTATTTATCTATTTATTTTCCAAAACCTTTTCATTGGGAGCTAATACAGATATCCCATCATTCCATATTTCAATCACATCATGCCATATTGTACAATTGCTTACACAATCAGTTAGAAAACACTCTCTTCTTGACCTCCTTGAAATCATCTCCCTTTTACCCCCACCCTCCCCCCGGAGCCCTTGTTCTACTTGCAGCAAGTAACTTGCTGTCTCTCTAGGTTCATCAATCCTGGAGTTCATAGACTGAAAAACAGAAAAATATATAACAAAGTTTCAAGAGGGCTACCCCCAATGACAAAATACATCTGAGACAACCCTAATATGTGAAACCACACAACAACAACAACAATAAAACATGCCCCAAAGAGCATGATATTGGCTACTATGTTTTCATATATAGCCTTTACTATGTTAAGGAATTGCTCTTCAATTTCTGTTTTATTGTTTTTTTATAAAAAATCCATGGTGGATATTGTCAAATGCTTTTTCTGGATCTATTGATATGGTCATGTGGTTGCGATTCTTTGTCTTGTATATATTATGGGGGATTGCATTGGCTGTTTTGTATCAGTTGTGATGTCACTCCTTTCACCTCTAGTTGTAGACATTTGCAGCTTCTCTTTTGTTGAGCTTTCCAATGATTTGTCAACTTTGTTAATCCTTTCAAAGCACCAACTTCTTGTCTTGGCGATTTCCCATTGTTTTTCTGTCCTCCAGTTCATTTATTTCTGCTCTAATTTTTATGGTTTGTTTTCATCTGTTATTGGAGGGTCATGCTATTGTCCTCGGAGGTGTTGATTTAGGATGTCTCCTCTTTTTCCATGTGGGTGTTGATGATTACAAATGGTCCTCTGATGACTGCTTTTGTTGTGTACCAAAGGTTGTACTACAAAGTGTTATCAGTATCATTTGTTTTAAGGAATTTCTTTTCTTTTTCTTTTCGCATTTCAGATATTTGTTAGTTCTTCAAATTTCTTTATTTATGAGGCGTGACTAAAATAAAAAATAGAATTGAATCCCGTGATCATTGTGGAAATGGCTTTAAGAGAAAACTGGTCAGAGGAATATTATTGCTTTCCATTTTCCACCAGTAGATGTCATTGATCTTCGGGGTCCTGAAACTTTTTAAACAGTCACCAGTTCACTGTCCCTCCGACCCGTTGGAGGGCTGGACAGTAGTTTAAAAAAAAACTATGAAGAAATTCCTATGTACATTGCACATATCTTATTTTGAAGTAAAAAAAAAATGAGGCCAAAACCGGGTGGGCTGGATAAATGTCCTTGGTGGGCTGCATGTGGCCTGCGTGGGCCATTGTTTGAGGGTGCCTGATTCATCCGTCTGCCAAGAATGCCTGAGCTATGCAATATAATACAACATGCCCAATTACTGGGGGAAAACACAGCAGTGCACAAAATAACTTAGGTGAACTTCTTGATTTCATCATCCAGGACCCGCTGTGCTGGGGAGGAGCGAGGCTCAACAGAGAGGTGTGTGCCACTAGTCATTGGTAAAGGGGGGTCTGCCAGCAGGCATTGCTGCTTTCCCACTTTGATAAACTGTGGTCTACTTAGCTTGGAAGTTGATTTTCTCACTGCCGGGAAGTGCAGGAGCTCTCTCTGCTGAAGCCTCCCCAGTAGTTGCTGAAGAGATCTTGCCATGCTTGTTACTGGGTGACGACATTACCCTATCTCTCCCCCTTTCAAATGCTTCAACAAGCTAAGTATATTTCAAAAATTCAGATATTTCCTTCAGTTGATGTTTCCATGGTACCTAGTAGATGAGGAGACTCTCCAACGTGAGTGTTTATTTTGAAGACCTCCGTGCCTAGAACAGTGCCCGTTCACAAGTGAAGTGCTCAACACAGAAGCTTAAAAAATGGAACTAAATCAATGTTATAATAAAGTTGCTTTTCCTGGACACTTCCTGAGAAGCTAAGGATATGGAACTGGAAGATACTTTTGCATTAAGCCTAGAATGTAAAGCTTTTTCTATATAAGCTGATTGGCTACTAACTTACTTTAAAAAGCTATGTTTATGTCAACGTGTTGAATCTAGATACAGAAAACAAGCCAAAGTGGGGCAGGGTGGGGGGTGGGGAGGGGGGGAGAAAGCAGCAAGGGAGGAAAGAGTAGTAATGGAAGGAGAGTGGCAGAGCGCTACAGGAGAACTCTCTCCTCTTCCAAGTTCCCCTAGTTCAGGCATATCCTTCTGTATATTCTCCTGGCAGGACTGTCAGATTATTTTTGAACGGCTAACTGCAAGGTCAGCAGTTCAAACCCATCAACTGCTTCTCAGGAGAAAGATGAAGCTAGCTGCCCCTGTCAATGTTTACAGGGTGTGAAATTCCATATAGGAATTAACCCCATGGCAGTGGGTAGTGAGTGGATGTGTCTTAGCTACCATACATTTCTCTGTATTGGAGGACAAATGATAACATAGATGTGGCCCACATGGAATTATATGGGCTGAATGTGCTATAGGTATTGGCACTTTTTAAGACAGTCTCAATTGGTATCAGAAGAGACAGCAGTCAAGGCCGAAGTTCAGCGCTTGGTTGAAAAGGAACCCCTAACGGAAAACCGAAAGCCAAACTCACAAAGTCCACACCGACTCAGACATGAGGTAAGTTAAGCATGGCTGCTACTATGGGTCTGTAGTTTGAAACCGGCAGCCGCTTCTGAGGAGAAAGATGCAGCTTTCCAACCCTGTAAGTATCTGCAGCCTTGGAAACCCGCAGGGGCAGATTTACTCTGATCTAAGGGCCAATTTGAGGAAAATGTAATATAAGCATATACCCCCCAAACAACCCAAACAACAATTCCCACTGTGAGTGAATCTATTCCAACTTATAGTGACCTGGATTAGGGTTTCCAAGATGGTGAATCGTAAAGGGGGAGCATCTGGTGAGTTTGAGCCACTGGCCTTTGGGTGCCCAGGCCAATACTTACCCTACATTTCCACTAGGGCTGCTTGAAGTTAATACAGCCACTGGGTTGTTTTTATTGCTTGCATTCCAAGTAGCATCCTTCCATGATTTATTGCCGCAGCCTAACTAAGACCAGAATTGAACATTGGTTTGTAATTAAAAAACAAAAGGGAAAAAAAAACACTAGTTTTATAACACTTTTTTTTTTTACAAAATCACAGAGATCTTTATTAAACAGAAATATCAAAATGTGAAACTCTTGTTCCTTGACCAATCCTCCCTCTGGGAGTTTCCATTCCCGTGGCCCTTCCCACAAATCTGTGCTCTTCCACCCACAACACGTCAAGGTGCCATTGTTGCATCTCAAGTGACTCCCATCACGCTCCTTTCAAATGTTCTTTGAGTTTGGGGAACAAGAAAACCTCTGAAGGAGCAAGTTCATGGCTGTTGGTGGGTGGGATAAAGTTCCCCAACAAAGTTGCCACTGGGAAGCTTTCCTTACCTATGGAGAAGGAGCTGGGGCATCGCCACTCTGAAAAACATTCCTAGTCCACCCCTGAAAATTTCCTTTAAAACTCTTTGCTAATAAGTTCCCTGATCCCCTGTGCATTTTGAGACAATCTATTAAGATGATGCATTAGGAGCTGTTGAGTCAGTTTCAGCTCATAGCAACCCTTCGCACCACAGAACAAAACTGCCCCGTGCGGGACCTTCCTCATAGTTGTTCTGTTGTTGCAGTCACTGTGTCAACCCATCTGTGGAGGGTCTTCTTCATTTGGCTGCTCCTCTACTTTACCAAGAGCAATGACCTCTGATAGGGCTTCATCTCCCCAGTTCACGGGACCCTAGCTGCGGCTGTGGTTTGGTGCCATCAAGTCAGCGCCAACCCACGGTGACCCTGCGCACAACAGAACAAAACTCTGACCGGTCCTGGGCCATCCTCACAATTGTTCAGAAGCCTGCGCCCACTGCTGCAGCCACAGTGTCCACCCATCTCCTTGAGGGCCCTCTGCTTTCCCAAGCATGATGCCCTTGTCCTGACCATATGTCTAATGTCTGTAAGATGAAGTTGTGCCATCCTCGCTCCAAAGAGCATGCTGGTTGTACTTATTCCGAGATGGATCTGTTTGTCCTTTTAGCAGTCCTTGGTATTTTCAAAAATTTTCTCCTGTGCAACAATCCAAATGCATCCATTCTTCTCTGTCCTTCCTTATGTGATGGCCGGATAGATCATTTTTTATTTTCATGACAGCACCATTTCACAAAGCACCATTGATTCTTATCATATGCTACATTTTGAAATGATTACAGTATAGTTGAAATGGCTAAATGACGATTTCTCTTTGGTACAGTGACTCTGAGCATTCTTTCCATCTTCTTTTAATGCTTCCGGCATAGTTCAATATTTTGTCCAGAGAATCTTTCAACATTGCCACGTGAGGCTTGCATATTTTCTTCAACTTTCTCAGTTTAAAATATGCTCTGCATTTGGAGCTTGCACTAAATGCTAGCACCAGTGTAAGAACAACTAGTTCTTACGTCATGGCCCTGCTTGATACTTGCCCTCATGAAGGGAACACACAAGATATGGGTGCTATAGCAAAGTGCGGTGAAGAAACTAGATAGTGCCCAGCTATCAGATGGAATAGCGTCTGGGGTCTTAAGAGCTTGTTTCCAAACAATCAGCCATCTAAGTGAGCCAACTAGGACCACAAAGAAGAAGTGCACCAACATCTGTGACCCCAGTACTGTAAATAATATAATCCAAAGCCAACGGAGGGAGGATATCAAAGCTTAATTGTGAGACTCTGGTGTGCAGAAGACTATAGATGACAGGGGGAGGCCAAGATACATTTGTAAAGATCTACACAGGAACTAAGCCTCTGCTAATTTCCCTCTATCCATAATGGAGGAATGGAAATAAATTGGTTACCAAAAAGAGAGTATTGGACAGATTACTATAGGATTTCAAAGTGATAAACCTGACTTGAATGGTTAAAACCTTTTCACTTGATTCCCCTACTCCCGCCTCATACATGTTGGGACGGATCTAGTTTTCAACATTCTTTCTGTTTATTTGTTTATCTTTCCATATGATGCATGTTGTCATTATGGGTAGCCCTCTTGAATGGTTATGTCTTTCGGTATATGAAACACAGGATTGATGAACCTATAGGGACAATATGTAGAATAAGGGTTCCCAGGGGGTACAGCTGGGGAGGGAGGGGTAAAGGGGAGCTGATATCCAAGAGTTCAAGAAGGAAGAAAATGTTTTGAAGCAGACTGTGGTAGCAATTGTACAACACTGCTTGATGTGATTGAACTGTGAAATGATAAGATTTCTGTATTAGCTCCCCATAAAATGGTTTCATAAATAAATAAAATATGCTGAATGTGCCCTTTCTTTTTGGTTTTCTAGCTTTGGGACTTTGCACGTTTCATTATAAAACTTTCACTTTGTCATCTCAAGCTGCCATTTGAAATGTTCATTCAGCACTTCAACCTCACCACTTCTTTCATTTGTCTTAGCTTCTCTAGGATCAAGAGCACATTTCACAGCTTCTTCTGAAGTTCACTCTGAGCTTTTCTTTCTTGTCTCTTTAGTGACCGCTTGCTTTCTTCATGTCTGAGGTTCTTAGTGCCATCACAGAGCTCACCAAGTCTTCTGTAATCAGTGTTCAGTGCAGGGAATCTGCTCTTGACATGGTCTTACTCAAGGTCCTATTTTGGCTCTGGTACACTTGATTTTTATCTTCTTCAGCTTTAGCCTGAACTTGCATATGAGCAAATGATGACCAGTTCCACAGCAATCCCTGGTCTTGCTTGAGCTGCTGCTGTTGAGCTTCTCCATCATCTTTTCTCACAGACGTGGATGGTTTTATTTCTGTGTATCCCAGATGGAGACGTCCACGTATATGTCCCTGCTCATATTGCTGCAAAAAGGTTTCTGCAAAGAAGAAGTTATTGGTCTTGTCCTTGCTATCAACCAGGCGATATTTCCCAGTTATGGTTCCTTCCTCTTTGTTGCCAACTTTTGCATTCCAATTGCCAATCATTATGAACGTGTCCCGAGTGCACGGTTGATCAATTTCAGACAGAAGATATTGGTGAACTTCTTCAATTTCTTCATCCCTACCTTCAAGACAGATCGTGAAACGTTCTTTTCAGTGCTTAACGAGACACTCTTCCTCTTGAATCTGTCACTTCCAGAATAGTAAACCAAATGACTATCTGATTCAAAATGGCAATACCAGTCCATTTTATCTCGCTAATGCCTGGGATATTGGGCTTGATGCATTGCACTTAAGTCTCTTGGAGCCCTGGTTGGGTGGTGGTTTTCTATTGGGCTTCAAGGCCCTGGCAACCAGCAGCAGCTCCTCAGTAGCAGGACCAGGTTTGTTCCTCCTGTGAGCAGATACAGTCTTAGAAACCCACAGGGGTCACTCTGACTCACCATTGACTCAATGGCAGTAGCCCAATTTTCTTAGATTTTTACTCTGTACCAACTTTTAATTACTAATACATATTTGAGGCCGCTTCTTATTCGGAGTGCTTCCCATCACTAAGTGAAGGTTTTGAAGGCGTTACCCCTACAGGTCTTACTCCATCCACATCGTTATGGTCGACCCTACTTTGAGAAAGTAGTTCTTCCACCACCATATTGTGAGTGCCTTCCACCCTGAGGAGCTCACTCTCTGGCACTTATCTCTGACAATAATCTGCTGCTTTGCATGAAGTTTTCAATATCTGATGATGTTTCTCTGTTATTCATAAGGTTTTCAGTATCTAACTCTTCCTACTTTGTTCTTAGTCTGGAAGCTTTGCTGAAATCTGTTCGCTTTGGATGGCCCGTTAGGTATTTGAAATACCAGTGACATAGCTTCTAGCATTGCAGCAGCAAACACGCTACCAATTCGGCAAGCTGATAGACAAGGGGTGGGGCTGGTGACTTTGAGCTGGTTATGTAAAAAAGAGACAAAAGAAATGTGCAAAACACCAATGTGGGAAAGTACATGACACTTAAAAAAAATTAAAGACTATCAATATGGCTGTGGAGTCCTTCCACTGCTAAAAGGGAGTCATAGATTAAGAAGAAAGTCCTGAGAGGCGTGAGCACAACATACTGGCATGTATCAGGGAACCAAGAGAGAGGTCTGCTGAACCAGCCCCAATCCCAACTATGTGCTACTATGGACCCTCCTCCCCCCAAAGAATTCACTTCAGAGGACAGCACTGAAGCTACAGTTTGGGTAGAGGGTCACATCTGCTTACAGCACACAGGAGAAACAAAAAGGGATGGAGAGTGATGGGAACTCCTTCTGGTCCACCAAGTCCCAAGGACAATATTCCTGCTCAGAGCAGACAATGCACAGAGACAAGGGAACAACAAGTGAACTAAAAGCAATAGAGAGAAGGGTATAGGATGCTTAGTGGGGCTTAATCAATGGCAATGTAAAAGTAAGGAATTCCTAAACCCGAATGAAGGTCAAACATGATAGTGGAACAAGAAAGTAAAAGGAAATCGAGGAAAGAACAAGGAGGCAAAGGACATTTAAAGAGGTCTATATAGAGACATGTACATATGTAAATATATTTATATATAAAAAGAGGGAAATAGATCTATGTACCCATATCTATATGTTAAGAATTAAGGTAGTAGATGGACATTGGGCCTCAACTCCAGTACTCCCTCAACACAAGAATACTTTGTTCTAACAATCCAGCATTCTGTGATGCTCATCTTCCCAACATGATCACTGAAGACAAAATGGGTGCATAAGCAAATGTGGTGAAGATGGCTGATGATGCCCGGCTATCAAAAGAGATGGCGTCTTACAGGCTTGAAGATAACCAAGCAGCCATCTAGCTGAGAAGCAACAAAGCCCACATGGAAGAAGCACACCAGCCTGTGTGATCATGAGGTGTCAATGGGATAAGGTATCAGGCCTCTAAGACCCAGAACAAAATCATACCAATGTGAATGGGGTGGGGGGGGGGATGAGGAATGGAGAACCAAAGCCTATCTGTAGACAATTGGACATCCCCTCACAGAAGGATGACAAGGAAGAGAGGAGCCAGTCAGGGTGAGTATAGCAGCAATGAAACACACAACTTAACTCTAGTTCTTTAAAGCTTCCTCCCCTCCACCCCACCCCCACTATCATCACTTCAATTCTACCTTACAAATCAGATTAGACCAGAACATGCACACTGTTACAGATATGAGCCCAAAACATGGAATCCAGATAGATAAACCCCTCAGGGCCAACAATGAGAATAAAGATACCAGGAGGATAAGGGAAAGATGAGGGGAGAAAGGGGGAATCCATCACAAGGATCAACATATAACCCCCCCCCCAGGGGGATGAACAACTGAAAAGTGGCTGAATGGTGGCAGAGGATGATGTAAGATATAAAAATCTATAACCTATCAAGGGCTCATGAGCGAGGAAGGGCAGGGAAGGGAGGAGGAAAAAATGAGGAGCTGATACCAAGGGCTCAAGTAGAAAGAAAATGCTTTGAAAATGATGATGGTAACACATGTACAAATGTGCTTGACACAGTGGATGAATGTATGGATTGTGATAAGAGATGTAAGCGCTCCCAATAAAAGTATTTAATAAAAAATTTTTTTAAAGAAGAAAGCCCTAACAATTTACAAAAAATCACGTCATTGAAACTCCATGGAGCACAGCTCAATTCTGACACACATGAGCCTGAATCGAATGGAGAGCAAGTGGCGGTGACAGTAGGATATGTTCTGGGAGTGGGGGGGACATTATTGTGCATAGCAATGTGAGGAAGCCATCTGTTTACAATCTGATGGCAGATTATACAGGCACAACTGGTTTGGGGAGGATGTGTTGTGACTTTAGCTCCATTAGTAATGCTGCCTTTCTATATTTAAATGAAGCTAACATTGCACAACAGCATTTGTTAAATCTATCTTATGATACACGGGACCCTGGTACATTCGTTTCTGTAAGTTAAAACATAAAGCTTGGGGACAAGAACAATGACTAGACTGCACTTGCAGCTGCAGGGCGATGGTGGGGCTCTCCTCCACGGACCGCTGTCTTCTCTTACTTGACTTTAAATATGTTAAAAGATATCTGGGGGGAGTGAGGAAGAGGGGTAATGGAGAGGAGAATACTTGAGGGGTCTTGATTGTATCTGCGAGGTTTTGTTTCTTTTAGAGGACGGAAGTAAAAATGGCAGAGTGTTAAGCGACAACATGATTGTTAAATATTTTTTTAATAAATCATTTTATTGGTGCTCATACAACTCTTTTCACAATCCATACATACATTAATTAAAGCACCCTTATACATTCGTTGCCCTAATCATTCTCAAAATTCGCCTTCCACTTGGGTTCCTGGAATCAGCTCTTTTTCCTTTTTTTCCTCCCCCTCCCTTCCTGCTCCCCCCTCCCTCACGAACCCTTAATAACTTATAAATTATTACTATATGCTATCTTACACTGTCCGGCATCTCCCTTCACCCACTTTCCTGTTTCCCATACCCCAGAGAGGAGATTACATGTAGATCCCTGAGATCAGTTCCCCCTTTCTACACCCCCTTCCCTCCCGGTGTCACCACTCTCACCGCTAGTCCTGAGGGGTTCACCTGTCCTAGATTCCCTGTGCTTCCAGATCCCTACTGCACCGCTGTGCATCCTCTGGTCTAACCAGGTTTGCAAGGTAGAATTGGGACCATGATAATTAGAGGGGAGGAAGTGTTCAGGAACTAGAGGAAGGTTTTGAGTTTTATTGTTGCTACAATGAACCCTGAGTGACTCATCTCCTCCCCACTACCCCTCTGCAAGGGATGTCCAGCTGTCTACAGATGGGTATTGTGTCCCCATCACGCATTCCCCTCATTCACGATGATATGATTCCGCCCCCCCCTCCCCGCCCCCGCCTTTGTTGTTTGAAACCTGGTCCCCTTGGTCCTTCATGATCACACATGTTGGTGTGCTGCTTCCATGTGGGCTTTGTTGCTTCTGGGCTAAATGGCCGCTTGTTTGCTTTCAAGCCTTTAAGTCCCCAGATGCTATATTTCTCAATAGCCGGGCACCATCACCATAAAAACATGTTTCTGTCCTTACTTCCATTAAGATTTTCCAGTAAAATATTTTGAAATTTCTTTGAAGAATCCTTTGTAAGGGATGGTCATTTTGAATGACGGCTGCTATATAGGAAGATGGAAATATGGGTGGGAAATGTCCAGTGAGGATTCCAGTTTTGATTTTTATATTTTAGTTTGTACGTGTATAGGGGCTTCCAATAGTTGTGGGACATTTAGACTAAAAAATAATGGAATTTTCCCCTGAACTTTTAAAAGTTGTTTCCTATGGCTTTCCACCTGGATAAGATATATTTTTGTTGGTAGAAGATACTGTGGGTGTGATAGGAAGCACATGTTTGCTTAACTGTGTGTAATAGGTAAGCAAGTTACTTGCCACCTTTCCCCGTTGAGAAGGGGGAAAGAAGCTCAGCTGGCTTGGCAGTTAAGGGCTTGCTTGACTGCCAAATGGAAAGGTTGATTGGTCAAAACCAGCAGCTCTTCCCTAGGGAAAAAATGTGGCAGTATGCTTCCATAAAGAAGATAAACTTGGAAACCCTATGGGGCAGTTCGACTGCATCCTACAGGGTAACTATGAGTTGCAATCCACATAATGGCAATATGTAGACTGGACAGAGGGCATTCAAGTTCCTTTGTTAATCGCTTTTGGTTGCCCTGAGCTTTCAATAAAAAACACTATGAACATCCATTTCTTTAGCACAGAATAGTTTGCAAATGCAAGGAGGCTTCAAAAGTCTTCCGGAAAATTCCATGATAGCTTTCCATGAACTTTCCCGACACCCCCTTGTTTGTTTCCAATAGAGTACTTATGCAGAGTATTGTTTCAGGTTAACATGTTGTCCTAACCCTACACCAAAGAGACTTTAAATCCTTGATAGGATAACTTTACATTGACACCACTGGCTGTAAAGATTGACAGGTGAGCTTTGTGTAAACTGACCAGACTTGATGTTTCTCTCAATATTCCCGGGTTGAGAAACAGAACTGCCGGGAGACCTTCCAAAGAGGCTCGCCTTCACCCGTCAGCCACCTCAGACCTCTCTCTTCGCTTCTCCTCTCTGGGTCCAAGGTTAGCTTTATAAATAATAATAACACCAAGCTGCCTGAAGCTAACGACCCTTCTGTTTGGGGAGATTGTGGCTTTAAAGCAAACATCATCAATTTTTTAAGAAATGGAAATGAGTTGTAGATGTGGCAGACCAGCAGCGCTTCTGTGTGCTGGGTTTCAATCTATCAGAAACCGAGACCACGGTCAATGACAAATGGTTCAAAAATAAAGTTCTCCCAGGAAGTAGGAGGTGTGATGAGGGGCAACATATTCCACTCCCCAAATTCCGCCCCTTCATTGGTATGAAAACAGGACCAACTTCCTCCCTGGCAAGATAGGCGAGGACTAGTTAAAAGGGATCCTAAGTTCTGGGGATCAAGATTAGATGTATCTGTTGAAACTAAAGTCCACATTTACTTCTCTGTTATGAGCAACTTTAGGATCTTTTTTTCTCTCATTTGATTCATGTAAATTAAACAGTTACAATAAAGCATCGCTCTTCACTTTTCCTTTCCTCAGCAATATTCAAATTAGTGCTCTGAAAGAAAAAGTAAATAACCATAATTTTTCTTAAATTTTCATTTGACAGTTGACAGAATCCCTAGTTTACAATTTTACCTCCCTCCACCCCAAGGAAGACCATACATACCTCTACAATGCAGTTGCAAAACACAATTTCAGTGTTGCTAGAAATACTAATTATTACCAGATTGAAAACTGGTTGAACATTGGCATATTGAACCAGCTTTCCAATGTTATTTCAAATATATCAATTTACTAAACTAAATAATATTTTATGGTAGATAATTTTACTAGTGCAGCTAATCGACTCTTTTTTGGTTAAAAAAATTAGAAGGGTGTAACAAGTCCTCAGACGCAGGCAAGATAGTGTTTTGATGGCATTAATTACATTTGATTATCAAACTGCTGTATTCATGCTAATTGCTGAATCTCAGGGGCACTCACTCATATGAAATACAGTCCAGAAGAGACAATAAAATTCCACATCAGCAGACATGGTGAATTTAATACCTTGAAGACTGTGGTTAAAGGTACATTATTAGTCAGGATGGTGACTTACTGGCTAAGCACCGGACTGCTAATCGGAAAGTTGGTGGTGGCCATTTGTTCCCATAAAGATTACAATGCTAGACATCTTATGGGGCAATTTTATGTGGTTCTCTCTATAGGGTTGTGATGAATCTGAATGGACTTGAAAGTCATGGGTTTGGTTTTGATTTATTCGTCATGATGTGAAGTTAGTAAAAGCAGGAACCAGTCAGAAGCAAATAATGGATTCAGGGGCAGCTCCATCACTAGGAAGGAAGTTGAGCTATTTCCCCCTTCAAGTTCCATCTAACCTTGGGCATCATTGAACATTGTGTTTCTAGATTTCTATGTGCAAAATCAAGTTGAAAATGGAGGTAATTATCAGAGTCATTGGGGCTTTAAAAGTGCACTTTCTTGTAATTTACCTAAAAGTGGAACACAAAGCCATTTTTCCCCATACGACCTCCACTCTCTGTGTCTACTAATGATATTTCTGATTGGCTCTGCTAGTGGAGACCCTGGACAGCGTTTGCTAGTGAAGACGACCGTGTAACTCACTCTTAGGCTTTTGGGGAAATACTGGGTCCTCTCTTCTGAGAATGTAATCCTTTGGCTTCTAATCCTGCTCAACTCTTATATTTAATACAAATTTGCACTAAACTGAGGGTGGGGGACATCTTGGCGGTATTTTGTTATTTGAGCTGGGGGTGAGCTCGTGCACAATGGAATCAGATCATTGGCTGGTTTTCGATAGTAGAGATCTGCAAGTTTGCTGCTTGCTGAAACCTCTTCAAAGTCATAGCAACATTTCAAGCCTCCACTGACAGTAAGGTGGCGGCTTCACTTGAATATTGATCCACACTCTATACTGGCTAATGCGTTCTTTGTGTGTGTTTGTTTTTACTCCCCTGCTAAATTTGGTTTGGGTTCAAAATAACATACTGACTTGAAAAATCATTGGAGGAGCTTCCCCCAAAGGTGCTTCTTCCCCGCTGCCCCCCCCCCCACTGACTTGTAGAAAAATACTCCTTTGCTCTTTTCAATAAAGCAGCTTTCTAAAAATTTAGTAAGCCCTTCTGATACTTCAAACAAATGAAGGAATACTTATAGATTACAAACACTTAAGACGTCTGGTGAGCATTCCCTTCCCTGGAGTAAGGCCATCCCATCATTGAGTTGATTTCAACTGGTAGCAACCCAAGATAGGGGTTCTGAGACGGTACATCTCCATGGGGGCAGATCGCTCCACCTGGCCCCCAGAAGTGGCTGATAGACTTGAACTGCCAACCTTGTAGTTAGCCTGGCTCCATGTTTACCCAAAGGTGCCACCGGGGCTTTTAGGAGTAAGGCCTAAGAACTGCAAATATCCTAAAGCAGAAAGACATAGAGACGGGCACAAAGACAGGTAGAAGGAGAGAACCGAAGCTGAAAGGAAGGAGCAGTGGGTCAAGAGAAGAAAGAAGAAAGAGAGTGAGAGGCAAGAAGATTGAGAGTCAGCTCGAGAGTCAAAGAAGGCAGAGGAGAGGGTGGGAGAACAAGCGGGAGAACAAGCAAAACATACAAAGAAAGCTGCTCAAGAAAGAGAAACCTGAGGAATGGCTGCACGCATTTATCCAGTGGGATTAAACTATATTTGCGCACCATCCCAATCTCAACCTGTGTATTAAACAGGGACAAAAATAAGCGAAGGTCTTTTAAGCCCGTGTTTTCTGAGAAAACCAAATGAACTGCCCTCAAGTTGATTCTGGCCGTGGGTAGGGGTTCTGAAACGGTCAATCTTTACAGAAGCAATCAGACTCATCTTTCTCCCACGGACAAAGAAGACCGTCAACGTTGGGCTTGCAGGAAACAGGCCAACATCCGTGCCAGCGGCCTGAACGCAACTTGGCTGAGACGTGTGGTCAGTTGGTGATCAAAATAAATTCCACGTCCTCTCCGGTAAAAGCAAGAAACTGACATCCTGGTGATGCTTCCTCTAGGTCAAGGCCATCCCAAGGACCTCTCCAAGAAAGCCGATTGTTGGAAAGCACATTCATGTAACTGGGTGTGATTGAATGGAAGGGATTCTCTTGCTAGAGTCCATTTAAATGAGTCTCTCACTCTCTCCCCGCCTAGCCCCGTCCCCCGCCCCCAAGGTATCCATTACTCACCATCCTATCAGACGATGCCCATCGCATTGGGAACCAAGTGCTTCCATTCCAATGTAGTAGGAAATCAAAAGTACAGAGCTCCCTGCAGCACAGGCTAAAACCAACAACTCTGAAGGACGACCCTTCCGTGGCAGTGCATTCTGGGGCAGGCCACGTGGCCTTACCTCAACACCATCCCTGCTAAGGTTCGGCGTCAGCTGTGGGCAAACAATAATTGCCGAGCTCCGGTTTCTCTAGGACCTCATCGTCTCAAAGTGGGTATTGCAGGTGTAAAGACCGGGGAAGTTGATAATGAATCGGCAAGCACTCCTTTAGGAGTTTGATGTCAGAGAAAACAACGCATTGTCTGTGTAGTCAAGATACTGTCAAACCTGCCTTAATTATGATTAATAACCTACACATACCTGAGAAGATTCCCTCTCTCTCGCTCTCCTCATGCTGACTTTCTTAAAATGCCTCTTTGCGAAACATTATCTCGGGAGAGAATGCGTTTGAGGGCAGACAAGGATGGTGTCTCTGTGTCTGGCAGTGTTTGGAAAGCTTCTCTGGCTAAATAAATCAAGCTCCTCCAGCTCGTCGTGTGTGTGTTTTTTTTTTCCTTCTTTGCAGTTAAAAAAAAAAAAAAGAAGAATCTTTGGAGTGGGCAATTTTAAGTTTTCCACAAACGAGCTCTGGTCTCAAAGCAAATCGGCAAATATTTTCTATCATTTTCCATGGACGCGCACGGCAGGCAGGACGCTTCTGATGCGCCGGGTTCAATTAATTGTTCTTCAAGGAGGCCGGAGTTTAGGAAGAAGCACATAGGGTGAATGGCGGCTAGACAAGTATGACCGAGCTGTCTGGCTCACTGTAGTGGACCGATCATTGCAAACCACAGATGTAAAAGTGGAGACACAGCTTCTGAGAGAGTCCGGGGAATGAGGCGCATTTCTGGCTCTGTGGCACTTGGGCAGTCAGTGGATTCAGAGTACGCGTGTCTTTAAGAAAAGAACATTACAAGGAGACCGTGCACACAGATTCTGTACAAGTTTTGACGTTTTTAAAAGTCTGATTAATATCTTTCACGTATCCTTGTTAACGTTCCCAGAGTGTTGTATTTGCAAAGTGCTTTACACTGGCGTTTACTACTTATTCCCAATACAATACACACCTGACCTTATTCTATTGTTCAGGTAAAGTTAACAGGCCTCAGAATTCAGCAAGTTGATGGTTCCGTCTCTGGCTTAATTAGACAGTTGAAGCTCTAATTGGCTGGCGTTAAGTCAATCAATCAGCGAGAGCGTGGCACGTTCACTCCCTGGGAATTGTGGGAGCAATTGATGTAGTGAGCGCCGGTCACTCCAGAAGGGACGGCGTGTGCACAGCGGGATCTCATGTTGAAAGGGGCCCTGTGGTAGCAGGGGTCCATGAACATTGAGGTAGTTTATTGTGCCAACCTGGCCAATAAACACATGTGGGATTAATTGAAAGGTGGAGCAATAAATGGCTCGGCAAGCCTCGCCTTTCGTGCCTCTTGCCCTTTGATCATCAGAACAGTGTGCGGCTGCCTTGCTTGCTCTGTGCCTCAATTTGCAAGCTACACTACCTGTGCGACACCTAACCCATGGATCATGTCGCTGTAATTTGAGGTTCCTTTAAGACCTGCTTCGCCACACGATTGGAATTTACATCTCTTGAGCTGGGGACTGTCGGGCCCTGTCATCTGACTGACTGTTGGTGGCCTGCCTTGCTGTTTGTTGCCTGAGCCTGGAGAGCCTGAATTGCTCTACAGAGGACTACCCTGCGGCCCTCAAGACTTGAAGGACTGCCAGTGTCTCACAACTGTCTCACGGGAGTGAGTTGCACTTCTTTTGTACTTCTTTATAATTTAATTAACTGTTTATTTCTTATGTTGTACGTCTATCTATCTCTATATATATAATTATTAGCATTCTGATTTGGTTCTCTAGAGAACGCTAACACAAACATGTTGGCAGGTGCAGCTTGGTCTCAGCCTTCCTCATGTGGAGAGCCCAAGGAAAAGCAGATTGCCCTCTTGGTTCTGAAACCTGGAGAAAGAAGTGTGTAAACTACATGTGTTTGCTCACCAAGCTTGAGGAAGAAGTTCCTGTCAACTCTAACGACAGCTGACTTGGGATGTTTGCTTTGAGCCCTGTGTTCTTTTAAAGAACACTCTACACGAGAGCACACTGCACACCCTGAAATCCTGGATTCAGTGTCCCGGCATGCCACGGCGCCTGGCCTGGGTTCCCGAGATGTTCCTAGATGCCTTAGTTCAATTTTGACTTCCTGCTGCACGCCACTGAAGACACTCCCCCCTAATGCTCTCCAAAGCATCCCCAGTCTCTCCTCCCCCTACCTAGAGTCAGCCCTGCTTCCCTCCCCTCAACAAACATGCACCTATGTTCACCCAAACTTGACCCTTCCCTCTCCCCTCTCCTGCGCTGCCCCGCCCATCTGTAATAAGGCTGTAATCTTTATGGCAGAGAACTGTTAGATCTATCTTTGAAGGAGCACTTGGTGGATTTGAGTCTATAGCAATTTTGGTTAGTAATCAAAAGTGTCACTGCTACGTCACCAGGGCTCCTTAACCCCCAAGCTAGTAGAGTTTGACTAGGCAATAAGTAATATCCATTGAACTCCCACATGTAAGAAAAGATGCCTTCTCTTTTAGGACGGGGTAAGAAACTGACAATATTATGTTTTGAGCAGTGGCTTATCCACTCTTGTCATAATAAACATCTTCATGCCATTTTTCAATAACCATCCAATAAAATTGATGCATATACACGGAGATGGACACAGAGAGCGGAGGCACGGGCATTTCCTCATGTTCAGGATTTGAAGGCAGGATTGCTCTCTACTTCCTAAAGCCGTATACATTTTTGTTTCTCTTTGCTTTTAAAACTAAGTTGGACTCACAGCATCACCAGGGTCTCCGTTCACTGTTGTCTGGCTCGGTCACATTTCCTCTTTTTCTGCCTCCTCTTCTTAATGCTGAGAAGCACCAGACTCCCCCACACGGTCCGTCTCCAGTCCCACCACTGCGACCAAAACACCGATCTTCAACAGAAAAGCATGACTGGAATCCTCCAGACAGAAAAGTGGACACAAGAGAATTTCATTCAGAGGCAAGGAGTATTTTGGAATATGAACCCAGCAAGCCATCAATTCTTCAGCACGAAAGACCAGTCAGCACGCATTACTAAACAGTATACCAGTTATCTCATACAGGCTCCCAATTAAACCCGATTTCACATATCACTTAGCCATTTATGGTAATTCAATGATAATTTATTTGGGGGGGCACTTTTAATATTTATTTTACATCTATTTGTTTGGGGTGATGATTTGAACATCTCATCTCAGAATTGAAAGATGCCCTCTACTATATTTCTCTAACTTGCATGAACTATGGCCCTATGTAAAGATGACCATGAATCTAGTTTTTTTTAAAAAATGTGACACTTATTCTCCATTTCTCCACCATATGTAAACCGAAAGGATTCTATCCTTTTGGTTTCTGTATTGGTTGTTTAATATTTCTCTTAAGGAAAGACGTTTCCATTGCCTTTTAATAGCAAGTTATTTCAATGGATTCTGATTAAACCTATCTCAGCTTACCAAGACAAAAAAACTAAGTTGGAAATTTTATTGTGTTTTTAAAAAAGGTTTGTTGATAAAAATGTACACAGCAAAATGTACACCTATTCAACACTTTCTACATGCACTATTTGGTAACATTTGATTCCAGCCTTTGAACTGGGCAAACATTCTCACCTTCCTCTTCCTCCTCTTAATATGAACGCACTAATCATTAGCTTTCTTCTCTAACCTTCTAAATGCTGCTGTCGACTCAATCACATGTAGAGAGTTCTTTGAACCAACACAATGCTCAAAGCAGACATGCCACAGGGTGTAGAGTAGCAACAATGAAACATACAACTTTCCTCTAGTTCTTAAATGCCCCCCCCACTATCATGATCCCAATTCTACCTTACAAATCTGGTTAGACCAGAGGATGTACACTGGTACAGATAAGAACTGGAAACACAGAGAATCCAGGACAGATGATCCCTTCAGGACCAGTGGTCAGAGTGGCAATAGCAGGAGGGTGGAGGGAAGGTAGGGATTACAAGGATCTACATATAACCTCCTTGGGGGATGAACAACAGAAAAGTGGGTGAAGGGAGACATCGCATAGTGTGAGATATGACAAAATAATAATTTATAAATTATCAAGGGTTCATGAGGGAGGTGGGGTGGAGAGGGAGGGGACAAATGAGGAGTTGATATCAAGAGCTCAAGTAGAAAGCAAATGTTTTGAGAATGATGATGGCAACTAATGTACAAATGTGCTTGACACCATGGATGGATGGATGGATGTGATAAGAATTGTATGAGTCCGCAATAAAATGATAAATTTTTTAAAAAGCAGACATTCCCAGGCAGCTTTTGTTATAGTTGACAATCACTTCTACCTCTATCTTGGTAAGCAAACACATGTTTTAATACTTCTTTCTTCCACATGGGATCTCCACTGGGTGAACTGGACTCCACCACAGACACCCGTGTATCCTGAGGACTTGAGCTGGGAAATACATGGTGTGTGAGGAAGCAGAAGACAGCTCTACCAAGAGATGTGTACTGTTAGTTGGTAGAAAAACAAGGTCTTGCTACATTAATGCCCAGTATGCTGTCTTAAGACACATATTATTCTGGCAATCCTGTGATGGTCATTCTGCTGTATTTTGCTTATGCTTGTTCATGTTAACGTGTATCTCAGAGGTGCATCGCCATTGGGGGTCACCCTCTTGAAGCTGTGTTATTTTTTTATCTGTTTTTTTTGGAAAGTGAAACCCAGAGACCTGAGCCTATAGGGAAAGCAAATAGAACAAGGGTTTCAGGGGAAGGGGGAATAATAGGGAGATGATGACAAGGAGTCCAGGAAGGAAAAGTATGTTTGGAGTGACATATGTATTAACATGCAAGTTACAGCAAATTAAAATGGGTTAAAAAAAAAAAAGATAGATCCTGGTTTGGGGCTTGCATTAAATCCTAGCTTCAACTTAAGAACAATGAGTTCTTACATCATGGCCCACTTCAATACTCACCCTCAGGAAGGGAACACAGAAAATATGGGTGCTATAGCAGAATGTGGTGAAGAATGTAGATGGTGCCAGGCTATCAGGAAAAATAGCATCTGGGGTCTTAAAGGCTTATCTCCAAACAAACAGACATCTAAATGTCAACTAAGCCCACATGGAAGAAGCACAGCATCATCAGTCACCAAAGGATTGGAATCCATATAATCAGAATTGAAGGAGGGGTCAATATCTGGGCCTAAATTCTGAGAATCCAGTGTGCAGAAGGTGATGGATGCCGGTGGGAGCCCAAGATCCCTTAGTGGAACCACATAGAAAATAAGATTCCAGGGAACTCCCCCTATCTAACATGACAGAAAAGTGGTCACAAAACAGAGTGCTTGGGAGAGAGGAGTATAGAAGATCAAAGACATAAATCTGACCTGAACAGTTAGAACGGTGTCAGTAGACACACCCACCCACTCCCGCCATGATGTAGGCTGAAGCTGATCGGGTTTCCAAAAGTTTCTGTATTTTTGGTCTGTTCCGTAATTGTTTGTTTGATTTTTTGTTTGTTCCTATTAGAGTGTATCTCAGAGGTCAATCTCTTGAAATTGTCTTACATACCTTTCTATTTTTCGGTACATGAAAGCAAGGATTGATGAACCTACAGGGACAGCACGTAGAATAAGGCATTCTGGGAGAGGGGGGCACTGTGGGGGTGGGGCAAAGGGGGGAGGATATCAAGAAGTCCATGTAGAAAAAGATTGTTTTGAAACTGGTAGCAATTGTACAATTCTAATTAATGTGATTGCAATATGGAATTATATATATATATAATACCAGCTAATAAAAAAGTTACCACCACCTCCCCCAAAGATTACAGCCTTGGAAACCCTATTGAGCAGTTCTACTCTGTCCTATTGGGTTGCTATGAGTTGGAATCGACCCAAGAGCAGGTTAGCTGAATAGTCATCCATCTAATAGGCTAAGTGTACCACCGCCCTCCACACTTTTCTCTTGCCTGTGTCCCTGGAAGGGGGCTATATGTAGATCATTGTGATCGGTTCCCCCTTTCTCCTCCCACCTTCTCCTTACCCTCCTGGTATTGAGGTCCTGAGAGGTTTATTTGGCCTGGATTCCCTGTGTTTCCAGTTCTTATCTGTATCAATGTACATTTTCTGGTCTAACAGGATTTGTAAGGTAGAATTAGGATCAAGATTTTGGGAGGGAGGAAGCATTAAAGAACTAGAGGAAAGTTGTATGTTTCATTGGTGCTATACTGCACCCTGACTGGCTAATCTCTTCTTTGTGACCCTTCTGTAAGGGGATATCCAGTTGCCTACAGATGGGCTTTGGGTCTCCACTCTGCCCCCCACTCTCATTCACATTGATATGATTTTTTGTTCTGGGTCTTTGATGCCTGATACCTGATCACATCAACACCTCATGATCACACAGGCTGTGTGCTTCTTCCATGTGAGCTTTGTTGCTTCTCATTTAGATGGCCGCCTGTTTCTCTTCAAGCCTGTAAAACGCTATCTCTTTTGATAGCTGGGTACCATCAGCTTTCTTCACCACATTTGCTTATGCACCCATTTTGCCCTCAGTGATTGCGTCTGGAAGGTGAGCATCACAAAATGCCAGATTATTAGAACAAAGTGTTCTTGCATTGAGAGAGTACTTGAGTTGAGGCCCAATGTCCATCTGCTAACTTAATACTTAACATATCAATAGATGTACATAGATCTAGTCCCCTATCATTATATATAAATATATTTACATATGTACATGTGTGCATTTAGACCTCTATCAATGTCTTTTGCCAGATAGTTCTTTCCTCCATTTCCATTTACTTTCCTTTTGTCCCACTATCATGGTTGGCCTTCATTTGGGTTTCAGTAATTCCTCTCAGCTATATTGCCCTTGAACAAGCCCTGCCAGGCATCCTGTACCCTCCTTGCCATCCATTTTAGATCACTTGTTGTTCCCTTATCCCTGGATTTTTTGACGTCCCTCTTCCTTTCCTCCCCCTCCTCCTCTCCCCTGTCCTCCTGGAACTGTCAGTTCTGTTTTATTTTTCCTCAGGATTGTTTATCCTGTCTCTCTTCTCTAAATAGACATGCAGAGACAGTAACAAGCACAAAAACAAGACAAAGAAAAACTAAACAACAAAACAAAACCCAAAAAGAAACCAACACAGAACAAAATAACAAAACCAAAAACAACAACAATAAAGAAAAACCTATAAATAGTTCTAGGTCTGTTTGTTGACCTTTAGGAGTGTTTTCTAGTGGAGTCTGATGGGTGCCACATCCTGGCCCCAAAGTCTATTTTTGGTATTCCCCGGGAATCATACATTCAAGGTTGTAATAAGTGTGTGTCAACTTGGCTCACTCGGGGTTCTCAGTAGTTTGGCTGTAATCCCCCATGATAGGATCTAACACAATGCAATCAACATCATGATGGGTCATAACATAACATTATCAATTCTGTGAGCTCCCAGCAGTCCTGGTGAACCTTGATCAGGTCACAGCCTCGATGCAACTGGAAGAAAGAGTCCTCTAGGTGTGGTCTGCTCCTTTTAATGCAGACTCTGTGGGAAAGCTTGCCACTTCTGCTGGCTCTAGATCCTACAGCTGGTTCATCCACCTCCTGCCATAGTGATTGCAGATCTCAGGAGTCATCAACAGACTGCTGACCTCAGGTTTAATTGACTTTGCATTCCTCAGTCTATGGTCTTCGTGCTTTATCTTTCTGTTCCTAGTTCATCAGCCCCCAGAGCGATATAAGTCAGGAGACGCCTCCAACTTACCGTCTGACCTACTTAAATGGCACTGGGCTGCTTCTATAACTGTGTGAGCCATTTCTATATATATATATATATATATATATATATATATACACACATATATATATCTTTTGACATAGATATAGAAAAACCTCATGTTTGGTAAAGTAGGGGGAGCAGCAAAAAAGGGGAAATCCCTCAGGGAGATAGATTGACACTGAGGCTACCCACATGAGCTCAAGCCTAGGACCAATGAAAAGATGGGCAAGACCAAGCAATGTTTCATTCTTTTGTGCATATGGTGTGTAAGGTCACTGTGGATCAGAACCAACTCTGTTCTCTAGTGTGAATAATGCTGCAATTAATTTGGTATTAGTACCTGCTTGGGTCCCAAATCTCAATTCTTGTGGGTATACACTTCTTCTGACATTTTCTTCCTGGATTGTACTCCCTACAATCCAGACCTGGCTTTTCTGATCCCGAATAATCCACCACACAGTTCCTACTGCTAAGTCATTGCTCTCGCTGTTTCTTCCACTCGTCTTCATATCGTCTCATAGCTGAATTCTTCTCATTATTTTTACAGTCTTATTGGCATGTAATTCAATGTTTTGAATATATTAGAAAGAGTGGTACAGTCATCACCACTACTTATCTTGTACTCATTGCTATTAGCTCCCTATTGCCTCCAACCACCCCTGCCATTAACCCTAAGAAACTATTATTCTAGTTACTGTCTCTATAGATTTACCTATCCTGGATTTCATGTAAAGAAAATCAATAAACATACACACACAAAACAAAACCCAACAATAATAAAATAAACACAGAAAAACCTCACCCTGAAAGAAAGCAGAAAATAATAAAAACTAGAAAAACTTAAAAGCTGTCCAAAAATATGGCCCTGCTGGATGCTCACCTCATGAAGAGATCACTGAGCTATGAGTGTTATAGCAAAGTATGGAGAAGAAGCCAGATGATGCCTGGCTATCAGGAAGAATAGCATCTCTGGCATCTCAAAAGTTTGTCTTAAAGCAAACAGCCTTCCATCAAATTCACATGAAGAAACACAGCACCTGTGTGATCTAAGGATAGTAAATAATAAAATCCAAATCCGAAGGAGGGTATCAGAGTTTAAATGGTGAACACCCAGTTTGCAGAAAGCTATGGCTAACAGGGGAAGCCCCAAATCCCTTTGCAGGATCCACCAGTGCATTCAGTGAATCCACTCGGACATCGTCAAGGGGTGCGAACAGCCTTGTCAGCAGAGAGCATTGTAAAGTCAATTATGGGAGATGTAGTTAGGTTAAAATGTAACAGTTTATGAGTTGATTTCCCTTTTGACACGTTTTTACATATATATATATATATATGTATATATTCTACTTTCTTCTGGAAGTTTTTCTCCGTTTTATTTTGTTATGGTTTGAGGTTTTTAAAAGATGTTTTTCTGTACATGAAATCCAGGATAGATAAGTCTATAGAGACAGAAACTGGATGAATGGTTTCCTCAGGGTGCGGCAGGGGAGGTTGGGGGGAAATGGAGAGCTAATACCAATGGGTGCAAGAAAGAAGACAAAGTTCTAAAATTGACTGCAGTGATGATTGTATGACTCCTTTGAATATAATTGAATGGTTGAATTATATGGTGTATGAATTATATGTCAATAAAGCTGTTTTTAAAAAGTGGCAAAAAATAGGTCAAAGGGGGAAAATGATAGTTAAAATGTAACCTAGTTATAGCTGCATGAAAGGAAACAAAAATTCTCCACAATTGGACCAGTAAGTAACATCATGATAAATGGAGAAAAGATTGAAGTTGTCAAGGATTTTGTCTTGCTTGGATTTATAATCAATGCTAATGGAAGCAGCCGTCAAGAGATCAAACAACTCGTTGCATTGGGTAAGTCTGCTGAATAAAACCTCTTTAAAGTTTTGGGAAGTAAGGATGTTACTTTGAAGACTATGTGCCACCAGGCCCAAGCCATGGTATTTTCAGTGGCCTCGTATGCATGTGAAAGTTCGACTTTGCATACAGAAGGCTGAAGAAGAAGCCATGCATTTGAATTATGGTGTTGCTGAAGAATATTGAAACCACCATGATTGGCCAAAGAACAAATAAATCTGTCTTGGACAAAGTACAACCATCATGCTCCTTGGAGGCAAGGATGGTGAGACTTTGTCTCCCATACTTTGGGTATGCTTTCAGCTAAGACTAGTTTCTGGGGAAAGATATCATGCTTGGTAAGGTGGCAGGGCAGCAAAAAAGAGGGCGACTTCAGCAAGATGGGTTGACACCCTCTTCAAGATGGAATTCAAATCTCATTATTTTTTATTACTCTGTGTTCATATATTGCCTTTGCTGAGAAGCTGTTTCTCATTGTTGTTGCCCATGAGTGTCGCCAAATGCATGATGACCCAATGTCCAATGGAAGGAAACACTGCCCAGTACTGCACCATCTCCATGATCAGCCTTTCCTCATTGCCCTCGTGAAAATCACAGCTCATTTTTCCATCAGTCCTTTGTGGAGGATATAAATCTACAGGGACAGCATAAAGTACTGCTTTCCTAAACAAAAGTCAGGCACAATGCATTCCCTAAAGGAGCTTATACTTCAGAGGTGAAGAGACAAGTTCACAGTCACTATAAGTGACCTGATCAGCTGTCCTGCTATAAAGTGAAGGACTGTCTAATTCAGGCCAAGATCATCAAGGGTGTCTAATTGTTCCTTCTTTTTGACGAAGGAGGAAAATTTAGCCTGGGGAATGGACGCCGTCTGTGCCCTGTTCAAATTGCTGTGGTATTCCCAACACACTGCTCCCTCATCCTGCTACTTGTATTGTTTCAGAGGTCTTTCTGGCAGAACAAACTCAGCCAGTGCAGGGTAGCTAACACCTCCTAGGATCATCTCATAACCAAAGACTAATGAAAGCAGGTAGGGAAATAGCCTCCCCTCTTTTGGGAGCTCTGAAGTGTGTTCCCTGCTGTCATTCAGAGGTCCCCAGTAGAACTGAGCCTCAGTCACCCGCAACAACAATCGTCCAACTCATCACTGGCTTCCTTCTCTTTCCTGTCTCACTCACCTATCTCTAAGATGAAGTGATTGCCTCTCCCATCCTGGTTTCAAGTTCTCTTTCTGGGGGAATCCAGCCTGGGACAGCTGACCCAAAAAAGCAAGGGCATTCTGGACAGAGACAATGGCTTTTATAAAAGCCCAGACTTGGACAGGGGCCTGTACTTAGAGAATAATGAGGAGTGGATTATGAATAAATTGTGAGGTGGTGCAGCAGGAGAGGAGGCTGTAAAAATATTGGCCTTCTCATTTAATTCTCATATGGATTTTCCCAGAAATAATGGTGGGAGATTTTACTCACCTACATCATTGTCTTCTGTGAACAGTGGGCATGTGTATATCTGTATATATCTTTTCACATGATTTTTATAAATGCTGAAATTTACAGCTTTGGAATGGAGCAAAACGACCTGGGTTATGCTGAGAATTAGGCCAACCCTCTTGTTCTCCTTCAGCCTCATTTCTCATCACCTGTACTAATTAGACACGGAGAAGCAATGTAGGTCAATCACAGATTTGCATGTGAAGTCAAAAATAAGAGGAAATCACTCACTATCAAGTCATTTGTTCTTTGGTCTGGAGTTTTCACGTGAAGACCAGAAGAGCCTTACCGGAATAAAGTGACTCATGCCTTCCTCTTCCTTTGTCGACCCTAAGACCTGATAGGAAGAGACTGTCTGAAGCTTCCAAACTATTTTTGGTCCCTATGTCCCTGATCTCATGCCATTTTCAAAGGGGAATCTTCTGAGAGACCCATGCTACATTTAACATGGGGATCTCTCTTGTGGGTTTGTGTCTAACCAGACACAGCCTATCTGAATATGTCCTGCATGCTAAGCAGACCATTGTCAGCCGCTCCTCTAGGCTAGATTGTTATAAATGCTGTTTATGATCCTGCTATGACAACTGTGAAGGACATGGCAAAGAATTTATCACAGGATTATTCATCCACCAGCAGAATACCTAATAAGATTCTAAATGACCCAAGATGATAATAAGATCTAGCTTGTAGCAATAAGGTATTAATAAACTGCTTTTTTCAATAAGGGACAGTCCTGGCATCATGACCCTGACATATTTGTTTTGCTTATATTTTGCGAACAAAGTGGGGCTGCTGGATGGAATAGCAAATTTATAAAAGCCCCTGATGTATGAAAAATACAACCGACATGAAGTAGAATCCATAGGTTAAAATCAAGAGCACTGTGCTTGCCTGTGACATACGAGAGCCAGACTCCCAAGCTATCGATTCTAATTGTTTTGTACCATTTGCCTTTGTACTTAAAAATTTAATAACTTCTATATCGCCCAATGTTGACCACAAAGCCATAATTCAAATGAAGAAATTTAAGAAAATCATAAACCAAGAAAGTTCAGGGTAGATGGAAAACAGATGAACTGGGAAGGCTGCATTCACACCACACTCTGGATCCTGCTGCCTGTGCCCTGCTTTCCAGATAAAACGATTTAGTATTCGGTTAATTTATACAAATGGATCCTGCTAGTGAACACTGAGCGGGAGGGCAAGTGATGGAGGCTCAAGGATCCATCGGTAGATTTTTCAATAGCAGAAGCTGAAATAGTAAGTCACCCCTCCCTCGGAAACACAGCTCTGCAGCACCCTGAGTTTTCCTCTCTGCCTGATAGCTTCTCTCCCTGACAAGCCTGTGCAAGGTCAAGGCCCAAAGCAGCAAAACCTCCCACTTCACTTCCAGGAAAGTAGCCTTGTGCCTTGTCAAGCATTCTCCAGAGGATCAAATATGGGAGAGAAATGATCAGCATGGAAATTTCCAATGTTTGTTTTAGATATAATTTGCATACAATAAAACCCACAACTCTGTAGTGTACAGCGTCTGAAGAGTTTTGCCCATGAAATCCCAGGGTAACTTCACACAAAACAAGTTATCGAATATTTCCACCACCCCAGAAATTCCTGGTGCTATTTCCTGCCAGCATCACTGATCCTCCTTCCACACCCCACCACCCCCAGCCTCTGATCTGACACCTATTGCTTTGGATTTCATGTTTTTGGACTTCATATGAATGAAAGAAAGCATACCGTATGTATTCTGGTGGCTGCTATTGTGTAGCTCAACCAAAGGTTTTTTTTTTTTTCAACCAAAGGTTTTAAAGGCTCATCTATTTTTCATGGATTTTGGGTCCATTCCTTTTGCTTTTGCTTTGAAGAGATACATCGCAGTTGTTTAATCATTATTTTATTGATGGACACTGAGTTGTTCCCAGTCATGGACCAATCTTTTTTATTATCTCAAAGTGGATAGTGATCTAAATAAACTTTAAAACTTCTAGAAGAAAATGGAGACAAATCTTCATAATCTTGAATACAGAGAACATTTTCTTAGCTAAGACTCTCAAAGCATGAACAGTAATGTAAACAACTGATAGACTGGACTTCACCTGAATAACAAACTTCTAGGGGTGCACATGCATTTTTGTAGAGTTATGGTTTCATTGATATGGGATAAATAACAGCTGATTTATGTGGTCATGGGTCATGCTATGACAAAGGTTATAGGGACATATGATATATTGGATAGAAAACTACCAACAGTTGCTTAATATGTTGCATGATTTTATGCTATGTCATATCGGATAAAAATGACCAGTATGTCAGTAGATATATTCATCATTACAGAATTGTCAT
Organism: Tenrec ecaudatus; assembly: GCF_050624435.1. NCBI lineage: Eukaryota > Metazoa > Chordata > Mammalia > Afrosoricida > Tenrecidae > Tenrec > Tenrec ecaudatus. The sequence goes on along the minus strand of NC_134543.1, from coordinate 121,518,857 downwards.
ACAACTTACCATAACCTGCATGATTGAAAACAACAGACCTTATTCCCCTCAGATCTGCAGAGGCCAAAGTCCGAAACCAGGTGTCAGTAGGACTACACTCACTCCAGAGCCTCTTGGGGAGATGCCAGTCCTTAGGTCTTCTTGCTCCCTGTGGCTCTGGACAATCCTTGATGGTGACTGCTGACTCCAATCTCTGCTTCTCTTTATGTGACCTTCTCTTTGTTTGTGTTGTTGGCTCTTCTTTCTCTCATAAGGCCACTTGTCATTGGAGCTCTACACACACACACACACACACACACACACACACCCCAGATACGTCAAGGGCCTCTACTTAACACAGCTGCAAAGACACCCCCCCCAAATAAGACCATATTGACAAGTCCTGGGGCTCAGGATGTAGCATGTCTTCAGTGGGGGGGCACGGCTCAACACTAGGATTGGTGAGTGGTAAGATTTGTGTTTAGCTTAGAAATACAATTTGTCACAATCTATTTTTGTATGAAGTACACATTTAGGCAGGTTATTTTGCTCAGAGGACTGTTGGGACTGCATTAAACCCCTTTAGCCGCATTTATTCAGTTGTTTGTTTTCTTTGCGGGGGAGGGGAGTTGTCTTCAAGTTCAGTACCTTTGTCCACTAATTATTCATCATTCTTGAGGAAGATTTATCATTGGTAGTGATGTATTCTAATGCAGTCATCTAAAAGCCACATGACTAAAATGACCCAGATTTCCCTCACTTCTCATTTATCTAGACGGTTAGGGTCCAAAGACAAGGTCATTATGTGAAAATCCGTGTTAATGAAAAGTGGAGGATGACCACATCATTACTGCCAAGTGCATCATTACATAACTTCCAAACCCATAAGAATCATGGCCCAGCCAAGTTGGTACATAGTTTTTCTTTTTTTTTTCTTTTAATCACTTCATTGGGGGCTCGGACAACTCTTATCACAATCTATCCATCCATCCATTGTGTCAAGCACCTGTGTACATTTGTTGCTGATGCATAGTGTTAACCATCGCAGCCAGGGGTACTCTTGAGCTTCGATGTTCATTTCTGGCAGATGTATGCCAGGAATGCTCAAAATAGTCAAACACTGTTTTCTTTTACTGTTGTCATAAGTGTTGGATAGTTATACATGAGGAATAGGTGTCCAAAGAGGAGTCTTTATCATGTAGGACAAGGATTTTAGAGATCCCCTACTTATTTTCTGTTAAAGAAGACTGTTTAAAGCCTGCACTGGGGCATTAAAGTGAAATGAAATTCTAATAGAGACCATATGGTAAAAGTTCCACAACAAATTCAGTGCTAGACCTACATTTCTCAAGTAAGAAGTGGGAAAAACGCTATCTTTTACCAATAGGTTATTATACTTACGCTAAGAGAATCTTTTGGAAAATAGACTTCCGGAGATAATGCCTATTGGTTTGTAATTAAAACAAATTCCTTCATTTCTTTCAAAGGAGGGTCATCTGAGAAAGGCAATCTATAACAGTATGCTTGTCTTCAGTATTCTTGAGACAGAATTTCTCATTCCTGATCTTCAAAGAGCTGCTTTTGTGTGACATATCAGAGAAGCCAGGAAGGCGCCAAGTATCGGATGGCTGCGCTGTCCACTCGCGGAAAATGTGGTGAAAGGCTGTTACCTGGATACAAAGTGTGTTTTCTATGTGTGGCAGTCACCTAATCTGGCGCCAATTTAGAGATTAAGAGTGTAGGGGTGGAGTCTAGGCTGTCAATCTGGAGATGGGCAATGAGACTTCTGTGTGGGCCTGGCCTTCTCCTGAGAATTCTGGGAAATCTGGGACTTCCTCTTTGGAGGCAGAAGACACTTCTCTCTCTGCCACTTCCTGGAAGACATTGCAGAAGAGAAGCCCCATGGATACAACCAGACCTTGGAATCCGGAGAAGCCACAGAGAGACCCCTGCCAGCACTGAGGTGCTTACAATGCCACCGATCCAAAGACTTTCTACCCACTGACTTGTGATCATCCTGCATTTGGCTTCATTACATGTGTTTCATGAGTCTGAAGAGGACTTCATAGATTGGTATCGGACATATGGGCTAATGGCCTTGGACTGGACTGGGTTGGGATGTTTGCTCAATGTTCAATTCCTCTTGTATATAAACTTCACCCTTATATATATGTGTGTGTGCTGTGTGAGGTGACCTGCAGCCCTAACCACAGCTGATATCTCCGGGAAAGTCTACCTGTCATACAGACAGTTAATTACGGGTGGAGCCTGATGAAATAGACAATCAGAGTGACATCAGGTGACATTGACTGAACTCTTATCACAGTCAACTCTACAACTTAACACTTTTGTTAGGAAAGCTACCAATATAAAACCAAACTCACTGCCATCGAGTCGATTCAGACTCATAGTGACCCTGCAGGAATTTTCGAGGCTGTATCTCTTTATGGGAGTAGAAAGTCTTTTCTTCCAAAACTCTTAATTTTTGCTGCCACTAGGGGGTAGTATAATTGTTACTGTCCTGTGTCTATTAAGTGCAATAATGTTTACAATTCCTTAATTGTTCTAGGTTTTCTCTCTTCTTTTAAGAATAGATGTAAGTTATCATTAATAATAGATGTAAGTTCTCATTCAGGGCAGTAATAATTTAAGAAACAAAGCTAGTATTTCGTGCATGCTGCGAAAGAAAGTATAGGGAGCTAATATAACTTTCTTTTTGTTAGCTAGTCAATCTACTACTTTGTCTTTATTGAATTTCTACTTTGAATGCTTTCACTTAAAATGTGAAAAGTCTCTCCTATCAGTAATAAATTATTAATATGCATTTTTGTGTATTTGTTTTGCTTGGCCATTATGTTAGCAGTGGCTATGTCTGATACTTCTGGAGGGAAGGGAAATATATATATCGTCTATACTGAGAAATGTGGTAGAAGACACCTACTTTGCTCTCAATCATCTTGCAATTGTGTTGTAGATATGAACCTATGCATATCAAGTACCCTGACCAGATTCTAAAACAGGAGCTTTAGAATCTCCCACTGTGAAGGAGGATTTGCTCATTTCTCCTTGAACTTCTGTTAAATATTTTGGTTAATATAATTTGAGGTAATGCTTGGCTCGGCTCATACAATCTTCATGATTATTAAAGCATCTCAGAGAATTGAACTTTTTCTTTCTCATAAATGAACACTATTTTAATATTTCTAGTATACTCTCCTCCCTGACCCCCATACATTAAACATTTTCTGATCTTAAAATTCTTGTACTTTCTTTGGGATAATATTAGAGAGGTGTCTTTTTCTTTCTTCCTTTTAATCATTTTATTGGGGACTCATACAGCTCTTATCACAATCCGTACATCCATCCATTGTGTCAAGCACATTTGTACATTTGTTGCCATCATCATTCTCAAAACAGTTTCTACTTAAGCCCTTGATATCAGCCTCTCATTTTTTCTTCCTCCCTTTCCCATCCTTCCTCAAAAACCCTTGATAATTTATAAATTGTTATTATTTTTTCATGTCTCACACTGACCAATGTATTCCTTCACTCATTTTTCTATTGTCCGTCCCCCAGGTAGGGGGTTATATGTAGATCATTGTGATCACCTTTCTCCCCCCACCTTCCCTTTACCCTCCTGGTATTGCTACTCCCATTATTGGTCCTGAAGGGTTTATCTTTCCTGGATTCCCTGTGTTTCCAACTCTTACCTGTATCAGGGTACATACATGCTCTGGTCTAACAGGATTTGTAAGGTAGAATTGGGATTAAGATAGTGGGAGGGAGAAAGCATTAGAGAACTAGAGGAAAGTTTTATGTTTCATCAGTGCTATACTGCACCCTGACTGGCTCATTTCTTCCTTGTGATCCTTCGGTAAGGAGATGTCTACAGATGGGTTTTGGGTCTCCACTCTCCCCCCCCCCCCCCATTCACATTGAAATGATTTTTTTGTTGTTGTTCTGGGTCTGATGCCTGATACCTGATCACATCGACACCTCATGATCACACAGGCTGGTGTGTTTTTTTTCCATGTGGGCTTTGTTGCTTCTCATCTAGATGGCCACTTGTTTATCTCCGAGCCTGTAAGATGCCAGACACTATATCTTTTGATAGCCAGGAACCATCAGCTTTCTTCACCACATTTAATTATTCACCCATTTTGTCTTCAGTGATCGTGTCGGGAAGGTGAGCATAATGGAATGCCAGGTTATTAGAACAAAATGTTCTTAGATTGAGGGATTGTTTGAGTAAAGGCCCAATGTCTGTCTGCTACCTTGATACTTAACATATAAATATGTGTACATAGATTTATTTCCCTATTGTTATATAAAAAGATATTTGCACATGTACCTCTGTAAATGTCCTTTGCCTGCTAGCTCTTTCCTCCATTTCCTTTTACTTTCCTTTTGTTCCACTATCATATTTGGCCTTCATTCAGATTTCAGTAATTCTTCTTGGTTACGTTACTCTTGATCAAGCCCTACCAGGCATCCTATGTGCTCCTCACCATCGATTTTAGATCACTTGTTGTTCCCTTGTCCCTGGGTTTGTTAACACCCACTTCTTTTCCCCGCCTCCCCTCTCAGATGTCCTCCCTGGAACCATTGGTCCTTGTTTTCTCCTCTGAATTGTTTCTCCCACCTATCTTATATAGGTAGACATGCTGAGACAATAATAAGCACAAAAGCAAGATAGAGCAAAACAAAACAACACAAGAAACCCCCCCCCCAAACAAAACAACCAATAGCAACAACAACCAAAAAAATGAACGACAAAAAAAAATCCTGTAAACAATTCCAGTTCTGTTTGTTGACCTCTAGGACTGTTTTCAGGTCGAGTCTGATTGGGTGCCATGCCTTGGTCCCAAAGTCTATTTTTGGTATTCCCTGAGGACTTCGTTGCTTTGCTCCCCTTGCTGCTCTGTTGCACACCCTTAGCGTTTTGCCCTGCTGTGGTGGGGTCAGATCAAGCACAATTCCCACACTGTGCCTCCAGTGTTGTCCCTTGTAGCGATATGGATCAGCCAGGGATGTCTTGTCTTGCGGTGGTGCTGGCCCTTCTGTTTCTTTTCTTTCACATATTCTGTGTCACCATGCACTTGCAGTTTGTCATGTGTCGTGGCAGCTGATATGTTGCTATAATGCTGAAAGTTATGTTGTTGGTGTTTCAAACACCAGCAGGATGCCCATGGTGAACAGGTCTTAGGAGAGCTTTCAGACTATGACAGACTAGGAAGAAAGACCTTGAAATCTACTTTTTAAAAAAATTATCTAGTAAAAATCTTATGAGAAGCAGCAGGTTACTGTTTAATAGACTACTGGAAGTTGGGTCACTCAGTTTAGAAGACACTCAAAATGTGACAGGGGACGAGCTTCCTCCTCAAAGTGGAGTTGACTTCAATGATGTGGATGGAATAAAGCTTTGGGGACCTTTATTTGATCATATGGCATGACTGAGAATAAGAAACAACTTCAAATACACATTAATAATTAGAACATGGCATGTATGAAGTATGAAATTAGAAAAATTATAAGTTGTCAAGTTTGTAATGGGAGGTATTAAGATTCATATCCTTGGCTAAAATGGTCTGGGATTGGCCATTCGAAATAAGAAAAACATGTAGTCTACCACGATGGGACATAGGAATGATGAATTGAAGAGAAACAGCATCACATTCATTGTGAATGAGAACATTTCAGGATCTATCCTGAAGTAGAACACCATTAGAGATAAATAATATCCATGTGTCCACAAGGATGACCAGGGAACACGACTGGTATCCAATTTACACACCAAACACTAATGCAAAAATGAAGAGATCAACAAGTCTTTTTAACCAACTTCTGAAGTCTGAAATTGATCAAACATGCAATCAAGATGTATTATAAGTACTGAAGATTGATATGAAAAAAATTGGAAATATGAAAGAGTTGGTAGCTGGAAGTACAGCCTTGGTGATAGAAATGAGGCTGTGATTTAATGATAAAATTGTGTAAGACCAATTTTGTAAGGCACAATCATTGCAAATACCTGTTTAAATAACGTCAACAAAACATATGGACCTCACCAGATGGAATACGCATTGATCAAATGTACCACATCTGTGGAAATAAACAATGGAGGAACTCAATCTCATCAGTCAAAACAAGGCTGGGGGCAAATCACAAAACAGTCCAATTGCTCATATTTAAGTTCAAGTTGAAACCGAAGAAAAAAATTTAAAGCTCATGAGAGCCAAAGTATGACCTTGAGTATATTTCCCCTAAATTTAGAGGCCATCTCAACAATAGAGGCTTCACTGAACATTAATGACAAGACCAAATGAGTCGTAGAAGAACATCTAGGACATCATATATGAAAGAGGCCAAGTTCAGTAAGTGGTGAAGTCTCATAATCTTCATCTGTTTGAAAAATGTCTTTATTTTGTTATCCTATGAGTGATACTTTGGCTATTTTTCTTCAGTACTTGGAATATATTATTCCTTTGTCTCTGAACTTCTATTCTTAAGAAGAAATTATTGAAATATAATATATATGGAAACATAAACCTATCCTAAGTAAGTGTAAAGCTTAAAGAACCCCTGTAATCAGCAACTACATTAAGCAATAGCACAGACGTTCCCTTCATGCCTCCTGCCAGCCACGAGGTCCCCAACAATTAAACACTACCCAGACGCCTACTAACATAAACAGACTCTGGTTTGGTTTCTCTCTTTGCTGAGGGGAAACCGGCCATATATCTAATATTTATTTCTTTAGAGTTAATCTTTTCTTCTATTCCTTAGGATTTTTACTCAATTATGCATTATAGCTCTTAATTCATTTTTTGTTTTGTTTTCTTTAAAAATAATTAACATTGGGGCTCTTACAGATATTATAACTATCCATAATTCAATCAGAACAAACATAATTGTACAGTTGCCACCATTTTCAAAACATTTTCTTTCTTTCTTTTTAAATGTTTTATTAGGGTCTCATACAACTCTTATCACAATCCATAAATACATCAATTGTGTAAAGCACATCTATACATCCATTGCCCTCATCATTTTCAAAGCATTTGCTCTCCACTTAAGCCCTTGGCATCAGGTCCTCTTTTTTTCCCCCCCTCCCTTCCGCTCCCCCCTCCCTCATGAGCCCTTGATAATTTATAAATTATTATTTTGTCATATCTTGCCCTGTCCGACGTCTCCCTTCACCCCCTTTTCTGTTGTCCGTCCCCCAGGGAGGAGGTCACATGTAGATCCTTGTAATCGGTTCCCTCTTTCCAACCCACTCTCCCTCTACCCTCCCAGTTTCTCCACTCACACCACTGGTCCTGAAGGTGTCATCCACCCTGGATTCCCTGTGCCTCCAGCTCCTATCTGCACCAGTGTACATCCTCTGGTCTAGCCAGACTTGCAAGGTAGAATTCGGGTAATGAGAATGGGGGGAGGGGAGAGGAAGCATTTAGGAACTAGAGGAAAGCTGTATCCTTCATGGTGCTACATCGCACTCTGACTGACTCATCTCTGTGAGGGGATCTCCAGTGGCCGACAAATGGGCTTTGAGTCTCCACTCTGCACTTCCCCCTTCATTCACTATGGCAAGATTTTTTTGTTCTGATGATGCCTTTTACCTGATCCCTTCCACATCTCGTGAGCGAACAGGCTGGTGTGCTTCTTCTATGCGGGCTTTCTTGCTTCTGAGCTAGATGGCCGCTTGTTTACCTTTAAGCCTTTAAGACCCCATACGCTATACTTTTTGATAGTCGAGCACCACCAGCTTCCTTGCCACATTTGCTTATGCACCCATTTGTCCTCAGCAGAGGTGTGCACCCAATGATATGATTTTTTTGTTCTTTGATGCCTGATACCTGATCCTTTCGGAACCTCATGATCACACAGGCTGGTGTGTTTTTCCATGTGGGGTTTGTTGCTTCTGAGCTAGAGGGCCACTTGTTTATCTTCAAGCCTATAAGACCCCAGATGCTATCTCTTTTGATAGCCAGGCACCATCAGCTTTCTTCACCACATTTGCTTGTTCACCCGCTTTGTCTTCAGTGGTTGTGTCAGGAGGGTGAGCATCATAGAATGCCAATTTAATAGGAGAAAGTATTCTTGCATTGAGGGAGTACTTGAGTGGAGGCCCAATGTCCTTCCACAACCTTACTACTAAACCTATAAATTTAGGCACATAGATCTATTTCCCCATCCTCATATATATATTTACATATGTACATGTCTTTGTCTAGACCTCTATAAATGCCCTTTGCCTCCCAACTCTTTCCTATATTTCCCTTGACTTTCCTCCTGTCCCACTATTATGCTCCATCCCAACCTGGGTTTCAGCAATACCTCTTCGTTACATTACGTTTGATCATGCCTTACCAGGCCTCCCACACCCACCTCACCACCAATTTGGATCACTTGTTGTTCTCTTGTGCCTGGGTTTGTTAACACCACTTCCTCCCCCCCACACACACACCTCTCCCTGTCCCATTTCCCCCCAGAACTGTCGGTCCCGTTGTTTCTCCTCCAGCTTGTTCATCCAGCCTATCTTATTTAGACAGACCTGCGGAGATAATAACATGCACAATAACAAGACAGAGCAAAACCAAGCAACAATATACAACAAACCACTGACAAAGAACAACAACAAAAAAAAAACAATAAGAAAGAAAAGCTTGTACTTAGTTCAAGGATCATTTGTTGGCCTTTAGGAGTGTTTTCCAGTCCAGTCTGTTAGGGTACCACACCCTAGCCCCCAAGTCCACCTTCAGCATTCCCTGGGGACCTGGCCGCTCCATTCCCTTGCTGTTCTGCTGCACTCCCCCAGTGCTTTGCCTCGGTGTGGAGGGATCAGGTCGGGTGCAATTCCCACACTGTGTCTCCATTGCTGTCCCCTGCAGGGCCATGGGTCAGTGTGGGATATCATGTCTCATAGTTTATTTTAACTCTTAATTTATTTTAAATGGACCTAGTTTACTTTAAAAAGGAACCCCGGTGGCATAGTGGTTACGAGATGGACTGCTATCTACAAGATCAGCAGTTGAAAATCACCCCTCCATAGGAGAAAGACGGAGCTTTCTACTCCTACAAAGAGTTACAGTCCTGGGAATTCGTGGGGCTCATTCCACCCTGCCCTAGAGGGTTGCTATGAATTGGCATCCACCTAATGGCAATGGGTTGGGTTTTTTTTCTTCATTGTTATTTTGTTCTAAAATAAAGAGGATATCCTAAATGCAAATATATGTGTCCCTTAAATTCTGAAAAAAATATCCCTTATATCTTTGATAATTGCTTCTCCATTGTACTGGTAATGGGTGGATTTAACTTCATCTCTCTGGAACCCCTAAGAGATATTATGTTAAAAATGTAATGATATATTATATCATCTTATCCTGTCCTTCATAACTTTCCATTTCTCTTATGTCTTCTAGCTCTTATTTTTATGCTGCAATCTGGATGATATCGTGATTTATCTTCTCATTCATTGATTCCGTCTGTTGCATTTGGTCTACTGTTAAATCCATTAATTTGTTTTGAATTTCAATGGCTCTAGTTATTTTTATTTCCAGAAGTACTACACACTCCTTTTTCTAATTTAATTCTTTTTATTTTATGGTGTCTTGTTCTTGCATCATTTTCTAATCTCTTGAATCTCTGTAATCATTTTAAATAGATGCATTTTATTGCTTGATTTACATTGTTATATTTTCTCCAGTTCTCAGGGCATGGGACTTTTTGTTTCTTAGTCTCTATATGGACAGCAGTTCCCTTGTAATTCTTTTAAATGTGAGTGATCTTTCCCTATCTTGGGAACATTCTACTCTCCTTGAGTTGTGAAAATGTTTCCACATAAGCATTTTGAATTTTCTTATGACATTCACCCCCAATGATTTTATTGGTCTGCCCAAATTTTAATTTCTTACCCGAGTTTGTTTTAATTGGTGGATAAAGTGAATACAGACTTTATACTCTGCACACCCAATCTAGCTTGGAGTTTGGGTTGCCCAGAGCATTTTTTTAACCTTCTGGAGCTGGGTACAGGCAAGATGTCTTGTCATGTCCTCTAGGATGTTGTTGGCTTCATACTGCATTGTTAGGTTGAGCTCATGACCTTGTACAGACCTGACTTACTACTCCTGCTGCTCACATGGACATGTAAAGGCCAGTCTCTAGTACATCCTTTATAGACCAGTCCTAACTAGAGGTCATTCTGGTCCCTTGAGCATCACTTTACAAATGACAAGATGACAATTTTTCACGTGCCCGGCATTCCTTTCTCCTCGACTCGCTTCTACTTTCATTTCCTCGTTCTAAGTTCTATTCTGTTTCCAAAGCAATTTTTGCAACACTTTCCCAGCATTCCAATTCATTTTTAGAGAAAGGAGATTGGAAGCTCTGTTAGTGCAGTCTGACACTGCTCCAGAAGCAGAAGCCTGGGCCAATGTCCACCACTGAGTGACTACGAAGAATGGACTGAATGTGTGGCGGGTGCTTGGAGGAAGGAAAGAGTTCAGTGAGAGACAAGCTGAGGGCTGAGGTCCGCTAGGAAGAGTTCAGGTAAGAGAGGTGCTCAAGGAGTTATAAGCGTTTTTACATGTTAATTAGATTTAGATTGACATGGTAGCACAAAGGCATGTATCTAATGCCTAGTACAAAATATTCACACAGTAATTTTTATCTGTGGGAGATTGACAACTTTCTTCTTCTTTCTGCCTTTCCCAATGTCTTTTCCTTTGTAGGAACAGAGCTGCGCTCAGTGAACGGCAGGAAGCCAGGTTTTTCCAGGAAACTCACATGGCTTCAAAACCTTACCATGCTGACTTGGTCCTCGAGGCAGTGGATGGTTGTGAATAAAAGAATTAGACACGTGCCTAGTGCATTTCAACCTGGAGTTAACCGAGGAACGAGGCTTCAGTTAGAATGTGGGTTTTTAATATTTTAATTTTATGATCTGTAACTTTGCTGTTGAAAATAGTGTGGAGACCAGATCTCTTGTTCCACTTTGTATGCGCCCTCCGTACTTACTAAGGTGGAGGTTATGCCTAACATAACTCCGGGCTGGTAGCTTCAAAGATTAAATGGGAAAAATGGATGTGAATATGCTTTAGAATAAAATAGTTGTATACAAGAAAGGCTGCATAACCTTTCGGCTCAGAACATATAATCCAGAGCCATGCTGGGTTTGGGCATCTTGCTCAGATTCTCTGTGTGTCTGTTCCTACTTCTACCTATAATAGTACGTGGCACCCACGAGCCTCACAATAAGGGTTAGCTTTTATTACACGTCTTACTAGTGAAGCTATGGAACAGCTTTAAGTTTGAGTCCAAGGGCCTCAAGGAGGCCTAACAATCAGTGTTTGAGAGCCCCCTGGAATTTTACCCCTAATATTATGTATATGTCTCAAAGGAGATGGTTGTTTTTTTCTTGAGAGAGTCAGATTGTCATCACATTCTTAAAAAAAAAAAAAAAGGCAACTCTGGAAAAGATTGATTTCCACAGATATTATTTGGATCACAAAACAATAGAGCTAAATACTTGTACGCATTCCAAATAGGTGTTGTGATCGGTAAACACTGATGGGCGGTCAGGCCCTGAGTAGGCAAGTCACTCAGCTGTGAAAGCACAGCCTTGCCCAAGTGCTCGCTGCATCTCTGTCGTTAGGAAGAAAAGGGAGGCTACAAAGGAAGGACCCAGGTGAGAACCCAGAACATCACTCAGAAGATCTCTGCTGAAGGCCATTATTGCCATGACTTCCTCTCGGTGGTTCTCAACCTGTGGGTCGTGACCCCTTAGGGGGGGAGGGGTCAAACAACCCTTTCACAGGGTTCGCCCGAATTATAACAGTAACAAAATTACAGTTATGCAGTAGCAACGAAAATAATTTTATGGTTGGGGGTGCACCACAACATGAGGAACTGGATTAAAGGGTCGCGGCGTCAGGAAGGCTGAGAACCACTGCCTTATAAGCAATTTCAGTGTCAGGTGAGGTTGTATAAGAAGGACTCAGAGTTCACATCAAACTTCTTTTAATGAAGTGTAGGATTTTGTTCCTTCCCATGAAGTCCAATGAGAACCTTGTTGATGGAAACTGAAGGCCATGAGCTTAGGAGCTGTTGGAGTTATCTCAAGATATATGATGGAAAACTCTCCAAACTTAATAAAAAACTAATTTTGGTTTGGCTATTTGCCTCCAGTTTGACCCTCTCTTCCTTCCACACAGCCGAGGCATTTAAATAGATTCTTAAAAGCTTGCAAAAGTAAAAATGTCCAACTTTATTTCTTTTTAATGATGTGTGTCAACTAAATAGCAAGACCATCTAGAGATGTTGTTGTGTTTCTGGTGTTTTTTTCTCATCTGCTCTCAGATGCCTTTTAACATATGTAAAAATATTTATAGAGCATTTCAAGTTCACAGCATTCTGCATAGACATACTCTTTCCAGCTCCCCTTTTCAGTAATACCATATTTAACTCAAAAGAAGTTGTAGGCATATTGGGGGCAGATAGTAGGTACCAATCTGACAAAAAGCTAATGAGCTCTCCTGTGATTATCAGGGAGAACGGTGACTCATTAAATCTCATTTCCTGGGCAAGTCCACACAGGGAGAAGAAATTATCTGAAATAAAGGCCTGAGAACTTAATGCAGTCAGATTTATGAGCATCTACATAAGCAGCCACATGATAATCAGTGCAAATAGTAAAATGTTTTAATGAGGTCCTCTGAAATATTTAATTGGTTACTCTTTTAATTTTTTTTTTAAGTTTTCCTGTTTTCTGTTAGGAATTCGCCCACAGCAGGGACAAGCCTGCAACCAAGTCGGATTGTCTTTTTGTTGGATTCAATCGAAGCACTTGTTCCCCTCCATAGTATTCCTTGATGCACATTCACACTCTCACTGATATGCATGGTGATGCTAAGATCCAGGGCTCCGGATGGATGGGATCCACAGAGACTTCATCCTTTGTTTCATAAGTACATATGTATCTGCTTACAAGAAGTCCTCTTCCAGTGAATCAGTTTCCATTTAAGGGTTTTCTGCCATTAGGAACAAAGTGTTTCCAAAGGGGACCAGCCAGCTAGATGAACGACTGCAATTTGTTTTGGGTATCGTGACTTCCCTCTGAATGTCCATTTCCCTCTTCCTGTTGCTGCCTTTATCTCTTATCTCGCCAACTTGGGTCCCAGGAGCTGCGTTGCCCTCCTTTAGTTAAATGATAGCGACTTGAGACATTGTACTCCTTGGGGTCTCAACAAAGGACTGACTCGTCAATGCAAATAAATGGCTTCCTAGTGGTAAAATTTGAGCTACTGCAATGGCTTGGGTGTAGGATTGTGATCTTTTGTATATCTCAAATTACACCCATTCATCCAACCTTGACTGAGCCTTGTTGCGCAATCATCCCCTGTATTTTGGCACTTCACAACCATTGGGTAGATACCTCCCCCATTGACTAGCAATGGAAAGCTAAGCAGTCCTAAGAGATGGTCTTTGGTGCCTGTAGCTGTATGACCCCTTATTACCTCATTTGAGAACCTCATCCTGAAACAGGAAGACATCACACTTAATTTCATAGTCTTGCCCTCCCCTCTGCATTTCTAGATTCGACCCATGTCATCAACTTCTAGACTTGCCACTCAGATCCATGCTGTCACACCCCGGAGAAGGATCACCTACAGGTAAGATTTATTTCTAGAGGGCTGCAGGCAGGATTCCTAATGGAGAAATCATCCCAGGCAGCCTTTTCATAGCACAGATGGGATTGCCAGTGCAACGCGTCAAGATGATTTAGATGAATTCAGGTCCCAACTCATATTCACTTTCACATCCTATATTTGAGACTATCCATCTTTTCAGGTCACGGACATCTAGGGCAACTTATTAGGGGAGACTATGCCTGAAGGAGCAGGCGAGGTATGTAAGGATTTTAGCTCACCACTTGAAAGGGGAGTCCGTGAAAGCCCTACATCATCCTGATTTTTTAAAAATGTGATTAAGGAAAATGTGCAGGATCCAGTTCACAATTTATAAGTGTGATTGGTACAGTATTTTGTGGATTTTTTTCCTTCCCAAATGACTGTAATCAAATCTTGAAAAGAATGTTTTCTTAGAATTTAGGGAATACAGTTGGTTCCCTGTAGGTCAGGAAGTCTTATGTATACATTGTTGGCATTCTGGTTTATAAAACTTCCACAGCCAAGTCTTTTCTGTTGCTGATGAGGGGAAGGCCAGGCAAGTCTTTAAACACCAGTAAAAGACCTTCAAGTCACCCAAAGCACCACTTACACATGATAACCGGTTGAACTGACTCGGAGATGGGCAAGTTATCAAGGCCAAGTCCTTGTGTCTGAAAAGGCCTGCTAAACTGAAGTTCCACAGCACATGTGAATTAAAGGGACACCCAAGGTTGGAGACCCAGATGGTCCGTGGAAATGGATCACTTCTGAATGATACAAATTTCTGAGGAAAATCTTCAGAGGCTGCTGAGCTCAAAAGCCTACAGTAACACATGTAGGTATGTAGGTTTACTTAGAACACATGGGGGTGGGGGGAGGAATTCATCCCAAACTCTGAACCAACAGTGTTCAGAAGTAGGATGGTGAGGGTAATGCGGGTAATAAGCTTAAACACTCTCACGTAAGTCTAGATTTGACACATGTCTGTAGTGCTGAAATATCTTATTCTGCATATGTCTTTTTAATCTAAGGAAAAGTTAAAATAAAGTGAAATTGTATCAGAATTCAAAACACGTTCTGTTCTTAAGGCATGGGCCCAGCAAATTCAGAAGACTGCATTTAGACCATGTTAGGTTCCAGCTTCATTTCCATGTCCTCAGCCCATGATCTTCTGGGTCTAAGGTCTTCTTCTGGCAATATCAGGCCCCAGGGAGGACCCCAAACCAACAATGGGACTGTCAGTTCCTCTCCTATAGTGCCTCGCACAATACTGATGGCAGAGAGCATGACAAGTTCTCTTTCATGAAGGCAGACGTGTAAGCCTCCCATGTTGGGGAGCCTTCGGTAAGAGTCTGCCTAGAATGGAACCTTATTTTACCCCTATTAGGGATTGACTTGTGTCCCTCCGAAGATATGTTGAAGTCCTAACCCCCGTATGTGTGAATGTAACATGATTTTTCCTCTTGCTACCAGTTAAAATTAACGAGGCCATTCTAGAGTAGTACCGTCCCTTTTTCTAATCCCTTGCAAGTGGTGTCTTAGAAAAGGGGAGAACTGATATGGAAATGGGAAGACAGACATGACATGGAGAGACATTAACAAGGGAAAGAACATCAGCAAGGACAAAGAAAGATCTTCTCCTTGATCAGAGAGAGACAGAGAAAGACCTGCTGATGCCCTGAATTCAGAGTAAGAACCTCTGGAAGTGTGAAAAAAGACATTCTGTTCTTAAAAGCCATCCACTTTGTGATAGTTTCTAACAGCAGGCCTAGAATCCACAACAAGGAAAGCTACGTGTCACCAAAGCTCCGGACCCCTAATGCCATAGCAAGCCAAGCCAAGTGGTAATGAAATTGTTGCTTTCTCTGCTTCATGTGCATGGCACCAGGAATTGAAAGGCTGTGTGGGGGCCTAGTAACAGCTGTGTGAGTGGAGTTTCTTCATTCATGAGGGGTGATCTTAAAACTTCCGGCACCATTTGTTTCTGTTCTGGAAAGATCTTGGTCTTCGGATTGTACCTATAATCTCAGCATCATCTCCATCCACGGTTGACTTTACTTTTCTTATTTTTTGGCTTCTTTTTAAAAAAATCATTTTATTGGGGGCTCATGTCACAATCCATACATATATCAATTGCATCCAGCACATTTGTATATTTGTTGCCCTCATGGTTCTCAAAACATTTGCTCTCCATTAAGCCCTTGCTATCAGCTCCTCATTTTCCTCCCTCCCTCCCCGCTCCTCCATGAGGTGTTACTCATGGATCCTGACTTATGATGGCCCCATGGATGTCAGAGTAGAGTTGTACTCCACAGAGGTTTTTAATGACTGCTAGTTTGGAAGAAAATTGCTAAGCCTTTTCCCCCAGATGCTTCTGGGTAGATTTAAACCTTCAACCTTTTGTTTAGGTCCATACCTATTTGCACCATGCTGGGATTCTAACAAGAGCTAATCATTTTGCCCAAGCCCCCCATGGTAAAAACTCAGGGACAGTATCATCCATGCAGGAATAGCTAGGAATGACTTCACTGTAGTCTCCTCTTTCTTCTGGCCCACCTCCTTGCTTTCGTGCACAACTCCAGTCAATGTTCAGAGGCAGGAATATGGAGAGACGAAGGAAAGATCACAAGTCTCAGGCAGCAGCGAGCAGAATCACAGGGTTTCTCTGGTATCTGCTGCCACTCACCTATGTGTCTGTTTTTTCCCCTTCAAACTTCAATGGCTCCTCCAGTGCCCCCTTTGAAAGAGATTGATGTGGCTGGCAATGGCAAGGGGATTAACATGAATAACAAATTATTCTTACGCGTTTGAAGTTATAGGCCTATTATACTTGCCCTTTAGGAAAACACTGGGCTTTGCCGAGCTATTGTTGGTCTCAACAAATTTCAGTAATTATTAGTGCTAGGAGTTGGGCGCCTTGGTTTAAGCTCAGCTTATACAAATTGCCTGTGCCTTTTGGGAGGTTTCTCTGATTTTCTGACTTGCGGGGAAGGAGGCTGCGTGGGATAAGGCCATATTTGCCAACCCTAAAACTTGCAGCTAGGCTTTAAACTGTCTAAATATTTTGCAAGTCCGTCCTCAGGCGTGACAGAAACAAAGAGGAGGTGGATAAAGAGAAGCCTAGAGAAATTGTGTTTGCTCAGGAGGGGGCGGGGGAGAGGGTGGGAGCAATATATTAAAAAAAAAAAAAGTTGGTCCCATTAAGTCGCAGGATGATGGTTGGGAAACAGAGGAGAGTTCGTGTCAATGTTGCAGTTACATGGCAATTCCAAATCCCTGATGGATCCCAATTGAATTCCGGAACTACGGCAAGTACATCACCTCTTGAATTCATAGATTTCTCACCTGTAATATGGGTGTAAAAAATATGGATTTTAGACTCTTAGAGAAGTATATAAGACAATGAATTTTCTTAAGTTATAATGCTATTATAAGTTATTTTTGACATTATTCATAATAGCTTGAATTTCTCTTGTATTTGTAAGAAGCCCCATCCAATGGGCCTTGTAGAGACTCTTCATGGAACAATAGGGATCAACTCAATATTACAAATATATATTTATCTATATAACTAGTTGCCCTCTACTAGTGTCTAACTCAGAGTAGCCTGATATGTCTCAGAGTAGGACTTCATGGGGTTTTTAATGGCAGATTTTAAAGTAAAATCTTTCTTCTTAAGAGCCTCTGGGTAGGCACAAACCCCCAATCTTTCTGGGCTCACCGTTTGTATCATCAATTATTCTGCTTACCTGTATCCACTGCCGTCGACTTAATTCCAACTTAAGGCAACCCTATGTAGGGTTTTTAAGCTGTGATGGGAACAGACCCCTTCATTTTGCTCCCTGGGAGTACCAACCATCAACCTTGCCATTAACAGTCTAGCATCTCCCAAAAAGCGCTACCAGGTCTCCTCTGCTTATTTGTGTAGCCAGATTTGAATCCCATCGCTGTCACTACTGGCCAGGTGTCTCTAAGAAGGTTACTCACCTCTTGGTATTTTCATTTCTCCATCTGTAAACCAATAGCATCCACTCCTCAAGGGTGTCCAGAGAAGTAAGTGAAGCAATATCTGTAAAGCACTTTGCAGAGCACCACAAGGTCATTACCAGAGTGTAACAGTTTGTCCAGCATCTTGAGCAACTCCAAGCACCATGGTGACAGGAAAAGAACACAAGGCTCTCATACCTCTTACAAATATTGCTCTGTGCTTCTCAGGAGGGGTTCTTGTCTTGTAGCTTTGTCGCTGTCCGTGCACTACTGGTGTCATTCTGGCGTCAGGATCAGAACAGCTGGGTTGGTTCGTTTCTATCTGGGTGTTTAAATGGCCCAAATCCGTACCATCAGTGCCTCCTACTGGACCACATTTATCCTCAAGGATAGTGACCATCACAGACTAGCTGCCTGAGCTACAAGTATCCAGGTTTGGTCATTCTCATGAAATATAAATCTTCAACTCCCAGAAGGCAGCGCTCCATAGGTGAGAAAGAAGCAAGACTGGAATCATCTTTTCTGGGTGAACTTTCTGATGGGAAAGCAGTAAGTGGATGAAGGAAAACATGGGCAGAATTAAGATCAGATATTAAGATTATTCGGTTCAGAGTACTGAATGAAATAAACAGAAGCAACTCTTTTCTTCAGACACTTAAAGTAATTCCTTTCCATACAAAGGCAATTGCCACCACAACCTCATGATTAAGAGTAAGACAGGTGATGGGAAACATCCTAATATCATTATTATAATTCAACACCAACAAATAGAGATGCATCCTTTTAAACATATCCTTGTGCAAAT
Source organism: Tenrec ecaudatus (assembly GCF_050624435.1). NCBI lineage: Eukaryota > Metazoa > Chordata > Mammalia > Afrosoricida > Tenrecidae > Tenrec > Tenrec ecaudatus. The sequence goes on along the minus strand of NC_134543.1, from coordinate 121,500,419 downwards.
GGCTGGATTTACAAGAAAGAATATTGCTAGCAACCAACAAGTTAAAAACAACACTTGAAGGTTCTCAGCGTCTTCATCTAATTTAATACTTATATCCATCTGTGAGGTAAAGGTCATTATTCTCATTTGTCAGACAAAGAAGCACAATTCACTATAAATAAAGACAGCCTTTCTATGTAATCTCTCTTGGAATACTTAAAATAGTTCATTTACCAAAATCCTACTTAACCCTATATTTTCAGCAATATATTATAAATTAAGAAATGAATGGAGAGTAAAAATGTATGGTAGCTATTAAATGGCTACATTTAACGAATTAATACTTTTGACACAAAATTGAATAATATAACACAGTTTAAAATTTTGAAGACAGATGAGGAGTTAACTTCAAAATATTATTTCATAAGAGCATCACAAGGAGGGTGAGCCACTAATGGGGATTGCAATTATGAATTTGGAACCGAATGCTTTTTCTAAAATTCATCTTGGTAAAAATTCTTATCACCTCCTTTGTGGATGAACCAAAAGTCTACCTCCTGAGGCTTGAAAGGATGGAAAAGGAGCCTGGTGGCACCAGCTGCTAAGCGAAAGCTTCGCAATTCCAACTAGGTTTTTGAACCGGTTCACCCCATCTCGGTCATGGCTAAAGAAGTAACAGTGGAACCAACCCTAATTTAGAAAATGTGGATGAACTAGAATTGCAACTGTAACAGGAAAAATTACAAGTTGATGCCCTACTAGAAAATGCAACTCCCTCTTAGAAAATAAGGGTAGCGTGAACACTGCCTAACAACTAAATCTGTTGGTCGACAGAGTCAGAAACAATGGTGTTCCACTAAAAGATGTTAGCTGACCACACCACTTCAGATATGTGTTGCTCTCCACAGTCCTGGCAATAATCCAATCGCCCACATCCTGAAAGTCTCGCCAACATTCCTGTTTCAGGACTTTAATCCATAATTTTTTCCCATTCTAGTTATCATTCCACTTCCATCAGATTTTCAAAATTGGGGTCTGTTCCAATTATACTGCATTGGTCATGACGGAACCAGCTCAAACTGGTCCAAAGCCCTGGTTCTAACTCACCCAGTGGCTCTGAGGGCAAAGTACCTGGTCACCTGGTAAATACTAGAGCATAGAAAACCCTATGGTAAGGAGTTCCAAAATGTCACATTGAGTCTCTCCATGGGACCTAATAACTCACAACATCTTAGGATGGGAGGCTCCAACATGGGCCCTGGTAGTGCTCCTGAAAGCTTTGGGACAGAATCTGGTGGGAAACGTCACACAATCCGTCATTCCAATCTCCCGGTCCACCCCTTTCTAACACTCTAGCAGCAACACATAGGAATTGCCATTCCCTGTCGGTTCCCTCCTCTTGCCCTGCAGCTAAGAAAAGCCTGTGCAGGAGAACCCCGGACCTCAACGTTAATCCATTCCAGACAAGATGCAGACAAGCTCCGAATCAAATTTTCCTTAAGAAATAACTGAAAACGGATTAATCTGTTCTTGACCACCAAGGTTTTACCCTAACCTTGTCTTTTTAGACAAAACATTACATAGGAATTGCAAAGTATATAAGTTTAGAGTTAAATAATATAATTAAATAAGAAACACAACATTTAAAAAGTTTTTAGCAACTATGTATGGCCCATACCTTGAGATTGATGAGGATTTGGGTCTGGTACCTGCTTTTCAGGAGTTTTTCCCCCCTTTTTTGCGTTTTTCACTAGGCCTGGCTGGCTTAAAGAACAACAAAAAATCTGTTTAATGTGGTCTGCTGTACACGTTTTGTTAACTGTTTTCACAAAGGATTTACTAAATTATCATCAACAATATCGATAACACAGATAACCAGTTCCTTATCACGATGATTTTTTTCAAAAAACTTTCTTAGGACTCATGTTTTTTTTTTAATCTAAAAACAGTACAAAAAGCCACAAAAACTAAGAAAATTCTAGCAAAATGCTTGGAACACAGCCACAAAAGATATTAACAACATGTACTAGCAACTCCAACTAACACTGAGTGACTGAAACATGAACTACTTTTATTTACAGAAATCATGTGCATTAGGTCAGATTCCAATGTTTTGTTCGAGCTCTGATACAAAATTTTCTCGACATTTCGCATTGAAATATGATTACGTCGAGTCCTGATGTGTTTGAGTACCGGATTCTGCTGTAGTTTAGACTAGAGCAGTGCTCCTAGTGTGTGGATGTGTGTAACATGTCTGTTACTGTGTTACAGTTGGAGTTAGGGAACGCTTAGGCTTATTATAAGTAAGCCCCCCCCCCAAAAGTTGTATAGCAATTTCACATGGCTACCAGATCTCATGACAACTATTGAAATGTAATTTGAAATTACATTTGTAATTTATAAATGTAATTTGAAATATCTGTTGAACTTATTAATAATTTTTTTAAATACTGGTCTTGTCTTTTATGTGTCTGTGCTTTTGTATTTCTCCTTTCTAATATTTTCTATATTTTACAATGCTATCATAGAATGACTAAAGATAAAGAACTCAGACTCTCTATCACAGATAATTGGGTGATTTGGCAGATTTGAGGAGCACCAGCATAGAGTTTACATGCTTAATAGTTATGAATGTGGGGACTTGCTCCTTTTACTTTTGCCTTCATTTTCTCATCTGTAAAACGGGAGTGGTGGTCATTGTACCTGCCTCATAGGATTATGAGAATTGAAGAGGTCAATACTTGCAGAGATCAAAAGCTCCTAGAGAAGGACTCTGCAGAGTGGAGGAGCCCAGCACACTTGAGATATTATCACCGTCACGATCACAGTTGTTACTCAACTATTTCTTTGTATCAGCCAGTACCCAGGTACTTTTGGCTTCATGAACCTCTCCTCTATTTAAAAAATATGCATTAAGCATTCTATTTTGTGGGTGTGTTGATATAAACATGACTATAATACAGGCTAGGTTTTTTTATGGGTTATACATTAAGCTGCCGACTGCCATGTCAGCAGTTAGAATGTACCAACCATTCTGCAGGAGAACGGTAGGGCTATCTGCCCTCATAAAGATTTGAAAATTCAGAAACCTAAAGGGACAGTTCTCCTCTGTCCCTATAGGGTCACTATGAATTGGAATCAACTTGGTGGCAATGGGTTTGTGTTTCTTCGGTTAGTTTGGTTTGGGCCCCATAAAGGAGTCTCTGAGTGGTGCAAACAATTAATAGCGTGGTGGTTAACCAAAAGTTTCACACTTCCTAGAGGTGCCTCAGTTGATCTGCTTTCAAATGATTGCAGGGATGGACGTAGTTGTAGTCACCAATTCCCACTGGAATTGACCCAACTGCATCCAGTTTTGTTGTCTTTATTGTTTTTGTTACCTCTTAAAAACACTGTGGGTTTTGGCCATTGTACACACTGTTCCTAATGGATAAGGTGGCCTGTATAAATCTTTGCTAGAATGCTCCCTCTCGTCTTAAATGTGCCACCATCATTTGAGACTCCTTTCTGGCCCTTCACATGGGAACACAGAATTATAATCATCCATTCACCGGTCTGTTTCCCAGGCTAGATTATAACATTTTCAAGCTCAAGAAATACTCTTTTGTCTGTCCCATGCTAAACACATTATCATTTATAATTAATTGGGCAAAACATGTGAGTGGAATAGGGTAGTTAGGGATTCAAGGAATATTTGGGGGGTAAAAATTTTAGAGGTCTTCCATGAAGATGGCTGTGGGGTAGAGATAATCGCATTGGGAGATCTACAGGCAACTGCCTGGTTTTGAGGATAGGGAGGTTGAGCAGGGAGTCCAGGGTGTGCAGTAGGACCTTGTGGCACCCTAGGGGTCTGTACCAACTGGTGCATAGACCTTCTGCACAATGTTGCCTACCAAATGAAAATACAAGAATTAAGGGAAAATGTAGCAGAAGCAGAGCAAATGGTAAAAGATCTTACCACCAGCTAGGAAGAGGTAGAGGAGGATCGTCTCAGTGACCTCAAAGATAGCCAAGTAGAGTTCAACAAACATGAAAGAAAAATCAAACAAAATAATCAAGAAGCTGAAGACACCTGAGAACAATGAGTGATGCTATGAAGAGGAACAATATTAGAATAATCAGGTTGTCGGAGCAAGACATAATGAAAAAAAAATCAACCACCTAGCTATCGAGGGAATTCCTGAAAGAAAACTTCCCTAGTTTAATGAAGGAGAATCAGACAATCATCCAGGAAGCAGAGAGGACAACTAGACTGAATCCCCAAAAGAACACACCAAGGCATATGATAGTCAAACTATCCAACTTTGAGGAAAAGGAGAAAATCATAAGAGCAGCTAAAGAAAAAGAAAGGAAGCCACCTATAAGGGTAATGGGATAAGAATATTCTCAGACGTATCAGCAGAAACCATAAAGAAGAGGAAAAAAATGGAACAACATCCCTAAATATTGAGGGACAATGATGCTAACCCAAGAATCCTATATCCCACCAACTTTCTATCAAAATAGATGGAGATTTAAGGGTTTGCCCAAGTCAGGAAAAATTTAGAGAATATGTTAAAAACAACAACAGCAACAAACCAGGACTACAAAAGTTACTTTCCAACTCACTTTGGTCAGAAGACCAACATCAAGAGTGCACAAGCAGGAGACCACAGCATAGTGTAACACTATCCAGAAGTCAGAGCACTGAGAGCAATGCCCAAGGTGCCTTTGACCAAAATGGTAAAAAGAGGCAAGAACAAATCCCCGCCTCACATACAAAACACACTGCTAAGTAGGGAGGAAAGGTCTATCACCAAAGGTTCATGATGACAGCAAAGAATCCACAGATGGAAATAATAACCCTGAATGTCAATGATTTGAATTCCCCCATTAAAAGACAAAGCCTAGCAGACTAGATTAGGAAACAAAACCCAGCAATCTGTTCTCTGCAAAAAACACATCACAAGCTCACAGACAAAAAACAGGTTGAGGATTAAAGTTTGGCAGAAGGTATATCAAGTTAATGGCAATCTAAAAAAAAATCAGTAGTCGCAAATCTAATCTCATGAAAAATCTATTTCATGGTACAGGGCATAACAAGAGATATGTATGGGCACAATACGATGTTTAAAGGAGCAATAGACCAAGAGCCAGCGAGCATAATAAACATATCCACACCCAACGAGAGCCCTGCAAAATTCATCAATCAAATCCTCCAAAAAATGAAAAAAGAAATCATGAGACCCACAATCATAGTAGGAGAATTCAATACACCACTCTCCAAGAAAGATAGATCAGCAGGAAAGCTCAACAAGGAGGCTACAGAACTAAACTCTACAATTTAGTCCAATCAACCTGATAGACATATTCAGAGCTCTCCACCCAACTGCAAAAAAAATTCACATTATTTTTAATGATTAAATCATCACTATCCACACATACATCCATTGTGTCAACCACTTTTGTACATTTGTTTCCCTTATCATCCTCAAAAAGTTTGCTCATTTTTCCCTTCCCTCACTCTCCCTCATGAACCCTTGATAATTTATAAATTTTTATTATTTTGTCATATCTTACATCATCTTATGTCTCTCTTAGCCTACTTCTCCGCTGTCCATCCCTAGGGAGGAGGTTATATGCACATCCTTGTAATCTGTTCCTCCTTTCTCCCTCACCTTCCCTCCATCCTCCCGAATTTCACAATCTTTTCAAGCTCACATAGCACATGTTCAAAAGTAGACCACATGCTGGGACACAAGTCAAGTTTGAGCAAATTCAGACATATAGAGGCCACTCAATTTCCATTCTGACTACTATGCCATAAAGCTGGAAACCAACCAAAGAAACACCAAAAACAAAAAAAAGCCCAAGGGCAAATACTTGGAGGATGAATAAATTACTTCTTCAAAAGGAGTGGGTATTGGTCCAAATTATAGACAAAATCAGGAAGTTTCTAAAAACCAATGAGAATGAGAATACAACAAACTCAAATATCAACAGGATGTTGTGCAAAGGCAGTTATCTGAGGATGCTTGATAGAGGTAAATGCACATATGCAGAAGGAAGAGAGACTTGTGGTGAACGCCTTTTCACAAAACCTTCAGCAGTTGGAACAGAGTTAACAGAATAACCCTTCTAACAGCCAAAGAAAAGAAATGATAAAAAACAGAGTGGAGATAAATGAGTGGGAAAACAAAAGAACAATGGAGAAAATTAACTCAGTCAAAAGTTGGTTCTTTGAAAGGATTAACAGAATCAACAAAACATTGGCAAACCTTACAGAAGATATGAAGGGGCAGACGTCACTATCCAGGTTGGTGGATGAAATGGGAAATTACCACAGACCCCAATGAAATGAGAAGACTAATGATACAATACTATGAAGGACTGTACTCCAAGGATTACAACTTGGAAGACATGGACAAATACCTAGAAAAACAAACCCTCCCCAACTGACCCCACACAGACATCAAAAACTTGAACAGACCCATAGCAAAAGAATAAATAGATCAGGTTATCAAGGGCCCAAAATCAAAAAGAGCCCTGACCCAAATAGCTTCACAGGATAATTCTTCCAAGCATTGACACCAGAGTTGACACCAATGCTATACAAGCTCTTCCAGAACATATGAAAGGATGGTAAACTCCCAAACACATTCTATAAAGCTTGTATAGCACTGATGCCAAAACCAGACAAGGATCAGACAAGAAAAGAGAGCTACAGGCCAATACATCTAATAAACATAGATGAAAAAATCCTTAACAAAATCTTGGCCCATAGAATACAGGACTATATAAAAAGAATAATCCGTCATAACCAAGTGGGATTCACACCAGGGATGCAGGATTGTCTGGCTCAACATTTGAGAATCTATCAGCATCATCCACCACATTGAGAAGAAAAAGGACATGAACCACATAATAATATCAATAGATGAAGAAGTATCATTATTTGCAGATGATATGATTGCATTGTGGATCAAAGGATCCACAATAGGATTGCTGGAAACGATAGCAGAATATGGTAGAGTGGCGGAATACAAGATCAAAAAAGCAGAAGTCAATTGCATTGCTATATACCACTGAAGGATTACCAAAAAAGAGATGAAGAATGTAGTACCCTTCACAATTGCCAAGCATAAATTGAAATATCTAAGAATATACCATATATACTTAAGTATAAGCCAACCCGAATATCAGCCAAAGCACCTAATTTTACCACAAGCGCTGCATAAAAAATATTCTGAAAAAACTCGGCTTATACTTGAGCATATGTGGTACCTAACCCCCAAAAAACACCCTGAAAGACCTGTACAAAGAAAACTACAGAACATTAGTACAAGAAACAAAAATGGACCTTCAGATCTACGTGTGTTCATTTGTGTAATTCAGATTGTTCAATGCATGAAATCCAAGATAATTAAACCCCTCAGAAATAGTAATGGGAGTAATGATTCCCTGAGGGTGCAGAGAGCGGTGGGGGGTGGGGACTGATAGCAATGAAGACTGTATAACCCCACTCAAGGAGAACAAATAACAGAATGGCAGGTGAATGGATACATTGGATGCTGTAAGATATTGGTGGGAGTGGGAGGATAATAATATTTCATATAACAAGGGTTCTGGAGTGTAGGGTGCGGAGTGGGGATAAAGGGGAGCTGATATCAAAGAGTACAAGAAGGAAGAAAATGCTTTGAAAATGATGATGATAACAATTGAATGATTATCCTTGATCTAATTGAACTATGGATTGTTATAATATATGTAAGAGCTCCCAATAAAAATGGTCAGGGAGTTTAATTCCCAAATGGAAGTAATTTAAAGGTGTTTTTTGGGTTCCCCTGTCCCACTGGCATCCAAACTCTGGTGTACCTCAAGCCACAAAAGGAAGAATCACCTAAGATAGGGCAACAGGCAGGAAGCAAGAGGTTTACTAGGTAGTTTGCCTGAGCAATTGGGAATTCCCAACCCCATGAACAGTAACTGGGTTTCAACTCGTAAATCACACTGAGAACAGATCCATAAACGATGCTGTCTCATTAGATCAAATGCTTTCAGTTTTGAGCAATTTGTTTGGCTCCAAGGAGCCAAAGAGCAACAAGACTCAATGCTAATTTCAAAGACAGGAGCAAGTCTGGGACAGAGAGTAGCACAGGCAATGTGGATTTTGTGCTGAACTAATAAAGTGCTAACCCAAGGATAAAAATCTCTGCAAGAAGATGGTCCAGTCTCCATCCCCTTACAGAAGGGTCGCGGGGATGAGACAGGCCAGGCAAGGTGCAGTGTAGCACCAATGAAGCATGCGGCTTCTAGTTCTTCTTCTTTTAAAAATCATTTTATTGAGGGCCCATATAATTCTTATCACAATCCATACATACATCCATTGTGTCAAACGCATTTGTACATTTGTTACCATCATCATTCTCAAAACATTTGTTTTCTACTTGAGCCCTTGATCAGCTCCTCATTTTCCCTCTTCCCTTTCTGCTCCCCCCTCCCTCATGAACCCTTAATAATTTATAAATTATTATTTTGTCATATCTTACACTGTCTGACGTCTCCCTTCACCCACTTTTCTGTTGTCTGTCCCCCAGAGAGGAGGTTATATGTAGATCCTTGTAATCCATTACCCCTTTCTACCCCACCTTCCCTCCACCCTACTGGTATCGCCACTCTCACCACTGGTTCATCTGTCCTGGATTCCCTGTGTTTCCAGTTCCTATCTGTACCAGTGTACATCCTCTGGTCTAGCCAGATTTGTAAGGTAGAATTGGGATCATGATAGTGGGGGGAGGAAGCATTTAAGAACTAGAGGAAAGTTGTATTTTTCATCGTTGCTACGCTGCACCCTGATTGGCCCACCAGGCCTGGAGAATAATATCCCTGCTCCGAGCAACCAATGCACAGAGTGGACCATATGGATGATCCCACTATGAGACACGGCATCCCTCACTGACCCTTGGGCCTACTGGGGACAACACTGGAGATTCAGTGTCAGGATTGGCCCGGACTGCCCCCGTGACACCAAGGCAAAACACTGAAGCCTTGCAGCAGAGCAATGGGGGGTGGGGTGGAGTGGGGGGGGGGGGAGAATGGGGGGTGGGGAGTAGAGCAGGAAGCTCCCGAGTGAGTGAAAAGGATAGACTTTGGGGCCAGAGGGTGGCATCCCATCGGACTTGACTGGAGGACACGCCTGGAGGTGAAAAATCAGACCTTGATCTATTTACAGATTTTTCTTTCTTTTTAAAATGTTTTCTGGGTCATTGGTTTTCTTTTCTGTTGTCATCATTGTGTTCTGTTTTGTTGGTTTGTCTTGCTATGCCTTTTTTTTGGTGCATATTATTATCTCTGCAGATCTATCTAGATAAGATAGGCTGGATGAACAGTCTAGAGGAGAAAACAATGGGATCGATGGTTCCAGGGGGACATGGAAGAGGGGGAAGTGGGGGAAAGGAGGTGGTGTTTACCAACTCAGGGACAAGGGAGCAACAAGTGATTCAAAATTAGTGACAACGAGGGTGTGAGAAGCCTGGTATGGATTCAGCAAGGGCAATGTAACCGCGAGAAAATACTGAAACCCAAATGAAGGCTGAGCATGATAGAGGGACGAGAGGAAAGTAAAAGGAAATAGAGGAAAGAACTAGGAGGCAAAGGGTATTTATAAAGGTCTAAATACAGGCATGTACATATGTAAATGTATTTATATAGGATGGTGGGGGAATAGATTTACGTGCATATATTTATAAGTTTAGTATTGAGGCAGCAGATGGACATTAGACTTCCACTCAAGTACTTACTCAATGCAAGAACACTTTGTTCTATTAAATTGGCATTCCATGATACATACCTTCCTGACATGATCAATGACCTCTCTAGTTCTTTAATGCTCGCCCCCCCACACACAAACACACTCTCATGATCCCTTACAAATCTGGCTAACCAAGAGCATGTACAGGGGTACAAATAAGAGCTGGTAACACAGGGAATCCAGGACAGATATACCCCTTGGGACCAATATTCAGAGTAGCAATACCAGGAGGGTAAGGGTAAGGTGAGGGGAAACAGTGGGAACTGATCACAATGATCTACATATAACCCCTTCCCGGGGGGATAGACAACAGAAAAGTGGGTAAAGGGAGACATCAGTCAGCGTAAGACATAAAAAGCAATACTATTTTATAAATTATCAAGGGTTCATGAGGGAGGGTAGGGAGGGAGGGGAGGAGTTGATACCAAGGACTCAAGTAGAAAGAAAATATTCTGAAAATGATGATGGCAACATATGTACAAATGTGCTTCGCACAATGGACGGATGGAGTAATAAGAGTAATAAGAGTTGTACGAGCCCCCAGTCTCATAAGATACCTCGCTACTGCAGGCTCTCTGCAACTGAAAAAAGCATTGCTTCATAATCATAGAAATCTTTATTAAACAAAAATATCAAAACCTGAAGTGATTGTTTCTCAACCTTCTCCACCTTGGTCGATACACTTCTGAAGGCAGTGGTTCCATCTCTCTACCCCTTCCCCAAAGAACTCCATGCTCTTGACTTTCCAAAGACTCCAAAATCATAGTTGCCAAGTCCAACCTGACTCCTAGTGGCCCCATAGAGTGCATCCAAACAGCAGTTTGTGTGTGTTTGAGGGGCTACAACCATGTTCTTTTTCAATGTTCTGAAGTCTGAAGGGGACAACATTAGGGCTGTAGGTTAGATGGAGTAAGGTGTCCCTACAAAATCCCTGTAGGACATTTCTTGCTACCCTCCAAGAATAAGCAAATACATTGCCGTGATGGGAAGAAGAAGAAAAATTCCTCCTTGCAACTGCCCAGCCATTTCTTACCAATGCAGTTTTCCATTCCTTAAAATGTCTTCAAAATGAGTCGCCATGATTGTCCTGTATCCCTCAAGAAAAGTTATCAAGATTGCTTTTGGGGATCTGTCTTTGTATTGGTTGAAGTGACCCAGCAGATCCCTTGACAGCCACTGTTTTGATTGGACCCCTGTTTTGAAGGCATCGTAACCAGACGGTCACAAGGGTACCACTGAGAGAACTTGTCTTACTAAGCTATGCGCCTATCATAGCGACGTGCTTCAACGTGTTTTCTTTGGAATACTCCCACACGTGTGCAAACTGGAACCCTCCTATTGTCATTGACGCTTGTATGTGACAGCACTGTGCCATCTTACCAGTTGTCTATTGCAGAGTTTCCCCCACTTCAGGGACACCCGCATCTCCAACGAGCCTGTTTGAGCATGTAGACCCTGGCCACTCCCCGAGAAGCCCAGAGGTTGAACAAGCAGCGCAGATAAATTATGTTGCAGTGGGTTTAGAGCCAACTTTAAGAACATGAACTTTCCTGGGAGGGTGTTGAACCCATGGACATACTTTCCTCTGTGATCGGGCCCCACTGGTCTGTGTCCATAGTTCATGGCCTTTGCTTCCCGGATGGGAACACCGTATAATTAATTTAAAATGAGGAATGTAGTCAAAATATACTCAACAAAGTATTTGCCTAGGCAATAATTTTGCCATTCAGTGAAATCTATTACAGTGTTATGTTCTTTAACCATTATCCTGTTGTTTCCAAGATTCTTCCACCACTGTTAACAGAAGCTCAATGCCCCTTCGCCAGCAACTCCCATGCCCTGCCCCCCTCACACTAACAGTTTTTAATAGTTACAAGTTGGACCCCAGTTCAGGCTTTCTACTCCTCTATAGACTGAGTCTCCGCAACCCACAAGGGCAGTTCTAGATTGCCTATTGTGTCACTATGAGCCAGAACTGGCCCCATAGCTGTGCGTTTTTTATATACATTTGTTCATTTCATAGAAGTATCTGTCCTATTTATGACTTAGCTCATTCAGCATAATATGCCAAGGTTCATGCATGGTGTGACATGTAGCAGCACTTCATTTCTCTTTTTTGGGGATGAGTAATATCCTATTGTATGTATATGCCCCATTTGGCTTATCGGTCCTTCTGTTGATGGATATTGGGGTTGTTCCCATGTTGGGGCCATTTTGCAAAGCGCTGTGATGAACTTTGGTGTGTTGGTGTCAGTTGCCTGCCTGCATTCATTCTTTTTGAGTGTATATCCGGGCTTGTGGTGGCTGGGTCATATGGTGGCTATTCTATGTCCTGCTTTCTGAGGACTTGCACTACTATTTAGCATTCCCAGAGGCATGGATGGTGGGCTGCAGTTCTCCCAAAGTATGATTCTTAATTATGATAAGAAGCCAGAAAAAAATGCATCTGCTTTGCAGATTCTTAAACCCCATCCCCTTTTCCTTTTTTTCCTCACTCACTCTCTGGCTCAAGGGGTTGGTTGGCATGTGGGCATCAGTACGAAGGAGGCAGGCCTCTTTTTTCTCAACCCGGAGCTGAGTCTTATGCTGGGAAACCAGCTCTCTGCAACTCCGCACTGGGTTTCCTTTTTCTATCAAGGGCTCTAATGAGGAGGGACAGGCAATTATTATTATTTATTTCACTAATTAGCCAGATAATCACTCATTCTGAAACTCCTCAGTGTTGGAAATCTGTTTGGTGGGACCCTTTGTCTAACGTGGTTTCATTTTCTCCTCTTTTCCTTTACGGGAAGGGCTGCTTTGTTAAGTGGGAGCTGATGGTAGGGGGTCAACGGGGGGGGGGGGGATTAGAAGGAGAGAGGGAAAGATCATTTCTGAGCTGTGAAGATAATGCAGGAAGGAGACAGAGTCCATAAAAACATCACCTTTCAGTCTCTGAAGACATAATGCTTGATGATAACCATAAAACATGTTAGTGCAAAATAAATTGCTGTTCTATTCAAATCCTTAAACGTACTCCTGTGGATGTCACTGGAGACATGCAACTATTTTTTCCCATCCGGAGGTATATTTTATCATAATTTGTGGGGTGGGTGACAGCCTTGTACACATGATCGCCTTTTCCTGCTCAGTTAGCTTGTCAAGGTCAGAGTCCTTTGGCCTTTTATGAATGTAGGACTATTAAGGAATGAGCAGGATACCCGAGTAGCTCAGAGGGGAAACTTTGTTTTTCTTACTAATAAATGAGCTAAGTTCCCGCGGTATTGGCTTCTGCGGAGCTACCCTGTTCTATCCGCCGGGTTGTTGGGAGCTGCTGCCATTGTTCTTGACATTCCGCATCTTTTGTTGTTGTTGTCGTTGCTGTAAAAGGAACAGAATCTCTGAGAGGCTGGGCTTCCCCTGCAACGTCTCAACATAAAATGGCCAGGAAAACATTTAATTTCAGGTAGATTTTTAAGGTCGATGAGTCTAATGGGAAGTCGGCCCTTCATGAATAGCCAGCTCTCCTATAGGGTAGATTGCCGGTGTGGTGCCATGTAAGCCAAGCCTCCCAAATACAACCACAGGGAGAACCAGCCTGGCAGCCTCCGTCCACTGAGTACTATTATTTGAAGGACTTCCATTGTGAGAGTTAAAATCAGATCTAGGGAGGCTAAAAGCAATAATCGGTGATATTAGTAAAAATGGAAGAGGAGAATTTACATCTGTAAAGGAGAACTTGGCTGGCTACTATAACCTGACAATACGCTCTTCACCTCTTCACCTTTGTGTACTTCTCAGAAGGTTGAAGGGCCCCAGGTAGGGGACTTAACATTTAAACAATTCTGTGGGTTTCTGTGTTGTCCACAGCACCAAAAACTCTTTAGAAAGCCCTTCTGAAAGCAGCCCAAGAAGCCTAAGCAAGTCCTTATGCCGAAACTTCAAACAACCCTTCATCCTTCCCAGATCTGCCACTGTTCCTGCCATGCTTTCAGAAGTCCCATCAAAAAAAATTTTTTTTATGCCCAATGGTTCTGGGGGTCAGAAATAAGTGTAGTAGCAGCTGCACCACAAATAATGTCCTAGGATCTATTTCCCCACCCCTCAGTGATCAAGCAGTTATTGGAAAGGACAAAAGTAACTTTTCAGAGAAGAATCCCTTTCTATTATTGGATGCGCAGGCCCCGACATAATAATTTTCTGCCGTTGATAGTTTCTACAGGAGAAAGTGATGTAGATGAAAGAAGTATGTACCCTGCCTAAGAGTGAGGTACAATTACCAATTCCATCACTATAATATTGGGCTGGCATATTAAAAATGAATTTGATTATTTTACATAATCCTGTTCTATTCTTACAAAGCTTAAGAGCTCTTGGGCAAGGGACATCTGAAGGCACTAAAACATAGTCAAGTTGTACTTTTAAAAGATTTTAAATGACCTAGACTTCTCCTTAAGGTTATGTCACCAAGGTCATGTTACATGTGCTGCCTGATGACTAGAGAGAAGGTAAGATGGACAGAAACACCGTAGGTCATGTTGCGTACCAGTCATTTGAGAGAATGGGATTTTGAAATATTATCACAAGAGGTAAATATTAAAAGCTAAGGAAATAAAAATGATTGAGGTAGAAAACAGAAATGGAGTTGAGTGAGAGCAACGGCAAGCTCTTTCCCCCTCCGGGCAGTAGGGGGCACCAGAGAGGAGCGAAGGTGGGGTGGGTGCAGGCAATGGTGAGGGAAGTGATTGCTTCTCTGTGGCACCAGCTCCCAAAGTGGCACATTTCCAACGTTTACACACAGGACCCTCAAAGTCACCTTGAAAGCAGGATTTGCCCGTTGGGTTGAAAAATGAGAGCCTGGGCTGTTTGGGGAAGCTCGAATTTCCAGATGGACTGCTTTGTTAGAGTTGAAAGAGGGTTGGTTTTCTGATCCATCTCCTCAATAATGAATGCCTGTCCTCATGTGGAACAGAACTTCAACTTCCCAAAGAATTCAGGCTAACTGGACCCACTGAGACTATTGCCTGGGGTGCTCTTGAAACCTCAAAATGAAACGCCCCTTGAAGTTTACAGAATGTCATCCAGCTTTCCTTCCTGCCCGACCTGATGGCTATATCTGCTCTAAAGCTGATTCAAGAATAACAGCCACAAGAAAATCAGGCTAGCCTTAAAAAGTGAAGAATGCCATTCCTATTGAATATACAGATGCATATACATATACACAATTATCCCCAAACCAGTTAGCAACAGTAACTCTAAAGCATGGATGAGAAGCTCAGGAGGATGTGGGGCACTGAGTCCCGAGTCTAGGTTAATGCAGGCCAGACAAGGAGATCAGAAACAACAGGGATGGTGGCACTACGCAAAGACTGTCCCCAATGCCACTGAGCAGTAAGTGTAGTAATTGCCACATGGGGATATGTCCGATGTGTATATTTTCAGCAACATAAAACATTTTAAATCGATTTTCTTCCAACTAGTGAAGCGCTTCCCTGTGTGAGCCCCTTTGCCGTTCCCTTCATTCTAGAATGTTCTTCCCGGCGACTGTGTGACATGTGGGTGGCATCTGCAGATTCTGCACAGAGGCCACTCACCAGTGATGCTCCCCCCTGCCCCCCAACCTTCCTAGTAGGAGCAGCAGCTCCCCACTCTCCTTTTTGCCCTCGTCTCCTTCTTCCACACTCTTTCCAGCAGAAACCGATTTTTGTCTGCTGTTCTCGCCAGTAGACAGGAAGTTCAATCAAAGCAGAGTCATAAGGCCTGGTGGCATAATAGGGGACAAGTTGGGCTGCTAAGCTCAAAGGCAGCAGTTGGAAACCATCAGCTGCCCCGTGGGAGACTGTGGAGGCTTTCTACTCCCGTGGACTTACAGCTTCCAAAGCCTGCAGGGGCAGTTCTACCCTGTCCCAGAGGGTCAATGAGTCGGACTCAACTGGATGGCAGGGAGT
This sequence comes from Tenrec ecaudatus, assembly GCF_050624435.1. Lineage (NCBI taxonomy): Eukaryota > Metazoa > Chordata > Mammalia > Afrosoricida > Tenrecidae > Tenrec > Tenrec ecaudatus. The sequence goes on along the minus strand of NC_134543.1, from coordinate 121,484,723 downwards.
TGGGGTTAGGTGTTCTCAGCACCGCAACCCATGTCTTCCACAGGGTGAGAAGAAGACAACAAATATTTTTTGAATGATTAAATGAATAATGATAATAATGAACAAGCTGAAAACCCAAACCAGTTGGTGTGAAGTCGCTGCCCGCCTCACCTGCGTGTCAGAGTAGACTTGTGCTCAGCAGGGTTTTCCAGGGCTGAGCTTTGAGAAGATCACCAGGTCTTTCTTCCGACGAGTCTCTGGGTAAGTTCAACCATCCGATTTTTCAGATTTTCCACTTTTTAACTGAAAGTGCTTGCCATTGCCACGCAAGCTCTTGTTTTTCTGTGACAGGCTAGGATTTCTAGAAAAACAAAACCAGTGACACTCAGATGTGCCTACAAAAGACCTTTATAGCAAGAAATCATTTTTTTTTAAATCAAGAAAGCAGCCCAGTCAGGTCCAACTCAAGCCCACGGGCCAGATGCTAGCAGGCGTCCTCTTCTGACTCCACAGGGGCCAGTGGCTGAAGCAGGACACTGGCGCTGCAGGGTCCGCAGGTACAGGTCAGGTTGCCACAGCTCGCAGAGTCACGAGGAGGAAGCCGGAAGGTGACCAGGGTCAATAGATATTCTCAGTGTCTCCCCTATAGAAAAGCCACACCCCCAAGGAGCCTTCACCAGGCTGTGATTTGATTGAGAGGGCGGACCCCACCCAGGTACCATGAAGTGCCTCTGTAGACCCTCACCACTCCACTTCGGTTTATGTGCCCTGTGTCCGGCTCCACACTGACTTCCCCTCTTACATTAATGTGTGCCATCCATCCGCAGGGGTCCGCAGCGCTGATGACGTCATGAATCCATTCTGTTTCAGAGGAGCAAGTAGCAGTGGGGGCCTCATGAGTACGGAGCCTGTGCTAAGGAATGAGCTGCCACGACAACATCATCAGGACACAATTCTGCCTGAATAGAGAAGTTCTGAGCATGAAGAGGGGATTTTTTTAAAATTGTTTTAATTTTATTGGGGGCTTTTACAACTCTTATCGCAATCCATGCATATATCCATTTTGTCAAACACATCTTTGCATATGTTGTCATCATCTGTTTCCAAACAATGTCTTTCTACTTGAGCCCCTGGCATCAGCTCCTCCTTTTCCCCACTCCCTCCCCCAACCTCCCACCCGACTTCCCTCCCCAATGACTCTTTGATAATTTATAAATTCTTTTTTTTTCATGTTTTACACTGACTGCTATGAAAACATCTACATGACAAGAAACAATTAGGAGGTAAAGAAGAACTTAGCATTTCGATTTCAATGGGCTTCCCAGAAGGGATCTTTTGCTCAGGGTCGCCATAATGAAAGGGGGGGAAACACGGGACATCCAATTTAATTTGAAGTCCAGATAAACAAAGAATAACCGTTCAGTGTAGGTAGGTTCCTAAACAATTATTTGTTGCTAATCTGAACTCCAAATTGGCCTTAACGTCCTGTACGTTCCTCGACACCTCTACTTTTGCCGACTTCCATTTATAACCAAACAGAACACGAAGAAGAAGAAAGAAAATAATAGCAGTAAAGAGAAAGATACAAACCACCCTTTTGCCATTGAGGTGATTCCAACCCATGGCCGCCTCAGGTCAGATTCTCCTAAGGTACCTCTGGGTGGACTCAAACCACCAACCTTCTGGTTAGCAGGTGAGAGGGTTAATTCTTTCTACCCCATTGGCACGCTAAAAAACCTCCATAGTTACGACGTTTCTTGCTTAGGAGTGAACTGTGTGCTGTCTGCATAAATTATCTCTAAACTTCACAACAACTCTACCAGGTAGCTATCCTCTCCCATTCTTCCGAGGTGGAAATTGCAGCTCCGAGAAAATAAGGAATTTTCCAGTACGTCCAGAGGTAGACAGCCCTATGTTCAGACATTTTCCCTGAAAAACCAATGTCCACCCTACTCTACCATTTGGGGTGCTAGAGGCTGACTGCTCCAGTAAAGATTAGGGTCTCAGAAACCTCCTGATGTAAGGGCTCCAGGAGCCAGGGTCAACTGGGTGGCCCTGGATTTAGAGGCCAGGCAACCCACCATCAGAAACAAAGGGGCTTCCTTCAGGTGAGCCCAAGGAGCTGCCTGGGGCGTCTAGACACCTGCCCCTGCCTGTGGGGTCATTAAGGGTCAGGAGCTTCCTGTTACTGCTGTTGAGAGGGGCCACGTGCACATGGCTCCAGAGAAGCAGAGAAGAGTAGCATCTCAGAGATTCCCGTTCCAGCATCGCATGCATTTTATTCTAAATGACAATATTTAACAACAAAATTGCTTCATTTCAACCTCATTGCATTCCTTCTAGCGGGAGTACTATAATTTAAAAATAATAAATGCAACAGAGTGAGCATATTGCTTTCATTAATTCCCAATACTGCTTATTTTCAGCACTTTTAAATTATTTGGGTGTCCTCAATAGATTTAGTTGAAGTGGAAAAAGAATCATTCAAATTTCAGACCATTTGCCATCGTCAATTTATCTGCCGTTTCCCAGCCAAGTAACTGAACTTCAAAGTAGCATTTAGTTTGAACGATTTCCTCCCCACCCCCTTCCTGGTATGAAAGCGTGAATTCATCAAGTAAAAGTGTCCGTGGAATTGAAGGTGCTATAAACAAGGGCATCCTGGCCTCCGAATGATCAACCTGCACAGGTGATGTTGATTGGATGTCATGGCGTCCCAAGGACATCCTCGGTGACAGTGAAGACTTTCTGTCTCTGTGCCCAACGTGGAATGAAGAATTAAGGAGACGACTGAACCACTTCACTTCAGCCTCTGCTTGTTCCCAAATAATGAAGGCAAACAGGAAATTGCAAGGGCCTTAAGGATAGGGTCGTTGTGAGTCAGAACTGGCTCAATGGCAGTGAGTTTAAGGATTGCTAGACTTGTAAACTTTCCTGGTATGTGTAAATTTCCGTTAACAATACAGAATTTTTCCAGGTACGTGGCTCCCAAATATTGCATCCTGTATTTTTATTTGCTCACTTTGGCGAACCAAGACCCTCTGCCTCACCGGCTTGTCGGGTGGTGGTCTGGAAACAAGGCTTGGTGATGGCTCGTCATCAAGGCTGGGACGGGCTCAGTGATTACCGGGTGCTGAGCACCAGTCGATATGATCTGCAGGGTGCAGGAACCGCTAGTCCTCACAGCAACCCCGTCAATTAGGGACACTCTTTTCCCAGTTTGTGAATCAGTCATGCTTATTTATTGTGCTCCGCAGATCATTGGAGTTTGCTTGTTTTCTTACAAATGGAAGGTGTGTGGCAACCCGCGTGTGAGCAAGTCCACTGGCGCCATTTTTCCAACAGCGTGTGTGTGCCCCTCTGCCCCAGTCAACATTGTGGTCATTCTCCCACGATGTCATATGTTTGCATAATGCTATTATGTGTTTCATAGAGTACAGTGTAGTGTAAACATAGCTTTTATATGCACTGGGGAGGGGGGTGGAGTAAGTGACTCGCTTTATTGCAAGATCCACTTTATTATGACTCGCTCTATTCACTTCACTGTGACTCGCTTTATTGCGATTCTCCACTTCATTGTGACTCGCTTTATTGCGATTTTCATTTCATTGTGACTCGCTTTATTGCAATAGTCACATGATTGCAGCAGTCTGGAACGGTGCTTGGAATGTCACTGAGGTATGTCAGTCCAGGAAGGCAAGGCATGGTGTGGTGAAGGCATGTTCCCCAGCTGTCCGCAAACGTGTGGGGGTCAAGGATAGGTGCAGACCCTGCCTTCTCTGCCTTCACTACACCATGACGCTTCCCAAGCACATGAAAACCAACGACCGCTTGTTGCTAGGATCCTGTGTGTCTCCACTTTGCATCCAGGATACAGAGCCAGTCTAAAATCCCTCCGGACATACTCGAGGTTGGATGTTGCAGCGCATGCGCCGAGTTTCCTATGCAGACCTCCTTGCAAAATGAACGAACCCGTCTCTACAGGACGGAAAGGAGCCTCCCGGCTATGGCAAGTGTATCAATTCCAAGTGTAAAATACCACGGAAGTAATTGCACAGAACACTGAATTATTTGCACAGAACACTGAGTAATTGCACCTCTCAAACTGTTATTTTCAATTTCGCAGAATGGTTGCTAATTCACTTTGTTTTAAATGTATGACGGACAAGTTGCCCTGAGCTGTTAATGTTTAATTTGGGGGTTCTGGAATGGGAGAGTTGCTTAAATTTAGGTTCAATCCTATGACTGGATCATGAGCAAAGGCCTTGGACCATGGGCCAACTTCTATTTGTAGGGTTTTACCATAAGATTTCTTAAATATTTATTGCATGCATGACGATCAAAAAGATGATGAAGCAACATTTTAGGAAAATTCAAATGGTAAAAAACAACACCCACCACACAATACTACTGCTTTCATTTCGAGTGCTTCTGTCCAGTTACTGACTTCTAAAGTGTCCAGAACTGAGAAAAATCCCACAGTGTTTGTTAGAAATGAATTCATCAATTTCTGTCCAGAAGACACTGCCTACAGAGGAGAAAAGGCAGACAAGGGAAGCCTATCTTGCAGTTAGACTTGTTTCTCTCTTGACAAAAAAGAACCCATAAGCAGAATATGCACTGAAATATTAAGTGCTTCTATCCTCTTTCACCAAAAGTATTCTCCTCCCATTCAATGGCTTCAGGAACTACAAATTGACTTTTGGATGTTGAGCTAGAGAGGAAGCCCTGGTGGTGCAGTGGTTAAAGCACTTGAATGCTATCCAAAGTGGATGGAATTTCTAACCCACCAGCTGCTCCATGGGAAAAAAAGATGTGCCAGTCAGCTTTTTAAAAAGATGTATAGATTTGAAGGATCGCTAGGGGTTGGAATAAACTTAAAGGCAGTGGTTTGGGGAGCTCAGAAGGTCCAACCACCTACCCCAGGATTACGTATTCGGATATTCGGATACCCGTTCCATTTTGAGCTACTGGTGAGAATTTGCATCTCCCCCCTCTAGATACACTGAATCAAAATCTGCATTTTAATATGATCCCTGAGTGGTTCTTATGTCCACAGATGAACATCACTTGGGAATCTATAAGCATCACTCGGGGATCTTATGACACTCTAGATGCTGATTCGGCATATATGGGGTGCAAATGCTCCTTCTCGGCAGTGGTCAGTCCAGAAGGAAGAGTTAGAAGCTCTGGGTCCATCAAGTACTCCCGGAACTCCACCAGAACCCAGGCACTGCCTTGAGCACACACATGTTGAACTTGAATGGGCCACGCTGCGGCACAGTCCAGGTGTAGACCAATAGTAGCATTGCATGGCAACCCGAGAGGACACGGGATTTCATGAGTCCAGCTGACAGCCTCACCTTTCGCCCGAAGGACAGCTCGTGAGTTTGCACCTCAGACCTTGCGGTGAGCAGTCCCATGCTTACCTGGCAGCATTACGAGGGCCGCTTGAATGCACAGATGGAAGCAAATGACAAGAAGTCCATTCAAAGGGTCCAAGGTTCTTCAACAGAGATTTCCTGACTCGAGACAGTTTTTGCATGTGCCCAGGGCAAGGTTATGGACCACTCAGTGTCCGCCTGGGCCTCCACTTAAGAGTGCTCCCCCAAAATGAGAAGACTGCTCCAACGCTTAGGGAAAACACCAAGGGAACAAGATGGATGGAACCCAGCTACACCCTTGTTATGTAACACTTCCAGTTGTTCAACTACAGGATCAATACAGGGTCGCTTGTGAAGGAGCTAGCTACGTGAGCAAAACTTGAAATGATTTACAGTAGGAAGCCACAGCTGATATGAAAATAAACATTGAATCAGTTCCTTCCTCTAAGTCTATGTTCCATTAGAATAACTACGGTAGGCGACATTTTTCACATTTTAATTGGTGTTTTGCTGATTTTATCAGAATTTCTGCTGATCAAAGCAAATTGGCTATTTATTTATTTTGCAATGAAGCTAACTGTTCACTGCAAGTTTAATGTACTGTAATGAATTTTAAATATCCTCCCCGTCAGATTGCAAAGTGTTTGAATCAAGACATCCTTGTTACATTTAAATTATTAATTACTCAAATGAACAAAAGGTAACTTTCTGATAGAATGTGACATTTTTAAGTGGGTCTGAATTAGAAGAAAATGTGAAGCTTGCATTAAATGGTGCCTGGAAAAAAGATTTTTTTTTTCCTAATGCTTCCCCCTGCAGTCTGCTTAACCCACTCATACCTGCTTAGTTTTCAGACATATGATAAATACTTTCATTATTAGTTTATTTTCAGTAGCTTACAGAACAATAAGTTTTTATGTTATTTACACTCCAGTGACTTTGGTTTAATTGGCTTCTTTTATGTTATTTATATAAATATAAATCATGCCGGGTTTTAAAGTATTAATGATGCATTTTATGTTAGAATGCTGTTTTCAACCAGGCTAGTGCTCCATACATTCACACCGTCCATGGGTAGTAGCCAAGGAAAGTCCACGTACAAAGTAGAAGCAAATGCGTTGGAATCCGGGCAGAATTCATGATTGGGATGAGAAGATCCAGTGACTTCTCCTTCATTGCATTTGAGTTAGCTAATTAATTTATTCCAATATTTTGGGGGACTGTTTTCAGGTCTTTAGGCTTACGAAAATACATAGATCCCCCCACCCCTGGAGACATCATAACAAAGCAAAACAAGCATCTAAATAGAGCTGAGGTTTGAGTCTTGCATCCACTCATCTTAAGAATAGAGGAGGATGTCAACTATAAACGTCCTCAGAAATGGCATCTATCAAGTAAAGAGTCTGGCTTAAAGGCCTCTGTCTTCATTTAACTTTCTGAAGTTATAGGTTTTGATAAACATGCATTTGATAATCTGTGGACATCTTTCTCTCAAACATTAAGGTGGTGTATCCTTATGAAGTCTACGCTTTTAAAGAAACCTTGTTTGTACAGATATTCAGACTTTTCCAAAGGAGCTCCATGGACACTAACCTTTGAATGCTGAGCTGCTAACTGAAAGGGTAATGGTTTGAACGCACTCACACGCAGATGTTCTTGAGAGGAAGACCTGGTGAGCTACTTCACTAGAAATAACAACCAAGAAAATCCTGTGGGATAATTTAGTTTGATGGCACCCAACAACAACAGGCTTGTCCAGCGACTCTTAGCACTATAGAAAGCAAAAAGAGAGAGATTTTAAAAAGTCAATCAATTATATTTTTGGATATTATTTCAATTGTTAGGAGTTCCTGTGTCCCAGTAATGAGAACAGGGAACAAATAAACCAGTTCCCCAAGTGGAAATCACATAGTGATAATCATGTCATGGGGGTTGGTGTGGCAGTTAGCTTTTATGTCAACTTGACCCTGTATAGACGTGTAAGGTGGAGCCCAAGAATCAGGTTACAGACCGATGACGCCTTCCCGGGGATGTGGCCTTTTTATAAGGGGGAAACTGGAAACTTCTCTGTCTTTTGTCCTTCAACTTCATTCTTGTTAAGGACTCTGTGTCTGCCTTCAGGGTGGCTCCATGTGGGTCACCCAACCCTGAGAACTGTCATGTTTCCACCAACCTTAAACCACAAGACTCTGCACCCTTCGACTTGAAATTCCCTGCATCCCACTTCATCATTCTGTGTCATGGTCCTGCAGTAAGGTGAGTCTGAAGAGGGCCCCGGCTCGCATCAGACTTATGGATTTGAGCTGAACTGTGATACCTTCCTGATATAAGATTGCTTCTTGATACAAAGCCCTTTCTTGTACACAGAGGAGTGTCTCTGACTTTGCTTCTCTAAACAAGCCAGTCCAACACAGGCAGTAATTTGGTTTTGGATGATTTAGGGAAAACTAAGTGCCCATCTGAAGCATGCCCTTCACCTCCACGATAGCAATGGTAGTGAGTGATGAAGGGTAATATGTTTCTTGAATTCTCATTTCTAAACTGCCTTGGGGACCCTACCACATTTTCTTCTTGAGAGTTTTGATACAAGCTGGTTCGCTTAATGTGATGGTCAAATGATTTTATGTCAACTAGACACTCCTGTCAATGGATGGAGTCCCACCTGTCAATCAGGTCATAGTGATGCTGTCCTCTTGGGTTCATCTTCTCATAAGAAGGACCCTCTAGGATTAGCCCCAATCCCAACTACGTGGACAGCTACCCCTCCCCCCCAAAAGAATTTACTTCAGAGGACAGCACTGAAGCTACAGCTCAGGGAGAGGGACAGGTCTGATCAGAGCACATGGGAGCAAATGAAGGGGGAGGAAGAGAGAGTGGAGCACATCAAGACTTCAGAACAATATCCCTGCTTAGAGCAGCCAATGCACAGAGAGGACCATTTGGCTGGCCACACTATAAGACACAACATAGCCCTACAGGGCTATGTCCCATAGCCCTATAGGGGACAACACTGTAGGCACAATGTGGGAATTGTGCCAGATCTGACCCCACCACACTGAGGCAAAACACTAAGGGTGTACAACAGAACAGCAAGGGGAACAGAACAAGGAAGTCCTACAGGAATACAGAAAATAGACTTTGGGGCCACGGTGTGGCCCCCCCATCAGACTGGACTGGAAAACACTCCTAAAGGCCAACAAACAAACCTTGAACTATTTACAGGAGTTTCTTTTTTTGTTCTTATCTGTTTGTTGTTGTTTTGTTTTCTTTTGTTGCTTTGTTTTGCTCCATCTTGTTCTAGTGCATGTTATTTTATCTCTGCAGGTCTATCTAGATAAGATAGGCGGGATAAACCATCTGAAGGAGAAAACAATGGGATGGATGGTTGGGGGGGGACATGAGAAAGAGAAAGGTAGGGCAAAGGAAGTGATGTTAACAAACACAGGGACATGGGAACAACAGCAATACAAAATCAGTAGTGAGGAGGGTGTAGGAGGTCTGGTAGGGCTTGATCAAGGGAAAGGTAACTGAGAGAAATAACTGAAAACCAAATGAAGGCTGGGCATGGGAGTGGGACAAGAGGAAAGTAAACAGAAATAGAGGAAAGAACTAGGAGGCAAAGGACATTCATAGAGGTCTAAATACAGGCATGTACATATGTGAATATATTTATATATGATAATGGAGAAATAGATCTATGTGCATATATTTATAGGTTTAGTCTGAAGATAGCAGATGGACATTGGGTCTCCACTCAAGCACTCCCTCAATGCAACAACGCTGTTCTATTAAACTGGCATTCCATGATGCTCACCTTCCTGACATGATCACTGAAGACAAAGTGGGTGCATAAGCAAATGTGGTGAAGAAAACTGATGGTGCCCAGCTATCAAGATATAGCATCTGGGGTCTTAAAGGTTTGAAAATAAACAAGTGGTCATCTAGCTCAGAAGCAACAAAGCCCACATGAAAGAAGCACACCAGCCTGTGTGATCACGAGGTGTCGAAGTGATCAGGGACCAAACCTTCAAAGAACAAAAAAATCCTATCATGTGAAAGAGGGGGAGTGCAGAGTGGGGACCCAAAGCCCAATTGTAAGCAACTGGACATCCCCTTAAATAAGGGTTGTGGGGAGGAGATGAGCCAGTCAGGGTGCAGTGTAGCAACGATGAAACAAACAGCTTTCCTCCAGTTCTTAAATGCTTCCTCTCCCCCCACTCTCATGATCCCAATTCTCCCTTACAAATCCAGCTGTACTAGAAGATGTACGCTGGTACAGATAGGAAGTGGAACCACAGGGAATCCAGGATAGATGAGCCCCTCAGGACCAGCGGCGAGAGTGGCAATACCGGGAGGGTGGAGGGAAAGTGCAGTAGAAAGGAGGAACCGATTACAAGGACCTATATATAATCCTCTCCCTGGGGAACGGACAACAGAAAAGTGGGTGAAGGGAGACGTTGGATAGTGTAAGATATGACAAAAATAATAATAATTTATAAATTATCAAGGCTGCATGAGGGAGAGGGGGACAGGGGGGGAGAGGAGACTGAGGAACTGATACCAAGGGCTCAAGTAGAAAGCAAATATTTTGAGAATGATGATGGCAATCAATGCACAAATATGCTTGACACAATGGATGGATTGTGTTAAGAGTTGTATGAGCACCCAATAAAATGATTTTAAGAAGGAGAAGAAGAAGAAGAAGGACTCTCTGTTCCCTTCATCTCCCTGTTTGCTGGCCCCCCTGAGAGCTCACAGAGCCCTGCCACGTTTCCACCGACTTTAGGTTCTGCACCCACCAGCCTGGGATCTTCCTGCATTCTGCATCAGTGCATGTGACTGCAGGAGTCTGAAGAAGCACTTATGGACTAGTATCAGACTTATGGACTTGAGTTGGACAGGGCTGGGATGCTTTCTTTTTTTTTTAATTAATAAATCTTTTTATTGGGGCTCATACAACTCTTATCACAGTCCGTACATACATCAATTGAGCAAAGCACCCTTATACATTCGTTGCACTCGTCATTCTCAAAATTCACCTTCCACTTGGGTTCCTGGAATCAGCTCGGTTTCCCTTTTTCCCCCCTCCCCCTCCCTCCCCGCTCCCCCCTTCGCCTTGGTCCCTTAATAGTTTATAAATAATTATTATATCTTATCTTACACTGCCCGGCGTCTCCCCTCACCCAATTACTTTTCGATATAAAGCTTTTGTGCAGATATGTGTGTCACTGAATTCACTTCTCTAGCCAACTTGGCCTAACACACGTATGGTGTCCACTTCTCCAAATGCCACTTTCGGCATTAACCACTTTCGGCATATTCCTTCATCACACTCAGCATTGGCGTCCTCATTTATGAAACAGTGCTTGCCTCAGGGGGCTGTTCTGAAGAATAAATGAGAGGAGGATGTGCGATCTCATCTAGTACCTAGTAGCAGCTCAATGAATGGTCCTTATTGTAATGTGCCCTCAGCGCAGGTACTCTATACCTGTTTCGGAGGATGTCAACAGTAAGTCATGCTGCTCCAGATGACATGTTGGTGACTCAGATGGAAACCAGTGGGGACATGACAAATGTTTATTTACTGAGAATAAAGGCACTGAAGGGGAGAAAGAGCAACTACCATCTAAATAGACACGACACCAAGACACTAGGCAAAGTGCTCAGAGGCCATAGCAGCTGTTCTCGGTATGAATGGTGCTTTCTCTGTAAGTGGCGTAGGATGTGATGCTGGCAGAGAGACCTGGTACTCGGGGTGGGTCACTGAGTTTGCAGCGCAGCTGACAAAGGGAAAGTCACGTAGCCACCTCGCCGTGCATGCCTGTGTTTGCTCCCTTGTCTCTGTATTGATCTTCCTCTTTCAAGGTGCTTACACGTTTTCTTGTGTTGTCTTCATCGTGCCAGCCAGGGAGACAAGGGGGGCAGCGGGGGGTGTCTCCATTTTACAGATGAAGTCAGGACTTGGTCCGTCAGGAGTAAGCCAGCCTATAAAAACAAATGGTGGCTGTTAGGTGCCATCGAGTTGGCTCACCATGACCCAGTGGACAGAACTAAACCCTGTTGGTGCTGCGCCGTGTTTGAGCCTATTGTGGCAGGCACCGTGCAAATCCATGTTGTCCTCTTGTTCTCGGCTCTACCTGAGCAAGCAGGACGTCCGTTTCCAGGGCCTGGCATCTCCTGACAACCTGTGCAAACTCCATGAGATGGAATCTCACCATTCCTGCTTCCAAGGAGCATTCTGGTGGTTCTTCTTCCAGAGCAAAGAGATGTGTTTGATCTTTGGACAGTCTGTGGTCCTGTCAATGTTCTTCAGCAGCACCATATACCAATGCATCGGTAGTGGTTGTTAAGGGGCTCATTTAGTGGGCCCAACGATGCAAACTCTTCCTTTTCAAGTGCTGTTGTGGCAGAACAACCTCAGGTGAGCGGAAGGCTTGAAGGAATAGAAATTTATTTTCTCCTAGTTCTGGGGGCTAAAAGTCAAGTTTAGGTCTCCCTGTCCTTACAGGTTCCTCACTTTCCCACATCCCCAGGCTACCTTTGATTTGATGTTTGTATTTGTCTAACCTGTTCTTTGCATAACTCAGAAGTGATGAGTATAGGGCACACCCCAGTCTGATATGGCCTCATTAACATAAAACAACCTATTTCTAAACGCTCTGTGTTAGTCTGGGTAAACCAGAGAAACAAATCCACAGAAACTCATATTATGAGAGAGTCTTATATAAAGGGTAAGTGTACATTAAAAAAGCATCCCAACCCAGCCCATAAGTCCAACATTAGCCTCTATGTCTGACACCAATCCACAAAGTCCTCCTCCATCTCACAAAACACACACCATGATACCTACTGCAGGAGGAAAGCTGAATCGGTGAACATGTAAGCATCTCAGCACTGGCAGGAGTCTCCACAAGGCTGCTCCAGCACCCAGGGCTGCATCGGGGTAGGTCCATGTGGCTTCTCAGGTCTCTCTTGCAGGAAGTGAGCCTTGCCAGCTGAAGCAGGGAACTGGATAAGGCAGCTGCACCCTGGTATGACCATCAGAAAGCAAGTGACTGGAAAACTAGACCAGCGAGGCTCATCGAGCCATATATCTCTCCGCCCTTCGGTTAATCCCACATGTGTTTATCGGCCTGGTTGGCACAATAAACCTTAACTATCTCACACTATTACAGCCATATGGTTAGAGGAGGCTTGGATTCCAAAATATATTTGGTGGGGAGTGGGGGGAGACGCATGATTAAATCCATAACAGTACACTATTATTAGGCCCACCTGTAGAAATGGAACTGGAGGCATAGAAAGGTGAAACCCATTGCAGAATCTCATGCGGTAAGCAGGAGATCTGGATTTGAAAGTCCCCGAATCTGTGCTTTCTCTGCTCCAGGTTACCCAAAAGTGAGAATAATTTATGGTTCTCAAACTTCAGCACTCCTCGGAATCCCCAGAAGATCTTCTTAAGACAGATTCAGTAGTCGTGGGGTGGGCCTGAAGATTTGCATTTCTAACAAATTCCCAGGTGGTGCTGATGGTGGTTGTCCAAAGACTCACCCCCTGAGAAGCATTGGTCACATGACCAAAATTCACCATCCTCATCCTCATGTAAGCCCGTTGCCCTGGTGGAACAGTGCTGTGAGTTGACTGTTGATGTCAATGTCAGCCATTGGAAAGCCCCAGCCACGCTTCGGGAGAAGGGCAAGGCTTTCTCCTCTCCTGAAAACCTCGTTTTGGAAACTCACCGGGCAGCGCTTCCCTGTCCTATAGATTCCTATAGTCAGCGTTGACTTGCTGACAGTGAGTTTTATTTTTTGTGTTTTTGAGAGGTCAATTGGGGTAGCATTAGCTTCCACTTACGGTGACCCCAGGTTGGCAGAGAAGAGCCGCTCCCTAGAGGTTCCATGTTTGTCATCTTTTGGAAGCAAAATGCCAGATTTTCTTCCATGGCCCCAACTCTGAAGCACTGAACGTATGATTACAGGACAGATTTACCACATGCTAAGCATGGACAACCAAAGAAGTCCTAGTGGCATAGTGGGCAATACATTGAGCTACTAATGGGAAGGTGAGCAATTCAAGCCCACCCTCCGCCTGCTCCAAAACCCAGAGGAGAAGTTCTATACTGTCCCGTAGGGTTGCTGTGCATTGGAATCGATTCAATGGCGGTGAGTTTCTAAGCCTGGCACAGTGGCTGCAACACTGGGTTGGAACATAGCAGTCGCTGCAAGGAGAGCACAGGATGGGGCAGGGTTTCATTCAGTTATGCATAAGGCTGCTATGGGTAAGAGCTGAATCGATGGCACATAACAATGACAACAAAAAGCATGGCATTGTGCTTAGCTACATCAGTGTCTCTCAAAGTGGGATATACTGCCCACTGGCAGGGGGAGGAGGGGGCACCGGTATATTCCAGGGTGCTGCCAAAACAGATCCTCACACTTTACCCTGTATTGTGGGCTAGAATACCAAAGTTATTCATTGCCAGGGGGGTGCTGAGTGACTTTTTTTCCTGAAAAAGCACTGGTAGGCTTAATAAATTTGGAACACGATGAACTAAATGATTGTGATAAGCCTAAAATCGGAATGTATAGCCTGCTAATATCCAAGAAAGTGGATACAAAATATGGAGTGAATTAAATTACTTCTTGCTCACATGGGTTTTTGTAGTTTCTTCCCCAGACACAGCATTATTTTCCAGCATAGAAAGGGCTTTCGCCCTGCAGGCTGATGGACACAGAAGGCAATCTTTTCCCATTTGTAGACCAAGATGATTGAATAATAAAGAAGGGGAAGCCTGAGGAAGTGATGAACTATTTAATAGTTGACCAAATCCCATTAATATACGAAGTTAATTTCATTTCTAATGATAAGCACAGAAATGGCACGTTACAAATGCTTTAATGCCTCTTAGAGACATAACTGATAGAGTAAAATATTACAATGCCAGCGTTCAGTGCTCCTACCTTTGAGTCCCTGCTCAGTTTCCTAGCTTATAAGTAAACATAACTCCGGGATTTTCCTAAAGGCAGTCATTCTAAAACACATTTGAGTTCAACTTCCGGTGATTAGCTTGATCCCCTTGACTGAGAGTTGTATTTCTGTCTATATAAAAACATGTTTCCAAATATTATCAGAGTATTTGTTCCGTACGCAGACGGAGTGAGCATGGTGGGAGGATACAACCCTGATGCACTCCTTACCTGACTTTAAACAACACAGTGCTGTTCTCCCATGAGCTCAGCGAAGTGTTCTGGAATTCCCATTTGTATCAAGGCTATCTAGAGCTTTGTATGACCCACACAGTCGAAGTCCTTTGCTTGCAAACACAAGTAAACATCTTTCTAGCATTCTCTGCTTTGAGCCAACATCCATCTGACCTCAGCAATGATTTCCCTGGTTCCACAACCTCCTCTGAATCCAGCGTGAACCTCTGGCAGCTCCCTGTCAATGGAGTGCTATGACCATTGCTGCTGGGTGACCTGCAGAAAACTTTGACTTGCATAAGATATTAATGATTTTGTTCTAACATGTGAGCATTCTGTTGTGCCATCTTTCTTTGGAATGGATACAAAAATGGATCCCTCTGGTCAGTTGCCCAAGTAACTTGTCTTCCAAATTTCCTGGCATAGATCTATGAGGGCTGCCAGTGCTTCAATGACTGGTTGAAACGTTTCAATTGGCGTGGCATCTATACCTGGAGCCTTGTTTTGGGCTAATGACTTCCATGCAGCTTAGGCAACTTCCCACCATTGGTTTTTGCTCATGTGCTGCATCTTGAAGTGGGTAAATGTTGATGAGTGTGGGTTGTTGTGTTTTGTTTTTTTGGAGTTTTTTTGTATAATGACTATTATTTTATTTCATTTTGATGTTTCCTGCATTGTTCAGTATTTTGTTCATAGACTCTTTCAACATTGCAAACCATTGGAGGAAGGCTTAGTAACAACCTGTGATACACAAATGACACAACCTTGCTTGCTGACAGTGAGGGGGACTTGACAGATTTGCTCATGAAGATCAAGGCTTTCAGCCTTCAGTATGGATTACATCTCAATGTACAAAAACCAAAAATTGTGGCAACTGGACCAATAGGTGGAGAAAGTGGATGATACGTGGAGAAAAGATTGAATTTATGGAGGATTTTTTCTTGCTTGGATGTCCAATCAATGCTTATGGAAGCAGAAGTCAATAGATCAAACAATGAGTTGTGTTGGGTACATCTGCTACACAAGCGTTCTTTAGAGTGTTGAATGGTGGGAGGTTACTTTGAGGACCAGGTCGCACCTGACCCAAGCCAAGGTATTTTCAGTTGTCTCATTGAATAAGGAAGGCTGAAGAAGAATAGATGTATTTGGATTTATGATGCTGGCAAAGAATATTGAAAGTCTGATGAGCTGCCAAAAGAACAAACAAATTTTGTCTCGGGAGAAGTATAGCCAGAATGCTCCCTGGAAGCAAAGGTGGTGAGATTCTGTCTCACATACTTGGGACATGTTGCTAGAAGAGACCAGTCCTTGGAGAAGGACATCATGCTTGGTAGAACAAAGGGGCAGTGACAAAGAGAAAGTCTTTCAACAGTGACACAGTGGTTGCCACAATGGGCAGTTGTGAGGATGGTGCAGAACTGGGCAATGCTTTCTTCTGTTGTACATTGAGTCACCATGAGTTGGAACCAACTTGACGGTGCTTAACCACAACAAACAACATCAGAGGGCAAGGAATGATTAGGTTGAATTAAAGCAAATGTTCCTGCCAGACCAACTGAGCAATGAGATTTTAGAGTAAATAAATAGGGATCTTAATACCTTCTTGATACCTCTTCAGTGGTTTATTTATTCAACATATTCAATAGTTTTTATTCTGAGAGGTAAAAGAATATTACAATTCCTTTTCTGTCCTCAAGAAATTTATCAAAAAAGTAGCCCATGTAGATAATCAAGGGTAAAGTGAGACCAAATGTAAAATTGCTGAATATTTTGGTTGTTGTTCATTGTCATTGAGTCAGCTCTGACACAGGACAACCTCCTGTGTAACAGAACCAAACTGCCTGGTTCTGCACTATATGATCGTGGGCATATCTGGGTGCCTTGTTGTGGCCAGTATGTCAATCTATCATAATGATTGACACAAGGTTCCCCTCTCCTTTGCTGGCACTCAGCTTTACCTAACATAAATAATGTCCTCCAGCAAGCAGTCCCTCATCATGAGAGGTCCAAAGTCAATGAGCCAAAGACTTGAACAATATACTGTGATCCACACGTTTTCATGAGCTAATGTTCTGAAATAGATCACAGAGCCTTTCTTTTTAGTCCATCTTAAATTGGAAGCTGCGGTGAAAGCTGTCAATCTTGGGTGACCCTGGTGATGTTTGAAATACCAGTGACAGAGCTTTCAGCATCACAGTTACACACAAACCACCACAGAACAACAAACTGGCACAGAGAGGGGGTGGGTGGTAAATATGATTACC
Source organism: Tenrec ecaudatus (assembly GCF_050624435.1). Lineage (NCBI taxonomy): Eukaryota > Metazoa > Chordata > Mammalia > Afrosoricida > Tenrecidae > Tenrec > Tenrec ecaudatus. Next base: position 121,467,896 of record NC_134543.1, on the reverse strand, counting down.
CATAAAGTTCAGGACTCAGAGAAGGAGGGGAGATAGTACTCCTTATTATAGGGAATCCACAAAGTCGTATGTAGCCTAACCCTTGAGTGTTTAACCTAAAGATTTGAGCCTGAAAGAGACAAACCAGATCATGTGAAGGCAACATATGTAGAGGCAGAACACTTTGATATGTAATAGGGAGCTTAAGTAATTAATATGACTGGATCATAGCCAGAGGGTGAAATTAATAAGCTAAGCCTGGATCCATACTCTGGCAAGTCTTGAGTGCCAAGAAGAATGATTTAATCTTTGTCTAGTATCTATCACATTCCTGATATAAATTAATGGGCATAATAACAAAGCAGATAGGTAGATATTTAATTAGAAGTGAAAAAGGGAAAATAGAGGGAGATTAAGAAGAGTTATGGGGAAAAGTGAAAGAAATAGAAAAGGTGGTATATTAAGGGTGGGTGAGTAAAATTCCAGCGGGTATCTATAGTCACCAATTTTGAGAGCATTGTAGGGTAATGCAGCTTGCCAGTTACATAGAGATAAAATCCTGCTACTAAAGAAGAGATCTAGACCTTGGTTCTTAGCTTGCCAAAAGAGAGCCTTTGAGCGTCCTTCCAGATACGACTTACTTTCAAAGTGACCAAATGTCCCAATTTACTTAGAACTGGGGTGTCCCTAAGACCTTGGGTTTTAATATTAAATCTGGAACCATTCTGGGCATACTACAGTGGCTGTACGCTCTGAGACTAGGGACCTCTCGGTGCTGTGTTGGCTAAAGCTTTGATTTTCCACCCAGTGATTCAGCAACAAGGAAACACGTGCTCATTTCTGGGTAAGTCAAAGAGGTTGCTGAATAGCACTATACTCTTTTAAATAAAGGGAACCAAGCTTTTAAAGGGTCAGAGGGTTTGCCTACAGTCATTCAGGTAAGGAAGAAAATACAGTCATATTAAAAATCATTTTCAAAGTATTTTCTTTCTACTTGAGCCCTTGATATTAGTTCCTCATTTTTCCCTCCCTCCCCACACCCTTCCCTCATGGGCCCTTGATACATTATAAATTATTATTTTCATATCTTACATCGTCCACTGTCTCCCTTCACCTACTTTTCTGTTGTTCATCCCCCCCCCTGGAAGGGGATCATATGTTGATCCTTCTGATCAATTTCCCCCTTTTTCGCCCTCACCTACACCTTACCTTCCTGGTATGTCTATTCTCATTATTGGTCCTGAGGGGTTTATCTGTCCTGGATTCCCTGTGTTGAGGTCTCTTATCTGTAGCAGTGTCATGTTCTGGTCTAGTCAGATTTGTCAGGTAGAATTGAGGTCATGATAGTCGGGGGAGGAAGCATTAAAGAACTAGAGGAAAGTTGCATGTTTCATCACTGCTATATTGTGCCCAGAATGGCTTGTCTCTTCCTTGTGACCCTTTTGTAAGTGGATGTCCAATTGTCTACAAATGGGCTTTGGGTCTCCACACGGCGTCCCTCACTTCCCCCACTCCCCTGCCTCATTCACATTGGTATGATTTTTGTTCTGGGTCTTTGATGTCTGATACCAGATCCCATCGACACCTCATGATCACATAGGCTGGTATGCTTCTTCCATGTGGAATTTTGTTGCTTCTCAGCTAGATGACTGCTTGTGTATCTTCAAGCCCTTAAGACCCCAGACATTATATCTTTTGATAGCCGGGCACCAACAGCTTTCTTCACCACCTTTGCTTATGCACCCATTTTGTCTTCAGCGATTGTGTCGGGAAGGTGAACATTACAGAATGCCGAATTATTAGAACAAAGTGTTCTTGCATTGAGGGAGTACTTGAGTCGAGGCCCAGTGTCTATCTGCTACCTTAATATTTAACATATAAATAAAGTATACATAGATCTATTTTCCTATCATTATGTATAAATATATTTACACATGTACATGCCTGTGTTTAGACCTCTATAAATGTCCTTTGGCTCTTAGTTCTTTCCTCCATTTCCTTTTACTTTCCTCTTGTCCCACTCTCATGTTTGGCTTTCATTCGGGTTTCAGTAATTCCTTGCTGTTACATTGTCCCTGACCAAGCCCCAGTAGGCATCCTATGCCCTTCTCTCCATTGATTTTAGTTCACTTGTTGTTCCCTCGTCCCTGGGTTGGTTGACACTCCCCCCATTTCCTTTATCCCTCCTCCCCTTCTTCCTTGTTCCCCTGAAACCATTGGTCCTGTTGTTTTCTTCTCCAAATTATTTATCCCGTCTATCTTATCTATATAGGCATGCAGAGACATTAATAAGCACAAAAAACAGGCAAAGCTAAACAAACCATCAAAGGAAGACAACAACAACCCCCCAAACAAACAAACAACAAAATAACAATAACAACAAAAAGAAAGCCAATAAATAGTTGCAGGTCCTTTTTTTTTTTTTCATTTAGAAGTAATGGAAAAGCCTATAAATAGTTCCAGGTCTGGTTTTTTTTTGTTTTGTTTTGTTTTTTACCTTTAGGAGTGTTTTTCAATCAAGTCTAAAGGGGTGCCACACTCTGGCCTCAAAGTCTATTTTTGGTATTTCCTGGGGACTTTGAGAGAATTCCGGCTGAACTTCTTCCAAGATGAGATTTGTTTGTTCTTCTGAGAGTCCATGCCCTCAAATCTGAGACCAGAAGGGCATACTCAATACTCTTAGCCAATGCCATAATTTAAAAGCCTCCATTCCTCCTTTTCAAACCCTGCTAATTGTCTAGCTTTCGCATGCACAGGAGGCCACTGAAAACACCGGGGCTTGGACCAGGTGCACCTTATTAGGCAGCTGGTTTTATTGTCTGATCTCTTGACTGCTGCTTCCATGGGCAATAATCGTGGATCCAAGTAAAAACAGGATGCTGCCAAATGGTCGAGTTGTGAAGATTTTTGCTTGCTGTAATCCATACTGAAAGCGATAGTCGTTAATCTTCATCAGTAAACGTTTCAAGTGTCCTTCACTGTCAACAAAATAGCTTTTTTAACACACTAATTTTATTATTTTATATTTTGTTCTACCTCGTCCATCTATATGTGCATGCATTTATACATTGAGATATTTACTCAGCTCATATTAATGTGCCTTGGTCGTGCCTTAAGCATTCTGTGCTAACTGAAAGGATGGCTTTTCAAACCCACTGCCATTCTGTTGGAAAAAGATGAGAGTACCTGCTTCTGTAAATGTTTAGTCTCAGAAACCCTACAGGGCAATTCCGCTCTGCCGCGTAGTGTTGTTATAACCCAGAACCAACTTGACAGCAGTGAGCAGGGGGACTCCTAGTATACTGCAGATAGGTTCTAGAAATGCTAAGAGAAGTAAAATCTGGTTTTTGCCTGCAGGAAACGTAAAACTTAGTTGGAGAGACAGAGTTATAAACAAAATGTGATAACTTATACGACTGATGACCGTGTTAAGGGCTATGAAAACATTAAGAAAGGAATCATTGATCCCAACTCTTTCTTCAACTTCAACCTGAACTTACATAGCAGCAACTGATGGTCTGTTCCACAGGCAGTCCCCGGGCTCATTTTGGATAAAGATAATGAGCTTCCCCATTGTCCCTTCCCACAGTTGTAGTCAATTTGATCCTGGTGTGCTCCATCTGGTGAAATCCATGTGTATAGTTGCAGTTTATGTTGTTGGAAGGGTATTTGTGATAAAGAAAGAGTAGGTCTTCCTAAACTCCAGCATGCAATCTTCAGATTCGTTTTCATTACCTAGGCTACGTTTTCCAACTATTGTTCCTAGGTCTTTGTTTCCAACTTTCTCATTCCAATCATCAGTAGTCCTGATTGCATGTTTGATTAATTTCAACTGATGAAGTTGGTAGGATTCTTCAATTTTTCATATTTTTTCAGTGTTAGTGGTTGATGGATAAATTTAAATTTAAAAAAATCAAACCCACATGGCCAGTAAGTCAATGCTGACTCAGAGCAGCCCTGAAGAAGTGGGTAGAACTGCCCCTTCAAGTTTCTGAAACTGTACCTGCTTATGGGAGTAGAAAACCCTTTCTTTCTCCTGAGGAGTTGCTAGTGGTTTTGAACTTCATGCCTTTTAGATTGCAGCCTAACTCTGAACCACCATGCCAACAGGGCTCCTTAATTTATATAGTACAGTAATTGTATTAATTGTGTTCCTTTGTGTGAGTATAGACATTATCCTACACAGACAACATTCAATTGCAAGATAAATTATGAAATGTTTTTTTTTATGATCAGGTGACATTCCTTTTGAATTTGAAATTCCCAACATCTAAGCCATAAGACCATCTGATTCAAGATATGACAAAATAATAATTTATAAATTATCAAGGGTTCATGGGGCAGGGGGGAGTGGAGAGGGAGAAGGAAAGTGAGGAGCTGATACGAAGGGCTCAAGTAGAAAGCAAATGTTTTGAGAATGATGATGGCAACATATGTACAAATGTGCTTGACACGATGGATGGATGGATGGATGGATGGATGGATGGATGGATGGATGGATGGATGGATGAATGGATGGATGGTGATAAGAGTTGTATGAGCCCCCAATAAAATGATCTTTTTAAATGGCAATACTAGGCCACTTCAGCTCACTAATATGTAATCTATCAATCTTTCTACATTCCATTTCATTTTTTGCAACTTCCAATTATCCTAGTTCATACATCATACATTCCATGCTAGTTCATCCTAGTTCAGACATCATACATCCCATGCTAGTTCATACTAGTTCATACGTCATACATTCCATGCTCTGATAATTAATAGACATTTTCAGCTGCTTCTTCTCATTTTGAGTCATACTCCGTCCATAGCATTATTATGGCTATAGCGAGTTCTACTTTGAGAAAACATGTCTTCCTCCACCATAGTTTGAGTGCCTTTGGACTTGGGAAGCTTGTTTGGGGGCCCTCTATCTGACAATGTCTCTCTGCTCTTCATAAAGTTTTCAGTGTATACGACAATGTTCCTCAGCCATACATAAAATTTTCCATGACTAATTCCTCAGAAGTGGACAGCCTGTGGCTTCTTTATATTCTGTCCCTGGTCAGGAGCTCTGTGAAATCGTGTTCACTTTGGGCGACCTTGCTGGTACTTAAAGTACTAGTGACATAGTTTCCAGCACCACCATGACACCTGTGCCATCACAATATGACAAACTCACAGACAAGTCTATGAGAGTCAAAATATGACCTTGAGTTTATCCCGCTGGAATCTCAAGAACATGTGACTCGATGTGACTCACCAAACACTAGTAATAGAAGACCTGATGAACAGTGGTGTGACATCAAAATATCATCAATAAGAAAAGCAAAGGGTCATTAAGAAGATAGGAGACAAATAAACAATCAAGGTGAATGTCAAAAGAAATTCTGAAACTTCCTCTTGTTCATAGAGTAGCTAAAGCAAATGGAAGAAATGACGACATAAAAGAGCTGGACAGAAAATTTCAAAAGGCAGAAGTTCCAGAAGACAAAGTGCATTATCGTAATGAAATGTGCAAAGACCTGAAGTTAGAAAATCAAAAAGGAAGACTAGACCATGCCCAGCATGTGTCATGCTGAACGTACTGAAGCAAAATACTCCAACCTCAAGTTGCACTGTTGAAAGATCCTATGGGTAAAATGTTGAAAGATTCAAGACGCATCAAAAGAAGATAGAAAAACACTCAGAGTTATTGTACCAAAGAGAACGAGTCAATATTCAACCATTTCAAGCCGTGGCCTGTGATCAAGGACTGCTAGGAAAAGCCTTAGCTGCGCCATAGCCATTCATGGAAAGCAAGTCTCCGGGGATGGATGGAATACCAATGGCAATGTTTTCAACAAGCGAATGAAGCACGCGAGGCCTTCCCTCATCTCATGTGGTTTGAGCATGCTGTCGGAAGGAGCCCATCCCTGGGAAAGGACGCCATGCTTGATACCGCAGAACAGCAGTGAAACAGGAAGACCCGCAACACAATAGGCTGACGCCATGGCTACAACAATGGGCTCAAACATCATTTGGGGACTGCAGTCGGACGGGGCAATGTTTCATTCTCTTGTACATAAGGTCTCTGTGTACCCACTTGGTGTTACTTAACAACAACAATCCCAAAAGGGCAGTAAGAAGCAGCAGGGTACATGAGAGTAAGAGCAGGTTAAGAAAGCATTTCCTGGCTTCTCACGGCACATTAATCTTTCTGCATCTCTCTCCACAGAATTTTACATATTTATGTTCATTACGTGTGCATTATAATATTTCAATATACTTAGAGACCCCTTTCTCCACCTACCTTACTGGCCAGAACTTCTTAAGGGAGGATGTATGTTTCATTCACGTTCGTATCCTTAGTGCCTAGCATAGCGCAAGTTTGTTAAGAATTTTATTGACTGAATCAACACATTACTGTTTGGGTATTTTTTGGTTTTGTTTGGGGGTGAAGGTTGCTAAAGTATGGTAAATCCACATGCATATTTCGTTATCCCGCCTCTGCCTTTAGCCAGATTTTGAGTTTGAATAAGGTCTGGAAATGCACCCTAACGTGATGGGAGATGACTTTTGCCTGGGGGAGAATGGCAATTTTTCATTGTGTGTATTGCCTGGATTTTTCTATAAACATGAATTTATATGTTGCTTTTGTTATTAAAAATTAAAAGAAAAAGATTTTTTTAATGAATCTGGCAAAGAGACAAGTTGATTAAGATTGACATGGAGGAAACTCCGGGGAGAGTAGGTATAAGACCATAAAAAATCCTCACGGGTCATTAATTTCTACAGTATCTTTAAAGTCACTTCCATTTGGCTTTGGAAAATCTGTGCCTCTATACAACCTGTCAAGAGGTATTACCAGCATCTATTAGAGCAGAAAATGAAGATAAAATGAAACACAATTGTCCAATGAACTCAGTAGAGACATCCCCTCCCCGATGTTTATCTACTTCATGTGATAACTCCCAAGCAAGGGCCATGGATCAGTGGAAGACTGAAAAAAATTAACTGGCTAAATGAATTGGATAATTTTCCTTCTACTTCTCTCTCCTTACCAGCTGGGAACCAGATGAGACCAGCCTTTCTTTTTCTGTGTCTTTCCAGTGTCTAGAATTGCCACATGGGAAACACAACCGGAATTTAGAGACGGGAGTCCTCCTGGCTTAACTGTACCAAGGGGATCGAGGTGCCTTTGTTTTTCTCAAAGCAGGACTCTTCTTCAGCTTGATAATGGCCCCTAAGTTTAGCATATCATTATAACTGTCCATACCATGTCTCTTGCAATGAGTTTGAGTTACGTCTTAAATCACGTCATAAGCAACTTTTGGCAGATGACTTCTACTTTGCACCGCATTAAAAGATGAGTACCTAGCAGTGTCCAGCAGCACTTCTCAAAGTTTCATAGAGGAGTCACCCTAAGACACTTGTTCAGTCATTCTTTGGTAGACTTGAACTTGCATAACTTCTCAGGTGATGTAAGGAGCCCTGGTGGCATTGTGGGTTAAGCATTGGGTTACAAACCATAAGGTTGATGGTTCAAAGACACTAGCTGCTCCTCGGGAGAAAGAAGAAACTATTTGCTTCCTCAGTTACAGACTCAGTAACCCAATGAAGGGTCACTCGCTATGAGTCACAATCACTTTTTTCCCCCAAGTCACATGACCATGCTGGCCCACCGGGCACCCTTAAAAGATAGTGGGTACACAGGCCAGGTTCTACTGGTACTCGATGAGTATTGGTTGAATGAGTCCTGTTCTACTCTTACTCCCCAAAGTTTGAAATGTCTCGTGAAGGCCAGGCTTCCTTTTTGTTCTCCTCTGTGTGTAAATCTGTGGGGGATTGTTTTACTCTCTGGAAAGCTCACTCTATCAAGCTTCTGAGTTTCACATACTTCCACCTGCATCCAGCTATTCTGCCCAAGGTGAGAGAAGGCCCCGGGCTGTTTTCACATATCACCAACCTCCCTGTGTGTGGCCTGACCTCGTCACCCTTTCCCAGAGCAATTTGGCATAATTAGCCATTTATGCCCAGCAGACATGCCACACTGGGGGGTGGGGGGGGGGTTGTAGGTCAGCATCATGGGCAAAGCCAAGAGAGAAATGGGTGGCCTTTCTACAAGACAAGATTCTTCCCAGAACCATCAGGCCTTTGGGTCAGCGACTTGCTCAAGCACTAAATTAGTGCACAAATCTCAACAAGCCGAAAAACACAAAATCAAGCAGCCTACAGACTCCAACACAGGGGGGTCCTACACAGAACAAGGATGGAAAGTCTACCAGGCATGAGTCCCACATAACATATGACCTGGTGAGTTGTTCCTTTCACTAGAGGAAAAGTTATGTTGGGGCTAAGAAATTGGCCCCTCAACCCTGGTCCTTCTGGGTCGAGATTTCCCTTACAGTAGGAAACAAAAAGTGATAGAAATGTGCATGTGAAGATAACTGTTTTTGGGCAGACGGAAATGTGAGTTTTGTTTCGTGGAATCATGTTTCCAATCTTCACACGTGTCTTGCTCAAGATTGTTGGGTTGTACATGACAGGATGTGTCTGTTGCTTTGCAATCAGTTCTTGCTGATTGCCGCTCGGCTGGGGCTCTGGTCGCCTCAATGTTCACAGAATTCACTTGGGGGTTGCAGTATGTGCACATTAGCAAGATAGATTGGGCTGTAATTTGTAGTGTGGGTCTGGTTTTACAGGAAGCATTTTCTACCCACCCACAGCTTCGTGGTGATGTTAGAATCTATCTAGTTGAGGGGGATCAGTAGCTTAAGGAGCTAATGAATATTCATTTCTTTTCCCTGGGTACAAAGTAAAATAACCAGTAATTAGTATAATATTTAATACTTCTGTTCAAAATAAATAAATCTTTTGTAAAAAAAGCCTAATGATGATAATGTAGAAAATTCTGCATATGTAACTGGAATTGGATATGGTGTTTTGAAAATGCTTCTAAAGCCCTCATTTACATGTTTTGAGATTTGTTAATTATCCTTTTTGTGTACATCAAACAGAACTCCAAATTTTTACCTGCATATATTATTCATTTTCTTCTCTCCCAGCCTTGACTGATTCTAATATTTAAATCTTATTTGTTTGTTTAGATACTGCACGTGTTTGTATTTTCAAGTGTGTTAGACAGGGTCCTCTAGAGAAACAAAACCAGGACACTAATCTTCAACTAATCTCACATGTGTTCATTGGCCATGTTGGCACAACAATCCACCCCTTGCCAACTTGGCACCTGTACACAATTGTTTAGCCATATGTAATTTCCAGATATTAATGAAATCACACTTATACTTAACAACCAAACATCTATCATACATATAAACGAAACACACTGAGACCAATTGTATCTGATATATCATGTGTGAACAAAGAAAAGATATTCAATAAGCACATATAACGAAAATACACTAACAATCACAAACCTCGCTTTTGCAATTGATCACGTGGTTGTAACTGATAGGTAAAACTACCTTCTTCTACTACCCATTCTGTATTACCTTTGCCCTCGGCAAGCACCTCAGCTAACTGGGGTTTTTGCCTGGTGGGGTGACCCAGACCTTCATTCTTGAGGGTTCTATGTCATTAGACGTCCTGTCAGGATTGGGTTGCTGTGTCTCATCATTTACTTTAATCACAGGGCATGGTAACACTAAGAGTCGGCCTATGGGGTCTCCTGGAATTAGCATCAGTTCAGAGCCAGTGTCCAGCAATCTCCCCAAAGTTTGATTATTTCCTTTCCCTGCAATGGACAGTCACTCTTGTGAAAGGCCGCAGGTCCCTTTGGGGAAGGCTAGAAGAAAGACTAACAGTACAGACCTTCGGTGATGTAGCAGGGTCCTCCGTCAAAGGGACCTGACCTCCCCTTCATTCAAGGGGTTGTGGGTCTGTAAACTGGCTCAGGTCTGGGAATTAATTGAGCGATTGTGACTGTCTGTTCTGCTGTTCACCTGATCTACCATTCTTCCACCTGTATAGATCATGTAAATATTTAGTAGGTTTCCCATCTAATTCCACACGAGACAGGTTGCTTTTATTACTACGAAAACCTTGTTGTCTATTATAACCACGCCCAATCTGTCTCTGTTGATTCAGTGCTGACACCTGCCCTCTACCATCACGGGGACCAAACAGCCCCATTGTGGGCAAATGTCGGAGTTCTCTTAAGGCAGTGCCCACTGTTAATCCTGGTACACATAAAATAGCAATTACAGACGTCTTAAGAGGTGCTGGGGCCCGCTTCACAAACTTGTTCCTTAGGGTTGTGGTAAAGGGTATGTCCTCAGGACACCCCTTTTCTGGGGCTATGGGAATATCCTGATAGATCCATTCCAACATACCTATTTCCTTAAGTTTTTGGATGCCTTCTTCGACAATGTACCAAGGTAGGTCCGGCACCTCAAGTTGGTCCAATCTGGCAGTCCATGCTTCAGTGATCCAGCCAAATAAGGATTTGGATCCTCTCTTAGCCCCTCTCCCTGAGACATTGAAAGAAGAGCCTGTGCTTAGGGGCCCCATATCCAGAAACTCAGACCGGTCTAATATTATATTTCGTGCACCAGTCTCCCACTCCCTTAGTAACCATTCCCAGGGATATTCCCCAAGCTTCTGCTTATACGTTTCTGAAAGCTCGAGCAGATCTTTGTGAGTGTAATGTGCTTCTTCTTGGGTAATCATCTCAACCTCACCTTTAGGAGCTTTTGAGCCTTAATTTTAGTGACAGGTCTAGAGGAAACAATGGGTGGTGAGGGTGTTTCCTGCATGCTCTCAGCAATATCTTGTAAGGCATCTCCCTTAGGCAATGCTACAGATACAGCCCCACGTGGCATTTCAGTTTGGGCAGTTTGGTTAATCTGCTCAGGTGTGAGTTATTCTATTGAATTCTATTGACAGTAGATTAGTACCAATAGCTGGGAGGGGTGGATCTATTGACTGGGGTGGCTCAACTGTTTCTAGGGGCTTAATATCCTCCTCTTCTGGATCATCAACCCGTATGTTTCCATCCCATATTTCAGAGTACCAACTTTTTCCTATCAATGCCCTCACTTTGGTATCAGACACTGCTCTAGATCTGCAATTCAGTTGATGTTGTAATTCAGCCACTCGCATTATGAGACTCTGGACCTGGTTCTCAGCAACGTCATCTCTATTACTAGAGGACAGAAGGCTCTCCTGTGTAGCACAGACAGAAGCTTTCACAACTGTTAGTCTGCATCTGAGGTGTGCTTCTGAGGCTCTGAGATCATCCCTCTCCTTAATCACACTTTCCATTGTAAGAAAACCCAGCTTCCCTGTACTTGTCATCCTGACAAAACTGCTGGAAAATATCAAACATATGATCACTCAGAGCCTCTCCTTTAACCAGCACCTCGTCTATTGGTGGTGCTACTGTAGGCATTAGCTTTGCTATTTCACACCAGGGAGTAGTAAGAGTGGCAGATTTATCCATGCCATTAGGTGTAGAAATAACATTATTAGTGCTATTAAGACTAATCAGGCTGGAGAGCCAATTTAAGAAGCCCATATTTATGATTTTATTTCTCTAGAAGCACTCCTGGTACTAAATGTGTTAGACAGGGTTCTTTAGAGAAACAAAACCAGGACAGGACACTAATAATTTTGTATATATTTAGATAGACAGACAGATAACATAAGAAATAAACAATCTATAAAGCAGTACAAATGGCTCAGTGCCACTCACTTCCATGAGACAGCTAATACACTGGCAGTCCTTCAAGTCTTGAGGGCCTCTGGGTAGTACTCTGTGGAGCAATTCAGGCTATCCAAGCACAGGCAGCAAACAGCAAGCAGGTCACCAACAGTCAGCCAGATGACAGGGTCCAACAGTCCTCAGATCAAGAGATGTAAATTCCAATGGTGTGGCGAGGCAGGTCTTGAAGAAACCTCAAGTTACAGCAACACAGTCCACGGGTTAGGTGTCCCACAGGTATTGTAGCTTGCAAATGGAGGCACAGAACAAGCAAGGCAGCCGCACACTAGTCCCGATGATCAGAGAGCAAGAGAGAGGTGAGGCTCGGGGAGCCATTTATCTCTCTGCCCTTCAACCAATCTCACATGTGTTCATTGGCGATGTTGGCACAACAAACCTACCTGTCACATCAAGTAATGTTTTGAATCCAGATTTTTTCTTTTCTCTCCCTTCTCTGGTTCCAGAGATGGAGGATACACCTGGCTTGGGAAAATGTCCAGATGATGTTTCGTATGTGATCCCAGGTCTACGTGGCAGGATGTGTTTAGTCAAAATTTTAAAATAAAAGGGTTGGTACATGCATGCAGAATACAGAAAGCATTGTATGAGGTGTTTTCTCATACACAGTCCTATTTTTCTTCCACATCAGTCTTGTTAGGTTTGCTTTTCCGCCACTGTTCTGTGGATGAGAAAACTGAACGCCTCTGGTCATATCTTGTAGGAAAAATACCTACACTTCTTTCTTTTTTTTTTTTCTCCTAAAAAAAAACCCCCAAATCCTGTGTTTCTAATATAAGTTGACTACCTCTTTTTATTTTCTTCCTTATTTTTATTATTAATGTCTTTTAAAATCTGATGTCTAGTAGTGTTTGGTAGTTGGTGTAAGAAAGATGGGCAGAGTGGCTTATACAGTGGGCTGCGAACCACAAGGTTATCAGTTTCAAGCCAGTATCTGTCTCAGAGAGCACGATGACAGTTTCTACTCCCATAAAGAGCTATATTCTCAGAAACCCACAAGGGCATTTCTACCCTGTCCCGGAGGGTCGCTCTGAGTCAGAATTGACTTGAGGTTTCACCAGATCACATGTTGCCCCATTAGACGCAGTATATCTTACTATTGATCAGAACCCACCCAGTCACAGCTATCAGGTCCTTTCCAACTCCTAGCGGCCCTACAGGACAGGGGAGCACTGCCCTTTGTTTCTGAGGCTGTGAATCTGTATGGGCGTAGCCAGTCTCATCTTTCTCCCAAGGAGTGGCCGGTGAATTGGAACTGCTGGTTAGAAGCCCATCACCTGACCCAATACACCACCAGGACTTGATAATATATAACAAAAAAAACCCTCAAAAACAGAAAAATATGAACAGTCCTCAGTGCGGTTCATCTTAGCTTAAAGCTATCAGGAGCTTCAAGGAGCTGCAATCATGTCATCTACCTCACAATGGCTACTTAGAGACTTAAATATGCCTACCACGTGTCTGCGTGTCCCATGTGACAACTACTACTGCCATGCTGTTTTCCTACAGAGGGCGCTGTGCTCGGAGCAGGGAGTTGCCAGAATTAGGAGGCGGGAACTGTCAGAGGCTGCCTACTCTGACCCATTGTAACAGGGCCACACCTTGAAGTCTTCCTTGACTTATTTCCAACTTAGGTGTGGTTTGCCACAAGTGTGATAAGTGAAGTTTAGTAGAATTAGAAAACTGATTTCAGAGCATTTCTAAAACAGGGTGGAAGGGATGTGAGTCATAAATGATCGTCCTTTCCCCAAGATCCTCCTGGTCATTTTTCTCGAATTTAATTAGCATGCCAGATGCAGATGCATCTAGCGTCATCAAAAAGCCATGGTAAAGTAGGAGTATCAGGGAGGATGGAATATGTGGAACAGTGGAGATTATTCCAATCCAAACTTGGCCCAGTGTCCCAATGAAGATGTGTTTCATTATATTTTCATCTCAAGCATGGCATTCTCTTGGTACTTTTTTTTCAATAGTTAATCAAAATTGATAACATAAATCTTTTGGCTCTTTCTGGATACTTTTAGATTTTCTCTGGTGCAACAGAAAAGCCTCCAGGATTCCTCGAGTTTCTCCTCATCCCATCCCTCAAAACCTCCCTAGTTTTTCCTCTAGGGCCTTCGGGCCTTCTTTGTGGCCATCATGGGATCTATGAATTTCTAGGGCATTTGTGTGACTGATGTAGCAACCAAAATATCTGCCAAGTGCATCCAGGTAGTGCCAGAGAAACACCCAGAAAAAAGCACATTTTGATAGACAAAGATCTTCTTCTGACTTCCCAATAGCATGATCTATGTCCATCTCTCCATGTGAAATATACCCAGTGGTGGGGTTTGAGGACCCATAAGAGATCACGCCATGAAACATTGGTCATTCATCAGTGGTGGGATTCTCACCGTCCACCCAGCCTCTCAACGCACCTCATGAGAGCCACCCCTCATCTGTCCGTGGAGACTTGTGTATTGTCACAATGTTGAATGGGTCTCACCAGAGCTTTCCAGACTAAAACAGACCAGGAAAAAGCACGGGGTTGGCTACCCAGTCGCTCACTCTGTTGCACCTGGGATTACCTTGAATTGGGAAGCCAAGCCAATGGCAGCTAGCCACAGGAGACTTCAAAAACCCCAAACTCGCCACCATTGAATCAATTCCATTTCACAGGGACCCTGCTGAGCAGGGTAGGACTGCCCCTGTGAATGTCGGAGACATTCTCCTACAGAATGACTGGTGGTTTCGAACTGCTGGCCTTGCGGTTAGCAACCCAATGTGTAAACCACTATGCAACCAGGACTCCTACCACAAGAGACTACTCCATTCACACTTTCTCTAGTCCTAACATGCACATATCCCCTTGCTCCCTGACCACTCCCTTCTGTCCCTCCGTCCTTTCTTCCTTTATGCTAGCCTTTCCTTCTCTTTAATTTATCCATCCATCCGTCCATCTTAGGAAGGGATGTAGATTGGCTATAGATTTCCCTGAGCAGGGAAATTTAACTCTTTTGCTTACCATTGTTTCTCTAGCACTTCAGACAAATGGGAGAGACCCACAGCACATTTTTGCAAATGAATGGCGAATGGAAAGTTTCTGAGTAGCATTATGCGCCAAGCTCCTCAGTCCTTAGAGTGAACACTGTTTCCCTTGGGGCATAGTGGGTGAAGTCTTGAGGCCCCGACTGCAGCTGGTTCAGTGGTTCAAGACCACCAGCTGCTCCAGAGAAGAAAGGATAAAGAAGCTGTTCGCTCCCATAAAGATTTACAGTCTTGGGACCCCTACAGAGCAATTCTGCTCTGTCTTCTAGGGTCGCAATGAATCACAATAGACTCAAAGGCTTTGGGGGCCCAATATTTGCCAGTTTTATGAACTAGTTCAGCTTGTATTTACTTAACATTTTTCTCTAAGCTGACTTTCTTCACATTTCATCTCACCCAAAGCAGTAATAGTTGTGAAATCACTGGTTTGGTGCCTATTTATCTATTTATTTATTTATTTCAAACTAAAGCGAACTTGTAGTTATTAAAAGAAAAATAAGCCTCTTGTATTGTCTAAACTTATCGTAAGGGACTTCGTTAAAATGCAAACCATACCCAGAATCTGTTGTGAAATATTGTTGATTGTATTCACTAGCAAGGGGCCTGGGAAGCAAAGCCTGGGGGGAGGGGGGGATGGAAGTTTTGGAAAGGATGGGCTTTGCAGTGGAGCAGGGACCAGGGACCAGGGGGCTCGGGCACTGCAGGGCTTCAGTTGGCCCCAGCGGAAGTGACAGTGGTTTGTGGTTCTGGCTCTTCATGATTTCCATAAAGTAAATCATTTTCTAGTCTTGTTGACTTTACTGATTTATATTACCATGACATTAGTATGCAACTAAAGTGAAGCTGAATACCAAGAAACACAAAGGGGTCACAGGAAAAGGAATGCAAAGTATGTTATTCATTCATTCGATTAAAAAAAAAATGTCACCAGGTTCCTGCTCTGGGGCTGTGGCTGTGGTGATGGTTGACTGCCATTGGGTTGCTTCTAACTCACAGAGATCCTGTAGGTCAGAGGAGCGCTGCCCCACAGGGTCGCCAAGGCTGTCCTCTATGGGAGTCGGTGACCAGGTCTTGTCTCCTGCAGAGGAGCTAGTGGGTTTGAACCCCTGACTATTTGGTTAGCAGGCAAGCGCTTAACCACGGTGCTGGACATGTTGCAGCAAAAAGGCAAACATGGTCTCCAATCTCACAGGCTGGTGGGAGATCCAGACAGATACACAAACAATTATTGTTTGTTATTGTAGCTGCAACAGATGCAACCAATGAAGCACACACAGTAGAGTGAGATGGTCCAGCAGGGACTCAACGCATGAGAATAGCCGAGCAGGGCATTATATGGCAAGCCAGCCCTAACGTACTAGCTGACGTTGTTATTAGATGCAGTCTAGTGAGTTCTGCATCTACCTCATGTGCCACGGAACAAACCCTGCCCACTCCTTCATGTTCCTCAGAATCGCCCTTCTGTTTGAGCCCGTGGTGACAGCCACTTTATCAGCCCATCTCGATGAGCGTCTTCCCTGCTCCCTGGCCCTCTGCTTTCCCAATATGATACCCTTCGTTAAGGCTTGCTCTCTCCTGACATGGCCAAAGTTAGGGAGACAGTTCTGCTATCCACACTTCTAAGGTGCATTTGCACTGCACTTCCTCCAAGACAATTTTATTTGTTCTTCTGCAGTCCATGATATTTTGAATATTCTTTGCCAACACCCGAATTCAAATGTATTTCTCTTCCTTTGGTCTCTCCTCTTCGTTGTCCAATGTTCACATGCATGTGCTGGGATAGATGCATGCCAGGCCAGGCACAACATTTAGCAAGTATTCTCAGGGAGCACTGGAATTTTTTAAATCTACTTTCCACATTTTTATGAGACTAGGTTACCACCCCACCCCCACCCTGCCACCTCCTTGGGGGGGGTGGGGCGGGAAGGGCTCTGCCTGCTTGAGATCAACTAGCCAGAACCTGACATCCCCGGCTGTGCAGCCCTCGCCAGGTGGTGGAGCACATTGGCTGCGGCTGCCTTGAGGAGGCATCTTGAGGTGTGGCTTGAGGACAGACCACTTCGTCCAGAGCATTGACCACAGCAAAGCCATGGGGAGGGTCTGCCTCCCTCCCTCAGTGACAAAGTGCTCCCACCTCTCATGGGAATTCCCTTAGTGCTCCCACCTCAGTGCTCCCACCTCTCATGGGAATTCCCTTAGTGCTCCCACCTCAGTGCTCCCACCTCTCATGGGAATTCCCTCAGCCCAAGAGCAGACAAACATGGTAACCCTAGATTTGAAGATTGTACAAGAAAGTTAGTGTACGAAGGCACGCCTGATAGAAAATATCAAGTCCTAAGCTGACAGGCCAGTCAAGAGAAGGCCATTGGCCAACACCAGTGAAAACAATAATTATTATGCTTACCATCGCCTCACAGCTCAGCTCCTTCAGATCTGCGATCTCCGTCTTGTTTCCTTTTCTTATGGCTGATTTTCCCTTTTCAAAACAAAACAAGGAATACATTTCCATTGTAAACAAAAGTAGCAAATACGGAGTAACAGAACCGAGTTAACAAATAAAAATTATCCCAGTTACGTTTCCAGTACCCAGAAAATATGAGGAGGCTTCAAAATGTTTGCAGAATAATTCCCTCATCTTGTAATTCCGTTGAGCTACGAACATGGTGAAGCCCTTTGAATTGACCAATGTATGCATTTTATAGTACATCTTTCCAAGTATGCGTATGCATATTTATGTGTCCGTGTGTGTATTTAGATTAATTTGAAATTGGTATCACATTGTTGGTAATCAGTCTTTTACAGTTTTTTTTTCCTTTTTTTTAAGTCTTAACAAAGAATTACTTTTCAAGATAAACTTTAGGCCTTCTAAGCAGCCAAATCTCTTATAACAGCATTCGAGAAGATTATTCCTCCAAATCACCCACAATTCACAATCCCTTTCAGCTGAGTTTGTTAACCTTCGGAATTAGCAACCGGCTCCTATAGCAATGACCTCCAGGGAGCAGCTTTTGCAGAGGCCTGGGGCCTGTGGGCCTTGGGAAGCATTTGTGCCATTTGGCAGCAGAAAATGCCATGCAGGCTTCCAACCTGATTTTATTTCTCTTCAGTTACCAGAATCAGAAAAATAGAAACACACTCCAGCCGGCAAAAATAAAGACTCCGATCAGCGTTGGTAAGAGCTCCCTCGTTTGGAGGATGTGTTCCACATTCATTTCTTGTGTGATGTTTTCAAGATAAAATGTGTTCGGTGAGATGAAGATGGGCTCAAACTCAGTGATGTGAGCTGTTGTCTTCTGTTTCACGGTTCTGGAATATTTCTTTCTGTCCTTGACCTGTTTGAACACGCCTTCCTAAACAACCTTCTCGAATGCAGGGCACAGACAACCAAGCATCCTTTTAGTCTAGCATGACAAAGTCAACAACTCAATAGCTGCAGCGATCAGATAGGAGAGATGTATATAAATATATGTGTGTGGGTGAATACATGTGTGTGTGTGTATCCCCAAACCTACGGCCATCAAAGTCATTGCTGACTCATAGCAACTATATACGGGGTTTCCAAGACTGCAAATCTTTATTGGAGTTGACCCTCATCTGTCTCATAGATCAGCTGGTGAGTTTGAACTGGAGACCTTGGGGCTAACAGACCAATGCCTAGTCCACAGCACGACCAGGGCTCACTTTTTAGTGCTCAATCTGTCTCTGCGTGTGTGTGTGTGTGTGTGTTTCCATTAGATGACTGCACTTTCCTGTTTCATATTAAATGCTTCCAAATTCATCAACACCCCCCATTTCTTGGGCCCCTCAATAGCCTGGGGTCATTAGGCTCTAAACTTCCAGACCTGGAAGAGGGAAGAGCTGGTTATACAAGGGCTTATCTGTGAATTCAAAAGACTCATGCTGGCGAAGGATGAGTTTGCTGTGGAAATGAGGCAATTAGTATACCTGTTGGGGAGGAGGTGATTGCTGCATTGCTCACACAGGGCCCCCAAGTTGGCTGATTAAGGCAGAAACGGACAGTAACATTGATACGCACATCAAGTATGACATACTACAGGGGAGAGCAAGTAACAGCACTGTAGAGATGTCTGGCTAGGACTGAACTTGGCTGGAGGCCCCATTATGGGGTTTTTTGTGTGTGTCTTTCTTTCTTCTTTTTTTTCTTTAGAACAAATTCGTGTTGAGGAATTGTTCTGCTTTTATTTTCATCTTTATCAAAACTTCTGTTGGAAGGTCAACATTTAGATGAAATGTGAAATGGAGTTTCGGTTACCTCATTCCTCCAAAACAGCAACAATTACAAAAAGGAGTTCAAGTTCGTACTGCATTTGTGTGCATGGCCGTAATGGTCATTGTTGTTTTTGTGAGCTGCCATCCAAGCGGCTTTCGTTCCTGGTTACCACGTGCGCAGCAGAGTCAAAGGTTGCCCTGCCTTACACCATCCCCATGGCGAGTTGTGGATCAGACTGTTGTGATCTCCAGGGTTTTCCCTCTCTGATGTTCAGAAAGAGATTACCAGGTCTTTCTCCCGAGGCGGTTTTAGTCTGCACCGCTACTCACAGGTGGGTCCTGGCTGGGCAAGAGGCGCATTGACCAGGAATCAAAGCCGTTCGCCCACATGGAAGGCAAGAACTCTACCACTCAACCATCACTGCCCTTTTCATTATAGTAGCTAATATTTGTTTGATATTTATGATGTCTGGACATTATCTCATTTTATTTCAACGATGATATGGAATAGGTGCTGTTGTTGGCTTTCAGACCAAGGCGGAGTAGGGAGAAAGACCTGGATATCGATTTCTTTCTCTCTGTTTTTTTTTTTTTCTTTTCTTTTCCCAATTGGCTTGTGAGAAGCCTGTGTCTGACTAGCAGGAGGACATTGTTGGAAACACTGCGGGGAGATGAAGCCCTCGAGTTGGAAGGCTCTCAAAGCAAGGCTCCGAAGAAGCTGCTCGCTCAAGCGAGAGTCAACCTTGACAACGTGGACTTACCCGGCCTTCGTGTGCTGACATGGAACGACTCCAAACGAAACAGCTGCAAACATCCATTAGTAATAAAATGCAGAACGTGGCAAAGCTCTGAAACCTGAAAACTGACAAAAGTGAAGTCGAACTCATAAAAATGGACCCCCTAGGCTTTACTGAGCTGAAATCTAGCATTGGTCATTGAAGGGTGGTGTTGCGTCAGACCGTGTTTGGATATTGACCCTATTTTGTGTATTGTATATCGGCCCTGGAGTATATGAGTCAGAACCAACTTGACATCATCCAATAACAACAACAAAGATGCCCCCACACACACACACCCCTGTGTTACAGATAAAGAAATGTCCCTTACATTCAGTTTGACTCTGCAGTTCATGTCCCAGCGGCCATCCCAGTCCCATTGATTTGTACCTGTGACATTCCAGCAAAAGCCAAGGCTCTCTGTGACACGAGAGAGAAGAGCTGGCGGTCTGAAGTGGAATCTAGCAAACTGGAGAAGCTTTATGAAGTGCACCACTAATGGACCTGCTCTTGGGGGCTCATTCTTCTGGACTCCTAATGCCAGCGCGGAATGAGAGATTTCACTTAGACACTTATGGTGGAGTGGAAACAACACGCGAAAGTTCTCGAGCTCAGAGACAATGAATAACACGGTTTATCAGAAGCAGAGTTTTCACGTTCACTTCAGGTTCAAGCATCCTAAAGGAGAGTTTTCCTCCGCAGCAGCAGGGCAGCAGCCAGGGGATCTGGACTCAGCTGGACTTGGCACTGGTGGTCTGACTTGGTCAAGCTCTTGACCTTCTGGAGACTTGATTTCTTCAGAGAGAAGCAAAAATGATGTGGCTGGTAGCCCCCACTCTGTCTGTCATCTGTCGTGTAAGAGCTAGCTGTCTCTGCCATGATTGGGAAGCCACAGGGAATGGCCACTATGTGCTTGTCTTCCCTCTCACCCTTGCCCCTGAGCCCTTCCTGTCTTGAATCCACTCCCCAAAGGAGCCTTTTGGATCCAGGGTACAGACAACCAAACAAAACCTTCAGTTTTGAATTAAGCACTACAAACTCAATAGCAATAGAGGTCAGAGGAGATGTTTTAAAAATAATCATAGTAGGAAACCCAATGGACACTCAATTCAATTTTCCTGAAAACATCTATTATTCTTTTTTTAACATTTTATTAGGGGCTCACACAACTCTTATCACAATCCATACATATACATACATCAATTGTATAAAGCACATCCATACATTCTTTGCCCTAATCATTTTCAAAGCATTTGCTCTCCACTTAAGCCCTTTGCATCAGGTCCTCTTTTTTTTCTCCCCTCCCTCCCTGCTCCCCCCTCCCTCATGAGCCCTTGATAATTTATAGATTGTTATTTTGTCATATCTTGCCCTATCTGGAGTCTCCATCCCCCCGCCCTTCTCTGCCGTCCATCTCCCAGGGAGGAGGTCACATGTGGATCCTTGTAATCAGTTACATCTATTATTCTTAATCCTCTTTTATTTTCCCACTTATGAAAACATGGGCATAGGGAAATGTCCTTAGAATTTCCGTGCCAAGTTTTTGCAAGTAGATGTATTTATTTTTCTCTAGTCTGTCTTCGTCAGGCAACCATCATGATGGCCCTGCTGGAATTTTAAATACTGGAGGCATGACTACTAGTATTGATATTAGATAGATAGTAGGTTATCAAAAGGATACATCGGTCTTAGAAGAAATACAACCGGCATGTGCTTTCAACCCAAGACTGGCAAGACTTCACTGTGCTTGCTTTGGACACAGCATCAGGAAAGACCAATTACTAGCAAAGAACTTCAGATTTGGTAAAGTAGAGGGTCAGTGGAAACAAGGGACATTCACAATGACTTCGATTGGCATGGTAACCACACCAATGGAGTTGAACATACCAATACTCAGAAAGAAAGTGCCGGACTGGGCAAGCTTGTGCTCTGTTGCACATAAGGTCACCTGAGACAGAGCCGACGGGATGGCACTGATGAACACACAGAGGACTATTTCTCTACAAGGAAAGCAACTGGGGAGGTGCATGCTCAAAACCAACCGCAGGGCCATCAAGTCGATGCCAGCTCATAGCGACCCTAGAGGGCAGGTTCGCACTGACCCTGTGTAACTCTGAAACTCGAACCGTTGACCTGGCAGCTAGCAGCCCAGCATGGAACCAGAACCACGATGTCACCAGGGCTCCATACAAGCTAAACAGAGGACAACTGTGAGATGGGTGAGCCACGAGCCTTTCTCTGTCTGGAGGTTATGCCTATAGACCAACAGAGAATCGTTGTATTCTTTGTATGCTGGTTATTTATATTCACCCATAAGATTTATGGTTTCGCCAAGGTCTGCCCTTCTATGAAGAGCCTAAAGCTCATTTTCAATTTTTGCAGAAAAAGGAGGGGATGTGGGAAGTGGAAGAATGGACCTTGGCCAAATAATCCACGAGCAGGGTGTTTTTCACATAAAACATGCCCACAAAAATAAGCCACACATTGAGTGTATAGGAGATTAATGCATGAGATAGGTGCAGTTTGCAGAAAATGTATAATGCTCACACCATTTTCCTTAAAATGTAGTGATTGGTACCTGGGTTTAGAAATTTCTGAAAGCAGACATGCCTCCCAGAGCAACCTTGGCACATACTTGGATTTCAAAAAGCTACGTATTTGTGAAATAAGAAGAAGAATAGACCGACAGATAGATAGGCATTGACTAGATGGATCTAAGAGCCCTAGAAAGGTATGTTCTGTGTTTGATGATAGGTAGCCCTTTGGTGGCAGAAGTGGGACCAAACCCCAGGCCTCTCAGTTCGAAGCACTGTTCATTTCATCATCTCCTTGGTTTTCATTTTGTTTGGGTTTTTGTTTTTCAGATACAATTTACTTTCTTCCTTAAACTACTGTAATCGAGAAGTAAGGGTCATCTGAATGCTTTCTCCTTTTAAAATTTGTGACCTCTTCTTAGGATGTGGGGTGGTGCCACCAACACCGCCTTGGTAAGGTGCAATTGCTGCTGCCACACCGATATTTTCCCCTGTGGGCAGACTTCGAGATAGACATGCACACACGGTGGCCCAATAGGAGGAGGGGAGGTAGAACTCCTTCGCCATCCCCCAGCTGTTCAACAACTGGAGCTCATGAGTTTCTCCCTTGATGTGTGTAAAGCTAGCCCGAACAGTACGGAGGTGCACCTGTTCTCAGGACCGCTACTCTGCCTTTCCTCATGGTACACCATGAGGAGTGATATTTCTTTCAGAGTGTGAGGTGTGTCCTAAATAATTTTGGATATTTTGTGGTTTCCAAGTTCATTATTCAGGACAATATACAGTGTACACATTAATGTGACTTCAGTGTTTAAGAATAAAATTAAATCACTAATATTGTAAAGATTCCTAGAAAATATCTCTGAACTATGTTTTTCCTTTATAAGAAAACTTCAAAATGTTTGTGGGAAAATAGAATTAAAGGACAATGTATTTTTTCCACAATTTTTTAAAATCTTCATATAGCACCTATATCCTAATTAGACAAAATTGCTCACTTCAATAAAGACCTTGAGAAATGAAAGAATTCCACATTTGTACTGGCTGGGTTTATGATTTTTCTACCATCATCATTATAAACATTTTTAAACAGAAGAGAGAATTATAGCCTGATAAATACTCATGCACCCATTTCTTCAATTCTATCATTATTAACATTTTACCATAGATGCTCTACCAAATTATTTATGTCGCAGTGTGTTAAGGAAAATGATGATGTTCATGACTTTTATCCCTAGGTGTTTTGGTATGCAAATAGAAATCATGACCGACCACTTCCTGCGCACCACAATAACACTTGCTCAACTGACAAAATGATCAGAGGTATCTTAACATCATCTGGCTCCACCTGTTTCATTCCACAGTTGCTCTGAAATTTGTCTTTTATGGATGACTTACTCAAACCACTGAGTCAGGATTGACTCGATGGCAATGAGTTTGATTTTTCTGGTTTACCCAACCAAGAGCTAGACATTATTTTTGGTGGTTAGGTCTTCCAATTATATTTTCATATAGAACTAAGTGGTATGCATGTCCCAAAAAAGGGTGAAAATATGGAGAATAAATGGAAAGTTAGGATTTATAAACTGAATTTTCATCCAAACTTCTGATATCAACTACCAAGGTGCCTGCCATCATGAACAGCACTTAACCCTGTAAGCCCCTTTGATCTCATCTATAGAATTTTTTTATTCTTTCCTTTAACAAATATTTATTGAGTGCCCAGTATGGCTTCATTCGTGCCCTGGGAAGAAGTCAGCTTCCAAAAGATGGTAGAATTCTAGTTCCCCCAGATTATCTATGCCAAGACCCATCACTTTGCTCCATCTCTATTTTTCATGACAGTGGTTTACTCCAGTAGCCAGGCCACTTGTCCTGTAAATTGTACCACAATTCTGGAATTGCACGATTCCCCACTCCCCTTTTCGGTGTCATTTATCTTGTTCTTCGATTGCCTGTGTTTTCTGTAACTTGGGGGCAATTGACAAGCATTTGAGTAAAAAATTTTTAATCATTTTATTGGGGGCTTGTATAACTCTTATCACAATCCATACATGCATCCATTGTGTCAAGCACTTTTGTACATTTGTTTCCCTCATCATTCTCAACACATTTGCTTTCTACTTGAGCTCCTCATTATTTCCCCTCCCGTTCCACTCCCCCTCCCCCATGAACCCTTGATAATTTATAAATTATTATTATTTTGTCCTAGCCTACACCATATTTTTGATAAGCATATTTTAGCTGGTGCTATATACTTTTCCTTGCACTGCATCATAATATCTGGTTGTCCCACTTTTGCAGTGTTAAAACGGCTTGTTATATAGATAGACAAATAACAAATACTTTTTAAGAATAAAATAAAAATAGGACGAAGGGGCTTTGTGTGATGGCACAGTTTTGTATCTTGATTACGGAAGTGGTTACATGTACCTATTAAAAATACATTATGATGAAAAGAGTCCTTATGACATTAAGTCATGACATCCTGACACATACATCCCCCTCCTCAGTTTTCCCTTGTGACAAAGGAGGAATCTCTTGGGGGTGGGAATGGTAATACTTGGACACCACATGAATCTAATTCCCCATCTACTTTTCATTTAGTGTTTATTTTTAAAGAAGATTTCATTGTGTTTTAGGTAAGAGTTTGCCCAGCAAATTAGTTTCCCATGTAATCATTTTTGTTCAGTCATCTATTATTGTCTATTGATGATCATTGCTTGATCATCAATATTGTTTCTTTTTCCAATTCCAGTTGTTGTTGGCTTGACTCATGGTGACTCTGGGTAAAACTAGGTTTGCAATGGCTGAATTTTCAGAAGTTGATCTCTAGACTTTCTTCCAAGGCACCTCTGGGTAAATTTGAAACTTCGAACTTTTGACGAACAGCCAAGCATGTTGAATGGTGATTTTCTAGTGTATATCTTCCGATCTATTTTTAATAGCTAGTATCATCCATATAAGACCTTTCCTCATCATCTGGGGCTTGATGGTTAGGCTAAATACTGACTAGGAAAGACATCATTCTTCCCCTTTATTGATCCACTTTTTGGAGTAAAGGGTTGATGTACTTCCTACTTCCATGGCAGCAGATGAGAATTTGTTTGCCTGCTTGCTTTCTCTCTTTTGAGTATCATTAAAGACTCATGAGTTATCATGTATTTAATGTGATTGAATCCATTACAGTTAGTTGCTCGTTTTGATGCTTAACTGGTCCCAATTTTGTGGGTACCCCTTCAGGTTGGCTCCTGCCGGGCTAATACTTAAAGATGAACATTTTTGGAAAGATTCTCATCAGAGAGCACGTGTACGAGTGGCTGTGTCTGGGTAGGGGCTAGGTGAAGAGGGAGCCTTAGGCTCTTCCACTTCCACTAACCAGATAAGGTGTGAGATCTTAGTAAATAATCAAGAGAAGACTGCTGAGTGGCTTCAAGTTTCAATTTCAAGCTTCACGCAAGAGCCAGTTTTCTTTTGAATGTGCCCTCTCCACCCCTCCCCCCCCTCCCCCCAGGGAGGTGGGCAAAGTGAGTCAGTCATGGCCTCCAAGGAAGCAGCCAGGTAGCTCTTTCAGCAGATGGTAGCAAATGACTCAAATCTACAAAAATGTAAGTGAGAACTGAAATGTGGGTTGGGTGTCAGTTTTTCTGTCTGACTGAATTATAAGCGCCAGTGCCATTCGGTTTCCGTTGTTTTGCCTAGCTACAGCTACAAGCACCAAAGTCAAATAAGCATAGCATTGGGGGCTTCTCAGAGTTTGGGTGTGAGATAGAGGGGAAGGGGAGCTGAGAAAAATAGGTGTTGGGGGGAAAGTGCTGTGTTTTCCCCCACAGATCTTTGTAGCTGTGTGGCAAAACAGCTAGCTAGCTTCAAGTCCTGCCCTCCCAAGGTGTATGGTGGTGATCCAATGGGCCCATTGCCTTCAAGAAAGCGCTGGACGAATCAGAAGGCTCACTATTTGGGGGTAATAATTAGGAGGCAGGCACTGGCCAGATGTCCTATAGAACGTACCATCTTTCTGCAGTTGTCTGATTTTATTCCCTTTGTGGTATCATTTTTTAAAATGTTTCTTCTATATTCAGAAATCTCTAAGTAGGGACAAAAAGTACTACACTATGCTGAGATGTTTTTATAGGCATATGCAGAGGCCTAAGTACCTGCCAATTTATAGCAACCGATTTCTTGTCGCTGTGTGCTATGGAGCTGATTCCAAGTCAGACCAGCCCTACAAGACAGAGAAGAACAGCCTCCTGGGTTTCCTGAGCTGTCATGGTGACAGCACATCGTCAGGACTTTTCTATGGATTTGCTAGTAGGTTCAAACCACTGAAATTTTGTTAGCAGTTGATTGCTTAACCAGAGCACCGGAATGGCTCCTTAGTGCGAGCTGTAGCCCTAGTGAAGATTTAACTCGCTGATTCATGTCTGCAACCCTTTCATTGGCATCTTTGAGTTGGGTGTTATTGCGATTCCTATTTCACAGATGAAAACAGAAAAGTCAGGTCATTTACTCGAGATCACATAGCTACTGAGTATAACATTTGAACCTTGAGTTATCTGGTTCTAAGTTTAGGGAACTTACCTTTCTTGGAAGGAGTGCTCCTTACAGACAAGGATGGCTACACTTTGTCTTACATGCATTGGACATGTTGTCAGGAGACACCAGTCCCTGGAGAAGGACATCATGTTTGACAAAGCAGAGTGGCCGTGAGAGGGAGGACCACCCTCCACAAGACGGACTGACACAGTAGCTGCAGCAGTGGCTTCCAGCTCAGGAACCGTTTTGAGGATGGCGCGGGGCTCGGCAGTGTTTCGGCTGCTGTGCGTTGGTCTCTGTGGATCGGCGCGGCCTCCACAGCACCTGATAACAACAGTGCCGGAGACCTTAGCTACTCTTCTGTGAATCAATACTTTCTAAAGACATCGGACATAGACACCTACATTATTTGATTCTCATAGCACACATCAGCAATTTTAACGTGGACATCAAGAACAATGGTGGAGAGTAGCCAAGAGTTGGCTACAACACACTTTTCCCCAGTTGAAATCGAGGCATTGTCTCCTTTTTTTGTGCTCTAGTGGGACTCTGGAGAAACGTAACAACCAAACAAACCAGCAGTTCTTGCTTCTTGTCATTGGCTGTAACAGGAAGACCCAACTATTGACTGTGACTCGCTTGGTCTGCCCATCAGAGAGATGAACAGCACCCCCTGGGGGGGCAGTAGAGCCAAGTGGTTACAACCTTCAGAGAGAAGGCGTGGGGGGTGAAGGGAACCCCACACTTGCATGCTGGGAGAGGCTGTCTTGAGTCTTTAGCATTAGCCAAGTACAAACTTGAGATCCTGGCTGTCTGTCGTTGCAAGTGAGGCCCACACGGCTCGGGGTATGATAATCACTCCATGTAACCCAAACTCACTGCCATCCAGTTGGTTTCCACTCAGGGCAATCCTGTAAGACAGGGTAGAGCTGCCAGTCTCACAGAAGCAGGCAGCCTCCTTTTCTCCCCAGGAGCAGCTGGTGAGTTCGAACTGCTGACCTAGCTCAATATGTAACCCACTGTGTTACCATGGCTCCTTAATCACTCAATTGAGGGCAGCTATTGTTATTGGGATAAATGGCCTTTTTAGCTCAAAAATGGGCTGAGAAGAGAATCCCTGGGCTGTTCTCTAGAGATTAAGGCAAGAAAACTAGGCCAGAGAGTCTCAAAGAGGGTTCTCGCCCTTCCTGCTGGGAGCCTCCTGGTGCAGGCAGGGTGCTGGGTGTTCATAACAATGACTAGAAATTCCACTCCCTCAGCCCCTGCACACGTGTTACACCTGTGTCCTGGGACAAGCGGGTGTTCTGCTCTGCTCTGCCTGCCAAACAGCAAGTGTCTTTGAAGTGCCACTTCCTGTGGTTCCTTCCTGCTGTGGAGAGCAGTTCTTGAAAAGAGCTTTGAAGTGGTGGCCCGCCTTCAACCCCTGTCTCCCCGCCGAGCAGCTGTGGGACTTGGGACAAGTTACCCAGCTTTGCCCAGCTTCACCTTCCCACTCGTGAAGACAGACAGACCGACCATACCTAGCCCGTGGGGTCGTTGCATGGCTGTAGAACAAATCAAATGAAAAATAGTGCCTGGACACCCTCCGGGGTGCCCGTCCTCCCAATAGGCCCAGTCCGGGAAGACCCCTAAGCCTGAGGACATCCGGTACACACAAGGCGGCTTTGCTCATGTGCTTCTGACCAGAGTGCAGATCCTAAAAATAATGAGCTTTGTTTGTTTTTGAAGCGACTGTGCCAATTTGTGTCCCAACCCCCCCCCCCAAGTCAAAATAACAAAATGGGTAATAGGAGAATTGTGAATTCATGAACAAGCCCATATTTTTTTAAAGGCATAAAATATTCTTAAACGGTCAAATGTTCATCCTTTACATCCCCAAAACTATAAGGTAGACTCTTTGAAAGATGGGTTCAAAACACCTTCAAGCACAGTCCCTGTTTCCCTGGGCCTCTGAGTCGGATGGAGGCCGGGATGCAGCAGCATCTGGCACTGTGTTCTAGATGCGGAAAGAGAGTCCGCTTCTTTCAGAAGCAGCGTCCGTGTGTGTGGTCCTCAGGGGCCCGCTGGGCCATTTGTGGGGCATTCTTGGGACCTGGACACTTTTGTTCCATTTCTAAACCTGAGTTCCAGCCACCCCCCGCCCCCCTCCAAAAAAAAAAGGATGGGACCTATTTGTTCAGACACTGCTGAAATCAGGTTGGGGAGAGTTTCCAAGGAAATCGCCCCATAAATTGTGTGTAGATGCAAAACTAACAGGCACATGAAAGATTTGTATTTTGAAAACAAAACCCCAGTGGGATTCTCTCAGCAGAAAATGAAAAGGTCTTTCTCACATTCCGTTGAACTATGAGCGTCATTTTTGCTGTTGCAAGCACTAACGCAGGTACGGCCACTGTCACAGCCCCAGATCGCTGCGCCGCAAATTAGCAAGGTTTTAACTTGGCTGCAAATATCAAGCGGGCTGCTTGTCATTATGCAAAAAGGGACGAGGGTGGGAGAGGGGACCGGCACCTAGCGGCAAAGCACATTATAATTGTTTAAGCAGGCCCCACAAGTCATGCATTTCAATTATTTGTTCAAAGCAGCCTGCAATTAGCAGTTGCAAACAAGGCTTTTGAATGCAAAGGCAGACAATTAAAATGTTTCATGAGTGCATTAGAGAAAGAAGTTCTGAACTAGCACTTTGAATACACAAGACCTCTTGTTCTAATCTCTAGCCCCTTTCACTCTCTGGGAAAACCAGAGAGAGGGAGAGAAAGGGGACAGAGGCGTTTGGGGCCGGTGGTGGAGGTGCTTTGGGTGGTTACTTCTTTATATCAAATGCCCGACTAATCCAGGGAAGATTGAACCATCCTTAGGCCACTCGTACATTTCAATGTCTCTTGTTCCTGGCCGGATCGTCCTTGTCCGCGCATAATAGACCAGGTGCCCAAACCCCTCTCCAAGGGGGGCCGTAAATCACTTTACGCATCTCTCCTCCCTCTGCCCTCCCCACTCCTGCCTTTGAAGAAGCGGGTCTATTTGAACCCCGTGATTTGTGGCTTTCCAGTAGTTTAGGCCACACACCCCTGAGCTGGTAGGGTGGGGGCCGGCGGGGGTGGGGTGGGGAGGAGCGTGCGCCCTGAGCAGCGCTGGGATGAGAGGAGGGACGGTGGGCTTGCTGCTGCTGCTGCTGCTGGTGGGCTGCGGCTGGCCGCACCGCGGATGCTGGAAGCGTCCGCTCCCCGCCTCATTTCTCAAAAAAAGGAGCAGCTGCTAACGCCCCACCCCTCCCCCACTCCAACCCCCAAACACCCCGCCGGTATTGAAATTTTTATTTTGTGATTCTTATCACTTTAGGGTCCCTTTTAAAAAAAATCATTTTATTAGGGTCTCATACAACTCTGATCACGAGTCATGCATCCATCCATTGTGTGAAGCACATTTATACATTCGTTGCCCTCATCATTCTCAAAACATTTGCTCTCCACCTAAGTCTTTAGGGTCCCTTCAATACTTTTTTATTTTTAATTAGAGAAGACAATTTTCAGAGCAAAGGGTTTATCCACCATAAGGGTGAAGCGAATTTGCCTGCTTCAGCTCTCCCGCCCCCTCGTCCTTAAACAGTGAGACCTCCTTGAAGCATCATTCTTGTGGGGTTGGGGAGCCGCTCCTCCCCTTCCCTCTCCCCCTCCCCCCAACCATTATTACAAAGTAAGCGCCTGCAACCCAGAGCACTTTGTATTTATTATTCAGTGCCGAGATGAACCGGTAAGACCCAGGCAATTTAAGGTGAAGCTTGCTAAAGCCGCCGTTCCCCGTGTGTCTGCGAGTGGCGGCCTCATTTGAGAGGACTGTAGCAAGTCGCCTTCATTTATCATCGCTTGACTGTAGCTGATTTATGAAACGTCATTTAAATAATTCTATTTATCCTCTTTCTAAAAAAGAAAACACTTCTAAAAGGCAACGATGCCGTTTGAGAAGAGAGAAGTTCCCATTTTTAAAAGCAAACAGCCTTTTCATAGGTCTTTTGAATATGACTTAAATTCTCCTTTGTTCATGATTTCACCTGTAAGGAACCGTTGAAGGTGCCGGGCACGCATACAATGCCAGGGAGTTGATACTTCTCCATCTCGTTCATGCCGGATACTAGCTGGATTTTCTAATGCTTTCCCGCAGAATTATTTTGATAAAGATATGTTTTTAAACGTTTTCAATTAGGCCCCAGATAAATAAAAACACTGACATGCTAAGTATCGAAAGCATCCCATTTTAATGTTTGAGGTCCGTCAGTTTAACCAAACAATTGCTTCCTCTCTCCAAGTAGGCACAGTTTCAAAACTGACTGCCCCCCGCCCCTGACATTGTAACTTATCTTTAAAAGTGCCCAAAGCAATCAAAGCAATGCATTCTAGATGGGCTGGGCTTGAGACATTCACGTTGCTCATCTGTGGGCACTTTAATTTTCAAAGAAACATTTCTACCCACTCTATACCTTAAGCCTTCCTCAGATAATTGACAATAGAAATGGGCAGAGGGAAGGCTCCTGAGAAAGCCCTGCCCTAAGGTGCCATGGGGTGTCTGTCCTTCCCCAAAGCATCCTGGAAAAACATCTGCCTTGGAGCATGGAGAGAGAGGAGCATGGGGCTTACATCTGAAGGGGCCCAGGAACATAGGAACATAGCCTACAGCCAGGTCTTAAGTTAAACTATCAGCAAATGACCCACAATCAATTATATCAGATTCCATGGCTTTTTACGGCTTCATAACTTTGGGGTTGATTCCCTGCCTTACTCTAAGCTTCCCAGTGTTAGGTTTCTGGCTGACCTCTTCTTCCCTAAAGAGGCACTTTACTCAGAGGATGTGCCTGCCAATTGGCCCAGCACAGCCTGAAGTTCAACTCTCCAACAGCCTGAAAAAATCATCCTCCGGCTTCTGTGGGCCCAATCTGGAAGAAGAAAAGAATGATTTCCCCAGAATGTTTCCCTCTAAATATTTCCCTCTGAGTTTACCCTCACAAGTAGATATTTTTCCTGGGGGCGGGGTTGGGGGGTGGGGGGGAGAAAAGGCAATGGTGATTGCAAAGAAAAAAAAAACAGTGAAAGAGCGCTAGAGAGAGGAGGCCTTGGCAGGTGAGCCAGCTATAGTTAAGGCTTTTACAGGTGGAAACTAAGGTAAATGACCCAGTAATACCCATGTAAAATCCCACTTACATAGAACATGTCACAATGATCCATGTAAAGATCAAGAGGGAGTGGGATTCTTGCCACTAAAAGACCACTGTCTCTGCAACTGAGGGCCAGAAGTGAGCCAGGCCTTTGGATAGCTCAGTGGCAGGCAGAGGCTCTGCTGAAGGACACCAGAATAAACGGCTTTTATGGGAGGGGACATGAGACTACTTCAAGCCATCTACCTTCAAAAGGCAGGAATGTTGGAACTGCTGCTACCGAGAAGAGATCCCCAGTCAGTGGCATGGAAAAAGCAAAGGTGTCTGGGGCTGGCGACGGGACAAAGGCTTTTCCCAGCTATAGAATTCAGGGATGATGAAAGCGGCCGAATGTAAAACAAATTGTGCACTGGAGGGTGGAAAATATAGATTTGAAAGTTAAGTGTCTGGAACAAGCAAGAGATGAGTCACTGGAATTTACAAGTTACTATAGGAAACAGAGATAAAGAGCAGAGGAAACGCAGGCAGCAACGTGGCCTTTGGCGAACGACAAAACTAGACGTCGGCACAAACAGTTCATCAGCTCAGGAAAGGGGTAGTAATTATGGAAGACGGCAGCAGACAGCAATATTTACGGGGGCCGTACGGTTACACAGTTGGGCGTTGGGCAATTAGGTCAAATGATAGCAGAGTTTTCTTCCTTTTCAAGATGGTAAATCAGAGAAAATGAGAGTCTGAAAGGGGTTCACCGCTTCCAGAGGGCACTGGGGTCCTGGCAAGAGGGAAACTATTTCTCTGGACCACAGGCCGAGCGTCTCGACTCTCAAGGGAGGAGACGCATTTGATTTTGTCAACTTGGGTGTGTAGATGCAAATATCACACATACGAGTGACAGTTCATAAACACCCGCTTTACCACTACTCAGGCCTCGGGAGTTCCTTCCCAACCACAATCCCTCCCCAGAGGGATTTTCCCTAATTTTTATTGCCACAATTTTCTTTATCCCGTTATTACCTGTGTATGGAATTGACTTGAAAGGGGCTAGGGAGTCCACCCAAACCCAAGCAAACTCCCTGCCATTGAGTCCCTGCCCACCCATAGCTTCCCCGCCCCACCCCCACTTCCGTGGGTTTCCAAGACTGTGGCTGTTTAAGTGAGTAGAAAGCCCAGTCTTTGTCCTGGGAGCTGCTGATGACTTCAAAGAGTTGACCATGCAGATCACAGCCCAACATTAACCCCTGCACGGAACCCCTCTCCCCACCCCCACCCCCGGCTCCCTGGGCAGTACAAATGAATTATGTGCTTGGCTGCTAATCAAAAGGTTGGAGGTTCAAGTCCATCCAGAGGCACCTTGAGTTAGTCTGGGTACATTAGAGAAACAAATCCACAGAAACTGAAATATAAGAGAGTTTTATATAAAGGGTAAGTGCACATCAAGGAAACACCCCGGCCTAGTGCTGCCCAAGTCCACAAGTACAACATTAACCCATACATCTGACACCAATCCACAAAGTCCTCCTCCATCGCACAAAACACACACTATGATGCCGACTGCAGGAGGAAAGCCAAGTCAGTGAGCATGCAAGCATCTCAGCGCTGGCAGGGGTCTCCTCACGGCTGCTACAGCACTCAGAGCCTCGTTGGGGTAGGTCCATGTGGCTTCTCCTCAAGAATTTCTTGCAGGAAGTGAGCCTTGTCAGCTGAAGCAGGGAACTGGCTAAGGCAGCTGTACCCTGGTCCAACCATCAGAAAGCAAGAGACCCGAGAACTAGAAAGGCAAGGCTCACTGAGCCATTTATCTCTCTGCCCTTCAATTAACCCCACACGTGTTTATTGGCCAGGTTGGCACCATATACTAACTTCCTCACACCTCCTCAGAAAGCCTTGGTGATCTATTTCTGGAACACCCACCATCAAACCTCCCTGGCAGGGCAGTTCCACTGGGACACCATGGGGCCTCCAGAAGTTGGAGTTGGTCCAGCAGCAGTCGGTTTGGGCTTATGATTTTCTAAACAGAACCATTCTGTTTTGTTTGTTTTTGGACTGTCGATGACTTGGGAATCAACCACAGTGTGCTTAGTTTCGGGATTTAGTTAGATTTTTAAGGAGAAATTCAGAAATGAAGTCACGCTGCGTATTCCTTTGCTTTTGACTTCTTTTGCTCAACGTTATCTTGTTAGATTCCTCTCTGCTGTTGTGTGCAAATATACATTCTCCCTTTGATTCCCATTGAATAAATATCTTGAAATGCACTTCTCATTCTCTCATTGGAGGACACTTGGGTTTGTGGCAGAGAAAACCACCCCTGTTTTCTCCAGGGCCCCTCTTCTTCCTCAGCAAAGCTGGATTATATTGCCCAACCTCCCTTGTTGCGAAGTATAGAAATGACTCTGGCCTGGCTCATGAGAACCTCCCATGGGTGATCTTCCTTAGTCCTTCCCCTCTGGCTGGGCTAGAGCTGAGCCCTGGGTGACATTGAGAACCATCTGCAGAAGGGAAAAAAACAAGACAGGAAAACCCTGGATCCCTGAGTCACCACTAGGATGACAGCAGCCTAGGAGAAGCCCCTCACTAGGCACACTGAACCTATACGAGAGTATATGAAATAAACTGTTGTGTTAAGTCACCAGGCTTTCGGGGCCCATCTGTAGCAGTAGCTAAGGTTGCCCTAACCTACATGGGGGTGTTTCACTCTTGGACACAATGTGCAATGCTGTCTGAAGGCTCTGGGCCACATACATATGCATTACTGTAGGGCATACGCTTAGAAGCCTCACAGCTGGACCAAAGGCTATGGGCACATTCAACTGTTTGCGACAATGCCAAGCTGCTTCGAAAATGATTGACCAATGTAGAGGGTCACTAGCAGTCTTTGAGGGTTATTGTGCTTTGCATCTTGGCCAGTATTTGATGTGATCAGGATTTTGAACCCTTTGACAATCTGAAGGGAATACAATGGTATACTGTGGTATAAATTTGGCATTTTCCTACAATTTGATACTGCCCACATGTTTGTGTATTATTGTCTCTTGTATGAAGTTCCTGTTCAAGCGTTTTGCCAAATTTTCTTTTTCTTTCTTTTTTTTTTTTTTGGTGGTGGCGGTGGTATTTGTCTTGTTTTTCCTATCAGGGTGTGGGATTTCTTTATATATTCTGAATCTAAGGAAGGCCAAAGAAGAATTGATGCCTTTGAATGGAGGGGTTGCCAAGAATATTAAATATGTCATGGCTGTAAGAAAAATAAGCAAATCTTTCATAGAGTGTAGCCAGATGTTCCTGGGAAGTGAGGATAGATAGATTCTGCCTGCTGTACTTCCGGCATGTGATCAGGGGGTACCACTCGTGGAGAAGGGCCTCGTGCTCCAGAGAGGGTCAATGAAAAAGAAGACTCTTGATGAGATGGATTGATGATACCTTATACCCGATCCCTTTGACACCTCGTGATCGCACAGGAAGGGGTGCTTCTTCCACGTGGGCTTTGTTGCTTCTGAGCTAGATGGCCGCTTGTTTACCTTCAAGCCTTTAAGACCCCACACGCTATCTCTTTTGATAGCCGGGCACCATCAGCTTTCTTTGCCACATTTGCTGATGCACCCGTTTGTCCTCAGCGATTGTATCGTGGAGGTGTGCACCCAATGATATGATTTTTTGTTCTTTGATGCCTGATAACTGATCCCTTCGGAACCTCGTGATCACCCAGGCTGGTGTGCTTCCTCCATGTGGGCTTTGTTGCTTCTGAGCTAGATAGCAGCATGTTTACTTTCAAGCCTTTAAGACCCCAGACGCTATATCTTTTGATAGCCAGGCATAGGGACAGCACGGTGTCTTTCTGCTGCATGTAGGGGTTCGCTGAGAGTTACAACCAACTCAACAACACTTACCAGGTCCTCATTCATTCATTGTATGTTACCAATTATCTGCACTATTCTATGCCAAAATCATCTTTAAAAACTTTTATGGTATCTTTTAATAAATATAATTGAGTGTAATGGAATTTCTGGATGCTATTTTATGGTAAGTGTATGTTGATGCTTTGGGTTCAGATTTGTTCTCTATCCTGTGGCCACACGGTAGTCTCCTGGTTATCTGAAGCATGTATAGCTTGGCCTTTTACATTTCATCTTTTAATTCACCCACAAGTGGTGTTTGCACATGGCATCTGGTAGGGATTGTTGTTGCTGTCAGATGCTGTCAACTCAGTTCTGACTCATAGAAACTCTGGGTCCCACAGATCAAAACCCTTGATTGAAGGTCCCATGCCATCTTCTCTATGTAGATACCCAATGGTCCCAGCACAATTCATTGAAAAGTCTACCTTTCCTTCCTGTTCTGCATTGCTAGCTCTGTCCTTGAAGCAAGCATGCAGGTAGGCATGGCTCTGCTTGGGGGCTACTTTGCTCCAATAGTTTATTTGTTTACTTCTGCAACAATTCTACAGTATCTTGATTATTAAATCTTGATTATTATAGCTTTATTCGATCTTAGGCTTCAAAAAATGGCTTCTAAAAAGTGCCACAGATGTTTGAAGTCCTTTGCATTTACATATGAATTTTAGGATCAATCTTTGCTTTAAGATTATTATTTTTTTAACCATTGGTTGAATTGATGGGTTCATACTATTCTTTACTTCCCGAGTCAGTCATGTTCCAAGAAATATCCATTGTATATAAATTATCAAATTAAAAAACCCAACGTTGATGTCAAATTGACTCTAACACATAATGACCCTCTAAGATAGAGCAGAACTCTCGTATTGGGTTTCTAAGGCTGTACTCTGTACAGCAGCAGACAACCCATCTTTTGCCCACAGGTGGCTGAATGGTCTCCACAGGTGATCTTTGGTTAGCGACCAAGTACTTAACAACGACATCATCCGACCTCCTTATCAAATATATATGCATAAAGAGATTTATAATAACTTCATTACCTATTATGTGAGGAATACAGAGGCATCTTCTCCCTTCTTCCTATTGCTCACATGTATTTTTTCTAGCCTTTTCTTGATCAAGCTCAGCTGTGACTTGTCTATTTTACTAACCCTCAGTTTTGTTGATCTTCTCAATTGCATATTTGTTTTCTACTTTATAAATTGCTCCTTGGCTTTTTTATTTCCTTCCCACTTTTTTTGTTTTTATTTTTGCTTTTCTTTGCTATTACTTCAAGGTTATCTTGAAGGGTATTGCATATCTGTTGTAGTGAGCTTTAGTGAAAGGAAAGACTACTACAGTCTATGATCTCATGGAGTGGAGGAGAGATGAAATCTTGGCCAGGGTCAACTCTCATTGGAAGTTGTGCTAATGGAATAACCAGGAGTCCATGTATTTCAAGACTTAGAAAGGAATACAGCAGGACCTCTATAGCTTAGGGGTTTGGTTCCTGATAACTGCCATTGAAAGAAACCTTGAAATTTAGTAATCTGGGATTTAAGGATGAGTCCCAGAGGTACTGTTGGGTAAGTGTTGGACTGCTGATGGCAAAGTCAACAAGGTCTGGGGTTCAAAACCACCGGGAGTTCTACAGAAGAAAGCCGAGGCCAAGTGCTCCTGTAAAGATTTACAGCCTTGGATACCTCACTGGGAGTTGGACTGCCAGTGGGCTTGCTTTGGTTTGGGGAGTGAAGAAGGAAAGCAGAAGTGGAAAATCACAGAAGACGACAAATCTCCAAAGCCCCACTCAGTGGTCATAGATTCCCTTAGGGAAACAACAGAGACAACATCTTCAAGAAAGGCAAAGCCAGAGATGATTTACATATGTCAACTAGCAATCATGAAATTGTCTCATTGGCTTCTAACTATCATTTCCTGTTTTATAGAACTGCCCCCTGCACCCCTCAAACATGAGGAGCTGATTACAAGGACTCAAGTAGAAAGCAAATGTTTTGAGAATGATGATGGCAACAAATGAACAAATGTGCTTGACAAATGGATGTATGTATGGATTGTGATAAGAATGTACAAGCCCCCAATAAAATGATTTAAAAAGAAAAAGAACTGCACCCCCCCACACACACACCCTAATTTTAGTTGAAGACTTGAATTTAAATGTATTGTGTGTGTTTGCCTACCGACAGGCATTCTAAGCAATGTTTGTTTTCCCCTGGGGTTGGTATTTCTCTACAATATCCCATGCTTTTCTGAATTTATTGTTCAGAAATTGTTATATTTACCTCTCTCCAGACACCATTGGGGTGCATTTATACATCCTTGGTTCATCCCTTCTGCACTGCTTGCCTTCCTCCTGCCTTTACTTTTTCCTTTGTAGAGATAATAATTAGACAGCATTCATAGTACTCCAGACAAGACGCAGACTGCAAATATTTTAATATAAAATCTTTCTATGCTTTCTCCTTCTCTATGCATTCTCCTTGTCTTTCCTTTCACCTTTCTATCCTTCCATTCTTTTACTCACCCTCTACCAATTCACCCATCAATTTAGCAACAGCTGAAGATGACTCATAGTTTCCAAAATGCTCACATTGTAGCCTTGTCCTATCAGCCCAAGGCTGATGGACATAAACACAAAATTGATCATGTATTTTTACCCCTCCTCCTTCCAACTTACTCCTCCTGTCCTTTAAGATGTCCCCAACCCCTAGTGTATCAAATCGTAGTCCTTTTTCTGTTTAACTTGGTAAGCCCTGGACGTCTTTTTCCCATGGCCACATTAAGCTTGGAATTATCTCTTTGTCCAACAATATACCCAAAATTTCCCAAAAATCCACTTCTTGGGACATGAAATTTTGTACAGTTAATATGAGGGGATACACCCCAAAACCTGAATTGTGCTGGGCAGAGCAAAGTTTTGTAGTAAGCTTTTTTCCCTCTTGGTGACCATCCAGCAACTCACTCTGAGTTAGTGCACCCAATGGTCGCCTAGAAAAATTATCTCTGGTCGCCGTGAAATATTTCGTGAAAGCGGTTGTTTTTTGTGATGACCAATTTAAGAGAACAGTGTGCACTGTGAAATTTTGTTTCCTGCTCGGGAAAAATGCTGCAGAAACTGTTGTGATGTTGTACACAGCTTACAAGGACAGCGCCATGGGGAAAACTCTAGCATACGACTGCTTTTCTCATTTCAAGAAAGGTGAAATGTCAATCGATGACAACCCTTGTTCTGGATGTCTGTCACCTTCCCAAATGGATGAAAATTTCGACTCCTGGTGTATTTGGAGTTTGTTTCACCAGGTCAGACTGTTAATCAAACTTTCTCTTTAGAGATTCTAGAAAGATAGCATAATTGTGTGGGACAAAAAAGACCTGCTTTGTGGCAGACAGGGAACTGGTTTTGCCACCACAACAATGCACCTGCTCACTCATCCATCTCAGTGCAGTTTTGGGCAAAAACCAGCATGCCTTTCTTGTCCCTTGTACCTGACTCACCTGACCTTGCTGTGCGACTTCTTTGTGCTTCTGTGAATTCAGAGGGACACGAAAGGACAGCGATTTGATGACATAGAAGAGGTGAAGACAAAACGAGGGAGGTGCTATCAGCCCCCCAAACAGATAAGTTGGAAAAATACTTCCAAGAATGGAATCACAGATTTGATAAAATGTATTAAGCGTAATGGGGAATGCTTTGAAGGTGATAAGGTTGTTTTACTTAAAAAGTTTAAATACATAATGTGGTAACTACATAATGTGTTGTCAATTTGAGACTTAAGAGTGAAGGGGTGGAGTTTCGCCTGTCAGTTAGGTTGCAGCTTGATAACCTCATTTGGAGGCGCTAAGGAGATAAATAGCTCATTGGAGGTGGGACACATGCTCCCTGTCTGCAAGACATTACTGATGATGAGCCTGATGGAGCTACGGTGATGTAACCAGAGCCCTGGGAGCTGGAGGAGCCACGTGGAGGCCCACACAAGCTCTGAGATGCTTACACTGCCACAAGATCCACAAGACTTTCCACCCAGTGGCCTGTGATTGTCCTTCATTTTCTATCATTGCTTGTGTGTCGTGAGTCTGAAGAGGAATTTATAGATTGGTATCGGACAGATAGGTTAATATCCGACTTACAGACTTGGTCTGGACTGAGCTGGGATGTTTTCTCAATCTTCAGTTGCTCTTGTTTATAAAACTCTTTCTTGTACACATATGAGTGACTATGAATTTGTTTCTCTAGTCTACCCAGACAAACACACATAACTTTTAAAATTAATTCAGTTTTTGCTGTTGTTTTGGTAGCCCCTCATGTAGTTTCTCTGAGAATCTTAAGTACACTGACGGAAACTAGAATCTTATTTTAATGTTGAGACTTCCAATTTCCTTTTATCTCAAAGTGTTTTCCGTGATGATCCTGTCCTTTCCTCTCCTTTTAGGGGGAAATTGCTCTTCTCCATGCCAGGTGCTAACCCTTTCCCTGGGGCCTTGAGCCCACACCTCCCATCTCTTCTGAGATTTTCACCTCTTACTTCTCCTGTCACTCTTTTAACGTGTTTGCTTGCCTCTTGGATTTCTTCGTTGCGTGCTTAGGTCTCCTCGCTCGTCACAAATACCTCTCCTAGATGACATGCTCTTTGCTGCACACACTTTAAGGCAAAAACCTTTTAATCGGTTACTTTGATTTAACCACTTTCGTTTCACAGTTTAATCGCTGACAGTCTGGCTTGCATACTGACCACTCCCCTGAAATGCAACTTTCTGGATCATCAGGGTCCAAGTGCACTGATGGTTTCTTGAGTCATTCTCCAAAAACGCTTCCCTGAGGCACCTGATGCCAGATGAAGCTCGTCAGAGGAGTGAGTTGACAGCTCAAGCAGATTTTCGGTAAGAGAAGGGTGCTAGTTGGCAAAGGCTTGGTTAACTTACTTGGTCTGGTGCCTCGTCTTATATAACTGGGACCTGGATTTTTTTTTTCATACTCCAGAGATGTGCAGGCCCTTGGGAACAGGTTGACCCTAAACTCCTAGGTGGTGTGTAGATTAAGTTAAGGGCCAGATACAATTAAGACAACAGCATACAGAATATCTTTCTTTCCTGAAGGTTAG
Organism: Tenrec ecaudatus; assembly: GCF_050624435.1. NCBI lineage: Eukaryota > Metazoa > Chordata > Mammalia > Afrosoricida > Tenrecidae > Tenrec > Tenrec ecaudatus. Next base: position 121,426,981 of record NC_134543.1, on the reverse strand, counting down.
TATCAAGCCGTATTATAATAACAATCTGCTTTGTAAGCATCAACTGCGATGGGCTACAGACCCCAGCTTCTGTTTAATCCTCTCAGATTTGCTAATTGCATGATTCTGGAGACTTGTATATAGTCTCTGACTCTCAATTCCGGTGCTCATAAAAAATAAGTGTAATGTTACCAATGTTAGAGGATTGTTATAAAACTTATCAGCAATATATATAAAACCCCTATCACAATAATATCACAGAACGGTGCTTAGTGGTGTCATCTTCTTCCAACAAACACCGAGACATCCCAGACATTTTAGCGGACGAGAATACCAACTGTGATTAGTGCCAAGTCCCTGAGCGCGGAGTAGCAATCACATTCTATGCCCCATAATGGCTTGTATGGAAGTATTATGCCTGCACATTCCGCATTCACACAAGTATGCTTAACTGCTACGGGTTCCCATCTCAGCTTCGCTGGACCAACTCTATCCATCCCCCGCATCTCACTTGCCCTGACTGGATTCACTAACATCTGCCCCTGCACTTCCCGCTCTGCAGCATTTATCAGAATAGTAATTGCTTGATTAGCATCTTTTCCCCCCATGAGATCTTTGGCTTCACGAGGCCCAGGATGACCTCTGTTTTCTTCATTGTTTTATCCCTATAGCCGAGTGCAGAGATCAAAAACATTTATTTAGTCGAGGGAGAGCCAGAGTTTGATGAAGTTGCAGGAGAGGATAAGGTAGCTACACTCAAATAACTCCCAGTGTGTTCAGGTCACGTAGTCATTCTGTAAATCAGCTTTTCTGTCTCTCACAGATCTAACTCACCAAAACCCATGAAAGGCAGACCTCTGTAAGGTGGAAGCGTGTCAGAGAAAGAAAGCTCAAATATTTTCCACTCCAGAGAGGAATGGAAAAGTAAGAATGCACCCCATTAATGGCAGTGACCCCATGACCTGCCTCATTGGGTGACACCAAGCCCAGTCATATCATTGCTCAGAGGTTTCACTGTATTTTAAAAGTTGAGTAGCTTGTTTTTAAAATCCACTTATACTTTCCACAGGCTAACCTGCAGCCAGTACACATACGCTTAGCTAAATCTCCACATCCTACTATAACGATATACTACTCGTCAAAGATTTTTATTTATTTATCAATCTAGTTATTTTAAAATTGCATGCTTACTAAAGGCAGTGTAAGATCAGGAATCAGAGGTGGACTTGATTGCCTTTCAGGCCAATCAGAATACTAATGTAAAGCTGCATGTTCAAATTTAGTCAGAAGAATCCAATTCAATGGTCTCTCTATCGTCAAGAAGATTTCTCACGCAGTGCGTGAAGCTCTGGAGCATTTTGCAAGTTGTGAATCATGGGAAAGCCTGTATTCATTTGCTTTCATGCTAACTTTTTTGGGTGACGTACGATGTAATGTTGTTTTCATCACAAGACCCCACCACCATTGCGTTAATTCCAACTCATAGCAAACCCCACAGATTTCTGAGACTGTAAATATATATATTTTTAATCACAAGATTGTAAACATTTTCCTAAAACACATTTTTCTGGTGGGGCACGGAGGTATAAAAAATGTCTTTTTTAAACCTCAAATCCTTTCATTTATAAGGTTGTGACTGTTATCGATCATTACTCTTCAGCCATAAATTCTTGTTTTAAGCCCAGTGAAAGCAGGTGTGTTGGTAGGTGAACTTTTGGTTCTCCTCTAAGTCAAGTTAATAATGTCTGCCTCAAACAAATGCCATTCAACTCTAAGGAAATAAACATAAACAATTATTTCTACTGAGAATCTTTCCCTGGAATCTAATACTGAAAATCCCCAAGGTTGCGAATAGCTGTCTCATATGCAACCTGTAGAAGGGAACCAGCTGCTGTCCTGGGGGAGGCAGACGAGGTGCTCTGCTCCCACAAAGACTGACCACATCAGAAACCCACAGGGGAAGCGCTGCTCGGTCCTATAGCGTTGCTATAACTCAGAATAATCTCAATGGCAGTGTGTTTGACCTTGGGTTTCATCGTTGTGAACCAACCCCATAGAGACTATGGCAGCTGTAGACTTACTTGGGTGTAAAGGGGGAGGAGGAGGAGGAGAAAGCAGGAGAATACAGCAATGGGGGTTGATGCGTCAAATACAGAGTTGATAGTCTGAAAGGTAACCTCCCTCCTCCCCATCTAATCCAGTCAAAAAAGACTAAATATATTTGGAACCATGATTTGTTACGAAAGGGGATTCTTGGTTTGAAATGGGATAAATGATACAGTATTTTGGTTGCCAATTTCTTATCTGGCATAATGATCTGAGTTGGGTTTTTTTTTCTTTTCTTTAAATATGGGTTGGTAAATATTTCCCCCAAACTTACGGTGATCCAGGACATCCTGCTTGGTAATGCAGTAGGGCACTGAAAAAGAGGACGGCCCCCAGTGAGGTGGATGGACACAGCGGCTGTGTCTGAGCACTGTGTCTCAGCACAGTGGCTGAGCTCAGGCACAGGGACACGTGTGAGGATGGAGCAGGACCAGGCAGAGCTTCGATTTATTGTGTGTACTGGGACGATATGGATCAGAACCGGCTTGATGGCACCTAACAAAAACAACAACCACAACAAAGTTGATCCTTTTATCGTGAGAAGGTTTTAAAGTGATATCAGAAATAGCTGAGACAGTTTGACTATCACATTAAAGTAGTTAAGTTGACAGTAAGCAGAAAAGCCGTTATATAATATTGTGCCAGTATAATCTCACTTCTTATGTATCATTATCATTTACGTTCTTTATACAGTTGACCAACTATTTATATGGATCGCCAATTATTTCCTATTGGTCCAATATTTTGTCCCATTTTAGCCCGGAAAATTTCCTCTGGTCCCAGATGGCAGTAGGTAGTCATCCTGTATGGAACTGGAGACACACAAGCATCCACGTCTCTTAAGTAAAATTTAAAGGATGGGCCCCAAACTTCCAACTTTTTTTTAAAGATGGGATGAGATTCTCTCTTTCTCTTTAAGTAAACTATTTGTCATCTGAATTTGGCAGTTTATTTTACAGTAGATGGCTGAGCTTTTAGTTTTTCTTTGAATTCAAATAGTCTCTAATTTTGAATCCGGTTGCTCATGCCTGGGCTATCTGCCTCTCCTTTTCCCACATTCCCAACACCCCGTGCCATTGTTTCATGATCTCCCTTTCCCAGGAGGGTGGACAAGGGGCCTCCCCTAAGTTGAGCAACACAGTGACCAAATCACCTTTGCTAGTGAATCCCAGATCCTCAAATGAAGATGTGTAGCCCCCCCCACCCCCACCCCCCACTGTGTTTTCTGGGAGTCTCAGCAGCAAACCCCGCTCCAAGGGTGGGTCCCTTTGCTCCAGAACAACTCCCCAGGCATCATCGCGGGACTCACAGCAGCAGCAAAGTCTGGAGAGGTTTATGGTCCTGTCTTGCCTGTTCCGCCCAGCTGTTGAGGCAGTGCTAGGGGCAAAAGGTGACTAGGTCACTAGACTCCACCTGCTTCTGTTGATTTTTCTCTTAAATCCTCCTAAATGGGTTTTAAGTGTGAACTTTGTGACCACAGCTCTGCCAAAGAACCACCTCAGAGGCAGCTGCAGCCTGTTCAAAGAGGGGTGGGTGGGACCCTCCATCCCCCAGGGTTTCTGTTCCCGAGCATGCGCTGATCTGGCTGCCAGGTGGCTGGTGGTCGTGCTAACTACATGCACTTGTGAGTGTGCCCCATTTTCAAGAGGCTCCAGGAGGGTGGAATCCAGACCCACTGAAGTCCGAATTCCTTACTCAAAATCAGAGTCAAGCTCCCTGCCATCAAATTAATTCCCATTTACCGTGACTCTCTAAGACAGAGTAGAGCTACCCGGTTTGCATTTTCGAGATGTTACATTTTTATGGGAGCGGATAGACTCCTCTTTCTCCAGAGGAGCTGCTGGTAGGTTCGAACCACTGACCTTTCTGGAGCTAACAGCCTGACACACAACGCACGATGCCACCATACCCGGGGAGCAAATGTATAAGTCAGGAGCGTCTACTGGCTCTCACTTACAGTGCTGGCGCTGGAATGGACTTCAAAAGCCAGCTAGCCAAAAAACAACACAAAAAAAGACCGACAGCCAGAAAGGTTGCATGAAGGATCCATAATAAGTGTCACAAAGTCCTCTTTGTGTGTGTGTGGGTGGGGGGACCCTTAGAGTTGGGACTGTGACTTAGAGTGGGAAACCGTGAATCAGTCCAAGTGAATTCAACCCCTGGTGTCCACCTGTGTGATGGTGGACAAGGTGCTTCACCTTTCTCCTGGTCTCAGTCTTCTATACAACAGGGCGATGAGAGTGCCTGTCATATACTTTGGACGCGTTATCAGGAAGGACCATCCCTGAAGAGGGACATCAAGCTTGGAAAAGCAGAGGGTTGGGGCAGAAAGAGGAGCATACGATGGTGGACGACGCATTGACAATAGTGAGAGACTCAAACGGGAGAACAATCGTGAGGCTGTTGCAGGTCTGGGCAGTGCTGTGTCCACTGCACACAATGTTGCTGTGAGACGGAGCCAGCCCCATGCTCCCAATCCAACGACAACAGCTTGTTTTAAGATTTATTTGAGGATTAACTGAGACAACATCTACTGCGCACTTAGAACATTGTTGCGTAAACATGAGTCAAAGCGATGTGTTCCTTGACTGGTGCTGGGATTAGGGAGCCTGGTGTTGGTGCACTGGGCCACTAAAAACATAGTCAACTGAAACCACCAGTTGCTCTGAGGGAGACAAAAAGGCTTTCTACTGCTGTAAAATAAAGAGTTACAATCTGGGAGACGCACAGGGACAGCTGTCCCCTGTCCTATAGGGCCACTAGGAATCAGAATCAACTTGACGGCAGTGACTATTGGCATTCATCACAAGCCCGGGGATCCATCAAGTGATCAGTCTGATGTGAATCTCAGTTCTTGGGGCGAACCTAACAATTCTGCATTGCTGAGTATCATAGGCAGTATTTTTGGTCCGCTGATATGGGCCTGGCACCAAACAAGCACATAAGCCATCACCATTCCCAAAACATTTGCCTTCTGCTTGAGCCCTTAATATCAGCTGCTCATTTTCCCCCTCCCTCCCCACTCCCTCTTCCCTCATGAACCCTTCATAGTTCATAAATTATTATTTTGTCATATGTTACACTGTCCGATGACTCCCCCCGCCCTCTTCTCTGCTGTCCATCCTCTCCTGCCCAGGGAGGAGGCTATATGTAGATTCTTGTAATTGGTTCCCCCTTTCCACCCCACATTCCCTCCACCCTCTAGGCATCGCCACTCTCACCACTGGTCCTGAAGGAATCATCTGTCCTGGATTCCCTGGGTTTCCAGCTGCTATCTGTACCAATGTACATCCTCTGGTCTAGCCAGATTTATAAGGTAGAATTGAGATCATGGTAGTGGGAGGTGAGGGAAGCATTTAAGAACTAGAGGAATGTTATATGTTTCATCGTGGCTACCCTGCACCCTGACTGGTTCATCTCCTCCCCACAACCCTTCAGTAAGGGGGTGTTCAGTTGCCTACCGATGGGCTTTGAGTCTCCACTCTGCACTCACCCTCATTTACAATGATATGATTTTTTTGCTCTTTGATACTTGATACCTGACCCCTTCGGCAGCTCGTGGTCACACAGGCTGGTGTGCTTCTTCAATGTAGACCTTGTTGCTTCTCAGCTAGATGGCTGCTTGCTTATCTTCAAGCCTTTAAGACCTCAGACACTATAACTTTTGATAGCAGGACACCATCAGCTTTCTTCACCACATTTGCTTATGCACACGTTTGTCTTCAGTGATTGTATCAGGAAGGTTGGCACCCACTGATATGATTTTTAGTTCTTTGATGTCTGATAATTGGTCCCTTCTACACCTCGTGGTCAGATGGGCTGGTGTGCTTCATCCATGTGGGCTTTGATACTTCTCAGCTAGATGGCTGCTTGCTCCATATAGTTCTTATTGGTACTCTTGCAAAATTATATATCTTATACCTTATACACCCCCCTCCAAAACAGTCATGCAACGGGATTAGATATCACTGTCAATTTCTTCATTCTACTCAGAAGGAAACTGAGGCTCAACAAGGATACGTATGATGCCCGGCTTGCCCCAGAGCATGTAACAGAGCTGGGGACTCACACCTACATGTCTCTGAACTTAGAGCCCATGGAGTTGACCATATGCCTTCTAGTAAAGCCCCTTTGCCTTCCTCTAGGTGACTAGGTCTTGCATCAGAGTTGGGTCTATCAGCTGATTGTGAATGCTCACAGAGGGGTCTTGGTATCCAAGGTCTCTCAAGTTTGTCAGCTCTGAGTTTGCATTTCATACGTTTTTCTTGGTTTTATTTACTTTTATTTGTTTACTCTTCCCTGGGAAAGAGTGGGTGGAACCAGTTTCCCAAATAAAACGACACGTGTCCTGATGAGGAAGCAAGCCGAGGATGACTTGACACACAGAAGAGGAGAGAGTAGCAGACCCCTGAGACAGAGATTAGAAGGATAACGTTCCCGAGTCCAGGAATGCCGACAGCCTTAGAAGCTGGAATAAGCAAGGAACCGATCCTCCCTGGGACTGGAGAGCCTGCTGGCACCTGGATTTTGACCCAGTGAAATGAATTTCAGACTCTGGCCTCCAGCACTGTGAGAAAATTAACTTACTTTCCATCTGCTTTTGACACTTAGGGAGCCTATCTTAGTGGGTTGTAAATCTTTAGGGAAATAGATAGCCTCCTCTTTCTCCCTCAGAGTGGCTGCTGGCTTTGAACCTCAGACTTTGGGGTTAGGAGTCCAGAGTATATATGAAACTGCTACCAGGGCTCCTAATTGTTGCTCTTGGTTGTTGTTGATTCTGACTCTTGGCGATCGCCAGGTTTTCCAAGCTGTGTCTTCTCAAAACCAGGTCACCCGGCCTGTTTCCCAGCTGTCTCTGGGTGAATCCAAACCACCAATCATTCGGGGAGGACTTGAGCGTAACAATCGGTGCCAGCCAAGATCCTCCTGGAAAAGGAATACAAATGATCTCTGACATTGGGCTCCGTGCCTTTTGGATAAAATTCCAAGGACATAAACATTGAATAAAGCTTCCTTCATCTGCCTAGTTGGTTGCACTACATGCCCGGTGAGTCTTTTATTCTACACTGAACAATGGTTCGCAAACTTAGCTGCACACTGTGATCACTGGGAAAGCATTAAAAATGCCCTGATGGCTGATCACAACGCAAGCCCTTTACATGTGAATCTCCAGAGGTGGGACCCAGGCATGAGGGCTTAGTCCAACTCCACAGTAGAGCCACGTTGGGAACCGCGGCTGGAGATCTCTATTTGTGCTGTGGCTCTCCCACGAATGCCGAGTGTGGATTCTAAATGGCCTGCGGAGGGTCTGCACCAGCTTGCCTGCGTGGCAAATGCAAATGTTACTAATATGGAGGTGATACTAATATGGAGAACCATGGCTACAAAATCCTAGAAGCCCTCATTTAAAACATCAACATATGAAGTGATCCCTTGTTGACATACCTCCCGTCTTGATCTATTCTCTTCGGAAGGTGATGTCTCCAGCTTGCTGAGCTTCCTCTGAAGGATTCTGCAGTCTTCTATGTCCATTGCATCCAAATGGCAGCTTTGGAATTCATAAGATCGTGTTTGGCGAAGCAGTCGGCCCCTGAAGAGACGAGATCAGGGCTATGGGTGATGGAATATGTTTTCCCAACAAAAAATTCATGTAGGATAATTTCTGCTACCAGTGAAGAATGAGCAGGAGCATTGTCCTGATGGGGAAAATGTCCTCAGTGCAGTTTTCCTACCTTTTTATCAACTATGTAGTCTGCAATTTTTCTTAAAACTTCTTCCCAATAACTCCTTCTATCATGTCCACAGAGAAAATCTATCAAGATGACTCCTTTGGGATTCAGAAAAACAGCCACTGAAATCTTCTAAACTGATCTCTCTGTCTTGACTTGAACTGGCCCAACAGATCCCCACCGAAGTCACTGTTTGATCGATCTTGTTTTGAATGGCACCCTAAGAAGTCTAAGACAAGGGTGTCATGGAAAGAACCTGTCGGCAGCCATCCACTGATCAGAAAGGTATGCTTACACATGTATTATATAAGTTAAACCCATGCATGTATGAACTGAATGGACCCCTGAGGACACAGTGGTTACATGTTGGGCTGCTAACCAAATGGTCAGCAGTTCATAACCACCAGTCATTCCATTGGGGGGATCGGTTGGGGGGGATGAGGCCTTAGATGTCTGTAAAGAGTTACAGTCTCAGAAACTCAAAGAGGGTAGGTCTAGCCTGCTCTGTAAGGTCACGCTGAGTCAGAATTGACTCCGTGGCAAGGAGTTTGGTTTTGGGGGGATATAGGAACTAGAATTTTAGTAAAAGTACATTTGTATTCACCCTTATAAACTAAAAATATGAAGTATATCAGATACTGAGCTCGTTCCTTGGTCCTTGCTACCTTGCTCCTCCTCCCAAGCACTTGGGGAGGAAGCTGCCCCTTTCCCTGTGTCTGCCACGGGGGCATCTGCCCGTGACTGCTTAACCTCTGCCCTTTTCCCAACCCCCTGGCTCCAGGCCCAGATCCTGATCCCGTGAGTTCTGCTGACCATGCCGCACAGAGGGACTTTGGGAGGCCTTGGGGGATTTGGGGAGAAGGGGAGGAAAGCAACAAGTGAACTTGACATTGGCCCCTTCCCTACAGTCAGAGAGAGAAGTCTGCAGGGGCAGACAGGCCATGTCTTCAGAGCCAAATGAGAAAATAGCCCTTCCTTTTCACAGACGAGCAAATGTAAATGCAGAGCGGTTAAACAATGTGTCCGAGGACATGTAGCTAGGGTATTGCCTTTATCCCAAAGGCCCAAGGTTACATTCCTATGTTAGACATTCTCTTTTTATCTGACCTGTTGGTTTTCACACTTCAGTGTGTATCAGCCTCACCAGGATAGTTCATTAAAGATGCCAGTTCCTAGGCCCCAGCCCCTGGAAGTGGATACAGTAGTTCTGGTTGGGGCCCCACACCCAGTGAACCTCTTTTAAACAAGCAGCTCCAGTAATCTTCCACATACAGCATACACAACCCACTCTGGGAGACCCGAGTCTGGTCTTTTTGTGGGATTTGTACAAGGCCCAGATGTCCTTGGCCACAATAACTCGTTGAAACCATTGGAAACCACGAGGCTCTTATATCTCACTCTTCAGACTTTGCGGCATCTGTTAGTTGGAAGGGTGGAGGGGTGGGCTTCTTCACTAGGGCCAGGAGCAAATGGATGGTCCCATGGGGAGCACCTCACTCCTCCCCAGCCCTTCTGGAATTCCACTGATCCCAAATTCTGTAGTGAGTGAGTGAAGCAGTTTTCACATGGTCAAGAGGTCCTGATAATAGAGTTGAATTTTTGCAACCAGAAGGGCCAAATGCTGAAGACAGTCAGCGTTGTCCCCCTTCACTGAAAGAGATCATTAAAATCTCACTCTCTGTTGATCTGGCACTCAGCCGCAGGCTGCCTTCTGCTACTGAGGCCCCTACGGTAGCTTTGAAGTCCCATGGAAGTGTGAATTTATTGTTTTGTAATGACCAGATTCCTGAAAAGGCCATAAATTACCTTGTTAGACAAAGGCTTCTGGGGAAATGTAATGCGTTGAAATCCTTCAGTGGGTGATTATCCTAACACATTGCTGGCAGAGGGAGTAGCTGGCACAGAGACACCAAAACTCAACAACTGCCAAACTCCAGAGGAGCCGTGGCTACCCTGGGCTTTGAAATTCTAGGGAAATGTATTCAGGAAAAAAAAATTGGCTTCTTGTTCTTGGTATTGTTTAGAAGAATTCTGTTTGAGGAACCAGTAAGTGCCCTTAGAAGAATGTTGCTGATAATGTTCTTCTCCTTCATAAGAAAATTCCTTTTCATTATTGGTTCATTATCTTCCTGGGCTCATGCCTTTCCTACCTGTCCAGGTGACTTCCCCAGAACCACAGAGGACCCAATTAGCTCGTTGACAGGAGTCATTAGTTGATGGAGCCACATCTCTCCTTTCTGGGCTTGATATGAAGTTCTGACTGGCCTCTTCTGGAACTTCCCATTTCCCTTGTCTCCTTCAGTAGGGTTCCTGCTATTTCCATATAAGTGGATGCCCATGAATCGACTCAAAAGCAAACTGAAAACAATATCAGGTTAAAACCTGAATTGTAAGGGAGGGCGGGGAAGGGGGAAAAAAGGAAAACGAGCTGATTCCAGGAACCCAAGTGGAAGGCGAATTTTGAGAATGACGAGGGCAACGAATGTATAAGGGTGCTTTACTCAATTGATGTATGTATGGCTTGTGATGAGAGTTGTGCGAGTCCCAATAAAATGATTTATTAAATAAAAAAAACCTGAATTGTAATCTTTCTCTTGGATGCATGTTAAAACTATAAATCAAAAAGTGATACATGGTTATGGGAGAGAATTCACAAAACACAGAGATACACACAAGGAAAAATTTAAACTCCCCAGAAGCCTATCACCTAGAAAGAGATACAATTTACATTTTAGCTAAAAAAATACTTTTTAAATAGACTTATATTGAACATATTGCCGTGTAACTAGCTTTTTCAAGAAACTAAATGTAGCAGCCACTTGTTCGTGCTACTAACAATATTCATCTACAAAAATCTTGTGCCCTGCCTGTCAAGTATCCATATGCCTAAGCGTGCGGGTGGGAAGAAAATTCACTTCCCGGCTCACGGACATTGTTTGTATTTTGTCACTCAACACCTATGTATTGAGCACCTACTCTGTGTCAGTACAGTTCAAAAGGCAACAAACACGGAATAAAACAGCGTGGACAAATCCCTGCTCTCATGACGTTTACATTCTTCTTCGCCTTTTTTTGTAATTAGGGAACTGCATTTTAAAATGGAAGACTATTGGTTGCATACACCAAATATCCATCCAATAAAGTCCATTGGTGTTCCATAAAGTCCTCAGGAGCCCATGCAAGCTACCATAGAATACTCCTTTCTCTGTTTTATCTACTCTTGTCTAGAACAGGAGCTGACACACAGGAGGTGCCCGACGCACATCAGTTGAATAAATGATGGCTGAGTAAGTATGTCAAGCATCATTGAAGTTGGTTTGGTTACCCAAGAATTAGCGATTCTTCCCGGGACTGAGAAAGGAAAAGCACACTAAGTGTCTCAGTGCTTCTTTTCTCCTTGGCTGTTTGTCCAAAGCTGAGCGGGTGCCCGGCACCAGCCAGTCTTGTCAGCGTCCATCGCAGAGCCTGCTTTTTCTTCTTGTGGGCAGAGAGAGCTGTGCTCAAGTTCAAGAGACATTCCTAGCCTGACGTTAAAACCTGCCCTCTGCAAAGGAAGGGGCCAGGTCAGCTCTGTTCTGTTCAGACATCCTCAGGTAGAAAGCGAATTGGCTTATTAATCTCAGCAGCAAAAGAAACCGCTTTCTGCAGAGCACCGTGGGCTTGAGGGAACGCATGAAAGCCTGCTGTCCCAGAGCAAGACATAGGCTTGACATGGATGGTATCAGAGACTCGGAGACAGGAAAAAAGCTGAGATTAGATCAAGTTCCTTTCGCCCATTTGATTTGTGTCTGATGCCTCGATTTTGACAGATAATTAGAGGGTCATATAGAGTACCCGTAAGGCACTGAGATATTACACTTTATGGGTAGCTGGTTTCGGATGGTAGACCTTATGTTGAGAATCCTCCTAAAGTTACATTGCCAGATCGCTGACACTTGCAGAAAATGATCACAGGAAATGTTTGAATTTGCTTTAAGGCAAGGCCTAATAAATACATGTGCACTGTGGGAACTGAAGCGGGCAATCTGTTATTTTCGCAAAGGACTGGCAAAGTCTGAGAGCAGAGCGGAATGAGAGAGAGGGTTTGCTGAATTAGAAAGGAGGATACAATATGCACATACCATGAAAAGCAATATTCATGAAGAGGAGCCAGTGTTCCTTGATGCAGGGCTCCAGAAGGGACTTGTGACTCCAGCTTATGGTTGGAAGGTCAAGTTTTCCTTGAAAAGATCCAGCCCCCAGGAGAGGTTAAGTGAGGATGCTCCTCAGGCCAGTTCCATTCCAGATCTCTCCCTTTCTGTGGCATCTTACATAACGAAGAATCCACTTAGAAATGAACTATCTTGGAAGAGGTACAACCAGAATGCTCCTTGGAAGCAAGGCTGGTGGGACTTCATCTGCCCTACTTTCGACGTGTGACCAGCAGAGACCCGTCGCTGGAGAAGGGCATCCTGCTTGGTAAAGCAGAGGGTCAGAAAGAATGAGGAAGTCCCAAAGGGAGATGGGCTGACACAGTGGCTCAACAGTGGGCTCCAGAAGGGTTCTGGAGATGGCCAGGAGCCGCAGTGTGTCCTACTGCTGCATCCAGGATCGCTCAGAGTTGGAACCAGCTCGATGGCACCTAGCAACCACGGTAGCAACGAGAGCCTCGGAATGAGGATGTCGCAGAACTGGGATGTGGCTCTAGAATGTGTGTTCCAAACACGTGACTGGTCCAAAGATTTAGAGGGGAGGGACTGAAGGCACGGGCCCTAAGTTTAACTGGTAGGTTCCGCTCCTCTGTTATTTTAACAAGTTAATTTTAATAACACACCCACACACTCATAGTGACTCCAGGTGTGTCAGAGAAGAAGTGTGCTTCAGAGATTGCTCAGAAATACATCACCAGGCTTTTCTTTCAAGACGCCCTGGAGTGGATTCGAACTTCCAAACTCTTGGCTAGCAGTTGAGTGCCCGTGGCCCTTGTACCATCCAGGAACACCTATTTGCTCAAGCCCCTGACCTCTAAGATCAATAAAGAAAGCCTGAAGGGAAAGTATTTCCTTTTCATTAGAAACATTGGGATTTCCCCCCCTCAGATCAAATGTGCTTTCGAGGCTCACTTTGTCTGTTTAAATTTGTGGGAAAGCATACTGACTAGGCTTCCTCCTTGCCCCTTTCCAAGCGGCACTTTTCAAAGGCATCTCGAATTTGCCAAGTCAAAAGCATGCTCTGTGTCTGCCACTTTCTCACCTTCTACCAAGGCAGGTAGGAACTGTGCCGACTTCTTCCATCACCCCACCCTCAGTGCACCCCTGGTGCACAACACATGCTGCGTCATACATGATGGATATCTAGTTCCTCTGTCACTCCTTTCTTCCCTTTCCGGAACCTCCACACATTATTCCAAACCAAATTCACCGCCATGAAGTTGATTCCCACTCACAGCCACCCCCCCAAGGCAGAGTAGAATTTCCCCTTTCGGTTTCCAAGTCTGTAAATCCTCACAGGAGTAGAAAGCCTCATCTATCTCCTTCAGAGAGCTGGGAGCTCAAACTTCTGACCTGGTGGTGAGCAGCCCGGTGCATAAGCCACCATCCCACGAGGGCTCCTTCCACACCCTATTTCAGGAACTGAAATACCAATTTGATGTTTAATCTTCTGTAATATCTTTAATGGCTCCCCATTGCAGGAAGGAAACTATGTGGAGGTCCTCCCAATATGAACTCTGCCGCCCTTTCCAACTGTAATTCTTGCTGCTCCATCAACCCTTCCCTGAGCGCTAGCCAGAAGGAATGGTCCTCTCTTTCCAACGTGCCAAGTTCAAAGCACACTTTCTGTGCTCCTCCTTTGGGCTAGAGAAGTCTGTGTGAGAAACAAGAGGGGTCTACCCCATTCGCCCTCGATGCCCACCAAAACGGAGTGTCCGTGGCTGGTTAGCATCAAAATCAGGGGTGCCCTTCCGATTGCTCAGAAGAGGGAGCAGGCCTGCAGTGTCACCTCTGCATTCTCATGCAAACAGGTTGTTTCTGGCCAATGCGTTTGTTAAGAGGGGAAAACTCATGCGTTTGAGTAGACAGGTCCGTGTTACCCTTCTAAATAAATGGCGTTTTCTTAAGACCATAGTCTCGATGGGGCATCCAGCACAATTGCTCGAACATGGTCTTCACAGGCCATGTTCCACATCCAACTTTGGTGATGAAAGACTCGGGTCTTAAAAGCTTGCCAGAGGCTTTGTAAGATGCAGCTCCTGTGCTCTCTCCGTGTCCGGAGCAAAGAAGAGTGTGCAGACCACAAGCAGCACAGCCTTCAGGAGCATGGGACAAGAAAACCAGGAGGTTCCCGGATTCCGCGGCTGACTGCTGCGATCCGGTCACAGTCAAGGTGCTGGGCTGAGGAGCAGGACAAGGTAGAACAAAATTCAAAATCATAAAAAAATAAATCAGACTTACTGGTCTGGTAGAGACTGGTGAGTCCCCTTAGACTGTGTCCCTTAGATCCTGTCCTTTCGATCCTGTCCCTGAACTGACCCCCATGGCTCCCTTTCAGCCAACAACAGGCCTGTAACACCTGTAAGCTGAGGTTTTACACCCACGAATAACATACTGCTCGGAACAATGCACTGTCTGAGGCCAAAGGGGCAGCGTTTACCCAGAAAAAAAGTTCAGAAGGCAGAAAGGAGCAGGGAGGGTGGATGAGAGAAAACGGGGACCCCAGGGAAGAAGCAGTGGCGTGCTGTTACTTTGAGGGGATTCTAGTAACCAGTATGGCCGAACAAAGTGTAGAAGGTGTGGGGTGGGGTGTGCGGCCAGGTGGACGAGAGAAACAAATCCAGAGACACTCATATGTGTGTAAGAAGGAGCTTTCTATCAAGACGTAACTGTAATAGAATAATAATATATGACAATAATCTTAAGGGTTCCTGGGGGGAAGGGTGGGGGAGGGAGGAGATAAAGGGGAGCTGATATCAAGGAGTTCAAGAAGAAACAAAATGTTTTGAAGCTCACTGTAGTAGCCATTGTACAATTGTACAATTTGTACATTGTACAAATTTGATCTATCTGAATTATAGAATGCGATGACATCTGGAAGAGCTCCCAATAAAATGATTACTAAAACAAGAAGTAATTATATATATCAAGGAAACATCCCAGCTCAGTCCAACTCAAGTCCAAAGTCCCTCTTCAGACTCACACAGCCACATGCAATGATGCAGACTACAGAAAGACCACAGGCTGGTAGGTGCAAAGTCCTATGGATCCCTGGCTGTCTGCTCTGGCAGCAATCTGGGGCAGCCAGCAGGCAGGTGAAGGAAGGGGGTGGGGAGAGTGGCCATTTATCTCTTGAGAATGGGAAGGCTGGTTACTACCTTTATCTCCATTATTAGGCCAACAAAGAGCTCTGGGGACACAAGGTTAGCCCCCTCAGCAGCTAACTAAAAGGTCTGTACTTTGGGCTCAGCAGCCTCTCTTGGGAGAAAAAAAAACCTCCTGGTGATCTGTTCCCATCAAGAGGACAGCTTGGAAAACCCGGAGAGCAGAGTTCTCCTCTGTCTTGAGGAAGCACAAGGCCTCAGAATCCACCCAGGAGCGCGCAGCAGCAGCAGCATACCCACAAAACAATGATGGGAGAACCTTGTTTTGTCCCGGTCTCATGTTAAGGGATCCTTCTCCTAAATTCTAAGAAATCGACTTTTAGGGCTATGTGGGGATAGGAGAAACTCAAGTCCCCAGAGAGGTTAGACTAGTAGCCAATAGGATCCGAGGTTAAATACCAAGGTGCTTTCAAACTCACCCATTGTCATAAAATTGGAGTCAGGATGGCCCTGTGAGCTAAGCAATCCTTAGGCTGCTAGCTAACAGGTCAGTGGTTCAAACCCACCCGCCGTTCCCAGGGAGATAGATGAGGCTGTGTGCTCCTAGAGAGATTTACAGGCTCAGAAGCATGACGGGGCAGCTCTCTTCTGTCCTACAGAGTGGCTGGGAGTCAAAATCAATGTTGGAGTGAGATTGTCATCGTAAAGACTTGTCTTTTCCTCACACTCGGCATGAACCGGTCCAGCCCGTGTGTGCTTACCCTTGAACATGAATTTGGAATTGTCCACTTTCCCCACGTGGCTCACAGCCCCTCCGATGGCGGGTCCCCCCTCTCCCCTGCTCTCCTGTGGGCACTGGATGTCAGCGAGGAAAGTCTTCTAATGGCTCCTCTTGACGCTGGGCCTCCCTGTAGGTAGCGAGCCGGGAAGGAGGCGGCCGTTTAGTCAATATTTCCTTTTGAAGGTGTGGAAGCCTTGCTCGCTCGCCAGCCAGACAATGAAAATGTAGGTGCACAGGGCAAGCGCCCCGACGGTCCAGGCGCATCTTTGATCACCACCTGTCTGGTGGACTCATGCTCATTCCCGCCTCCGCAGGGGCTGCCAGGGCGTGGGCATCGGGCCTGGGCTACCGAACACCCAGCACCTCCTGCAAAGCCAGGCTGAGAGACAGTTGAAGGGACTGCTTTGAAACCATATTGCTTTCTCTAATTAGCACAAGCAGAGAGTCCCCCAACTGCACCCCTGCAGGACGCAGGTATTTCTGAGACCTGGGAGGGGGTGCTGGGAACCAACCCTTGAGCTCCTGCCCAGAGTGGTCTGGGGATCCTGAAAGCATCCACCATCTTCGGGCCTGGGAAGCCAGGAGTGCACGTCTGGCGATGGGCAGCGGAGGTCAGAGACGACTGTTCCCATGGTGTTTCTGTCTCAGATTCGCTCTCTGTACAGCCAAGTCCACAGCGCGGGGTCCTTCTGGCTCAGACTCTCTTGGGGAGTCCCCCCCCCCAGCCAAGCTGTGGGTGACCTCTTCCGAATCTGGCCCTGGAGCCGCTGTGTCTCCACCTTTAACTTTGAATGGAGAGAAGTAGCCATCCTGCTTGCCAAGGGCCAGGGAGGAGCCTGGGAGATGCTGGGCTCTAACGGGAAGGTTCGGTGACTCGAACCCATCAGCTGCCCCTTGGGGGGAAATGAGGCAGTCTGCTCAGTACCCCTAGGGAGCAGTTCCACTCTGGCCTTGAGAGTTCACTATGAATCGGAATGGATTCCAAGGCCGTGGATGCGTTGGGTTTGGGGGGTTTAAGGCCCGAGAATTATTATTCAATCCTGGTGCTTTAGAGATTGTGCCTTGGGTCACCATCCACATGGTCGGCAGTTCGAAACCACCAGCACCTCTGCTGGAAAAGACAGGGCTTTCTCCTCCTCTGAACAGTTACAGTCTCGAAAACCCACTGGGGTGGGGGGTGGGGTCCCTGTGAGTCAGCATTGACTCAATGGCAGTGGGTTTGGATTTTGTAGAGAAAGGAAGGTACCAAGAACGATTTTTCAAACCTTCCGAGAGGAGAGGGAGCCGGTGGCGCTGCAGAATCAACATTGGTCTACTCACCCACACGCTGGCCACTGGAGGACACCCAGCGGTGACTGGAAAGGAAGGCCAGGCAATCTTCTTTTTAAAGAACAACAGTAAAACCCAAGGGAGCGCAGTCCACCCAGACACGTGGCGGTGGGGGAGGTGTCAAGAGTCCGATCAACTCACTGCGAGCTGGCTTGGGAGGAGAGTGATGTTCAGAAGGCTAGAGGCGTTCTAAGGTTCCCTGGCACGGGCTGAGGGAAGCCAGCACTTTGATTCAGGGCATCATACCATCCTTCGTCCTTTGAGAAGGGCTGGGTGGTGTGAGGTAGCTTGGCAGAAAGCAGTCTCCAGGCTCAATGTGGCCTTGAAAGAGTGCATCAAGGGCCGTATGGTGCACATTTCATTGAAGAGTGTGTCCAGACTCGGGGCTGACAGGCGGTCGGGCCAGGCAGTACCAGCTGAGGAGCCCATGCTGTCAGTTCTAGGCTGGCCTCATCTACACCTTGATCACAAGGTCTCAAGAAAAGGCAGAGACATTCCTGAGCCTCTGTTTCATCTGGGAAATGAAGCAAATACTACCTGCCTACACCGCCCCCACCACACCCCCCACCTCTCCTCCACAGGATGGACCTGAAGGAGAGTTGTGGCCGGAGAAGTGCTAGACAAGTGGAAGGGGCCCTGGACAAGACATTTAAAATAAAAATGGCCATAACTGCAACACTGAAACTTTTCCTTTCTCATGAGAGGTCATGAATGTGCTTTGCGGATTCTTACCGACGGGGGGAGGGGGGAGGAGGGGCAAAATGAGAAACTGACACACCAAGGGCTCAAGTAGAAAGCAGGTGTTTTGAGAATGATGATGGCAACATATGCATGAATGTGCTGGACACAAATGATGTATGTACGGATTGTAAAAAGAGTTGTATGAGCCCCTCATAAAATGATTTTAAAAACAAAACAAAAAAACCCCAAACAAACCGAAAAGAAAACATAGGTCAGTCAGATCCTTACTTCTTTATTGCCTGATTATTAACGCAAGCGACCAGCACCGGCACTGAGAATGAAATGCCGCTTCCTCCACAGTCTTCTGGTGGTGGCTGTTCTTGGCTCAGGTACTTCCCAGACTGGTAGAATAAAAAATTTAGAATGACCTTCTTCTGTGTTGTTTATTGGCCAATATGTTTCATGCCTCATTTGCCCTCAAATTCACATTTTTATTCACTACAGTGTCTGCTCTACCTCTCTCTGTGTGTGTGTACACCCTGCACAGTCACAGAAAACCTTCCCACTTTAAACGCTGGCCAGATGATAGGATATTTATTTTCTATGTTGCCAGGCTGCATGACTTCTACACATTGGTTTAAGACCAAGAGCTAAGGAAAAACAATTAATTTCACTTCAAACTCACGGCCTCTGACATGCCGAAGATGGCGAGGGTCAGTTCCTGTTCCACGGGAACCTTTAATTATAATTACCTGCAGCCTGCATCAGGGCTGCCGGCTCTGACCTGGAGCTGCGTGCCCAGAATCATGCGCGCTGATGGGCGCCGTCCGCCAATGCTCGTCCTTCGTGGGAGCCAGAAATTCTGTCATGCCCTCCCAGCAGGCAGCCAGGCTGAAGCACGACTAGCTTCCTGGCAATTAATGAACAGCAGTAGCACATCATTACTGCATTCCTAGAGGTGGACGCCCCTTTTAGCAAGTCGAGAATTCTTCTTCTCTCCCTCCTCTGTCCCATCCCCACACCGACAGTCCTAGATTTCCAGGTTAGAGGAGTCTGTCGATTTTGCTGGGAATCTTTATTCATAGATTTGGTCTGTGTTTTTTTTTAAACTGTCATAAATTGATCCCTTTATCCATTGTCTGTCAATTCTGACTCCTAGCAACCCCGTAGGACAGAAGGCACAGTACTGCTCAATAGGGGTCCAAAGCTGGCCAGATGCCAGCATTTCTACATTTGACTGCTGCAGCTCTCTCCTGTGGGCAAGCAGTGGGTTCAATCTGCCAACCCTTCAGCCCTCCGTTGAGCACATGATTCTTGCTATAACACAAACTGTAACCAAGGGTGCAGATGATTAAATGAATCCCTCTGTTCTTATTCACGTCTTTGTTCCTCACACCTATTTCCTCACCTGCCTTTCACAGGTGTTCACCATGTTTAGCCTACCGGTTGTGTGGTCTTGCGGGTACGGGTGTGTATACAACCGAGATGGGTCTTAGGGAATTGGTTCGTGCAGTGAGGGAGCTGAACATGTTGAATTCCATGGTCTCGGGCAGATTTTCTTTTTCTCTGGGAAACCTCAGTGTTTGCTCTTCCAACTGATTGACGAGTTGGAAGGAGTTACTCAAAGATGTCACCTCCTTTGCTTAAAATGAACCGATGGCAGATATTAATCACATCCACAAAATGACTTCATGGCAACCACTAGATCATTGTGGACTAATTTAGCCCAGACAAACGGATACATAAAAGAATCATCACACAGGGACGTCCAGTTCTGACTCCAAAGAAAGTCCTTAACCGGGAACACTTGAATAACTTAGAGAAGCCACTCAACGCATTCATTTTCTTATCTGTAAAATGCACTTGGCGCCAGCTTCGTTGGTTGTAGAGTCGTAGAGAAATGAAACTATACGTGAATATGGACAACCACCAAGCATGCTGCCTGGCACCCGCAAGATGCCTGCTGGCTACCTGTTGAGCCCAATCCTCTTTGGAGTGAAATTTCCCGGTGGCTTCATTTGAGAACCCCGTCCCTGGCTTTACGTGGCTCAGGGCTAATGATCTGGCATGCCCAGTGGGCTGGCCCATCTTTTTAGGGTGAGTGGCATGTCCCCGGGGTGCTTAACTAAAACCGTAGGATGGACTGAGGCAGGGGGAGTCTGTGTGGGAAGTGACTTGGAGCGTTGGCTCAGCACCTCTCAGCAATTGCTCCTCCTCTTTGCTACAGCAAATGCAAATAAAGTTGTCAAGTGAACACCGGGGAAAGGTCCTCATCCTTGTCGCTCTCAAGTCTGTGATATTTGCATTTAGATTTGGAAGAAGGGAAGCTTGTGTCCCAGCTGCTCATTGGGGGGTCACGCCAGAGGGGTACCAAGCAGTGGCCTTAGACATTTAGAAAACTCAACCAAACATTTTGAAGCACATTAAATTCAGACTTGGGATTTAGATATGTACATCTCCTCTCCCCACCCTCTCCTAATTTTATTCTTTGTATTTATATAGCGGCAACACAATCACACCATGATTAGCAATATTTACCTAAAGCTAGAATCTATTTATCTTGCTGGGAGCTCATTTCCCCTAATTTTCAGAGGTGTCCTTCTGCTTTGTCATACAGTGAGGTCAGTCACCCTGGTGATGAACAAGGCCCAGGAAGGGGATTTAACCCCAAAGTGCTGACTCATTTGAGTAATACTATGCTTCTCATTACTGACGCAAGACAGAGACTTGCCACCTGTTAGGACTGACATCCTGCATCTGTTGCCGTGAGTTTCCTGGTGAGTCAGTTACACGGTGGCTCCATAGAGCTGTCCCACAATCCACAGGCAGTTCAATGCTGAAGCTCAAGGACATTCGCAGGTCCAGAGTTAGCGATTCCTCCCACCCACGGCAAAACCAAACCAAACCAAACTCACCGCCACACGGATGGTTCTGACTCATGGTCGTCCTATAGGACAGCGCAAAGCTGCTCCTGTGGGTTCCCCAGACTGTAACCCTTTTTGTTTGTTTGTTCCCCCCTAGGTTAAAGATTTTATTTTTAATCCAAGTTCACACCAAAAAAAAAATACTTGTGTTTGCATTTATATCACTGTGAATTAATGGCTTGGGGATTTTTTTTAACTAATAAATTATCTTTTGGTAGCTCTTACAGCTCTTATAACAATCCAGACATCAATTGTATCAAATGCATTTGTACATGTGTTGCCTTCATCATTTTTAAAACATTTTTTTTCTGCTTGGGCCCTTGGTATTAGCTACACTTTTTTTCCCTCCCCCACCCTCGTGGACCCCTGATAAATGATTATTATTTTCATATCTTCCACCATCTGCTGTCTCCCTTTATACACGTTTTTGTTATTTGTCCCTCTCAGTTATGGGGAGAGGTTTGGGGGTTATACATTGATCATTGGGATCGGATCCCTGCTTCTCCACCTTCTCCCCTCACCTTCCCCCTACCATCATGGTATTGCTACTGCCATTACTATTCCTGAGAGGTGTATCTGTCCTGGATTCCGTGTGTCGAGAGCTCTTATCTGTACCAGTGTACATCCTTTGGTCTAGCCAGATTTGTAAGGTAGAACTGGGGTCATGATAGTGGGGGGAAGGAAGCATTAAAGAACTAGAGGAAAGTTGTGTGTTCTTTCAGTGCTATGCAGCACCCTGGCTGACTCATTCCTTATTCGTGCCCTTTCTGTGAGGGAATGTCCAATTGTCTCCAGATGGGCTTTCGGCTCCCTCTCCATCCCCCATCATTTGCATCAATATATGTTTGTTTTGGGTCTTCTGATGCCGTTACCTGATCCTGTCAACACCTCATGATCACACAGTCTGGTGTGCCTCTTCCATGTGGGCTTGTTGCTTCTCTGTTAGATGGCTGCTTGTTTAACTTCAAGCCTTTAAGACCCCTGATGCTATATCTTTTAATAGTCGGGCACCATCAGTTTTCTTCACATTTGCTTATGTACCCATTTTGACTTCAGCGGTCATGTCTGGAAGGTGAGCCTCACAGAATGCCAGGTTATTAGAACAAAGTGTTCTTGCGTTGAGGGAGTACTTGAGTAGAGACCCAAGGTCTGTCGGCTACCTTAATACTTAACACTTAAATATATGTACATAGACCTATGTCCCTATTAATATATTAACATATTTACATAGGTGCCTACCTATATTGATACCTCTATAAGTGTCTTTGGCCTTTTACGATTTCTTTTTACATTCCTCCTGGCCCACTATCATGTTCGACCTTCATTCGACTCTCAGTACTTTTCTCTCTCGGCTGCATTGCACTTGTTCAAACCCCATCAGGGGACTGCAACTCTTTACAGGAGTACAAACCCTCATCTTTCTCCCTCAGAGCAGCTTGTGGTTTCAAACTGCTGACCGTGAAGTTAGCAGCCCAAGACAGATGTAACCCACTGTGCCACCAGGTTGACCTGCTTCCTGCTCACAGATTCCAGCCAGGTCCTCCTCCTCCTCCAGGAGCATCACGGTGTCCCACTGTTTTCCCGGGGTCAAGTGGCTTTGAGCATCACACTTCAAGCTGTATCATCACCAAGGGTGACATACTGGAATGAAATATTTACTGGGCTGCTCTTGGACGACTTTCTAATCACTTCTGGCTCTTTAGGGAAGGAGCAGACAAAAAGCATTTCTTTTCAGGTTGAACGTTTATACCCCTGCCAGATAACCACGTTTCTGCTTCTGGTTTCAAAGAACAGTGGGCCTTGATGTAAAATGTCCATGGACTGCCTGGGGCCGGAGCTTGGTCTTCTTTCTGATTGAGATGGAGCTGCCCCCGGGCACTCCATGGCCTCTCCGGGACCTGGGCTCAGGGCTCCCTGTGTGTTTCTTCCCTTTGGGGGACTGGTTAGGTATGCCATTTAATCAGATTGGGCGGCTGGCTCAGGGTTGTTAAAAAGCAGGTGTTGATCATAAGGAGTAATTATTAAAGGCTGCATACCCAGAGTGATTTATAATCTAAGATCTAAAGCAAAAAATTAATTCTTACATGTCAGTGCTCTCTCTTCCCTCCCCATACCCACTACTCACACCCCACTCCCCGAGAGCTGACCATAATGAATCCACCTCTAAGCGTCTCACCTGCCAGGAGGTGAGCGTGCCCTAGACGGACATAGGTTGCAGGCCCTGTGTATTAAATCCACAGGAAGGGCCCTGCTCGCCCTTCCCCAGCGCACATTTCATAACACTCAGTCTGAAATGACCTTTAAAAAGCCAGATAATATTTTATTTACCTTTTTTCTCCCATTTACTGTTAAATGTTAATGAAGGTAGGAGATTCAAATCCCCGCTAATAAAACACTTTAATTGACTCACGTGTAACCATAACTGTAAATTGGCTACTACGTGCGGACGACCCCGGTGGCTCCCTGCCCCCAAACTCTGCAGCCAGTACAATTTTGGAAGGTGGCGGCAAACACTCTCCTTGTTCTTCCCCGGCTTCATGTGCACTCCCAGCCTTCCTGTCCAGAGCAGGCAGTCAGGGCTGGCTTCTCTGGGCGGAAACCACCAGCCTTCCTCTCCGAGGGGCCGCTTCAGACCGCTCACCTCTACTCAATTACCTGCTTCCTCCATCCCCACTCCTAGTCTCCCCGAATTGAGAGCCCTCTGGTTCAGGGCCCATTTTCAGCGCCACCTCCTCTAGGAAACCAGACTTGACCCATCTCCATTTCCCTCTCCTTCTCCCGCTACAAGTCCCTGCATTTTGACATTCTTTTCTTGTGACCCTTCTCACGTGGTACCCTGGATCTTAAGTCACCCCTATGGCTGCAACACCTCCTTACTCAGGCCAGAAATCCCAGGAAAACCTCGGCTGTGCCAAAGGAGTCTGTTCCATTGAATGGACTGCTTTGAGTGAGAGGAGGGGAAAGGGAGATGTGCCTGGCCTGGTGCCATGGCCACCCTTGTGGTATTCTTTGAAAACATTTATTCCATGTTCTTCGTCTCCCAAAGGAGCCCTGGGGGGCGACGTGGCTTACAAGCCAGCCTGCTAACCGCAAGGTCAGTAGTCGGAAACCACGCAAACTAGGATCGCAACGGGCTGGACCCCACTGGACGGCAGGGAGTGAGTTTTATTCCTTTGTTTGTTTTTTGGTCTCCCAAGGCCACTCGCCTTTCACAACATGTAGTGAGTGAGTGTTCTCAAGAGAGAGCTGGGCTCCAGACTTGCTCTTCCCAGGTCAGCTGTGGCTGACCAAGTGACAGTGGTGACACACCAACACACCAACGTGGGTGAACAGGAACAAAGATGGGAAGAGGGAAATAGGGCCAGTCAACGTCCTTTCCTGCTCAGGGAACAAGGGCAGCGTGTATATTGCGTAGCAATGGAATCTCTTGACCTGAGAGTCAGAGATCACGGTGCCCGGCTCAAAGATGACGACAGAGCACCCAGCTTTGACTATGTCACTCTCCACAGGTCTGACAATCATTAGGCACCTTCTATTGGCTCTCGAAAGGACTCTCTCCACCTCTTCCAAGTCTCCCATTCCAGGGATTTGAGCTGTCATTCTCACCCTCCTGTCTATTGTTCCATGACACTATATTCTACAAACTTAGATCTGGTTCAATTCAACTAAACCGATTGGAATCTATTAGATTGGAACCTATGGGAACCTTTTTAAAAAAAAGGGGTGGGTGGGCCACAGGGCAGGGAGGCACAATCTATACATCTTTAATAATTAAAAAAGAAAATGTGGGAAGGGGCCTTTCTCTGAACTGCACGAGGGTCAGGGAAATGGCAGCTCCAGGTTTGGGGCTTTGGCCACCACCCTGGAGGGGAAAGCCCCAGGTTGAGCCCCATCCCGCCCACCCCCACATTTAGAGGAGCTTTGATGGGCCTGCACCTCCCAGGATGCTGACCCATTGTTGGGTAATTTCTCTCTCTAGTCCT
The DNA here is from genome assembly GCF_050624435.1 of Tenrec ecaudatus. NCBI lineage: Eukaryota > Metazoa > Chordata > Mammalia > Afrosoricida > Tenrecidae > Tenrec > Tenrec ecaudatus. Next base: position 121,402,175 of record NC_134543.1, on the reverse strand, counting down.
TTAAAATGGCATAAGGACCATTTCTAGGAAAACAGTCTACCACCATGAGCTGGAAGTCCAATACCAGGTGGCTGGTCCATTTCAGCCCACGACTCTACCCGAAGAGAGGCAGGAGAGCCGAGAAGATAAGACATGAACATTTCCTGTTTCTGATTTGGGTTCAGTCATGTTGTCTTCCTTCATCTCTGCGGTATCCTATATATGATGGGGAGTAATTGTAGTACTGGCTCCAGAGATGTCTGGCCATGGCGTGATTTAAATGCAAAGGCTCTAAAGTAAAAAAAAAAAAAAAAAGATATATATCTCGAACTAATGACTTGGATGCAGTAAACACTCAAAAACTGTTGACTTTGGTTGCTTTTCATAGTCTGGAACCAGAAGGATGGTAAAAAGAGAAACAAGTGAGCTATGCTTCATGAAAAAGGCCCTGGACATTGAACCTAGCCATCTCCCTTCACCCTCCTAGGAATTCTTCCACTCCAGGCTGAGTTCAAGAACCTCCTCTCCTAGGAAGCCTTCTCTGATATCCACCTTCTCCCATCCTTCTCTCTATTGTCCAGCATGGGACTCTCTGCCAGGTGGGGCACTTCTCCTGGATATGACCTGTGTCTGCCTTTCTGTTTCTGAGGCTCTCTGTCCCATCACTGAAGTCGATGGCTCTCTCTGCTCCATTGGCTTATGATCCTAGAGCTAAGCAGAGATGCTCTATGCCAAGACTGAACAATGGCCTTTGTTTTTCCATTAGAGACAAAGAAAAATGAATGCATGAGTCTTTCTCAATTTTAGGTGTGTCTCTAATAAATTCTGTCTGTCCCATCAACTCTGATCTCTTCTTAATGGTATACAATTTGGGGGCTCAACTCTTGCTGCACCTTGTACCTGGGGAACATTAGCATGCATCCTAGCCTGAGCCCCATCCCTGGCTAAACAAAATAGAAATTCAGGGTGGAGGTGGTTCTCTGCAGTAGGGGCAAGGTCTGAGCATCTTTGTATTTTCAAAATACCCTAAAGGATTCTAATAGGTAGACTGGATTGAGGACCCCAGATCCACCATGATCTTGACTCAGGTGAAGCGCGATAAGGATAAGCCAATACATATTAATGATATGAGCAGAAATTCTTGTAAATAGACACTCTGGCTTACTATCAGAGATTAATAAATAAATGAATCTGTGCTAAAGACTGTGAATTTACACAGCAAACATGCAGCAGACCTGTTTGAGGCTATGTTGCTTTAGGGCATGCTCTTGTGGACTACCTCCTGAAATTGTCCAGTTTATATAAATGTATTTTTTGCTGGTGAGCACCGGTGCCCACAAAGCTTTTGGAATCAGGGGTTCCTGCATGCATGGCCTATTATATTTGTTGTGTACCTTTAGAGATGGACGTCTTTGATTGTGCAGTTGATGTTTATCAGTGTAGTCTCTTGGCCACAAGAGGGACAAGGAGAAAGAGATTGAGTGGTTTTGTACAAATGCTTCCCCCATACACACACTGGGGAAAAGTAGAAAACCCGCCCTCCCACAAGGCAGGTGAGCAGTATTATTTATAAAAGATAAATAAGCCCTTGGGGGGGATGTTAGACTGTGTAAGTTATGAAAAAATAATAATAATTTATGATTTATGAAGGGTTCATGAGGGAGGGGGGATAAAGGAGGGAGGGGGGGAAATGAGGAGCTGATATTAAGGGCTCAAGTAGAAGGCAAATGTTTTGAGAATGATGATGGTAACAAATGTACAAATGCACTTGACACAATGGATGTTTTTATGAATTGTGATAAGAATTGTATGAGTCCCCAATAAAGTGATTTTAAAAATAAATAAATGAAAATAAAAATAACACAAAAAGATAAATAAGCCCAAGTAGCAAGTATCTTCATTTGTTCACAATTATTTCCATTGTGATTGTACAAAAATATTTTTACATTATACATTTATCTTACATAAGCATGTAATATAAAAGTCGTTTCTGGTTATATACAGGGGATATATGTATATTTACATATACATATATAATTTGGAAATTAGGATATATATCCCAAGTTGGAACACTATCCAAACTAAAAGTTTCAAGCAAAAAATAGATTGCAGTGTTGAGCACTTCTGCTGGAGGCTAGACACAATTAAAGTATTGTAACTGACTCCTTTGTGCTCGTTTGGGTAAATTCAGATGAGCTATCAGTCTATGACCATTACGCCAAATCGTGTCAGAGGAGATATGAAAAGCAGTCTGCTTGTTGGGACATTTTTGTGAGAATTAGACTTTAACTAATTGTATTGGGAATTTTAAGGAAAACTTGATGGATCCATCATGCCTGTTCATATTTGTTGATAGTAGGTTCACATTAAAGTTCAATTCATCAACACCCAAGCATGTGCCTTTTGGTAAATAAATGTTTGTTTGTGTCCCCGCCCCACCAGTTATTTTTTTATGCATAAAATGGCTTTTGCCCAGCACTTAGCACTGACTTATTTTGTTCCAAAGCCACGAAAGAAACTCCCTTAGGTGCCAGGGCTTATTAATAGGACATTATCTGTGGTCTCCTCTAAACCCTCTCCAAATACATCCACTCATATTATTAATCTGGGACTCAAAAGTCCCATCTTTCCATGTTTAAAAACACTACAGGAAAGTTTGTGTGGGTTTTGGTGCGGAATCTTAGTAGAGAGACACCGCTAGTAGGAGAATTGTGGCAGGTGGTCTCAATCCAATTATTGCTGTAACTTGTTTGCTTGTTTCAATATACTGCTTCTTCATTGCCTCCCAATGCTTATATGCCTCTGTGAGAGAAAATAGTCTTTAGCCAAAGAACTAAGAGGGGTGGGGTGGGGGGGGCTGGGGGGACGGGGCGGGGGGGGGGGGATGCTATTGTGTGGTTTCATCTGCCTTCAATCTCTTCCTTACTACCTGTAGGTTAAACATGACAGGAACAACACTATACAATTAGCTTCATGGGCTGAGGCAGGAAGAAAACTGCCAAGCAGTCAGTCTCCCCTCGTCTCTGTCTATGTGAACATAACCTTGCTCTGGGAGTTTTTCACCCAGTAGGCAAAGTGCCCTTGGCATCTTGTTGGTTTAATAAAGAAAGCAAACTCTTGAAGATAAAGGCAGACAGGGCTCCCGGCTGAAAACGATGTGGCTTGGACTCTTAGAGATCTCATGTCGGTTGATCATGTGTAAAGAAAAGTAGGCCTTCCAACGGACAGCACTAAGCACCCTGCACACGCTCAATATGAAGAACTCTAGTAGACAGAGTCTGTCTGCATTCACGGTGGCGAACCGAGATGGGAGGAAAGCGAGTCTGGTAACACAATGGGGGATTCATAGCCGATGTTAATGAATTGTTCCTGTAGCAATGGTTGCGCATATGTATATTTGCTCGGTTCTTTTGCCGCCAGGAAGAAAGAAGGCAGGCAGGCAAGGCGATGCTCGCATTGGACTAGGCAAATGGAGCTTTCTGGGTGGACTAAATGGTGTCTGTCACCGCCCTTCCATGCACATGGCTCTCGGGAGCCAGTTCAGTCGCGTGCTTATCAGTCAGAGTCACCCAGAACAGAACCGACTAGCCCCATGCTAGGAAAACATTGCACAGGTTTGGTAGCACACTCCCTGAGGTCTGACGAGCAGTAAGTCGGAGGTGAATGGGTCCTTGAAGACTGGGGAGGCCCAGAGAGATCTTGCCAAAGCCTGTTTCCTTCAATATGGAAAGCAGGCCCTTTGTGAAGACGGTGGTTTTCCTGGTACAAAGACGGAATCTGTGAACTGAACGTCTGTTTATGACAAAGTTGCACTTCTCCACATCACGGGCACGATCTTGTAAACAATTAATAAATGCCTCTTCCGTGCGGCGCAAGGAGACCTTTTGCGTTTGAGTATTTTTTTTTTTTAATCTATTGAGGGAGACAGAAAGGAGAGAAAGAAATGAGTAAATAAATAAAAAAACTCTTAAGAGCTTCTGGGCTGGTTTCAAGAATGCCCCTACTAAACAGGTTTTCATGGTTGTATGGGGTAATGTGATCCTATTCACCACTTCTTTCCTTTCTTTAGAATTTCTGAAGAAGCTGTTGAAAATGGCTTGGGGAGGAGGGGGGTGAGGCAGGAGGGGCTCTGTTCCTAAAATAGATTTTGGAGATGAAAAAAATGAGAGCATGCACATACAATCTGAGACAAATGATCGGCGCTGATCGCGAAGCTAAGATGGTAAAATCGCTGCTGGGCCTGGCAAGAAATGAATATTCAGGATGCCCCTGCTGGGTGTCTTTGCCTATTTGAACCAAGGACTCTTTGGGCCACGATTCACTTGCCCCCAAATTAAACACTCTCTGCACATAGCAGAGCAACTTTACAGAGTCAGATTTTGAAGAGCAAACATCTTTTCTGCTCTAGCCACAGAACCTGTCACAATCTTCAGCGGGAACTGAATTAAGTTTAAAATATCATCAGAGGGAGTTGATCACTCCTGGGCCTGGAGCTGTCCTCCGTACATCCGGCATTTTTCTGTTGACACTGCGTATTGCTTAGCAACCGGCCTGAAAGGCCCTATATGCATTGATTGCCCACCATTGTCTTTAAGGGGTGGAAGTGTTAACTGAATAAACCGTCCCCCACCCCCACCACACCACCCCCACCCCCGGGTGATCAGACGGTCATTCCTCTCATGCTGATAATCTGTTTGTATCAAAATATTGTTTATTCCATTCTCTGATCTCCTGATTTTTATATCTCAGGTGAAGAAAAACTGTTGAATTTGCTACATGGTATAGAGCTGGGTGATTTACTTTGCTGACAGGGAGTGACCAGGGCAGTGTTGTCCCCGCTTCTCCAGATCTAGCATTCAATGCATTTGACGGCTAACTGTAGACCAGGAGGCTCACTTTCTTCCACGGTGTTCAGAGGATGTAAATGTTCTAAGCCTGCAATTGCCCGGTAAAGAGAAGGCGCCCTCCCCTCTTTGGGCTGCAAACACTTTTGGAATAAGTGGCAGGAAACATTCTACAGCAGTGTAGATGTTAAGGCCTTGAAATAAGTGGAGGAATCTGACATCATCTGAATGCGAAGGAAATTTGGCCTAACCAAGGGGTGTGTCTCAGAGTGAATGAAATTTCAAAGTGGAAAGTCTTGCTTTAGAAGTGAGGGGGGGACTCATTTCTGCATCAACAGCCTTGCCTGAAGCACTGGACCCGGTCTGATGGGTCCGCCGGGCATTTTATTTCAGATGCCTCACTTCTGCAATGATCTGATTCAGAAACCTCCCACAAATAGACAAGGGAGGCATTTCAGCTAAGCAATTTTACACTTAAAGCAAAGGCCAACGTCGTGGGTTTGACACCCACCACCATCACCAAACTTTGTATCAGCACAAGCAGAAACCCTGTGGTTCCCTGCCTGACCACTTCTAGCTTTGACCGGCCTCTTTGAGCCCCTTGTAAGTACAGATCACACGACATCCAACTTAAACAAAGTAAATCAGTAAGGGTAGGTGGGTGAAGGGAGACTCTATCAATCATTCTTCTTTGAGAAATATGCTCCACCCAGTGGTCCAGGGGCCACAGTGTCAGCCTTCCGGTGATATGACCCCGGCATGGCTTTCCACCTGGTCCAAGCTGCAGGAGGTGAGATGGAAAATGGAAGCACTGAAAGGTTCCCCAGTTCGAGTCATAGTTGTATCTCTAAGGTCCTCTTCATCAGCCAGGAAAGGAGCCTCCTGTGCAGACATTCTCAATTCGGCTAACAGCTCCCCTTTGAGGAAGTCCTGGGGGGCTTTGCTCTATGTCTTGAGGGAAAGAGAAAGGCAACTTTAGTATTTCGGTTTCATAGGCCAATGCATGAGCAGGGGGGCGGGGGGGGGGGGCGGAAGGGAATTCTAGCCAGAAAATATGGAGACCACCGTGAAAAAAGGGGTGTTAGTGTGCCATGGGGTATTCATGTTTAACCTTCGTGCTCCAAGCCCACCCAGAGGTGTCTCAACACACCAGCGTGGAGGTCTGCTTCCGAAAAGCCATACACCTTGAAGGCCTGGGGAGCAGTCAGTTCTCTGTATGCATGGAGTGACTGGAGTTCAGAAATGAGTTCATTGAGGCAAAGTTAACCATGCGGCTATGGGGCTCGATCTTCCTTACTAGAAGCAGCAAGAATGTTTTAAAAGAACGAAAGCGTTTTCAGTGACACGCTCTCCTCCCCACCTCTTCGCACTCAAACAATCAAACCAAAGAACCCAAACAGCCTCTCAGTAGACTCTGCACATTAATCTGTGGCCATTTGTGTTGGCCTGGCTCAACTGCTGCTTCTATAAACATTTCACTGCTACAAGTGGGATTTTTCACAGCATTAACTTTAACTGCATGAGTGTTTGTAATGGAATAAAACTTCAAATTGATGTTTTGCTATATTGCTAGTTAAGGAAGTGGGCCCCAAATGGAGATAGAGGTGCGCCTCATTGCATGGGAAAATTGTTATCTCATAAGTCAAGTTTAAGTTGCAAGCGGCTAAAGCGTCACTAAGAAACTCTTCAAAAACACCCGCCGCATCTCCCTGCTCGCCACTTGTTACATAAAATCCCTCAGCAAATGTCCCCTGGCATATTAATTCAAACCCAATCTGAAATATGTACAAGCTGAAATCAGTGGCGCGGAAAATGACAGACCCAACAGAGCACACACCTCACGGTCAGGACGTCACTGAGTGAGGACCGCAGGACGTGCGTTGGGATCTGCTGACCGTTTCTTCCAAGGCCCTTGGCTAGCTTCCTTTACACCAAGGTGCAGTGGAGCGTCCTCCTTCTACCAGGGCTCCCAGGCTTTCTAAGAAGCAGATGGTTTAATTGTGGCTTTGATTACCCCACAGATAACACAGCCACCCTCGCAGAAGTCAGTGGAGAGTTGGCGGGTGTTTTTCAAAGTCATCAGCATACGACCTGATGCCGAGATTTCAACTAGAAATCTTAGTTCAGCAGTGATGTGTCCTGGCCTAAAAGACTCATGCTTGCCACAGAAAACGTAAAAAAATTGTTTTCTCAAAATCTGATCTTATCTAAACCTAGCAATGTTGATGTTTGCAGTAAGAACAGAAGGCTGGAAGACTGGGGCCCCCCCTCTGTCTAGAGCTAAGTGTTATCTGCTTAGGCTAACATTGCAGTTGCCACCCACTGACAAAATTTGTTTCACAGTCACAGCTTGGCAGCATGAATCAAATGTTGACATTCTAATTTCATGCACACATGGGCGTTAGGCTGAGCAGGCCCACAGCCCCAGACCATTCGCTCTGTACCTGTGTAAATCAGGCAGACAAGGCGTGCTCTCTGCAGCCACCAGAGAAGTTGGCTCACTTCTGTTGAGAAAACTCTGAGCCTTGCTCCTGTCCTGAACCGTACTCCGTTGGTCTGCTGGCTTTTGCCTCGGACCTGATTGAGTGTAACACACAACTCTTCTACTCCTGGGTCCTGGACTTGGACATGTTGTCAGGAGAGCGGTCCCTGGAGAAGGACATCATGCTTGGTACGGTAGAGCGGCAGTAAAAAGGAGGGAGGGCTCGATACGAGGGGTTGACACAGTACCTGCCACGATGGACTCAAACATAAGAACTGTTGTGACGATGACCCGGCAGGACCGGGTGACATTCCTTCTCTTGTGGATAGAGTGCCACGAGTTGGGATCAACTTCATAGCGCGTAACAATTATGGCTCCCGGTTCATGTCTGGCATCTGGAGGGATCTGGCAACTTGGTTCTCTGTGCTCTTTCTTTCCCCCTTGAAAGGCAGTTTCCAGAAATCCACTTAAAAACTGTCTTCATTGGCGCTGTTTCCCATGGCTTTCCAAGTTAACCCCGAATTTCAGAAGAGATCAAGGAGCGATCATTAGACCAAGTGGAGGGCCAAGCCTCCTTTCAGGGCTCTGTCATGGCCAGGTGGTTTGTCGTTCCATCAGCTCATGGCTCTTCCACCAGACAATGTCAGTGTGAAGAGAGTTTTGGGGCCACCGCCATGGAGAACTTGAATGGAACCATCAGGGCATTGCAGGGCAACCCCTGTTTGACCTTCAACTCAGGAAGGATTAATGGGCAGCCCTTTGTGTTGGGACAGGACTCTGACCACATTCAGCTGGACACAGGGGAGTGCCGTTTCCCTGCCTTCATGACAGAATGGACGAAGCCCGCCCTGTGCTCACACTTGGCTCTCCTAGCTCATGAATTAGCAGGGAAGAGTTAGGAGGAGGTGTGTTATTTTGGCTGGTGAGCTAATTGGTTTGTACAGGCGAGACCAGCTCTAACTCCAGGCCTGCATGTGGCCTCTCTTTTTCCGGCTTTGATTCCATTTCCCTGCAATGGGAAGTTTTCAAATGGAGCAGCACAAGCCCTTGCTCAGTGGGAAAATCTTCCCAGAAATTATTTGTCACATAATCATTGGGCCACTGTGTTAGTCTGGGTAATGTAGGGAAACAAATCCACAGAAACTCACGTGTATAGGACCAAGTTTTATCTAAAGGGTAAGTGTACATTCAGAAAGCATCCCAACCCCGTCCAGTCCAAGCCCATAAGTCCAACTTATCCCATATGCCCGACACCAATCTACAAAGTCCTCCTCAAACTCACAAAACACACACAATGATGCCAAATGCAGGAGGAACACAGGCCATTGGGTAGAAAGTCTTTGAATCCAGTAGTGGTGTAAGCATCTCAGTGCTGGCAGGGGGCTGTCTCCACAAAGCTGCTCCAGCACCCAGGATTGCATCGGGTTAGGTCCATGTGGCTTCTCCTCAGGGGTGTCTCGCAGGAAGTGAGCCTTTCCAGCTGAAGCAGGGAACTGGCTAAGGCAGCTGCACCCTGGTCCGACCATCACAAAAGCAAGAGACCTGAGAGAACTAGAAAGGCGAGACTCACAGAGCCATATATCTCTCCACCCTTCAGTTAATCCCACATGTGTTTATCGGCCAGGTTGGCACCATAAACCTTAACTATCTCAGCCACTATAAAAGCACCTCACGACCAAAGACTTTGGTGACTCTGCTTTGCACATGGGTGCACAATACTTGGAGATTTTTATCTTCCTGTTGTTAGTTGCTGTCAAGTGAGCCCTGACTCATCACAGCCTCGCGCATAAAGCAGAATGAAATAGTCCTTTGTCTGGTGGCATCTTTGTGAAGGTTAGTCTGTGTAAGTCCATTGGTGTGGCTATTGAGTCGATTCCTTTCATTGGAGGTTTCCTCTTCTTTTCACGACCCTTGACTACCAAATTGGATGTTCTTTCCTAGCCATTGGCTGCTTCCTCGATGGCACATGCTAAATAAGAGAGCCTTACTGCTGTCCTCCTTGAAGAAGTGATATTGTACTGCAGGAACCCCCTGGACTACGGCCTTTAGTCATCCTTCACGTCTGAACATGAACTCTCTCCCCGAGTCAGTATTGAACCCAACAATGGTCAGGCCTACAAGGAGTTAAAGCAACACTAGAGGGGTCCACACACCTTAGAATAAATGACCATTTGAGATCAAGGGGCCAGCATTTACCCAAGGGCCACATTTAGAAGGTTCCGGAAATGGGGGAATGGAAAGAGGAAGCACAGGGAGGAAGTGGGGTAAGTGACGTTTCATGGTGAGATCTACAACCAAGTGTGCATGAATTCCTGAACAGAACATTGATCTGTTTTGTAAACCTTCACCCAAGTCACAATATAAAGGTTTTGTTAGAAAAGGGAAATTGCTGAAATATATCCCAGGAAGAAATGCTACCCCCCAAAATTACTTCCACCCAGAGCAAATCGTATAATCCGAAGAGGAGAGTTTGGGGCTCGGCTAGAATACAGCATTTCGACTCCATCAATCATTGTCCACGAGCTTCAGCCTCCTCACTTGTCTAGCTAATCTCTGTGGCCCGTCTATCTTAATGAGCTGATGGTTTTCCTTCCAAAATAAAATAAGACATACAAATGCCCAATGAAGCCTATGATTCAGCTTCAGCTCAACTCACCCAGAATGTATCAAATGCCTGCTAGGTGCCAGGCACTGTACTATACCCTTAGAAAACAGAAGTAAATACGTCCCTAAATAAAACAGGAACATTGAGATTAAACCTCAGTGGGGACAGGTGGGCTGCCACAGACTTACACTGTTGTGCCTTGTATATCTGTCTCAAGGCAGATCTTAATTTGCTAAACTGAGCATAGTCATAGAAGATTACTAGGCAATTGTTACCCTAGCCCCTGGGAATAAAATGTAACCATTACCAATTAACCGCATGACCCTGAAAGAGCACATAACCCTTAGGGGTCAAGGTTAACTATCTTCTCTTTGAAACCCAGGGATTGAACTGGATGATTTCTAAAGACTCTTCCAATTCTAACCCTCGATCATCATGGGACTATGAACACGCTAAATATAATCCTCCAAGAGTAGAAGAAAGGGACTGCTTTACTTGAAAAGATGTTTTTCCTTGTGTTTCTAACATAGCCAAATATGATACTGTCTTCCTGTTACCAAGATAATTTTAGCCAAACAAAATGACCACTTCTCTTACATGCAGTCACTTCTTTGCTGTTGTTAGCTTTCAGCAAGGTGGTCTGACTCATGGTGACCTCAGGAACCATGAAATGAAACACTGCCCGTTTGTGTGCCCATGATCCCCATGCAGATTGGGCCAAAGTACAATGCGAAGGCCTTTCTTTCTAGTCCATCTTAGTCTAAAAGCTCTGCTGAAGCTGGCTCAGCATCACAGCAACAAACAAGTCTCCATTGACAGATGGGTGGTGGCTGCACATGAAGTGCATTGGGAAAGAATCAATAACATTCTCTAGCATTCAGATAAATGATGTCTCTAAAGTGAACCAGAGACATATATAAACCATAGATACATGAAGGCATTGAGGGCTTGACCTTAATTCTAGCCCCAATCTAAGAGCAATTAGTCCTTATGATGTGGCCCTGCTTGATGCTAACCCTCATGAAAAGATCACTGAAGATATGGGTGCTATAGTCAAAGGGTGGTGAAGAAACTAGATGGTGCCTGGTTATCAGAAAGGATGGTGTCTGCAATCTTAAAGGCTTGTCTTCAAAGAAACAGCCATCCAAATGAGACATGAACTAAATCCACCTCGAAGAACCAAACCAGCCTGTGCAATCCAAGGATGGTGAATAATGAGACCCAAATCCAACCGAAGGAAGGGTATCAGAGCTTAAATTGTAAACACCCAGATACAGAGGTTATGGTTGACAACGGAAGACCAAAATCCATTTGCAATGCCCACAAATCGAGGGAAGTGAATCGTCCTGTTACCAGACAGAGAGCATTGTAAAGTCAATTGCAGCAGTTGCAGTTGGTTAAAATGTATGATCATATCACTTTTAAAAATCATTTTATTGGGGGCTCATACAATTCTTATCAATTCTTATCACAATCCATACATACATTGTGTCAAAAACATATGTACATTTGTTGCCATCATCATTCTCAAAACATTTGCCTTCTACTTGAGACCTTAATATCTGCTGCTCATTTTCCCCCTCCCTCCCCACTCCCTCCTCCCTCCAGAACCCTTCGATATTCATATATTATTATTATTTTGTCATATATTACACTGTCTGACATCTCCCCCCACCTTCTTCTCTGCTGTAACCTCCCCCAGGGATGAGGCTATGCATAGATTCCTGTAATCAATTCCCCATTTCTACCCCACATTCTCTCCACCCTCCAGGCATCGCCGCTCTCATCACTGCTTCTGGAGGAATCATCTGTCCTGGATTCCCTGTGTTTCCAGTTCCTATCTGTACCAATGTACATCCTCTGGTCTAGCCAGATTTGCAAGGTAGTATTGGGATCATGATAGCAGGGGGGGAGGAAGTATTTAAGAACTAGAGGAAAGTTATATGTTTCATCGTTGCCACCCTGAATCCTGCCTGGTTCATCTCCTCTAATCGTATCATTTATCCCTTTTGGTTCATTTTAAAGTTGTTTCCTTTTTTTTTAAGTGACGGGGAAATACACATGACTGAGCCTTTGCCGAACCCCTTCTGGCCATAGACCAGGGATGTGAGTAACCTGGGTGTCATGCAGAGTGCACTGGAAAATGGGCGATTGCAGGTGCGGTTAGCTTAAAAATTAGCACCTTATCATCTGACCTCCCTATTTTAAATTTCTTCTAATTTTCAATGTTTCTACTTTCTTTTTGATGGAGTTTTTTTCTCTGTTTTCCTTTGTGTTGTTGTTGTTTCTGTTTTTCTGTGTATTCAGTCCAGGATAGATCAATATAGAGGGATGGTAACTGGATTAATGGCTTCCTTCGGGTGCGTCAGAGGAGGTTGGGATGGGTGGCTAATAACAGCGAATAGAAGAGAGAAGGAAAATGTTCTAAAGTTGATTGTGGTGACGACTGTACAGGTCTTTTTAATGTGATTGAACTATTGACTTGTAGGTGAATTATAAGCCAATAAAACGGTGAAGGACAACAACAAAAGAGTCAAACGTGGGTCTCCGTGCATGGAAGATGAGGATCCCACCAAGCACCATCACTGCCCCGGCCATGCCTCTACAGAATAACAAAACACTGTCAGTCATCCCAAGGGAATGGAACTATTTTTGCTTTGGTTTCGTGTAGGCTGCTTCCTTGACTTTTCTCCATGCTCTCAAAGCCCTCTGCATAGCCTCCCACCTTCTGTGCAGTGAAAACCAGGGGCCAGGAGTGCAAACACATCTCTCCGACCCTTGGTGCCACCACAGCTCCAAAAGGCCTGCCCTTGACATCTACATCTACCTGTAAGTATATGCGTATACTCCTAACATCAGTTGTTTACCACTACTAAACAAAAGAAGCCCGTTTTCTCTTCTTGCTGTGTTTCATTCCAGGCTTCTCATCTAGCCAGAGAGCAGATAAACACATGTTTCCTTCTTTGGGTCAATGAGAAGCTCTCAGAGGGCCAGGAAAAGCCAGGGGCAAGATGAAAATCCCTAAATCAGGTGGAAGGGAATCTGCCCTTCCTGGAAGTGGCAGGCCAGACACCCAAAAGCAGCCCACACAGTTAACAGGCTAAGCGTGGGCTAAGGAAGAGCCTGCACCCCTGGAGCTTTCTTCTACTTTGTGGAACAGTTTGTGCGGAGGTGGTGTCTGCCACCTCCTGCCACAGTGGTTTCTGCCAGTATCTGGGTTGTCCACATGTGTCAGAAAACAGGAATCAGCAAGAATAAACAGCTAGGTCAAATGCAGGGGATGTGGAAATTCCAAATTAAGTTAATTCCCCAAATTAGCAACAAATGCACAATATGGTGGGGGCGGAGGGGTGGTTTGTGTTGGAGACACAGACCCCTCTCCCACGAGCAGTCAGAAATTCTCATATAAATTTTAACACCCCAAAATTTAACTACTAAGAGTCTACTGTTGATTGGAAGCCTTACCGATAACACAAAAGATCTAACTCATGTTTTGAGTTTATTTTCAAACCATTTAATTAGGATATAATCTAGACATCATACCGTTCAATAGTTCAGTCATATCAAGGAGTGTTGTACATTCGCTACTGTAATAAGTTTCAAAACATTCCCTTCCTGCTTCGACTCTTTGATATTAGCTCTCCATTCCCCCTCTCTTCCCCTGATGTACCCGCCCAGGAATACTTAATCTAGCTATTGTTTCTGTACATTTACCCATACAGGGCTTCATATACCGGAGGGAAAAAACCCATAGAAAAATATATAAGAGTCAAGAAGGCTACCAACAGAAACAACATGCAACAGAGATATACCGCAGTTTGGGGGAGGTGGGGACAGAAAGTGTTAAAGACCACATCAAGCTCAAAGTGTGTCCAAATAAGGTTATAACCCTTTAAGTCAGATTTATCATTTTAATCTAATATAATACATCCTCTCCACAACACTCTCCAACAACTAGGCTATTCCCATCCCTCGTTTACAATCAGAGGGAAATCACTAGAGGTTTATTCCATGTGTAGATCCTACAAATATATTTTGGGCTTCCAACTGTCATCTAGCCTTCTGCAAATCAGAATTTCACATCTTAAAACTCTGATACCATTCCCTCCTTCAGATCCGGATGATATTATTTACAATCTTTGGATCACGCATGTTGATTGCTGTGGGGTTAGTTGACATCTCACTTAGATGGCTGCTTGTTTGAAAACTAGCCTTTAAGACCCCAGATGCTATTCTGTCTGATAGCCAGGCACCATCTAGTTTCTTCACCACACTTTGCTATAGTATCTATATCTTCCATAACACATGCTTTGTGTGTTATATATTTCACTCACACAAAAGCTGCACTTTCAATATGAGATAAAGGTATAATTTGCAACAACAACAACAACAAAACACCCAAGATTTTCCTGCCTGGTGGAATAGCTACAGTGAAGGATTCACAAGTTTGTTTTTATTGATTTTTGCAATGATCCTTACGCTAGGCTCATTTATCATGAAATAGAGGACACACGGCAGCTACAGAACTCAATCTATAATGTCTACCAAGCAATTCCGTGTTCTCTCATAATGCCATGGCTTTTCTCTGCTTTCTTCTTGGGAGCACTTTCAGCATCACTAATGACACTTCATTCATATGGGCACCGCAAGTGTTACCCAAGGTTTATGGACATAATGAAAAAGATGCGAAAAAACCCTCAAGAGATCACTTTCTACTTTGATAGGCAATGTGATTAGCCCCCCACCTACGAAATCAACAGGGACAAAAAGCTTACTAGGATGTTTAAAAGGTTTTGTGTCAGGAGAGGAACCAGATTTCAACCTGGTGTACCAATACATGAATGCTACATACTGGCATGAAGCAGGAAAACAAGAGAGGTTTGTAGGGCTGCCCCAGTCCCAACTATGTGAACCCCTCCGCTGTCCCCCAGAAGAATGCACTTCAGAGGACAGCACTGAAGCTACAGCTCAGGGAGAGGGGCACATCCGATCAGAGCACACAGGAGCAAACAAAGAGGGAAGGAGAGAGAGTGGAACACATCCTGGCCCACCAAACCCTGAGGGTGATATTCCTGCTCAGAGCAGACAATGAACAGAGAGGACCCCAGGGCCGGCTCCACCATGAGACACGACGTCCCTCACTTAAACATAGCTCTACGGGGGACAACACGGGAAATACGGTGTGAGAATTGTGCCCGATCTGACCCCACCACACTGGAACGAAACACTAAGAGCAGGAAACAGAACAGCAAAAGGGGCAAACCAAAAATAGACTTTTGGGCCAGGGCGTAGCACCCCATCAGACTTGACCAGAAAACACTCCTGAGGTCTACAAACAAACGTTTTTTTATTGTTGTTTTGTTTTGCTCTGTCTTGTTTTTGTGCTTATTATTATCTCTGCACATCTACCTAGATAAGATAGACAAGATGAATAATTCAGAGGAAAAAATGGATCGACGGTTCCAGGGGGGAACACAGGAGAGAGGAAGCAGGGGAAAAGAAAGGGGGTTGTTAACAAACCCAGGGACAAGGGAACAAGTGATCTAAAAATCAGTGGCAAGGAGGGCATAGGATGTCTGGGGGGCTTGATCAAGGGCAATGTAGCTGAGGAGGAATTACTGAAACCTGAATGAAGGCCAAACATGATAGTGGGACAAGAGGAAAGTAAAATGAAATAGAGAAAAGAACTAGGAGGCAAAGGACATTTAGAGAGGTCTAAATACAGGCATGTGCATATGTAAATATATTTTTATAGAATGATAGGGAAATAGATCTATATACACATATTTATATGTTAAGTATTAAGGTTGCAGATGAACATTGGACCTCTATTCAAGTACTCCCTCAACACAAGCACACTTTGTTCCAATAACCCAGCATTCTGTGATGCTCACCTTCCCGACACTATCCATGAAGACAAAATGGGTGCATAAACAAATGTGGTGAAGAAAGCTGATGGTGTCTGGCTATCAAGGGATATAGCCTCTAGGGTCTTAAAGGCTTGAAGAGAAACACGTACCCATTTAGATGAGAAGCAACAAAGCCCACATGGGAGAAGCACACCAGCCTGTGTGATCATAAGGTGTCGATAGGATCAGGTATCAGGCATCAGGCATCGAAGACCCCAAAACAAAAAATCATGTCAATATGAATGAAGGGGAGCTTGGAGTAGAGATCCAAAGCCCATCTGTAGACGATAGGACATCCCCTTACAGAAGGGTCACAAGAAAGAGATGAGCCAGTCAGGGTAAAGTATAGCACTGATGAAACATACAATTTTCTTCTAGTTCTTTAATGCTTCCTTCCCCCACTATCATGAGCCCAATTCTAACTTACAAATCTGGCTAGACCAGAGTATGTGCACTGCGACAGATAAGAGTTGGAAACACAGGGAACCCAAGACAGATAAACCCCCCAGGACCAATAATGAGAGTAGCAATACTAGAAGGGTAAGGGGAAAGTGGGGGGATAAAGTGGGAACCGATCACAATGATCTACATGTAACTTGCTCCCAGTGAAGGGAGACAGCGGTCAGTGTGAGACATGAAAAAAATAATAATTTATAAATTATCAAGGGTTCATAAGAGAGGTACAGTGGGGGAGGGGGAAATGAGCTGATACCAAGGGCTCAAGTAGAAAGAAAATGTTTTGGAATTGATGATGGCAACATATGTACAAATGTGCTTGACACAATGGATGATATATGGATTGTGATAAGAGCTGTACGAGCCCCCAATAAAATGATTTTAAAAACACAAATTTATAATAAATAAAAGATTTAGTACCAAATTCTTTTTTTCCCTTAACTTGTTCAGAGTCTTCTCCTTGCTTGCAGAGTGGGTGGGGCATGAGAGAAGTGGGGAAAGAGAGAGAGAACATTCTGAGCAGATGAGGAAGAAATCCCTATTGCAAGGAGGAGGAAATGTCAAAGTCTTTGATCTCTTTAACATTATTTCTTATTGCTTAGGAGGAAGAACTGATCTTTGTTCTGCTAATGATTCTTCTTGATGATGGTCACCTTTGAAGATTTTATGGAAATGCTATTTCTTGAACTCTGGGAAAGGCAGAAGTTCTTTTAATGTAAGGCAAGTTTATCTTCTCAAATCGACCACTTTGAAATGGATCTTCCTCAAACTAACCTGCAGATCTTAAGGAAAATGAGCAATGGCTGATTAGTCTGTGCCTCATTGAATGACACAGCCAAGTGAGTCCCTCATCCCACCCCCACCCCTCTGAGCTTGTCTAAGCAGAAACCCTGGTGTGGCACCTGGAAGCAGCAGACTGGACCACACCTACTCTCTGAGGTTTTCCCTGGTGGAACAATTGCTAAGTGCCCAGTAGCTAAGGAGAAGGTTGGCCAAGCCAACCCATCCAACTGTAGGAGAAAGACTTCGTGAACTGCTTCTATAAAGATTACAAACAAAACCAAACTCACCGCCATCAAGTTGACCTCATTTTGGCCCCTACTGAGCAGAGTTGAACTTCTCCTGGGGGGCTCCAAGATTGAAGAACTTCACAGGAGCAGAGAGTTTCATTTTCCTACCAGGCCGTGACTGTTGGGTTCCAGCCGATGACCTGGCAGTTGCCAGCCCAGCCCCCAAGCCACTCCCCCACCAGCCTAGAAAACAGTTCTATTCTGCTGCTTGGAGTCACTCTGGGTTCTTAGTGTGTCCTTCCCCTTGGGAGAGTGGAGGAGTGGCCCCTGACTCAGAGACGTTTGAAGGATGTAAGACATCGTGAAGCCATTCAACACATGTATTTTTTTTTAGTGAGAAAGTCATCCTTATATTGAGGTTAAGGATGGGGGTTTAGTTTTGTCCCCCTGGGAATTGGACAATGCCTGAAGATGCATTTGCTTGTCACAAGCAGAGAGAGAGAGAGAGCACTGTGGCCATTTCCTGGGTAGAGACCAGGGATCTGGTTAACATCCTACCTTGTGCAGAAGTCGCCCAGTCCAAATCAGATCTTCGTTCCCCTGTGGAAAATCTGAGTGTCATGACCCATAAAGACCCAGCCTTTCTCCCCCTAAGACATGTTTTCCTGGTGCCTTCCTGAAGATTCCAATGTTCCATGGGAACTTCAGGTGGGAAATGCAAATTTCATATGATTGATTAGAGGGGAAAAAGAGAAGAGTCTTCCAAGCCGTTTGTCTCGCCCGTGTCCTTAATCTTGATTTGCCCTGTAGGTTACTCTTATCATAAAGACAGTGGGGATGGCTGTCTCAGCGCCTTTCCTCATTAATGCTGCTAGAAATTGATGAGCAGCTCTCTAGAACTGTGGGTTTTTTGGCAAGAATTATAGCCCTTATTTATTTTGGAGGACCCGTGTAGCTTTCTAAGTAAATATATGTAGAAAATCCCCCCCAAAAATAAACATCACAACTAATTGCCTGATATATGAAGTTGACATTTTGCCTTTGTGATTTGCTCTGATATGTAAAAATCTAATTTTCTCCATGGACTGATGCCACTGTGAAATTGTGAGTAAATTAGAATCAGTGGTTTTCATAGAACGTGAGTAACGGCTTCTCTTATGAAGTATCAATATTTATTTACAGTTTCTTAAATCGACCCAAATCCACTTGGCTAAGTGTTAAACAGATGAGTAAATATGGTAACAGAGGGACAGAGATTTGAGTATTTTTCTTCTGAGATTAAAGGACAAAATCCTTTTTCATAATATACTTGATGATCAAAGTCCTTGTGCAGTTTTTATTTGATTGGAAAAAAGTTTTGTCAGGCCCATAATAACCTCCAACTTCTCTAAATCAGACATTCTTCCTGTTGGTCGATCTGATCAGTGAGACAAGGAGTTGACTTCAGTCTTGGCCAACACTTCATGGAATAATCTCTAGAACATGATGTTTCTGACCAGCCTATCAAGAATTAGAATGCTGGAACATCAAACTGCCAAACCAGCGGGAAGATCTACCTCCTAGACAAACATTTGCAGTTTTGAAAAAAGAAAGAAATAAAGAAAAGGATCAAATGAGAAATAATTTTTTTTAATCTGTAAATAGTTAATGAAAAGTGCTCATTAATCCCAAAATACAAAACAAGGACCTTTGCATGTTTAATTTAGTCTGCCTTAGGCACTTGTTAATGTTCTAAAACTAATTTGAAGCCTCTAATAGCTGATTTTTTAATTAAAAAATTACTTTGAGCTTTGAAAAACAATGATGATTACAAAGACCAAGTATCTGGGAATGATATACACTCATTTTTTGTGGGCTGATTCAGCAGCGGGATAAATTGTTTGACTATTAGTATTTCTTCCCTTTACATCGATCTTCAAGGTAGTAGGTGGGTAAGTATGGGGCGCTTCATAACCATACTAGTTAGGATAAACAAAATGTTGGAAACATTAAGTATACAAAGCTAAGAATTCAAGTAAATGCTAATACATACGAGTACATCTGAGAGGCTATGATGTGGCCACTTAAAATGATGTTGGAGGACAGTACTGACGTGGAACAAGGTTGATGAATTAGTATGTGAAAAAACCCTGGCCACCAACAGCATGCAAATCAGTTATATAATCTTTGAAGTAGAAAACACATATAGCTATTACATAGATTTGTATATGTAAATGCATATACAAAGTATCAAGGGGTCATCAAAATGTGAGTGGAAAAATTCCATTACCTTTTTGTTCCATTTCTCCATGGAAAGATTTCAAAAAGTTTGTGGGAAAATGGAAATTTTTCCCATGAACTTTTTGAAAGTTCCCCATCTAGTGGCAGTCAGCCTCTGGTATGGCTCCTCATGATCCTCACCTGCTGGCATTTGCTCCCCTCACACCCCTCCTCTTAGGAGCCCTGGGACATAGTGGGTGAGACATTGGGCTTCTAAGCACAGAATCTGCCATTCAAGACCACCAGCTGCTCCTCAGAACAAAAGATGACATTTCCTATTCTCAAAAGGGTCCCAGTCTCAGAAACCCACTGGGGTAGTTCTGTGCTTTGCTACAGGGTCTGTGTGCATCCGAATCCATTCAATGGCATTGAGTGAATGAGTGAGTGAGTGAGTGAGTGAGTGAGTGAGTGAGTGAGTGAGTGAGTGAGTGAGTGTAATAAGTCCTCCTCATATTGGATACAATATAGACAACAAGAACTGCAGAAATGAGGGAGTATGCTTCGGAGGCAACGGTATGTATGTAATATTAAAGTTTCTGAATTATTTTCTTGGACATTCTATCTGAGTTGCCTACTGCGACATCCTTGAGAACACTCAAGCCACACTGCAGAGAGGTCTAAGTAGCAAGGAACCAAGGCTTCCCGCCAAGAAGCACCATGAACTTGTGCGGAGTGTGAGTGTACCATCTTGGAAGTAGATTCTTCAGTCCTGGTGACATAGCTTCAGATGACTGCATCCTCAGCCAACATCCTGACTGTAACTTGTCAGTAGCCACAGACATCCCTTGGTGTTCCTTAGCTTGTAGACGGTCTTCATATCCGCACTCAGTGGACAGTTGATGCATCTCTATTGAATGAAAGGGGCAAAGGATGGGCTTAGCTGTTTCCAATGGAAAGGTGGCCCGAAGGCATGAAGGGCCATGAAATGACTTGCCCATCAGTTCACCACCAGTGGTAGCACAAACTCGATAAGACGCCTCAGTTTAGCATCGCACTAAATCAAAAGTGCGATTCTCTTACTCTAGAGAGGGGCTGTAGGACGCCCTTCAACATCTACCTCAACCTTACTGTGCAGTCATTTACCAACAGCAAGTTGATTCGAAGCCAGGGTTTGGGCGGCGCATTTTGAGAGAACAAAGGCCCTGTTACAATCCCTACAAGCCCACTGCCCACAGAGATGGGAGTGTATAAGAGAGTAACCCAAGGTTCCCACTACAGAGGCACTGAGTTGAATATCACAGGGGAAAGACTGCCCTTCTTATAGAGACGTGGGGCCACTCTGCTTAGACATGCCGAATGTGGTTCATAGTTCTGAGCTGAAACCATTTCTGTAGGGGGAGATATAATCGTGGCTAACCTCTTTGAACTGTTTTCATCTGTTTTCCGTTTTAAATTGCTCACCATCTAATGTTGAAGAGGTCTTTCTACAGTTTCTACCACATAAGCTCAATGATAAATTTCAGTGACTTTTTGATGACAGCTTTGACTTCTAAAGTAGAACCGAAGTTAATCTGGAGAAGGAGTCAACGGAGCATGTCTCTGTTGATAAGATGGAGTCTGGGCATTGTTGAGCTGCTGCCTACTTCTAAGGGTGATGTTCTTCAGTCCTTTGGGATAGGGCGAGGCCTGGGGTGGGGGGAGATTGGAATGGGGCTTTGCAAGAGTGGGGTCTAAATGGTCTATCAAAAAATCATATTTGAAAAGCCAGCCGGGACACCCTAGCTGTCAGGCTGCTGGTAAAGTTGGGTTGGCATTTGTTCCTTGAGTTATAGCCCTCCAAAATGTATGTTGGAATCCTACCTTCTTGTGATAGTCAAGGTTTTGTGTCAACTTGACTGGGTCAGGGTTCTCAGTGGTTTGGCAATTAACACCTAGTAATACCACTCCCCAGAACATGACCTAACACAATATAATCTCAGCCCATCCATTGTAAGCCTCCAGGATGGGACAAGATTAGGACTGTTCCGGTCATAGCCCTGATGCCATTAATTAATTCCCTCAAGGCTGGGGTTTGATTCCAACACAAGTGGATGCCGTGAGAAACGTGGTTGCTTTTTGCTGAGTCGCGTCCACCCATGTCTGGTTCCCTGGACTTGTGCCTATGACCTGCCATATTGCCTGCTTATTTGGGGAGGTGGCGGTGGCCTGTCATTGGACCTGTTACTTTGGATTCATTCATCTCTGCAACCACAAGCCTGGCCCGTTAATCTTGGCATCGTTCAACTGCGAAGCCACCAGTCTGTAACCTTCCTGCTGATCGTGGATGTATCAGCTCCTCCAGTCAGGAGATGTCTCCAGCCTAACAGCTTGGAGCCTGCCTGGACTTGAACTTGCTCCTATCTACAACTGTGTGAGCCATTTTCTTGATACACACACACACACACACACACACACCACTGGTTTTGCTGCTCTACAGAACTCAGCCTGCTGTTATTAGGTGCCCTTGGGTCAGTTTCAACTCATAGTAACCCTACATACAACAGAACGAAACACTGCCTGGTCCTGTACCATCCTGACAATTGTCCCTTGGGATGAGCCCATTGTTGTAGGCACTGTGGAAATCCATGGTGTGAAGGACCTTCCTCTTTTTCACTGCCCCTCTACTTTACCAAGCATGACGCTCGTTTCCAGGGACTGGTCTCTCCTGATAATGTGCCCAAAGTGCATGAGTCGAAGTCCTGCCATCTTCGCTTCTCAGGAGAAATCTGACTGAACACATTCCAGACACATTGGTTTGTTCTTTTGAGAGTCCGTAGTACTTCCCGTATTCTGCCTGAGACATGCACCTATCTCTAGAAATAGGGTGTCTTTGGTATGCTAATGAGGCCGTGGCACGTAGTATGTATTCTAATGTGAATCCCCTGTGAGTTATAAGAAGAGCCATGCACATCCTGGGGAAGACAAATGCCATGTCAGGATCTTCTGCAAGCCAGGGAACCAAGAAATGCCCAGGATTACGATAAGGAAGCCTTTGGATCTAAGGTCAGTGGAAGCACGGCAGGGTGCTGACGGACTCCCACTTGGCTCCGAGGGCCAGTGGCCCACATGGGGCCACCCCTGAAAGCAGGTCTCAGCAAAGATGAAGGTGAAGAGCAGGAGAAAGGAATGAGATGTTCTTGGAGCAAAAGCCACCCCCCCCCCAGGGATGTAGCATCAGTCCACGACCGGATTGATAGGTCGGCTCCACTCCTAGGCTTGTACACAAGTTCAAGTCGATATAAAATCTGCCCTAGATTCCAAGGCTGTAAGTCTTTACCAGAGCAAAGCCATGTCTTTTCCCACGGAGCAGCTGGTGAGTGGGAGCTGTCAACCTTTCAACTAGCAGCCAAGCTCACGGAGCTCCCTCACGAACCCTTGATAATTTATAAATTATTATTATTTTGACATTATAACATTTGCTGGTATCTTTTACCCTTTACTGTTCTAGCCACAGGGCTAGCTTCTGCAGTCCATTCAGTTGAGCCTGAAGGATATATCATTCATTGAAATTTGAAACGTGTTCATGCTTCTTTTTTAACTCAAAAATACTTTCATGCCATTACAATGAAAATACTAGGTATTTCAATGTAATTATCCATTGTGCTTCACTTAGGAATTACTTGAGCAGAAAACATTCGAACAAATATAGTATAATGTTACATGAGTGCATTGACTGAACATAATCTGTTGCCCTGAGCTGTATTAGTGCTATGTGTGTGACGAATACTAGCAATGACAGTCACAGCCGACACATGGATTACGAAATAACAATACAGCTAATGCTACACGGTGGTTCAATGAAATACCATCCTACCAGCACCATAAAGTTGTGTTTAAAAGAAAAAAATATTTTATATGACTTCAGCTTTTAAATGAATTAAAATGAAATGTTCTACTCTATCCCAGATGCCCCCTTTTTAGTGTTCAACAGCCACGTGCGGCCCATGGCTGCGCGATCGGACAGTACAACAATGGACCGTATGAAAAAGAGGGAAGTCATTATTTCCTTAGGTGTTTCCAAAGACAAGATCTCCAGTACTCCTCCAAACAGCTCTATGCACTGTTATCCACAATCTTCATAAAGCAACTGATGCTCAGAGTGGCTTGTCCCTGGCTGAGTGAAAAAGCAACCCTGTGAGCCCAAAGCATCATGGCTGGGCCCAATGCCTGGGTATAATGAGGCACTGAGGAGCCCGGTAACTGAACAGCTAAGTGTTATTCTGCCTGAAAGGTTAGCAGTTTGAAGCGATGGCATGCCAGTCTGCTTCCAGGAAGATTTGCGGACTCGGGAGCACAGTTCTGCTCTGTCCCGTGGAGTCGCTCTGAGTTGGAATAGCAATGCATTTCGGCTGGGTCAGTGGCTCTGCAGGAGAAAAGAGCTACTTATCTGCTTCTGTAAAGATTACCACCTAGATAGCCCCGTAGGGCAGCTCTATGTTTTTCGCATGGTCACCGTGAGTCAGAAATGGACTTCAAGACACCCAGCAGCGAGGACAGTCAGAACTTGTCTCTTCATGCACCCTCCCCTCGCCCCACATCTACCTGAAACTTACACTCACACCCTCACTTTGGATTGGAGGAAGACTTGGCTTTGAAGATGATGGAGAGAGCTGATAACTATGATATATAACCTTTCATTATTTTCACTATTTGGTATGAGTGAAAGTTGAGACAGTCATTTATTTACAAAATACTCATTGTCTCCTTTGTGGTTGGCCCTTTTCTAGCAACTTCAGAGCAGAGCCCCTGCTTTTGTGTGACTTAGCAACCAACTGTGAGAGAATATCGCAGTGGCAACACTTTCAGGGAGAAGAGTTTCATGCCCTGGCTTAAAGCGACGCTTTCCAGCTATGCTTGCCGATTGTGACCTTTGAATGGGGATCATCTTGGCCTGTCGTACTTTTCCGCAGGTGCGATTGCACATGAAGAGATTACCTCTAATTCTGGGTTATCATTTTTTATTCCTATTTGCCCACTGTCATCCTTGGAGCTTACAGACTCCGGGCTCTAAGTCGAAGTGGGCAACAGGGCAAGGCAGCAAAGACACAAACTAGAAAAGTAGTCCCTACCAGATTGAGAACCAGATTAGGTGACCTTGTGTTCCTTATTCGGACACTGGGACGTACGCTGAGGTACCGATTTGATCAGTAAAGCCACGGTCTTGCACCGAGTCGTAGCTTATTGTGGCTTATTTTCAGACTGCTGCATAATTTACCAAAAGAGGAGCTCTCTTGGGGACCTGCAGCCAGCCCTGTGCCATGGGGGCCGTGGTCTAGCACCTCAAAAGCAGAGGGTGCTGGTCTTCGGGGTAGAGCTTTATGCAAACAGAGGGATTTTCCTCAACACATCTCAGGGAAGACGATGCCTACAGAGGATTTCCAAGCAGATGGTGATACAACAAGGGAGCTAAAGGTCAGAGAGGTGACGTCAGTGAAAAGAGAGCCTCTACATTCTCTTTCCAGCTAATGAGTTGTGGGTGAGGAGAGGAAGATGGGAGAAGGGAGGGAGCATCAGAAGCAGCCAAAAGATGTGTGTCCAACCAGCCAGGCTAAATAGGGTTGACATACCAGCCCAGCACTTTCTACTCTTGGCCGTGAAGCAGGTTTCTTTGCTGAGTTTCAGACATTCATTGTGCAATGCGATTCAGACATGAGGCGATGATGCATGTAAAAATGCCTCACTCTCTTGAAGATAAGACTCTCCCTGTACTCAGTATCTGAAGGCACCACGTCCTTTCACTGGGCTTCAAACCATCCTGTTCAAACTTCACGCTCCCCAGGCTCAGCCTGCAGTGAGTGTTCTCCTCTGCCCTCCACCTGCTGATCCCAGACCCCCCTGGGAATCTTTGTCTCCCCAAACTGTCCTGGGATCCCCAGAGTCCCTTCCTTCCATCACACCCTGTGCCTGCCTTTCCCTTGTCAGCTTTCAGAAGGCTCCCCATCCTAGCTGGAGGTCCACCTAACAATAGGGAGCTTTGACAAGTATTTGGATAGTGTGACAGGCTTCAAAGTGCTTTCACAAGACACTCTGCCCTTTGATCCTTCAACAGCCCTGGGGGTGGGGGGGGGGGCAGGCAGCTGCTACCATGCAAGTGCCCTCACTTGAGTGATTTGCCCAGGGCAACAAGTTGGAAAATTGCTTGGTGTTCAAGAAAGAGCCCAGGTCCTGGGGTAAGAAAATACTAGGTTCAAGCCTCAACAAGGCCACTCACTAGCAGCGTGGCCTTTGCCTTAAGTCATAGAGGCTTCCTGAGCCTCAGTTTCCCTGCCTATAAAACTGGAGACATGATGGTGTAGCCTTCTGTAGAATTGCAGACTTTTGTATTTGTCGTACTTGGCCCACAGCAAGTACCCAGCAAAGAACCCCAGAATCCCGTGCAAGTCTCTCTCTCTCAATACTGTCCTACCGCACCACGACACTCCAGAGCTAAGCTCTTCCATCTCGGAACTAAAGTTGCTTTTATTGAACATCTTTGGTTTCGTGTCTCACAAATGAGCTCTGCTTGACAAACACCCAACCTATTGCCACATCACTATGAAGGTCAGTGAATGGAAGAGCTGAACCCCCAGGTTCTGGGATGGACAGAAACCCCAGCAGCCCAGGGATCTCAGATGCCAACTTCCTTTCTTCCGTGTGTGTGTGTGTGTGTGTGTGTGTGTGTGTGTGAGAGAGAGAGAGAGAGAGAGAGAGAGAGAGAGAGAGAGAGAGAGAGAGAGAGAGAGAGAAGTCATTCTCCAGGCAAAATGCAGCTTTTCAGAAGAGATGGGCTGATTGGCTTCATCTGGGCCATGTTCCCCCTTCCACGGGGCCAGAGGGACGGGGCTGGTTGTTAGTCCACCAACCAACCAACCAAGCAAAATAAACACAAAAGCCACAGCTCTGGAGTCCACGGGAGGAAAGGCAGTTTCCTCCCCATGGGGTAATTCTCTGAAACAAATCAAGGGGGGCTGTTTGTTAGCCCCTCTTGGAACAGCTAAAGCCGACTCTCTGGTGTGAGTTGTGTTTTGTTTTGTTTTGTTTTGTCTGGGGGTGGTGGTTCTTTTTGCTTGTGTTTTCGTCTTAACACCCAACTAGGCCATTGGATCTAGGAAAGTCAGGGGACATCTCTGCCCTGTCTTCATTCAATAGAGAAGCTCAGAGAACATGCCTGTCACTGAAGTCCTATAAGATGATTGATTGATAGATGTATTGATTGTATTACAGTCTTCTCGTTCTAGTCCTAAACACAAGTGAATTCATATCTCTCCTGACTTATCCCAGCAACTCAACCTCAAAATGCCTACCTGCTCTCAGTCTAAAGCAATCAGCCAGTAACAACCCGCCTGATTTGCTTGCTCACATGGACCGATAGGTTCCTCCGAGCTGGCCACTTCCCATCACAACCATTGTGTGAGGTGCCAGGTGTCCTGCCCAAAGACCTGATTAATAAGTCTTGATAATTGAAGCTGAATGCTGGTAATTACATCATTTTGAACTCTTCAAATGTAATTCCCCAACCGTTAGATCACAGAATTGGGACATGATGGAGTATCCCTACCATAGGAATAGAGCGCGCGTTCCCTAGCGCCGGATGGCTTGTGGTGAGTCACGTACACACACCGAGCATAAGGCTCCCCCAATTGCTGCTCCTAACAGGTCACATGATCAAAATACTCACACTCCTAAAATTAGCCACCCGGTATTGAAAAAACTTGGACACCCTTCTCCTAATCATCCCTAACATGTCTACATTCCCCAAATATGTGCACCCCCCCCCACTCGGCCCCCGATGTATTTTCTCCCTCTTGAAACCCATCCTCACAAACGGTGACGAACTCGCTAGAGGACACGTCCAAAAATAGCTGATGAATAAAGATCGTGCTGTCTGCCTTTGACAAAACTTTCACCCAGTTGAGCAGGCAGGTTTTCATGAAGAAAAGCTGAGAAATTAATTAATTAACTGTAACTGGATTTCACCTCTTTAACCTTAGCTCGCGCGCCAACCTGAGCTAAATAAACATCTGACCATTCAATCTCTTCCACTTAAGGTTAACTTGAGTTTATTATTCAGGCTACTGCCCTTGTGTATTAGGCAACGCATAAATTACGCATACTAATTACCCTGGATGGGGCACCACTTTAATGAATTCTTTTAATTAAACTGCAACACAGTGGTTTTGCACAGGATGGTCTATATTTCATCCTTAAACTACGTTAACCTTCATCTTTGTCTGGGCAGCTCACACGCCCAACAAGAGACGGTCCGAGTTTAATTCATCTAAGTAGATACATTCAGCCACCCCCCACCTCGGCTTGGGGATCACAGGAAATTTTGAAAAATGTGTCTCTTCTGCTTTGAGGCTAAGAAATTAGATGCCTCTGGGAGAAGTTATGATTCTGTTGGGAATTCCGAGGTAGGGAGAAAGGGAGGGGGAAAAATGAAGCAAATCTGAAGTGATTGATGGGATCAGTCAGCATTGCCCCGGAGTGTGTAAGATATAATAAAGAAGTCATATTCAC
The DNA here is from genome assembly GCF_050624435.1 of Tenrec ecaudatus. Classification (NCBI taxonomy): domain Eukaryota; kingdom Metazoa; phylum Chordata; class Mammalia; order Afrosoricida; family Tenrecidae; genus Tenrec; species Tenrec ecaudatus. Next base: position 121,374,153 of record NC_134543.1, on the reverse strand, counting down.
CATGTCCTTACTAACACCTACGCACTGCATTAGCAAGGGCGTTCTTCTCTTTGCTATTGGTATATTCCTGAGTTTACAGTAAGTAACATGAGTCCAGTTTTCAAAGACACATTAGTTCTCTGGGACCTGGGACCACGAGTGGATGGAGCCGTAGAGACCATTGAAGCCCATGTTGTTTTCATCTGGAGTGTTCATCTTCTCTTGGCAGGAGGCCTCACTTCTTGGAGAAGTCCTGGTGGCGCAATGGGTAAGCACTCATCTGCTAATCTAGAGGTTGACGGTTCGAACCCACCCAGCTGCTCAGCAGAAGAAAAGTCTGGCAATCTGCTCCCACAGAGAGTACATACAGCCTGGGGAACCCTATGGAGTAGTTCTCCTCTGTCACATAGGGTTGTTATGGGTTGGAACCAATTCTAGGTAGCCAAAGGGACTGTGTTCAATTTGACCTCTTTAGGAGCTAGACGAGAAAAATCAAAATGGCCAAAGCGCTGTTTTGACAACAGGTCCTTTGATGATCTCCACACAGTCCACACTGACAGCCTGAGTACCTGCTGTGTCCCCATCACTGTGCCTGGGCCAGAAGATAAAATGGTAGAGACGTGCTTTAGTGTTTTGCTTTTAAAAGAAAAGTGATCATAGTTGCATAGGAGGGGGTAACCCCCCCCCAAAAAAACCAACCCTGAATTACACTGGACACCGTGATAGGGCACATTGTTCCCGCTAGGTGAGCATCCGACAACTCGCTCTGAGTTAGTGCACCGATGGTCCCCTCAGTAGGTTCTCTCTGGTCGCAGTGAATTTTTTTCATAAAAGAATTTTTGCCCGAACCTTGCTTTTTTGTGATGGCTGGTTTAAGAGAACAGCATGTGGCTGTGAAATTTTGTTTCCTGCTCAGGAAAAGTGCCGCGGAAACAGCTTACAAGGACAACACTATGGGAAACACTCAAGTGTACAAGTGGTTTCCTCATTTCAAAAAAAGGTGAAATGAAAAAAAAATAAGGGTGAAAGGTCGATTGATGAGAAACCTCATTCTGGACTTCCTTCAACTTCCTGAATGGAAAAAATGTTGACTTGTAGTGCATTTGGAGTTTGTTCCACCAGGTGGGATTGTTAATGGAGCTTTCTATGTAGAGGTTCTGAAAAGATTGCATAATAATGTGTGAGCAAAAAGGTCTGATTTGTGGCAGACGGGTAACTGGTTTTGCCACCACGACAATGCACCTGCTCATGCAGCCATCTGAGTGCGCCAGTTTTTGGCAAAAAACAGCACGCCTCTCTTGCCCCACCCTTTCCTATTATTCACACCTGACCTCAATCTGAGGGACTTCTGCTTGTTTCCGAGAATGAAGAGGGACATGAAAGGGCAGCAATTTGGTGACTTAGAAGAAGTGAAGAAAAAAAGCAAGGGAGATGCTGTCATCCGGACAAACAGATGAGTTTGAAAGATGTTTCCAAGAATGGAATTGCAGATTTCCCGAATGTATTAAGTGTAACGGAGCGTACTTTGAAGGTGATAAGGTTGTTTTGTAAAAATAAATAAATAAATGGAAATTAAATACATAGCTTTGAAAAAAAATGTTTTTGTGGGGGAGAAGTACCCCTTCATATATATATATATTTGTCTTTACATAGAAGAATTTTGGAAGTGATATAAGAAACTATTTAGAGAATTTTCTTTGGGAGGTATTGGGGGTGTGGAAAAGGAAAGGAAAGCTTCTTATTTATTTTTGTAGGTATTTATTATTATTATTAATCACTTTATTGGGAGGCACTTACAAATCTCATAACAATCCATCATTCAATTGTATTTTATCTATTTATTTCATTTAAATCATTTTATTGGGGGCTCATTCAACTCTTATCACAATCCATACATACATCCATTGTGTCAAGCACATTTGTACATTTGTTGCCATCATCATTTTAAAAACATTTTCTACTTGAGCCTTTGTTATCAGCTCCTCTGTTTCTCCTCCTTTCCCCACCTTCCAGAAAGGTATTTATTATTCTGAACCCTTATTACCCTTTCATTAAAAAAATTGGGGGGTGGGGCGGACAAAGACAGCAAAGGAGTTCATATCACTGTAGAAGGTAGTAAGTTCTATAATCAGTGGACACAGAGAAAGCTATGGAAACAGGGAGGAAGGGTCCTATACCCTTGTCCAGTGGAGTCCGGGAAGGCTGCTCAGAGCAGGCAGCAGTAGTTGAGTTTTGAGGCATGAGTGTGAGAGGGGTCAGGCTGAGCATCCGCTCCTGAGAAAGGGGAAGGAGACCAGAGCATAAGATTTTACACACACACACACACACACACACACACACACAGTTCTCCCTTAGGAATTCTGTTCACAGGTAAGCTCCTGCAGAGAGAAGAATGTCTAGATCATCCTAGTTTCTGACCATAAAGTGATTGACAAGGATTGGGATGCCTTACAAATAACTCCAAAGTAAAGTTGCTCATTCTGGGAAATAATTAGCCATGCCAGAAATCCCAGGTTCACAATTGCCCCTAAGAACCAACAGACAACATCCTCTGCCACCAAGTGGATTCTGACTTCTAGTGACCCTGCAAGACAGAGTAGTCATGTTCCTTAGGGCTTCTGAGACTGTATGCATTCACAGAAGCAGACAGCCTCCCCTTGCTCTAGCATGTGGCTAGTGGTTCCAACCACTGATTTTGTGGTTAGCTGCCTGGTGCTGAACTCATTGCACCACCAGAGTACTTTAGAAAATTGCCCATAGTATGTATATAAGGACACATACTCCCCCTACATTATTCACTAAGCAGTAATTTCACCTGAAATTTGTACAGTAGCAACTGACTTATAGCACATGACCGATCTTCCTTTGGATGAGAAAGAAAAATATTTTTTATAAGCAAAGTCTTACTCTTAAAAAAAATTAAAAGATCATTTTATTGGGGGTTCTTACAGCTCTTATAACAATCCATGCATCAATGATATCAAGCATATTTTTACATATGTTGCCATCATTTTCGAAACATGTACTTTCTATTGAGTCCTTGAGGAGAGGGGACAGCATGCCATGCCCACACAGAAGCAAACCGAGAAGGAAAGAGAGAGAAAGACGGTCTAGACCCCATATTGGCACACCAAGGCAGGAGGATGACATCCCTGCATGGAGCTGCTAAGGCACAGAGATGACTGTAGGGCCAAAAATAGCTCGAGACCTGATGTCCACTCACTGTAGCATCCCGCGACAGAGGACAATACTGGGAACACACGTGAGGAGTGAGTCCAGTCTGAACTTCCCACAGCAGGATGAAACAAGAAGGGAACATAGGATCAGCAGTGGGGGAAAAGCAAAGCCACAATGTCTCTGAGGAGCCCCAAGGGGGCTTCAGACTTCAGGTGAGAAGGGACATTTCCCAGACTTCCCCCAGGACCAGTGGGGACATAGTCATAAAGGTCAGTGGACAGACCTAGAATTATGTATACTTTTTTGGATTTTGTTTTGCTAGTTATTATTATCATCCTTTTTTCTCTCTTAGTATTCAATCTTTTGTTTTCTTTGGTCTCTGGTATTGTTGGTTTCCCTGATAAGGGGTATGGGAAGCAAACTGGAGGAGAAAGCAACAGACCAGTGATTCCGGAGGGACTTGGTTCCGGGGGTGGGGGGTGGGGTGGGGAAGAGAGTGGTGAGCAAGCAATGCCATACACAGGGGAACAACGAGGGAATTAAAATCAACAACAAGAAGGACGTAAAGATCCCAGTGGTGTTGGAGCAACAGCAATCTGGCTGAGAGAAATTACTAAGAGGCAGAAGAAGGGCAAGCGTGATGGTGGACAGGAGGAAGATAAAAGGAAACAGAGGAAAGATCTAAGAAGCAAAGCTATGGATAGAGGTATAAGCATAGGTGTGTACATATATAAATACATTAATTTGTACAAATAGAGGTATTCACCTATGTACATATATTTATATGGCAATACACTGAAGACAAACTAGGTGCATAAGCAAATGTGGTAAAGAAAGCTGATGGTGTCTGGCTATCAAATGATATAGCATCTGGGGTCTTAAAGGTGTAAAGTTAAACAAGAGGCCATCTAGCAGAGAAGCAACAAGCCCACATGGAAGCAGCACATGAGCTTATAGGATCATGAGGTATTGTCAGGATCGGGTAATAGGCATCAGAAGACCCAAAACAAGCAAACAAGCAACAAACCATATTTTTGAGAACGAGGGGGGATTGGAGCAAAGACCCAAAACTCATCTGTAGACAATGGGGCATCCCCTCACAGTCAACCAGGGTGCAGTATAGCACCGATGAAACACACAATAGTCCTCTGATTCCTTGAGGTTTCCTCACCCCCCACTATCATGACCCTACACCTGCCTTTCATTGCGGGCTAGGTTGTCACACTCTTAATGCCAAAACATTGGGAAATGGAGTCCCCTCTTGAGCCTAACCTCGGAATGTAGAGGAAGATTAGGGAGAGTGAAGACACTGAAGGTCCCAACTTCCATAGTTTGCCACTGATGGGATTCTTTGAGGCATCAAATACCCCGATTCCTGGGCCACCAAGGAGCTCTTATGTGGACCGAACATTTCCAACTGGCAACAAAACCCTGCCTCCAACCCCACATGAATAAATGTAGGGCCAATTAACCAGTAAGCAAGGTAAACATGGGTTTATTTGTGGTTACTTGTTCATCTGTAGTGAATAGTTCATCTTTTACATGCTTACCGTCCTTATTGTCAGGGATTGCACCTTTGAAAAGAGGCGTTAATTCTGTAGAAAGGTGCTGTGGGGTTGGGGAAGAGACAGATGCCAGACAGATAGAAGTCGAGTCTTTGATGTGGTGGGGAAATGTGAAATTATTCATTGCAGAGTAGTAAAAAAAAAAAGGACACACACGCCCATGCTTACTTTGCTTAATGGGCAATCTACCACTAAACAAATCTTAGAAAGAGAGATTTGGTAGCACTTGGCCAAGCTAAGTAGGGCTCTTGGAGATCCAGTTGCATAAGCAAGGGCAAGGGGAAGAGGCAAACAGATTTATCACATTACTGCCCTGATGCTGGTGTGATTCATACCTTTCAATCATTTACTGAGCCACAGCTGTGCCAGATGCAGGCGCTACCAAGACGGACGGTGCCTGGTTCTTGCTCTCTAACAGCTCACAGGGACAAGAGAGTTGAAGACAGCCTACTGCAACACCGTGGCATGTGTTCCTCTGGCCAGAGCAGAGAACCCAGTTGGCTCAGGGGATCTGGAAGACCTGCACAGAGACCGTGGAGAGCCCTGGGTACAGGGCCCAAGGGCCCGGGAAATGCAATGTATTTGTAATCTTCCATCCATGCCTTCCTTTTTAGACCCAAGACACAGGAGAAGAAGCAGAGGAATCTAGAATTGGTAGATGGCTAGACCCAAAGAGAGGGATTTCTCTCTCCACGGACTCTCCACAAACGAGGAAGCCCACAGTTTATTCAACAATTTATAACAACAGTTCGATTCCAGAATAATTTTTTTAAAAACCCAACAATAACAAAGGCAACTCTTGCAACAGAGAGCCCAGTTTCCCTTGGGATCTACTGAGTGCACTTTGCAAAGTCACTTAGCCTCTCTGACCCTCAGCTTCCTCGCTTGTAAAATGTGGATGACACTAGGACCTGAATCATCACGATCTCATCACCATGAGGCGGAATCTACCTGAGGCGAACCGGCCGCAACATTACTGGATTGTGCGTGGTGATTGCATGAGATGGTGCACGCCAAATAGCAGTAATCTGGACGTTTTAGCTAGTCCTGGAATTAGCATGGGCAAGGCAAGTGCCTCTTGGAGATGTAAGCAAGCAGATTTCTTTGCCAAATGTATCAAATCGACACCATCAAAATCATCGAAATGAGTCTTCCAAAGTCGGTGCCATCCAGTAGGTTCCGACTCATAGCGACCTGATGCCCAACAGACCAAAACCACCCAGTCTTAAGCCAGCTCACAATTGTCCTTGTGTTTGAGCCGATTGTCGCAACTACTAGGTTAGGCCATCTTGTCAGGGCCTTCCTCTCTTTTACTGCTGCTTCATGTTACCATTCATGATGTCCTTCTCCTGGGACTAGTCTCTCCCGACAACACGACCAAAGAACATGAGACAAAGTTTCACCATCCTTGCCTCCAAGGAACATCCTGGCTGTACGTCTTCCAAAATAAGTTGGTCGTTTTGGCAGCCCATAGTCCATTCAGTATTCTTCGTCAGCACTATCCATTCAAATGCATTAATTCATCTTCAGGCCTCTTTAGTCAATGGCCAACTTTCATAAGCATATGAGGCATCTGAAAATACAAGGGCCTGGGTCAGGGGCACCTTAGTCCTCAAAGTAGCATCCTTGCTTTAGAGTGCTTTAGAGGTCTTGTGCTGCAGCTTTACCCAATTCAAGCTATGGCTTGATCTCTCAACCACTGTTTCCATGAACAGTGACTGTGGATCCAAGCAAGACAAAAAATCCTTGACAGCGTCCATCTTTTCTCCATTTACCATGATGTTACCTACTGGTAACATCTTGGATCTTTATCTTCTTGACATTGAGTTGTAATCCAGACTGAAGGATGCATTCCCTGATCTTCATCAGCCAGTGCAAGTCCTGCCAACTTTCAGCATGCAAGATGCGCCATCTATACATCGCGCGAGAGAATTAGTAAGAATATAAATGACCCAATACCACATGCGCTTTGCCCCATGTAACTGCACTGTGTGTCTGTGTGTGTGTACACATATACCAACAACACTTAAAGTTTAGCAATGAATTTCACTTTAATAGATGGGCCGTGTGAACCACCTGTCATGCATTCCTAAACCCTTTATCGTCTCAGGTAATAGCTGAGCCCCTTTTATTGACTCAGGTAATAGCTGAAAGGAAAGAGAGCGTCCTTTCTGAGCTTGTTAGATTCCTCAAGAACTAACTTGTCCCGCATGGAGTGTCTGTGTCTGCTTGCTCTCAATGAGCCAAGGGGCGAAGGGTCCATCCCTGCAGAGCACCAGCCCTATGAGAAAAGCAGCCCCCCCCCCTGTTGTGCCCCCACTCACACACAGGACTATGAGGGAATCGGGAGGCTCCACTTTCTTCCCTTTGATCCCTTTGTGTTTCCTGAGGCTTCCGGGTGGTATTTTTCCTGCCTTGGGCCTTGCACATGCGGAGTGCCTTCAGACTGCCCTGGTAGGGGACATATGCTGCGGCATACCATCTGGCCTCTCTGCATCTCCCCAGCGGCCGGGGTATAAAACCTGCCTGTTTGGCAGCTACAAGTGCTTACAGTCCCTTTGGTCTCGTTCTTGGTCAGGGCGTTTTTCAACATCAATGGATGCAATTATGAAGGACTAAACCAAGCATATGGGTTCAGGATGGCATGCGGACCACAAAGGGTGCTTTACCTTGAAGAGGAGCTGCTGGAGGTGGGCACAGCCGGAGGGGCCTGCCCGTGTGTGCCAGTGGAACTGGCTCATCCTTTAAAGCAGAGCACAGAGTGCCCAGAGCATCAAGCCCACGCTCTGTGGGTAGAGCAGGGCATGGCCGTGCTGGCTGCTGCTTCAGGCCTGGCTGCAGGAAGAAGGCAGCTTGCTGATGAGAGCATATGGGTCTCCCAGCAGTGTGCTGTGGAGCCAATGTCACATCCTGGGGGACCATTGGTTGTGTTGCTGCTCTTTGAACAGAGAAGGAATTGCCAAGTACTGAAGGGCAGTGATTTCCAGGAGGTGTGGAGGGAGAAGCCAACATCAAGTTCCTGAGAGTTGAAGTGGAAAATGCAAGTGGAAACTGCCGTTTGTACAAGCAATGCAATTCCCGGCAGCTGTGATCGGTGGGTGGGTTTATATCAACTAGACACTCCTTCAACCTGTCAATCAAGTGATACCTTGGTAACACCTCCTTGAGAGTGTGCCCTTCTGTATAAGAGCCAGGGACTCTGGGAACTGCTATCTCTCTTGTTTTCTCTCTCTCTCTCTCTCTCTCTCTCTCTCTCTCTCTCTCTCTCTCTCTCTCTCTCTCTCTCTCTCACACACACACACACACACACACACACACACACACACACATTCCCCCTCTCTCTCCTGCCACTTTTCCTTGCTCCTTGCTCAGACTTCACTGGGCCTCTATGTCAGCCTCTAGGAGTGGCCTGCTATGGGCTGCCCGACCCTGACCACAGCCAGCATTCTGCCATATTTCCCCCGACAGTGGATCCATGTGACTCTGCACTCACCGACCTGTGCTCCCCCTGCTTCCCACTTGACTTTCTGGCGTCAGCTATGTGAATCTGAAGAGGACCCGGCTAGCCTTGAACCGGGGGACTTCCGTTGGACTGGGCTGGGTTGTCTTTTGGAGGTAAAGTTGCTTGCAGATATAAAGCTCCTTCTTGTACATAGAGGTGTGTCCCTGGTTTGTTTCTCCAGACAACCCACCTAGCACAGTAGCTGAAAGAAAGGATGAGGAATTGCTTTATGTTCAAGTACAGAAAGACCTCCGAGGTGTATTTGAAAAATTAACCCACAGCTATTGAGCTGATGTCAATGCAGAGCCACGCTGCACAGGGTTTCCAAGTCTGTAGATCTTATAGGAGCAGGTAGCCGCGTCTTTCTCATGCGGAGCCGCGGCTGGTTTGAACTGTCAACCTTGGAAGACCGGATAGTGCCAGCAGGGATCCTGCTAAAATATATCAAGTGGGGTGGAGGGACAGGAGGAAGCAAGAACCATGCATAGACTCTTGTACCTTTGTAGGCTGGGGTAGGGAAGGTATTTGTATGTGCATGAGCCTGTCTGGAAGGACACCCCCAAGCGAGTATCAGCAGTCATCGCTTTCAGGGAGGTTCAAAGAACCTGCCCAGATAGGGGCGGCCAGGGAAGATGTTTTCCTATATACTTCTGTATATTATGTGCATTTAAAATTAATTGCCCCTTCAAAAAGTTAAATAAATGTAATTGTGTTTGAAAGTTCTGAAAGCAGCATTCTGAAACAAATGGGAACTCCATTGGGGATTGCATGCTGGTAGATTTATAAGTTCATTTTTATGAGTCTGTCTCTATAAACATCTCTCTACATAAATAAGGCCATTTGATTTTCCACCCTATCATCTCTAACTGATTATCATATGATGGAATAACGTATGCATTGCATATTTCACACCAGGCATTTTTCCCTCATGAAATGATAAGTAGAAGTTGTAATAGTTAACAAACTCCAGAGCGTAAATGTGATGTGTACTAATAATTAGAAAGAAAGGCGTCTTTTTGGCCTTACATCTTTGGGCCCAGGTAGCATTTGCTGAACACTGTTGAGAATTTGCTAAATTGTCTAGTCTTCATTGCATAAAACAGTGTCTGTGTTGCTACTGTGTGCAATATATCCAAACAAGATACAGGTTTGATTCGGGGATTTTGTGGGAAGATTCTTCACTTACTGGGTTTGTCTCCAGAGAGAGTACCAGTTGGTTGGTACAGTTTAAAGGTTGAAATTTTTTTTCTAACAGTACTTGGGGGCAGCGGAGCGACATTAAGAAGATGTGGAAGATGATACTTGGAATGAACTGCATCTATTTACAAACTAGTAGTAGAACCAAGGGTACTACCCTCTCTCATCTCAGAGAAATAGCAGAATCACACATATCCAACCACTGTGTTTCTTATAACGCATACATTTTCACTTTCCGAAGACAGGATAGAAATCCAGTGGTTTTTTACTTGGCTTGTCCTTACCTAAGCTGAAATGAGCTTCCCTGGGATTTTGTTCCCAACCAGAGAAAATTAGGAGAGTTACTCACGAGAGACGTGGATGTGGGTTGAAGCAGGAGCAATGAGGAGGCTTTGGGGGTTGGTTTCCAGGGAAGGAAACTGGGTTCCTGAGTTGGACCCTTTGTGGATTCAGGCATCCTGGGGCGATGTCTCCACAAACATCTCTGTAAATAAATAAGGCATATTGACTTCCAACAATATCTTTCGTACCGATTACCGTATGATGGAAGGGCCTCTCCACTGCAACTAGGAGCCTGTGCAGGTTGACAGTCATCTGCTAGCTTCATGAAAGTGAGGTGTACCTGGACTCACAGCTCCTCGGTGTCTCAGGTCCTGGGCCGGGCATGTGTACAACCCCACGAAAAGCACACTGGCATTTCCTGCAGGTCACCCTCCCCACTGAGAAGGAAGGTCCAGAGAGGTGGAGGCAGCGCCCCGGACATTCTTCCAGGTTCGGGACCGTCCTTGTCCTCCTCCACTTAGCTTTCAGACTTCTGTGGCAGTCACCTAATCTGGTGTCAATTTAAGGATTAAGAGTGTAGGGGTGGAGTCTAGCCTGTCAGTCTGGAGATAGCCAATGAAAACTCTAAGTGGGCATGGCCTTCTCCCAAGAATTCTGGGAAATCCAGGATTCCTTCTTACAGGCAGGAGACACTATCTCTCTCAGTTCATTCCCTTGGAGACTCTCGACAGACAAGGCGGACTTCCTGCGAGGTATGCCTGAGGAGATGCCACATGGACCTACCCTGATGCAGCCCTGGGTGCTGGAATGGCCACATGGAGACCCCTGCCTGCACTGAGATGTTTCCAATGACACTGGATCCAAAGACTTTCTATCCACTGGCTTGTGATCGTCCTGCATTCAGCATCATTGCATGTGTTTTGTACGTCTGACTAGGACTTTATAGATTGCTGTCGGACATATGGGCTAATATTGGACTTATGGACTTGATCTGGACTGAGCTGGGATGGTTTCTTTTTTTGGGGAATGGTTTCTTAATGTACAATTGCTCTTGTATATAAACCTCTTCCTTATACACATATGTGTGTCCGTGGATTTGTTTCTCTGGTCCTCCCAGACTAACACAACTTCCTTCCCATTTGCCAACTCAGATGAGAATATCAACTTTCGGGCCACCTTCCGACATGGATGCCACAGGCTTACATGGACTTCTCCACTTGCTCCTACAATTGTGTAAGGTCTAATTGCTATAAGTGTTTTACTCTATACTTCTTTCATTTTCCATCTCTTTTATTCTAGATCTCTTTCAGTGGCTCAACCTCAGACTATCCAGAGTCATGTCTCGGGCTCGTCAGGGTTAGGAGCATAGCAGACCTAAAGCTGACGATCTTCATTGTGCAGATTAAGCATAGAAACCTAGAAAAGTGACAAAGCTAAACAGTTTACTCCCCCTAACTCCAAAACCCATACTCTTCCCACACTATGATATTGCTTTGATTTCTGAAGTCAGGTCACAGGACAGGGAAGCAATTCCAAAGGCATCATGGGGGATGGCAGAGAGCATGCTCGGTGCCTAGCTCCGAGTACTGAGCTCGAGATGGCACTGGCACGAGCGTTGAGATACAAGGCAAACTTCTAGTACAATAATGATTTGAGGCATTCTGCAACTGAGCAGATGGGTGACAGTGTCCATTTTCTGTCTTAGCTCTTTGGAATGGATTCAGGAAAAAGACTTAGCCATAAGAGGTTGAATGATATTAACTGAAGAATTTGGGTTCATTTTCCACACTGCCCAAAGGCCTTCTTCTGTGGCAGTATCCACACATACCCCCAATGACTAGGTGTATTAAAGTACATCTGAAAATGTAGATTTTTTGCAGACTTCTTGCTAGTCCTCGGGAAGGTCACATACCAACTTGGCCAGGCTGTGATTCTCAGTGGTTTGACAATTAAGATGAGCATCATGATGAGCCCTAGCATAATATAATATAATTATCTCCGTGTTGAGAATTGCTATGAGCAGCCAATCAATTGAAAGGGAGTTTCCTTGGATATAGCCTGCTTCCAATATATGTGGATGCCCTGGCAAAGCTTGCTTGCTTTTTGCTGGAAAGGGACCCTGCATCTGGCTCCCCATCTGACCTGGGTTTGTTTGGACTTGAGTTAGTGGCCACCATGTTACCCATTGATCCTTGGAGTTATCAGCAGCCTGATATCTTACCAGCCTGCTTTGGGTTCATTTCCCTCTGCAGCCAGAAGCCTGGCTACCATCTGACCTGCCCATCTTAGGTTCATCAGTTCCTACAGCTATGTGAGTCCAGAAAAGCCCACAACCTGACATCTGGCCCATAGACTTGGAATTTACCCATCTCTATCACTGTGTGAGCCATTTCATTGAGATGATTCCGTGTGTATACATACATAAGATTCACTGGGTTTGCTATTCTATAGGACCCAGTTTGGACACACGCAGATTATTTTGAAATTTTCCATTACTCAAAGTTACTAGAAAATATGACTTTCAAACTACTACTTGGTTACTGAAAATGGAAGTCAATACCAACCAGAAAATGTTGACTAAAAAGGAAAATTCTCAAATTTGTGTAATTTGCTGAAATGTATTACGAAGAGCAGTTAAGCTTGGGATGTAATATTTCTGGAAAGCCCTAAGCCAATACATACCTGAGGGGAGAAGATGTTCTGAGTCAATAGTATAGCAGAAAGGTTGATTGGTTCTATCTGTGACTAAGCATGCCCTGGATGTAAGAGGATAAGTGTCTATTGTAGAAAGAACGGTCCAAGTCATACCCAATGTTCTGTCCATTTTCCCTTGTAAAGCTTGTGCAATGAAATATTCTGCCTTGATTAAAGACCACGAGAAAATAAGAGGAAATGAGAAGACCTGGGAGTTTCTGTTAGGTTTGAACTTCATCCACGTTGTCGCTCAGATCAGCAGATCAAATATCCCCATCATGTTTAGGTTGTAACCCTTCAGATGAGGGAAAGAAGACTTGCCTTATCTTAACAGGCAATTGGGTTTTACAATTCAATGGAGAGAGTCATAATTAATGACCTTGCTAATTGTCCTTCCCTGATGATGTGCACATTATACAAGCAGAAAGCTCAAAAGCCAGGGTAACATTCATTTTTTGAGCTCCATTTTTATGGGTCTAAACCTGTGGTTCTCAACCTGTGGATTGCGACCCCATTGGGGTTGCCCGATTTATAACAGTAGCAACATTACAGTGATGAAGTAGCAACGAAAATAATTTTATGGTTGTGGGTCACCACAACACGAGGAACTGTATTAAAGGGGTATGGCATTAGGAAGGTTGCGAACCACTGCTCTAGAGAAATGAATCCAGGACACTTATGATTTTTCATATACATAAGAGGAAAGGTTTATACAGTGAGAGGGAATATACAGCTAAGTAGTCTACACAGCAGTAGTACAGAGAGTTCAGTTCAACTCACTTCCACGGAACAGTTAATATACTGGAAGTCCTTCATTTCACATGACTGCCCAGTCCAAGGTCAAGAAAGCAGACAGCAGAGTCCTGTTTGGGGCAAGGCAAGCAGTGTCTGCCCACAGGCAGCAAACAGCAGGTTGGGTCACCAACAGTCAGTAGCTCAGGAGCTTAGCAAAGCAGGCCTGGATGGGATATCCAACACAAGCAATACAAAACCACAGGCTCCACCAGCCTCAAGCTCAAGCGATGTACACACCAGCAGCATGCAAAGCAGGTCTCAAAGAAGCCTCAAGCTCTAGCAACGTGGTCTATGGGTTGACCTGGCCCATGGGTAGTGTAGCTCACAGGTTGAAGCAGAGAACTGGCTAAAGCAGCAGCACACATGCCCCAGTACGCTCCGATCACCAGAGAGCAAGAGAGAGGGGGGCAGCCTTGCAGAGCGATTTATCTCTTTGCCTTCCAATCAAACTTCGACTTGATTGATCCTACATGTTCCTTTTGGCCAGGTTGGCACAATAATCCTATCACAAAAACATTCTGAGCGCACTTGTTTCAAGACATATTTGTTCCTTCTGGTAGTCCGTGGTATACTTAATATTCTTCGCTAACAATAATTAAAATCTATCAACTCTTCTCCAGTCTTCCTTATTCGTCATCCAATTTTCATATACCTGCGATGTGATCGAAAATACTATGGCTTGAGTCAGGCACATTTTAGTCCTCAAAGTGACTCTTTACTCTTCCACACTTTAAAGAGTTATTTTGCAGTAGATTAACCAAATGCACCACCCAAATCATTACTGTATGCCCATGCTGTTTCCATGGACATTGATGACAGATCCAAATAAAAGGAAATCCTCTACCAATCTTGATTCCATTTATCATGATGTTAGGAGCTCTGATGGCAATAATGGATCACACATTAAGCTGCTAACCCCGAGATCAACAGTTTGGATCCACCAGCTGCTCTGTGGGAGAAAGATGAGGCTGTCTGCTCTATAAATATTTAAAGTCTTGGAAACCCAAAGTACAAGCTCTATACTGCCCTGTAGGGTCATTATGAGTCAGAATTGATTTGATGACTGAGTTTGATTTGGGGGGTCATGATATTGCTTATTGGTCCTACGCTGAGAATTTTTGTTTTCTTTATATTGGGGTGTGTGTTCGTCTGGGTAGACTGGAGAAACAAGTCCATGGACACACATGTGTATAAGAAAGATATTTACAGAAAAGGGCAATTGAACATTGAGAAAACATCCCAGCCTAGTCCAGACCAAGTCCATAAGTCCAATATTAGCCCATATGTCTGATACCAATCTATAAAGTCCTCTTCAGACTCACGAAACACATGCAGTGATGCCGAGTGTAGATCACAGACCAGTGGGTAGAGAGTCTTCGGATCCAGTGGCATTGGAAATATCTCAGTGCTGTCAGGGGTCTCTGCACCAGGGTAGGTCTATGTTTCTTGTCAGCTGCTGTCTCTCGGTAAGTGTCAGAGAGAGAGGTGTCTCCCACATTCAAGGTGGAAGTACTGGATTTCCCAGAATTCTCAGGAGAAGGCCATGCCCACACAGAGGTCTCATTGGAGATCTCCAGATCATAGGCTAGACTTCACCCCTACACTCCTAATCCTCAAATTGACCCCAGAGCAGGTGACTATCACAAAGTGTAATCCATATGGAACACCGTGGTCTTTGATCTTCATCAGTAAATGCTTCAAGTCTTGTTTGCTTTTGGCAAGCAAGATTGTGTCACAGATAACTGCAGTTTATTAATGAGTCTTCCTCCAACCCAGATCCCTGAGAGTTTGAAACCAATACTAAAGCGGGCCCCATACAAATGAGTATGTGGTCCTGGGCCCGGGGCAGGCGAGAGAGAAAGAACATTAAGAGCTGCCTTCTCAGCCTTCTCTGTCTTACTGCCAGCCACGCATCTTCCAGCCACGCATTCGCTACTGCTTCCTCTAAAGTCCCTTCATGGGACTCCAAGAGTTGCCTCAACAAACTGCCCTCATCAAACGCTTGAAAATATGCCACTTTTGGAGAATACGCTTAGAAGTGCCACCTCTCTCCCCGCTCCCCACCAAGTTACTGTTCTACAGAGCAACAACAGAAAGCAAACACAAGCAGCAGCCGGTGCTAACACAGCTGTCCTGCCTGCCCACTAAAGAATTCAGTGGCTGCTCTTCCATCCCCTTGCAAGCTGGGTCAATCACAAAGTCACTTTAGAATGAACGCTTCCATTTCCCCATCTATAACATCTGCATGACACTAGTGCCTTCCCACCGGCTTGTGATGAAGATTCAAGATGCTATTGTTCAGAATGTAGCTAGAACTGCCGCTAAGGGATGGCCAGCTTTGTGTTTGTCCTGAGGGAAATGAGGCCCATAAAAACATCCCCTGGAGAAAGTCTCTGAGACGCAGCCCTCTCATCCCTCTTCCTGCACTGCTCTCCTTTCTCCTCCTCACACCCACTCTCTGATCTTGCAGTTGCTCATTGACCGCCTGGGGCATCCCTGCCTGGGAAGGCAGATTACAGCCTGTTATGTTTGCTTGTAAAGGTGACAAAGGTGCGGAGGGGCGCTCCAGCCCTTAAGTCGACTTTGGTGCTTTATCCCATTTAAATCCACCGTCTCTGTTGAAGGAAATAAACCAACAGAGTAAAGCTTGCTGATAGCCACTCCATCTGTATTATGGCACACAATGATGGCTAGAAGTTAAAGGTTTGATATATAGGTCTATTTTTTTATTAGCCGTCCCTGCCCCTGAAGAAAGTATTAAAATTTCCAGATGAGTAACCAAACAATAAATAGATGAGACAGTTGCTGTGAATATCTGATTTTTTGCATAATAATGAGATATTGCTGGATAGTGCACTCTGCCATCCACAGTTTGTCTAAATTATCATTTTGATTGGTCAAATGCATAAGAAAGATATACCAATAAAGGCGTGTCAAGTGCTCTGCTGTAAATTGATGCTGGATGGAGGTTCTTTGGGCTGGAGGTAAGGAGGTGGGGGCAGGGAGAACTGATTCTTCAGCAACTTCTGCAATCAAAGGCCTCTGAAATCCTCACCTCTCCAGGGCCACATGCATAAACATGAGCTCTTCCCTGCCTTCGAAGGCCGGGTGTGTTGTTTTTGGAATTGAAAATAAGAACCAACTTTGGAAAAGAAGGGTTGTTCTAGGACATCTGAGGTTTGTTTTGTGTGGTGTATGTCCCCCTTGATTTCACATCCCTGCAACAGAACATCAGAGGGGTGATGGAGCTTTTGAATCTGAACGAGCAATCGCCAGGGAACCTGATGTCAGTAAATCCAAATAGCTCTCGCTGCACCTTGAATAAAAAGGAGAGTTCTACAAGTTCTTAGTTAGATTAAAACTAAAACTGCCTGCAGGATTTTGACTTGTAACTCTACTTTCTTCTTGGTTATATAACGCTTGGTTTAATAGGCTGAGTAACTCAAGATGGATTTCATTTTCCAACTTTTTCTATTGTTCACTGAAAACACAATCTTCCTGGTGATCTTAGGAACCAAGATACTGCTCCTCTATCTGTCTCCAGGCGGGTCCGCCCACATGCACATTGTTACCCATGCTACACCAGGCGTCAAGAGAAGATGTCATTGAATTTGTCATTAGAAAGAAATATTTCACAATATAAAATGACATATTGTGTTTGCGATTAATCACTATGCTTTATGATGTTCGATTTGTGATTTGTAACAATGAAAATACATCCTGCCTATCAGATATTTACATTATGATTCATAACAGTAGCAGAATTAGAGTGATGACGTAGCAGTGAAAATAATCTTATGGTTTGGGGGGTCACCACAACCTGAGGAACTGCATTAAAGGGGCGCGGCATTAGGAAGGTTGAGAACCGCTCCTATAGGACTTTCTGCTTGCAGAAAACACAGGCAATCACCAGCCACGGGAGTTTGGGAAATCAAATTGGCAGAGGTAAGCATAACAAAACAAACAATAAAACCAAACTTCCTGCCATGGAGTCAATTCTGACTCCTAACAACCCGGACCCTGTAGCCCTGCCCCCTGGGAGTTTCTGAGACTGTAAATCTTTACAGGAGCAGAAACCTTCACTTTGCTCTCTCAGAGCCACCGGTGGTTTTCGACTGCTATCCTTGCAGTTAGCTGCCCAACTCAAAACCCACTACTCCATCAGAGGAGGTGAATTTAGAGTTGAGAGAGGACAGATACCCCGTAGATCACTACTGATGTGATGCATGACTGTCGTTGCTTAGATGAAGATATTGCGGTCCAAAGAGTTTAGTGGCTTATTCACTGACCCTTGCTGGGGACAGAAGTTTGCCCCCATCCCAAATGTATTTGGATCCTAGCCCCTATACCTATGGATATTGTGGTAGTTACATAATCTGGTGTCAATTTGAGAGGATTAGGAGTGAGGGGGTGGAGTCTAGGCTTTCAGTTCATAGTCAGTGAGACTTCTGTGTGGACAAGGCCTTCTTCTGAGAATTTTGGGAACTCCCAGATTTCCTCCCTGGAGGAGAGAGATCCACTCTTCCCTCTCTCTGCTGACTCCCTTGGAGACACTCTATGGACAAGGCTGACTCCCTGCAAGACATCGCTGAGGGGAAGCCACACGGAAATCCCCTGATGCAGCCTTGGAAGCCAGTGCTGAGATGCTTGAAACGCCACTAGATCCAAAGACTTTCTACCCACTGGCCTGTGATCACCCTGCATTCGGTGTCATTTCATCTGTTTCCTGAGTCTGAAGAGGACTTTATATATTGATACTGGACATATGGACTAATATCGGACTTATGGGCTTGGACTGGATTGCGTTGGAATGCTTTCTTAATGTACAAGTACCCTTTATATACAACTCTCTCTTCTATACGCATTAGTTTCTATGGATTTGTTTCTCTAGTCTACCCAGACTAACACAGATGTGACCCTGTTTGGGAAAAAGACATTATTTGCTATTTTAATTAGATCATGCTTGACCAGAGTGTGTCCTAAATCTAATTACTCGTGAGTTCTAAAAATTGGATTTGGCACAGCACAGGCACGCAAGAGAGGACAGACGCCCTGGGAGGGTCTCCTACGAGCCAAAGGGCCGAGGAGCCACCAGTACCATAGACAGGAAGGACTCAGCCTGGTCTAGATTTTGATGTGCATTTTTAGCCTCCAGAACAAACAGACAGACAGACATATCACACAAGAACACAGCCTTACTTAGATTTCGTAGTAACTGACCTCCGCCCAGAAAACTCTAGGTAGCCAACGGGGCATGGGTGCAGGCTGACTGAGCTCCTTGCAGGGCTGTGGCTGAGGGAAAGGCACAGCTCCGCCCCGTCTTGTTCAGGATATGACTGACTAGCAGAGCAAAACTAGCAGTGAGGCAGCCTGGAGGAATATTTTTGGCCCCACGGAACATGTAGTTGTTTGTTGCTGCTCTTGTTTCCCAGTGTATAATTTATAACACATTATAAATAGATTCAGTTTAGTGGGTTAGAACTAATAGCAAAAGTATGGAACAAAAGAGGAGTAAGTGTGAGAAACTATATAATTCCCTTTCCTCAACAGTGTTTTTAAATTCTATACCACTGACTAAATGAATGATACTATCAATAGCATTCAGCCTTATCCCATAAGGATGATTTATAATGCTCCCTATCATAAAATTATAATGATGTACTCTAAAGTGAACCAAATATATAAAGCATAGATAATATTCGTGAATTTGAGGCTTTCACTTAGAGCCATAATCGGAGAATCAGTAGTTCTCATGACATGGCCTTTTGTAATTCTGGCCCTCACGAAAAGATCACTGAAGATATGAGTGCTATAGCAAATATGGTGAAGAAACCAGGTGGGACCTGGCCATCAGAAAGATTAGCATCTGGGGAGTTTTAAAGGATTGTCTTAAAACAAGTAGCCATTGAAGTGAGGCATCAGTTGAGTCCACATGGAAGAAGCACACCAACCTGTGTGATCCAAAGATTGTAAATAATAAAATCCAAATCCAAAGGATGGAAAGGTACCAGAGCTTAAATTCTGAACATCCAGATTGCAGAAGGCGAGGGGTGACAGTTACTCTAGAGAAACAAGCCGGTGACACTCATCCATGTACAAGAAACAACTTGATAGTAAGAAGCAACTTTGCATCATGGAGGGGCCCCAGCCCAGTCCAACTCAAGTCTATGGGTCCAATGTAGCCAGTACCCTCTTCAGACTCACATAGCTGCAGGCCGATGACATAGAAAGGTGAGGCGGGAAACAGGGAGATCACAGGCCAGTGAACGCAGAGTCACACGGATCCAAGTCAGTGGAAAGATGGCGGCGTCGGGCGGCTTACATTGCGGAAGGCAAGGTGAAGTAGCAGAGAGAACTTGCTCTTCTACAAAAGGGCACACCCCCAAAAAGGTTTCATGAAGCTACCAAATTAATCTCTGCTCCTTGCCAGAATTGTCTACTGACAAAATATCTAACTACCACAAGAGGGGAAGCCCAAAATCCATCTGCAAGTTCTCCGCAGAGATTAAGGCTCCATTGAGTCCTCCTTGATGATAGTCCATGCATGTGACTAGTCTTGCTCTGTGACAGAGAGCAGTGTGAAGTCCATGATGGCAGATGTCCTTAGGCTATGCAACACCGTATCATTGGATCTCCCTTTTTATCTACCTATATACTCGTGTATAAGCCGAGTTTATCAGCACAAAAAAGTGTGCTGAAACACTGGGGTTCTGCTTATACATGGGTCCATGGTACCCCAGTGAGGTGTAACATCCCACTGCGTCCCCCTACCCGCCCCCTCTCCAGGTAACAGGATGAGGGCCTGTTATCTTGCGGGTGATTGCCATTTCTTCGTTGTTCATTCAGAGCCCTGCCAACACTGCAGGGCTTTAAATGTTTGTTTACTCACATCTAACCAATCAGAGCCATCCTATGACGTGTATCTTTCAATAAGCCTTTTAAAGACCGTGTGTGAAGGATGTGGCATGAATGATGTCATCTGGTCAAGCCCAACTAACAAAAGGAGGAAATCTCATGAAGCCTGACCTAGAGTTAATAGCAAAGTGGGTTTGAGATGCATGGGAAGACATTCCAGAAGACACGGTGCGATGTTTCTTCCAGAAATGTAGTATTAGTAATGCTATGGCTGGCAGTGAAGACTGCGCTTTGTATGAAAATGACAGCAGTGATGGTGATGACGGCGATCTCAGTGAGGACAGCATCTATGATGACCTCATACCAGCTGAAGCTCTGCATTGGGATACGGATGATGATGATGAGGAACCCAGTTTTGAAGGATTTTAACTCTTTATAGTTTAGCTTGGTTGCTGATCGAGCTCAGGGAATAGTACTCTTAAGGTATCATTGTTGATAACTTATTGTTTTTGTTGAACCTATTTCCCACTTACTGTGCTGGTTTACTAATGTTAAATGACTTGTCCTTTTATTTATGTTTTTTGTTTAAAATAAATGTTTAAATACATTACCCCACTGATGTCTCAATTCTTAGTAATTTTATTTTCATTTGTTTTGATTATTGAAACTCACCAATAGCTTCTGCATTTTCCACCCTAGGCTTATACTTGAGTCAGTCAGTTTTTCTGGTTTCCCAGGTAATAATTAGGTAGCTCGGCTTATGCTCGGGCCGGCTTATATTCGAGTATATACGGTATTTTAAACTTGTTTCACTTTTTAACATTTGCTGTTTTCTTTTCTATTGAGGTTTTCCTGTCTTGTTTTGTCGGTGTTGTTTTTGTTTGTGTGATGTTCTGTAACTGAACTACACAATAGGTAAATCTAGAGACAGTAACTGGATTAGTAATTACACAGGGGCATGTCAGAGGTGGTTGGGGAAACTGAGGTGCTCACAACAATGCCTGCGAGAAAGAAGAAAATGCTCTGAAATGGAATGTGGTGATGACTGACTGCATGCCTCTTCTTCATATTGTTGAACCATTCAATGATACAAGGTGTGCATGACATACCAATCAACACAGCCCACAGAACGGAGACAGAAATCGCAACTCCAATATGTGATAAGGAACTTGTATCTAGACTATACAAAGAATGTGTGCAATAAAAAACAAATCACTCAATTGAAAACTGGGCAAGGTATCAGAACAGACCAAAAACAGGATCGCATGGCCAATAGGCACATGAAAAGGTATTCAACATCATTAGCCATTAAAACAAAGCCAAACAAACAAAACCCAACCATTGCTGCTAAATAGATTCCAACTCATGGCTACCTTAGAGATCAGCGTAGACTTGCCTCCACAGAGTTTTGAAGGCTACCAATTTTATGGATGACTGTGAGTCAGAATGCATTCAGAGGCAGCAAGCTTGGTCTGGGTAGCATTTTCATGCCAGCAGATTACGAGATTGTTCGCCCGTGAAGCAGCTGGAAGGTTAGAACCATTGCAGCTGAGCATGCAGCCTGATGTTCCACGTCATCGTGAATATGATCGGCATTTCATTTCATTACGGAAATGGCAATCAAAACCACAATGAGAGAGAGCACTTCCCATCCCTTAGGGTGGCTAAACTGAAACAGGCGGAGAGTAGGAACAAGTGTTGTCAAAGATGTGGAGGATATGAAACACTCAGCTACTGCTGGAGGGAAGCAACGTGGTACAGCTACTTTGGAAAACAGTCTGGCAGTCCCTCAAATGGATAAACCCGGGATTCCCATAGGCTTCAGCAATTCTACACCTAGGAACGCAACCGAGAGAATGCCCCCACACGCACAACTTACACGACTATTTCTACGACTGCTATTCATCGTCATCAAAAGGTGGCATCCACTCAGATGCCTTTCAAGTGAGGAGTGCACAAGCGGCATGTGATGCAACCCCGCCGTGGAAGACTACGCAGCCACCAAAAGGAATGAAGTTGGCTGCAATTTGATTACACCTGCACACGTCACGTGAAGTGGGAGACACCAGTCACCAAGGACCACCGTGTCCATGATTCAGCTTACGTGAACTGACAAGAACAGACAACTCTGGAGAAGACTACAAACGTCCTGGAAGAGCCAGGCTCTTAGCAGCAGCTCTCTGGAAGCAAGCAGCAAACCCCACAGAGTGTGCTGTGTGGTTTCCCAGATTCTGGTCCGTTTCGCCATTAGTCCAGCCACTACCTAGCCGCTCTTAAATGATGCTCTTAAAAGTAGTAACAAAAGGGAAGCCCTTCATGAAGGGTCAGCTCATTTTCTTGACGGAGGTGTCATCCTACAATGACAGGAACCGAGATAAGAAGCAACCTAACCGGCTAGCACACGCGTGGAGCTGGCCAGATGGAATGCCCAGGAAGCCAATGGACCACGTGGGCGCCCTGCCCTCCTTTGCCTTCTCGCCGGTGCTTTGGTTTGAATGTTCGCCCCTTGCTCTTACATAGTTGTGGGAGGAAATCAAGACGAAAACATCTCGCTGGATCGTCAGGCATGAAGAAACAAAATGATCATTTGTAATCCAGGAGAGAAGGAGGTAAAAAGAGGGAACGTCAAAAGAGAGTGAAACTTGTCCTTGAATGTAAAGCAACCTAAGGCAAACGGAGCCAGGATCGAGTCAAGGGGCGGGACAGGAGATTGCAAAGAGAGGTTCAAGGGACAGAGTGACGTATTCGAATGGAAAGGTCAAAGGCTGGGGGTTATAGCAACCCCAAAGGACGAACACGCTTAGCCTTTGCCAAGCTGAAAGAAATGAAGGAAAATCCGCTCCTCCCTCGAGTTGCAACGTTGAAGAATTCTATGGAAAAATTATTGAATGATACAGGACGCATCAAAATAAAACGTGATGGGAAGTGGGTTCTCATGGTATTAAATCTATTTTCCAAAAAAAAAAATAAAGGCAAGTCTAGAGAGACAAGGCTGGTGGGGGTGGGGCGGGGTTGGAGGGATGGAGGATTTGAAAGTTCACGGTTGTAATATTTTCCTTTTAAGAAGGTGAACATGTTCTAACATGGCTTGTGGTGATGCTTGCCTAAAGCCCCAAATACAATCAAAACCTCTTCATTGTATACTTTAAAGGGGGCAATTGGATGGACATGGATTTCAATTAATCTAGTTGGCACCATTGGCTCACAGTGGCCAGGCTTTGGAGGGACTCTTAGTTTTCCACCTGAGAGATGGGCGACCCTGAGGCACACACGGAGAAATGAGAGTTGCTCAGAAATACTTAGTGACACAGTCATCACACCCAAACCAAACACACTGCCACCAAGCTGATTCTGATTCATAGCGACCCTACCGGATACAATAGAAGTGTCGTTTGGGGTTTCCAGGGCTGTGAGTCTTTATGGGAGCAGACAGTTCCATCTGTCTCCTACTGAGTGCATGGTGGGTTTGAACGGCTGATCTTGCCATTAGCAGCCCAACGCATAGTCCGCGATGGCAGGATGTCTCCTGAAAACATAATACAGTGAGACCTGAAATCAGGTTTTCTGACCAAGGTATTTCCTTGGAATATTTGTGTGTGTGTGTGCTGTTTGTGGCTTGGGAATAAGAATGGAATTGGATTGCAATGGAATGAAGTGGGTTGACTTGAATTGCACTAAAAGGATGTGTGTCGGAATGCTCAGAGAACCTTTGACACGACTACCCTGGTAGAAGCTTCAGGTCTCTGACCAGCTGCCAGCCCACCTCTCCATTCCCCTCCTCGCAGGTCGCTCCTCGCTGGTGCTCAGCTGAGAGAAAGTGTTTGGGGTTGTTTGGAGACTGTGAACAAGTAACTGTGAACAAAATACGTTAGTTCCATGGGCTTTTACCCGCTTTAAAAAACCTTGATTCTAACTCAGGAGAATGATTTCAACTTTGCTTACGAGACGAGGTGCTTCTCTGGGCTGGATGACATTCTGATCCTTTTTTTCTGGACTTTCTCCCGGAGGCCTTGAGGTCTTCTGTCCGAGGCGCACACAATAGACATTCATATGGAGCCCTGGGGGTCTATTGAGCTAAGGCATTGGGCTGCCAACCTCAAGGTGGGTGGTTCAAACCCAGCAGCCACTCTGCAGAAGAAAGATGCAGCAATCTGGACTCCAACCTCGGAAGCTCTGTAATCGTTCTGCTCTGCCCCTTGGGGCTGCTATGATTTGGGATGGGCTCTCTAACAGTGGATTTTATCATGCCTCACACAATACTAACTTAAAAAAGAGAGAGAGAGAGAGAAGGCAAAACCTGGAGTGGAAAGGCAGATGTGAAGAGTCATACCAGAAAGGTCAGAGCAAATGCTACTGTAAGGAGACAAAGTCCAGAATGCCAGGAGTCATATCTTGCCCTGTATTCCTCCCTGTTCTTCCTAATTTCCCATCTGAAGAAAACATCATCTTAGAGCAGCTCTGGAAATAATCTGAACACCCCCTTCATGCCTGCTGTGGGTCTAGACCCCTCAAACCCAGGCTGGTTGGTCTGGAAGATTTTGATTTCAGGGTTCGAAGTCGGTCCTCCAGAAATAGTTCAGCTAGAGGATGAATCCCTTTCTTCCAAGACCTTGGGTTAAGCAGTGACCACTCCCCCTAGTTAAACAAAGTTCCCAAGACCCCTCTCTGGAAATGTGGCTTTCCATGCTGGCCAAACTGCCTTCCCGTTGGCAGCAACCCTGTGGACAACAGACTGAAACACTGCGGGGCCTGCACCTTCCTCGCCATCTCTGTGACGTCTGAGCCCATTGTTGCAGCCTCTGGGGCCATCCATCCAATGGAAGGTCTTCTTCTTTTTCGGTGACTCACTGCGTTACTAATTGCGATGTCCCTCGCCAGGAACTGGCCCCTCCTGATAATATGGCTAAAGTATAGGAGGCAAAAATCTCCCCATCCTCCCTTCTTAGGAACTCTGCTCCCACATGGGAAAGCACGTAGTTTATGCGCCGGGAGGAGCAGGATCCCACATGGGAAAGCACGTAGTTTATGCGCCGGGAGGAGCAGGATGAAACAATGCATGCATATTGATTATAACTATGGAGATCATGGAAAGGAGAAATACATTATTTTAAAATATGCATAGGAAGTACATGGAAAAGTCATTTCTAGTATGTAATAATAGTATTTTTGCAGTTAAAAGTGCCATTTCTAAATAAAAATAAAGCAAAACCAATTATATGCTTTGAAGTTCATATAAATGTATCCATAAACTCAGCCATTTCTCATTGCAGTGAAATGACAAGTAATTATTTTATCTGATTTATTTAGCATCTATCACTTTAAGAATTGGGTAATGTTTGGCTACACAGCAAAGAATAATCAGCAATAAAATTAATCAATTGGTTGTTTATATTTCGGTGACAAAAGTTAATCATTTTCATGTTTTATTTTTAAGCCTCTTTAAAAAAAACAAAGCCTCATCCGCATATAGATTTAAATGTGTCTCACATATGTTAATATTATACAACTTAATTTGACAGCAGAAACCTAATCTCAGTCAAGGTTTGTGTTCAGAGACACCTGGAACAAAGACATAGACTTTTCCCCCAAGCGAAACCAATAGAATCATTGTCTACCCTGGTTCTTCTGTCCTGCGGGTAGCAATCACCACATACCTGTGAGCTGGACTCACCTGGTAGGCAAGCCGGTCCCTGCCGGCTGCTCCTAATCTCTACCCGCCTTCGGTCTCCCACCAACATCGAACGCAATCTGAGAACTAGCCACAGCCTCCCAGCAGCCCCTAGAATGTTTGACTCAATCCAACTAACCTGTGGAATTTAGGAAGACTACATCATCCATTTTCCTCCAATAAGGAATCACACCAGGGATCTTGAGAGGGAGGATCAAGTCCGTTTTCTTGGAGGGGAAAGGAGGTGACAGAAGAACCCCAGCCCCCAGGGTGATGTGGAAGTTCCCACTGGTCATTTTACTCTTGTGCTGAGACCTTCAGTGGATCAGGCATATGTAAATCAACAAAACTGTGTGTTGGTATTCCCACGCAATGCAGCCATGGAAAGGCCCCTGCTTCGCTGTGCCAGTTCACCGGCTTGGGCTTTTCCTGTTGTGTGAAAACATTCTTGGCTGTAATGTCTCTCCAAGGAGCTGCTCTAATTAATGCAAAACACTCTAGACATGACTTAATAAATACTAAGCTTCCCGTAAAGGGCATAAAATTAAGATCCTTTATTGAGCAATCTCTCTCGATGTGACTGTGTGCGGAACTTGTCCGACCAATCTGCCGTGCTTCGGGAGGGAAGAGAGAGAAATCTACAGCAAACGCCGGGTTGGGTAGCAATGGTTTCTGCAAACCAACAACTCTTCCTGTAAATCCAGCCAACGGGGAGCACTCTGGGCAAGAAATGAACTGGATAAACAAAAATACGCAGGCTGACAAAGCATGAGTCTGAATCACAGTGTCTCCGGACAACAGAGACTTGGAAAAAGCTTTTTATCGGTGAGTTTCATCTGGTTTAATTAATGTTCCAATTTTGTCCCTTCTGAAGCTCGCAACACATTTGACATTGGTTATTTGCAGACACAAGCTGGAAGAGGGCCCCCTCCCTGCAAAGAAGAATTCATTGCCCAGATATTCTTGGAAGTGTTCGGGGAAGAAAGGAAGATCTTATTTTGGCAATTCCAATTCTTCGGGGATAAATTCTGATTTGTTTATGAATAGGTCCGATGAATTTAGAAGCTTATGGTTGTGAAACACCCCTCTCTTTAACATCGAAGTGGTGAGGTCAGTAAAGGTAGGTCTCAGCCTCTCCTTCCCAAGCCCCTCCCCAGCTGCAGGCACCCATCCCGAGAATCAGATGAAGAACAGCATCAGAACATAGACTTTATAAACCTTAATGTTAAAATGGAAAGTGTTAAAGGGAGCAGTGAACTTGAAAAGCGTCCCACATGAACATTTTAAGACCCTCCACCATGTCCCCTGTTGAGATCAAGATTTATTTAGGTATTATTTAGTCTGAGGGAAAGGGTTCAGACCTCGGAAGCTAAGAACTTTGAATCCTTCTCTGTCCCTTCCCAACCTCTGGAATCAACAATCCCCACCACTGGAGCTCCTTCAAGTTCCACCAAATAGAAATGTCAAACATGGAGGACACAAGACAGAAGCACCCCCACAAACCAGCTCCATTCACGGAGACACAGCTCTCTGCTGCTGATGGGAAGTGAAAATGTAAGAGGATTCCCATTTGGAAAGTCAAACCAAGCTGTGTCTTCTCTCCCAACTTTTTCATATGAAGCATATTAGCACAGTGCTCAGATTGGGTGGTTAGCAGGAAAGGTGTGTGTGTGTGTAGAGAGAGAGATTGATTTTATTGCTTTTGAATAGGTGTGTGTGTGTGTGTGTGGAGAGAGAGAGATTGATTTTATTGCTTTTGAATAGTAACATTGAACCTTCAGTTTCCTAGTCTGTTTTGACATCAGCATCCTGAAATTAGTGGAAAGAAGAAAAATCAAAGACCCACATGGGTTTCTGGTCTTGGACCACCCGCTGTTTATGGAACCCAAGCCAAACAAAGAGGTGAGAGGCTTGGGGATGCTTTCCGTGTAGTGATGTTCATATGGATGTAGATAAAGATTTTTTTTTAACCCCAAGTTATTATCTCAGACTGCAGAGCTAGTTGATCACCAGAGGCTCCTTGGGAATTCTAGGCCCAGGCTGCCTCTCCAGCCGCCAACTCACTTTCTTCCCCTCCCCCATTTTTTTTCTCCCGAAGCCAGAGGATGCCTGCTGCATCTTGCACTGTAGTGCAAACAGATCTCGCAAAGAGAGAGGAAGATAAAATGAATTTAAATTCCAAAGGGGTTCCAGGGCCGGTTTCCTAGTCCCCGAGTCAGCAATGTGTTTGTGAAAATTCAGCCTTTTTGTCTCCCAGTAAAAAGGAGCTAAATCTACATCGGTGGCCCAGTCTCGGGTCGCTATTCTTTGCGTTTTCTATTGCAGTGAATGAGAGTGAATGAAGTGCCGGGGACCCTTCATTTGATCTACTCAATTGCATAAAGTGACAGAATTCTAATATATTTGTTTAATGCTCTTCAATGGCCTTTCCCTTTTTTTGCTTGCAAATGAAGCGTCCGTGGGCAAAGTTTCATTCCTGTTAGCGCCGGGGCATATTTCATAACTCAGGCCCTGGTTTGAAGTGATCTTGAGAGGAGTTTAGACTCAAAATGTGGAAAAGAAAGAAACAGATGTGAAGTGATTGTAAATTCCGAGAGTGGGCCCTGGGGCTATTGTGCCCCCGCGGCGGGGGGTCCAGAGGCTGTCCCTTTCATGCAGTAATTGAAACATATTAATTAGATAATTTGTTGTTAGTTTAAACGAAACAAATGCACCCCCTTTGCGGCTTCACAGCCGGTGGGTGGGGTTGTTTTTGTTTGCAAGACTCTGTGTATATGCAGCTTCCGGAGAGGGGGGGGTTGCAAAAATGAATTGACATTTATATTAAGAATTGGAGGGGCAGATCCTGATCTCTTTGCTTTCTTAACTGTGTACCTTTTACAAAGAGAGTTTGCATTTGTAAAGATACAAACCATCCTCCCACCCCCACCCCCAACGCTACCCACCCCCCACCCTTGCATAGACTGAAGGGAAATCTTGTGTCTGCAAGATTGGCCTGGGCTATTCTAACCCCTTCCCTTTGACTGCCTCTCAGCCACACTGCACTCTAGCACCTGGTCAGATTCCGTCTCAGCCACTCGGTGTTCTCACCCATCTTGAAGGCATTCAACTCCTGACTACAATTGTTGAAGTCATCTGAGGATCATTTCCTAGCAGTCTTCTGGAGTCATCCGACATTTTAGAGCACCCCAATCCAAGCATCAGGGCCATCAAGAAATTCTGCAGCTTCCCCCTTGAGAAATGCACCAAATTCATCCATTGTGCCACCCCGCCCCCAAATTACAGAGAAAGCTGCTTAAAAACACAGCCAAGTCTAGCCTGATGATAAGAAGAAACAAAGTTCCAGAACAATAGCCAAGGTTCCAAAGTAAATTCCTAAATGAATAGCAATCACGATCATAATAATATCTGCATTTGCAAACTAGAAAAAGAATGTACCTTATCTTTCAGTTCTCAGGAGAAGACAGTGCATAGACACCTTCCCACTGCTTGCTGCTATCTCTTCTAGTTTTTTTTTAAGAGCTCTCTCTCTGTTGACTTTGGACTTGAGCCAGGTGAAAAAAGATTTAACATGACAAAGGGAGCCATTGAAGGTATCATCCTTATAAACTTCCTTATTTGTGGGACACTTCAGCTAAACAGGGCGTAAATCTCAGAGCTGGGGTGAAGGCCTCCATGGAGTGAGCTGGAAGTGTTGTGTGTTTGGGCTATTTTTGGATTTGAATCAATGTCAAAATATCATCAATGGATTTTTCACTTCACTCATTCAACTTTGTCTGGGAAAAGATGCCTGGAACTGTGCAAGGAAGACTCACAGAGCCCAAGTGATTTCATTCTTTGCAATGCACCATGACGAGCTTACCCACTGAAACATTTTCAAATACTGAGTTGAAGCCAGTTTGCCAGAGAGCAGAAATAGGAGTTGAATCTTATTTGCCTCCATGCATTACATTCCATGTATGGATGGACACATCACTTACAAGTGGGTCTATATTGGAATGCCTGGGCAACCAATTTAAGCTGAGATGGTTTATAAAGCAGCGGAGGCTTCCTGCTAGCCCTCTGTGTTCCCTTCATCTCTAGTTAGAATGCAGAGTTAGTAAACTCCACGAGATTAGAATATTCTAGAGATGGTCTTATTTTTATTTTGCAGGACATATATTTAATTTTTTTAAAGACAGAATTTCTTTGGGGGAACAAAGGTTCAAGAATTTCTTAACCCTGTGTTATAAGTTTTCTGGGCGTTCTTTGGTTGATCTTGTTGATATAATTGTGACTTGGGCTTGATGAATGAGTTTAGTTGTCCTCTGTCTGACGAGCTTTCGTAGTTTCATGCATTTTAATCAGTCCGATGATTCATTTATTTTCCACCTCTCTCTCTCTGTGTGTCTGTGTGTGTGTGTGTGTGTGTGTGGCTGTGTGTGGGATCCTTCCTTTTAAAAAATGCACACAACAGGATTAATTACGCTTTGCATTAATCCTAATTTTTTCCCAACCATGATATAAATAAATCAGGGGTGCAGGCGCTAGATAAAGTTTCTCCTGACACAGGATGGTGAGCATGATTACTGCGTGGGCTTCTCCATGTTGCACAAGGGTTTCTTGCTTGATCATTTTACACCGTAAAGTGCTAATCACCATTCACGTTTCTCTTTGTCATGGTACTACATTAATTGGGTATACACCTCCCTGTGAGAATCTTGGTCTTCCTCCAATATATTTTCAACTAGCCTTAAGCCATCAAGTCTTGGCTAATTTTTAGTCTCTAGAGGAGGGGGACATATTTTTGTTTTTAAAGTTCATACTTAGAGTCAAGCATTTAAAGAGGCTTCACTTACTTTTAAAAGAGAAACATGTCAAGCACTGCTAGGATTTGCTCGCAGGCAGGAGTTGAGGAAAGTGTGTTCATTCAGAGTGACCAGCTTTTTGACAAGCACAGTGGGCCTTTCTGTCATTTCTGAAAAAAAGAAAAATTCCCACAGCTGAAATAACCAGGAGTAAGGAAATAAATTCTCAATCCTGGTAAAATACAGTGGAATATATTGAGCAGGTCTGTTGTTACTTCTTACATCTCCGCCTCATCTCTACTTGGTTTCTCTCTTCCCTGAATGTGAATGTTCGATGTTTCACTAAATGCTTACTTAAAAATGCATTGATCCATAACAAGTACTGATTTGCTTCAGTAAGGGTTTCTGTCTGGCTTATGCTCCTTAGGCACCGGATCTGGGGCAGACAAGGTGAGTTGTCTCTTTCTGGACACACAGACCCTTTCAGGAGTGAGTTTGAAAATTTCTCCTCCCATCTACAAGTGCAGAAGAGCAGAGGTAATATGTGAGAAAAAGAGTCCTGAGGTGATGTATCGTGAAGAGCAGAGTCAGGGAGGCATTACATCTATCTTGTGGAAAATCAGGGTTTCTGGGGAAACTCGTCCCCAAAAAAAGACACGAAACTGAAATGTGAGTTTACATATTTTAATGAGAAAATATTATTTGGACTAAATCCATAATTTAACATAAACACCCTTTGTATGTGTGTGTGTTTTAAAATCCTTTGTCTTAAAACAGGCATGCTGGGACCAAGAACATCAACATTTAAAATGCCATGCTAATTCTGTACAGGGAAGGAGGTAAATGAAAAGTGAAAATTGTACCGCTCTGATGACACTACAGCTTTTTTTCTTCTTCTTTAACTTAAGCAGGTCACACTAGACCACGGTTTTTTTTATTTTTCCAGCAAATCACCTAAGACTCTAAAGGAACGTAGCAAACAAAAGTGCTTTGACACTGGGTATGATCATTCCTATTCACAAGCATTTACAACTCTTTGCAGCCCTTAGGCTTCTTGAGAAAGGCTTGACAGCCAGCAGAAAGCCTTATCCAGAGGAGAACTATCTAGTGCCGGCTCCCCTTTCTCCCCGGCGGCAGCTCTCTAACTTCGAAGAGGGTTGGCCCTGGGAGTTTTCTTCCTTTGGGCTTATTTCATGTTCATCCCCCCTCCTCTCCCAACTATAAAATAAATAGCTAAAAAGATCTCTAAGTAATCGGAAAGTTAACAGCCTAATTAACTCTCCTGCCCTCCCCCCACCCCAATTCCCTTCCCTCCCCGAAACCTGGCCAGAAATGAAGAGTAAACATTCACATTACAACAGGTACTTGTAAAGTGGGCTTTGCCCCCTTGCCAGCCTGGCAAGACAGATTCAAGTTCACGCTTTACATCTTTCCGGGCGCTTTGTAAACAATACAAGATGACTTTTAGTGGTGGTTTGCTTTTGTGGAGGACCAGAAAGTCTTCTCCACAGCCTGGCACCCCTAACTCCCAACGCCTGGGGCTTCGAAAGAATCCGCTGAAGCCACGGCTGCAGGGCCGCAACCAGGGTGCGGGGTTCTGCCCAGCCCCTGCAAGAGGGGCGGAGGGGAGTGGGCGAGGAAGATGAATGCTCTCTTTTCGCAGCATATTTCCTAGAGGTTAACCAACCGGGGTAATTGGAACCTGGCCCAGCGTTGTGCCGCTGCGGCCCTGGGGAGAGAATCTCTTCTCTGAAAGCTGTGAGGTGGGTTCTCTGGTGCTGGAACTGCTCAGAGCTCGCGGCAGGGAACACCTCCTAGCCGAACGGAAGAGGGTGGAGGGAAGACGCACATTCCTCTGCGAAGGCAGGATTTCCCTCGTGTCTTCAGTGGGAGGTCTTGTGCCCCAGGGACAGAGTGGTTTGACTCAGATGCCCCCTGCCTTCCCCTCTCGTGGGCTGCTAAGGAGACTCCCACGCGTCTCCGGGCCCGGCTGCAAGTTTGTGTGTTGTCTGTCTCCCGCTGGGTCCAAAACAAAGTTCTCGCGTGGGAGAGAGGGTTGGCCGGGTGTGAAATAAACAAGGTGGGGTGGCATACCAGATCGCAGGTCGGGAGGGCAGGGCTGGGAGCCAGGAAAAGCGAGGGAACTGGGTGGGTGGGTGGGTGGGGAGGGGGAGACTGGACGAGCCGGTGCTGCTCCTGGTCAGTGCACAGCCACCGAGTGCAGCGCGGAGGCCGGGCTGGTGAGCGTTTCGCTGGGGGTGGCGGGGCTGCTTTGGCTGGTGGCCGTTTGCGAGGAGGTGGGGCTGAGCGAGGGTGGCGAGTTCGAGAGCAAGGTGGGGATGGGCGCGGGTAGCGCGGGCAGCGCGGGCACGGCGGCCGGCGTGGGCTTGATGGGCACGGGAATGGCGGGCAGCGTCTGGCCCGCTGCGTGGCACAGCGGCTTCAGCGGCACGCCGTAGGCGCTGTAATCACCACTCGCCATGGAGATGGGGGTGGCCGAGTCGATCATGCCCGCGGAACCGTACACGTGCGGCCAGCCGGTGCCCAGCGAGCTGCCCATGGTAGTCAACTGGTTGGGGAGTGGGTAGGCGGCTGGCACGGGCTGCATGGCGGAGAACGCCAGCCCCCCGGGCATCTTGTACTCGCGCGCAATGATGTTTTCGATGGCGAAGGGGTGCTTGAAGCCCGAGGGCTGGGCCACGCCGCCCAGGTTGTAGGCGGCGGCGGGCATCTGCGGCAGGTGCGTGCCGGAGGCGGCCAGCGCGCTGAGGCGCAGCTTGGCCTGCTGCTGGAGGTACTGCGCCGCGTCGGCCGGCTTGCTGGGCGCCAGGTGGTCGGACTTGAGCACCTTGAAGCGCTTGCGGCGCCGCAGGAAGCTGCCGTTCTCGAACATGTCCCCGCAGCTGGGGTGCAGCGCCCAGAAGCTGCCCTTGCCGGGCTGGTCGGGCCGCCGCGGGATCTTGATGAAGCAGTCGTTGAAGGAGAGGTTGTGGCGCAGGCTGTTCTGCCAGCGCTGCGTGTTCTCCCGGTAGTAGGGGAAGCGGTCCATGATGAACTTGTAGATCTCGCTGAGCGGCAGCATCTTCTCGGGCGAGCTCTGAATGGCCATGGCGGTCAGCGAGATGTACGAATAGGGCGGCTTCTGGTCGCTGTACGTGTTGCGGCCCGGCCGAGGCATCTTCCTGATCGCCCTGGTGGCTCTGGGTCTGCGCGGGCTGGCGGGCTGCTGGGATCTGGGCAGGGGAGAGAGAGACAACCGGGAGGGGTTGGGGTGGGTGAGTGGCGAGGAAGGTGGCATGGACACACCTGGCCACAGACCTCGCGAGGTCAGCTAGGCCACGCCGCACTTCGGGGACCGGCAGTGGGGCGCTGGGCGCTGGAGCTGCCCGCGGCCGCGCGCTCTAGCCCGCAAGTTCGCCTCGGCGCTGGGCGCGGCCGGAGGGCTCGAGAGGGGAGGCCGGGGAGCGGCGCGAGCGACCCGGGAAGCCGGTCGACCCTCGAGCGGGAGTGGGGTCCGAAACCGAACCGAGAGCCGCTCACCTTAAAGTTGCTCCAAGTTGCGCCTCCGCATACGGGACGGCGCCGCCGCTGGCCGCGTCCCCGCTGGCGCAGTGCGCGGGCGCGGGCGCGGGGTCCCCGCTCGGCTCGGCTGGGCTCGGTGCGCGCCTCGGCTCCGCGGCTCAGCCCCGCAGCGCCCCGCGCCGCCCGGTCCGCGGCTCTCCTGGCCGTGCGCCCCGTGGGCAGCCGAGCTCGGCGGCCGAGTCCCCGCGCGGGCGCTGCCACTGGCGGCCTCGGGGCTGCGGAGGGCGCTGCTGTGGGCTCCGCGGCTCCGCTGCGCTAGGTGGCTGGCTCCATGTCCTTCCTGGAACCATCTGATAGTTTTAAGCGGTGACAGGAGCAGAAAAGACCCCTGTAGCGGCGCTTCATTAATGTGCCACTTCTTAGCTATCATATGACAATCGCCTTGGGAGGAGGAGGAAGAGGAGGGGGAGCGGAGGCTGCGGAGGGAGGGGACTGAGCGCGAGGGGAGAGCCCTGGCGGCTCTGGTTTCTTTCACACCTATTTACATGGACACCTTGGCCAATAGGAATCACTTCCAGCTTCAGCCCGGCCGAGTGGGAAGAGCCTCGCTGGCCGGTGGGGAGAGGGACTCCCGCGCAGGTCCCGGCGCGCGCGCTGTGAAGGTATGAGAAGGCGGCCGCCGCGATGCGGGGAGCCAGGCGATCACTTCTGTTCCCAGACCGAGCTGGGGAGCAGATTAGATTTGACATGGAAATTGCTTGAGTCGGGTATTCTGTTTGCTCTACATTGTATCGGGTTTGTATTGTTAGCTAACTTCAGGCTTGGCTTTCTCTCCAAACAGAGACCCTTCCCCACGCCTGGCACTACCGGGGCCCGTTGCATGAGATATTACAATGGAAATGCACCCTCTTTCATCCCTCCCCCCCCCCCCCGTCCCCCACAAGGATGGCTGGAGTTTGATTTGACTTTTCAAGCTGTACATAGTTGAGTTGTGTCTTTTTTTAAAGGGAGGGGCTAGACAAGGGGAAAAAAAACTTACAAAATGTAACCGGACAGCCTGGTGTACGAACCTGTTTTGAATCTGAGGGTATCGGTCCAAGGAAAAATAAGGTATTACGAGTAGATCTGTGCGAGGAGTTCTTCGCTTTGAAAGTCCTCCAGGAATTTGGCTGGATGCCGGGTGGAGGGGCTGGGGCGGCGGCGGGGCTGGGAAAGGCCTGGCTTTGTGTGACCCACTTTATCACCAGGGAAATCGAAGGGTTGTCATTGCCCCAGGTGGCTTCCTGGAAGTTTGCATTTTATAACCAGAACTATCCTCCCCCACCCAACTCACCCCGCCTCCTTAAAAAATTTTTATTTTAAACCCACAGTTAGACTTTAAGAGCCTTGCAAACACAGGCCCGGAGTCCCCCTAAAAACAGCGGTGTTTTCGTTTTCCTCCTCTGGGGCAGTGGGGAATATAAGCGTGGGGCTGAGGCACGCCGCCTGGTGAGAGCATTCGCTCCCTGTGGTTCGGATTAGTCTAGAGAGGGTTCAGTGACATATTAATATTATCATCATCATCATCATCATTACCATCAAATTGCTATGGAAAAAACAGTAAGTCGCTCCGGCCTACGTGCACGCCGGCTGCAAATAGGTGCGGGGAGTTCACACTGGTCACTTACACATTCTGTGGCCTTTATCGCTCTTGAAAGAAATTAATTTTACCGGGTTGGTAAAAAGCAGTTCCCACCGCCCACACAGAATCACCTTCGAAGTCAGGAAACGTAATAACCTTTTTCCTTTCTTTCTTTCAGGAGGTAGGGGTGGGTAGGAGAGGTTCTGGGTGCTAAGCTTAGACACCTTATGTGATAACTAGTGTATTATTAGTTGCAATGTTTGGGGGTAGCATAAAAAAAAAGATGTTTCAGCGCGCGCGCACACAACCCCATTAACTACAGTTTCGGAGGTGGTCAATAACTCACCAAAACGTAACTTAAACACGATGAATTTAGGAGATTAAACAATTTCATTAATATTGAAATGGCTCTCGCGTCTGGACTGCCTCGCTTGAGATGCACGCGCACGTTTTCCAATATTAACAGAAGTGCTTGAAGAAAAGAGTAATGTCACCTTCTTAATTCGGAAAAAATAACTCGGGGGAGGAGGTGGGGGAGGGAGGGTGGGGGAGGGCCGCTGACCTGCCTCGGGGGCCGGGCTCCAGTGGGGGCAGATCCACCCTTTGGACCCCGCGGGACCCTCCGCGGAGCTAAGGCGTTTACTGGTCCCAATTGCGTGCGCTTCTGCCCCTAAGGAGATGCGGCTTTTCAGAGGTTATATGTCGCGGTCGAATTCGGCTCGGGGGTCCTGGGGGTCCAACGACCTGGGAACGTGGGAACCTGAGGGACATTCTAGGTAGGCTCGTGGGGAGGGCTGTGTACCCCAGAACCGGAAGGCGCGGCTCCCAGCTCCAGAGGACAGCAGGTCTGGGAAGTTCAACCCAAAATTCCCTGTGGTCCAGGCTGGAGCGGTCCAGCAGAGGAAAGGTACCAGCATGGACACCCCCAATGGCTTTTAGAACGCTTTGATTTATGGAGCTGAATTCGGGGTGTGGGACGCTGAGAGTGAAATTTCCCGGGTCCAGCAGTGACAGCCAGGAAGACATTCTTTTCACGTCGGTGCCTGCGTGCGTTTTAATCCTGAGA
Organism: Tenrec ecaudatus; assembly: GCF_050624435.1. Lineage (NCBI taxonomy): Eukaryota > Metazoa > Chordata > Mammalia > Afrosoricida > Tenrecidae > Tenrec > Tenrec ecaudatus. The sequence continues at coordinate 121,337,443 of NC_134543.1, read as the reverse complement.
GTTGGGGGCGGGGGAGGGGCGGTTGGTGAGGGGAGAAATGTCTTCTTATTTTAACAACTGGCATTTTGTTGCCTTGCAAAGGGGCCATTGTATGGCTGTCCAAATCATTGCTCAGAGTAAACAGAAGATTAACTAAATTCTGAAGATTGGAAACCTTCGGGTTAAAAAACCCAAACAAAAAACCTCGCAAGCTAGAATAAATCTTTGTCCAGCTCCCCGGGAAAGTTGTCACCACCGAGTTTGGGACGTGCAAGGACACAAGTAGGAATTCGGGTCTGAGAAGCTTGCAAGTTTGGCTAGGATGGGGATGGGAGGTGAGGCAGCAGCCCCCCACCTCCCAGTCCCTGGTTAATTAAATAAATCGATCCAAAATAGCCCAAGTTTCTCCCAAGGGTGGGTCGGGGTTCGGAGGTGCGGGGAGGCCCGCAATTAAAACACGTGCTTTCCTACAAGTTGTGAGTCTGTTCCCGCTGGAAACTGACAAAGCCCAGGGGAAGAGGGTGGGGATTTGCATGTTATTGCCAGCGTTTTAAAGCTGGTATTATGAAGGGGAGTGGGGTGGGGAGGAGTACTTTCCAGAAATCTTGAAAAGTGCACCAGAGCCTATTGTACAGCACCCAAAGCAAACAGAAGCTTGGGAGGAGGACGTCTCCGACCCGGAGGCTTAGAGAGTTGTTGGGAAAACTGTATAAAATACACATAAGTCAATTATACCCATGTGCAAACCAAATGGAAATCCCTCTTACACTAGCCATTCACCGCCTCCGTCGAGCCCACCCCGACCACCTTTCTGCTTGGAGAGTTCGCAATAGCCTCTTTTCCCACAAGCTGGACCACACACGGCTACAGATTCCGTAATAATTTATGCTAATTTCCCGCCATAAATCCACAATTCGCCTCAGTGGTACCCGGGCGGCTGAGGGAGTAAAAAGGAGACAGAGGGGTGACAAATACAATATTGATTTTGATTCCTCCTGTAGTCAAGCAGGTGTGTGCATGTGTGCAGGGTGGGGCTGAGGCGGGGAGGGGCGGGGGGGTGCGCCAGGAGAGGGAAATCATCCCAAGCCCGACCAAGCGCGCTCCCCCCTCCGGAAAACATCGCGCCCTAGTTTGTTAATATTTACCAAACGCCCGCGGGAGGTGGAGGAGAAGTAGCCGGCAGTTTCCGAAGGTTTCCTAGGCGCTACAAACAATACACTCCTTCCCGACTTGGAAAGTCAACCCCGCGGTGCCTGGAGCTCTTCGGGGAACCCTCTGACCCCCCCCCCCTCCTGCGTCTTTTGCCCCTCATTCTCGCTCACTCCGGACTCCGAGTCTCTCCCCCCGCCTGCGGGCCGCCTTCCCCCCCCCCCCATCCCGTGTCTCTTTACCCTTCTCTCCACGTCTTCCATTTTCCCTCAAATTGGCATGAAAGGGAGAGAGGGGAGGGCTAGCGCGCGGTCGATTTCAGGTTAGGATCTTGTTTGCTCCCCCTCCCCGCCCCCATCTTTGCAGGCCGCCTCCTGCGCTGGCCCAGTGGCCCGGCTGCCTCTGGGAATCCGCGCCAGCGCGCAGCCCGGCTTTGTCCCATCAGTCATTCTTCAGCAAATCTGCACTTTGGTGGCGTGAAACGACTTAGTTTCCCTTTTCAAAAGGATTTTATTTGCGGAGCATTCAGCACTAAAACAAACTCCCTCGGCCTGTCAGCGGTCAATTAAAAAAAATGGTCGGTCGGGGGGTCCAAGCTGACAATGTTGGCCTTGGGATCAGCGTTCCCCTTCTCCCCTGCGGACCCCCCCCCCCCCGCCCAGCGCACGGAGTGGCGGGCGGGCTGCCCTGAATCCCGAGGCCTGAGAGAAGCCCAGTGAGTTTTCTGCTCCCCAGGGCACTGCTCGCCACCAAAGTCCTAGCTCCCAGATCCCAGAGCCCCGCGCCTGGCCTGGTGTAGCAGCGTGGTCAAGCTCTCAACTCTGGGCAGCACCACCCGCCACTCCGGGCCGGGTGCGGAATCAAACTGCCTAGGAAGGGCCACTCTATCTGCCCTCCAGCCAAAGCAGCCAAATGCCCCTCCACCCGACCCCCCCATTGCCATGTTCTCCTGGCAGCAGACAGAGCCCACTTCTTTCCCCAGGCAACTTTGGAACCAACCATCATTGGTTGGTAGCTTGGTTAAGTGGAAGATGGACGCTTAACTCGTAGCGCAGACCTGGAAACCCAAACTGGAGATGAGTTTAGCTCCTAAAACCAGTTCTTTGCCACCTGGCTGAGTCACCAAGTAAATCCAGAATCGCCACCTCTCCTGGTTCCCTTCCAAACTAGCGCTCCGAGTGCGGGTTCAGAGTCCACTTCAGCCGCTGTTGCCCCTGCTTGGCCACAGCCAAGTTGCCCAAGAGGGGGCAACGTCCCTGGCTATAGCTGGGACCCTGGAGTTGCCTGGGTGTTGTGCTTGAGTGTGGAGGGCAGGGAGTGGCAATGCCCAGACACAGTTGAGGGGTGCTTCCCAGGCAGCTGCAGAAATTTGAGGGGTCTGCAAGGCCCAGCTTCCCCTCCACTTCAAGCTCAAAACAAACAGGCTTAGCTCCTCACACCCCATCCCCCAACTCCTACCTACCCCCCTCAAGCCCAAGAAGTGCCAGCCCAGGTCTGCAGTGAGGGGGAGCTGTCCACGTCTGTGAAAGCTGCTCTTTGCTTGCTAGGCATAATGGCCCGTCTTTGGAATCTTTTGTCAATTACCATTTGGTCTTTGCTTGGCTGTGGCCTGCTCCGAGACCTTGGAGCTTTAAAACCTCTGCTCCCAAATCAAATTCCTCCTCTGTGCATCCCCCGGAGCTTTAAAACGGACCCGACCAACCTCACATACGTATCTGGCCACAACTTATTTGCAAAAACATCGGTGAAAGGATGTTGTGTTGTCCTTAAGCCCTCCCCATAAGTTTTGCTCTGCACGTTTGAAATAGAAGAAGCCATTCAAATCTATATCATTATTGGAGGAAATATTGCGAAAGCCGCCTTGGTATGGAAGGGATTAACTTGCTTTTCTCCCAGCCCCTAACTCTGGGGTTAAGACAGCAATAGATCAACTGTATAATGTGTGCACTGTTCCCTCATTTGTACAAGCAGAACAAAGGTTGGACTAAGCCAAATTGCATTGCACTTGTGAACCGAGTCCCGATGTGAAGTATCTTTTACAGCGGGGGGAATGAGAACAATTTCGTGTGTGTCTAAAAGGGAATAACAAAGCCAGTTTCTCGAGCATCTCAAAGTGAAGTAGCGAGGCGTGACATTCCCAGGGTGAGGAGGGACAAAAGCAGGGTCAGGAGGATGAAAAAGAATCAAACAGCCACTTTCACATGTCTGCCCTCAACTGCGGCGCCTCTCCATAATAGGAAACAAATGTTGTAAAGGGGGGATTGCTCCCATTCATTCAAAATAGCAAATGATAGCTAAACAACATTGTCAAAACTGAATCAACTTCTGTGCGGTACCACCCAGAAAAAGGTATTGTGTTTTGTTTAATAGCGGGGTGGAGCAAGGGGTCTTTTTTTTTTTAAAGCGGGGGAGTAGGGGGGGAAACAACCTATACATTTCATATCAATTTTCTTTGTCAGGAATCACTTGTTTGTTTAGATTGAGGCCAGGAGATCACTGTCTAGTTGAGCACCCACTCTTAAAAGGTTAAACTTTTTGGAAAAGCAGAAGCAAGAAAGCAAGGATTAGCTTTATTAACTGGCCCCAAGCTTCCAGTAAGCAAGACAACAGTTACAGACAGTTTCAACTTCCTTTGAATGAATTTCCAAGAATCTGTCCCGGTTGAATGCGGTAAACCATTGAGGGCAAACGTATGTACTTTGCGCATACGTTTGGATAAATCCTAATGCCGTGGGAACTGCAGATGTGGAAATGAAGACTCACTGGCGCTTGTAGTATTTGCTGCAGGTGCGTGTCCTCTGTTTCCATTTGTTTCAGAAACAAATGAAACCTGTCCATCTCCAGCCTTAAAACCTCGCCTTCTGCTTTGTTGGTTCAGGCGCACAGGGAGGAGAGCTTAACCAGGGTGAACCTGGACCACGGTATGTGTTTTCTTAATGGAAGAAACAGGTTTCCATGAAGATCACAACCCTGCGTCATAGTAACTCGCTATGTTCCTAGGAGGGTTGAACTATTTGATTCTTTCTCTCTCTCTCTCTCTCTCCCCCCCCCTCTGGCTCCCGCCCCCCACCCCCGTACGGGCTTTTTGTGTTCTGTCTCTATGCAACCCCCACTGAGTTGCCACCCACAAAGCGAGTTTGAAAAAGAAAGAAAGAAAGCGGCTGCTGCGGACCGGCCTCCCCCAGCTCCGAAAGGCTTGGGGGCGGGGCTTGGGGGCCGGAGGGGGGCGCTCACCCCGCCCCCCCCGCCGTGGCCCGTAGGCGTTCGGGTCCTTCGGCCCAGGCGAGTCTCACCTGCCTCCTTGTCCTCGCTTCGCGGGTCTTTGCCGCGGAGTTGGGGTCCCCCACTTCCCGCGCACTCTTACCACGGCACTTCCTGCCGCAGCCCAGCGCGGAACCCACTTTGCTCACTCGCAGGGCGTCGCAGTTCACTGACAAGCTGTAGGGGAGATTAGGGGAGTGGGCAGCCAGGGTCCACGCCTTAGGAGCCGAGGCCTGGGGTGGGCCTCTGTTTCTCCTTCTCCATCCCTCCCCTGTTCCTCCCCACCTTTCAGTCCCTCCCTTCCCCAAGTTCATCTTCAGTTCCCACGGCGGGTGAAGGCAGACACCCGGGGTTCAGGTCTGCAAGTTAACTGGCTGCTCTCGCTGCCCTGCAGCCCGTCGGGGATCAGTCAGCCCCCCACTCTCGGAGAGAAGGGGAGAGGGAAGGCAGGGGTCAAACAAACCTCTCTTCCGCACCCGCCACCTGGACAGGCCCTTGGGGGAGACACTGGCGAGAGTCACATCAGTCTTCAGCCCGCCAGTCTTAGGACCACTGCAGTGGGCAGACAGTGGCACTGACATTTTGCCTGACGCCCTTCACCATTCCCCACGCCACGCTCAAACGCCAGCTACCCTCGCAAGCAAACCTCCACTCTGCACGCTTGTGTGCTTACCATGGTGATTAAGTCAACGTGTATGGTCTGTGCAGTGCACAACGTGTTCGTGTTGTGTGTGATGTCTAAAAACGATATAAGTATAGAAATAGTGTCCATACGTTCTGAGCGGCCGCTTTCCCCTCGAAAGGACACCCCTACCCCCTCTCCTTTGAGTATAAAACCACGGCGCATTTCTTCATTCCACAAGGGCTGATCCATCCGGCAGGTGGTTTTCTGAGACGCGGTGGCCATGCAGATTGGTGGAGCGGACAGCTCTTCCACGACGCTAGGCTGCCCTTTCTTCCCGGCCGGGACCGGCCCGGGAGACACCCGCTCCTTTCCGGCTTCGTTCCCAGGGTGCCTGGACCCAGGCGCTCCGTTATACCCGAAGCTTCTTGATCTTTTCGCCTTACAAATGGTAATTTTTAAAAGAGAAAAAGCTGCCCACGAACGGCGTAAGCTAGAGGAGTACGTAGCGTGGCACTTGTTTCCCCTTTCTGCACCCCTTCTGTTTTTAACCCCTTCCAGAACGAGGAGAGGAGACTCGGGATTCGTAGGTTCCCCAGATGCCCGGGAATTATTCGCCACCTAGGTCGAGCTACGCGTCCGAATCGCGCGACCTGTTGATGCCTGGAAGTGGCGGAGCGCGGAGCTGGGCGTCGGAGTTGGTTCTGTAAACTGCTTGTGTATTTCACATTATCATCGTGCTATCTGGAGGCAATGTAGATTTTCTAAAGATCTAATGAATAAACAACCAGCAACTGCTGGCGGTGTAATTTACATTGTTAATGCCTACATGTGTATAATAAATATGCATTTGTATGTCTTCAAATAAACTCTTTTTAGTTTCTAACCTGTGGTGTTTTTTTTTCCACCCTCAAAAAGAACCAAGGGAGGCGGTCGGTGGGGGGGGCACGCATCTTTCCCAGGAACCCGAGTTTATTTAGCTGGCATGGCTCTGGTGGACATGGCTCATTGATCCACGACGCTCAGGTTCTCAGCGGAGGTGAGCTGGACCGGGCTGCGCATTGGCCTTGTGAAGACCGGGAGAAAGCACCCCCCAACTTAGAACCTTCACGTTTGGGGGGCCGGGCAACCTCATCTCCTCAGCTATAATGTTTCCCCCAAAGAAAAATGGCTGCGACTTCCCGCCCATCGTGACCTGACGGGAGAGTTGGGTGAGCTTGACCTCTCTTCAAAGTTTCTCAGCATTTCTTAAGCCTGGAGGCTTCCTCCTGGAGCCTGGGCAGGCAGCAGCTCAGACCAGCCAGAGGGACTGCAAGGAGGACCAAGGGGTTGCTGGGCCCCAGCCACGGACCCCAAATTCTGCCCCAGCACCCACACTCGCCTCGGGTGGGTCAAGCGCCAGGAGGGCCGGGGCCGCGGGCTTTGCACCCTGTAGAGCTGCGGTTTCCCGAAGCCAAGCGCCCTCCCTGCGCGTCCTACACCGCCCATTACAGGCTGGGCGCCGACGCACGCTCCCTCTCCCCTCCACCAACCAGGTGCCACTTTCTTAGAGCGCTCGAAGGCAAATGTCTCATCTTTCCCCGTCCTGGATCTGGAATACATTATTTTAATTAAGTCTATGGCGATTTACTTTCCTCTGAGATCTATTCCACGGTGCAATTAGGAACGTATTGGTGCTAGCTCATATGAATATTCAGGAGCGTGTCAATTAATTAACAGACAGAGGAATCTCATTATGGTGCTCAAAACCCTTTTAGTGTTAAGCAGAATTAAGGGGATATTTGGCAATGCGCTGGATTAGTGAATATTTTACTGTGCACTCATTTAACTTCATTATCATAGCACTTACACTACTCTCTGATTTCATTAATTAAATTGCTCATTAATTTGTCCAAAAAAGGATGGAAGTTTTTGTGTGTCACCCAATACAACTTGGAGAGTAAACTTTAGTCCCGTTTGATCTTCACGCCCGCCCTGAGATCGAGGGTGGTAGCGCCGGGTGGGATGGAGCCGAGCTCATTTCTCCGGTGACCCCGCTTCCCACCCGGCGACCCTGGGCGCTAGGGCCCCCGGCCCTCTGGACGCAGCGGGGAACCTAGGACCACTGGGCAGCCCCCGCGGAGTCGCCCCATTGCTTCTTGCCTGGGGGACTGGTCTGCCGGGAAGTTCCTGGCTAGCCTGGAGGAGGGGGCAGACAAGGCAAAAGCGATTTGTCCCGAGATCCGGAAAACGCCCAGCAGGGTACCTTCAGCTCAGCCTCCTCCCTGCTCTCCGGCTAGGTTTCCCCGAGACGGGCGCAAACGCCCCCTAAGGGCCTGCGGAGCGCTGCACCTTCGCCCTCTACCTTTGGGGCCTTTGTCCCCAGCGCACCCAGCCCCAGATGGATGCTGTCCGCATCCGGGGCTCATGCCACGTGCAGTTCGCACTCACCTGAGCCCCCGCCCAGAAAGGTTAGAAAGACAAATATTAAAATGACTAGCACAAAGGGAACTGCTAAAGAGATCCCGAATTAATATGCATGTAAAATTAATTAGTTGCTTTACGTGACATCAAAATAAGTACCTGGGAAACAGAATACCTTCTGGGCATTGGAAACATGTGCTGGAATTAGAGTTAATTGACTAATTACATAAATTAGGCATTAATTTTGCAACACATCAAGTATAAAAGATATCTCAATTAATGGTGCATAAATTACCAGGTGAAGAGAGGCGGCGGTCCGGCCAGGAGCTGCATTCTCCCACCTTCCAGCGCTGGAGGGCCCCGAAGCCAGGCGGCTTGACTGGCGCCCGCGCCGCTACACTCTCCAGTAGCGAGGCCAAGTCCTGAGCTGCACTGCTCCGGGAGCCGCAGCCCTCCCAGGCGGATGACCCGGGGCAATCGATAATGTGGAGCCCCCCTCCCTCCTCATTAAAATCAATTACGTGCGGTTAGATTGATAACTTTTTGTCAGAGAAGGGCGCGAAGCCAAGCACGTCGCTAGCTGTCCCTCCGCCCGCCCCCCATTGCCTTCACCCGCAGTTCCCGTCCGTCTCAGCTGCTGTCTGGAGCCAACCTGCAGCGCCTGGTTGAGGCTGCCCCACCGTCTCGGACCTCTCTGGCCCTCGGGCGTGGAGATCTGCTTTCGTTTTCCTTTTCTGCCTTTGACATTGGCTGGAGCCCATTTTCGATCCAGCCGGACTCGAGACCGGCCGCTCTGGACGCCTGGTTTCGCGCACTTGCAGGGAGTGGGGCCCAGTGATCCATCTCCTTGGTTTTCACGTGGCTCTAAATGAATCCCCCAGTGCACCATGGAAGTAACTAACTCACACATTCTCCTTGAAGAGGGGTTTGTAGGATCCCCCCAGCTCCCCTTCCCCACAGGATGTATGTGATTTCTCTCTTTTGCTGTTGATGAAAAAAAGGAATGAATGCAGCCTGGGTGTTCAGGTTAAGTTTCGGGGATCCCCTCCCAAGGGGTGTTTTAGGAAATACAATAACCAGCACCCCTTCCCCACACCCAACTCCAACCAAAGATTGCCAGCAGACACAATATTGGCTGTGCTTGTAAAATAGAACTCTGTTGCAAAATAGTTGCGATCGCTAGTCTGTGTCCTCTATTATGTGTGTGTCTCCAATAATACTTAAAAAAATCTCAAAGTGAAATCGGTATTTATGCAGTGCATAGTTATTCCATTTCAAATCCCCAGTAAAGCCCAGACAGAGTTCACTGCGCGTTCCTCACACAATTTTGGCCAAGTCAAACAGTTTGCTCCTATTGATCGGGAATGTTCAGGACAAAGGCACTGCCATTTCAGACATCTTCTGGAGTCTGGTAGTTTATAAGGAAGTATCTGAACACCCTGCGCTCTCCCTGCCTTCTGGTCTGCTCAGCTTCCACTGCAAGAGCCTCAAGTTGGAATCATTTCCTTCTCTGTGACAAAACAACCACTACATACAGTCCTATGAAAACATTGTATTGTCCGTTGAAATGCATGACCATCCAGGTGCCTAGGTGATATTAATGACAAAATAATCCTGCTCCTCAATAGGCTAAAGAACCCAATAAAACCCCATCGCTTTCCTGAGACAGACCTTCGTTTTGATCCTGCATTAGCCAGATGCTGAAGGTACTTGAGGGAGATGTTGACAAGTGGATAATTGTCAGCAGAACGAAAACACACTTTGTTTACAGTTGAGCGTGGGTAATTGAGAATAAATAAAACAACAGCGCTCTTTATAAAATCACCCTCCAAGTTCAAAAAGGCTGTATGCCTCTAGGAATACAGAAGTGCACTGAGCGTACCAGGGCGCCTTTCCCAGACCCTGGAAGCAGCAGCTGGCAGCAGCGTGGACCAGAAGGAGATAGATTTTATTGCCTTCTAGCTGATGTGACTTAAAAAATTTTTTTAAACCAAATTTATAGAACTGGATTAGGAACATTCTCCTCTTAATTTGCTGCATTAAAACTGTTCTCGTATCAAAGGCTTGTTCTTCTCTTTCACAGCCATTCTTCCCTTAAAAGGTAACTCATTTAACGTGAAATAATTCTCAAAATGAGCCAGACATGATAAACCATGATGTTGTCAAACAAAGCTCTTAAATGTCATTGTGATACTTGCTTGCAGGAGAGCATTTCTATTCCCCGTGGCTCTAATAAATTGCAAAGACCAGGCTCCAGTAAACATCTTATCATTGTCTGACATAATAAATATTCATATGAAACAGGTGATATGTGATTCTTACAAGGCGCCGTGTGATTGTATGTAAGATGTGTTTTGATGACCAGGCCAACATTTTGGTAGCAAATGTTGCTAACCATGTTTGTGTAGATGAATGCTTCCAATTTCCCCATCAATAGCCCCGATGGAAAGTAGCAGTAAACGCCTGTTTTTTTAAAAAAATATCAATAAGCATTCTCTGTATTATTTTAAATATCATCTCCAATGATATTCAGGACAATGAGCCTAAATACTTTCAGATCACTAACATTTCACTTAACGTGGATTTTTTTCCTCCTTGTGGCGTTGCTTACAGAACCACCAGCCAGGTAAATAAGATGCAAACCCAGGACTTGGTTTGGGCTGCTGGGAAAGAACTTCCTCTTTGGGGGGACTTCTTGCAGTTGAAGTAGGTGCTTCCGAGCCTCAAGTAAAAGAAGAGCCGGTGAAGCTACAGGAGGTGAGAAAGAGCTAGGGTCCTGTTGACATCATGGGGAATGATGTGAGCCCTTAGAACCAGCAAGGCCTCAAGCTTAATCTTCAACTTCATGTGAACCAATCCTGGGCTTTTTGTTGTTTTTGTTTTTTTAACTTGAGCCTGTTTGGACTGGATCCTGAAAGAGTTATGACTAATCTACTTTTCCTATTGTCCTGAGACACAGAGCAGCTTTCGTATTGGATCTCAGTTATTCCACCTACATCTCAAGAGGGAGTAGGTAGAGGAAATCAAGTTAGACCCTCAACCATGAAGTGTAGTGGGTAGCTCTTCGGCTTTGGGTCCCAAGAATCTAATATCTTACCATGATGGGTACTATATATTGCCTTGCTGGCTGTACACTTGTTTGGTACTTACCAGAGCTTCGAGAGCCCAAGAGTATTAGGATGAAGGAGCTAACATAATATCCCTTGTCCTTAGCAGCTCACCGCTAAGCCTTTATGAAATCTCAGAGACCAGGCAGCTTGAATGTAGACCTGCTTTCTGTCCTCCTTCCTTTTTTTCCTTCCTCCCATCTTTCTCTCTCACGCTCTTTCTTCCTTTCCTCGGCATTTCTGAAGACTTATTCCTCGTTGTACAATTTTTACCAGTTGGGGTGCTAACTGCAAGGTCAGCAGTTGGAAACCACCAGCCACTCCTTGGGAGAAAGAGGGGGTTTTCTACTCCTGTAGAGAGTTACTGTCTCCAAAAGGACACCATGGCTGCTAGTTTGGTTTTTTCTTGTTTTACTCCGTCCTAGAACTTTATGTCTCAAAGTAGCCCCTTGATAAATTCATTCAAGACTTACAGTCTCAATGCATGCAAGGAGATGAATACTTAAGAATAGAGACCAACTTCTTAGATCGGAGGTTTTTCATGTTGTGCGATGTTTAGGTAGGATTTAGTACATTCAAAAATTACATTCTCTCATTCAACCCCCCCCACAACAACACACCCCCAAACAATTTATAAATAAAAATGGCTAACATGAATTCCATTGTGAAGCTTAAGTTGAGGTTCAAACCCATTCAGCAATACTTTGGAAGAAACAGTCTGGCGATCTGCTTCCTTTAAGACTATAAGGCAACCTTACTGGAGCATTTTCTATTCTGCAACACACGAGATTGCTTTGAGCCAGAATCTTCTCAACCACAACTAACAAAACTAACAACCATCACCATTGAGTGCTATGTATCAGACCTGTGATTCTCAATGTGCATTTGATCATCATTGCTGTTAGGTGCTGTCCAGTTCATAGCTACCCAATGAAGAATAGAATGAAACAACATTCAGTCCTGGGCCATCCTCTCAGTTGTTATAGTTGAGCCCATTGTTACAGCACCTGTGTTGATCCTTCTCAACGGCCTTCTTCTTTTTTGCTGCCCCTCCACTTTGCCAAGCAAGATGCCATTCTCCAGGACCAGTCTCTCCTGATAATATAGCCAAAGTATGTGGTCCCTGGAATTCCCGGGGATACTTGTGTAGCCTCTACGTTCATAATACTACCAAGACATCAGTTAACTTTTCCCCTCCTGTTCACCCTGGTCATTTTTTTCAACAGATTGAATGCAGACGCAGATATGAGAATCTAGCTGCCTTTTAGGAGGCCAGGCATTGCTGTCTATGCTACCATGGGAATGCAATAGATGAGCAAAGGCTACACTTCTCATGAACAGATTTGGTTTGGGGAAATAGAGTTGTTTTCATGAAAATATTTGTGTTCACATGTCAGACTCCAAAGGGAAGCCCTTGTAGGAAGGCTCAGTGGAGAAAGCTGACATCAGGTGAATCCTGCGAGTTAGCAGGGATTTCTTATTTTTTAAAAGAATAAAAAATTTTAAAAATGTTTTTGCTTTAATTGTTAATACAATAAATATCTGTCAGTATACCTCACATGAACAAAACTCTTTTGGGTAGGCTCTGGATAATGAAACCAAGGCTCGGAGAGCGATCAGGAGACTCCCAAACCCCAGAGAGAGGAGGTGCTAATAATAATTAATAATAATGATAATAATAATTAATAATAATAGCTCAAGGCTATCCGATTCCAGAGTCTGAGCCCTGACTTCTGTTTGCTAGTTGAAATTCGTCTTCCTGCTCATAGTTGATAACCCTGAGGCCCAGAGGGACTGTGTGATTTGCCTAAACTTGAGGAGCTGGGGCTTAGATTCTCCCCACTATAGCCACTACTGGATCCCCTGTTTTCCCTTCGGAGGTGTGCTGGCAACCTGATTCTTTGGGCAAAGGAATCTCTGAATGGTGACATTTGTCCAGTTCTGTGATGTGAACACGGCGAGTGGCTTACAAACCCCAATGGAAAATGTCCTTATCTTCCAATTCCATTTTTCCACGAACTTTTAGAAAGCCCCTTGTATGAAAACCAATGCTGACTTCAAAAGATTAAGCTGACTTAGCTGGAGAGATATGAGCATAATTTTTTATATAAGCTTGTGTACCATTCCCTCCATCCCACCACCAATATGAGGTTGTTCTTTGGACTGATTTTAAAGCCATGTCAAGGCAACTATGATGTGGATGATAATTCCCCAACCTGGGACGCCAACGATGTGGGTTGAACTCCCAGCCCTGCTACTTCCAAGCAGTGTGACTGATCACAATGACTCAGACTTGGGATCCTGGTTGTAGAACAGGGACAATCATATCCGCCTTGCCTGTTTCCTACCATTTGTTTCATTTGGTTTGGTGCGTGCTTGTGCATGGCTGTGTGGATGGAGTGCTTTCATTGTTGGGCAGGCACTCTGGGAAATGTCAACAGCTATACAAATGGGAGACACGTGGTGACAGGGTGAGCTGTTTCTTGTTAGCTGTACCCAGCTGAAAGTCAACTTCTACCACTCACTCTCCAGGTCACCCAAACTCCAAACTCTGGATGAGATCCTGGGTGCTTTGGGCAATAAGAACATTATCCATTGGGGGTGACATCATTTGTAGGTGTCTTTTAAAATAATCAGCTTTGTGAAGGTGTATTTAAAATAAAATCCACTCTGGTTGCGTGAGCTTTGACAGGTGTATGAGTCAATCAATACTATCAATATTCCAAACACCTTCAGCAACCCAAAGAGTTTCTTTGTACCTCCTTCAGGCTATCTCCTCGCTTCACCCTCAGCCCTTGGCAAACGAGGGTCTGCTTTTTGCTGCTAGTCTTTTGTCCTTTTAGAATATAATATAAATAAAGTCATATGATGGATCGTGTGTCTGGCTATGACTTAGTATTCATGTTTTGAGGTTCATAGATGTTGTTCCAGGTACCCATAGTTCTGTTCTTTTTTATTGCTAGATAAAATCCCATCATATGGCTACTCCACAAATTTGTTGTCAATTTTTCATTGATGGATATGTTGGACCATTATGAATAAAGCCAATGTGAACATTTCCATACTAGTCTTTGTGTGAACATGTGATTTTACTTCTCTTGGTTAAATGACTAGAAATGGAATTGCTGGGTCTGATAGTAAGCCTAGTTTCACTTTAGAAGACACAATCAAACAAATTCCCCAGGTGGTTAGGCTATGTTGCATTCCCGATACCAGTGTAGGAGTCCCAATTGCTCCACCTCCTCACTGACTCTGATTTGATTTCATATGTAGGCATCCGGGTAGCTATGCAGTGTTAGCTTCTTGTGGTTTTCATTTCCACTGGGCCTGGCAGTGTTTCATTCCGCTATATGTACATAGGGTCACCATGAGGTGGAACTGACTCAAAGTCACCTAACAAGACAAACGACAAATACTATTTAACGACAAATACTGTTGATTGATTATTTACACCCCTTCTCTGGTGAGGTGTATGTTCAAATAATTTTCTCATTTTTTCTCCTAAGTTTTACATTTGATAACAGTTTTAGATTTATAGGTACTTTTAAAAATAGTACATAGAGTTGGCACAGATTCCACTTTCAATGGTCTGGATTGCTAACATTCTACACTAATAGCAGGGGAGACTGGGCTCTGGAAAAAGATGTTCTTTCTTCTTTCGGGACGCTGTGTAGAGGCATTCAAAATAGTTCTCAGCATCTGAACTACTGGCATAGACTGCCCTTCAATAAAAACTCGGCTGTCCAGACATAGAATTGATTATTTACCTTTACACAAAGAAGTTTAGGAAAACACCAAAATCTGCAGGTGGCGTGTGCCCAGGTCGACTTTGAGAGGCCCGTGCTGTGAGACCTAAAGTTCCCATGAGGTTGTCCAGAACAGAAGAGCATGCCAGCGGGGCCTCCGGTGGTCCCAGGTGCGCTGTGCTGAGGCAGGATGGAGCGGGCTTTCCTTGCTGAGGTTCTGCAGTAAGTGTATGTGTTAAGGGCACCAGCACTGCGTCAGAAAGCTCCATGGATACAAATGAAGCTTTTTGAGTAATATACAAATCAAATGAGAAAGACAGACAGAAAAAGATGTCAAGCTTGGCAAAGCAGAGGGTCAGAGAAAACGGAAGGGCCTCCGGGCATGAATTGACATAGGGTCACGACAATGGAATGGTGCAGGATTCCGCAGTGTACGCGAGGTCACCAAGAGTCACACCTGACTGGACAGCGCCACCAACATGTTGATATGGCATTTTTGCTGTAATCCAGGAGCTAATATTAGCGCATTGTTATTAACTAAAGCCCCACGTTACTCGTGTTTCCTTACTTTTCCCCTAAAGTCTTGCTTTGTATTGCAGGGTACCACATCGCGGGAAGCACGTTGCATTTAGTTGTTGTGTGCTCTTAGACACCCCTTAACTGTGACAGTTCCCAGACTTCCCTTGTGATGGATGCTTTTGACTGTTTTGAGAAGTGCGGTTCAGATATTGTATGTATTTGTCTGGTGTTTTCTCTTACCCTTAGTTGGGGTTGTGGCAAAGGCAAAGTGATATTTTCATGACGTCAATTGAAGGATACATGCATACTATCAACATACATGACTTAGCAGTGTTGAGGTTGACCTTGGTCACATAACTGATGGATTGATTGTCACCATTTCCCCAATCTAAAGTTAATCTTTTCCCTTCTCTCCCTTCCATTCTGGATGTCATACTAAGAAATCAGTATGTTCAACTGGAGGCATAGAGACTCATGCTGCTGCTTCTTTGCTTCAAATATTTTTTGTACTAAGTAGATGTAACCAACATTCACCATGGTAACGTTTTTATAGTCCAATTCAGTAATATTAATTACTTTCTTCAGGTTGTGCAACCATGACCTCGATCTGTCTTCAATTGATCCAAAACCTTAACAGAAGCTCACAGTCCCACAAATAGCAACTCCCTCTTTCTCTCACTCTCCTACCCCTGATAGCCAGTAATAAGCTCCAGGATCTATATCCTTGCCCATTCTCGATAGTTCATACATGTGGGGTCATAGAATCATTGTCCTGTTGTGACTAACTTATTTCACAATTGCATTTTCTTGAGGGATTACTCTACACAGGAGATTTGTCTTTTCTCCATGTATGTATCTAGCCAATTTGTATCATTATGAACACATGAATATTTATTTCATACTTCAGGTTATAATCCAATAAGACTTCATTTTTTTGTTGCTCAAATTATTCCAGTATTGTCCATGAGAGAAGCTCTTTCAGTTGGCTGTGGAGTCTGTTGATATGTCAGCATCATTGTAAGGGATCTTTGTTTTTGTTGTGCTTGTTGTTTGTTTCACAGTTTCATACTTGCTGAGGCCACACAATGCTCCAGGCTTATCTTATATATTTCCTATCCCAGGTCTAGAGGCAACGATTTCGGCAAGGAACTTAGTTCTTTTGATTGGACAGCGGTATGAAAAACTGAGATCTGGTTTCTAGGTGTGTTCATTGAACTTTAATCAGATTGTTTTTCTTGTCCTTATATATAATTATATGTATATAATTTAATTTAATATTTTATATATGAATTTCATATATATAATTATAATTTTATTATATATAGGGGTACCCCAAAAACTGGAGGGAAAGCTTTCATAGTACACATTTTTCCAATTGGTTTAACAACTCACAACTCGGTCTGAGTTAGTGCACCCAGTGGCATCCCCTGGGAAAATTCTCTCAGGTTACGGTGAAATTTTTCATAAAAACAGTTTTGCTCAAACCTTGTTTTTTGTGATGGCTGATTTAAGAGAACAGCATGAGGCTGTGCAATTTTGTTTCCTGCTCAGGGGAAAATGCTGCAGGAACTGTTGTGATGTTGAACACAGCTTACAAGGACAGCGCTGTGGGGAAAACTCAAGTGTCTGAGTGGTTTTCTCATTTCCAAAAAGGTGAGATGTTGATTGATGATAACTCTTGTCCTGGATATCTGTCAACTTCCTGAACAGACAAAAATATTGACTCAGTGAATTTGGAACTTGTTCCACCAGGTCAGACTGTTAATCAAACTTTCTATTTAGAGGTTCTGAAAAGATTGAGAACTGTATGTGACCAAAAATGCCTTATTTGTGGCAGACAGGTTTTTGCCATCCTGACCATGTACCTGTTCATGCAACCATCTCAGTGCACCAGTTTTTGGCAAAAAAACAACCAAACCCATAGCATTCCTCTTTTGGCCCATGCACCTGACTCACTCCACTCAACTTCTTTTTGTTTCCTCCAATGAAGAGGGACATGAAAGGACAGCATGTTTCCAAGAATAGAATAGCAGATCTCCTGAATATATTAAGTGTAATGGAGAGTACGTTGAAGTGATAAGGTGGTTTGTTTTTTAAAAACTTAATACATAGATTCGAAAAAAAATTCCATTGGGGGGTACCCCCTTGTACATGCATTTTTATTTATAAAAGTCCTTTATTAGCTACATGTTTTGCAAATATTTTCTCTTTCTGTTGCTTTGTCTTTTGATTTTGTTTATACTGTCTTCCAACTGCAAACATTTAAAATGTTGATACAGACCAATTCATTAAGTTTTTCTTGTACAATTTATGCTTTATTTCTGTCTCCTTTAAAATTTATTTATTGTTGATCTCAGCTATTTTATTATCATGTGCTGTGGTACACTTTTATGGTTATTCTGGTTCAAGTTCATTGAGCTTCTTTGATCTATGAATTTATACTTTCATCAAATTTGAAAAAATTTAGCCATTATTTTCCAAATATGTCCACTTTTCTCCTTCTGACATTCCAATTATGCATGTGTCAGGTTATTCATATTATGTCCCAGATTCTCTGCTCATTTGCTTTCTCTGACTAATTTGGTGCATCCTTTATTGCTGTATCTTCCAGTCCTCAATGGTTCCTTCTGCAGTGTTTAATCTACTTTTATCTCATCCAGTGTGTTCTCATATGTTTTGTATTTTTCATGTCTCAATGTTTCATTTGGGTCTTTTTTTACATGCCCCCTCTCTTTCATGCCTGTGTAGGCCAATTGGTCATCTCTGCCCTTTCTAAGTCTGCTCCTGTTGGCTGATTTTTCTCCTGGTTATGGCTCATGTTTTTCTAGATCAGGCAAATTTGATCAAACGATAGCTGATGTTGGTTTTAAGTGGTGAAATGATGACACATACTTGACATGTTCCATTGTACTTTGACATGCAATTTTGTTACTTAGAATCAGTCAGATCCTTTTAAGATTTAATTTTAAACTTTTAAAAGGACTGCTCCAGAGCAGCATTTACCCCAGGACAATTAAAAATTATTTTATTGGGGGCTCATACAACTCTTATCAAAATCCATATGTACATCCATTGTGTCAAGCACATTTGTACATTTGTTGCCATCATCATTCTCAAAACATTTGCTTTCTACTGGAGACCTTGGTATTAGCTCCTCATTTTCTCCCTCCTTGCTCCCCCCTCCCTCATGAACCCTTGGTAATTTATAAATTATTATTTTGTCATATCTTACACTGTCTGACGTCTCCCTTCACCCACTTCTCTGTTGTCCATCCCCCAGGGAGGAGGCTATATGTAGATCCTTGTAATTGGTTCCCCTTTTCTACCCCACTTTCCCTCCACCTTCCCAGTGTCACCACTCTCAACACTGGTCCTGAAGGGATCATCTGTCCTGAATTCCCTATGTTTCCAGTCCTATCTGTTCCAGTGTACATCCTCTGGTCTAACCAGATTTGTAAGGTAGAATTGGGATCATGATAGGGAGAAGGGGTAGGTGAGAAAGCATTTAAGAACTAGAGGAAAGTTGTATGTTTCATCGCTGCTACCCTGCACCCTGACTGACTGACTCGTCTCCTCCTTGTGACCCTTCTGGAAGGAGGTGTCCAGTTGCCTACAGATGGGCTTTGAGTCTTCACTCTGCACTCCCCCTCATTCTCAATGATTTGATTTTTTGTTCTTTGATGCCTGATACCTGATCCCTTCACCACCTTGTGATCACAAAGGTTGATGTGCTTCTTCCATGTGGGCTTTGTTGCTTCTGAGCTAGATGACCGCTTGTTTACCTTCAAGCCTTTAAAACCCCAGATGCTTTATCTTTTGATAGCCAGGCACCATCAGCTTTTTTGGCTTATGCACACATTTGTCTTCAGGGATTGTATAGGGAAGGTGTGCATCATGGAATGCTAATTTAATACAACAAAGTGTTCTTGCATTGAGTAAGTACTTGAGTGGAGGTCCAATATTCTAGGACAATGTTTGACCCATTATTGAGATGTGGCCTTTCTGAAGCACTCTGCTAGGTGGGAGAACAAACTAGTCCCAACTCTGTGTGATCTCCATACATGTTCTCCTGACTGATTTCCAGTGATCATTTCCCTGTAGATTTCCAGCATCCTAGCCTGAAAACTCTAGCGTCCTCAGCCTTTCCAAATCCTCGTTCTTGTTTTCTCCTTTTTGTTTTTCAAAACCATTTTATTGGAAGCCGTTACAGATATTATATCATTCCATAGTTCAATCACACCAAGCAGTATTGTAAAATTGCTACCACAATCAAGTTCAAGACATTCTTTTCCTATTTTGAACCCCTTGACATGAGCTCCCCTTTAACCCCCTCCCACCACTACCGTAGCCCCCAGAAACCCTTATTCTACCTGCTATCCCTATAGGTTCATCCATCCCAGCTTACATATACTGAAAAACATAGCAACCCATAACAAAAATCCAAGAGAATGACCCCAATGACATAACACATTTGAGATAAACCCAAATAGGAACACACAAAGAAAAACAACAACAACAAAACAATAACAACAACAACAAATCAGGTCTAACCTGCACCAGAGGGGGATCCACTGACACGGTTTTAACCGTTCAAGTCAAGGTTATCATTTTGATCTTCTGTACTCATCTCTCCAATGCATTTTATTTAGTAACCACTTTCCTCCCATCCCTCTATGATGCATACAGGGAAATCCCCGGAGGTTTATCTCCTGTGTAGGTTCCACAAACATAGCGTATCTTGGGCTCCCAATGCCATCCATAGCCTTCTGCAAATCGGATTCTCACAATTTAGGCTCTGATCCTATGCCCTCCTTCGATTTCGGAAGATATGATTTACAGCCCTGCAGTCACGGGTGTTGGTGTTCTCTTCTGTGTCTCTTTGACTTCTTACTTTAGTGACTCTGTCGGGGTTCTGTTTGGGTTCCATTTCCTGCCAACGACCTCTGGGCAGTACGTGCGCCTTGACATTCAGGCTGTCCCTCATTTGGTCTCTGTCGCTCTGAGAGAAAGAGGATCGTAGTCCTCCTCCCTGTGAAACATTAAAGTATCCCTCCGTCTCTTCAAGTTGAATACATACGGAGCCTTCGGTTTGCATCATTTTTCATCTAACTGGGAGGATAGTCATGCTTTAGTTTTGTTTACGGGGCCTCACTCTTTGCAATCGAAACCATTCAAAATCAGACGTATGTACACTAAGCTATTGTAATGGAGTGTATGGTTTGGGGATACTTGAGGTCACCCTTGGTAGAAAATTCGCTCCCTTCCTGCTGACTTAGCTCTTCCTAAAATTACCTGCCCCTCCTCGTTATCAGTTGGGCTTTAATACTAACACAAGGAACCATTTAAATAGCATTCTATACATCAGACAAATAAACTAACATAAAGCAGCCAACTTTCATATAAAGTTATGGACGAGCCCTTTATCAGAATTAATTTTCAGGGCAGACTGAGAGGGGGTAATCAGTAGGTGGCTGGTAGCTGAATGTGCAATGTATCCTTCACTAGAGATTATTCAGTTCCTTCTAAAACTCCAAATCTCTTTGAATATTGTTTAGTCTAAACAGGTGTATGTATTTGTCATTTTCTTTTCGTAATCCTTTGTAATAACTTGTGTTTCTGTGTCTTGAAGAGCTATTGAAGACTAATGTTTGAGGAACTGGAAACATATTACACTAAATATGTTCAAATATGTCCTCCATTTTATGTGTTAAGCAGATTTACAAAAACAATTATTTCTATTCATATTTGCTATAGTCAAACTTTCCTTATACATTTTAGCACCCCAAACAGGAATAAATTTTCATAAAAGTTGATTATATTTTGTTACCATACTGCTTCTATCTATGAAGCCAAATACATTTATCTCTACTTGATAAATTATGTTTATTGTGTGTCTTTTATTCTGATCATTAAGCATAGTATCTCAGTAGATTTTACTGCTATGATTAAGAAATTACCAAACACTTATAGAAAGATGTGATTAGATTATGATTTATTATATTGTATTCAAGCTTCTTTCCTCCTATCTGGAAAAAAAGTTTGAATTTTAAGCTTTTCACCATGGTTGGGCTGTGGAGATCCTCATGCCTCTGTGACCCTATTTTTGCTTTTTAAAAATCAAAATAATATAACTGAGCATCCACTCAGAGTTGAACTTTTAAAAATGGCTAGATATTTCTTTCATTTTGTTTTGTTTATATTGTATCTGTGCTATGTGAAAATACATTTAAAATCAGGACCTGCGTATTACTTAAGGGAATCATGACAGAGTCTTCTCCCTTTTCATCATTGTATATTTAACAATAGAAGGAAATTCATGATTTCATGACGCCCCTGGTTCCTCTAGTGTTCTTTGTTATCAATTAAAAACAAACCAGATTTTCTAATTCCCTCCTTCCTTGGGGATTTGTCTAAAAAGCAACCTACATTTTTAGCTCCATGCAAAAATGCTGCATTGTTTACAAGATGAATATTAAAATACCACAATTAGAATGAAAACTGTTTTCCTCTGGGGTTCTCTTGAGAAACAGAGGGAGACTGGCAGGCACTTGGAGATGGAACATGGAGCATATTGTAAAGCCGATTTGATATTAATGCACTCTGATAATCAAGTTTATTTTCTCTATTGACTGAAGTTAACATTAATCCTTTCATTTGCAAATACTATCGTCCTAAAAATTACATTTCCAAGTTGATCGCGGCTGGTTATGCTGCACAGTGTCATTGTAAACTCAGTGCCG
This sequence comes from Tenrec ecaudatus, assembly GCF_050624435.1. Taxonomy (NCBI): domain Eukaryota; kingdom Metazoa; phylum Chordata; class Mammalia; order Afrosoricida; family Tenrecidae; genus Tenrec; species Tenrec ecaudatus. Next base: position 121,315,917 of record NC_134543.1, on the reverse strand, counting down.
AACGGATTATTTACACTTGCTGTAGAAGATGAAATTATCTCCAACACATCTTTCTTGCAAAATTAGGAGAGAGGCTCTTGCTATTAAACCTGATCAGCTGGTTTCACAGCAGGATACCTGTGAAAAAAATTACTTAATATCTCTTTGTTTACAGTCTTCACCGAGGTGAATATATTTAATGTAATTATTCAACTGCTAACCAGCTACTGATGTTGGCTATTTGTGCTGAAAGAAATTGTCTTTTTAAAAACCCTATGCCTCAGACAAGGTTTTTCTTTCATTTTCTTACGAAGTCTATTGAGTGTGAATATTTAGGGAAAGGAATCTTAATGAAGATACGCCGAAAAAGTCCGAAAGCAATACGAATGAAATGGAAATTTGATCATGCTTGCATCTTCAAAAAGTATGGCGTCTTCTAGATTCCTTAACCGGCCACGATTTTATAAGTCACTTTCTGAGTGCCTCAATTTCCCTCTTTAAACAGGAAGTAGCCATTAAAAGTTCATAGAACCACTGTGAACTACGAGGGATCTTCAAAATGTTCATGGAAATTTCCATTACCTTTTAATTCCATTTTTCCAGGCACTTTTGGAAGCCCCCTGCATACATTGGAACAGCCTTAGAAAAAGTGACACATTTATGGACTTCTAGCTGATTATTCTGATGGAGAGAAAAGTTACGCCAAACCCAAAGGGAGACTATGCAAATGCACTGCTGCTTGCTAGGTGTGCACACAGTGTCCGTTGAGTTCATTGCAAGCCATGCCGACCTACCATTTGATTCTGAATCGCCTCAGTTAACATAGTTTGGGGGTACAAAACCAATTTTAATGTATATTTATGTCACCACCACCCTCAAAGAGTTCCCAGAATGAATGGATTTCATGTCTTGAATCATCAAACCAATCTTAAAACTGCTGTCTTCGTCTTTCCCAATGGAAGCATTCCTATTCCTACATAACTGTTGGGCTAACTAGGTCACATGGTCACCCAGGAAGCCTCTCACCCAAGGCTTGCTTGCTTTCCTTCCTTCCTTCTTTCTTTTTCCTGTTCTTGGCTCCGACACAAGACTTAAAGCCGGAAAATAATCTTGTTGAAAATACATTGCTCCTCAAGCATCATCCCAAGGAGCAGAGGGTAGTTGGACTGGCTATAATACGGGGATTTGGAAAAGCAATTTAATGGTATTCATATTAGGAACGATAAACCCAGAGAGTGTACTAGCTTGTCAAGTTATAACCTGAACCTCGGATCAACTCTTATTTTGGATGGAAGGGCTTCTGCCGTTTTCTTGTGTTTATTTGAGTTACCTGACATTCTGAAATGGTCGGCCCCATAATTGGAGCAACTCACGATTACATAACAATTTTAGAGTTATGAGGTCATTATTTTGTAGACCATGTCTGGTTTTTGTCAGGCTTTGAGCTGGTAACAGGATCTTATGTGTACATAAAGAATCACCTAAGGATCTCTTAAAATCCTCGGAGGATTAAAATGTAGATTCTGATTCAGCATGTCTGAGGGGGAAGGCAAATTCCCAGTAGGGGTCTGAACCAGAATGAACTGATGGGAAGGCAGCCTTGGGGTTTGTTCCCACCAAATGCCCACAGGCAGCACAAGTTGCCAGGCCTGCCCGTGTTGGCTGGATGCACTTGCCTGGCATCCTTTGTGGCCCTGCCCTGGTTCTAGCGGCAGAGTTTCGGGAATTCCATGGTTGTGCCCGCCCCAGTCACACTGAAAAGCGTCATTGGAAATTCAATTGGGTGGAGGTGGGGTGGGGTAAGGGGGTGGATCCTATTTAAATCAGAAGAATGTAATGCAAGGAATTGGTTTCACAGGCCTTGGAAGACTTGAGAAGATAAAGACAGGTGGGAAGACAAGAGAAGCACAGAAGTGACACCCTCAGACTAGAGGAAGAAAGGTGGTAAACTGAGTCACCACGGCTCGAGACCAGGAGTTCCCAGTAGGCACGGGAGCCACAGATGGTGTGTCTGACACACAGGAGGCAGAGAATCCGTGGAGGGCTTCAGCCTGTTGGCGCCCATTCAGCAGAGCCGATACCTTGCTTTTTGTTGAGTTCAGCGAACCTGTGGTTAAACCGGCATTTGGAATCAGGATCCGCTCAAAGGTGGGCAGCTGCCCAATGTGGAAATCACAAATTTACATCCCTTACTTTTTAAAAAACATTCATTTGCACACCAGCGCCCAGAGTAATGCTCATTCCATCCGTAAGTGTAAAAAAGAACTATACTTATTATATTTATTTCTTCACTTCCTCCAACATGTTATACTTCCGATGAAGCACTACATTTTGATGCCTTTGTGTTTGTTACTTCCGTAAACAAACGTAGAATGTAAGTGCCACACAACCAGAGGGTGACACCCCATCTTCCCTTTCAGCTGTGCGGTATGCCAGAAATTCTCGTGAGATGCTCTGAGTGAATTGTGCAGTTCCAGAAGGTGCTCGACGTGCTGAGAAAGTATAATCAGGACCATGGACGCAAGGTCAGCAGAAGTGGAAAGGGGCTTTTCAAAGATGAACACAATGGGTCGAAGTCGCCTGTTTCTAATCCACCAAGCACAGTGAATATTGTCTCGTTGGCCTCCCTCCAAAGGAATGGGATCCTCCTCCTACCATGAATGGATGGGAGAGAGAAATCACACAGCCGACGGTGTGCATGCAAAGGTGAAGAACATTGCATTGGAGAATGCCAAGCAAGAAACAATATGGAGATAGCTTAAATCACAGTGTAATGGTTCTTTGTCAGGGGTTATATCATATTTTTTCCAGTAATTTAAAGCTTTCTTATAAGCTACTCTTCTATATCTTTTACTCTTCTTATTTATGTATTAATAGTGTGAAATCATCAGCTACCCTTGGGTATATCTATTTTTTTATACTTAAAATCGTCATGAGGGCTGTTTGATTATTCGAATTCCACCACTGAGAGGAAGTGATGCAGCTGCTGCCAGGAGAGCATCTGAAACAGAAAACAAAATTCACTGCCATTGAGTCTACTCTGAGGCTGTAACTTTTTGCAGGAGAAAAGGCCTTGTCTTTCTCTCTTGGGGTGGCTGGTGGTTTTGAACTACTGACCTTGCTCTTTACAGTCCAACTTGTAACCCATTTTGCCACCCAGGCTTCTCAAGACAGAAAAGGAGTGAGGCAGGGAAGCACTTTGCTTTCTCCTTTCCTCCTGGCTGCCCACCTCTCATTGGCCAAATTCTGCAGGGCACCCACTGACTTAGGAGCAAAGGGCAAGTGGTGAAACTTTCCCAGCAGACGGAGCAGGGAAGGGCAAGGAGTGACTTTGGGAGCAAATAGGCCCAGGTGCGAGCTACCACCACGGGAGGATGCTATAGCCAGCCCCCACATTTTGTTCCTTCTAGCTCTTCTGACCTGTTCCTCGGTGCCTGCTATCTGTCCTAGTAAGCCTTTCCTGAGTGTGATTTTGCTAGTGATACTTCACCACCATCACGTCACCCTGAAGTCCCCTTCTGGAACAGCTGCCAACTCAATAGGCAGCTTCTTGCTGCTGTTAGCTGACATCCAGTCAGGTGCCCCTCAGGGAATCTCGGTGTAAAATGAAACGCTGCCCAGTCCTGCTCCATCCTCCTGGTCATTGCTCTTTGAACCCATTGTTTCGGTAACGATGTCACTCTTGTTTGTCGCTGGCCCTCTGCTTTACCGAGCAGGATGTCCCTCTCGCTCCTCCGTACAGCAAACCACATGAGGGTGGGGAGGATATATCTAGTTCCCGTCTCTCCAGGGCCACGAGGCAGGGATCAGATGGGTCTCCACACTCCACCCTTCCTTACCCTACTCTGACACCAACCATTCCTCCCCTGGCACTCTGTTTCTCTGGTGCGTTAGCGAATCGATGGCAATGGCCACACGGAACTCACCGGCAGCACTTGTGATGATGAGAGTTTACCGGGGAAGTTAATAAGTGACCGCAAGTCCACATCCCCAAGAAAGCAGACACTAGTTGTCAGTAACCCCTCTCCTTGGCCGGCAGCCAAGTCACTCCAGCACTCAGCCTCTCAGCCACGTGGTCCCCTGTGGTCTCTGCCTCACGGTTGCATAGCCTCCTCTGGCTCTGCCCCGCAGTCTCCATGCCTGGTGCTCTCACCTGGGATTCCATCGCTTCAGACAGAGGTTGGACGTGTGCCCTCCTGATGGCCCTGCGTTTTCGCTCTTTGCTGCGGCTTCAACGATGGCTCATCCTTATAGCCAAAGGGCTGGCCATGAGAGCTGACCAGTCCCCTCTCTAAGTGTGACACACTGTCTATTTGCACAGTTCCACTGAGTCCTTTGGTGGGACTTACAGAGACTTGGATAGAAGAGCCATATTAAGACATGTCACTCCATCACACTCCTGCCGAGATACCCAATGTACGTGGAAGAAGTCTCACCATCCTCATCTCTACAGAAAAGCCTGGCTGCGCTTCTTCCAAGACAGATGTGTTTGTTCTTCGGATAGCCTGCAGCACATTTAATATTTTCACTAACAATATAATATTTGAAAGGAGTCCTGGGGGCTCGGTGGTAAGCCCATAAAAATGGATAACTGAGTCTCTCTGAAGGAGAAAGATGGGACCATCTACCTCTCTAATTATTTCCAGTCATGGAAATGCAATGGGCAGTTGTCCTCTGTCCTGTAAGGTCAACGAGAGTCAGAAAGGGCTCGAGGGTAATAAGTTTTGATTTCTTTTTGAGAGATAGCGCATGTTTTACACTCAGCTTGCCCAACCTGATAGTGAAGAATCCAGTTCATGGATCTGCCTAGAGCTTATCTACCAGCCTCTCAGTTACTCCTGCTTATACCCAGGCCCATACAGATGAGCTGACCGAATTCAAACTAGAGAGAGAACAATACCATCTTGATAACCAAGGCCAAGTTCCATGCTTTTTAGTGCTTTGATTAAAGCATTCTCTTCACCACAATTTAAGGTTTAAACTTCCCAATGAGTTTTTTCCCCTTGACCATCGTTGATCTTTAACACGTGCTTCATGATTCACCAGTGGGAGTTTAATTTGTGTTATGAAATAAGGCTGAGCTACAAATTAAGCTCTATTGCTATCATTATTACTATCCATAAACACCTTTCACTACACTAGTCTGTGCTTTGATTTCTTATCAACATGGTATGTCTCAACTACTGATACTTTGGTCCAGATAACCCTTTAGGACTGGCCTATCGACTGCAGGATGATTAGCAGCATCTCTGGCCTCCACCAGGAGATGACAATAGCACTCCCCTACCCCAGTTGTAACAACCAAAATGTCCATGGATATTGCAAATTTCCCGTGTGTGTGTGTGTGCCATCCTGAGTTGACAACTCCTGGGTTGAGAGGAGAATCATTCCTAGAACCCCTCATTTTATAGATCACAAATGTTAAACACGCCAGGTCTTCTTAGGCATCACTTTATACTTTTAAGTTTTTGCAGAGGCTGTAATTCAAATGTTTATGGGAAATGTTTGAGGTCAGAGTTTTTCTGCTCTGAGCAAAAGCAAAATTATGAAATCCCAAATGCACAAAGAAAAAGCACTTATTTTCAAACCTTCCTAAGTCCTAAGAATGAAAGCGAGAGCTTGGTTTTGATAGCTGGATGCTTGTGGCCCAGTATCCTAAGAGCTATGTGTTGTAAGAGATGGAACAGCAGGCTACTGGGGACAGCCTGGCATTTGATTAGCGGGAGAATAGGACTGGCCTCTCTCCATCTGGCTTTGGCTCCATGATGAAATGGTTCTTATTCTTACCAACGTTTAAAATCCTCGGTTGCTTGACAATAAGAGCACCTTCACCTCCCTCGTCACATCTGTGTGCTCACTAATGTGCATGTTTCCCTCTTTGTCAGCAGTTGGCCCCCCGATGGCGTTGAGAGGAACGGTTGCCAGCTTACCTTGCAGTTGTCTTATGATGGGGTCTGCATGAAAGAGTTGCAGCAGACACACCCAAGGAGAAGAGGCCTGCACTCTCTGCAGTTCATTGAACCCATATGGATCAGAACAGCTGCAAAGATTGATTTGCTACCTGAGGCCAGCAGTTGCGTCGCTAACCGTGACTCCCACTGGCTGACCCTTGCATGATGCATTGCAGCGGAGGGCATGCGGATGGTGCCGTCCTGTGTTGTGATGGATGGTATGATTTAAAACGGATGGTCTTGTAAGCCATCGGTGACTTTCCACAGATGGGAGTGAGGCAGATAGTCAGTAAATAATGGCCCATTCCAGGGGGCATGCGCGGCTCTCTGCCATGTGGCTAAACTCGCCTGCCAACAAGCAGGTGTTAAGTCAGCTTAGGCCTAGGTGAGAAAGATTTAAGAAAAACCAAACCAAACCCGTTTCTGTAAGCAAATATACTGCTGTCTATTTTACGAGGTTGTTTTACATAAGACCCTAGATTCCGAGTTCTGCTCCTGTGAGAGCCTGTGTTACCTAGAATGCTAGAATGCTAGAGTGCTAATCTATGGCCAGCAATGCCCGAAGGTCCAAAGTTTCATGGATTTAGATGCCAGGGTCAGTAAAACAAGATTGCTACCACGGTTCCAGTTTGTGCATGCATTATTCCAAACACAGCCTGTTTAATGAAATGTGTCTCTGCAACAGTGAGTGGCCGCAGACACATTCTTTCGGTAATAGACTTGTCTGAGTTTCGTTAGGGTGACTTCCGTGGGGTTTGCTGAGCCAGTTAAAGTCAAGCCAGAGGGGACAGGTCAGAGGACTATGGTGACTTTATCTTTGGGATTCCCAAAGGTAATCTTGGCCGTTTTTCTGCAAGAACATCGGATGATCACGAGAGCTTATTATAAAGATGTTTTTAAGAAATTAAAAAAACGCATTGGTGAGACAAAGGCAGAGAAGTTGCAGTGTGGAATATTTTGCATGTACCCGTTCATTCTTTGATGGTACAAGGCCTGTCCTATGAGCATTTCATTGGGAAATCTTACTCTCTGCACCCTACAGCCTGGATCTTGCTCCTTCACACCATTTTTCATCCCCCAAACTCAAAGAACATGTCAAAGGAACACAGCTGGAGACCCCAGAGACCGAACTTACCCTTGTGATATGGTCTGAATGTAGAGATGAGTGCAGGGTTCTATGGGAAAGGGCTCACGACGTGGAGGCATCACCTTCAGAAGTGTGGGGACCGTGATGGAGGAATTGGCAAGAAACAAGAGCTTCACCTTATGATGACTTTGTTCATGAAATCGGTGATGGCTTTATAGCAGTGCTTTGGGACTTTCCACTCAGGCTGGGATGGGGGTGCCACTCCCGAGTGGTGATTTCCTTTGATTACGTGAGGTTAGATGAAGCATCCTCGGAGAATGACGTCTTTCACTTTGCAGCTACCTTTCAAAGCAGTTCTCGCTCCAAGCTCAGTGGGAGGTAGACAAGCCAAGGAGTGTTCTACTTCATGTGACAGGGGAACAGATACATATCCATGCGAGTATACAGATGTATTAATAAATTGGCATCAAGTTAAAACATGAATAGGATCAGTTGAGGAATATTTAAATTAGTAAGAAGAGGTAGGTCTTTGTATTCTGGCGAAATACGTTGTGTGGAAAGAAGCAATATGAAACACCAGTTGTTTTTACCACATCATCCAAAGCAAACCAAACAAACCAAGCCAAGCCAAGCCAAGCCAAGCCAAGCCAAGCCAAGCCAAGCCAAGCCAAGCCAAGCCAAGTCAAGCCAAACCAAACCAAACCAAACCAGACCAAACTCACTGCCATTGAGTCAATGCCAGCTCATAGCGACCCTATAGGACCAGGTAGAAATGCCCCTGAGGGTGTGAGACTGTAACTTTATGGGAGTAGCAAGCCCCGCCTTTCTTCCATGGAATGCCAGGTGGTTTTGAATGGCTGACCTTGTGGTTAGCAGATCAACATGTAACCACTACACCACTAGGGCTTTGCTGCACCACATCATCATACACTCTTTAATATCATTTTCCTTTTCTTCCCAACCAGATCAGACATATATTTCCTTTGAGCAGACGCCATTTCCCCTGTTGTACAGCACCGAATACAATGCTGGGGATGTGCATTGAATTAGCATTCACCGAAAAGGTAATTGCTTGTTTTCTGGCTACCCTCATATATACTGAATTAATTAATTAAAGAGGTGTTTGTAAAGATGGAGAACAGTTTATTACAAGGATAATGGGCTTATGTGAGATGTTGGATTGGTTGATTTACAGCATTACATACAGCAGGGCCCCTTGTAGTAAATCCCTATTAATGGTATAATCCATGAGGCTTCTTTATTCTCAGGGCTTCAAACCAGTTTATTCCGCCTTTGGCTCAGAATTTGCCTCTTCACCCTAGGTCTACTGAGTCAGAGTCTACATTTTAATAAGATCCCTAGGTGATTCTTAGACAACTAACTAGAATGAACCCGTTTGAAAGCCTGCTTGTTCTAAAGGAGCATTTATTGTGAGTTCTAAGAGACATGCATGTCTGTCTTAAGGAAAAATAGTAGAGGGCCCTGCTGAATTGGATTCGTATCATGGAAAGAAAATTCAAAATGTAAAAAATGCAGAACAGTTGAATATCCTGGTGATACACTTATGATGTGAACTCTGTGATATCTGGCTAAATATCGCAGCATTGCACTAAACAGGAAGAGTAGAACGGGGGAAAGCTCTGTAAAACAGATTTTTTTGTTTTTTTGGGGGGTGCAGGTTGGGGAGAGAGGAAGATCCTTGGGCCCCAGAACCCTGGCCTATGTATTACTGGGGTTGAAAACACTTGGACAGGGAAGAGGAATTCAAATAGGAATTTATTGACTAAAGAATAAACTACTGCGAATGCAGGGGGCCCTGATGATGTAGTGGGTTAGATGTTGAGTTGCTGAGCACATGGACATCAGTTTGAACCCACCAACTGCCCTGTGAGGGGGAAAAGATGAGGTTTTCTGGGGCTGTGGAGATTTCTAGGCTTGGAAACCCAGGGCAGGGTGGGGAGGGGGCAGGTCTACTCTGTCTGATAGGGCGACCAGGAGTCTGACTCAACGGGCTGGCAGTGAGTTTCTGGTGCATTAAAGCCTGGCCCTGTCTTTCTTTTACTGGTTATGCTAGTGATGGTCCAGGAAGAAAGACCTGGGAGTCCGCTTCTGAAAATCAGCCGATGACAATGATATGGCTCACGGCACTCTGGAGGTGGCGGAGGTTAGGCAATGTGTCATTCAATTGTGCATGGGGTCACCAAGAGTAAAGGCTGACAGGATGGCCGCCAACCACAAGGATGCATTTTAATACTGGAGGCACTTTCAGTGGCTTTGAATTCTGGAGTGAGTATGTCTCTGCTGAGCTTTGAAGTACTGTTTTATGTTCTCTTGCCTCCTCCTCTCTGAGATATTTTCAGTGCTGAATGTGTTTCCTATGGCTGCTATAACAAATTACCGCAGACTTGGTAGCTTAAAACAACACAAATGGATTCCTTCATAGTTCTAGAAGCCAGAAATCCCAAATAAGTCTCACGGGGCTGAAATCAAGGTGTTTGCAAGCCTTGTGCCTTAAAGGCAGTTAGGGGAGAATCAGTTCCTTGCCTCTTCCAGTTTCTGGTGGCTGCTGGCATCCTTTGGCTTGTGGCCACATCATTCCAGTATCTGTCTCTGTGGTCATCTTACTTTTTATTCCTCTTTACACACATAGAATCTCTTTCTGCCTTCCTCCTACGAGAGTACATGTGATTGTATCTATGAAGAAAACTCTTGAGTAACCCAGGATAATCCCTCCATGTCAATTTAATCACAGCTGCAAAGACTTTATCAAGGATTAGGATGAGCATCTTCTGAAGTGCATTTGAATTATAGAGTTGGTGAAGATTATTAAATATTCCATTAACTTCCCGAAGGACGAACACCTCTATTTTAGAAGAAGGACAGTTAGCCTGTCCCTTACAAGTCAGAATGGGAGCCTTGGTCTCACATTCTTCGGATATGTTAGCAGCAGGGACCAATCCCTGGTGAACCACATCAGTATTGGTAGAGGGGCAGTGAAAGAGGATTCCGGCTAACAAGCTGGGTTGATACCACAGTGGCTGCAATATGAGATCAAACCAAGCCAGGATTGAGAGATTGACTGATACAGGGCTGGGCAGTGTTTGTTCTGTTGCATAAAGGGTCCATAGGACTTGGAGATGACTCGATGACACCTAAGAGCAGCAGCATTCTTACATAGCGTCATTTTTCAGTCTACCAAGACAGCTCCATGGTGTGTGATTGTATAAAATCTCCTATTGGAGTCATTAACGACGTGGGTGGTTCTAGAATGATGATAGAGAACAAAGTTACTTTAGAAATTTTTGTGACGATCTTATGGCCGTACCAAGGTGTAACTCATTCTACTTATTTAGCTAAATTTTCATCCTTTTGTTTTAATTCCCCGCATTTTAAAGAACGGTTTTATGAGGGCATAATCAGCATAAAGTAGACTATAGATCTTCAAGTTTATAATTTAATAACTTTCAACTTATGCGTGGCATATATGGAAACAACCTCACAGTCTACATAAAGGACACATCTATCAGTCCAAGTTTCCTTTTGCCCTTTTGTAACGAATCCCTCTTTTATTTTCCACCCTCTGCAGGCAATCATGAATCGGTTTTCTATAAGCATAAATTAGCATGCATACTGGTTTTAAAAAATCTCAGGCAGGCTATGGATGTCCAACTAATGTGTAACCATAATTTCAAAACCAACCTCTGCAAAACCTATTATATTAACATGCCATTATATACAATGACTTGCAATAACAACTGGGAGCTACTTAGCAATGTGCATCAAAACATTACTGTTACTAGTGTTTTATTGTGTTAAAGATACATTATTGTGTTAAAGATACTGGGAGAGTAGAGGGTGAGTGGGTTGGAAAGGGGGAACCGATTACAAGGATCTACATGTGACCTCCTCCCTGGGGGACGGACAATAGAAAAGGGGGTAAAGGGAGACGTCGGACAGGGCAAGATATGACAAAATAATAATAATTTATAAATTATCAGGGGTTCATGAGGGAGGGGGGAGCGGGTAGGGAGGGGAAAAAAGAGGACCTGATGCCAAGGGCTTAAGTGGAGAGCAAATGCTTCGAAAATGATTAGGGCAAAGAATGTACAGATGTGCTTTATACAATTGATATATGTATATGTATGGATTGTGATAAGAGTTGTATGAACTCCTAATAAAATTTTTTAAAAGATACATTTTAATGCACCTGGAAGAAATTATTTAATGTTGTTGTGCATGGAAAGGTATGCTATATATTAAGACAAATATTTGACTAATATTAGGTATGAACCATACCTACCTGTTCCAATTTATGCACAAATTTGAGTTAGAGACACATATAGGAACAGGATTATTCATAGTTCTGGAACTGCCTTATTAAGAAGAATCATATAGTACATAGTCTTTAGGGGAACGAGAAATCTGGCTTTTCTCATGCAGCATAAGTATTGCACCATTTATCCATGTTGTGTAGCTCCATCATTCACTCCTTTTAAATGGTGAATAGTATTCCACTGAATGCAGACTGTAGTCCTACTGTATGTGTATGCCACAATCTGTACTGTACACCTACTGTGATAGTGGTGCAGGAACTGGACACACAGTGGGGTCACTACCTGAACCAACTCAATGCCTAATAAAACAACACAACGGTTCATCTATTGAGGAGCATTAACATTATTTCCAGTTTTCAGCCATTGTAAAGAAAGGTGCTACGAACATCAGTGTGTAAGATTTTTGGGTGAGTAGAAGTTTTCACTTTCCTTAGACAATCCCTAGGAGGGGAATGACCGGGTCATCTGGAAGGCATAGGGTTAACTTTGATTTGGTTTAATCTGATATCTTTTTATGAGAATTTGCTTTTAAAAAACTTTATTTCAATTACTTTGTTTAAGGTGTGACTCTTGGAACTAGATTTTAAATTTCCACTTTGAGAGTCTTTTTCTAAATAACAAATTCATGTATTAGGACCTTGCTAGTATGCTTAATTTTGCTGTTGTTTTTGCCTTGTTATTTTTATTAGGTTTCCTTTCTTGTAATTTCCTGTCCTCTTTTTGATTTCTGCCAGCGTGGGTGCATATTTTTCCACTCTTTCAAATCTCCTAACCCCATAGCGATTTGAATGTTCTGGTTTCTGTTTGACTGGTGGTTGCTCTAATTGTGAAACAAATATACTTACACTTTTCTTACCAAAATGAAATTAATCGCTAATAATGTCTTTCATCAACACCTTTGAAATTTTATGTAAATTTTATGGTGTTTCGTATCAGATTGTTAACAATTTTTTTATAATACACTTCTTTATTTTAAACCTTAGTTAACACTTGTATTGCTTTTATGTTCATATTATTAACAAGTGTCTAGAACAAATTATAACTTTTCCTGATTTGTTTGCTCACCACAGCTTATTATCACTTAATTTTTCTCTATCTTAAATGTGTTTTTTATTTTGTTACACTATATGAAAGGGCTTCAAAAAGTTTGTGGAGAAAACAAACTTCCTGTAGTAATTTAAGCTTCCTTCACCTCCCCCCCCCCTGCTATCATGACCACAATTCTATCTTGCAAATCTGGCTAGACCAGAACATGTATACTGGTGGAGATATGCGCTTGTAATGCAGGGAATCCAGAACAGATAAACCCCTTAGGACCAATAAGGGGAGCAGTGATACTAGGAGGGGAAGGGTTGGAGGGGAAGTAAGGGGGAACCAATCGCAATGATCATATGGCCCCCATCCCAGGGGGACAGACAGCAGAAAAATGGATGAAATGAGACAGCAGTTGGTGTAAGACATGAAGAAAATATAAATTATCAAAGGGGAATGGGGGTGGAGGGATGAAGAGCTGATGCCAGGGGCTCAAGTAGAAAGAAAATATTTTGAAAAAGATGTGTTTGACAAAATGGGTATATGTATGGATTGCAATAAGAGCTGTAAGAGTCCCCCAAGAAAATAAAATTTAAATTAAAAAAAAGATAATGAATTTCCCATGAACTTTTAGAAGCCCCCCCCATGTTTGTTCTCTCTCTCTCTCTCTCTCTCTCTCTCTCTCTCTCTCTCTCTCTCTCTCTCTCTCTCTCTCTCTCTCTAATCAGAGTACAGGGTTACAGCTCAAGAAACTGTGCTGGTTAATGTTCTGTACAGCCTGGCTAGGTCATGATATCCAGGGTTATATAATTCTCCTTTGGTGATATTAAATAATGAACCTCCATTTTCCATGTTGCAAAGATTGACCTCTATATGTTATTAAAGTCGTCTTGGTGGTGCTATTGGGTTAGCATTGGGTTGCTAACTAAAAGGTCAATGGTTCAAACCTATCAGTCACTTAGAGGGAGAAAGATGAGGCTGTCTGCTCCTGTAAAGATCGACAGTCTCGGAAATCCTATATAGATCACTGTCAGTCAAAATTAGTGGTACTGGGTGCCGTGCTAGTGAGGCAGGATTAAGGTGGGGTGAATTTTGAGTCTCACACTTCCAAGAGCCACACCTTTATCCAAGTCTCACCCGTACGCAGGTCATCACTCTGATATAAGGGGAGTCTCCGTGAGTCTTTGGCTGCATCCAGCGTATCCTGGATGCTCTGGTAAAGTTCTCTCACTCTGAGTTATACCACTGGCTTGCTGTCATCGGACTTCGGTTCTTAGGAGGTGAGCTAGCAGCCCATTGCCTGATCGCCACTTCTGGGATTTGCCAGCTTTTGCAACCTTGTGAGTCAGCAGCCTTTGCTGGACCTACCAATCCTGGGTTTGTTAAACCTGGAAACCGTATGAATCAAGAGGATCTTCCAGTCTGATTCTTCCACCTGATCCATGACTTTGGAGCTTACCAAACTCTATACATGAGCTATTTCCTCTCTCTCTCTCTCTCTCTCTCTCTCTCTCTCTCTCTCTCTCTCTCACACACACACACACACACACACACACACACACACGCACACACACACACACATCTTTCAGCTCTTCTATTTTCTAATATAAACAAGCAATTTTCAACTTAGATTAGTACCAATTATTTATCTCCGCCATAATGTGGAGCCCTTGAGGGTTCCTGCTTCTGTTTCGTCCAATGCTGTATCTGCTACAGTTAACACACTTCTGGCCCATAATTGTTGATTAAGCAGTATTTCTGAAATAAAAGAATGAACAAACAAATGGGTTTCCAAGTATGGAACGGTTGTCTCCTGGTTTAGGTGGAAGGCAGGCTCTAAAGGCAATGTGATTTTGTGGGGAAGGACATTTTCTTTCGGTCTTCAGCACGCATCGCCTCCTATATATTTGCACTGAGTGAAAACATAGCCAAGGGACACATCTCACAGAGTGGTTTCCTTGGTACTCGAGAAAGGCACAGACTGTAGAGAGCACTTTCTCTGCCCATCCGCCCTCCGAGAGTTAAGAGGAGGGCAGGCTGCTTCAGTGCTCCTCACCGTCCCCGTCCTTCTTCCACAAGGGCGTCTCCATCCTCCCACCCCCACCACCTTGCCTTCCAGGTCTACTCCAGATCACATTGATTTCTCCATTTGGAACTCCTCTGGGACTTTTTATTTGTACCACGCTACTTGTACTTCAGTTTTATTGGACAAATATTTATTTGCTCTCTGCTTGGCTGAGAAAAACTCTCACTGCCACTGAATCAATGCTGACCCATAGTGACCTTTCCCAGACAGGGTAGAACTGCCCCTGTGGGTTTCCAAGACTGCAACTTTTTATAGGAGTAAAAAGCCCTTTCTTTCTTCCACCTTGACCCTGAACTAGGTGCCCCAATTGGTACAAACACGGGCAGCGGGAGGGGGGGGGGGGCGTGTAAATCATAGTCTGCTTTCAAAGAACCTTTGCTTGGTAGAGAATTTAGTGTATACCAACTAACCCTACCATGAATTCAGCCAGGACAAGCAACACCAGGTAAGTGAAACAGTCTATGTCCATGGGAAGTCCAGGTTGGCATGTTAGTCTGGGTACTTTTGATAAACAAATCCACAGAAATTCATATATATGAGAGAGTTTTATATAAAGGGTAAGTGCACATCAAGAAAACATCCCAACCCAGTGCTGCCCAAGCCCACAAGTCCAACATTAACCCATATGTCCGACACCAATCCATAAAGTCCTCCTCCATCTCACAAAACACACACGATGACACTGACTGCAGGAGGAAAGCCGAATCAGTGAACATGTAAGCATCTCAGCGCTGGCAGGGGTCTCCACACAGCTGCTCCAGCACCCAGGGCTGCATTGGGGTAGGTCCATGTGGCTTCTCCTCCAGGATGTCTTGTAGGAAGTGAGCCTCGCCAGCTGAAGCAGGAACAGGCTAAGGCAGCTGCACCCTGGTCCGACCATCAGAGAGCAAGAGACCTGAGAATTAGAAAGGCGAAGCTCACCGAGCCATTTATTCTCCGCCCTTCAATCAACCCCACATGTGTTTATTGGCCACGTTGACACAATAAATTTTTTTCCCTGCACAATAAACTTTAACTGTCTCAGATGGCAAGAATTATATTCACTTGGTGTAGCTTCAAAAAGCATGAGTTTGCTGATAACCTTGTAGAATGGACAAGATTTTATCAAACCCTTTTGCCCATTTTGGGTCATTTGTCTTTTTATTGTTGAACTGTAGAATGCAGGTTTTTAAAATAGAGATTTTAAAATACATTTTAGGATATTAAAACCATTATTAGGTTTATGGTTCCCAAATGTTAACTCACAGATTTTTTACAAAAATCTTTGTTTTTACTTATAAACTCTTCTGTTTAAGTCTATGATCCATTTAAACATTTTTGTTTGTTTGTTTTGTCATGTAAGGCTATTTATTTTATATATAGATCTCTACTTACTCCAGTACTATTTTTTGATGAAATAGTGTTTTTTTCACATTAATAAATCTGACATTTTGTTGTTGTTGAAATCCAGTTGTCTCTACACATCTATATTTATGGTGTAGTGGGTTGAGCATTAGGCTACAAGGACTGGAGTTTGAACCCACCAGGTGCTCTGTTGGAGAAAGATGAGGCTTTCTACTCTCATAAAGATTTTCTGCTCTCATAAAGATGAGGCTTTCTACTCTCATAAAGATTTACAGTCTCAGAAACCCACAGGGGCAGTTCTACTCTGTCTTATAGGGTTGATAAGAATCAGAATTTACTTAATGATAATGAGTTTGGTTTTTTTGAGATTCCTGAAATCTACTCAGTTTTATTGAGCTATATTCCCCATGTTAGCATAGGGTCACACTGTCTTGATTAATGTATGTTGGTACATTAAGTCTTAATCCAGGTAAGTGAAGACCTTAGACATTGTTTTTTTCCCCGTCAAAGTTTGGCTCTGCTAGGGCTTTGATGTTTTAATACAAATTTTAAAATAAGCTTGTCATCTTCTGCTAAAATCTAAATTAAATCAATAGATTAACTTAGGAATGATTGCTATTTCAACCAGAGTGACCTTTCCCATCCACAAGCATGGTGTATTTGCCCCTTTTATGTAGATCTTTAGGGAGTACTCGTGGCATAATGGTATACATCTAGGGGAAAAGATGAGGCAATTTGCTCCCATAAAGACTCCTCACTGCCAATGAGTCGATGCTGACTCATAGTGACCCTATAGGACAAAGTAGAACTGCCCTGTGAGTTTCTGAGAGCATACCTCTTTACGGGAATAGGAAGCCCCATCTTTCTCCCACAGAGTGACTGGTGGTTTTGAACGACTGACCTTGAGGTTAGCAATCCAAATGTGCATCCCTTATGCTACCAGAGCTCCATCTTAATGATCTACAGTCTTGGAAACCCTCTATAGGGTTGATCTGAGTCAGAATGGACTTGATGACAGTGGGTTGGGGTTTGGGCTTGGTTTTACTAACCTAAAATTTGATCATTGAAACCCACCGATAAGTGCATGACAGAAAGGTCTTTTGGTCTGCTTCTGTACAGACCACAGCTAAGAAATGCTCTGGAGAAGTTCTCCTGAGTGACACATGGATTACGATGAGTTCGAATGGACTTGTTGGGGACAGGTTTGCTTCTTTTAAATAGTGTTACTTTCCTGACTCCTTCCCCACATTGAATATAACAATTCTCATATAACCTTCGAGTCTGACACGGTCTCTATCATGCCACCACATTGTTTCTATTGCATTCCTTCTTGTGGATGAGACTGAGCACGTGAACATAGTTTCAAGATGAATGCCCAATTTCTCCATCACTGGTCCGCTCTGCCTGCTTGTCTGCTTTCTGCCAGTTCTGATACATTGATACACCCCCTCGTTGCTGATTGTCATTTTTAGAGATTGGTAAAGACCCCTGCGCATTGCTTTAGCCGTTCTTTCTTTGTCCTGTATTCCGCACACCCTCCTCTCAGTTTGCTCCATCTCTCGTGGCTTCAGGAGAACGCATTTCAAGACATGATTCTACGTGCTTGTTGCGTGATTCAGGGGAAGCAGTTTTAGCCTTCTTCCCCCACATGTGGAAAGGGGCAGTGTCTAGTGGTGCTATTGGGGGAAAACAACATTTTACAAGGGGCCATAATAAATTTTCTAGGGGGAAAAAATCCACTATCTTTACATTGTATTTTTCCATGGCCATTTTGAAACCTCCTCACACAGTAAGGAACGAATGAAGATTAAATTAATTATGCTTGCATTACCTTTTGTCATTCCGAAGTTGTTTATGGTCAAATATATTATTTCCTTTATAACATTATTTTATTTTAAACTTCTATTTTTTTGCCTCGTACTTCCACTTTTTGTCTTTAAAGAAATGAATCCATCTGGGGAGGTTTTTCATGTCTGTATAACTTGGCGGTTTACTCTTTCTCCCCAGATGGATAGCCATTCTTTCCCACAATACTTGAATAATCCTTCCTTTCAACAGTTTCTAAGGTCGCTGTTTTGGCCAAGGGAAAAAGAAATCTTTTTGTGAGAGCCAATGCCTTCAGGTTCATTCTGACTCAGCGTGACCCTGAGTGGAGTTTCCGAGACCGTAAATCTTATGGCAGCAGACAGCCTCCTCTTTCTGGGCCTTAACGGTTGGTGAGTTTGAACCACTGACCGAGAGGTTAGAAGTCCCAAGCTTACCCAAAAGCATCCAGGGCTCTAAGGAGGGTAAACTGTCTCTCTGTGTATCAACATAGATACAATCTCTAAATAAATTATTTTGTGATTCTTCTACTGACCACAGCAAAGACTTTAAAAATGTTTTTTTTTCCTTGTTCACCCACCTGCCTATATAGAGCAGAAGGAGATAAATCCGATTGGTGTCCTACAAGGTATTTAGTAGTTAAACATAATCCAGGCAAACAAAAGCAGCGGAAAGATATTGATTTTATGTCACACAAATGCAGGCCCAACATCTAAGCTCTAACTAACACTCCCAGGGCAATTTTCGTTGTGATCGGGCAAAGCCGGGAGAACAAGCTGCCGTATTTCACGACAGAACTCATCTCTCGGAGGTCAATGGTGTGTGTTTAACCTTTAGGCTCTGGCCTGGCCTGCTGCGACACTGGTTTATGGAGTGGAGGCCGACATGATTGGGGATTTAGGGCCGTGATGACTTGATTTGTGGAAGCTCGCTGCTGGTACTCAGAAATGGTGCCATCAATCCACTCCTGTCCAAGCTGCTCCCACCCATTCCCCACGTCAAACGTACCTGGTGGAAGCTACCCAACCTCCTTAGGAAAGGTGACCTTCTCATTTCCCAAAAGAGAGGGGAAAAAGAATTTGTTGTTGCTTCACTTTTAACTCATTAAACAGTATGGACTCATTAAACAAGCAATTGAAAGGTCTAAATGACTCTGATCCACGACGGCTTTTATGTTTAGTTCTCATCTTGCATAGTGAGAAATGATTTTATTTTGATTTCTACTTTGCGTGAAATGTTGCCCAAAGTTCTTCTGAACAACAACAACACAACACATGTTGCGATCCTCCGAGGAAGCAAGTCAGGGAGGATGGGAGGATGGGGCCCCGGGATGCCTGCGGTACCCCTTCGTATGCATCCACCCTGCACAGCAGCCTACAGAGCTCGGCTCCACCGATAGGGAAATGCGCCGTATCTACTCCAGCATTTTCTGTTTCTATAGTTGAGCTGGCTGTTGTTGTAGCAGGTTACCCGTTGGGTTGTTAGCCCAGGAGAAAGACGAGGCTTTCTGCTCCTGCCAAGATTGACAGTCTTGGAAACCCACAGGGGCATTTCTACTTTGCCCGAAAGGGTCACTCCGAGTCAGCACCGACCCGAGGGCAGTGAGTTTGCAGTTTGGGTGTTCTTTACAGGAGCAGATTGCCAGCTAGTTTTGTGCACGGAGCGTCTGAGTAGTTTTGAATTGACATCCTTTTGCGATTAGCAGCTGAGTGCCAGGGCTCCTTGTTTGTCTTTATCCTGAAGATTTATGAACCTTTGAGCATTCTGTTTTCCGATTTCATGAAGGAGGATGTAGTAGTTACATAATCTGTTGTCAATGTGAGACTTAAGAGTGAAGGGGTTGTGGTTAGCCTGTCAATCAGGTGCAGCTTGATGACCTCATTTGGAGGTGCTGAGGAGATACGTAGCTCGCTGGAGGCAGAGGTGCACTCCTCCCTGGGAGACATTCCTGATGAGAAGCCACAGGGAGCTATGCTGATGCAGCCAGAACCTTGGGAGCAGGAGGAGCCATATGTCCATGTGGGTTCGTACCCCACTCCTGGAGGAGCCAAATGGAGACCCCTGCCAGCACTGAGAGGCTTCTACCGCCACTGGACCCACAACACTTTCCATCCACCGGCCGGTGATTTTTCCTCCTGCATTCAGTGTCATTGCATGTGCTGAGTGAACCTGAAGACGAATTTATAGACTGGTCGTGGACATATGGGGTAATATCAGATTCAAAATCATCAACGACTCTGAGAGAAAGAGGAAGCCATCTGCTCTTGTAAAGATTTACAGCCTTGGAAACCCCATCGGAGGTCTCTGTGAGCCAGAATCAACTGGATTTTATTTGGTAAATGCTGCGGTAGATATGCTGTCTTACCAGTATATGCAAAATATGCAAAGTACATGTAAACACACAGACTCTGCGTAAACATTGTCTGTAAAACAAGACCTTTACTAATGAATCTGCTTAACTTTTTGTTGTTGTTGTAGGTGCGATCCTATGTGCAACAGAACACTGCCTGGTCCTGTGCCCTCCTGACAACTCCACGTAAGTTTGAGCCCATTGATACAGGCACAGTGTCAATCCATCTCATTGAAGATCTTCCTCATTTTGCTTCCTGGGCACTTTATCGTGCATGATTTCCTTCTCCAGGGACTGATCTTTCTTGACAACATGTCCAAAGTACATAAGATCAAGTCTGGCCATCCTTAACTAGTCTAAGGAACATTCTGGCTGTACTTCTTCCAACAGATTTTTGGCAGTTCTTTTGACAGTCCATGGTACTTTCAATATTCTTTTCTAGCACCATAATTCAAATGTATGGATTCTTCTTTGGTCTTCTTGATTCAAGGTCCAACTTTCACATGCATGTGATGCAGTTGAAAATACCATGGCTTGGGTCAGGCACATTTTAGTCCTCAAAGTAACATCCTTGCTTTTCAATACTTTAAAGAGATCTCGTGTGGCAGATTTACCTAATGAAATATATATATATGTCATTGGATCTCTTGGCAATTAATTTCCATGATAAGGCAAGAGGTGGTTTCTTATGGAAGAACAATATTGACACAAAGACAATTGAACTATCGAGGGAAAATTCCAGCCTTCACAATAAAGCCAATCACCCCGAGTCCAGTAGATGTTGACTGGTAGGACCCCATGGCAGAGTAGAACTGGGTTCTGTGAGGTGTCCAGTGACTGTGTTGATAAGTAGGCACCCGCCTTCCAACGGAGGTGTCTCTGGGTGGACCTGGGACACCAGTTTTTGTTAGCAGCGGAGACATGTAACTGTTTACACCACCCAGGGGTCCTAACGTTTAGATTAAAAATGGAATACGTCATCTGCACATAGTCAGTCCTGCCCTGTTTGCATGCCAAGACAATCAATAGCAAAACAGACGGATCCTATAATTCTGGAGTAGCCAGAAACCCAATGGGGACATCTATATAGCTCGTGTTGCAAATGATCAGAATAAGGCCTTGTGGCCGACAAGTCAGTTCTGACCCACAGCTGCCCAATCAGGCAGAGCAGAACTGTCAGAAGACCCTAATCCTGTTAAGAAACTGACTGCCCTATCTTTCTCCCATGGAAACACAGGTGGGTCCAAACTGCCAGTCAGCAGTCACACCTTTCAGTTAACAACCAGGCACGTACCCACTTCCCAACTGAGCTCCTTCCTAAAGGTGGGCAGTCAACACTGGCTCAGTTTTGCACATTGTCGCTTTCTCCCGGGTTGTCCTCTTCTTTGGGACAGCTTAATTCTCAAGCTGGTGCCATCATCCGTGGCTGGCCTCACTTCTGTGCACAAGAGTATCCACTCAAGGAGAGGATGAGTCCAGCGGCATCCCTACGGCAGTGTTAGCAGTATGGACCACACCAGGTGACACCTTCAGAAAGGGTAACACTCAAAGGACAGTCTATACTCATTTTGTGGCATGTGTCAATAGAAAGTCATTATTTTTTAATAAAAAGCATCCCTGAAATTAGTTGCAACAATGGAAACATTTTTAATATAATTTCAGACCCATGTATCAATATACTTTAAAGGCTAAAGCTTGTGCTACTTTATTTTCCAAGCTTCTATGTGCTCTAAGGATCCCTGATGGCACAGTGGGTAAAGCATCAGGCTGCATTCCAAAGCTTGTCTTGAGGAAGATGAGATTGTCTGTTCTCATAAAGACATCTAGTCTCAGAAACCCTAGGAAGCAGTCCTACCGTATCCTACAGAGTCACTATGAGTTGGAACCCACTCACTGGCAGAGGGTCTTTGTGATAGGTAGGTTTATTGTGCCAACCTCGCCAATAGGAACATGTGGGATTAACCAGGTTGCAGTTTGATTGGAGGGCAAATAGATAAATGGCTCGACAAGGCCTACCCTTCTCTCTCTCTTGCTCTCTGGTGATTGGACCAGTGTGCAGCTGCTTTAGCCTCATCTTGTGAGCTACACTACCTGTGGGACAAGCCAACCATGGATTGTGTTGCTAGAGTTTGAGGTTCCTTTGAGACCTGCTTTGCTCTGCTGCTGATGTGTATGTCGCTTGAGCTTGAGGCTGGTGCATCCTGTCATCTTACATTGCTTGAGTTTGATATCCCATCAGGCCTGCTTCGCTAAGTGCCAGAGCTGCCGACTGTGGTGCTCCATCTTCCTGTTTGCTGCCTCTGGGTGGACTCTGCCGGCATTGCCAGAGGGAAGACTCAGCTGTCTGCTTCCTTGACCTTGAACCTGGCAGCGTTGAAGGATAGCCAGTACATTAACTGTTCCACAGAAGTGAGTTGAATTGAGCCCTCTGTACTGTGAACTAGTTAGCTGTTATATTCCGTCATGCTGTGTAAATCTATCTATCTATGGAATCATGAGTGTCCTGGTTTTGTTTCTCTAGAGAACCCTGCCTAACACAGTCATGTTGTAGGTTAATGCACGCTGACAGCGCTGTCATCATGACCCAGTCGCAAGGATGCTTCCAATCATGCTTTCATCTGCTTGTGCTAAAGCATCTTGTGCTGATGTTCTGTTTGTTTGTTTGTTTACTTGGTATGGATTTGTTGATATTTCCTTTTCTTAAGAAATTGTTTTATAATTATCGGCATATGTCACCTATCATACACTTCACTAGTTAGGTCATATCTAAGAGAGTTGTACAATCATGATCACAATCAGTTCCAGAACACTTTCTGCCTTCATGTACTCAGGGCTACTAGCTCCCCATCTCCCTCCAACTGCCTGTCTCCTGGCCCAAATATGCCACTACTACCAGTTACTATTTCTATAGATTCACCTATCCTGGATTTCAGATACTGGAAAAAATGTCAAAGAATAGCAAAACTTGAAAAGAAAACCTCGCAACAATAACAAAAAGAAACCAAGAAAATCCTCAATCAAAAAGTAAGAGGAAATATTAGAAATCAGAACAATTTTAAATGGGCTAAAAGGAAGATCAAATGATAAGGTGTTAGATGTTAACCTAACTGGTTCTGTAACTGTCCACACAGAGCGGCCGATACCCAGCGGATGAGATTGTTTTTGCCAAAGGGGTCAACATCTGCAGAGTGCAGCTATTTCAGAGAAAAGCCAAAGCCTCTTCATGTTTAGCCTCTAATGAAAATGATTGTATTAGTCTGGGTACATTGCAATTAAGTAACACCAACCCCTTAATCCTATAATCCTGTGAATATGTTCCCCACCTATGAAAATGTGTAAGCCAACCACTTCATGCCTTTATCCGTCCCGCACCACCCCGCCCAATTTTGGATATCCAATTTATATGCTATCCACTTACATCAACCCAGTGCTCTGAGGAGACAATCATATTTTTCAACACGAAGAGTCTTCATTCCAGTTGGAACCTTGTGAAGTCTGCATCCGTAAGCAAAGTCAAAAACGGACAGGCCATCCATAAAGTCAGCAACAATATGCACCAGTTCACAGGCTCAACAATCTCCAGCTGGTCGGGGTCTGGTCAACTCAATGTGGGCTGCCTCACTCAGCCTCCACAGGGTGCCCATTGTTCGCCTTGCCTGCAGACCATGGGCTCTCACCAATACTCAACAAGTCTAGCCCTTCCGTGCTAGGTCATGAACTTTAGTCCATTCAACCCACTCTAATCTTCTTCTCTTTCCCTGTAAAACAAGTTCACAGGGGTCAGAGGCCAAGCTCAGCCCGTCTCTCTATTGCTGCATTTCTCCCACTCAACAAGTAGACCCAGGTGGTCACCTAGCAAGCATTTCAGCCTCCTCACAGGCTCCCTTTCACATTCAGTCCTAGAGGGGAGTTTTCTTCATGGTTCCAGATTTTTCCCAGCTTCTGACAAAGACTACTGGTCCCTGAGTAGTCCAAAGCACTGGGTGGCGCATATGCTTGCAAAGTTTTCTTTGCAGGTGTGTCCTAAACCCATCTGAAGATCAATTTATTTATTTTTTAAGTAATAAATCTTTTTATTGGGGCTCATGCAACTCTTATCACAATCCGTACATACATCAATTGAGGAAAGCACCCGTATACATTTGTTGCACTCGTCATTCTCAAAATTCACCTTCCACTTGGGTTCCTGGAATCAGCTCGGTTTCCCTTTCCCCCCCTCCCCCTCCCTCCCTTCTCTCCCCTTCCCCCTGCTCCCTTGATAGTTTATAAATAATTATTATATCTTATCTTATACTCCCTGGCGTCTCCCCTCACCCACCTTCCCATTGCCCATCTCCCACAGAGGAGGTTACACATAGATCTCCAAGATCAGTTCTCCCTTTCTACACCCCCTTCCATCCTGGTATCACCACTCCTACCGCGGGTGTTGAGGGGTTCATCTGTCCTAGATTCCCTGTGTTTCCAGATCCCTACTGCACCACTGTACATCCTCTGGTCTAACCAGGTCCGCAAGGTAGAATTGGGGTCATGATAATTTGGAGGGGAGGAAGCGTTCAGGAACTAGAGGAAGGTTTTGAGTTTCATTGTTGCTACACTGAACCCTGAGTGACTCATCTCTTCCACACTACCCCTCTGGAAGGATGTCCAGCTGTCTACAGATGGGCATTGGGTCCCCATCACGCACTCTCCCTCACTCACGGTGATGTGATTCTCACCACCACCCCGCCTTTGTTGTTTGAGACCTGGTCTCCTCTGCCCTTTACGATCACCTGTGTTGGTGTGCTGCTTCCATGTGGGCTTTGTTGCTTCTGAGCTAGATGGCTGCTTGTTTGCTTTCAAGCCTTTAAGTCCCCAGACGCTATATCTCTCAGTAGCCGGGCACCATCAACCTTCTTCACCACACTTGCTTATGCACACTTTCGTCTTCAGCGATTATGTGAGGAAGGTGATCACACAATGATTGTTTTTGTTCCTTGGTGTGTGCTACATGGTCCATTCAAAACCTTGTATTCGCTTAGGCCGTGTGCTTCTTCTAAAGATCAAATTTTAATGGCTGAAAGCAAGCGGACTTACAAACTTTCTATTTTAATACTTTCCATATTTTCCCCAGAAAACAACTGAGTAAACAGTGTGGCTTATCTGACCTCTGGCTAGACAAAGAAGAAAAACTACCATGAGGGAAAGGTCAAACAAACATCTACTTCCCATCTTATGATTTGCTTCTCCAGTACCCCACTCTCGAGGTACCATAATGTGTTAGTCTGGGTGCTTTAGAGAACCAAATCCACAGAAACTCATATGTATAAGAGAGAGGTGTATATAAAGGTAAGTGCACATCAAGAAAACATCCCAACCCAGTGCTGCCCAAGCCCACAAGTCCAATATTAACCCATATGTCCAACACCAATCCACAAAGTCCTCCTCCATCTCTCAAAACATGCACAATGATGCTGACTACAGGAGGAAATCCAAGTCAGTGAACATGTAAGCAACTCAGCACTGGCAGGGGTCTCCACGCAGCTGCTCCAGCACCCAGGACTGCATCGGGGTAGGTCCATGTGGCTTCTCCTTGGGGATGTCTTGCAGGAACTGAGCCTTTTCAGCTGATGCAGGGACCTGGTTAAGGCAGCTGCACCCTGGTCCGACCATCACAAAGCAAGAGACCCCAGAACTCAAAAGGTGAGGCTGACTGAGCTATTTATCTTGCTGCCCTTCATTCAACCCCCACATGTGTTTATCGGCCAGGTTGGCACAATAAACTAACTCAGTGATCACATTATTTTTCTCTTTTACTTCAGTGACATGAGGTATGTTAAGAAACATTCAGATGAGCGCTCCTTGGCCATGGGGCATTGATATTTTGACACATGGCTACATTTGGCTTCCTAACACCTGATACAAAAATATATTTCTAAGTGGAATTGAGCTAAAATTTTCTATTTTGGTGTCATTTTGAAAAATCAGGTTGTGTTTGAATCACTAGATGAATGATATATTTCTCAACTTTTAAAAAATGTTATGATTGTTTTTAATATCTTGAATTATAAAGGAATTATCTGTTCCTTTAAGATGAGAAATAACTTGGCTGTGAAACTGTAGTTCTGGTATTTTTAAAAAAGGTAGATCTTCAATTATTTTCACCATGTAGGATAGCTGGACTATTCAAGTTTGGTTCTGTTTTACAAATCTGACATTTTTATTTTCAAACAAATTTAAGGTCTGCTTTCTCAAGACAAAATTCAGTAACTGAGTAATTTACACTGTTTTCAAACATATAGTTCAATGACTTTTGGTAATCTAGATAGGCTTTAGTCATTTTTTTTCTAGAAAATATCCATTTCTTCCAAGTTTTTAACTACTCCAATAGAATTGCTTTTAGTATATTTTTATAATGTTATACTTTTGAAAGTTCTAACTTTGTAAGTGAACAAGCTAGTACAAGAGAAAACAGAAGGGGATGAAGAAAGTGCCAGGCTTACTTACACAGCTGATCAAGGAGTCAGAATAGTATGTAAACCGATAGTTATAAACTACCATTGAACAACCCTGGCTTAAAGTGTGCAAATCCACTTATATGCTGAGTTTAAAGGAAATGCCACGTAATGCTAATCATCTGTGTGTGAGCAGGTCATTTCTCCAGAATAAATCATGCGTGTCAGTCAAGAGTGACGTCTCGTGGCTCTCGTGGGTTTTTAATGGCGTGTAGTGCAATACCATACACCTGGATGAACAATGCAAGGTTCTGAAGAAGTGGCACCAGTGATGCCGAAAGTGCTCCCACGAAGCAGGGGAACGTCATGACATTACTAGGAAACGTCGGGTTGTTTGATATGTACAGTAGATTAATATCTGCAGCTTTGACTTGCCAGCCATTTCAACCTACGCGAGTGCAGCTGAAGGATAATCGCCAAGAAAGGAAGGGGGAATGAATGAAGCTGAAGATGCAGCTGGGAAAACCTTCCACGTGTTTTGAAGTACCATTTTTATTGAAAATGTGTCCTTTATGTGGGTGCAGTATATAATACATACCAGCATGTATTCATTAACTAGGTTTTTGGTAAGACATTAAGGAATCAAATGTTATACATGGATTTTGGACTTGGGGTTGGTGGGAGGTCAGCACCCTTCATGCCTATGTTGTTGAAGAATCAACTATATGATCATTTATTTCCCTGATTGATGGGACTTTCTAACTGCTTGATTAGTGTAGGAGGAGGTAACCAAAAACCTGAAATTGTGCTGGGCAGAGCAGAGCTTTCGTAGTATGCATTTTCCCCGCTAGGTGAGCATCAAGCAATTCACTCTGAGTTAGTGCACCCAGTGGCTTAGCCTGGGAAGGTTCTCTCTGGTCACAGTGAAGGGTTTTTATTTGTTTTTGTTTTTTTGTGAAAGCAGTTTCACTGGAACCTCGTTGTTGTTTTTTTTGTTTTGTTTTTGTGATGGCCAATTTAAGAGAATAGCATGTGGCTATGAAATTTGTTTCCTGCTCAGGAAAAATGCTGCAGAAACTGTTGTGATGTTAAACACAGCTTACAATGATAGCACAATGGGGAAAAAAATCAAGTGTACGAGCAGTTTTCTTGTTTCAGAAAAGGTGAACTGTCGATTGATGACAAACCTCATTCTGCACTTCTGTCAACTTCCCAAACAGACAAAATTGCAGATTCTTAGTGCATACGGAGTTCATTCCACCAGGTCAGCTTGATTGTGGAACAGTGAGCAACAAAACAGGCCTGATTTGTGGCAGATGGGAGTCTGGTTTTACCACTATGACAATGCACCTGCTTATACAGCCATCTCAGTGTGCCAGTTTTTGGCAAAACTCAGCATGCCTCTCTTGCCCCACGCACCTGACTCACCTGACCTCACTCTGTGTGACTTCTTTTTGTTTTCACAAATGAAGAGGGACATGAAAGATGACTTAGAAGAAGTGAAGAAAAAAATGAGGGAGGTGCTATCAGCCATCCAAATAGATGAGCTTAAAAAATGTTTCCAGAAATGGAATCGTAGATTTGACAGATGGATTAAGGGCAATGAAGAGTACTTTGAAGATTATAAAGTTGTTTAGTACAAAAAAAGTTTAAACACAGCTTTGGAAGAAAAAAAAAATCCAATTTTTTGGTTCCCCCTTAAATGTGTTCAAAGTGCCCTGGAACAGAGGCCTGCAGGACAGAGAAGCTTTTGACCAGAAAGATGGGACTATATATATATGGTATTTTCCATTTCTTTATGGTTAATCAGCTGGCCAATTAATTTCATTAAAACTTCTCAGTAGGTATGATAAAATAATTATTTATAAATTATCAAGGGTTCAGGGGGAGGGAGGAGAAAATGAGGAGCTGATGCCGGGGGCTCAGGTGGAGAGTGGGTGTTTTGAGAATGATGATGGCAACTTGTGTACAGATGTGCTGGACACAAATGATGTATGTACAGAGTGTGAAAAGAGTTGTGTGAGCCCCTAATAAAATGATTTTTTAAAAACTCAGACTAATACTACCTTAAGTGATTTTCACCACATTTGTGAGGAAATTTCCCTGTGAATGTGATCGGGTGTCAATGGAACTTTAAAAATAGTTTATTGGCATATACTTCATGTATCAAACAATGCAGTAGTTCAGTCACAGTAAGAAGAGTTGTGAACCATCAGCACAATCAGCTTCAGGACATCTTCTTCTTTCTTGTAGTCAATGTTGTTAGCTCTCCATTTCCCCAAAACCATCCCTGTCATGCCCCTCTAAACTACCATGGAGTTGATGCTAACTCATAGTGATCCCATGTGGGTTTCCAAGACTAACCATTTATGGACTAGAAAACCCAGTCTTCCTCCCTTGGAGCAGCTGGTGGTTTCGAACTGCTGACCATGTGGATTGCAGCCCAACTCGTAATCACTACACCACCAGGGCTGCTATGCTCCTAGATAATTATTAAGCCAGTTATTGTCTCTATAGATTTACTTCTCCTGGTTTCATATACAGAAAATCATACAAAACAAAAACAAGAAACAAACAGAAAACTCCAACAACCACAACAAGGTAAAACAGAAAAATCTCTACAAAAAAGGTGAAAAATATTACAAACTGCAACAATTTTAAAATGAATCAAAGGGATATAATGGAGAAAAGGGGATGTTACATTTTAATAAAAAATAAAAATAAAGGAAGGTGTTACATTTTAATCTAACTATATTATTAACTCCCGAAATCCCCTTTCCCTCTCTATTGCCCATGAAGGTGGGAGGGAGCACTAGAATCAATTGTGATTGCATTTTAAAGATGATTTAACCATGGGTGGAGGGGACGTTCTAAGATGGGTGTGGTGCTGATTGTACAATTGCCCTCATTACGATGTAACTATTGAGTTATTCCATTGTATGATATGTAAATTGTGTGCCAACGAAACCACTGAGAAAAACCCCCTAACTATATTTGTCATAATCAATTTTACAATGCTTCCTGTCTGTTAGTAAGGGTTTTCATATCCCCAGCCTAGGATGAGAGGAGATTCACTGGAAGACTAATTCATGTGGGATCCGGAAAATGGATTTTTGGCTTCTACTGTCATCCATGGCCATCTACAAACTGGGCGTTCAGAATTTAAGCTCTTATACAACTTCCTCCTCTGGCTTTGAATTTTATTATTTACAATCCCTGGGTCACACAGACTGGTGAGCTTCTTCCATGTGGACTTAGTTGATACTTCACATGTTTTAAAACAAGTCTTTAAGACCTCACAAGCTACTCTTTACGATAGCTAGGCACTGTCTGATTTCTTCACCTGCTTTGCTATACCATCCATATATCCATGAACTCTTCATGAGAGTTGAGTATTGAGTAGGACCATGTCACAACACCTAATGTTTCTTAGATTAAGCATCTGATTAAGCCCAAAATTCTCCAATGGAATTTTTTTCTGGGAAGAATCGACTAACCTGAACTTTAAAAATCAAAGTTGCATGTAAAATGCTTATTATTATTAAATTGTAGAATGATTATTCACATGGGGATATAGATAAACTATCAGATGATCCAGAGCAAGTATGAATTTGTGCCCATTACACCACCAGGCTCCTTTTCCAAGCACTCATGTAAGACATTTCTGATATGCTCCACCTCCTCAACCAAATGTATTTTTAGACCTTAGCCACTTTCATGTATATATAGTACATATACTATATAGAGTAGTATCTCATTGTAGTATTAGTTTGTATTTTTCTAGTGATATATGTGTTTATTCATCATTGCATTTTTTTGGGGGGTAAAATATCTACTCAAATATGCTTTTAAAATTGAGTTGTCAGTTTTTTATTATTCTGGATTATGATTCTTTATATATTCTGGATATAAGCTCCTTATCAAATCATTGTTTTGTTAATACATTCTCCCCATCTATAGTTTATAGATTCATTTAGGATTCTATTTTCCTCCATGGTCTTCTGCAAACTGGGTGTTCCAAATTTATGCTCTGATATCCTTCCCTCCTTTAGATTTGCATTTTAAAATTTACAGTCATTGGATCACACAGGCTGGTCTGCTTCTTCCATTCACACCTCCCCTAGATGACTGCTTGTTTGAAGACAAGCTTCTAAGACTCCCAGATATTATTTCTTGGGATAGCAGGGCACCATCAAGTTTCTTCACCACACTTTGCTCGCACACCCATGTCTGAAGATATGCAATAAGAACTACGTGTTCTCAGATTGGGTCTAGAATTCAGTGCAATCCCCAAATGCATTCATAGATCTATGGCTTGTATATATGTCTCTGGTTCACCTTGGAGACATCGTTGTCATTTTATGCTACAGGACATGACCAGTCATCTCCTTGAGGCATAATGATAGTATTGATGGTGCCATTAAGTTATCCAGTGGTATAGAATTTAAAACACATTCTAGATAAGGAGGTATACAATATAGGCTGACTATGGACAGCAATACTTGAATGATTCTTCAGTCCTTTGTTCATTTCTCTCATTCATCTTCAGCCGTTTCCAGCAAGGTGTGGTATTTTTAACCACCTTATATGCATGTGAAAGCTGGGAGGAAAATTGTAGAACAATTGATGCCTTTGCCTCATGCTGTTGGTGAAAAGTATCGAACGGACCGGGGATGGCCAGAAGAAAGAAGAAATCTGTCTTGCAGGAAGTACAGCCTGAATGCTCCTTAGAAACAAAGATGGTGAGACTTCATCTCATGCTCCTTGAATATGTTTTCAGGAGAGATCAATCCCTGGAAACTTTATTTTTATTGGAGCCATGGTGGTATCGTGGGTTATGGATTGAAAGTTCAGTAGTTTGAAACCACCATTGACTCCACAAGAGAACGATGAAACTGTCTACTCCTGTAAAGACTGAAAGCCTAGAAAACCCCAAAGGACAGTTCTACTTGTCTTATAGGATGGCTATGAGTCAGAATTGACTCAAGGGCAGTGAGTTTGCTTTATGCCCAAATGCAGCTAAGTCTCGGAGAGAGGGAACACTGTTTTACTTCTTGATTCCCACGCGTATCTGGTTCAACAGCGAGAGTGATATTTATAAGTCTCACGATGGTCACAAACTATTTACCACCTATCCGGCACCTCTTTTTCCCCCCTCGAGTGCATACACTGTGTAAAAAATAGAATGCTCATTAAATAGTAATGTCCATCTGTGTAATTATTTTCCCCTAAGTAGATTCACAGGTATTTCCAGATGCAAGGATTAAGGTATTGGTGGTAGAAGGTTGGATATAGTTGGATGTTAAAGCTCACTGTAAAGACTCAGAGTCAAAGATGGGGGTACACTTCCTTTTTAAAAAATCATTATATTGGGGGCCCATACAATTCTTATCACAGTCCATAATACATTCATTGTGTCAAGAACATATATGCATTTGTTGGCATCACCATTCTCAAAACATTTGCCTTCTACTTGAGCCCTTAATATCTGCTGCTCATTTTCCCCCTCCCTCCCCACTTCCCCCTACCTCATGAACCCTTCATCATTCATAAATTATTATTTTGTCATATATTACACTGTCTGACATCTCCCCCTGCCTTCTTCACTGCTGTTCATCCTCCAGGGAGGAGGCTATACGTAGATTCCTGTAATCAGTTCCCCCTTTCTACCCCACATTCTCTCCACCCTCCAGGCATCACCACTCTCACCACTGGTCCTGAAGGAGTCATCTGTCTGGGATTTCCTGTTTCCAGTTGCTATCTGTACCTATGTACATCCTCTGGTCTAGCCAGATTTGTAAGGTAGAATTGGGATCATCATAGTGGGGGGGAGGAAGGAGGGAAGCATTTTAAACTAGAGGAAAATGATATGTTTCATTGTTGTTACCCTGACTGGCTCATCTCCTCCCCACATCCCTTCAGTAAGGGTGTCCGGTTGCCTACCAGTGGGCTTTGAGTCTCCACTCTGCACTCACCACATTTTCAATGATATGCTTTTTTGTTCCTTGATGCTCATGGTCACACAGGCTGGTGTGTTTCTTCCATGTGGGCTTTGTTGCTTCTGAGCTAGATGGCCACTTGTTTATCTTCGAGCCTTTAAGACCCCAGACGCTATATCTTTTGATAGCTGGGCACCATCAGCTTTCTTCACCACATTTGCTTATGCACACGTTTGTCTTCAGGGGGCACACTTCTATCAATAGATAATAAAGTGGCATCGGGACGCAGCATTCAGCGTCACCTTCCAGGAAAGGTGGAAGACAGGGGGGTTTCGTTTGATTGTCAGAGTTACATCGGTGTTTCCTAAATTAAGTTCTGTGATGCACAAGCCTTTTTTCTTCTCAGTAAGCAATTTCCACGGTCAAGTAATTTGGAAAACACTGCCTATCAAGTGGCCCTCTTGGGAGTTTTGCAGTGCCCGTTATTTAGAGTGATAAAGGCTGTGGGAAACCCTAAAGTAAAGATAAGTGTTTATCTACCTTTGTTTCATCAGCATCCCCCAACCTTTTAAACCACAGAACCCTTCTTTGATAGCAGACCTCCTTACAGCCAAAAGCTTCCTTGGCTGATCCGTTGTGAAATACAGTCTCCAAACACTGCTGTGGCCCTCTTCCTACCTTCACTATGAGATCAACCCTCTGATGAGGTTGTCAGGCTGAAACTCAACGACTGCTTCTCAAAGGCTTTGAGCAAGAGAACGAGCTTAGCGTTCTAGACTGGAGAGGACGTTATGTTTCAGAGGCCAGCATTGCTTTCTGATCTGGCATAGAAATGATAAGCAAACATTCCCCCAACTCAAGCAGTAGAAAGAAGCCAAGAGAATGAGGTACCTCCTCCCCCTACTCTGGGCTCCTAGATCACTCTCGGTACCCAGCTTTTGCTGGGTGCTTTGCCTGGCTCTGATTTGCTGCATAACTGAGTTGTGAAACTGGACGAGAGGCGTTCTACCAGAGGCAGTAGGCCACCTGCTTATGTCATCCTCGGGGTCATTTCTCTGAAATAACTTTCTAATGATTGACAGCTTACATTCAAAAGCAGCAGTAAAGTAAACGGCATCGTCGTTGCCGTCATCTTCTGTGTGAGCTGACGCGTGTTGTGCTTGACCATCTTGGACACAACAGCTGATGATGACAGGATTTGTGCTGTTCCTTGATGCGTCTCAAGTAAAGTGCAGCTGGAAAAAAAACACCCTGCTCCAAATCGCCCGCTTCTGTAATTAAAAGTATAAATGTTTCAAGTCGAATACATCCTATTAGTAAGATTTTTAGGAAACAAAAATTTAATTTATTCGCATTCGATATGGTCTGTAAATGTCACCATGAGATGCCGTCCACTGGCCTTTGATTAGCTATGGATTAATAAAACTTTTATACCTCCTTTGTCAGCCTCATTTTGAACTCTGTTTTTGCATACTGTTACTATTAAATAAATGAATTAGTGTCCAGAAATGTGTCATGCATATTACCTAGCAGCAGGAAGCATAATACAGTGGTCAGCTCCCCAGGAGCGTTATAAATCCTAATGCACTCGGTAACCTGCTCACGTGGACCTATTAAAAGCGTGATGATTTAGTGGAGCGGTATTTGTGCTTAACAATGGGATTTTAGTTAATTCAAAACAATGTAAATCATCTCCAATTAAAGTATTTGACTATTCGCGGTTGCTTGCTAGAGAATCGGTACTGTTGCGAAGCCAAAGCGGAGATTTTTCTCTTTTTATTTGTCTGATTCTTTTTTTGCGCTTCTTTTTAAGCAGGGTACTACTGAGTTAAGTAGTTGCCTCGTTTATGCTCCATCGGGTTGGGGTAGCTTATGTTAAAATTAACCCAGCCCTGGAGAACCTGTGTATCTGGTGCAGTTAGTTAATTCCACTAAAGGAATTTTGAGCATCAATGAGAAGAAAAAAAAGGGGGGGGGTGAGTGGGTGCTGGAGCTGGGGCTCTGGGTTGCCTGGTGAGCATGGTCACTGCGCTGGAGCTGCTGCAGGGTGGCGGGGATGCGCATTCCCGCCGCCACCCCCCCCCTTTTTTTGCAAGCCTTTTTGTGGCTGCTGTTACCCAAGTCCACTCCCTTCCGAGTCGAGAGAGGGGCATTCCCAGTCTCCCCCTTAGATGAAGCTGCACCACCAAGGGGAGGAAGCATCGGGCTGTGACCTGGTTGACAGGTGGAATGCCACTCCTACACTTCCGTACAAATTCAAGTTGACATAAAATCATCCGACTGTCACGATGATTTCTTCATTATTTTGTGACATAAGACATGTAAAAAGCAAAGCCGTCCATACCAAGCCCTTCCTTTTGTATTGCTGAAATATGAATGAAGTTACCTGGATTTTTAGTAATGGCAACAACCAATTTCTTGGATGTTCATTTTGCATAAAAATGACCAAGAGTCATTTTGGTTATTCCTCCCATCAGCCTGGGAGGAGAACAATCCAGCTAATTCACCTTGGCTCTTCATTGAGGGAATGGCACGAGAAGAAGGGAGACTCCAGCGATCCGTTCTGATCGTGGGGCTGGAGATCTTTGGAAAGTTGCCACAACCCCACAAATATTTGTTAGAAACCCACCTGTCCCCTGGTTAAGCACCTTTGGCCCTGCCAGCTGAAAGAGGAAGGGACAGGCTAGGCACGAGAAGTAGGAATTCTGATGAGACCACTGCCACTTAGTAGTCAGGTGAGCATTCAGTACACCTGATTGCATTGTGGAGTTTTCACTGATAAAATAGTGATGATAAGCATCTACTGTGGTACACGTGGTCAAGCATTAGGCTGCTAACCTATGTCAGTTTGAGTCCACCTAGAGGTATCTTGTAAGAAAGAAATACCTGGTAATCTACTTCTGGGGGAAAGGATCAGCCAAGAATTAAACACCCAATGAAACACAGTTTGACTCTGACATCCATGCGACCACTGTGAGTCAGAATAGACTCACTGGCAACTGATATCTGTTCATATTCGAGGTGTTTCTGACCAAGCATACTGATACCGATCGTTTACCAGTCCCTTACTATAAGCTGGGCACAGGGCCATCTGATCACCTGGAGAGAGGCACAGTCATAAACACTGTCCCTGGAATGACCTCTTCTCTATTGATGAAGAGCCAGAAATGCAGG
This sequence comes from Tenrec ecaudatus, assembly GCF_050624435.1. Classification (NCBI taxonomy): domain Eukaryota; kingdom Metazoa; phylum Chordata; class Mammalia; order Afrosoricida; family Tenrecidae; genus Tenrec; species Tenrec ecaudatus. The sequence goes on along the minus strand of NC_134543.1, from coordinate 121,280,386 downwards.
GAGATGAAGCCTTGTCTGAGCTCACACAGTCATGGTGTCAGCAGTGGTAGAGCTAGGACAGGGACCTCAGTCTCCTTCATTCCCTGGACTGTGTGCAGAATGACGCCATCCTGCCTCCAGGGCCAGATAAGCACTCTACAAGGTAGGCAGCATCATCCCAAGTCTGCAGCTACAGAAGGCAAGGAAAAAACTTGTGGGGAAGTATTGTCTCAGAGGAAGGAAAATCAAATGAGAGAATGTCTAGGGAGTGCAAGGCAGAGCCAACCCACTTACCAAAGTGATCTTAGCATTTTAGCAAGCAGGTCGGCCGTGCTGGTGGGTGGAAACTCATGCACCCACCACCTGATGGCGAGGCTTTGAGAGCAATTGGATAAGGCAGTGCATGGAACCTGCTCACTCATTGTTCTACTAAACGATGCCTGTCAACAATTTTGTTGTGCTTTTAATAGATGAACCGACGGGCTATTTGGACCTGGAATAAGCATCGCCACAAATGGTTATTATAAAAGTTGTCAATGTATTTATGTTTTAGATCGTAAATGAGTGCTTGTGGGTAGAAGTTAACACAAACACACACATGTAATCTCCTTGGTGTATTTTTTCTTAAGCCTTACAATTTCTTAAGAAGAAAGGAAGGGAGGAAAGGGATGTATGCTAATACTTTCCAAATAAAGGGGTAGTGTGCTATTATAGGGTAGTAATTTACCATGACAAAAGTGAGAAAGTGAACATTTAAAAATAAAGCTTTTCTTTACAAAAACAACTTGTTCACTCAGTAGATGAACTCCTGGATTTAGTAGTTCTAGCTTCTAGTTAGTTTACCTAATAACTATGTTGCTATTTTTTTAAATCAGAGCATAAACTGAAAGATTCACAATACTTCCAGGCAATACCATAAAATCAGTATGTTTTCTCAAGCATTTAGAAACAAAACAAAGACCATAACAGTGTTCATTAGCTGACCATCTACTGCTGTTAGTGGTGGTGTATTTCTTTCTGTCAGTATATTTGTAAATGAAGTGTAGAGCAAATCCCAGCTTAGAGAGGGGGAAAAAAGGGGGGCTGGTGTCCATTGCCTGTTTTTAAACAACTTACATTATGGCTGAGTTCTGGAAAGAGTTAAGGGAGCCTGTGCCTTGTCACAAGGAAACAATATGGTTGTTGGTAATGATCATGAATTGAGTCATGTCCTCCCCAAATATTTGTCAACGTGGCCGGGCCATGGTTCTCAGGGCTTAGGCAGCTAGATGATGATACAAACGTGCAGAGGTTTAATGCTGCAACCATCCCTCCTGGTGTGATTAGCCAATCAACTGGCAGGGCATTCGAGTGGGAAGCAATGTCCTTATTCTGGTGAGTTTCCTGATGCTCCATCAGGGGCGTTTCCCTGAGCAACAGCCTGTGTCCCCTTTCGTGTTAGCTAACAAGAGAGAGCAGCTGGCTGAGGGAGAGATCGAGATCGAGATCGCAGTAGTCCCAAGAAAGAAGAGTCAGGAGCAAATACATCATCTGTGTTGGAAACCTCTGAGACTCAGGGGGAAGACACAGGAAGATGCCAAGACACATGGAGATCTCCAAGGGATTCTGGGTTCACAGATGTTGAAAGGGGACCAGGACTCCCCCCCTACCCCAGAGTGGATACAGAAAGAAATCCTTCTCCACCAGCTCGCACCCTGAGCTTTTGCTTCGAAACTCCCAAATTGGGAGAGAATGCATTGCTGTTTGTGGAAGCCATTGACTGGGGGTGCTTCATTCTGGCTGCACCGGGGAACTAAGTCAGTCACTCGAGAATGGTTCTCCTTCCTCATAAAACCAACATGATTGAAAACCAGTGACCATGCACACTGCCACAAGTCTGCAGTTGGAGAAACGTGCTCACTTTCCCCCTCAGGCATTCCATTGAGCTCTTCTGAGCTTCAGGCCCAGAGCTCAGGCCTTTATGGCTCACAGAATGAGGCAGCCCAACTTGCTAACCAGTCCACATGGAACTCTGGGTATCCCAGCCCCCAGTCTATCCCATCTCATTATTGACACCTTGACCCACGTGTTGCTTTGATTCACACGCTAGAGATTGCTTTTGAATCTGTTCTCTCCCTCATTTCCATACTTCAGAGGCTATAAATCTTTTTGAGAGCAGATAAGCATCCTCTTTCTCCCAAGGAGCGGCCGGTGGTTTGCCCCCGTGACCTTGCAGTTAGCAATTTCACTCTTATCCAACAGACTGTCATACCTGGTACCTAGCAGCACTTGCAAATGTGCTGATTGACTGGATTAATGTGAGAACAATATGTTCGACCCATACACCATCTCTCTCTGAAATTAGAGGATTTACGCAAACACAAAAGAAGCAAAGGAAAGAGGTTTCTAGAAAATGTCCCCAGAATTTTCTTCTCAACATGCCCCAGTTGTCTTCAAGGAAGAATTACCACTATACATGATCTCTGATGGACAAATTCCCTATGGAGACTCCGACTTTCCCATTCATGTGCCTCTACCTTATCTTTTCTTCATGGCCCACTCTAGTGCCACATTCTATAATTACCTCCTCTGCTGCCTCCAGAACATATGGCTCTTTTCTTGGACACCTATAGTACTTATGAATTGATGCCTTTGGATGAAAGTGTTGGCGGAGAATATTGAAAGTCCCATGAACAGCCAGAAGAATCAATACATTGGTCTTGGAAGAAGTACAATGAAAATGCTCCTTAGAAGCAAGGGTGGTGGAACTTCATCTCGTGTACTTGGGATATGTTGTCAGGAGAGGCCAGCCCCTTGCAAGGGGCCTCAGGCTTCTGAAAGCAGAGGGTCAGTGAACAAGAAGGCCCTCACCAAGATGGATTAATTCCGTGGTGCACAGCGTGCTCGAACCGAACTGTATTGGTGAAAATGGTGCAGGGCTGCGCAGGGTTTCTTTCTGTTGAACATAGGGGCGCTGTGATTGCCAGCTGACTAGATAGCGCCCAAGAACAACAACATAATACTTATGACGATATGTTCTAAGAAAATGGAATATACTATCCACAAAGCTCAAACCTTAAGATTCAGACCTAGAGCAAGAATGTAAGGAAAAGCTCACATGATCAAGTAACCTGAAACCATTTACAAATAGTAGTCCCCAAGCAAGATTTCTTAGAAAATGCCTTATGATTGTTTCTGCTATGTAATGATATTTATCTGGTGTGTACCATGTGCTAAGTCAGGAATCTGGGTGACATAGTGATTAAGCAAACAGCTGCTAAGCAAAATAATCCCCGAAGATTCCCAAAACCATGGCCACACAGGAGCAACCTAAACGTGTGTGTGTGTGTTTGATTGGTTGCCTGGTAATTAGTAGTTCAGAGGACAATATGTCAGTAGAGACGTGCTCTAACATCCGTCTTGGGCGATGCATCTCTGAGGTTTGTTCTACAAGGACCTATCATCAGTGGGTACGAGTGCAGCGGGGCCTACTTGTCACAGCAGTAACTATGACAGAGGCGTGGCCTGAGTTGGTGCTCCTTCCTTCCCAACTCCCTTCCAGAACAAACTACTGCAGCTGAGTCCCTGTTGGCATTCAGAGAAACCCAATCTAGGACATGCCTCGACACTGCTGAGGACTGTCAGACTAACAACAACAAAACCGACTGTAGGTCATGGCTTCATTGTGGTCTCTAGGGCAGTGATGCTCCCTGGTTAGAAGTAAAAACCATATATGATCATCTATGAGGTTCTTGGGAAGTGAAGATAAATACGAAAAATGCTGTTCAGGGAATATATAGTCCATCAGAAAAAGCACCGAAAAACTTCTCCTAAGACTGAACTTTAAAGAACAAGAAAACGTGATTAAGGGTCTCTACTATTCCCATTAACCTGTAGGACTAAAGACCCAATGGTTATGGTACTGCACACAGTAGGTCTGTTGCAAAGTCTGATATAGATTCATTTCCCCTTTGCTGTAAGTCCGGACTGTCAATATTAGAAATGTCATAACCTCATTTCAAACACTCTGGAGCCCAAAGCAATGCATTAGCTACAGTTCTGTCATTGGAGAGTGAAGTGGGGCGGGGTGGGGGGCACTGGCTTCAGACATGGTTGAACCCCGAATCTCAAAGCTGTCATCAGGGGGTTTGCCTGTCATTCTCTCATGTTTGACTGCCTCTGGGTTGGCTTCACTCACAGTCAGGACACTGTACCCAAAGGAAAAATTTGGTTTCTAGCAGCTCCTGGCTGATCCAGTACTTTTAACTTAGGACCCCAACAAAGAAGATCCCCCATCACAGGAATGATTGTCTCTGCTTAGGTGTCTCGTGTGTAAACCCTGGTCAGGGCTGGGTCTTGTGTTCATGATGTCCTGGAAGAAGTAAACATGCAATGGGGACCTTGTTAGCAAGATGACCACACCAAATGTTTCGTAGTCTCTGGAATTCCAGAGTCCTCCAAAGATGCCAAGGGCAGCTAGGTCTTCCGCCTCTCTGAAGGCTGGCACTTCACCGGTCAACATGATATTCAAGTCTTTTCCTAATAAGACCATCCATAGCTGCAGCTGCTGGACCAAACTCCTCCGACTGGGGGTAGGGAGTGGGGAGTAAGTGAAGGAGCAGACAGCGGTAAGACCTTCCTGGAGAGCGGGAGATGGCTATCTTGTCTGCCGCTGAGTCAAGGGCAAGGGCAGCTCCCCCAACCTTGTAAAGTGTCGGGATTCAGAGTGAGGATCCTCGCTTGCCAGAAGAGCAGCGGACCAAGGCTCAGATCCTGGCTTTCGGCGGGTGCCAGGGACATCGTCATCCATGGTGCTGCTGCGTGACAACGCCAGAGGGGTGTACTACCTTGCAGCGTGCTGGCTGCTGCATGAGGCTGAGTTGCTCCACTGGTCCAACGCAGAGCAGGATGCGGCCTTGCACAACACTGACGAACAAAACAGATGCTTCTCTCCTCGGTCCTTCCTCCCCTTCCTCCAAGCCTAAGTGCTTCTACTGCAGTCCCTATGATACAAGTGGTTAACGCTTTCAGTCACTAACAGAAAGGTTGGAAATTGGAGTCTATTCGGTGGGCATGTTGGAAAAACAGCCTGGCTCCCTTCTCCTGGAAATCAGACACAGGGACTCCTATGGAGCGCAATTCTACTCTGACACACACGGGGTTGCCAGGAAGCAGTCACCTTGACCATGACTCTTTTAGCCTAAAACTAAAGCCCAGCCCACTGCCATGGAGTTGATTCCAACTCAGAGCAACTGATATAGGGTTTCCAAGACTGTACATCTTTCCGGGAGCAGATGGTCTCATCTTTCTCCTAATGAGCAATTGGTGGGATTGAACTACCAACCTTGAGGTTAGCAGCCCAATGCCTAACCCACAGTGCCACCAGGGATCCTTCTTCTTAGCCTAAGAAGCACTTTATAAACCAGCTGCCGCCAAGTCAATGGACTCCTGGCAACTCCAGGAGGGGTCACGATGAGTTGGAATGGTCTGGGGCACAGCAGCCTGGGTTTGGCTTGGCTGGTGCTCTGTGATGCCCTGTCCTTCTTGTCATGTGAGAGCTTTCCATGAGCAGAGGGCAGCAGCCCATGGCCTTTGCATCACATAGTGACCTTTCCCCTCACTCCTCCTCTTACATGGCTGTCCCCGTGGTGCTGGGTTTCACAGCCTCTTGGTGAGATTGGATTTGAAAAAAATCACCCACTGAATCTTGTAGATCCAACATCGTTCCCCACCTCGCTTCCCTTTAGCTTTTAATTAGCCAGCTTCCCTCATAGTTTTGAAGTCTGGTTATTTAAAATTCATCAGTGAACTGGTCCTCTGGGAGTTGTTCTCAATTACAAATTGAAGACTAATTGTGACGAGATCACCATTGCGCCATGACGCCTCCACTGTAATTGCTTCCTAAATTAACTGGCGCTTCTTATTTAACACTCAGGTAAGGCGGTAAATGGAGCTGCAGCTCGTACCAGGACGCCCAGCAGTCGATGAACTGTGAGTCACACCCCCAATTAAAAAAAAAATCTCTTTTTTCTTATTTGAATACTAGGTTGTTGGTTGTTTTTTTTTTTTACAATCTAAAATAAAACATTGCAGCAGAAGCAGCAGATTTTGCTAACACTGAAAGCAGTTTGCTGCATAAAATTCCCTGGAATCCTCCAAACTCTGCGTTAAAAATCTGGGACCCGTTGCTATGAAGCGGACGTGGATCTTGATGGAGGGTTTTTAAGCTGTGACCTTCCAGCAGAAGATTGCCAACCCGCTCTTCCAAGGTAGCTCCGCGAGGATTTGAACCACCAGACTTTGGGCTAGAAATGAGCATTTAACCCAGGGACTCACAGTCTCTTGACAGACCATCTGGAAAGCAAAGCAGTTCTCCCATCACACACACACACACCAGTTTGGGGTAGTGTGTGTGTGTGTGTGTGTGTGTGTGTGTGTGTGTGTGTTGTCTTGATGAATGGACTGGGTCACAGCAGCCTGGGTTTGGTTTGGCTGGTAGCTCTGTGATGTCCGGTCCTTCTTGGTGAGCAGAGGGCAGAAGTTCATGGGAAAGTGAAATTAAAAGATCCTCAGGGATAGCGTTAAGCTTTGGGCTGCTAACTGCAAGGTTGGCTGTTCAAACCTTCCAGCCGGTCTGGGGAAGAAAGGTGAGGCTATCTTTTCCTCCCAAGATTGCCAGCATCAGAAAACCTAGTGAGCAGTTCTACTCTGCCTTAGCCAAGACTGCTAGGAGCCGACTGGACTCCCAGGCAGTGGGTGGTGTGTTGTTCCTCCGTGTGCCTCTGTGCCGGCTGCGGTGCTCTCCTGTGCTGAGAGCTTCTATCCGACCATCGCCACGCTGGTATAAGCAGCCAATGGGAGACAGCTAGTTGGAACTTAACCTGGGAAGGGTGGGGTGGGGAGGAGTGGGGTGGGGGGCAGTAGGGGGTGGTGGAAGGTAAGATACAGCTGTATGCATCAAGATGAGAACGGATGATCAGGAGCTGCTCAAGAAGCTGAACCCCCAAAGGCTCCCCAAGGCTTTGCATCCCTGAAGAAGTTATCCCCAGGGTGCTTCCTTCAAGGAGTTGAGGAAGTGACTTCCACGTGTCCAGCTGGACCTGAACTTAAGACTTGGACTTAAAGATGCACTTTTGCATCTGCTGGCAGAAATACAAAATGCAGACCCTCCCTGCGACTTCCTGGTTGTTGCCATCATACCTCCTGCCACTGCAGAGTGACCGCTGGGAATTATGACCTTCACCGTGCCGTACTTCATAGACCCCTCTTGAACTTGGTCCAGTTGTTCCTCTGGGGACTGTCCTCATCCACAGGCACGTGGGGCTTTCAGCAAAGAATGGTTCTACATCCTTCTCTCAGAGCATTACCCATGACACCTCCTAGAGAACTGTGACTCCAGCTAGAAAATGCCCTCATCCCATACAGAGCTAGGAATGGAAGGGCGGCTTTCCTGAGCTACCACCACACCCAGGTCCAGCTCTAAGCCCCACAAGGGATGTCACTCACATGGACTTGCCACATAATAAACCTGAACTTCTCCCACCTGGTTCTGCCTTGCCCGTTTGTTTTCAAGACGAAGTTTCACTTGTTCCATATTATAAGTATAATTGCCATTCACTGTGTATAGAACCCTTGGAAACACCAGGAAAGTGGGACCAAGAGTGGAACCTTGCTGGAGTCCACACCTACCAATCACTATGGTTAGCATTTTGGTTCACTGGCTTTCCTTGACATCAAATGTATTTTTTCTGTCACGCTATGGGTTGCATTCTTTCTATTTTAATGAATATCATCGGTGTATATTTTCTCCTGTTAATAGACACTTAACTGAGCTTAGTGGATGTATACTATCCCGTTCAGTGTCGGATTGTGTCCTTGACCTTGTTGCTGTTGGTTGCTGTGAAGGAGATTCCAGATCATGGTGACTCTATGAGTGTAGGATAGAACTGGTCCCCAGGGCCTGCGGTGGCTGACTTCTAAGACTCAGTTTGCCCAAGCTGTCTTCTGAGGCACTCTGGGCAGGTAGTCGTGCACGTAACCATTGTCCCCACCCAGACGCTTACTTAACCTAACTGAGGCAAAATTTCTAATGTTTCACTGTTGTGAATGACGCTATAACACCACGGTGCAAAAACACTTGTTAGGTATTTGGGATAATTTCTTCACAATAAATTCCCTCAAAGGGAGCTGAATCAAAGGTGTAGACCTCTTTAAGGCTTCTTGATACCCCTATCAAAGTTCAGTTTTTTGGTTTAAAAGAAAATAAAGTTGAACTTTAAAATGAAAACACCCCATTCAGGTCTGAAATGATAAACCTGAGAGTCACCAGTTGCCATGAACTTGATTTCCAACTCTTTATGACCCTGTGAACGTCCGAGGAGAACTGTCACACATTAGGTGTTTTTTTTTACCTTCTGTTAGGCCTTGGGTGGAGGTTTACTCAGTACATCGAGCCCCATGACATTGGTTGCAAGCCCTTCAGGTAACAGTACTCTTCTCACGTCCTCCCTGAGATTCCTCCTTCCACCCAGCCTTCTTTCCTGTGCCTTCTGGTCTTTGGAGCTTTCTTTTCAGCAAACTCCACCCTTTTGGTCACACATGGTTGATCGTTCTGAGGACTATGTTCTGTGCTGGTATTATTGTTCACTTTATGGGGCTGTCTATTGTCTGGCTGGAAGTTGGTCCCTGGGAGTGGGCTCCGGTCCCTGCCTAATGGGGTGTCTATGGACCACAGTGTCAAGTGTGTCGCCAATCTTTAACAGACCCATATGGCTGGTCTTTTACCTACTTTTTGTACCTCTCCTACTCTGTCTGGAACTTTCTACTGAGATCTCGATGAGCGAGGTCGGTAGTGGTCACTACGTACCATCTAGTTCCTCTGAGTTCTGGGTGGTGGAGCCTGTGCTTCGTGGGACCTGGGGATCCTTTGGGACAAGTGTTTCCTGATGTTTTGATTTTGTTTCCCCTTGGCTCTGGATGGGAAGAGAACAATGGTTGCATCTAAGGACGGCCATTCAAACACGTTTAAGATCTGTTCATCAAAGTAGGATGTAGATGAGATGTAATGCCACTAGATGCATCTGTGCCTGAGACTGTGGTCCTAGTCCCTCACCAGGGACTCGGCCACTTAAAGGTGCTTAGTTATGGCTTAGAGTTTGCTGGCCTTTTTTTTAAAAAAGGTTGAGAAAATAGTTATATGGTAGTCACTTAAAGACTGCAGGGATAAGGTTAGGTGATCTGAGATAAAATAGACTTTCACAATGATGTCACCATGCACCCCAAATCCAAACCAAACTCACTCTCCTGGAGTCCATTCTGATGGCTAGCAGCCTTACGGGACAGTGGAGAGCTGCCCCTGTGGGTTTCTAAGACTGCAGGTCTTTATAGAAGCAGAACGTCTCATCTTTTCCCCTTGGAGCAGCTAGTGGTTTCAAACTGCTCACCTCGAGGTTAGAAACCACTACACAACCAGGGCTCCCAATATGCAATACTGGCATAGATTTCATATGGGGTTAACTCTCGTATACAGCTGGCGAATGAATGGATCTTTTGCTCTTAAGAATGCATGTCTGTATGTGTTTTCTGTGCCTGTACATATATGGGTTCACACATGCACACACAGAGCGTCCGACACAACACAAAGAAAATGCAGATGGTTAAATGAAAAGTAGAAGATCCAGAATGACGACGAAGCCCCTCAGTGAGATGATGAGCATGGTGGCTTCAACAATGGGCTCACACACACAAAGCCGTGGTTAGGAGAAAGGCCCGGGACTGGGCAGCGTTTCCCTCTGTTGTGCAGGGCGTTGCTCTAAGTGGGACCAACTCAACGGCACCTAAAAATAACAAGAACATAGATCTTTGCATGACGTGGGTTTAATGTCTCCCGTTTCAACACCCCCCACGTCCCCCCCCCCCAGTTTCAGTTGTGTTTTCTTAGATGGGACAGGGCATTTTGCCCGCTGTTTCTTCAGGAAGAAAGGCTCCTCTCCCCCTTTCTAACATGATACACAATACACTGTGAGCCGAAAGCATCAGAATTTGCTAACAAATTGCTGTACCTGCTGCTTGGCTCTGCTCCCCCCACTCCCTCTGCCTTCCAGTATCACTGTTTTGCCTATCCAGCGCCCTTTGAATTCCCAGTTCAAAGGCTCTTTTGTTATACAGCCAATGTATTCCCAAGAATATTGGAAACAGCCATAAAAGAGACACACATTTGGTACGCGGCGGCATCTCGCCTGTCTGATACAGCACATGGTGCTTTGGAGAACGCTTCCCAGCGTCCCAGCTCCAGCACAGCGGGCAGCGGCAGGACACACACATGGCCCTGCTTTAATGCATATTCACAAGGTGTCCTGGTCCCCTGTGAGGTGTAATGAGTGCCTACTGGGTACTTTGTATCCCTGTTAAGGGCAGAATGGTGGCAAATCCCAGAGAAGCGAACATACTAAAATATTGTAATCAGAGTCCTCAGGCACTGTTTTTACTCCCCTAGTCCAGCGATGAGAGGTTCCCCCCCAGAAAAGTTATCCACATGAAAGTCTTCAAATCAGATATTGTACACTCAAGAAGAGGATATGTGTAGATCTCTGATCATTCCAGAAATATGCACCGTTGTGATTGTGCCCAGATTGACCAGTGCATACCAATGTATACCCCCAGGTGCACAGGTACTCCAGACATCTGAGTGCGAGAAAAAGGTAGCCATGCTTGCTGTGTCTGTGCTTGAAGCCCAGGGAGCAGTCCATGCTCAGGTAACACAGAGATCTTTGAAGGCTCCCTTAGTTTCGGTCCTGATCAGATGCATAAATTGGCTTCTCACCTAGTGGAGGGCTCACTCATTCATTCTGATTGATCTTTAGACCTGACACAGACCAGATCCACACAAATCACGAGGGCAGAAACATCTGCGACTTGGTATAATGAGAATACCCCACAACCTCTTTAGTGGTAATTGCATCGAGAGCACCAAATAGCTTTCACAGTTGTTTTTACAAATGATACAAATTAGCACCCAAGATCTGAACACTATACTGACTTGTAAAAACATTGGGGAATTTAGCCAGGCCTTGGGTAGCTTGGGCAAATATATGTATTAACCTAGATACACTTTTAGGACGTTTTGTAGCAAATCTCTGTCTCTGTCTCTCTGTCTCTCTCTCTCTCTCTGTCTCTCTCTCTCACACACACACACACACACACACACACAAACAGACACACACAGGAATTCCACTGCTTTTTGCACTTAGAACTCTCTGGTGGGCAAGTTCATCTCACACACACACACACACACACACACACACACACACACCACACACAGGAATTCCACTGCTTTTTGCACTTAGAACTCTCTGGTGGGCAAGTTCATCACACACACACACACACACACACACACACACACACACACACACACCACAGGAATTCCACTGCTTTTTGCACTTAGAACTCTCTGGTGGGCAAGTTCATCACACACACACACACACACACACACACACACACACACACACACACACACACACACACACACACACACACACACACACACACACACACACACACACACACACACACACACACACACACACACACACACACACACACACACACACACACACACACACACACACTGGAATTCCACTGCTTTTTGCACTTAGAACTCCCAGGTGGGCAAATTCAACTAGGAGGTGTTTTTCTCTTTTCCCCATTTAATCTGCTACCAATTTCTCTCAAATACCCTGAGAATTTTTAAATCTCCAAGCTGCTAAAGTCTACCATTTAAATCCCCCTTTCCTGTTAGGGAACGCAGATACCACACAAACAATTGGAAGGTTGTATAGGTATTTCGTTAGAGCTAAATATTCCAGGCAAGCTGCCATAAGACAATTGCATATAACACTTGCACTTCTGATTAGATCTCAGCCTACCTACCGAGGCAATAAGATGAGTCTCTCTAGGGAGCCGCTTCTGATTTGGGTGTCCTGTTGCCGTCAGCCACCTCTGCCTGCGGCCAGCCAGAAATCAGAAGAAGGTGCTTACATAGTTTTAAATCCTGCAGAAGAAACTTTCACACAACTCCAAGATGTCATGCTTCATTTTAAAAAAGGGGGGAAAGAAGGAAGAAAAGGTGGGGAGAGAGGTGATTGAAGAAATGGGAGGAAGGGAAGGAAGGGGTGCAAGCAAGTACAGCACAAAATGATGAAAACACAACACTCTTCTCGCTGTGCCTGAAACACTCTTTCACTCTTTTGCTTGGCTGTTTCCTTCTCTAAGACTTCCTGGCAGCTGCACCCCAGTGATATCTGGGTGTTCCAACTCGTACAGTCTTTACTTGCCCCAGTATTTAGCACTCAGTCTATGTACCTCTGCTTATTCATTTCTGCCTCCTGTCCTTGAGTCCTAGTGGGGTAGAGATTACATTTTCCAAACCACCAGCTGCTCTGCCATAGAAAGACAAGGTGTTCTACTCCCATAAAGAATCACAGTCTGAGAAATTCACAGTCAGTTCTAGCTTCTTCTAACGTGTCATTATGACTCCATGACAGTGAGATTTAAGCTGAGAAGGTGCTCCCTACAGGTGTGCCAATAGAACCTCGCCTTTTCAAGCACTTAACTTTTTTTTTTTTTATTTTAACAATTTATTGGGGCTCATACAATTCTTATCACAGTTCATACATATACATACATCAAATGTATAAAGCACATCTGTACGGTCTTTGCCCTAATCATTTTTTTCTCCTCTTTTCTTCTTTTACGTTTTATTCGGGACTCATACAACTCTTATCACCCTCCATACATATACATGCATCAATTGTATAAAGCACATCCATACATTCCCTGCCCCAATCATTCTCAAGGCATTTGCTCTCCACTTAAGCCCCTTACATCAGGTCCTCTTTTTTTTCCCCTCCTCCCCTTTCCCCCCTCCCTCATGTGCCCTTAGTAATTTATACCTCGTTATTTTGTCATATCTTGCCCTATCCGGAGTCTCCCTTCCCCCCTTCTCTGCTGTCCCTCTCCCAGGGAAGAGGTCACATGTGGATCCTTGTAATCAGTTCCCCCTTTCCAACCCACTCACCCTTCACTCTCCCAGCATCGTCCCTCACACCCTTGGTCCTGAAGGTATCATCCACCCTGGATTCCCTGTACCTCCAGCCCTCATATGTACCAGTGTACATCCTCTGTCCTATCCAGGCCTGCAAGGTAGAATTCGGATCATGGTAGCTGGGGGGAGGAAGCATCCAGGATCTGGGGAAAGCTGTGTTCTTCATCGGTACTACCTCACACCCTAATTAACCCATCTCTTCTCCTAAACGCCTCTATGAGGGGATCTCCATTGGCCGACACTTGGGCCTTGGGTCTCCACTCTGCACTTCCCCCTTCATTTAATATGGTATATATATACATATACATATACACATATATACACACACTTATATCGTTGTTGTTTTTTTTTTTTTTTTGCATGATGCCTTATACCTGGTCCCTTGGCACCTCGTGATCGCACTGGCCGGTGTGCTTCTTCCATGTGGGCTTTTTTGCTTCTGAGCTTGATGGCCGCTTGTTCACCTTCAAGCCTTTAAGACCCCAGACACTATCTCTTTTGATAGCCGGGCACCATCAGCTTTCTTCACCACATTTCAAGCACTTAACTTTTTACAAAGCATTCGTCTGTGTAGTTTTCCCATGTGGAGCATCAGCAAAGCGCATATGTGAACTCGTTTTCGAGAAAAGTTGTTGTGGTTCAGAGAACAGCCCCTAGTCGCCTCCCCACTTGTCAGGGGAAGCCAGCCCCTAACACATCATTACGGGTCCAGTAGGCGCAATTGTACAGCGATAGTAAGTAAAGATCATAGTAAAGTTATAGAGAGCATGAGAGATAGAAGTATTGAAATAAATGGAGTCAAATAACAATTCATGGTAGCATGCTCACCTCAGCCCCGCTTGATGGTCCACGTGGAGGGAGAGAGAGATATTTAATGCTAGCCCAAGCTTTTTATATTCTCTGGGGACATGCAAGCCCCCTAATTACAGGTGAGGACCTACGTCACAGGAAGAGGTTGAGCTATAGATAATACAGTAATGAGGGGGTGGTCTAGGGAAATACACACAATAGGAAGAGGAGGGATTGGGGGTATACATGTGACAAGATGGGCGGACCCTAGATTCAAGATGGCAGCCTAACCTTGGTCACCCTTGGGCAGGTTTGACCTCTCTGGTGTCTCCTACATGGAAACAGACAACTACTATCCTTATCAGAAAGGAGTGAGCCCTATTTGTTGTGGGATAAACAGTGGTGACTGCTTGCTCTAGATGGCTGATAGCTCTTAGGGAGAATGACCCCTGACCTACGTCTGATGACCTCCAAGTGTATGGTCATTCGCAAGCAGCTGTTTGGCATGTATTTGGAGGAGACAGCTTGGGAGAAATCCTTCTGTATCCCACACCCACTAAACTGCAGTTAGAACTCCCACACACGCTGCCGTGGCTGCTGACATGACACGGTGAAATCTGGCTCGTTACCAAAAATGAAAAGAACAATCTCTACTAGGAATTCACTATCAATACAAATGGAGCCATTTGAGATGCATACATTTGAGCCTTCTCGGATTTTATCTACGGGAATTTGTCGAGCATCAAGAGCTTATTGAAATACAGTTCCAAGTTTCACTAACGCGTGCCGTGCCAGGGATAATGAGATATAAGTTACAATAGTCACATTTCATGTCTGTTAAGCCTTCCAGAAGAGATTTTGGGGCCCAGAGTCATCCTAGAGAAGAACAAGGGTGGACAAATCATGTCGTCACCTTTCAACCAACATCCTATCCCCACAACCACAGTATTTTACTCTACATGAAATCAAGTTAAAACAAACAAACAAACTCAGAGCAGTAATCAATGGGAGTAATGTCATCATGAGAGGTTAAAATAAATCCAGGCAGAAGGGGAGGCAGATTCTCTTTAACCTTGGGGACTCTGAAGGGGGAATCAAGGATTTCATAATTGTAAGTCTCTGGTCCCCTTTTTGTTTTCCTTTAATGCCAGCCAGGCAGCCAATAGATGACTCCTTGTTATCTTTGGGATTTAGTACATGAAGCAACTTCTATAAGCAAGGCGTGATCACTTGGAAACTGGTAGGAAATGGTCATTGGCCTTGGAAGTGGTGTGATCAGGGATGATGTCGCTCGTGATGCTCAGAAACCACCAGTCTGATAGTAGCTAATCTGGGAGTCAGGGGACCATGGCTGGATCTGGCCTATCACCTGTTTTCATACAGTTGGCTAGTGGAGAATGGTCTTTGTGTCAGTCTGGGTACATTACAGAAACACATCCACAGAAATTCATGTATTAGAGAGAGTTTTATATAAAGGTTAAGTGCACATCAAGAAAACATCCCAACCCAGTGATGCCCAAGCCCACAAGTCCAACATTAATCCATTAACCCATATGTTCAATACCAATTCACAAAGTCCTCCTCCATCTCACAAAACAGACACAATGATGCCGACTGCAGGAGGAAAGCTGAATCAGTGAATGTGTAAGTATCTCAGCGCTGACAGGGGTCTCCACACGGCTGCTCCAGCACCCAGGGCTGCATCAGGGTAGGTCCCTGTGGATTCTCCTCAGGGATGTCTTGCAGGAAATGAGCCTTGCCAGCTGAAGCAGGAACAGGCTAAGGCAGCTGCACCCTGTTCTGACCATCAGAAAGCAAGAGACCTGAGAACTCGAAAGGCGAGGCTCACCGAGCCATTACCTCTCTGCCCTTCAATTAACCCCATTTGTGTTTAATGGCCAGGTTGGCACAATAAACTAACTACCTCAGTCTTAGTGTTTTTAAGTGGTTGGTAGGAAAAAAATCAAAAGAAGAATAATATTTGATGACACATGAAAATCATGTGAAATTTTGATTTTAGTCATCATAAATGAAATTTGATTGGAACACACGCCTACTATTCATTTTCCCTTGATCCGTGGCTGCTTCCGCGCTGCAGCAGCTGAGCTGAGGAGCTACAACAGGGGTGTTATGGCCCGCAGAGTCCTGGATGTTTTCTATCGGACTCTTTAGTGACCATGTGGGAATTGGTGGTGCTTTGGTAAAGCGCTTGACTGCTAACCCAAAAGGTAGGTAGTTCAAACCCACTTAGTGGGGACAGATGTGACAATCATCTTCCCTAAAGATCCCCGTCATGGAAACCTTCTGGGTGCACATCTCCGCTGTCTTATAGGGTCACTTTGGGTTGGGATCAACCCAAACGGCAGCAGGCACCAGAAGACACTCTGTGGCAGTGGCTGCTTGTGGGTTTTAGGAGACAACTTGAAGGGCTGCGGATTGGGAAATGTTAACTTTACAGATTAAATTAGCATTGTTTGGGGACAGAGAGACCACGCCCATCTTCTGAATTGATAGACAGATTTTCAGAAAATGTCAACGGCAGTTAAATAGGGCAAACAGCCACAGGACGCTTCATCATGGGCATCCCCAAACTCTTTCCACACCCACCGCGTTGTGACAACATGACAATGTAGCCCAATTTGGTTACGTAGTCACATAGAGTTGCTTTCTGTATTCTTAATAATCAAGTTACTAAAAACTTGTCGTACCTTGTCCCAGTGTAGTTGTTATTTCAGGTTCATCATTTCAGTGAATAGCACAATTAATGGGATCCTAAAAATGTTCACACAGCAAACAAACAAACAAATAGACAGGTAGATAAATATCAAGCAAAGATGTTGAAAGTTCCAGCGTGATCCTGTGAACTGTGACTCAGTAATGAAATGCAATCCGGGAAAATACAGCCCATAGACAGTTACCTCCCTGCCTAATTCCTTCCTCATATACAATGTGACAGGCAGAGAGTTTTAAAATGGAAAGCCTATCTTCTTCCACTGGGAGCCTAGTGAATTAAGTGCTGAGGAAGAATTCATTTGGGGAGAATTTGAGAGGAATTTTTTTCTTGTCAAATCCGCCCTATTAAAGAGCTGGTAAAAGTAGAGAAGCATTGTGGGAAACATCGCATGCTATACATCTTCCGAATTCCTCGTGATGAAGGTCAATAGAGGGCCAGTGGTAGTACAGAGGTTACTCTCTTGGTTGCACCAAAAGGTCGGCAGTTCGAGTCCAGTTTCTGGAAAGAGACCTAGTAGTCTGCTTCTGCAAGACTTGCTGTTGTCCCGGGTACCATTGAGTTGATTCCAACTCACCGCAATAGGAGGGAGCAGAAGTGCCCTGCTGGATCTCTCAGGCTGGGGTTTCGATGGGAGCAGAGTGCCAGAACCTTCTCCACTGAGCAGCATCTTGGTTAGCAGC
Organism: Tenrec ecaudatus; assembly: GCF_050624435.1. Lineage (NCBI taxonomy): Eukaryota > Metazoa > Chordata > Mammalia > Afrosoricida > Tenrecidae > Tenrec > Tenrec ecaudatus. Next base: position 121,263,123 of record NC_134543.1, on the reverse strand, counting down.
CAAGAGCTTAACCATGGCACCACCAGGGCTCCGGTGAGCATGACAGCATGGACCCCTCCAGGCCAGGTGGGTGGTGCTGCATGGTCCTACAAAGGCCTCTATGAGTTGGAATTGCGTCAATAGGTCTAACGTGAAGAGACACGTGTGCGTTAAAAATGAAAATACTTTACCGCAATATGCCTGCAGAGAGGTTACACAGGACTTCTAGCGAGCAAATCTTGAACTATCAAAAGGCACATGCAATTCAAATCTGGACAAACCTTGGGAATCTTAGAGTTCGTGGAGCCAGTGGTGTCTGTTGAGTTTGGCAAGGGGAACGGCACACAGGACCACTGCCTCGTGCTAGTCCCTGGAGGAGGGGGAGCTGTAATTACCAGGGCACACTTCTAGAATCACTTTCCAGAATAGCCACAGCCTCTTGTCTTGAGAACTTGCGACTGCAGGGTTCCAGTGACAAGCTCCTCTATGTGTGGGTTTTGTTATTGACTCTAGGTTTGAATTAGAATTCCCTATCTTACAGCTTGGAGCTAAACTCTGTTTACAAAACAGTATTTACACTTGACTAATTTTGCAGATCAAACTAATTAAATCAATTAAACTGGTGATTAACCAAATGAAGGCTGATTGCAAAAATTAGTGGGTTTATTTTGGAGGACTGGAAGTAAGCTAATTACTGCAGTGATTACTGGAACCTGGAGTACTCTAAATGTGGTATAAATTGAAACCTCCTCGTGAATTAGACTGGGAATTCATTACAATTTAAAGCATGGTTAATACTATTCAGTTGGTTCCTCCTTGGGGAAAATTCCCCTCGCTCTGTGTCTTGTGTACTGATAAACAATCACTGGGCTGATGTGCTTTCTGTGGGGGATGCTGAAGGAAAGTTGTTTGCTTTTAGGGTGATAGGGACAGAGCTTTGAACCAGTTCACTCCATTTCCACCGCTGGCTGAGAATTTGTCTTCCCACGCCACATAGATGGAATCAGAATCTACACACTAACAAGATCCTTGTTCATCTACAAACATCATGAACAAAATTAAATGGACCCGTACAAATCACCAAGGAGCCCTGGTGTCTCTGTTTGTTAAGCATTATCTGCTATCCACAAGGCTGATGGATGGGGGAAAGATGAGGCTGTAAAGACATACAGTCTTGGAAATCTTGTCTAGGCTTCCTTTGAAAAATTTAATTATTTAGAAAATAGTTTGATAAGGAAATAGCCCACTTCTCATCCAATTCAATAGTTCGGTCGTATCAAGAAGAGCCATGCAACATTAGCATAATATATTTTAGAACATCTTCTTTCTTGTATTCCCTTTTCCTCCAACTTTCCCTGCCATACCCCCAAGAAAACATTAATCTAGTCATCGTCTCTATAGAGTCACTGTCCTGGATTTCATGTATACATACACAAATTATCTTTAAAAAGAAACAATAATGCTAACAATAATAAAATAGAGAAAAACCTCAATTTAAGGACAGCAAGAAGTATTAAAAGCTAGAATAACTTTCAAATGTGTCCAAAGGAGATCAAATGATGCGGTGTTACATTTTAACCTGGCTGTATCTGCCGCAAGCCACTATCTAATGCACTCTGTGTGGTCGCAAGCCCATGCACACTGGAGGCTTGATCCATGTGTATTTTGGTTACAAGAATCATTTGGAAGTCTTGTTAAAAATGCAAATTCCAATGTTGTCTCTGTGGGGCGGGAAAGGCAGCAGGAGGTGGGAGCAGAACGAATGGGTAGGACGCTCTGGCTGAAGACCGGTGCTCATCAGGCATTGATGCACCTGTGAATCACCTGAGGATCACACCTAAAGGAAGATGAAACGGGACTGCAGAATGCAAAGCGAGAACCTTCACGGGAGCATGGATTTGAGTTAAGAACAATGCATCGCTGTTGGACCAGCTGTTACAAGGACTGTACCGTGCCGTGGGAATGCCAAATATGACCACCAGGGGAAAAACTGTGCACGGGGAGAGGGAGATCGTGGGGACCCTGCTCTTGTGCACACTTTCCGTGGAAAGCCCTCACTGCTCTAAGAAAGAGCCACGGCTGTCACATCCATCTTCAGAAAGAAACAAGTGAAGAAAGAGACTATCAAAAAGGTCAACTGCGCTCCAGCATTTGGACTTGGGGGTGAGTGGGTGAGGTCGAGGGCAAGCCGACACGGTGCGTGTATTCGTATGCATGCATGCATGTGTGTGCTTGCATATAGCCATGCGTGCGCAATAATTTGGTCCCACAAGCCCCCAGGTGCTGCTGCTGCTGCTGCTGCGGCTGGATCACATTTTGAGCAACGTGAACATGGTCTGCCGTGGACTGCTAACCTGTCAGAGCTGGATTTCAGGATGGGAGCTGGAGACCCTGCTGCTTTTCATCCCTCCGTGGTGAAACCCCATCCACTATTGTGGGCATTGCCTGAGCAGGTGGGCACGGGGTCCACTGACTTCAGTGATGACCATGGCTGACAGGTTCTCATCCGGTGGTTCCCTTCCTGCTCTTCTCAAGCAGGCGTGTGAGTCACAGAGGATTTATGTCCACATGAAACACACTCTACTCATTGGCTTTGAAAGCCTATCATTTTAGCAAAATGTGAATGCCACTGAGCCTGTGGTGTACATTTTGCTGATTTAAATATCACTGAGCTTTCAGTTCTCTGAGTAGATTCTCTCTCGCTCTCTCTCTTTCGCTCGCTATGGTGTTATAATTATGAGATGGTGTTTACAGTAATAAAAGAGAGGCTTCGGGTTCTGTTTGAAGATACAGTAAAACTTAGCGAGAGGTGTGGATTTTATGCAAAAGCTTAAAGAGAACCCAGCAACGACACTGGAGGATAGACATGTGCTTATTTTCAGTGCTGCATCCACTGCTGATCTGGGAGAGGGAGGACGAAGTTAATTTCCCCAGTTAATCAATGGACCTGTTTTGACATTGGATTCCCCGCATGTTGCAGGTTCATTGCAAGAAACACCTTATCCCTACGGGAAACCCTACAACCTTTAGCAAGGACTATCCATTGCCATTTGATAAGTAGTGCCCCCTGTGTGCTAGGGGCTACAGAGTGCACATTTGAATAAATTAAGACCACAGACTGTGCTTTAATAAGGACAGAGTTCTCGCTGGGGAAGGGAGGGTGCAACTGAAGAGCGTCCATCTGGTGGAAGAACAACAGCCTATTCACCTGGCTTGGAGACACAGTTTTACATGGGCCGCTCAGGCCTGTGAAACATTGCCTAAAAGTTCACTAGAAATTCTTTTAGTTGCAATTCTTGCTGAAATGCTTCCGGGAATGTATTATTTGCTTGTGCCATAGTCCTGTGGCATTCCTTGACTCATTCCTGGGTGCTTAGGCACTGGGGAGCCAGGGCACCCAGTGAGAATGTGAACCAGCATTGAGGACCGTGTCAATGGGGATGGAGAAGGTGCAGGAAGCTGAGCTATCTCTATAAGACATGGATCTCAGAAAAGTGTCTTTATAAAACTAAATACCTGTTATACTATTTACATACCCAACTCGCTTCTGTTTTCTGAGCCAGTTGATGTTATTAGCAGCCCTAGACTCCCAGGAGCCCCAAGTTCAATGGGAAAAATGCTTCCCAGTCCTTGCCATCCCCGTCCTTGGCTGCAGATTGAATTGCTGTGGTCCAGTCCCAAGATTGACAGTCCATCAAACTGACAGCAAATAAATCCATTTTAAAAGATACTTTCTAAGTAGGCATTACGTTTCATATAACTACAATAATTGATGAGAATTCATGAAGAAAAATACTAAATTGAAAATAGGTCCCTTTTCACCTTGGTATTTATAAAATGCCTAAGAACTAAAACATGCTATTTTAAAATCAACAATCATTTTATAAGTGTGGTAAGTTAGTCATGACAAATGGCATATATATGTATAACACTTCTGAATGAAACAGATCAAAACCAATAGCAAACACTCCATTCCTGTGAGATGAGTGTCCAGTAGCACAGAGCACCATGAGGCATGCAAAGAGTTTGCATTTTCTGAAAAAATTCCATCAGAAACCTACAAACAGAACATTGGACCCGAGTTCTAATCTAATAAACCAGTGAGTGCTTGCCCAAGTAAGCTATGAGTCGAAGTCCTTTTAAAATTTCAATAAAGACAATTAATCATAAAATATGAATGGAGTCTAGGTGAGAAAGTAAAAAAGATTTTAATTTTTGTGTTCCCAGTTAAAATAAGACTTGTTGCTAGGAATTGAAGCCTGACATGCCTGGTCAGGTGTAAGTAGACAAATCGTAAATATTATGTTCATCTTCTACTTTTGCAGGGTACACACGACATACATGGGGTCGGGTCGCTATGACTTAGAAGTGACGTGACAACAACTGGACCTGCTAATCGAGGAGGTGCAAGAGGAATCCAGTTCTAGAGAGCTTCTAGCTCTGGAGTTCTGCATGTGCGGCGTGTGCTGCACTCGACCGTGAGTTCTTTATCCAGTGGCTGTTCTTCCCTTCTTTCTCGGCAGCATAAACTGGGGTTTATTTACTGTCTGCTCCACAGGGAACATGGCCATGAGCTCCAGGGTAAACCCTGATTAGGCAAAACCAAACCTTGATCATCTCACTTCCACTTTGAGTGGCAATGTCGACAGGAAGGCATCTGGGCTGAGGTTTGGTTTCTTTTTGACTTTCAGTTTCAAGCCTCTTAGTCAAACGATATAAATAAAGATGTCGCTCTGAAGACACTTGACCCAGATGTGGTACTTTCAATGGTCTCCTTTTCCACAAAATGTGAGATGACAAAAAAGGGAGACAGACAACAAACCCAGGGACAAGGGAACAACAAGTGATCTAAAATCGATGGCTGGGAAGGCATAGGAAGCCTGGTAGAGCTCGATTGAGGGCAGCATAGCTGAGAGGAATTACTGAAACCTGAATGAAGACTGAATGTGATAGTGGAACAAGAGGAAAGCAAAAGGAAATAGAGGAAAGAACTAGGAGGCAAAGGGCATTTATAGAGGTCTAGACAAAGACATGTACAAATGTAAATACATTTATATATAACCACAGGGAACTAGATCTACATACATATATTTCTATGTTAAGTATTAAGGTAACAGACAGATTTTGGGCCTTTACTCAAGTACTCCTTCAATACAAGAACAGTTTGCTCTAATAACCCAGCATTGTGTGATGCTCACCTTCCCTGACATAATAGCTGAAGATAAAATGGGCACATAAGCAAATGTGGTGAAGAAAGCTGATGGTTCCCGGCTATCAAAAGATATGGTGTCTGGGGTCTTAAAGGCTTGAAGGTAAACAAGTGGTCATCTAGCTAAGAAGCAACAAAGCCCACATGGAAGAAGGACACCAGACTGTGTGATCATGAGGTGTAGAAGGGATCAGGTATCAGGCATCAAAGACCCCAAACAAAAGATCATATTGCTGTCAATGAGGGGGAGAGACAGAGTGGAGACCCAAAGCCCATCTGTAGACAATTGAACATCTCCTTACAGAAGGGTCACAAGGAAGAGACAAGCCAGTTAGGGTGATGTACAGCACCAATGAAACATACAACTTTCCTCTAGTTCTTTAATACCCCCCCCCACTATCATGACCCCAATTTTACCTTACCAATCCAGCTAGATCAGAGCATGTACACTGGTACAGATAAGAGCTGGAAACACAGGGAATCCAGGACAGATAAATCCCTCAGGACCAATAATGAGAGTAGTGCTACCAGGAGGGGAAGGGGAAGGTGGGGGGGGGGAGGGAAACCTGATCACAATGATCTACATATAATGACCTTCCTGGGGGATAGGCAACACAGAAATGAGTGAAGGGAGACAGCAGTTGGTATAAGACCTGAAAAAAATAGTAATTTATAAATTATCAAGGGTTCATGGGGGAGGGAGAGTGGGGGAGGAGGAAAATGAGCTGCTACCAAAGGCTCAAGTAGAAATGTTTTGAAATGATCATGGAAATATATGTACAGATGTGCTTGACACAATGCATGGATGTATGGATTGTCATAAGAGAGGTTAAGAACATCAATAAAATGATTTTTTTGGTGTGGTGAAAATATTGAATATACCATGAACTTCTGGAAAAATAAATCTTTCTTGAAAGAATGCTATGGCTGAGTTTTAATCAATGCACTCTGAGTAGACATCTACTGAAGTTTCTAGAAGTGATTCCCTCTCTAATACTGAGACATGAAGAAGAATGGCCCATTGCTTTCTTTGGCAGTGACCCTGTATCTACTGGTGCATGAGTTAAGTCAACCTGAGGGTGAAGCTGGAACATCACCACTGGCAGAAGGGCAGCCCTGGGCTGCTGAACACAGAACTCACTGTAGGTCTTGCAATTCAGTTTATGTTTTAGTGAAACTATTGGAATTAGTTCCACTGTTATAGTTCATATATATACATACATACCAACGGGAGCATTTATCCTTGATAGAGAGATTGGTAAAAATATGTACGCATATATGATCCAACCCAGGAGCCCTGGTGGTGTAATAGTTACGCGTCGGGCTGTGATCTCCAAAGACTACAGTTCAAAGCTAATCAACACTCCTTGGGAGCAAGATGGGGCTTTCTCCTCCCCTTAACTGCTAGAGTCTCAGAAACTCACAGAGGCAGCTTCATCACGAAAGCACACGTGCCCATTCTTGGAGTGTAACAAGAGATGTTCTTTGAGAATTGCCCTGGGAAACTGTACTCCATCTACTCTGTGGCCCTGATCTTGCACCTTCACATTCCCTTTGTGTTCCTCCAATTCAAAGAACATTGGAAAAGAACATGGTTTGAATCCTTGGGAATGCTCAAACTGTAACTTGGAGGTGATGTGAATTGAAGACCCCAGGATTCTTTGGAGGAAGGGCTAGACAGCTGGAAACACTCCCTTCAGCAGTGAGCCGACTTAGATGGATGATAGGTCAAGAAACAATACTTTCACATTTTGATTTTTTTAATCTAATAAAGGTTTCTATGATTTTCAGAAATTCATTTTTTATTATTGATCTGTATATGTTTTTCATTTTATTATCAACAACTTCTAATTTTCCTAGGGTCATACTTCACACATTTCAAATTATGATTATTAGATTTAAAAAAACATCTTATTAGGGACTCATACAACTCTTATCACAATCCATACATAAACATACATCAATTGTATAAAGCACATCTGTACATTCTTTGCCCTCATCATTTTCAAAGCATTTGCTCTCCACTTAAGCCCTTTGCATCAGGTCCTCTTTTTTTCCCCTCACTCCCCACTTCCCCCTCCCTCAACAGAAATACATTTTGAGCTAAGAACTTGTGGAAATTTTCCAATTTCCCATGAACTTTTTGAAGCACACACACACACACACGAGTCTGTGAAGGGAGCACAGACTTATATATTCTATAAAAGAATGTTTTATTCTTTCTGTGTTTGAACTAGAGGATCCCTGAGATTTGCATTTTGCCTACTGATTACATTGTTCCTATTTTTTTCCAGTGGAATAAATGGCTTGAGTAAATGACTCCAGAATTTAGCAGCTTCACAAAACTGTCCCGGACCTCTCTGTCACTGCGGGCTCAGATTGCCCTCTATCAAGCTGTCTTGCTGGATCACAGTTCCTGGGGTAGGTCATGTCTTGAAAGTTATGATATGATAGAATGTGTGCTAGCACATCAGTCGGCTGAGGCAGAGCATTCTCCCCTGCTCTGCTCCAGTTTTGAGGTTAGCAAAGTCTAATTAAGATTTCAACCAGGTTGCTTCACCCCCCTTCCCCCCCAACACTTTCCACACCTCTGCACTTTTGTTGGGTGCCGCATTGGAAAGGTTAAACCAATCTGCCTTTGATTATTTCAAAAAGTACACATTCAGGAATTGAATTACCAGTAGGAGATGTTAACACAAACAAGGTAAATAGCACATGGTAAATTACCAGACGGTGATAAATGGACGTGTCCACTGATTAGAATAGCCCACACATAACCAGTAAATGAAATGTATAGTAGCCTGCAGTGGACTCATATTGACTACTATGAGTGCAGATTTTGTTGCACCTGGCTGTTGGGGAGATTCTTACCTGAGTGTTCACCTGGGATCCAGCTTATGTGAGGCAGTTAGCCCAACTTTCAGTGAAATGGAGGGATTGGTCCGTTAATCATGCGTGGTCTCAGTTGTAAAAGGAAGGCTCCTGACACTTTGAGGAAGCTGGAGCTGAGCTTTTAGAAGTCTTTGTTTCCACAAAAGAGCTCCTGCACAGATACATTCGTGCCACAATCTTGAACCCTTGATACATGCATGGCATCAGGCTTCCTGGAAGGTGCGGGGAAGTTTTGGAGAAGAGTCAGACCTGGGTTCTGCCCCCAAGAGAACCCCATTAGAGACACCGAAGACCTGACCGAGTAAGAGGAAGCCACGCTGAGATTCTGTGCCTGCAGAGCTCTGAGCAGAGTGAGGCCGCATTGAGGAGCAGAGACTGGGAGCTGATTCCGTTTTCTGATTGGGGCAGGTTTGATTTCAGTGTTGCAGGACAAGTCTGCAGAGATGTTTTATGTAACTGGGGTTCATCAAGCTGCTGAATTTCCATGTTCATGCGGTACTCCAATTGCATTGCTTTGAACAAAAAAATCATTTCTGATTAATAACAAGACCGTTCTCAACAGGCAATTCTTTGGGGGAAAATATGTCTAGAAGCATTTGGAAATTCACTGCGCTTAGTTATTAATAGAATGTGGGAAAAGGAGTGGTATTAGCAGGTGTAGGAAGTGCGTGTGGGGAATCTTTCACACCGTGCTTGGAAAGGAAACACCTGGAATATCATTTTGCTTATGTTACTTCCAGTCCGAAACAGAACATGGTGTCACCTCATGGCCCAGTGGAGAAAGAACCAAGCTTGGGGATCAGGAGACCTGAGTTCTCTCTCCGATCAGCAATGTGACCGTACATCACATAGCTTTTTACACTTGGCTATTCTAGTTATTGTGCAAGAGGCCTGGTGGTGTAGTGGTTACACATTGGTCTGTGATCCGCATGGTCGGCAGTTCAAAACCACTAGCAGGTCCTTGGGAGAAAGTTTGAGTTTTCTACTTCTATAAACAGTTCCAGTCTCCAAAACCCACATGAGGTTACTATGAGTTCCCATTCACTGGATGACAGTGAGTATTTGGATCTGTAAAGGTGGACTGGGCTGTGTCATGGCAACGATTCTCACTAGTTTTTCTTGCTGTGATTTCTAAAATAGCTTAAGGTATTGTTTACACTCCAGTTCTATGTCATCCTTGACCCTTCCCCCACTAGAGTTGTCTAATAAGAATGTGCACACATGTTATCTTCTAAGAACACAGCCAGTCCTTCCCAGCTTTGTGCCTTCCCCCCTCTGAGTGTCACTGTTGACTGCATCTACAGTCAAATGAAGAAACTGAGGCACAGAAAGATTAAAGGCTGCTTTGTACCGAGTGACCTTTGATGACCAGCCCAATGCGGTGGACTCGATCTTGTCTTATGGCAATTCCATAAGTCACAGAGTCGAACCGAGTGATTTTCAACTGCCAACCTTGTAGTTGAGTACAAATCATGTGTGCCACCCAGAGACCTGGGGTTTTATTAAGAGAACTCTAACGTTGGGCTGCTAACTGCAAGGCCAGCAGTTTGAAACCACCAGCGGCTCCAAAGAAGAAAAAGGAGGCTTTTGGGTCCTGTTATGAGTTACAGTGTTGGGAACTCCCTGGGGGCAGTTCTCAGTCCTATAGGGTTTCTATGAATGACTAGCTGTCAATGAGGTTGGGGTTTTTTGTTTGTTCGAATAACACATCACCACCCTCTGCAATTTCAGATAGGTTTCTTTTGCTTTTTCCTATTTTAAGTTTCCGTCTTGAGATTATTTTATGTTTACACAAAGTGACAAAGATGGAACAGAGTTCCTGTGTATCCCTCACCCAGCTCCTCCTAATATCTTACACAACGCAGTGCATTTGTCGAAATGAAGAACTTCGCATTGGTACAATATTGGGATTCCCAGGTGGTGCAAACAGTGAACATGAGTTAACCGATAACCAAAGAAATGGAGGTTCAAGCCCACTTAGAGGTTCTTCAGAAGAGAGGTCTGATGGCCTCCTTCTGAATAGTCAGCCGTAGGAAACACTACGGCGCACAGTCTACTCCGGCACACCTCGGGTCACCGTGAGTCAGAATCAGCGTCTATTCAATCATGGGGCATAGTACACAAACTGATGAATTAACCCACGGACTACATTTGGATTTCACCGGTTCAAATTTATAATGGAGAGATGAAAATACACTGGAGCGTGGGAATAGAGTCAGAGATGGTGTGCTGGGCTTCTGTCTAGTAACACCAGACAAGAGACCTGTGCTCTGTACAAGGATTGGCTGACCCACAGCTGCAGACCAATCACAGCCAGAGCCAAGTCCAGCCTCACAGTGAGAAACCAGGGCCCCAGGGGAGCTCAGATGATGAGAAAACCAACAGCCACAGGGAGCTTCGGTTGCCCAGTGTTCCAAGTGTCTGCAACTAGACACCAGGGAACAGACCAAAGACACATTTTCGATCCTGTCTTTATGGACAAGATGCCCACAGTCTCCATTTGTCACTCTCTAAGTACCATCCTGGCCTGGAAGGTATTGCAGTATTATTCAAAACGTGCCCATGTGGGTAGGAGATCCCAAGAGTAATTGTGAGTTATGAGGTCATGGAGACCTCATTGCAAACTATTTGCAAAACTTAATTGGGGTAATAAATAAACTAAGCATGTAAATTAGATTGAAGGCTACAGTGTGAATTAGAAGGAAGCCATTAGACTGCCTCGTCAGAAAGCCTTCTTCCTGCTCAGTAATATTTGCTGAGTTGAGCTGTTAATCAGGGGGAGCATTCAGTTCCTCAATATCCTAAAATTTCACAATGAAAATAGCCGGGAAAGAAAAACCATTTAAGGAGATCCTTGATGGACAAGGACGCAAACTTTATTTTGCTATGATGAAGGTACTCAGGGGCTTTTCAAATAGAAGCTGTTTGGCATTCACATCTGAATCCTCCTCCCCCCTGGAGTGAGGATTCATTGGAACCAGTGTACTTAGAAGCAAATGGGTTGGGAGGGTGGTGGAGGTGGGGGCGGAGGGAGAAAAATAGAAGAAAAAAAAAAAAGCTCAAAAGAATGAAAACAAAGGAGCTGTTTTCAATCAACAAAAACAAACAAATCTGTGTGGGATGAAATGGGACCATTTTCTCTCTTTTACTGTGTGTGTGTGTGTGTGTGTGTGTGCGTGCGTGCGTGCGTGCGTGTGTGTGTGTGTGTGTTTCAACCAAGTAGTCAAAAATAGCTTCAAGCCTGGCATTTCTCTTTCATATATCTGAAGCCAAAGAGCCTCTCAGAGGTAAATACAAAGAAAAAGGCGGGTGGGGTGGAGATCAAAGGAGAGAAACTTAACATGCAATCGCCACATCAAATCACCCAGCCCAGGCCAAATCTTACTCACAGTGGCTTTTTTTAAAAGCAGTTGATTGAATGACTACAAATACCCCAGTGTTGTCACTGGGGATGCCACTTGATATATCCCATTTTCTAGACTGTAATTATTCCATTTGTAGACACGAATGCCATTTAGATGGGAGCTAATTCAGCATGGTAACTCAATTAGATTTGTACCGACTTGGATTTATGAAACATCAATGGGTTCTTGGTGAGGCCGGTGGGACCGCGGTGATTCATCCCGAAGCCTCACCGACACAGCCTCTCAGGAGCTCCATTAAACATGCCAGCCACGAGGATGATTTTTAGCTGGGATGGTTCGCAATTAAAATATTCAAAAGAGAGAGAGATTTCTAGGTTCCTCTGCACGCCTGGCCCAGAAGTAAAAGGGAGACCTGAGATCACAGAGATGGCATTTTGCTTTTTGGGTTGTATCTTGTGTCTTTGAAAGAAGGTCCTTTCCCTTGGCTTGGGCTTGTGGGCTCTTGGGTGGCCATGCTGGAGGGGTCCGCCTGGGTGGTTGACCTGCTGGGAGAAGGACATGACCTGGCTAAATGCCTCATAGTCAAAGGCACTCCATAAAGATGGCTTGAACCGCATTGCTGCATTGATCCTTACATCCACACTTGCAGCTGAATTATTTTTTTGTTGTTTTTTTTGCAGCTCACTTCTGAGAGGGAAAGGCAGGTTCTGAATGCCAACTTAGGCTCTTAAAAGCAGGAGAAAACTCAGAATAGTTAAAATAGTGGTAACTAAATTTTCAGCATTAAAAAAAAAATCTGTCTCATGGTCAGAAAAGGGTAGGAAATGTTGGAAACCAGAACCACTCCTAACAGATATCTTGGGAGTCTTCTTTTAATCGTACAGAAGATTGCTGTGAGGTGCTGGGCTGGGCTTGCAGAGACAGGTGTGCAGCAGGCCTGTGAAGTGCCTGTGCCTGATGGAGACTGGGCTCACACACCATCTTCTTCCAGTAGGCATGCTTAATGGGTAAAAGCTCTACTGATCCCCTACTCAGCGCCTGGCATGGGGCACCCCAGGAAATAACGTGTGGACTAATGAGAGCACATAACAGGTGTGAACTTACTTGGTCATCCATGAATATCTTTGGAGATGTCTGTTGTATTTTCATAAACCACATCTTAAACAAGAAAGATAATTAGCATTGTTTTCTTCAGACCTGGATGAGGAAAAGGTAAAGGGGCAAGAGATCCCATTGCATTCTATTAATTAATTAATTGATTTTAGTTTCATTGGGGGAGGTGCCTCTTACAGCTCTTATCACAGTCCATATATCCACCATGTCAAGCACATTTGTACATTTGTTGCCATCATCATTTTCAAAACATTTTCTTCCTACCTGAGCCTTGGTGCCAGCTCATTTCCACCCCCACCCCCACTCCCTCATGATCCCTTGATGATTTATAATTTTTTTCATGTCTTACCACTGTCTCCCTTCACCCACTTTTCTGTTGTCTGACCCCAGGGAGGGGTTATATTTTGATCATTGTGATAGATTCCCCCTTTCTCCCCCAACCTTCCCCTCCTGGTACTGCTACTCTCATTGGTCCTGAGAGGTTTATCTGTTCTGGATTTCCTGTGTTGCGAGCTCTCATCTATACCAGTGTACATGCTCTGATCTAGCAGGATTTGTGAGGTAGAATTGGGGTCACGATAGTGGGGTGGGGAGAGGAAGCATTAAAAAAAACAGAAGAAAGTTGTGTGTTTCATTGGTGCTATACTGCACCCTGACTGGCTCATCTCTTCCTTGTGGCCCTTCTGTAAGGGGATGTCCAACTGTCTACAAATGGATATTAGGACTCCACTCTGTCCCTCCCCCTCATTCACATCGATGTGATCTTTTGTTTTGGGTATTTGATGCCTGAAACCTGATCCCTTCTACACCTCATGATCACACAGGCTGGTGTACTTCGTCCATGTTGGCTTTGTTGTTTCTCAGCTCGATGGCCGCTTATTTATCTTCACGTCTTTAAGACCCCAGACACTATATCTTTTGATAGCCAGGTACTATCAGCTTTCTTTACCATATTTGCTTATGCACCCATTTGTCTTCAGCAATTATGCCAGGGAAGGTGAGCATCACAGTATGCTGGGTTATTAGAAAAAAGTGTTCTTGCATTGGCGGAATACTTGAGTGGAGGCCCAATGTCAGTCGCTGCCTTAATA